>NC_091821.1:49975689-51418189 GCF_038994185.2 Dermacentor albipictus
TATTGCAATGGCAATCGGGTAATCCGCAAGGGAGGTTAACATTATAGTATACGTGCCACCTGGGCCCGCTCTGAGTATGCATTCTCCGCCCAGTCGTGAACTTGAACTTCCGTATAACCTCCCTTGAATATTTTCCAAGAAATCAACATGTCATTAACACATTAAATAAAAGAACGTGCCATCGTTTATTGGTCTGTGGCCGCCAAAGCGGCATCCATCTAACCTCCCTCGTACCCGGCTCCTTCCGGGTGGGAGGGAGGTTAGGTGGATGACGCTAACCTAACCTCCGCTCCCTTTGGAAGGAGCCTTCCATGTCGGGCTTTGTGGTAAGGCATACGAACAACGAACATGTACTGCAGAGACGTCAAATGGGAAATTATACGCAAGGTAGTGCAGCTATATATATGTATATATATGTAGAGAGAGAGAGAGAGGTGAATTGACCCCCCCCCCCCCACACACACACACACTCGAAAAATAGTTGGTATGCCACTGCATTTACGGCCGGGTCATGCGGTCTCCGCTATGTTCCCAAGCACTGACCCTGCTTCGAACACTGCGTACTGCGAACACGAACAAGTGGTAGTTCATCGGACGCATACGATCTTATTACAAAAATTTGCGGGTTTTATGCGCGATAACCACGATCCCATTATGAGGCACGCCGTAGTGGAGGACTCAGGAATAATTTGGGCCACCCGGAGTTCTTTAACGTGCCCCTAAATCTAAGTGCACGGGTGCTTTCGCATTTCGCCCCCGTCGAAATGCGGCCACCGTGGTCGGGATTCAATATGGTGATCTCGTGCTTAGCAGCCCAACACCATAGCCACTAAGCAACCAAGGCGGGTAAAACATATAACATGTATCGGCGTATGAAAGAGAAAGGTGCACCCTAACTCATCAGCTAAACTTTGCTTTATCCCTCACACGAGAACTGACCAGCTTACAAAACAGTTTTTAGCCTCCCTTTACAAGTGAAAGATATGCAGGCTTAGCTTCTGAAATGACAACAGACATTGCACTATGCAATTTACTGGAACACGAGCCGCAGCGCACACTTACCACAAAAGCAGTCAGCAGTGTAGCAACGCCGCGCACCTTTCGGAGAGGCTTGCAACATTTGCCTTCAACTTCTGACACGGTTGAGAGGCATCCTCTCTGATGCGGCTCGCGGAACGGACACGCATAGCGCAACACTGCGATTCGATGCCTCAATCCTGAAACTTGAGCGCGGCGTTAAGCGAAAGTGCCGTGGTGGTAGCCATGCTTTTTTTTTTATTTGGCGAGCTTCAAATAATTTCGAATGTGTATAGAAAAAAAGAAATATCAACCGGGAGTACTAAAACCTGCCGCGCGCTCTGACGTTTTTATCACGTGTACCGCGCCGCCACATCGGCTTCAATCGCGTTGCGACATGCTCCCTCCCATTATTTCCTTGCCCCACGGTAACAGCTCTGCGTATGCAGGAAAACAGCGGAAGGGACAGTGCGCATGCGCAGTACGCAGGAGCCCACACAGTCTCTTCCGTGCGCCCGCAGCTCTTCAAAAGCTGCGGAGCGTCCGCTGCGGGCTCTGCGGGACGTTCTCGCATGTCCACGAGAGCGAATTTTTCGATATGGCTCGTGCCGAAGATATGACTCCGGCTTGTTGTTTGACTTCGTGACGGCGGAGATTGTTTACGCAGTTTCAGAAGCTGGCATATGGCGGCACTGAGTAGCACACTACCGGCTCCTGCGCGCTCAAGTCAGCAATCTCCCTTTGAACTTTGCATCCGGCCAACTATTAGGGAGTTTTAGTTTAGGGGACGCAAGCCGCTTGCGTCCCATAAACTAAAACTCTCTAATAGTTGGTCGGACGTAGAAGTTCAGAAGGGGATTGCTCACTTGAGCGCGCAGGAGCCGGTAGTGTGCTAACTATTAGAGAGTTTTAGTTTAAGGGGCGCAAGCCGCTTGCGTCCCCTAAACTAAAACTATTCATGCGCGCACGCTTCACTACGTACGCACGAGCTGGCGCTCTGCGTACTTGGGTGGTTCCGGACGCCCAACTAAAGCTGTCTTTCTTCTGTAACTAAGGTCATGCAATTTATGTGCCGATTGGCCCAGTCATACGTTTGGCTATTCCTTGTTAACATGTTTACATGTTTCATCTGTTTTGTGGTCCGTTTAGCGCTGCAGCCCCCCCTCCCTCCCACCAGTTTTTAGACATAAATCAAAAACAAATTTTAATGCACTTCTGCATGGCATACACAGTCTGTTTATGAGGCACGAAAAACTAATCGAAATATTCGGGGTGTTATTGAGCATTTGTTACGAAAACCGCTGGAAGTCCTTGCAGCACTCCACGACGAAATTCAGCCGTGTCTACTAAACCGGTTCCCTCAGCCTTCATCTCTCTCTCAAAAAGAAGAAAACTCAGGATATTTTTTTGACAAAAAAAAAAGACAGCTGTCAAAATATTACCCGGCTGCGTTTCAATGCCCGCCCGCATAGTCCCTCCTCGAAACACTTCTTTCAGACTAACAGAGCCTCGTTAAATTTTCAAATTCTGTCAGAAAAATACACTGGAGTGCGTCCTATATCGACGTTGCTTTAAGTTCCACGCTAAAAAGCTTAGCCTTTCAGTGGTCATCGTAGTCTTAATCGTAGTTCCTGTCTAGGGCTGTAAAAAAGGGACAAGAAGAAAGGAAGTACACCCTGTGTAGTGTTAAATAAACATACAATCAAGACCATGGGCAATACTGTCAAGTGCAACAAAGCTGCAGCGCTAGGTAGTTTAAAAGAAGAGCCTTGGCGCGGGAACGCTTTGTACTCACACAACCCGCATCAAACGTGTCTAGGCTGCGTGAGCGGTGTGCGCTCCACAGCACAGCAAAAGTTACCGCCGCTGCCTGCTGGGCTCGAGATAGCTGCTTGGAAGACACGGGGAACAACACTGCGTGCACGCGCTGTTCCAAGGCAGCGTATATGCGCAGTACGAGGCTATTTCGAGGCCGTAGCGACGACACATATAAGCGTCGTCTCCCTGTTCCAGAGCATGCCGTTCACGCGCTCTGCACGGTTGTAACGCAGGCTGTACTTCAGATTCGCAGGCGCCCGAATTTATGTATACAAGATGCGTCGGTGTGAGGAGCGCTGTCACATATGTCCCCACTTGCTTCTTTTCCTTCGCCTTCTTTCCTTCGCCTTTTTTTTATTTTCCAGCAGCAGCACCGTTTCGCCACTCGAGAAATGTGCCGTGATCTCATGAGATGGCATGAGATCCTTATATGACGTCATCCCTTCAAGATCGCTAAATTGAACAGTTATACGAAAACACAGGAACCAGATCAAGATGTATTTGAATAGAACTTGTTGCTGGTCGAGTTGGTTGGGATCTAATGTATACATTGTTGCGCCAAAAAAGAAAAAGAAAAAACTTGAGAGGGAGAGTACGAAACGACAGATTGAGCTAACAAAAATATTAATAATAAAAACATATAACTCAAAATGTCCGATGGAAACATAATGACCGCAGCTGATATGTTTTGTTTATTAATTAGTCGTGATTCCTATATATGCTCAACAAATTATTATATAAACTTGGGGAACTCTTAAAACCGCCAATAAATGAACAATAAGCATGTTTTGAGATTAAAGTGGTAGCCAAAAAATCCTGCACGATACTGACAGAATCGAACATGACATTAATGGGACAAAGAGCGATTCCAATTTTACGCAGCTACCGGAAAACGCGCAAGGCTTCGCGAAGTGACATTTCACTGTGGAACATCGGTACTAGCGTTGTGCTCATTCTCCGCTCCTCACGTGATAAAATATTGGTATACATAACTTCGCTTTTATTAAGTGTCGCCGTGATTCTTGTTTAAAGACCTGTTTGTTGTGTTTTGATAACCATTTCGGTTTTTTTTAATGCGAAATACATTGAGAAGAAAGTTACACATGTTGAAATGCGGTCTTGCCTCCGTATGTACAAGCAGCACGGCCATACTTGTACACGTTATAGAAAAAAAAGCAATACATTACAATTATAATTACTTCATTAAAAAAAGTAAATCATTTCAGTGGCCAGTTACCTTTACGCAAAAGTAATTGAGGAATTACTAAAGCGTAATAGCTCACATTCACGTTACTTTCTTCCCAAATTTTATTAACCTTCTAGAAATGCAGTAAATAGAACGAGCTGGCCTCGCTTTTTCAGTGCGTCCTCTGGAGCAGTTATTTATTTTCACTGACAATTGCTTTTTAAAACTCGTGTTGGCCATCTTCCCTCACATTCTTGTGAAGACACTAGCAGCCACACGGAAAACTCGTTCGATGTGCGCGTTGGAGGCGGTGTTGCACAGCGCATAAACATACTGCGCACATGGTTGTGGACTTGTGATTGCTCAATGCATCACGGTGCTCGCGTCTGGGTCCTCTGTGAAACGCAATACTCTATTATTGCTGGGATTTGGAGACTGTGATCCCGGTAGTGCCAAGGGAAAACTGGGGGGAAAAAATCGTCCCTGTTTCCACGTTTGCAACGCCCCAAGTGGCTTCCGTTTAGCAGAACCAGTTCGAATCGTCGGCCAACATCTGGTGAAGCATTAAGATGAGAAAACACATACTGGGCGCCCAGGTTTGCCTGTCTGGACATGTACATTCACGAGGCGGCTGCGTGGCACAACCGCGGTCATTATACCGTAGTTCCCGCCATGTTAAGGTGGTCAAATCTTTCTTGCCTGTTACAGCTGGTCTCGTCAATAAAGTGACTGGTTAGATGTAATTGGTTCTTTAAAAAGTTGTGGAACTACCACGAGCGTCACCAAGTCAAAACATAATAATCGACGAATTATAAAAATATTAAAAATATAATTGATTACAAGTGATTATTTGCATGTAAATTGTTAATTACAAATGTGGGCACGGCTGAACAGCGCAGCGGCAGTTGAATTAAGCGACGTTCCTCTTTAGATGGCGGCGAGCATCCAAAGTCCCCGTGTAACACCAGGAAACCAGGAAACTCACCCTTTGTAAACCACCAGGAAAACCACCAGGTTCCTGGTGTCCTGTGATGTACAAGATGCCTACAACTCTGCGCCGGGAAGGAGTGTCGGCACTGCCAGAGGTGGAACTGCGCAAACACTAGTCGTGGTGTTCTTGCGTATTTGGCTTGCATGGTGAAATGACCAGAGCGTAAAAAGGCAACTCGACAGGACATAACAAGGGCCTGTACTACATAACATAGAAGCAATTAAGGCAGTACTGAGGGCGTGAGCAATATGACAATCGCGTGGATAAACAAAAGGTAACTTTTTATAGGGCTGCCACAGCACCTGTTTTCGGCTCCTCTTACGTGACAGCGTACAGTCGCTATCACGCTCACTTATGGCTTTTTCCAACATAGGACAATACAAACAGTATTGTGAACACAGATCTAAAAATAACTATAATTCTTTTTTCTGCGGCACTTTCCACGCAACCGCTACAACACTGGGCACTGTGGACGGCAAGATTTTCGTGGTACTATAGAACAGAGCTGCGTTAAATATCAGTTGTCGGTGCCTTTAACGTATACGTAATCAAATGTCCAATAAAATATTATCCGGCAGACATACTTGCTACACACTTTGAACAGATGTTCTCAGATACTAGGCGTTATCTTACGTTTGCCATGTTTCACCTCACATGCAAAGTAGTTTCATAAATTAATTTACAGATGATTTTTAAATTTCGAGTGATGGTAATGTAATAATAAGAAAACGTTGAATATTTCAAAAAACAAAATTGGGGCGAACTCTGCTGCTGTGATGATTCGAATATTTGGCACGTGGCCGTCTGGTCGCACCAAGCGTTCGTCGCTGGGGCAGGTGGCAAGCTGGATTGCGACTGCATCGGACGAAATCCCGACATAGTGATCGGTTGCACGCAATGAGCTGCAGCAATTCGCCGCTAGTGTCGTGCTTTCGAAATAAGCATCATTTGAGACTTGTGGGGTCTTCGTGTCTCACAGGAGTACCGACCACGGCGGGTTCGAGCTTAGCGAGCCACGGGGCCGCGTCAGCCGTCAGCCTCTAGCGGCGCTGCGTGCGAGCTCAGGCCGCAAGGGGCTACCGAGCGACGCTCGCAAGAACACAGTATTGCCCTGAGTTAACTGATACAGTTTATTGTTTCCGGCGGCACCCGACACTGCACAAACGGCCGATCCTGGGGCGGCGGGGAACGAAAGGGATCCTGCACCAAGGGCGGAAAATGCAGTCAGGGGGTTCGAGCTACGTGCCTAAAGCACGTCGCGGTGAGAGCACAGGCTCAAGCTGGGACAAGTCGCTAGGAAAGGTTCCGGCGGCTATGCTACTTGCTCTCGCGATGACCAATGTGCCAACTCGGGAGAGCTCGGGCAATTTCCTTCGGCTTGGGCCTCCGATAAGTGCGGCTCGGCGTGGTGCGAACTCGCGCGAGCATTAGGCACCTGTTCTTCAGCTTAGCGTCGTGACAAGATCAACACAAGATACGCCCGCCCCGCACGGGCAAAGGCATCGTGCGTGAGCTCAAGTCCTAGTCACAAAGGTGTCGGCGGGCGAGAGGAAGCATGCACGTACCCGGCGCAGTCTCAAGGGAGAAGAGACACGCTAACGCCACGAGAGTAGCCACCAGCGGCCGCTTCGTGACGTCGTAGCTCCGTCCTCACCGCGAACCATCGCGAGTGGAGCGCCACCGCTGACAGTTGGTTCGGAGCCAGGAGGGAGTGAGGCGTAGGGATTGCAGAAACAGGTGAAATGCTCCCGCGTAATGGCGCGTCGAATTCCCCAAATCCCCACAGACTTGAAAAGAATAGCGCCTTTTTTTCTTGATTGGCTTACATTGCGGGATATGATATTTTTTTTACAGCGAAACTGTTAAGGGCTACTTTCCCCACTATAGTGTCCGCGTGTAGGAAACATCCCGAAGTTAGTGCAATGCCGGGCTGACCCGCGGCGGAGGTGAAGCAGGCGTTAAGCACTCCCCATACATGGGCCTATCCCGAAGATACTGAAATGCCGAGCCGACTCGCGGCGGAGGTGCAGTTCGCCATTAAGGGGCCCACATACGCAGCTTCGCTGGTCGTCCTTCTTCACAGATTGAAGGGCACTGAGTTTTCTTTTCTTTCTGACATTTTGACTTTCGGGTGTCGCCTCAAAATCGGGATCGGCTTAGAGTAGAGTAAATACAGTATGTCTCTTTTTTTTCATGGACACTTCGTTTCTGCGCGCTCCCTTCTCAACCACAAGCGAATCAGCAGTATGGTGTCATGGTGGGACACACAGAGTAGCAGACAAGCCACCGTGTTGCTGCTTTGTTGCCTGGCGGATAAACTTTTGCATGGTAATTCCGAAATTGTGGCCCACAACCGAGATCCTGGATGCGAGTGGGGAGAAAATGTTATGCAACTTTGAGATTTTATGCTTGCTGGGCCCCATGCCACTAAGTGTAACTGTGACTCTCGGCTCATCCTAACTGCATTTTAATCAACGGACGGTTGTCTATAGTCACGGCCATAAAGTATACGTCGCTGGAAACACTGGAAGAGTCGAGCCTTGTTACGATCGGCCTGCAGGGGTACTGAGCTGCAAACCTTTCACCGCCCGCTGCAGTTGTTTCGATCGACCTGCGGGGGTGGCGAGCTTCGGAGAAGCGACCTTCGAACCCTTCCCGGCCCACTGCGACGACTCGCTTTGTAAGACAACAACGTGCCTACTCGACAGCCCAACGGCACCGGCATGTCTAGCCACATTCGGCGGACCGAGTATTGTCAGTTGATTCGCTGTCGCCTTCGCGGTTTGCTTAGAGCAAGAGAACTCTTGGAAAAAGGTACTTTGCGGTGCTTTTTCACGGGCTCCAGAAGTCGTCATAGTCAATGGGCAAACACGGCGGCTATCTGCGGGGTCAGCTCTGGAATCAAGAGGCGCCTGCTTGGGTCAAGCGTGTCAACCCCTGTCTACGCGAACCCTCTCACCTCGGTGTGTTCAGTGAAATCAAAGTGCGCAAGTGAGTGTGTGAACCCTCCCCCTCAAAGGTGGGTTGACTACGATGACTTTGGACGCTCCCATTGGACGAAGGTTGAACGGCAGTTTTCCCTTACCTAGGGATCTAGGGAGGACAGAGGGTTTTTAAGCAGCCGTTTCCGGCTGTAAGGTGTGCTTTCTTTTCCAATCATGCTAGACTGATGAAATGTATCGTTCTCCAACCCTCCATGTAGATATTGTAAATAAATCTAATATTCCTCGTTCTCGATAAAAACAAGGCCCTCCCTTCAACAACGTCCTTAACGTGGATGAGTCAGACGACGGCATGGGCCAGTTACCACTTATTTCAGACCCGACCCCAAACCTTACAGCCTGTTGAGCGAGGTTGTAACGAGGACACAAGCACACAGAGTTCTGGGAATTATACTCGCAGTCGCGATAGGCGCATGCAGTCGTATACCAGCCAGCTTATGTAATACACCTGTTGCAGCTCTTGAAGTCTACTGACCCGAATGGCCATCTCTACAGTAGCGCGTATGCGCCATCCTTCTTGCGCACGATTGTCACTCTCGAATTCATTCTTTTCCTGTTTCGTCCTCTCGATTAAAATTTTTAGGGTGGATAATAATTTAACTACTGCGTAGAACGTGGAGTCGAGAAATGCCACTTGTCGGCCGGGTATTATACCCGTAAAGTCTGAAGGTGGTGCTTATGTACCATGTCAACGCGCGGATAGTTTGTATTGGGCCTTAGCGTTACTGCAAATATAGTTTTCGAGCCATATTTATGTTTTGCTTTAAAGTACGAGCCTAGACCTGTATAGGGTGCGAGTAGATTTTCCCAATATGTGTTTTTTCTCTTCGCTCTATCGTCATCGTCACCGACCTTGTCCATCTTACTTTTAATCTCCTTCCCTCAACGCAGAGTAGGTGGCAAGAAAAATAGGCTTTTCTGCCTTTCTTATCATTAAATGTATTTCTCTCTCTCTCCAATGTTTCAGCGAGCCATTTGATGGTGTTCACCATGACATGTTCCTTCATGTGCGCTTGAACGGTTTACTAGAAATGCACCGCATGACGTTGTACTTGGTTAACAAGCATGTGAACTCCGTACTGCTAATGTGCTACGTATGGCTTTCCACTGGTGTCAGGAGTTTCCGTCGCGTCTACCCGGAGTTGCAAGTCGGCGGTAAATGTGTCGAGTTATATATTTTTACAGGAGATTTTGGAAGAGAATCCCTCGCAGCAACTTCAACGAAATGGCGGCTAGATTTTGCTTTTTCTTTGCTTGCTTGCATGTTTGTTCGTTTTCGTTTGGCTGGCCTTTAAAAAAAGAAAAGAAAAAGCGGTTCTGACGGTCACTAAGTACGAGACACCTGACGCTCATTTTACTGCTGTTTGCTGGTTCCGTGCAAAAATATGCATTGCGTTGTCCAGTAACGGCTTAGCCTGGCGGTGCTCTGGCACGTGTTTATTCTATGCATTAATTAAACAACTTCATCAAAACAATGCTTTGCAAGTAAATTACCTTAAATACCGTGTATGCACGAATACAACGCGATGAACGATGATAACGATATGGCTACATACAGAAGCTCAGAAATAATATTTCGTAGAATATACTACGACTACAGTGCCACTTACCGCCGTGTACAGCAACAGCCTCCAGGCGCTTAAGAACGTGAAAATAACCAGAGTAAATATATTTAACATGCAATCATTCCTAATACTTTCATACAATACTATTTCTATCGTCAGAAAAATTCACACAATAACGCGATGCTACGCGCTACAAATTTCAAAGACGATTGCACAATTCAGAAGCGCTTAAAAACTTCAGCAGAGCCCTTAAGGCCTTGAGTGCCGAAACCCGTCTGGACCAGTGTCCTAGAACTTTTTCTTCTGTGGAGGGGAGATTGTCAATATTGTCAATTTTTTCGAGTGCTGTCACGAGCACTTTTCTCGACACATCTTTTTTCTTCTTTCTTCTTTTATTTCCTTTATCCCTTTCCCTAGCACAGGGTAGCCAGCCGGTACTAACACTGGCTAACCTCCCTGTCTTTCCTCACCTTTTCCTCTCTCTCTCTCCCTCCCTCCCTCCCTCTCTCTCCCTCCCTCCCTCCCTCTCTCTCTGTCTCTCTCTCTCTCTCTCTCTGTCGTGCGTGACCAGCGCGACCTGACGAAATCCGTGTTTCGCCAATATCGCTCAGCCATCGCCCGAGCACCGTGTTGCACCAGTTTGCATTGTAGGTATGCTGAAAAGCCGAATTACGTGTTATGGTCAAATAGAGTGCGCTATTAGAACAACAGCTTTTTTATGGGCTTTCAAGCATGTATTCGCTGCGGCGGCGTATATAGGTCACCGCCGTAGCATCTTATCGGCAATGATAGCCGTGCCGCCAATGCGAACATTAAACTAGAAGTTGAAGAAAATAAGGCACCTCGGCCGCCCTTCGAACCTTCGACCTTCCCGTCTGCAGAGGTAATTCTGTCCAATCATATCAGTCGCGACCATGACGACCGCATATCGATGGGGGTGAAGTGCAAAAACGTTAGTGTAATTGAATTTAGGTGCATGTTAAAGAATCCCAGGTGTTAAAAGTTAAATTCGCAGCCATCCAATACGGTGTCTCTCGTAGCTCCTGCGTTGCTTTAAAACGTTAAATCAATCAACCGTGTCTGTCACCAAGACATTAGAAACACAAACAGCAGCTATGACTTCTGGTTACAGTGTGCGCCACACTGCACGACAATGCCAAGAATAGTTGTTTACGGAAAAAGAAAGAAAGACTATAAAGCAGCAAGGAAACTCTGCTGAGCGGAAGCTGAATTATCTGACGCTAAAAAAAAGAAAAAAACAACGCGATCGCCAAGGACAACTGGCAGGCCTCAGAGCAACACGTTTTCGTTCGACATCTTCGTCTGACATACGCCGAGCACGTCGTTAGATTTTTACGAGGACATAGTCGTTTCAGTATGCTCCCCATTATCTGAGCAGTGAATCTGGTCCGGCGTCACACTTGACAGAGTCAAGCTACAGCGGAAACTTTAATAAAAACCGTGGCGAGAAAAAAAAAAGAAAAAAAAAGAAATAGTCCACCCCACTAGGCAGGGAAAAAGAAATAGAGACACAGCAGAACATGTGTTTCGTGCCTGAAAAAAATAAAAGAATGAAAGGATGGAGGCACACAGGCGTAGACGAAATGTAGGATCGATACGGGCACGAGCGTTGAGACGATTGATTTCAATGGATCGTCGCCCCTTTGGCAGCTGGGCGGCGTTTTCACCGCTCTGATTCTTATAGATCGCGGCTTCTGCTTGGGGTTTGTTTCTCTCACGTGCTCGGCTCGTGTTAACGGCAACCAAGCTGCAAAACCTAGCACGTCTTCGCGTAGGAGGCGGCGCATCCTTTAACTTATATACACATGCGCGGTGAGAGGAAGAAATATAAGACAAGAGAAGCAGGGAGGTTAACCAGACGCACGTCCGGTTTGCTACCCTGCACTGGGCGAAGGGGTATGGGGATTGAGAGAGAGAGAGAGAAAGCACAATTGAAAGTTTGAGGTATTTCAACAGCGCTTTCGTGGCTTTCTGTGCCATCGATGCGTACGGCCATGGTCCATGTCCGACTCTTGCGGAACCACACAAACGATTGAACACATCCTACGTATCTGTTCCCAATATACAACGTCGAGCGTGAAGCTCTCCGGACAGCACTGAACATGCGCGGAAAAGCCTAATATCTTTGTACTCTGAAGCGCGGAAAAAAACTTCGTTATGTGGAGCCTTCCGCGTCAATATATTTTCTTTTTTTTTTCTTGCACTGAAACTGAGGACGCGATTTGACACGTTCTGCGGCGACTGTGTATTCACCTCTTTCATATCCAAAACACCCCAACTTGAACGCAATGGGCACAACTTCACCAATAGCGTTTTGCTTCTTATGTGTCCACTCGGAAAATTTATATTTTACCCGGCCTAGGCACTAACGCTCGAGTGCTTTGGCTGGACATTGAACGCATTGATGCGCAACCACGAAGTTCTTGACTGAATGCAGCACGGAAAGGACAATACCGTTCGAAGTATATAGCGTTGACAAAGAAACAAGAAAGACAAGATGGCACTTCCACCATGTGAAGCAGTCATAATGTTTAATTCTTGTGGCGCATGTGCGCGTAATCAACAGTTAATCCTCGAGAAGCGTGCTTAACGTTTTCTGAAGAATCGGCTGAGGAACGTTGCCGAGGATTATTCTACATATTTGCTTCAAACTGCCGTTGCTTTCCACATTGCTCAACTCGCTTTTTCGAGGCGTATGTTAAAGGGCCCCTCACCAGGCCCCATATCAAATTTTGGTTTTACGCTGGAAGTTGTTACGTGTCTTCTAGGGAGCGTTCTGCCGCAAACATTTTTCAAATCGGCTAATTAATAACGGAGATGGAAATATTTCAGTGCCGCCAACCCATGATTTCAGGAGGCGAGCTCCACTGCCAAACAAAACACTCTCTCCACTGGCCCCATCCAACCTCCGAATGCGAAATGCCTTCCTTGTGTTCTCCCACGCCGGACCTCGAGGATACCGTGACGCCTACGTCATGGGCTCTGCCTTCATTTTTTTCTCCTCGCTTGTCTTTTTATTTATTTATTAATTTACTTATTTATTTATTTATTTATTTATTTTATTCTTATTTATTTTATTTCTTTTTTTTTGTGCTGCGCGTTTTCGCTGACGGCGTTGCGCGCGAGCTGTTCTGATTGTCTGATTTCGCGCAGCGCACGATTTTGCGCACTGTGCGCAAGGACACATGTCTACCGGTATAATTCAGTGCTACACGAATACTGAGGCAGAACAAGCGGATCGCAAAGCATGATCACGCGCTGGAACGCGGTAGAAGATGGCATAGTTTCGGTACCTGCGCACGTGACTGCACGACCGTGAGAAGTTCCGTGGGAAGCGGACGAAGCGGAAGTACACCTTTCTTGCTTCGGTGCGAAGTAAAACAAAACAAAAAAAAACACGCAGACATTCCGTTTGTGCGTTTTATTATTTCTCTAAAGTTAAATTCGTCGATTCAAGCAACAGATCACACAAATAACGATGTTGCCTTGAATAATTGTCGAAGTCACGTGTCACCACGAGCGACGTCGCACTGCGGACACGAGTACGTAAGCGCAGGGACACGAGTACGTCACCGTCCTCGTACGTCAGTACGTCACCGTCATCGCCACGAGGAAAATGAAAAACGGTGTTCGGATTGAAATTTCAGACCTTTCCGCGGCGCGTAGCGATGTAATTGTTTGCAAACACGATCGTTAGCGCGCAATGTGTGCTCTGCGCTTGTCAGCTCAAAATGGCCAGACCTGGTGAGGGACCCTTTAAGGGAAGCAGTGGGCAAGAAAAGTGGCAGCATAGCACTGTTGATTGTTGAAGATGATGTATAAGGACATACAGGAAGATCGCGTAAATTTTCACAGGCTACGCCGGTATCACTCTGTGGCTCCCCAAAACACCAGTGAACGACAGCCACCGCTGCTGCAGCTGTACCGAAAAATCACGTCGGTGGAGCCGATTCTGCGACACTTCATAGGCCATGAAGCTTACTGACAACTTGGTGGAAACTACACGTGCTCCTACAAAAATATTTGTGTGCAAAAATAACAAAAAAGTCGCACTTCTGCCGGAAAGGCAAAGCACCGATGGCAATAGAAAATTAGCAGACAGCAATACGAAGTAAGATTTGGAGATTTATCGGCCGTATAAGCTTGTAAACATTCTCTTACTAACTAAATTAACAATCATAGAATGTGTAAGCGTGACTCAACGAGGACGTAGAAAGAAAGAGACACACGGAGACAGCGCTGTCATTGTGTGTCTGCTTCTTTCTATTTCCTTGTTGAGTCGCGCTTACACATTCTATCATGGTTTCAAGCTAACTAGCCTCTCAACGTGTTTCCACTAATTTAACCAGCACGATATTACGCGCGCACAGGCAAACATGAACACACATCACTCGATGACAGCGGAAACTGTCTGTGAAAACGCTAGAGTTAGGAATCGTGGCAGCAGCCGCGAGCCAATTGACCTCCATTCATCTGTCGCTTCAACGCGTACGAAACGTCGAAAGCACAGCGCATACGAAGCTACCGGCACTACGCGCACCTTGGAAACATCGCAGATCACTTTGAATGTAAGGCCCGCGCGGGCGCGCATTTTGGCCACGTCGCAGACCGCTTTCAAGACACACGAGCACCGACAACGCGTCCATACGGCGTCCGCCAAAGGCGTCTACTACGGCGTCCGCGATTCGCGTGGCCAACGCCGTTAGTAGACGCCGCGGTTGTGTCCACCCTATCTGCATGGAGCGGCGGGCGAGGAGGATATCGAGGCACCGTAGCAGCCGCCGGGGAAGAACGCCCCTCCTCCCTCACCTCACTCCCTGCCTCGCGTGCCACAGGACAGGGCACGCATCCGGGCCGCGTTCCTCGCTCGCGTACGCGAGATTGAACCGCTTTCGCCGGCTCACCCTCACACACTTTCACTCATACAGAACCTCACAGCGATGGCGACGGCAGAAATGCGCTAGGAGTTTCCAGAGAAATGCTATGACAATAAAGAAATATAACAACAACAACAACAACAACAACAACAACAACAACAATAATAATAATAATAATAATAATACGTTTTCGAAGCTTTCCAGCATTTAATGTTATATATATATGGAGGGCACCTTTCACACTACCTGCAGTATAGTATACAGTATAAGCCATGCATCTTGCGTGCTTAGTACCATTCATACTACAAATGCGAACAAAGCTGTATATGTATTCATTCATCTTTGTAATGGCATTGAGTAAAACTGAGTATGACTACTAACACGCCAGGACGCATGAGACAGGATGACAAGGCGCTCTGTTGTCCTGTCTGGTGTGTCCTTCTGTGTTAGTAGCCGTAATCAGGTTCACATCACACAACATGATGAGTGGAAAGCAACTAGCTCAATTCCTCGCTTTACTCAACGTCATTAGTATTCATACGAACACCAAGAAAGTGTACTAAAATGTGAGCAGATCAGCTGAACAGAAACCCCGTACGTTTTTATTACGGTTGTTTTCGCTGCTGTGCGTCATTCTGAAGTTTCATGCCCGAGTGTCGCAACTGTTTTATTCTCTTTATTCAAGTTTAGCATCTGTACTGAATTCGGCTTCTTCGTCGCCGTTATTAATGAAATTGCCACGTTCACTCGTGAGCGGGGCAATGTATTGAACCTTTTTCCTTACTTTCACAAATGAAATGTTGATTCAAATGCTCATCGCATCACTGTACGTTAGCTCAGAACGCATGAGAAACTACCGCCAACGTCAAGTACCTATAATAAGATACCTACGTCATATACCTATCGTTTGCACTGTGAAACAACGCTGGTGGTACCGATGAGTGGTCAAGCTGTAGTGGCTTTTACATCTAGAGCACAAGGGTTTGAATTCGATTTGCGCCGAAATGTTTTGTTTTTCTTTTTTTTTTGCATCTTTCCTCCCCTATTTAGGCTAAATAGCTGAACATTCTTTAATATAATACGAAAAATAAGATTCTCACGTGAGTTGCGATGCTTCTCGAAGGGACAAGAAGAAGGACGGGAACACAGACGTGTACATTTCTCTATGCTCATGAACTCACGCAAAATGCCTACTGCATAAGAAATAAAGTAATCGTTTTTATGCTTTGGAATAGATTAGAATGCGACTGATCGTAACCGCTGCCTCTTTGCTGCCAAAGTAGACAAATGCTTCTCCGTTTTGCCCCGAAAAGCAACGTGAAGAAAGTGTATTGGTGGTAACAACTTTATTGAGATTCTGCTTAGTTATGATCTGGCAGGCCCGAGTCCTAGGATGGCCCCTCACGAGGAGCGACCCTTTCGGCCCACGCAATGAGGGCTTTTTGTAGTTTTTGATCCGGCGTTCTGAGCAGCTCCTCCCACGTCTGTTGTGAGGGAGCTGACAGGAGCGACCTGGGAGGGGGTAAGCCCTCGCACCCCCAAAGAATTCGATTTTGGGTAGACAGTGTATTACTTTGTAAAGTTTATAGCGTGCTCAGTTTTGTTTCTTCACACCTCGGCTAGACTAAATCTGCTACGGCGTAAGCACCGTTGGCTTGTTCTCACGTCGTTCAACATTGAACCTCAAAGGAATCTCTTTGGTGGTAAAGGAAATTTGACGATACTGAACTCATTCTGAACGGAACACGGCCATGATAAATGAGCCTTTATGTAAGCAATGACACACGCGTGCATATCGCTTTCATCATACCTGATAACCGGCGAACATTAATATCCGTAAGCATCATCGGACAAAAGAGCAAGGGGGGCAGCAGGTATTTTGTTAAAGCTTTCCTTGGGCACACGCCTTTCTTGGGATACGTATGCACTTTATAGACGACGGCTTAGCTTTAGACGCAGCACAAGCAGCAGCAAAGCTGGAGCAGCCGAGAGTGACAAGCCACGCATTGTTTATATCACAGCAAGTAATTCAGCGCCTTTGCTGTCGAATACTTCGCCTACTTCAGGAATTTGTATGTATCAACTTGCTCGAAGCAAGTGCTCCTCTTCCACCGTTTCACCTAGGAAATCTTCCAGCGGGAGGTACGGAGACTGACGAGTGAAACTTTTTCACGAGCAGGATTTTGCGTGGAACCTAACTTACACAACATCAAAATCGCAAAATGATCCCAAATTCGTGAAGCTTACGAAACATTCTGAAGAGTGTGGAGGTATATGCTTTCATGTGCACCGTTCAATGTTATAAACATGCATTTATCGTGTTTTATGCCTGTTTTATCTTAGCGTTGTTTTGTTTTGTTTTCTTGTGTTTCAATTTTTCGGAGACCTCCGCAAGTGTCTGCAAACAAATGGCTTAATACGCTACGTGTTGCGCAACGTGGGTGGCGGAAATGAGCGACTCGCAGATGGGAGCACAGCTTCTTTCCGTGTCATGGTGTACACGAGCATTTTGGTGGAGTGGAAAACACTGAACGGAGAATGCGTTCCTGGAAGTGTGGCACGTAGTGTTTCCACTCTTTTTCAAGCTCTCAGCTCATACTTTCTGCTGTTCCGTCAGTTCGTGCTTCCTGTATGGCATGTCGTGTATTTTTTTTAATATCCCAGAAAGGTTTCCCTCACGTTATACTGTTATTGCGTTATAAGCACTAAAATAGGACACCAATGTTTCATGGAGCGAAGCTTGCCTATTCGTATTGGTGTATCCATTCCTGTTGAGATGAAATATAGCATAAATTCAGAGATGTTTATAACAATCTGACCGCCGCGACATGCCAACATAGTTGCTAGTTTAATCTTTCGCGAACATTCTTGCGCACTGTCATCTGCTGCCGCGTGATCGCGAGAAGCTCTATCGGAAAGCCCTGTTTCAGGGAACGTCTCAAATAATTTTTCCAAGGAAAGCAGTCAGCGCGCCATAACGTGTCAGAGAAGTATTTGTACTGCACTTTGCAGACATCATACCGCTCACTCATTTATCACTTGGCGAGAACTCGGACAAACAACAGGATAAACTGCATGCTTAATATTATCGTTATGTGCAGAATGCTTTTTTCGCTGTCCATCTCGAGCGCCTCAAGCTGGCAGGGGTGGGGCCGTGCATAGAGTTCAGTGAAACAAAACAGCATCTCTGGATTTTCTTATGGCGGTGAGGTATAACGGAAAAGGGAGAGCGCCTAACATAACGGACGTCTGCGTTCCGTATGTTGCGGACAGGTGCTGGCACGCAACTGTGCTGGCATGTTCCTCCCGCACTCTTCTGGAAAGAACCACGGATGCGTGCGACGCGCCCGATTCGTCCGTTCGCAAGGCATACGGACACAATGCAAGCGGCAGTCTGTGTGCAGGCATTGTCCTCTGCCATGGCCGCTCACAGAGCGCCGCTGGAAGAAGCGTAGAGCGAAGGCTATTCTGGAAGCGGCTTTTGTGTCACCCGATACGTCTGCGGTGACTGACACCACCGCGACACGTGTCTCACCCTTCTCTTTGTGAGGGAAGCAAGTGACCTTTCGGCGTGACACGTGCTGCACACGCATACTGGTGGCGTGGAGTCTGGCACTCGTACGTTTCTTGCACACGAAATATATATATTTTTTGTTCTTTTGGTTCTGGCATGGAGGGGGTATTACATCACGCAGCCAGCCATCGCAAGCCAACTCTTTGTGAAGTCATCCCCTTCGTCATTTCTCTCCCATAAAGTAGGCTCAACACGTGACCCAGCGCTCGGCGGACTCGGCCAGCGTGCTTGGTTCCCAGTAAGTTTTAATCGGCGCGTACCTGTTTGGAAGCTTTTCAAATCGCTTCGTGCACATTTTCTCCCTATATGTTAGGTTCGGTAACTTCGGTCGTTTTTGGAACGTATACATTTATCGTCTTCGTTATAACGTGTGAGCGCGGTAGCTGCACCTTGCTGCCGCACTCGTTGTCTTTTCCGAAGAGCGTGCGCTGAGCGCGGTTTTAGCGCTGCTAGCGCGGCAGTGGTAGGCATGTGTTGGACTGACTTTTCTTGGCTTCAATTTTGTTACCAATGCTCCCTACTAGTTTCTTCCTTCCTCTGTGGTCTCTGGCGCGTAGTCGTTTTCTCGCCGAAAATTGAATACATATTACTAGGTGCACAAAGAACACTAAGATGAAAAGAAACTTTTGCAAACGAATGCATCGCTTAACATCCCCTGTTTATTTTACAGCGAAGCTGTCTGTGGGTAGGATCCAAGATTTTATGGCGTCCGCGCGGAAAAACTCTCCCCTAAAAAGTGAGAGTGGTGTAGGGGTTGGAGGACGGAGTTCGGGATGAAAACCAAACTTGGGAGGGTTTATTTTACATTATTTACAGAGGGGTGAGAGACAGTAACAGTCGTACAGTCATTACGGGCCGGCAGCAACTCGGACGCTGCGGCCCGCGGCAAGAAGTTCGAGAGAGGTGAATCAGGGAATCAGGGAATGCTCTGCTCTCTCTGGAATGCTTCTTATAAACCCTTCGAGCACTGGAAGTCGCGTCATGTTTGACCAATGGGAGAGTCCGCTCAGATGACGCCATTTTCGGCCAATCGTTGGCGCCCCTGTCGCGGTGTCACACCCGGCGGCTCTCGGCGGTCTTGCCTCGCTGACTTGCAATGCACTTCTAAGGTGGAGAAGGGGGGGGGGGCGCTCATGCTCCATTGTACGAGGGCCCACCTGCTCCCGGTGGTACGGCTCCGCAGTGGTGGCAAATGCCTTCTTCAAAGGCGAAGAGGGGTGACGATTGGGCTCTATTGTCCGAGGGCCCCTTCTAATCCCGGCGGCGTACGAACTTGTTTGCAAGTGTCCTGCCTCAGGAATGTGGCACCCCTGCTTCTGCATTCCTCAATTAGCTGTGCTGCGATTCGAAGTGGTTTGGGGAACTCGAAGTAGCCTCAGGAAACGGCGCCATATCTAACAACTCGTCCTCGCCCCGGTTGTTCTGAATGGCCGGTGAACTCAATTCGCTGGCCATGAGGAACGCTGAAAGAACCTGCAGGGTATTGGTGTCGAGCCTCGAATGACGAACTTCGGTTTCCGTGGCCCTGGAGAACAGACGTGAAACAAACAAAACAACACAGCGCTGCACCACGTGCAAGCGCAGGCTCTTCACCCCTGACTCGCCAGGCTATTACTGAATTAAAATGAACCCTGATCTTTTATTTACCCAATTTTGACAAAACAGTTCCAACCACCCTGCCAAACAGCCATCCATTTCTCCTCGAATGCCGACAAGACCAGAGTACTATTGTTGTTGCAAAACAAAGTGTCGTTGACGATGCAAACAACAAATGAAATCAGCCGAACATAACTTAAGTGGCCTAACTACACGAACAGCATGTTTCCAATCTATCGCAGTGGCGTACTTATCGCACGTATTGGTGCCACTGAACAATCTGGTCAACCTCACAAGTACGTAATCACAAGCGCACTAGCCTTGTGGTCACTAAACAAAACGCGTACTTGCGTTGTAGGCAAACTTTTCATTTACGCTTACTCACGTTTCTTCCCTGAAAGTCCTACAGGACACGTGACGTAAACGAACAATTAAACTTGCGGGACTTACACACTCCGCAGAACCCTTAAGCTAATGCGTCATTTAATAACTCGTTCCACGCGTACTTATAAGAGAAGTCATAATACGGCTGCCCTCAACACACACGAGCAACCCAGTCATAAATCTGCTTCCTTCCGTCCACACAGGACATGCGCTAATGGAACTAAGAACGCTTCTCAGTGCAAATCATGCACTCACTGAAAATCTACGCGCTTAACCCTTAGAAAATTCAAAAACACTTAAAAAGAAAGAAGGTTAAATAACACACGCGCTTTACCTTAGGCCTTTCGACGATAACCTTGACCTTCAGGTTACTCACACACACACAAAAAAGGCTATCTACTTATTAATGAGCATCTCACGAGACTACATGTTTACACAAATGCGTCTTTCAAATCTCGGAGCTTTCTCAAACGAAAACACAAACAAAGCTCATACCTTTACATATTGAAAGAAATCCTAGTCTCAAATTGCGAAAACTTTCCAATGCTCAAAATAAAAAACAACACACTTCATCTACGGAAGGGCTCTTGGCCTCCCTTTCCAAACGCTTACGTCTGACTCATACTTTGAGTCGAACCCGGGGTGGTCGCGGTTTCAAAGCTACTCTGGCTACGGAGGAACAACAAAAGGGCTGACTCACTATCAGCTCCTTCAAGACGTTACAGTCCCCTGCCAATTTGCGTCCTCGCGCTCCGCTTTCCTCACAAACTCGATTGACCGCGTCGCTACTCCCCACCTGGTTTCGTCTTGCCACCTTGCGTTTCTTCGAACTGCACGCTGAGCTGTGAAAAGAACAGCGAAACGACGAGGAGTTTAACTGCCTCGTGCCCTTTGTCCGCGTCCGTGCAGAACATGCTTCGCGGTCCCCCTTTGACCTGTGGCTCGAACGTTTAGGATGCGTCAATATCGTCAGTGATGACCGCACCTTTCTTCTCCTCGCGCCCTGCCCATTTGGGGTTCTCGCCATCTTTGGCGGCGCTACATTAGTTACCGTCTTTCGGTCTTTACTGCGCTTCTTTTTACGGCGCTTTCTCTTCGCACTCACTTTCATGTCGCCTTCTCGTGCCTCGTGCTGGCCGGTACACATTTCGTCGGCCCGGATCGGTCTCTTACCCGCACAGTCTGAGTGATTTACATTTAAATCAACACTCTCTCTGCCTCGACTGGCGGACAGCTCAACCAACTCTGGAACAATGCAGCAGGCTTTACTCGAGTTAGACAACTCGCACTCTTGCGAACTGCCCTCTACTACATTGCCCAGCTCACGCTGTGAATCGACACACAGCCCGTCGGTATCGATCGCTGTCTCACGCGCACAGTCCGAATGATTAACAACTGAATCATCCCTATCTAGGCTATCTAGACTGGCGGAGAGCCGCACCGATCCCTGAACAATGCAGTTGTTCTCTCGTGGACTACGGAGCTCGCCATCCCGAGAACTACTCTCAACTGCATCGTCCAGTTCGCACCTCACTTCTGCACGCAGATCTGACTCGACATGGGTGCTCGCGTCCCTCGGGTCAGCAGTACCCTTTTCTTCGCTAGCAACCTCGCTAACATTACCAGCGACGCACACACGTGGTAACTGTGCCAATTTGTTCGCAGCTGGCCTAGCTGTCTCTACAGTCATCTGTTGGCACAGCACCTCGTCGCTCTCCTTGCGGCCTTTAACGGCCTCTGTTGCCACTAAGGCATCGTTAGCAGCTAGCCTTTTCCCTTCACTTATGGATCTGCAGCCAATCTCACAGGCACTACTCTTCTCGTCGGCTTTTGGCGAAAATCCGCTCGGTGCTGCCTCCTTCTTTCGCTCTGTACTACCTACAGAATTCTCAGACAGCCGCTGTCTCTGTGCCAATAACTGATCACAATGCTGTATCTCTTTGATCAGTGCTGCCTTCTCTCTCTCATACTTTTGCTCACGCTCGCGTTCGCGTTTATTCTCATGTTCGTGACGCTCACACCTAAGAGTAAGTTCTTGAAGCTCATGCTTCCGTTCATTCTCGCGTTCTTGACGCTTACCCTCACTCTTAAGCTCATGACGCTCTCGCACACGTTCACGACGCTCACGCTCCCGTGGTTCCTGTATCACCTCCCAAGCAAGCTCAATGCTTTTGTCATCATTGCCACTATCGTTAATCGCCTTTATGATAGCTGGCGTTTCCATCCGTTCGTCCGCCTTAACTCCCAAATCGTCGCACACCAACAACAAGTCTAACCTCGTCAACCTTCTAAGATGCATGGCAGCTGTCCCGACAGGTGGTTAAAACTGTTTTCCTTAATTAATTTGTGCAAACATACAATGTATAAAACTCCCGATTCCCAGAACTATCAAAATGAACACACAACATTTGAGTCTGGCGAATCATAAGGAAAAAAATGCCTGTGGCTTAGGTAAGGTTAAGCCCAGGATGCGAAGCATACTAGCCTTTATTTTAGTTGTTGAACCACTGTTTAGCCTGGTGAACTGCTGTTGCTTGGCTATATTTGGTTCGGCTAGAAGAAGAAACAACTCATGCGTTACTCTGCTTCGCCTTCAAGAGTGGAACGCGACAGCGTTTCCGTCGACCCGCCAAGGGGTGTAAGACAATGGGCTACGGCGCAGCGACTACGCGCCCCGCATTGCACGCGGTGAGCGTCGAGCAACGCAGCGTTCGGCGCAGCAACGAAATGTGCGCCTGAGCAAGCGACGCACGCCTGAGCCTTAGAAACAGCTCGTTTCTTAGGCAACACCGCATTCACTAGAGGCGCTTTTGTACCGCTTTGAAGCATCGTACTCGTGGCTCAGTGGTAGCGTCTCCGTCTCACACTCCGGAGACCCTGGTTCGATTCCCACCCAGCCCATCTTGCGAGAGTTGAGCCAAAGCCACCTAGAAAATCAGTCTCTGTAGCACGCCGCAACCTTCGCTTCTCATTCCAATGAGCAGCTCTGTCTCCAGGAGGCATCTCACCTCGTGAGTGTCTAGCAGAGGCAAGCGCAGCTGCTTATATACCGCCGCGACGGCGCGAGCGACGGCGCGAGTTGGAGCCCCGCGCTTCTCCTCTGTCGTGACGTCACGGTGTCACGTGGTATTGAAGGCGACACCGCCGCGCCTGAGGAGCTGGGTTGAGCTCTCGTAATATGCTTCGCATAAAAAACCACGCGCTCACTTACGGTTGCAGCACCCTGCCATCCGGTTCATTCGTCCGCTGTTCCCGGTTCCTCCGGACTCCCTGGGTCGAAGGCTCGCTCCTTCTTCGCTACTCCCAGTTTCTTCGGACCTCTTTCGACGAAGGCTCTCTCTTCTTCGCTCTTCCCGGTTCCTTAGGATCTCTCTCGACGAAGGTTTATCCGTAGCGCTGCCACCAGCTGTTGCATTCGGAGGCGATCCCACCGCTGCCAACCAGATGTAGGGGTTGAGGGACGGACGTCGGGATGAAAAACAAAACTTGGGAGTATTTATTTTACATTATTTACAGAGGGGTGAGAGACAGTAACAGTCGTACAGTCATTACGGGCCGGCAGCAACTCGGACGCTGCGGCCCGCGGCAAGAAGTTCGAGAGAGGTGAATCAGGGAATCAGGGAATGCTCTGCTCTCTCTGGAATGCTTCTTATAAACCCTTCGAGCACTGGAAGTCGCGTCATGTTTGACCAATGGGAGAGTCCGCTCAGATGACGCCATTTTCGGCCAATCGTTGGCGCCCCTGTCGCGGTGTCACACCCGACGGCTCTCTGCGGTCTTGACGATTGGGCTCTATTGCCCGTGGGCCCCTTCTAATCCCGGCGGCGTACGAACTTGTTTGCAAGTGTCCTGCCTCAGGAATGTGGCACCCCTGCTTCTGCATTCCTCAATTAGCTGTGCTGCGATTCGAAGTGGTTTGGGGAACTCGAAGTAGCCTCAGGAAACGGCGCCATATCTAACAGTGGAAGAGCCAACAGCAAAAGCAAACGCATATCGCCGCTCGCGTCGGATCTCGGTTTAACGGCCACCTGTCTCTAAAACGGCGCTACGTCACAGATTTCTCTCTGTGAATATATGACGTAGTGCATGACGTAGTGTGCGAACGATAGGGCGACCTAGGGGAACTTTTGGTACCATTTTGCTCCACCGTTGCTAGGGGAAGGCAACGGGTGATCCGTACGCCTGAAGAGCAGCCTATCTACGAGGAGCAACAGCAACGGCGGGAGAGAGACCATAGACGTCCTGCCAACTCGGTGGCCCGAGAAGATGAGCGAGAAGATGTGGTACCTAAGCGACGAGCATGAGCCGACGATGCATATCGCGACGCCTAGAATGCCGCAATGAGACGTCGACGCCACGAGGCCACAGTGCCGGGATTCGACGGCGCCTACGCAAGGTTCCAAAGAGACGTTCTCGATCGCAACTTTGGATAAAGCTGCCGAGTATGTGATCACCTATGGTTCGATAACGACTTCATAGAAATCAATGGCATGCGGTTGGAAGAGCGACGTCAGAAGGCGGTAGATCTGCTGACGCAGTGCTTTCCCGGTGAGGACGTTGGGATGTTTCGAGTCTGCGGCACGAGGAAGGAGGCGCTGATAAAGGGTAACGTGCCTCGGTTCACTACAACGCGTGTACAGAGGCTTTGCTAAAGGGTGCGCTTCCGCATTTCTCGACGACAAACGGTTCGTGTACCCGCATGTGACGGCGCAACTTCCGAAGCTCAACGCCGATCGGATCAGCTTCGCTGGTCATCTGTACCTTCACAGAGTGGAATGGCTCATGAACTTTATTTTTGTTTGTTTGTTTTATTACCGGTCATTTGGTACAATATTGGCGAAGTTTGGCCACCTACATTTACATCTTGTCACCGGAGGAATGTAAGACGCAGCATTCTGAAAATGTTTTTTTTTCGCCAATTAAGAACAAATGTTGAACTCCTGCTCCTACCAAACAGTTTGACAAAGGCAGCTGTCTTGAAAGCGGCTCCCGAAAGCCAATATCGAGACGTCGCCGGACATCGCCGAAACGACGCCTAGGTGAACTCAAAATATACCGGCTGAGAAAGACCGTTTTACCGGCGCTTCAGCGTACGGAAACAATGCGCACGAGCGCTTTCCCAATTTTGTTACCCTGGAATTGCCGTCAGAGGCTTTATTCAGTTGTTATGCACGCATTTCCTTCCCGTATACACAAGGTGAGAAGAGGGAGCCGAAGTATAAAATAGGTAGATGCAACGAGGCCGCGGGTCATGGGAGACTAAAGTTCTCTGCTAATTAGTTCGTTCGCAGACCCTGCCAATTTATTCGGGCAGGGCGTATTCGATAACAGTTTGCCTCAGTTTAGCCCAGTCACCAGATTCCCTCTAGAAAGCAGTAGCAGGGGATAGCTAACGATAAATATAAAACTGGCGCGTCGATGACAGTTTCAGATTAAAAGTAGGGAGTATTAGGCCTTCCATGGCATCGCTGAAAACACACATCCTTTAACGAGCTAAACACTATTCCAGAGCTCGAGGAAAACAAAACATCAAAAGTTGAGCGCTTTGGGCATCACTTGCATCAGCGCGATCGCCGTCGTGAAAATGCAGTATTTCGCATGGCTCGCAAAAGAAAATACGGCAGAGCTTATATTGAAACTAGCTTCTTGGACATGAAAGGCCACGCGCAGATATTTCCTCTACGTAAGGCTAAACTCAGACATGTACTAGGCATGGGCGTATATAGGCGCCGTGCGGAACGGAAAGCGTTAGAACGCTACGGGTGTCGTTCAGTTGTCGTAATTCCGAGCTCTTAATTGTGTGTGGAAATTAACGTGCAGAACAAAGTAGCAAAAAAGGCTGAGAGATAAAATTATGTGTATCTGTTCACACTAGCAAACTACGGCGATAAGCATTATGAAACATCGTTCCAGCGCACAATTGAACACGGACGAGGTGAGAAAGACAACACGAACGCCGGGTCATTAAAAGTGATAATGGTGGATTAGAGATAAAAGGATATTAGCTCTAAAAAATTGTCGGTTGATAACCCAGTCATGTTTTGAAAGACCACTGGTGCCATGTCTTCAATGTGGCTTCTAACCGCGCTAAAAGCTCAGGATGAGGCAATGAGTAAAACAAATCTTCTACATCGATAGAAAATGCAAACCTCTTTGACACGAGGTTTCACAGCCAGAAAAATATTCGATAACCTCTGTAGAATTTTTTACCAGAAAAGGGTCTTCTAACGGAATGGTACTAAGGTGCTTCTGCAGATACCTTGACAAGATGCCCTGCCAGGAGCCCTT
This sequence comes from Dermacentor albipictus, assembly GCF_038994185.2. Taxonomy (NCBI): domain Eukaryota; kingdom Metazoa; phylum Arthropoda; class Arachnida; order Ixodida; family Ixodidae; genus Dermacentor; species Dermacentor albipictus. The sequence continues at coordinate 50,002,009 of NC_091821.1, forward strand.
CTCAGTGACAATAGCCCTGAACGGAACAGATTCCTTGTGGGTCGTTACAGTAAAGAAAACACTCAAAGACACAATGTCAGCAGCGTTGATGCTCTTTCTTAATTTTTCTAAGTTGAGCTCTTCACATAAAGCAATAGCCTTTTTCTTCACTTTAGCTAACGACACATTCACTGGGACAAAGTTTTTTGCGATAGCCTCATTTGCCTTCTGTAGGAACAGACCTTTTGGCATCACAACAAAGCCACCCTCTTTGTCCCCAACTAATAGGTTAAGGTCTTTGCTCTTCAAGTAGTTAACAGTGAATCTGACAGGTAATTTTGGAGCAAAAGGCGCACCTCTATGTTGCAGTGACTCTACGCCTTCAGCTATACATCGCTCGTGTTCATCTGAACTGGCTGCCGCGGCCACATTTCTGACTATGGACAGCATTCGTACCGTTTCTTCTTTAGGCTCGATACAAAACTTAGGATCATGGCTTAGCACTGCTGCAACCCTTTCAGGCAAGTCACACTCACCGATGCAGGTAACTTGCTTTGGAGCAACATGCTGTCGCACTTGCGCTTTCTTCAACGCACACAGATTTCTAAGACACATGCTAAACAAAATTTCGGAAGTCCTTGTAGCCTCATGGTTCAGCGTTCGGAAAAGTGGGTCACCACTCTGTTCAGGCACTAACGAAGTGGAGTAGGCGCGCAGGCAGTTCTGCAGGTGTCTGATCTGTCGCCACAGCTCGGAGCGCATAATCTTCATTATCCTTCTTGAATGTCGGGCAGATGGGAAGCACGGCGCAAACAGGGCATGAACACCAGGTAGGACAAGACGGTGGTCCAGAGCTTTCTCTCCTCGTCCGTGTTCAATTGTGCGCTGGAACGATGTTTCATAATGCTAATCATAACCAACAAGCCCAGCTGTCCATACTTACGGTGATAAATTTGGGATTCAGGGGTCGAATTTACTTTCGTTCGTAAATGCTCATTACCATTTGCAGTCCATATTCGCTAATGATATGTTCTGCATGAGGATTGCCTGGAATTTGCTCTTACCGATCATTCTAGCGTAAGATAATTTTGTGAAATTTGTACAGCTAGGACGACAATAATAACAGCGTTAAGCAGTGATGCCACTTAAGCTGTTCTCCCGCTTCATTTGTTATATTTAGTCCTATATGTCGCAGCTATACGACACGCTAAAGCGACTAAAAAAAAAACAAGAAGGAAAGGCTATTTCGTTCGGCTAAACAATCTTACACACTTTCCCCATGGAGTATAAAGGGACAAAACAAAAACAAAAAACAAGAACGAAAGGCTATTTAGTTCGGCAAAACAATCTTACACACTTTCCCCGTGGAGCATGTATCGCATCATCGAAAAGGAATTTTATTCTCTTGCAGCCAAAACTAAACGTTCCTGCCTATCATCCCCATTACCGGCTGTGCTACAAAACAATACTAAACCATTTAGGCAAGTTGTCAACCCTAAACCCTGTCTGCCTATATCACTCTGCGATGACCTTAGCTTTCCCGTACGAAACGAGGACGTCGCTGAAATACTGAACCCTACCTTCTCTTCAATGTTTACTGAGGAGCCCGTAGGCGATCTATCAGATTATCCCCACACTGATCACCATGAGGTGTCTGGTATGACATTTGAACCTAACGACACAATAAAAATAATCGAGTGTCTGAAACTAACATCGTCAGCTGGAATCGACTGCTTCAACGCAAAGATCCCCAGAAATACAAAATACATTTCTGGTGTTCTGTTATCACACGTTTTTCAACAATCCCTCGTGACCGGCATTGTACCTCATGGCTGGAAGATTGGCAAAATAATTCTTGTGCACAGAAATGGCCCTAAATCATCGCCAAAAAACTACTGCCCTATATTCATTACAAGTGTCCCTTCAAAAATAATGGAGGACATAATTTATTCACACGTCATGAAATTTCTATTATCTGTAATTTTTTTTTCACACCTGCCTACGTGGACTCATAAAAGATCGCTCGTGCTCTACCCAACTAGCCCCGTTTATTAACAATATCAGCTGTAGCCTAGACGTTAACGCACCCGTCGATGCATTCTTTTTATACTTTGAGGGAGCTTTTGACAAGGTTACTCACCAACGTCTTCTACTGGAACTCTCTCATTCAAACCTTAACCCCATTGTCCTAAGCTGGGTGAGCGACTTCTTTACTAATCGTGAACAGTTTGTGTGGGCTAACAACCATGCGTCTCGTAACACACCGGTTTTCTCAGGTGTGTGTCAGGGCACGGTTCTATGTCCCTTACTTTTCCTAATTTATATAAATAGAGAGAGAGAAACGAAGAGGGAAAGGTTGGGAGGTTAACCAAGGAAGTGCCCGGTTGGCTACACTACACTTGGGGAGGGAGAAAAAGGGAAGAACCGATAACGAGAGAAAACAAAAATAATACTCGGTCATTCACAGTCAGTCGCAATCTCCACTGTCACAAGCGTTCATACAATCTAGTGTCCTTCAAAAAACGCAGAAGGGCTTTTCTGACCTTTTTTTGCATGCAAGAACGCATAGGCCATGGTACAAGGATCTTTTCTTTTGAGAGCACTCTATTGTCTAGCAAGTTGAGTTTTGCTTGTAAAGTACGTCGTTGAGTCTGAAAGCATGGGCAGTGACGCAGTCCAGATGGCAGGCGAAGTCGCAAGTAAGGGTCGAGAGAGTGCAAGCGTGAGTTGGTGAAACCCGGTGAATTCCATCGTAGAAGTGTGATGTGCGAGCAAGTGATTGAAGCTGTCGCGCAGCATCAGTTCGTGAAAGTGGTATAGGAAGAACTTAAGTTTGGCCTAGTTGGTGTTTACTGAATATCATGGTGACCGCAAATAAAGACGGGGACAGTGGAAGAGAACGCTAAAACGACACGGGCGGTGACTTTCAACTGGTCTATTCACGGCAACCCGTGGGCATATATAGACAAATAGAACATGCGCATGTTCTTTTTCTTCATATATGAGACATGCGGACTCCAGGTAAGGTCACGATCCACAATAACGCCTAAGAACCCGTGAGCTTTCTTGTACGCAATCGACTGGCCCTCGATACACACCGAATAGAAAGACATCGGTTTTCGTGTAAATGTCACTAGTGCACATTTTTCTGTAGAAATTGTCAGACCTTGTCAACGAAGGTATGCCGCTGTCAGAGTTGCCGCTTTCTCTTTTCTCACGAGCATTTGTGGCTTTGTCACGCCTGACGCCCAGATGCAAATATCGTCAGCGTATACCAAGACATTAGCAGTCTCTGGCAGCGTTTCGTCAAGCCCACTAGAACGAGATTGAAAAGAGTGAGGCTCAACACTCCGCCTTGTGGGCCACTACGACTGGAGATATATCTACTTGCCGGGCCATCTTCTGTAAAGAGAAATACAGATCTCCGTGAGAGATAGCTCCTAATCCACCTAAAGACGTGGTCTCCAAGTTCTGCAGTTCAAGAGCTTGGAGAATGGCTTCATGCGTTACGTTGTCGTAAGCACCTTTTACGGTAACAATAAAATTCAAACAGTGCTAGACGACAGGACCAGAAAGAGGAGGAGACAAACACATCAGCGCCGTGTTTGTCTCCTCCTCTTTCTGGTCCTGTCGTCTAGCGCTGTTTGAATTTTATTGTTACCATGGAACGCCAAATCGCCCAATCCCCTGCCCTTCTGCACCTTTTACATTTGAGGAGAGTGCCACAGAGAGGCACTTCATAATTTTTGTTGCTGCACTGAGGTCACGAGATCAACGACGCTGTCAACTGAACACCGTCTACGTGGAAAACCAGCCATATACTCAGGGTAAATACTATAGTATTAGACGTACCATTACATGCGTGTCAGCAACATCCTCTCCATGACCTTACCGATGCAACTCGCAAGTGCAATCGGCCGGTACGATGCAAGGTCCAGCGGATGCTTATCAGTCGGCTACACTTCCAACCGTCGGGGACTATGTCGTCACCCCAAGATTGATTGAGTATATCCAGAAGACAACGTTGTGCTGTTGAACCTAAGAACCTTAAGGCAGCGTAGGTCACCCCATTGGAACCGAGTGATGACGATCGCCAGCACGCAGCCAAGGCCGCTTGTAGTTCTTCCATAGAGAGAAGCAGTTCCATGCTTTCATCCGTCGCGATTGGAACGTCATATAGCGAGAAGTCAGCCAGCAGAGCGAAGTCGCCAATAACTTTCGCACAGAATTATCCCGCGACCTCAAGCTCTGGATGACTTTGATGTAGAGCCAGCGCTGTGAAGGGATGACGTTGTTGTGGAGGTGAGCGAAGACCCTGAAGAGTTCTCCACACGGGAGGTAACGGCTTGAGAGGGTCCAGCGATTCGCAGAAGCTCTTCCATCGTTGGTCCTGAAGTTTTTCATCTGACGCTAAACTATATTTTGAACCCGTCGGGCTTCTTTCGGGTCATAAATTGGCTTAGTGCGCCTATATCGTCTCTCGGCCCACCGGTGGATCACCCGAAGCCTCTCTAATTCTTCGTCGAAATATGTGCGTGTTGTAGATATTGTAAACGTCCGCCTAGAAACCTGCAGAGCTTATATGATCATGTCATCAAGGGGCTAGTGATGGTCATGTGTGCACTTTTCCTCGATCGAAATTCAGTACGCTTGGGAGTCTATCTGCCTTGAGAGCACAGGGTAAAGAGAACTGTCAAGGTCTCTGATAGTCATAAATGTACGAATATGGTCGCTGCCATGAGTTTCAATGTCTGTGAACCGTTGAACTTTGGAACTTAAACTATGCGACACAAATGTCAAGTCCAGGTAGCTGCTCTAAGTCACTCCTCGGAGATAAGTCGGGCTGCCATCGTTCGAAACTCTTAGTCCATGCTCGGCAGCGAGATTAACAAGACTCGTGCCTCGTTGATTTCTCCTGAGGCTTCCCCAGAGTGGATGATGGGTGTTAAAGTCACCCATGATTATCCAAGGGCCTGGAGTTCTTGTGAGTATGTCGTGTAGTCTCTGTCGATCATGTCGACGTGATGGGGATATGTAGGCGCCTATTGGTGTGAATGAAACTTTCTTCTTTTTAACACGAAGACACATGTATTGATTATCGTTCTGAGGTTGCACTACTTGGTGAACATACGTGAGCTCCTTTCGGATATACACGGCAACTTGACTACGTTCAATGCATGAAGAAACAAATGATTCGTACCCCAAAAGTCGTATTGCCTTTGAAAAATGAGCTTCACAAATTGTGATAATGGGGAACTTGCTCTCAAAAACAAAATGCCGTAATTCTGGCATCGGCGACTGCAGACCACTGGCGTTTCATGGAAGTATGGAAGCGCACTTGACTTGTTCTCGGATTGGCTGCAGTGGTTGTGAATGGCAAGAGATCTTGTTACTGTAGACTCGCAAGTACTGGTTCAAGAGAATACAGTACTTGCAGTGCACGTTTAGCGGATGGCGTTTGCATATTATTGAGGAGGGCTCGAATAACGCTCACCAGTGACCTCGGCATAGCAACGACCCGGACATCTTGCTCAGCTTGATTATCTGTTGTCGATTCTGTCGCTCGGCGGAGAGAGAGAGCAAATGATAAAGGAAAGGTAGGGAGGTTAACCAGGACTGAGCCCGGTTGGCTACCCTACACTGGGGAAAGGGAAAAGGGGACGGAAAGATTAAAAGAAGAAGAGAAAGTCCACTGGGGATATCGTTCGGTCACTCAGTCCGGATCACAGACGCTGACTCAGTCCAGTAGCCTTCAAATATCGCAGCAGAGCTTTTGTGGCCTTTTGTAGCTGCGATATGTGAGGCCATGGTCCCAAGATCTTCTTCAAGGTGAACGGTGTTCTATCTAGCTGATTGAGAGCTGTGCAGAGGTCATGTCTTTCGTTTTGAAAAGATGGGCAGTAGCACAGAAGATGTTCTATAGTTTCCTCCGCACCACAGGCATTACAGTCGGCGCTATCAGTCATTCCAATCAAAAATGTATATGCATTGGTGAATGCGACGCCCAAGCGTAAGCGGCACAGCATTGTTTCCTCATTTCGCAGAAGTCCTGGTAACAGCCGCAGTTGCATAGAGGGGTCGAGGGAATGCAATCGTTCTTGGGTGAATTCAGGTGTGTGTCACTTCTCTAATGTCATACGGTGTGCTACCTTGCTTAGGTGTTGGGCTGCGTCGGTCCGCGATAAAGGTACAGACACAAGGGTTGCTCCTTCGTGTGCTTTCCTAGCAGCCTCGTCAGCGAGGTCGTTGCCGGAGATACTGCAATGGCCAGGCAGCCACTGAAACACGACGTCGTGTCCTTTCGCTATCATACGATGGTGCATTTCTCGTATCTCCGACACTAGTTGTTCACACGACCCGCGACGAAGAGATGATAGAAGACATTGCAAGGCCGCCTTCGAATCGCAGAATATTGCCCACCGATCTGCGGGTTGGTTGTTAATGTAATCAACGGCACCTCGGAGGGCAACAAGTTCCGATCTGGTCGATGTTGTGTGTATGTGGTAATGCAGGCCAAGCAGCGTTAGATTCTTTTTTCTGAGCCTCGGTATTCTTCTGACCATGAAGCTGTAGGGTGTTTGGTGGTGGTGGCGGTGGCGTAAAGGAACGCTCTGAAGGCAAAACAACACTTTTTTCTTTTTTGTAAGCACGCCGTCGACGGGAACGACGTCTTACTTATCACTTCCTTCCGTGACGAGCCGTCCTTCACCATTTGTCTCAAGATCATTTTCTCCTTCTTGATCGGTTGGCAGTCTATATATATATATATATATATATATATATATATATATATATATATATATATATATATATATATATATATATATATATATATATATATATATAAGTTAAAGCGGCTCTGGCAGACATCATTAAATAGTGTGATGCCTTGCTCGCTCTTTCCATATATATGACGCATCAAGTACAACCTTGACTCTACCAAACTGCAAAATGATATGCGTCACGTCGAAAAATTGTGCTACATGTCGTTGATCTCCCTCAACACAAAGAAAACGCATTCATTTCCTTCCACTGTCTGTACTCGTATTCCACAACATGTTACACACTTTACGATTCCCAAATATCTTCCTTACACTCATACAAATATCTTGCCGTCTGCCTATCTCGTGATCTTACGTGGCCGTCTCACGTAATTAACATCACAAATGATGCTAACAGCACCCTCGCTTATTTACGTCGTAACTTGCGTCATACCTCGTCCTCTGTAAAAATACTTGCTTGCGAAACACTGGTACCACCGAAACTCGAGTACGCCAGCGCCATTTGGGACCCCCACCAGAGTAACCTTGCAAACATCTTGGAATTAGTCCAAATTCGTGTCGCAAGGTTCATTTATTCAGAATATACTTTTATCTAACAAGCCTCACAGCACTAAATCCCGGGCCAATCTTCTCAGTCTTGAATGCCGACGCAAAACTTCGACGCCCTCCACTTTTCACAAATTTTATCACTCGTCGATTAGCTCCAGCGTCATCATGCACTCCCACTCACCGACTATCACTTCGCATCCGTCTCCAAAAAGCCGATGATCCCTCACATGCCTACACTTCTGCGCATATTCATTTTTCGTCCAAGAGGCAAAAGGTTGGAACAAGTTACTGGTCGATGTTGTAAACAACACCGACCCTCATAAAGTTAAAGCGGCTCTGGCGGACATTATTAAATAGTGTGAGGCCTTGCTCGCTCTTTCCATGTTGTAACGCGCTGCACTGAAATCATATGTATACATCAAGTCAACTAACATTTCTTTTTAATGCGCGAAATATTACACATCTCCACATTTATTTATTTTGCTGCTATATGCGTTGCACTTACTACTTGTTTGTATTTGTTATTCACAGTTATTTTGCATTCCTGTAATTAGCGTTTCTTTCGTGTTGATGAATTGTTACCCGCCATGGTTGCTTAGTGGCTCTGGTGTTGGGCTGCTAAACATGAAGTCGCGGGATCGAATCCCGGCCACGGCGGCCGCATTTCGATGGGGGCGAAATGGGAAAAAAACCGTGTACTTAGATTCCAGGTGGTCCATATTTCCGGAGTCCCCCGACTACGGCGTGCCTCATAATCAGATCGTAGCTTTGGCACGTAAAACCCCGTAATTTAATTTTTGCTAAAGTGTTTCTATGGATGCTTAACCAGTTCTCATGTTAAACCCCGGGACAGGAGTATTTTGAGGTACTTAAGTAAATAAAAAATAAAAATGTACGCGCTCAAAACTGGGTTTCGCATTGTCCCCATCCGTCTATTCCATTACGCCGACACCGACCGTTGTCATCGACTCGTCATTGGCGTGTTTTCACCCCTTCATCATAGCCAGTTTCGTTACCGCCATAGCGCAGTGGAAAGAAATGGAAAATCTTTGTCCACAACCGCCACCACTGCCTTTCGAACCCATGTCACTGCAACCACTGCAATTAATGCAAGGCTGTGTGCTCCACAGAGGCTCTGAGAGCGGTGGCGTCTATTCGTTATTTCGAAAGTGAGTGAGTGAGTGAGTGAGTGAGTGAGTGAGTGAGTGAGTGAGTGAGTGAGTGAGTGAGTGAGTGAGTGAGTGAGTGAGTGAGTGAGTGAGTGAGTGAGTGAGCGGGTGAGTGAGTGAGTGAGTGAGTGAGTGAGCGAGTGAGAGTGAGTGAGTGAGTGAGTGAGTGAGTGAGTGAGTGAGTGAGTGAGTGAGTGAGTGAGTGAGTGAGTGAGTGAGTGAGTGAGTGAGTGAGTGAGTGAGTGAGTGAGTGAGTGAGTGAGTGAGTGAGTCTGCACGCGCACACACAGGAATGATCCACTAGTAATGTCCTAAGGTGCTGCATTGAGTAGGCTGCGTGCGACAAAAATGAAAGCGCAAATGAAAATCGTATAATCTTGTCTGGGCCTTGTCGCCATTCATTTGTGAGGATAAGGGCCCCCGCAGCTGCATTAACGGCGCGAGTTGTGAGCGCTCCTCGCTTTGGGCGCGATCAAAGAGCTGCTGCTTTTCTTTTTAGCCTTTTCCTGATGAACGCGACCTAGTAGGGTACCTAATCCCATGCACTGATTCCGTAACCTTATTTCTCGTTCGTTCGCCTCATTTGTGATGTATTTGCTGCCTTTGAAGGGTCTTAACGTTGTGCTGGGCATGGGAGACTAATGCGGACGCCACACGACGACAGGCACAGCAAAAAGGGATTATGGTGCTTTCCCGATCGATTTAATTTTCTGGCGAATTTTATTCCCGACATTCTTTTTATGGTGTGAGCCACACATATTCAGAAGGTAGTCGTCAGATGCTTCTTTTTAATTAAAGGCTGCGCCACATTGCAGAGCACGTCTTAAAGGATCACTACATCTTGATCCACGATAATATTCGACGTTTTTTCGCGTAAGAAGCAATTTAACGAATTTAGCAGGGCTGATCGAATCTGCACATTTTTGCTAACTGCTTCACCATGGTCGTACAAATCAATCAATAAATCAACGAATAACTCAATCAGGTTCTTATGGAGAAAATACGCGCGCACATATCTTTCTTTATTAATTTATTACGCGCCCTTTTTTTCGGTTACAATGACGAACTCTCTGTCGTTGGCGTACAGCGGGAAATCTTTATGGGAGTCGGAAATGGTGGCATCTAGTGCTTCCGCTCTTTATATAATAAATATAAGTTGTGATATGGCAAGTTATATCTTCGATCAGGTTTTCTAGCCGTTGGACATCAACTGCCCCGCGAAGCTTTAGATACTACTGACCGCCATCCCTTGATTGTGGGCGCCTGTGATCAAGACATTAGTTTTCGTGTTTTGTCAGTACGCCACGGAAAGAGGCTGACTTTTCTGTAGGTTCTCTCTCAGTCATATTCACATCTAAAAACAGCACACTGCAACTTCACATACGCACAGGCACGCACGCACGTATACATACATACATACATACATACATACATACATACATACATACATACATACATACATACATACATACATACATACATACATACATACATACACGCATGTACATACATACATACATACATACATACATACATACATACATACATACATACATACATACATACATACATACATACATACATACATACATACATACATACATACATACATACATACATACATACATACATACATACATACATACATACATACATACATACATACATACATACATACATACATACATACATACATACATACATACATACATACATAAAGTTCATTCCTATAGATTTGTAGGCCTTGCAGAATCACAACTCCACAAGAACACAGTTCTTTATTGCGAGGTGTAACGTCCAGAAACTGCACAGTTGGTTATGAGAGACGTCGTATAGAGGAGTGCTTCGAATTAATTTTGACGATGCCGGGGCTCTTCGACGTGCACTGCATGCACGGTACGCGAGCGTTTTTGCATCCCGCCCTTTTGCGCCCCATATCGGCAGTGCCTATTCTTTGAGTGCTTCCCCTGAGGCAGCCCCTTCATCAGCGCCCGCCTACCTCGCGACGGGGCCCGACACCGACTGTGACGAGCAAACAAGTGGCTGACTTGGAAGCGACAGCACGGGGCCGCCCTCCGTGGAAGCGCTAACTGGCGCGAAGAGTAATCTACTGACCCTGTCAAGATGGCCGTCACGGAAAGGAAGGAACCCCGTCTACGATCAAAAATAACGTACAGCGCGAAGGACAAGGACAGCGACACACGACATACACAGCGCTCGTTATCACATTTACCCTCTGACAAAGAAGGTGGTTTTGCTGTCCTGCCGTTGGGTGACTTCAATGCGAAGGCCACCGTTGCCATTAAAAAACAGCGCTGTGTATGTCGTCTATCGCTGTCCTTGTCCTTCGCGCTGTACGTTATTTTTGATCATGAATTGCCAACTAGCCTAAGCAACCACCCTAGTTCACTTCATTTCTAGTACAATGGGCCCTTTCCTTTCGTCTTTCCCCTGTTCCTCAGCAAGTTCTAGTGTTTTGGTCAGTTTGATTGCTCTTGCCATGTGCCGAGCTCATTCATTCGCTTACTGCATCCGATTCAAGATCCTACCTTCCGAAGTCGCAGCCCTGTGTGGTGGGTTCAGACCCTCTTGTGGGCATAGCGTGAGGATCTGCAAGATTCTGCGCTCGGAATGGCAACGCCAGGCCCGCTTCTACCGTGACGTCTTGTTTCTTCAACTTCAGAGTTCTGACAGACCGTCTACGCCAAAGAAAAGGTTGCGTGAGTGGTCTGCTATGGTCGATAGAACTGCTGAATATCTCTGGCAACATGCGCTTCTACAACTACGTGCCATTACTCCAAAGAAGAAACCTCTGCCGAGGAACAATGTGCACCGTGTTGGAGATGTGACGCTTCCAGAGAAGGTGTAGCATGTGTTAGCCCTTGGGCCGAAGTTTGCCGTGGAACCTCGAAAGTCGCCACACGAACTTCTCACCCTTGTTAGGCAAGTTGCTGGACGTGCCCCGGACACCGAATCTGAAAGGTGTGTTGCGGAAGGTGTGGATGTTTTAACGCGTTGCAAACCTTCCACAAAGGTACTCCCGATCGGATATGTTACATCGTTTCTTAAAGCGAACTCGTTATCACTTTTACCCTCTGACAAAGAAGGTGGTTTTGCTGTCCTGCCACTGGGTGACTTCAATACGAAGGCCGCCGTTGCCATTAAAAAATCAGCGCTGTGTATGTCGTCTATCGTTGTCCTTGTCCTTCGCGCTGTACGTTATTTTTGATCATGAATTACCAACTAGTCCAAGCAACCACCCTAGTTCACTCCCGTCTACGACTTTCGTGGAGGTTTCGTGAACTGTTTCGTGGACGGAGTGCGAAGAAGATCTACTCAAGGTTGCTTCGTCTTTGCTTGGAAGGTTGGATATCAGAGGTGGAGTTCTGTGAAATGTAAGACCCTCCTGACTGTCCGCAATAAGGTAATCTAATTGCCTTGTGTAGGGAATGAGGGAAGAAGGGCGTTTTAAAAGCACCCCTTTGGAGTTCAAACGTCTCCTGACGTCTGCAGACATGTGTGTCCTGACTAGAATTTGACTACTTGTTTCAGTGTGTAAATAATGTAAAATAAACCCCTTATCTCTCATTCTTACTCCCGGACGTACTCAACCCTATGGCATGGGGGATTCCTTTACTAAGCGCTACCCCGAGTCCCAACAGCCCCCATCGGAATGCGGCTGCGGGTGGAGCAGAGTTTTGCGCTTCAAAGTAGCGTTTTCCTCAAACAGAGGCGGCTTCGACTCATGAGCAAAATTTTCGCAATATCGTGCACCCTCCAGACCACCGCCTCGTGCCGCGTCGAGCTCTGCCGTTGCTCCAGCTGCATTGTGCGTGTTGGCGCTTACAATTAAGGCTTTAAAGTTAACACTAACGCATTCAGAAATGCATTTTAGAGGGCTGATTTCAAGTAAATAGTTTAGAGAGTGTCAAGTACGTTCGTGCTGTGACGTTTCAAGCATAAATGTATGACCGTTTGCTTACAGCAACAATTCTAGAATTTAAGTCACTGCTTGAAGGACCATTTTAAAACCGCCGAATACATCTTGTAAATTTTTTGCGCCCCATACATCTACAACTTGGAACTATCTCCATCTTATTCGTTCTGAGGCACACTTTATTTCTACAAGAAGTTTCATTTATATATACGTAGTTCGATAGCGGAAAACGGCTCATTCCACCGGCATATACCGAGAACAATAATAACAATAAGCACAAAGGTGATCATTCTTTACAGCATCTTCAAAGCTCTTACAACTTTAACATTTCTCTAGATCAATTTCCTGCTGAAGCCCACTTCATTTGACAAGCTTTAGTCCCGAGAAGTTTCATCGTTCTGAAACGACATGCTGATGAAAACTACCGAAGCTTCACAGCGCAATTTTACTACAATTTGGTAATTTTCCAAAACACCCTAATTATCATAATTACACAACACACGTCGAACTCTTTCCCCGACGTTACGCTCGGCATGCCTTACGTCCACTTTAACTTTAAACGCATTATCTCCTACTGGTTATTTCAGTGAATTTCCGCCGACAATGGGCGGACATTCTGAGCGGACGCTGTATAGATGGTGCTTCTGTGTACGTTTACTTACATAATCACCGAGCTTGCAGATACGACGCTGTTCGCAAAAAGCGACTTGGTAGCAAAAGCAATTCAAGGCTGAACCCTGCAACAGTGGTCAAATTCACAAAGAATATTCGTCGGTATCCACGAAAAGTTGCTACATACGCTGAAACTATTCGTAAGAGCAGATTCCGGCTAATTGTGATGTCGGATATATCCTTAGCGGAGGCGCCCCGCCAATGGCAAACCCCACTTGCGAACAAAATATTTTGTGGATTCGGCCCCTTGATCACATGAGCGCTTTGTTATCGGCCTTCGCTCGTCGTCACAATTGGCTTACGATGTGCTCTGGCGTACCAACTGTTCTGCGAATACGGGCCAGGTTATAACCTGGAGACTGCTGTGAACTCACACGACTCACACGTGTATTCTGAGTCACAGATGGTGTATTTAGAGCATATATACTGTCCCACCTCTATCTTGGCTCAGAGGAGTATATGAAAGCGTGGAGAACTGAAGCCAAAGGCGCTGTCGCTGCAGCCGAACAAAATCAGTAACAACAACAACAACAACGGCAGCGAGTGAAAAGGAACTGTACGAGTAGGGAGGAACGCATATAGGGAATTAGGTCGCAAAACAAGGGAACAGCGCAGGTGCGCTTGTAGGAAGCGCAGGGTGAGACAATGACTCCTGGCTTGGCCACAAAGTCAGCTGCCTGTGGACGACAGCTGGCAAACCACTCGACACCCTCGGGTCCTCCCCGGTAAACAACAAGCTCCGAATATAGATTCCGCGGCGTCGCTCGGAGTTGATGGGAAAGCGTCGTCCGAGGGAACGAATTTTTTTTTTCGGTCGTGTTCCGCGTGCCACGAGCGAAGCGAAGCAAGCCTCGGCATCGCGCCGGACTCTACGGGGGGACCGAGCCGCGACACTGCGGTTGGACGGCGCAGCACGGACGCCCGGCCGGAGCGCAATTTCAGGCACCGCTCCAAAAGAAGATTGAACGGGCAGAATATCGCGAGCCAGCGAGGAGGGGCGCCCGCGGGGCTGCCGCAAGGGAGCGGTCGAAGGCCTCCGCGTTGGGGCCCGCGCGTAAGTAAACATGACCCGCATCCTCGGCAGGCGGCAGGAGAACACAGATCTCATTAACGTTGTGCCGGTGTCATCAGTTTTTCATTTCGCGTGATCTTTGAAGAAAGAGGGTGGCGCAAAGTCTGCGGAATGCGTCACTGGCAACATTAGGGCGCTTTTGCGTGATGCCAGCCGTTTGGCTCCCCACTGGGGCCTTCCGCTCGTCGATCCATTCGACGCCGGCGCTGACGCACGGTTGGGGAAACAAAACATCCTCTTCAGTAACCATAGTTACTCAGAAAGGACGGAGTGAAAGAAACATACCTTAATATGAGGGTTATTGTGCCTTTAACAGTTAAAGATGTTTTCAGTACGTGATTAAACTGGACCGTTTCAAATGCCGTGCACCCGGAAGACATCCGCTTCAGTGAATTTCCTGGAGTAACGCGTTACTGAAAAAAATTAACGCAGTGTTTACGTAACTATACGTATTGTAGCCGCCAGAAAACGTGGCACTTTTATCCATTCGCACTTTTTCTATCTGACGGACTTCCTGCTAGGCAAGCAATTTATAGCGCAAGTCTAACCGGGAGCGCTTTAAGGCACACAAACAAGAAGTTTCGAGAAATTATTTTCTTTGCTTCAATTTTAATTTAGGCCCGCATTCACAAAACTTCTATTAACCCTTTTAACCCTCTATTGCCGGCCGCCGCGGCGATCATATCACCACCACTGCGATCGCTATGAATAATAGAACAACCAGCGCAGGCCGCTGAGCAAATGCCCTTACGCACGAGAAGTTTTGTGAATATTGCCTTTGGGGCGTAATCTCAGTGTGTGGGCGCACGAGGTGAAGGGGATGGAACGTAGTCTATTCAAGAAAGTTAACTGCCGCAGCGATTATCCAGAGTAAAACAGGTAGATTTCACCAACATGCCGGCGTTCGAAGTGCAAAGGTAGAGGAAAAATTGAGTTTGCGAGGAAGGAACGGTTATCCAGACATCGCGTCACGAGATTCAAGCATATAAGTCTTGCGTCGTAAGTTATCCTCATACCCAGGTATATGGTGACCAGCATTCACCTGGGGTTATGTCTGCCCTTACCTTCATTACGGTTTTTTTTTTTGTACCCCACCTTGCTGGATTCCGTCTACTTGCTTCCGCATGGTCTCCGCAACTTTAATTTCGCTCTCTTCTGCGGATTAAGTCAATGCCTTCGGTGGGCTTGCGAAGTAGGCCAGTATTTAATACATGCTTTTTGTTAAAATGACAACAAGCGTTTGCCATTTCCTGGCACCTTTGCTCTTGAATAGTGTACAAAATGCTGCTATAAATGGCGGGAAATAACTTGGCAGCTCTATTTCCAAGCATTTCACCTTCAAAATGACGGCAGGCATGCACCACGACGTACTTCACGCGGCAGCCAATCGAATCACGTTATGATCGGGAGCGATTTTCTTCTTGTGTTCCTTTTTTCCATGCGGCATTTGCGACTCCCTCCTTCTGTCCTTGTTCACGGCGATATAAACATCTTATGGGAATGACGCCGATTTCCTGTCAAAAATTGTAAAACAGGACCGTTAAAGTGACGACTGGTTTTTACAGCGCACGGCCGAGTGTGTGTACTTAAGGCAGTTTACATGAATAAACGTGACGCTCTCGTGTCGACAGAATAGACCGTTGTGATTTGTAGTATATACAAAAGCTCGGTGTCTGCTTCACTCAACTGGTGACGCTGTTTTGCTATCTTCAAGTGTTAATATTTTTTTGTTTGCTGCCGCGTGACAAGCAATAGACTTGTCGCCACTCTGATAAAGCCAAATCTCCTTTCTTTACTTTTATTTCATCAGAATGTGCACACGCTCTTTACGAGCTACCGCATCGTTGAAAGAGAGAAGCTCAATCAAGACGAAAGCGCAGGAGAAACGTACCTGATCGGCCTGTTAGTCGATAGTGTTATGTCGTTTACAACGACGCTCGAAGTTGCGAAACCCTGCGCACGGCAGCGCCTATAGAAAGGTCAGCATGCAGCCTGTATAAGCCCGGTCGCCGTCACGAGTGATAATCTGCAAGCTGCAGTATCGCAGCGCTGTCACTGTCGCATGGTTCTCTGTACTGCCGCGTTGGTCAAAAGCAGCATTACCGCCTGTGAAAGCGAAAGTTGCCTTTATATCGCGCAGCAGATGTTTGGCAATCGCCGCTTATGCGCGGCTGATCGGCTGCTGAAGCGCACGAAGAGGCCCTGCATGCAGGCAGTACACACCACCGTCGCTGACTGGCGGTGGTGTTGCAGCAGGCGAGGTTAGCCTGGCGTGCATGGTGGGTAATTATTTTGCTTGAATACCTCTTACGCTATCAGTATAGGTGTGTCACCAAATTCTCATCGATTCAGTTACGGGACATTCCACACGCGAGCTTTCAAGACTTGTAGTGTGCCCTGAAGAAGGCCCGCAGTAATCGGGAAAAGAGCACTACGGCTGTGGATTGCGCCGCCGCTGAAACTGTTCTGATTTTCCCTGCTGTCTTTCTCGTCATTGCAAATGCGTTGAGTCCCGAGACACACGGTGCTTTGACCGAACGCCTGTGATACTCCGCCACTAGTGTGCGATCATGATTCGCCTTTATCAGCCTCCCTTCTAAAATTTCAGTTTCCTTCGGTGGTGGGCCTGTGAACAACCTGTTCTGATTTCCCGATCAAGGAAACGCACCGACGCTGTAAGTGTTATCCGGTCTAATGACCAATGACGCAACTGTCTGCCTTTGGGATGCAATTGTTTGCGCGACAGACGTCGAAGGACCGAGACACGGTACAGAAACCAACATAGGCGTTGCGGGGCGCCTTCGAGTAAGGGCTTTTTTTTCTTTTTTTTTTTCCAGCCGGCATATCACCCGCTCAACTGAGCCAGTCAAGGGCAAGCATCGGCACGGGATAAAATTTCTACCCCGGCGAAGCCGTCCCCGCAGATGACCAGGCAGCGCACGGCGGGTCAGCGCCGGCCTTCAGTGGACGGAGGATGCAAAAATAAAACAAAATAAAAAGTAAGGGCGAGGGTAGGGGTGGCAGGGAGAAAGGTGAGGCCGCGGGAGTTGTGCCATCGCGACTGCACCGCCCGGTCTCCCTGGAAACCGAAACCGACAACAATGGCAGAGCGTGGGGGACAAGAGCGGCGCGCGCGCGACACGCCATGATTATTTCAGGGGTGGGCGACAGCAGCCGGCCGGCGCACCACCGAGAGAGGGGCCCGGTCGGGATGCTCGGTGCCGTTCGGCTGGCGCGACAGTGCGTGCATACATACAGAGCCGCGCAGTGCCGCAAGACACGCGCGATGAGCCATTTTACCGCCGGGATGACTTGCCAAAGCAAGATGGTGAAGCAGAACAGGGCGACGGGTGATTAATATGTTGGCGAAAATCAAGTTTCCTGCTCCTTACACTATAGCAAGTGCCAGGACCGACCGACGGTGTGGATATGTAGCACGCCTTGTTAATATGCGCTTTTCTTTTTAGTTGTGCGAACGGGTGGTACGAAGCGAACGTTTGTTTCTCGCTTTATCTCTCTCTAGCTTACTACCGAAATTCACTATTCGCGACGGATGCTGAGTCCTTATTTCTATAAGTTAAAGGAGCATCGCATATGTCATACGTATAACAACAACCGCAGCAACAACAACAACAACAATAATAATAATAATAATAATAATAATAATAATAATAATAATAATAATAATAATAATAATAATAATAATAATAATAATAATAATAATAATAGTAATAATAATAATGATAATAATGATAATAATAATAATAATCTACACATGGTATCCTTGCAAAACCTATAGGCGTACAACGGTATATGCCTGAAGCAGAGGGTGTCTATGTTGAAAGTCTGATACAAATAATAATAACTTAAAAAAAACGACTACGCGTAAGGACGTAAGGAAGTGCTGACACCCATTTCCCTCCATAAACGACATTTTTGCGGTGAATTTTCATAAGCTGCTGATCTTCTGCGTCAACAGCAATTTCTATCGCCGCAGCGAAATACCCTAGCTTTTCAAAGTGGACTTTGCCTCTGCTCAAACGCTTTTCGGCATGATCTGTCCAAGTGCTTTTAAAGAAAAGAGGAACCACTCAAGCATAAAACCCGCAAGAGCAAATGAAAGGAAGCCAGGCTTGCTTCAAAAAGGCGGGGTTAAGGAAAATGAATTAAATAGCAATTTGTGCCCACACAGCAGCATAGAAAGGTTCAAGACACTACTAATGCAGCTTCGAAAATGTCACCAGATGCAGCACCATCACTTTATGCTTACGTCTGCAACCGTTTTCTTCCCCCTTACACGCTCTTCTTACCTGAGGGCAAGCAATCCTCAATTTCCCGATTACAAATCTGTTCCCCTCTCGACTAGTTTCCCATCAGCCAATCAGAAGTTTCCCTTTCCCAAATCATTCCGCCTCAGTGGCGTAGCCAGAAATATCGTTTGGGGGTTCTTACGTTGCAGCTCGGCCTTCTCCTTATAGAATTTGTCGAGGGATCAAATACATGAATAATAACTGCACTGTCATTGCCAAAGATGCTGTAAACGAATTGTTGAACGCTACGCACTGTCAAAACAAGTAAAATATGTATTTTTTCGTAAAAGAATATATTCGCATGTCCCAAAAATTGTGCCACAAATAATTGATATCAATGCTTCCATTTTTTCTATTTAATAAGTAAAGACAAAGAAAAAGCAAAGAAAACTTTAGAGATATATCGGTTTAATTTAATATTTCCCCAAAATGGTTGGTGCCCTCGAAAAACTTTTTGAAACCAAAAGGTGCTCTTTTCTTAAGGCCCGCAGTTGGCCATGGACGAAGTATCTTTTTTAGTGTGAACGGTCTTCTGTCTAAAATGCAACAAATTTGCTAGCCGTACCATTCGTGGTGAATCATAATTACTGCACTCGAGGAGTGGATGATACACATCCTCGTCTGGATGGCCACAGGAACACTGCGGAGTAGAGGCACGTTTTATCCTGTATAAAAAGTGTCTCGTACATGCAGTACCAAGCCGTACTAATATTTCAAGTTTTGTGTTTTCTCTCATGTTTGACGGAACTGATAGGTTTGTACATGGATCTGTAAAGTATAACTCAGAGTTTTTAGATTGCTGACCAAACCTGGTAGTTTTGCTGAGACGACAGGAAATGTGTCTCAGGAGCAGACGGACTTCACTACGCAAAAGGGGAATGCATCTCCTCGCAGCGATCTCTTACTAACGATGTCTTCGTCTGCCGACTCGATCGGATCCCTGAAAAATTTCTAATCTCATCACACCACGTGGTTCTCTGCGTCCCCGGCAGGGTTTTCCTTTCCTTCGCGACTATTCTGCTATTCTGATGGACCGCCGATTGTCAACTCTACGTATTTAGCATCACTAATCAGCATTACCGGCCCAATTCCATTTCTTACTCCATAGCGTCATCGACCTGGTAACATACGTACAACACCAGACACATATGAAATGAATCACTGCTTCCCTATTCCTTGATGTTAAAGGTGCGTACGACAATGTAGATCATCATGCAATTCTGGACGCCTTAGAAGCTGTAGGGATTGGTGGACGCACCTTTCGCTGGATATGCAATTATTTGAATGGAAGATCTTTCTTTATTTTGACTGAATACGGACCAACGTCATCTAGCTATACGAGTCGTGGTGTACCGCAAGGTGGAGTACTCAGCCCTACCCTTTTCAACCTGGTGCTCCTTAGTCTCGCTGATTCGTTACCGCAAACCGTTCAGCTCTCCGTATATGCAGACGACATTTGCATATGGGCTTCAGGCGTGACACGTGTACAAGTCCGCGCACGACTTCAGAAAGTCTCAACGGCTGTGTCAACATACCTAAGAAGACAAGACCTGGAGCTTTCCGCCGAGAAATGTGCACTCGTTGATTTTACTCGCAAAGCGATGGCCCCGTATGCTTTGCGGATTAATGACCAAATTATACGATATAGACGAACGCACCGATTTCTTGGCGTCATCATTGATAGAGACTTGTCTTGGAGCCCTCACATCTCGTACATGACAAAGCGTTTGGTCGCCATTGTGGATCTTCTTGCGTTTATCGGCGGGAAGTCCTGGGGTGCAACAGTACCGTCAATGTTGCAACTATATAAAGCACTGTTTTTGGGCTGACTCGGATTCCCTCACACCATCTTGCTTACTTGCCAGAAAAAGGCCCCTTACAACTTTTGCTAAAACTATTGTAAGACATCAATCCTACTTGCAATCGGAATTTACGCCCGCTACACGACTGTCAGATCCATTGTGGTGTCTGCACCGGTCGCGAGTGCAACTGACAATTCCAGGAATCAGAAAGAAAGCTGGAGCGCCATTGCAAGCTTTGAAACAAGCAACTTTGGAGCACATTCACAACGTGCACAGATTCCGGCAACATGTATACACAGATGGTTCAGTAAAACTCAACAGCTCTGCTGCTGCAGTCATCATCCCGGCACAATCTGAGGAAATCAAATTAAGAACGTCATGTGTGACCACATCGACGGGTGCAGAACTCGCGGCACTCCATGCTGCACTTGATTTCATTAAGCAGAAGCCAACACAACAATGGACAGTCTTTAGTGACTCCAAGGCAGCCCTTCAGTGCATACGAAGCCCAATGCGCCACGGACCCAATGAACAACTGGCCTCAGAAATTCGGCACATATATCATCAAAAGCCATGACAAGGGACACAAGATAATCTTTCAGGGGCTTCCAGGACATTGTAACATCAGCGGGAAGGACCACGCCGACGAAGCCGCCCGATCTGCACATGAAAGTGGTCAACGAGTCTTCATTCCGCTTTCGCGAACAGACGCTGCGGCTGAGCTGCGATTGATGTCCCGTGAGTGTACCTTGCCCCTGTAGGACTCGAATGTTTTCATCATGTGTCGGTTGCGTTCGTTGTCTCCGGACATACGGATGCTCCTCCCGCCTGGATTACCATGACGTGAACAGACCATGTTCTACCGTCTGTGGCTAGGCGTTGCCTTTACAAACTCATATGCTTTCCTCATAGGAATGGCAAATAGCCACACGTGCGACACATGTAACATCGACGAGACGCTAGCCTACATTATCTGTGTCTGCCCGCGGTACAGTGCTGAGAGACAAGGGATGTACAGAGTACTGGATCAGTTGGACAATCGTCCACTTTCAGAACTAAAAGCTTTAGGTCAATGCTCCGAAAGAACAT
Source organism: Dermacentor albipictus (assembly GCF_038994185.2). Lineage (NCBI taxonomy): Eukaryota > Metazoa > Arthropoda > Arachnida > Ixodida > Ixodidae > Dermacentor > Dermacentor albipictus. The sequence continues at coordinate 50,023,370 of NC_091821.1, forward strand.
CCGCGTTGAAGGCCTTACTCGCGCTATTAAGGTTCTTGCGGTCCACGGGGCTTCACGACAGACTAGGAATGCCGCCCCCTACCGCTCTGTAGTGTACGCGCTTTGTTCGTGCTTGTCTCCCTTTCTTTCAATCTCCCCCTTCCACTCTGTTTCTCTTTTTATCCCCCTTAACCCTTCCTACTGAGCAGGGTAGCCAACCGGAACTACCTCTGGTTAACCTTCCTGCCTATCTCTGCATCATTTTTTTCTCTCTCTCTCTCTTACTCCATCCCCACCCCCCTTCTTTTTCTTCTCTTTTAATATATGATAATTAGAAGATATTGGCGCCTTTAGGCAGCTGCAGCTGCTGCATTTCACATAGAACAAATATATGCTAAACACGAAACAATAAGATGGTACTGAACAAAGAAAAGGTAACAATAAGGAAAAAAGTCAAAGTCAGCTGACGTAAATGCACTAAGAGAGTTCGTAGACGAAATAACATAAAACAAATAGGAACATAAAGTAATCTCACATAATCTCAACTAGACTGTCAGGATACACACCTTGAGATATGAATGCTGGCGTAAAAGGGTGTAAGAACGTTGCACACTGCGAAAAACGGTATATTAGCCGTGAAATCAACGGTTTGCGTCTTCGTTCTCTACACGACCGAACCCGACGCTTTGGCAGTTGGGGATTGCGTTCGTGTAGCACTAAGGATCAAGAACAATTTGAGCGCTAAATGAAAATGATGAGTCACAAAAAAATGTAAGTAAGCGAGTAAGCGTGCATGCGCGTATTCAAAGCACATCAAGCAAAAGACGTCGTATTAAATGTAAGGAACATTAGCTGCTATAGAACTTGAGGAACAGGCTAAACAACAAATGTTGCTCTACATTAGAGCTTACGAGAGAGCAAAAACGTCAGCAATAGCCGTTTAGCGTCTTCATTACCAGTCAACACACTAAAGGCACCAGACAGACCGCCGAGTAGGAATATTGTAGGGTTTACATACATCATTTGTATGTATCGATATATAGTTTTAGAATAGTGCGGGAACATTACCCTCGTTCAACACAAGCACCTTCCGGCACCTTAGTACGTTAACGCAACATAAAGAAAATGTAAGCGGAGGTAGTGCCACCTGATGACTGCTTTCAAACCTGTGCAAGTCAAGAATCTCTATTAGCGCTCTATAGCGCTATCTCCTGACGACGCGTCTTTTCAGGCCTGCCCACACCAAAATCGGTGAACGATTTCAGCAAATGGGCTGCCCATAAATTGGCATTCTGGTGCGTTTATAAGAAGCGAAAGCGCCAGCCCTGGTTGTTTAGTGGCTATGGTGCTGGGCTGCTAAGCACGAGGTCGCGGGATCGAATCCCGGCCACGGCGGCCGCATTTCGATGGGGGCAAAATCCGAAAACACCCACGTACTTTGATTTAGGCGCACATTAAAGAACCCCTGGTGGTCCAAATTATTCCGGAGTACCCCACTACGGCGTGCCTAATAATCATATCGTGGTTTTGGCGCGTAAAACTCCATAATTTAAGAAGCGAAAGCGTAATTCACCAGTTATCAGTGATCGACAATAGCGAGAGCCCAGCCATCACGACAGTTCACTTTACACTGAAGCTGGAGGTATATTGTAGACTATGTTTGCCAATGCTATATATCCTATCGTATACGTAAACGCTATATACGCTAAACTCGCCAGATAACGTATACGTGGACACAGCGCACCTTAGACATCCAAACGTATAGAGCATGAGCAATGAATAAAACACTAGATATTTATGTACGTAAGCTCTTTATATGTTTGCTCGTGTACGCTATATACCAGGTGTTTCAGCGAACACTTTCGAAAATATTCTTTAAAACTGCCTGTGGCATATAACATAATTCTAGCCCATGAGCTGCTCTACTCGAAGAGGTGGACATTACTTGCCCCCAAAAATTGAAATGCACAATTGACTAATTAACAAGAAATCAATAATTCAGTCCTTTTTTGTAACTGATTACCTTAAGCCCCATATTTAAATTTGCAAGTTCTATCCGGGGAGTTCGCAAGGCAGATCCACTCTGAACGAATTCACAGGATGACACCAGTTTTGAGATATTAATTTCCGAACTTTGCGAAGAAATGCATTGGCGTTCCAGTTACTTTTGTCCTTCAATGCATAAAACGACGTTTTATGAAGAAGGTAAGTGGAACGACAGTGCATTTTTACCGCAAGTTTGATGGCGCATATCTCGTAAATGGTGTCATCGACACAATTATTTTCAAATGGATATACCTTGCAGTCTCACCCGCTGGAATTTGTGAATTACAATATGTGCCATAAGGTCATTAGTTACAAAATTATTTAGTGAATTTTTGTTAATTAGTTGATTATGAATTTCAATTCATTGTGCAAGTAATGTCCGCCTCTTCGAGTAGACCAGTTCATGGAGAATTGTGCTGTCTGCCACAGGTAATTTTCAAACAAATTTTGAAAGCGTTCGCCGAAACACCCTGTATATTCGAAAACTCTCTAATAACCAGTTGTGTACTGACCAGTTGTGTAACAATCCGAGCCTCAGCTGTGTACTCGTCAGTATGCCATCATCATATTGACATGCTTGCCGACTGATGGGCTGAATTTTACAGCGTCTACCCGACTTCGTGATTTCAAACAACCACACTCATCGATTATGAAGTCCTCACAAAACGAACAAAAAAAAATAGGCACAGTGAACCACAAACTTTTACAGAACACGAGATCTGAGAACAAGTTGAATATCTGCGCAGCCTCGCAACGCATCCTAGTATATTCGCATTTACGGCCTCTACCAGCATCCGTGAACAACATTGTGATTAAAAAATGAATTTAAATTATGGGGCTTTGCGTGCCAAAACCACGATCTGATTATGAGGCACGCCGTGGGGTGTGACTCCGGAAATTTCGACCACCTGGGGTTCATTACCGTGCACCTAAATCTACGTACCCCCACGGGTGTTTCCGCATTTCGCCCCCATCGAAATGTGGCCGCAGTGGCCGGGATTGGATACCGCGACCTCGTGCTTAGCAGCCGAACACCATAGCCACTAAGCAACCACTGACTGAGTAGCCTGTCTACTGTTACAGGCTGCTCAGAAATTGAACGTTTTCTGAGATACCGTCGTCCGTCAGCTTTTATGGTTGACTTCACTTTGCCAGGACCCAGTTCCCATAATCGTCGTAGTGCAGCCTACGTCAACATTGCTCGGGAAATACCGGTTACGCAAACAAACTTTTCTTTTTTGTTCTGACGTACGCAGCAGTCGATTGGGCAAACAGAACATCACGATGCTCTGTATTTGGGGTTGCCACCGATAAGCCGGAAGCATTTAGCATGCCTCGCACTTCGCTAAATATACAACGCCACACGTCATAATTTATTGCACCCGTTCCGCTCCTCACTGTGTAACGTAGACTATGATGTTTCATGTTTCTGATAGTTTTTCATCATTCAAGCGTAAAATAATGCATATTACATACATGTTGTACTCGATACTGTAGAATAACTAGAACATTGAAGACAGGTTGATCCTGGAGATACGCACCGTTACACCATTGGAGCCCTTCCACAAACACTAACTATGCCTCGTGTATGGAATAGGATTTGTGTTTCATTTCAGCTGTTATGAAATATGGCTCACTACAGCGTAAAGCTATCGCAATCTGTCTCTATTCCATTTTCGTCATTAGGCCTCCACGATAGGTCAAACGCTTTCGGCCTGCGCCCGCTTCGTCTGTCTGTCACGCCACGTCACAAAAGCTGCAAGAACTATCCGTCTGAAAATCATGGGTAGATACTGATTATGCACGATGAGGCCGAACAAAAGAAAATAATTCTTTTGGGTTTCTACGTCTTTGTTGTCATTAGCATTCCGCACAATTTTTTGGGCCGCGCCCACTTGACCGGTCTGTAACACGGTGTCACAAAACCGCGTAAACTAGCCACGTCAGAGTGACGTGTACGCACTAAAGATGCATTAACATGCCGAACAATCTGAATTCTTTACAGTGAAAGCAGTATATGACTAACCTTCGGTAGTTCTTTCGGCGTCCGGCGGTAGAAAATATCATCATGTGCGCCGATCCTGGTATCAGTGCAGAAATGATCCAAGCTCAATGGCACATATCCCTGTGGGCTCGGGAACCTGTAACGCGCCCTTGAACTATTTCATACCGGAACTGAAAAGGAAATGCCGCCATTACCAGTCACCGGAAGGGACGTACTGTTTAGACTGTAGAGAACCAGCGCCCGGGTCGTCTGCGTCCCTTGTTCGTATACCGTTTCCATGTATCAGCGAACAGGTCCCGCATGTCTAGCAACAGAGTTATAGTATATATCTTGCTTGCTGCTTTGTGCGCTGTGCCAAAAAACGCCGCCATTACGAGTCGCCGGAAGGGACGTACTTTGTAGACTGTAGAGAACCAGCGCCCGGGCCGTCTGCTTCCCTTGCTTTTATACCGTTTCCATGTATCAACGAACAGGTCCCGCATGTCTGATAGCAAGAGAGTTGGTACATACTTTGCTTGCTGCTTCGTGCGCTGTGCCAACGTCGTTGCGCGCCCGCGATGTTCCTTTAATGCGAAACATTTTGCGAGTCCAGCCGGTTTTCTCTATCTTGTTGTCTACATTCAGCAGCAGAGCCTCGATGCGTTCTGCCTCCGCTCGAAGAAGAGCGCACTGGAGAGGCCAAGCTAAAGGCGCGGATATAGTCCGGCTTAACGCGGACGCGATCACGCGAGGCGCAGTTACGCTAGGATGCTCTACAGTCTATAGTGTGGCTGGCGCGGAAATAGAACATGCTCAGTCGCAGGCTGGAGCCGATGGTACAGGGTGCGTCGCCCGCGAACTTGGCTCATCAGCAGCATGCTGGCATGTTACAGTTCGGGTTCACTGAACCCAGCGTGTTCCGTTTGCGCCTTGGACAAAAGAGTTATATCGATGCATGCAACGTTACTGAAAAAAAAAAGTCACAACTATTGCACTCTGTGAAGATGGAATGGCAGCGAAAGCACTTTGCTTTTCGTTTGAGAGCTTTGACTGTCGGCGCTGGCTACTCGTATCTGCCGGCGAGAATGAATTTCGTTGCGCATACTAAAAAAAAAAAAAATGCGTGTCGGTATAACGCTGTCGAGCACTTTCGGCACGTATATGACATCTTTCTGCCAACTCTTCTTCGTTGAAATTGAGTTTTAGCGGCATTTTACCGCACTTTTGCACCCCACGGTGATCGCCGACGAGCCACCGCAATCTAAACAAAGGGAAGCCGAGCAATTGGAGACCCCGGCACTACTTTCCTCACCCGGATATCTACTTCCACTGCGCTATAGCTCGGCTCCACCGAAACCCTCTCCACCTCATTGTGCTTCAGGAGATGGGACGTCAGGAGATGGGAGGGAAATCAAAATGCAATAGCTTTCAATTATAGCGCCCATGGTGTGCGTGTGCGTGTGCGTGTGTGTGTGTGTGTGTGTGTGTGTGTGTGTGTGTGTGTGCGTGCGCGCGCGCGTGCGTGCGTGCGTGCGTGCGTGCGTGTGTGTGTGTGTGCGTGCGTGTGTGTGTGTGTGTGTGTGTGCGCGCGCGCGCGCGTGCGCGTGTGTGTGTATGCGTGTGTGCGTGTGTGTGTGTGCGTATGCGTGTGTGTGTGTGTGTGCGCGCGCGTGGGTGTGTTGTATGCGCGTGTGTTTCTGAGCGCGTGTGTGTGCGCGCGCGTGTTTGTGCGTATGTGTGCGCGAAGCAGCGCAACACGCAAAATTTACTCAGTACTAATAGTTTGGCAAAACCGAATAAATTTGGAACTCACTAATTGACAGTTAACATTACCTCGTGTAAATATGCAGAGTTGCACATCTCTACAGGGTGTATTTTATACCATATAGATTTTTAAATAAAAATCTAACGAGTGCAACGGACGTGGCGTTTTTGCAGACTGGTTTCTAGGCGAGGTGGACACACTTTGCCGATAATAGTGTGATTTTCAGAGGATTAATGAACGAAAATTCAGTAATTAACTTTTGTTAGAGTCTTGAGGGCAGTTAATTGTCTAAATGGAAAATTTGAAGGCAGTGACATTTTCATGCACAACCATCTTTTAAGCACCTTGAAAATCGCACCTGATTCGCGATATTCATAATCAAATTCCAAAGCTTAACGAGGCAATACCGAAACTGAACCCACCTCGGTGGCTCAGCGGTTATGGTGTTGCGGTGCTAAGCACGAAGTCGCGGGATAAAATCCCAGCCGCGGGGGCCGCATTTCTATGGGGGCGAAATGCAAAAAAGCCCGTGTCTCGTGCGTGAGGAGGCACGTTGAAAACCATCTGGTGGTCAAATTTAATTCGGAGTCCCCCACTACGGCGTGGCTCATAATCAGATCGCGGTTTCGGCACGTAAGACCCCAGAATCCAATTTAGTCGAGACTGAGCGCGTCCCGCTGCGCGTGAGACGGCAGCGCCCCTTAAAGAAGTACGGGGCGAAGTTTGAATTGTAGCATGACAACCCTGACCCGACACACAGCCGCGCATGCTTTCCAGGCGAAGCGTGCCGTATCAGTATAGCTGTCGCTATCTGGCCAAGACGTTCCGACACCCGTTCGGTTTCCAACTTCCTCGCGCTTGTAGTCGCGAGGCGTTTCGGTTTGCTATGTTAGCGAAACCTCCTTTTCGGCGACCCCGCGGCGCTCGGTTTCGATGTTGCCTGGACGACCGGTCACAAGGGGGGACGCACACAAGCCGCGCCGCCCGACTTCACCATCTGTGGATCTGTGGTGCGCACCGTATTCCCGTTGGACTTCATCGAACACGACAAATTATACATATTCATGTAACATAACCGGCGTCGCATGCTACATTATGCCGCAGAGCAAACGTTCAGCAACAGCAACAACAAAAAAACACCACAAGCTATAGATAGAGAGAGAGAGAGAGATGGTGTAACATCTGAGAGGTCGGCCTCAATCAAAGTTCTGACCTGCTACTGAGCACTTGGGGCAGGGGAGTTAAAAAGAATAGAGAAAACTGCAGGTAAGGAATAGTTCAAGAGGAACACTCATTTACCTAGCAGTTACCCATGATACTCTCAAATCCTGGAAATGATTTTAGGGCGCTAAGTAAACGCTATTTTGCTGTTTAAGTATTGGCCAACGCTCCAATATTATTTATCAATGAGAGCGACCTTCTCTCTAGAGCGCAGTTTCTTGCTTAGTTTCTTTCCTTTCTTTTCTTTAGAATCTTTTCTTGCGCACTACAACAAACATTTTTTTCCAATCTTCTTTTTTTTTTCTGATTCCGAGCAAGAGCATGACGTGCACCCAGCTCGGCTATTCTATGTCGACAAATCTTTTTGGACGCAGTGACTCCATGTATTAGTGATTTCATGTATAAACAGGCTGACCGTTAGTAGGATATGAAACGGTTGTATTGTCGTGTCGATATGAAATGAAATCAAATTTCGATATCCGCTTCTAAGCACCGCATCCTTCAATATTCGCGCAGACGTTTGACGCAGACCGTTGCGTGCACCGGTTTGTAAAACAGGGATCGCACATTCCTCATTCGGTGCGCGCGCTCCATCGCATGCTAAATTATGGACGACTGTGTTTCCTGGGATGCCACATTATACGGATCCGCTAAAATGAAATTTCGTGAAGTTCTGCCACCGGGGGGGGGGGGGGGGCTTTGTATGTTTGTTGTTTCAGCGTTCTTATCACCCCCCTCCCCCACCCCCCTAGAGAACGCATGCGGGGGATGCATGCAGGGGCTATAGGTAAACAACGTCACAAAAAAAGGAAAGTAAAAAAAAGAAAAACGCTGCAACAGACAGGACGTAAGGAAGGGATAGAAAATCGTGCTAACAACCGGCCTTTTACATCCAGGAAAGTGGTGATGCATGCGTAAGCTACTCCTCCATTTCACTCCTTCTGAAGGAGATATTTTAACGAAGAAGTGATTTCATCTCATATCACATCTACGCATTCTTCTGTTCTGTTTCTTTCTTTCTTTCTTTCTTTCTTCTTCTTATCTTTTTCATAGTATATACGCATGCTGTTTGCAATAAAGATTTAGTTACTAGTCAGAATCACTGCTTGTCCCTTCCTTACGTCCCGGCCATTGGACTGTTTCTTTTTTTCTGTTTGTTTCTGCCGTTCCGTGTGCTCATAGATGACCATAGATGGTTCACGGATGTTGCATTTAATGTTGGCTTCTACGACAGAGACGTGATGCTTCTCGCCAACGTGCTTCACAACGGCATTCGACAGCGGCTGCAGATAAAAACTTTAACGACCATTTAACTAAAGACCCATTCGAGTTGCGCTCATGCGTGTGTGACCGCTTATGGTTACACAAACTACAGCTACTCTTATTTTAGTCATGTCTAGTAGTTTCTACGCAAAGGTTTCATACGTGTCATCGTTGCTAGAAAATGAAATAGCGAAATAAATTTTGCGTCGGTGGCAAGGAGAGTCGCGAAGAGAAGCTATATACTGACACCAGCGATAGACGGTTATACGGATGCACGTGAATGCCGCGCTTCTGGCGCCGCAAATTCTCTCAGAAACTCGCCCAATCGACCATTATTGCTGAGGGTACAATGCCGAGCGAAGTCGATGGAGGAGAAAACGCGCCGCGCCGCAGCACGTAGTGGAGCTGCGCCAAGGTTGACCAATTTTGATGCCCCAACAACTCCTCCTCCCATGGACGGTGGTGCCTTAACTGATTCACGAATCGCGGTGCAATCTGGACATGAACATTTGCTTCGCCCGGTTTTACCGACCACGTTTTGCGCTCACCCCTCCCTCCGCCCTTTCTTTCTTTTCTTTTCCTGTGTTTTCTCGCTTCGTTTCTGCTATTCCGCCACCATCTTCGCCGTGTGTGCGACCACTAAGAGCGCCGTCATCACGTGGTCTTCCAATTAGTGTAATCGAATTTGGTGTGCCGACGGCGGGCCGGGGCTGAGAAATTGGCTGCGCGTTTCGAGGAGCGCGTCAACAGCGGCGCACTTCGCACCGCCGCCGCCACCCCAGCTGGTTGGCCGCCGAGCCACTTTCGGTGCTCGGGTCTCGAGTACGTGCGAAACGCGCGCACTCTCTCTTCAAATCCTTCAGCGATCCTTCCGCAGGCGGCGGGGTTATCCTTTGTTTGGCCGCGGTTCTTCTCGGCATGCATATCCAGGTCCTCATTCCTCCCCAAGAGTCTCTTCCTTTCCTTCCTTCCTTCTTTCTTCCCTACGAAGCGACGCTCCTGGCACGTTATCACGCGGCCCTGGGCCAAACGAGAGCAGAAAGCGAAAACGCGTGGTGGCGGCCAACAAATTCATACAAAGCCGGAACGGTTGCAGCTGCTACCGCTTTCATTCTTCTCCTGGGTACGCGTAAGTGGATCCCGTCTCCCGAAAAGGACCGGGAAGGTGAAACCGGGACTGTACCATCGAGCGGAACCGTTGTCTTCCAATTCCGACCGCTCATCTCCACTGGTACTATATAAAGCCAGCCGATACTAGCGGGACGGACCAACAGCATCGTTCGCCGACTCGTGCAATGGCATGACACAATACGCACTCGGCTCAGCTCATTTGCGCTGCTTGCTTTGTCGCGCCTCATATAGTGTGTTCCAGTGGTCGGCAATGCAACGATGACTCAGTACGGCTGACTTCAGAAACCGAAACAGCGTTCTTGAACCTTTCTGCTGCTGCGATGTGCGAGCGCATTGTCTCGAGAACTTGCTCTTAGGTGAAGGCCTTTTATCCAGCTGATTACGGGTAGCGCGTGGCGCAAGCCTTTCATATTCAAAGAAAAAGCATTCACGTAGACCGTGCGGTATCATTTATTCGCAAATAAGGGCCTTGCACCAGCGTTGTCGGTCATTTCATCCAATTATGAGCGCACGTTGGTTCGCGCAGTGCCCAGGCGCAATCGAGAGAGTAAAATTGAGTAAAATTGTTTTACGTCGAACAACAGGCAACAGGCGCAGACGAATAGACGTGTCGAGTGGGTGCAAGCTAATGGGCGAGATCAGGTGAACGCCTCTGAAACAAAGACGCATCGCGGGTAATCTTGCTAAATTATCGGTCATTGCTGCCTCAAAACAGGTGCATTTAGTCACAGTTAACAGCAGCGACATCTTGCACTTGCTGCTAAAGCGTGTCACTTGTAGACGATCACATCAGTGACTCTTCATGATCCACATAGGGCGCCGCTTGCATGACACTCAACTTTAGAGTCGATATTGGCTAAGTTATTGGCCATTGTGAATGAGCTTTAGGAGGAGCTCCACCCCACTTCGCTCCCCTTTACTTTGTACCTTCATTGCTGATCCCACGCACGTATCTCACTTTAGAGATAGATAGAAGAAAATGTAAAAGGCAGGGAGCTTAACCAGATGGAATATCCGGTTTGCTACCCTACGCTGTGGAGAGAGGGGAGGGCGAGGTAAAGTGACAGGAAAGTAGAGAGAAAGATAAAGAAAGAGAGCACAGAATAACACAGTTGGTCACTATCGCTGCGTACTATCACTGCACAGCACCGTAGCACTTGCAGCACTATAAACATCAGTTCGGGCTACAGCTGCTTTTCCACGTCTATTGTCCTTAAAAACTATAACAGTGTCCTCGTCGCCCTCCGTTGCGATGGCTTGTGATGTCGGTATTCTAAAGTTATTTCCTCAGTTGAAGCTCTTCGGTCAAAGCACGCTATCGCAATCATCTCTGCAAATTGTAGCAAAAACAGTCATAGAGAAGATGTTGAAAGGTGTCCTCGCTACCAGAGTCATCACAAGAGGTGTCGTCCGCCCATCTGATCCGGAATGCGAAGGCTTCGTAAAGGCCACTCCTAGCCATAATCGACAAAGCAGTGTACCTGCGCGTCGGCAGAGTCCAGCTGGGATGCGAAGGCGGATAGGAGTCTATGTGGTGCAGCCGGTTGCTTTGAAAACTTCGTGTGTTCAACATGGAGAACGCGATATTCCCGAGTGAGTGTTCGAAGTTTCCTAGCTGGAACTGCCCTCGATAACGGTATCGAAGAGCCAACCGAGCAGCGTTATCGGCGTGTTCGTTACCTATGACGCCGCATCGACTTGGAAGCCACTGAAATTATTATTATTTGTTTTGCAAATGTCGCATGGTGCCCTTTCTCAGTCAAGGTATGGATTAATTATCTAACCTCGAATACCAGTTGTTCGTGTGGTCCGCGCCGCAGTGCTGATAGTTCGAGTCAGTGAATATTGACCATCTTCGACGTTGTTCTTGGCCGACAAGGCGAAGTGCAGCGGGAAGAAGAGCTGCACGTTTCGCAGCCATCGATGTCGGTGAGGGACTCGTCTTGAAACTGATGGCGGTGGCTCTCGCTGGGAAAACCACGCCTTCAGGGAAACATTGGAGAGTTGCTGATCCATTAGTATAAATATGTACGTGGTCAGTATACTTCTAGTGCAAAAGAAGCAGAGACAGTTGTTTAAGAGCAGGTGATGACAACTAATTTTTTTCTTGTGATTCCTGGTACGGTAAAGTGCACTGCATGTCGAGCAAAACACCATGGAGGAATCGATGGCTTAGTTGCGGGGGTGAAGCCTGATGGAAGTCCGGTGTAATAGTCCAAAATCGTAACACAATATGATGCCTGCGGCTTTTATGACGGTAGTGTTGCAAGGTGATGGGAACGGGCTCGGGCAAAGTGCCTAATGTGCACTCTCAGCACTTCTACCGCAATGTTTGTTTCAATTGGTTGGTCCCGGGTGATTGCAATAGTCGCCACTGTTAATGCACCTTTTAGAAAATCAAGACAAATCCTGAGAGCCCGATCCTAAATATCCTGTAGAGCTCGAATAATTGTCCTACAAGTGCTGGTCAGTACGGACAAACTGAATCTCAGGAAGCCAAGAAAAAAAAAAGCCCTGTACAATTCGAACATGGCATGAACTGATATTCCCCAAGCTGGGAGACTGCTATCGGGCGATGTTACAAGTGGGTTACGTGCGGGCTCCATGCGAGATCTCTGTCAATTATCATGCCAAGAAATCTGCGAGTCTTTCCATAAGAAATTATGTGTATAATATATATATATATATATATATATATATATATATATATAGAGAGAGAGAGAGAGAGAGATCAAATAGATGAGAAAGGCGGTGAGGTTAACCGGCAAATATATATCCAGTTTACTACCCTGCACTGGGGAATGGGAGACAGAAAGATCTTAAAAGAAATGCCCAAATGCCCACATATGAAAAGAGTGGGAAAGGGAAAAGAAAACAAAAAATATAGAAACACACACGCAAGGGAACGCAGGAGTGTCATAGTCGTTCAAGCACGTCGCTTGACCAGAGAAACCTCAGTAGCGCCTTCACCGCCTTCTAGTGTGAAGGTCGCCGCAGCCGGCACTCCACGATCGGCCGGTTATCGAGGCGTGCCAACGCCGTCACGAGCGACTGTCTCTGGGAGCTGTAGCGAGGACAATGACAGAGGACATAGAAGAACTTCACATTGGCCTAGTTGGTGTTTACTGCATATCATATTGACCGCAAATAGGAGATAAAGGAGGAGGTAAAGGACAAAAGGAGGAGGTAAAGGAGGAGGTAAAGGTAAAGGAGGAGGTAAAGGTAAAGGAGGAGGTAAAGATTCTGGGGAGAAGCCATGACCAGACTGCACGCGAGCTGGTGGAGGCTTATCACATATAAAAGAAAAGCCAAGACTGTGTTAGTGACACCTCCACTAGGTTGTTTCAATCGGGAATAGATTTTTTTTATGATTGGTTGCCACGCTAGGCTGATGAGTGTTGTTGTTTGCCGCGATCTGCGCATGTTCTATATGCCTATATATGCTTACGGGCTGCCGTGAATAAAACAGTTGAAAGTTACCGCCCGTGCTGTTTATGTGTTCTCTCCCTCTGTCCCCGTCTTTATTTGCTGTCAATATGATATGTAGACAGAGGACATGTTCGATTGTTTCCTCGCTGCTGCAACTATCACAGATAGCACTGTCAGTCATTCCGGTGCGGCAAGCAAATGCATTCATGACCATTCTGTTTAAAACATCTCACCGGACAACGTCGACTACTGCGGAGCTTGCTGCACTTCGTAGTGCACTTCGCAGCGCACTTCGCATGATCCATGAAGACCTACCTCGAAGATGGAGCATATTCACCGACTCGAAGGCAGCCCTGCATTGTTTGCTATCCGCTCTACGTCGTGGACCACAATACCAACTTGTGCTAGAAATAAGGCAGCTATCACCAGCTAGCGTAGAAAGGACATGAAATCACTTTTCAGTGGCTCCCAGGCCACTGTGGCATCATGGGCAACGAATACGCCGATGAAGCTGCTAGGAGGGTTCACAAAGATGCCGTGAATTAACCCATCCCCCTACCAAGAACTGACGCAGCAGCAAAGCTTCGCATACTAGCGCGTGATGCCACACGATCCATGGGAAACACCCCAGCTTTCCGACATACTCGACTGCACCGCCTGGACCCATCCCTCCGACTACGCATTCCATCTGGACTATCCCCAATCGAGACAACTGTTCTCTGCCGACTATGACTATATATAAAAATGGCATAGGGTGTCATTGTTTTGGGAATAAATGACACCAGTGCACATTTATTTGTCTGACGAAGTTTCAAGACCTTGGTTTTGGAGGTATACAGCTGTCAGAGCGGCAGCTTTTTGAAGTCTTGCATGTATCTGCGGGCGGGTCACACATGAAGTTCATACACATATGTCGTTTGCGTACATTGATATCCTGATTGCTGGCTGGCAGATGTTCAAGGAGACCAATGAGTGGGAGGTTGAATACCTCCCTCCCACTTCCCCTCGAGAAACGCCTCGGTAGGTGTATATAGTGTCGTGCGGTTTGGCCATCGCCGGTACACACAAAGAACGATATCTGAAATAGGCAATTAAAAATCAATTGAAAAACTCGACCCCGAAGGCCAACAATCTCAAGAGCATCGAGAATAGCCTCATGAGATACGTTGTCATATGCCCTTTGAAATCTAAGAACAAAGCTGCGGATACTTTTTTACTTGAATTTTGATGCTGGACATATGTAGCAAGATGAACAACACCGTTTACTGATGAGTGGTCTCGTCGAAAACCAGCCATGAAATTTGGATACATGTTGTAGTGTTCCAGGTACCACTGCAAGAGAGCGGGCAAGGATCTTTTTTTTTTCATTTCCTTTCTCACACAGCTGGCCAGCACTATTGGCTGTTATGAGGTGAGTTCGAGTGAAGACTTGCTTTGCGTCTGGTCCCGGGAATGAAGAACGCCTGCATAGAGCAAGACCCGCCTCAAATTCGTCCATTGTGAAAGGAAGATGAATGCGGTAGCCACGCGAAGCAGGGATGTCACTGGGTCCTGGAGAGCCTGGACCTGTTGCTTGACCAGCGATTCTTGCACAAAAGTTTTCTGCAACGTCAACATCCAGCCGCCTCTGGAAGAGCGCCAGCGCTTTGAATGGGAAGCGCTGTTCAGGGACGGAACTCGGACCACGTATGGTTCTCAATATGTGGGAAAGTGGCTCGCTATGGCCTAGTGATTGGCAAAACATTGTCTGTCGTCGAGATGCTAATCTGTCCATGCGACACTGGATTTTCTTTTGTAATCGCCTGGCTGTCCTAAGCTCATGGATGGATTTCGTACGCCGGTATGGCCACTGCGCACGGCGACGGAGTGCACGAAGCCGCTCCAACTCTATATCCAGAGCCGTGTGCTTAGACGAAACCGTCAGCGTAAGCATGGAGTCTCGCATTGCACACTTAATTGTTTCGTCGAGTCCAGAGGATAAGCCCTCTTGGAAGGCATCTTCCATGGCAGAGTTGAAAATAGCTCAATTAATTAATTGAATGGTGTTCCGTGGGAAGGACCTGGACATCCCTTTGATGATAAGGTACGTGGAAATGTGGCCATCCCCGTTGGTCTGAATATCCAAAAACCATTTAACACATCTTGTGAAAGAGCTGGAGATGAAAGCTAGGTCAATACAGCTGACATAATTCACGCCCCGTATAAACATTGGGCTACCGTCATTCAGGAGTGAAAGGCCGTTGTTGCAGGCGAAGTTTGCTAGTCTTTGCCCTCTTGCATTTGTCCTTCTGCTTCCCCATGCTATATGGTGCGCGTTAATATCTCCGATGATGACCGATGCATGGAGCAGGACACGCCGTCAAGATGTTTAATCTTTCGGAATCAAAACTACTGACGTTATGTAAACCAAACTGAGTAAACATGAGCTTGCCCTTTTTAACTGTAAGGCAAACATTGATTTTCATCGTGAGACGGAATCGGCTGGAGAACATAGGTGAGTTCACGACGAACAAATACGATGATTTTGCTGCGTGCACCAGTTGGGGACCTAACAGCTTCGTATCCCGATAATCTGACTGGTTTTGATACGTTAAGCTCACATATCACAATGATTGGGAACATATTAGTGTATATAAACTGACGAAAGTCTGAAAGGCGTGACTTTAGTTCTGTTGCATTCCACTGGATGATTTACGCTGCCTTGACTTCTTCTCGAAGGGATGGGTGATGACATCTAGCTTTGGGGTTCTATACGGCTTAAGGTATCACGCAACTACGTGGGCCTTCGATGAACTTCAGACTTCTATGCTGCGTTCGATTGGTAGATAGTGATGCCTACAGTCAAAGTTGTGGCGGCTCCATTTTTTTTACTTGACGTCACCAACTTATTACTGGGCTCCAAAATTGCAGTGTGTGCGCCTTTGTGCGCTGTGGCTATGTCGGAATGCGGCTGCCCTGAACTTGCAAAATTAACTATTTGACTTTTTGCGAGGCACCATTCTGTTTTTTCAGTTGAGCAGAAGCCAAGGAAAAACGATGAACGCTGATACGACGTCAAAGTGCGATAGGCAGCAAAACTTGCACGTACGGGTGTTACGTTCACTACACTCGCTAGTTGAGCAAGTTAGTTTGGCGTTCATAGTGAATACTGAGAGGGGCAGCGCACAAAGACCGAACGCAAATAAATGTAGAAGAGGCCGCCGTGGTTGCTCAGTGGCTATGGTGTTGGGCTGCTGAGCACGAGGTCGCGGGATCGAATCCCGGCCACGGCGGCCGCATTTCGATGGGGGCGAAAACTCCTGTGTACTTAGATTTAGGTGCACGTTAAAGAACCCCAGGTGGTCGAAACTACGGCGTGCCTCATAATCAGAAAGTGGTTTTGGCACGTAAAACCCCATAATTTCATTTTTTTGCGCATTATGGAGTATCGTAATCGTCGGCGATTTTTCCCCTTTCCCTAAGTAGTATCGAAATAAAATAAAATAATTTATAGTCGCTTTGTAATATAGTGGTGGTGCATGGTGTTGATACAAGCGGGTATAGCCCGGCAGACCTGGCTGGCAATTGCTCCGTCCGAGCGCCTCTGTCTGCACCAAATATGTCACCGCGTGTCCATCATTCCTGTCTCTCACAGAAATGGGAGCAGAATGCCTGGCACTTCCACTGCCATTCTTTTGACGGCGTTGCGAGGAAGTGGTGAGTGAAGTGGCGGTAGTCGCCGTGAGAACACACACCCGGAAAAGGAAGCTGTCGAAAAGCGGTTTCCGATCATTTGACATGAGAATATAAGTTCGACAACATATACATGATGTGCGATCATGCCATCAGTTGGCGGCGCTTCTTTCATTCCTTCTCGTTTAATCCTTTCTGGTTTGGTTAAGAACTTTTTGGTTAATTAATCACTTACGAACGGCGCAGCTTAGTTAATTCCGCCCCGTATTATAAAAAGGTTCTATCACGATGTCGGACGTATTATTAGCGAAGGCAGGCAGGCGATCGAAAATATCACTTTTTTTGTAATTTCACCCTCAGCTTCCCAGCAAATGGACTCGTGAAGTAAAGGTCGTCAGCTCGTCAAAGAACAAAGGAAGCGCAGGCGCATGACAATAACAAGCTCGAGCATTCTTAAAATGCATTTACCCGGTGGTCCCAACAGCCCCGGATTCGCAAATGGAAAGGCCGCGCGACATTGCTTCCTCGGGCATCCTATTAGGAGAGCTGAAGCTGGACTTATCAGATTTGCCCTTTCAATCCATCCCGCCGGAACCAGTATAGCAGCGGGCAAATGGGGGTAAGGGGGGGGGGAGGGGCGAGTGCAGGTATAAGTAATCCTTTCGGCTTATGTCGGAGACGTCGCGGCCCATCCGTGCGCACAGACGCTCCCCTGCGCTCTGCGTAGCAGGAACTGCGCGCTCCGAAATACCTCGAACGATTGCAGGAGATTCGCAGACGCGGTACTCTCTGCTTCACTGGCGAGTAATCTTCGGGGTCGACAGAGCGCTACCAGAAAATATTCAAATAGTGTGGCAATCACGTGATGAAGCGCAATGTTTCGTAAATACGGGTCCTCGCCCTTTTGTCAGAGCATCGTTACGTTCCCTACGGCGGTGTCTGCGTTTACATATGCTTTAAGCGAACGTAAAAGAATACACAGTAAACAAACTTACTTCGTCGAATCAGAGTTTACGCTTTGGCTACAGAACAGAGCTTCGGTGCTGGGGAAGAAAGTTCGACGGAAGGCGTGAAAGCGCGGCTTCTGTTATAATCAACTAAAACACATCAATAACTTCTGTCATCATCTCCGTCAAGTTCTCTGGTCGGCTGATTAGCACTACTTTCCTTCAAGAGAGGCGTGTGCGATTGTGTGTTTGCGTGTGTCCGTGTGTGTGTGCGCGTGTGTGCGTGCGTGTGTGTGTGCATGTGCGTGCGTGTGTTTGCGTGTCTGTTTGCGTATGTAAGTGTGTGTGTGTGCGTGTATGCGCCGCTGGAAGGTATCGAATAATGCCGGCGGGTTGCGAGGTAAAGAAAGGCAGTTTTTGTTTAGTTTTTTATTCATGCGGTGGCAACACGGAATTCTTGGTCACATAAATGACCTTTATTTTTTATCGCACAAATATAAATAACACATTGGAATAAAAGAAAAGTGAAATCACTGGCATAGTATTAAGTTTCAGACCACGAGATTGCATTTTAAGCGACTCTACTCACGGTTCAAAAGCCGTGAAAATAGCATTGCTGGTCTTCCCTCCTATATTATAATGAGAAATTTATCGAAGCATTTTTCAATGACGCACTCGGCCAGCAACATCGGCTGTCAGCAAAATTGCGCCGTTTTCTTCTTTGTTTCAAATAAATAACTGGCGGTTTAATCAAGTCGAGCATCTTGTCCAGCTGACGCTTTATGCAATCCTGCCGGGGGAAAAATGAGCCGATCAATTTAGGATGGTCATAAAAATTTAGTCTGGAAGAAAAGTTTTCGGCAATAGAACGAAATTATAAAAATTTCCTGACAAGGAAAAGACCACGTGCAGTATACCGCGAAACAGGCCTTTGGATACGCTAAATGTCAGAAGAAATGATACTAAGATGAAGCCGAAAAGTTATACTGCTCGCCGCGACATAGGAGTAAAGGGGCTCCTTTTTGACTTGATTTAAGGTGTTCGGATAGGGTGAAAATCTATGAAACTGCTCCTTCTTTATAAGAAAGAAAACGCACATCTTGGCTGCTGGCTGATGATGGATCGGCGCACAGTGCTGCCGTCTTACAAGAGACGGAAGATGAATTACTGGCCATCTTGTGTGTTTATCGGCGTCGATCGATATTTACGGTGAGTAACGTCAGCATGCACAGAATGGCAGGCAACCGCGACGACTTTAAAGAGAGCCGTCCTGCGCTGCATTCTCTTGACACTGCACCGTATTGAGGGCGCTGCTTCATTTTTTCTGCTTGTTCTCATATTCCTCGCTAAGCTGTAGCAACTTGGACTGACACGCAATTTCGACGTAGATACACTGCTCAGTCTGTTCATCGAGTGACTTTCATTTGTGCCATTTTTAAAATATTTGGTGCAGCCATCAGGACGTATTCATGGAGGCTGAAGTTGCACTATTTCGCTTAGTTGATTCGCCTCACTCACGCACTTTATGCAAGTATAACGATTTTATATTAATAGGAACGGCGAAGAAGCTGAAAGAAACTTCTATTGTGGGCGCTTTCAGTGACTTGTGTCCTTCTCAAACACTGCAGAACGTACTATTTTCATACCGATTTTTCGTTTCTTATTGTCTCCTTTGCTGTTCCCGTACATTTCCGCCAACTTTATTGCCTCAGTGCGCTAATTTCACCTCATGTTATTCTTTGATCCCTGAACAATGTGTAATTCATCACGCAGCCGGCGAAGGAACAGTTGCCAACGTTTTCCTGATATATCCAAGTAAATAATCCAACTCAAAAAGAAAGAAATCTATGTTGGGTTCGCCGCACTACTGCCACACTACGGTGAAAGAAAAGCCCCGCACAACAAGCATGCACAGGCACGATATTCGCTGATACTCGCATTACGATACTCGCTAATGCCAATTTTGAGCGCAGCTGTTTAGGTGTCTTCAAGTCACGATATATAGCAATGAATTTGATTCTGAACGACAGGGTCCTCTCGGCGGCGGCGCTGAGCCTCTGCTCGGGCGGCTCGTTTAGCAGCTGCGGCAGACGAAGTACTTCTAGTTGCGTCGCTCATTGTTAAGAACTGGCTGACACTATTTTGTGTTATAGTTATATTGTCACGTGATACTGACAGTGAAGAACGACACACTGTCGAAACTGAGTTACAAATTTAATTCTTTATTTGGCGAACTTGTGCCCTGCAAAACAAGTAACACTCAAGCACAACGATAGCGGCGAGCAGAGTAGGCGATCGTAGGAAATCTGATCTGCGGGTCAAGCGCGTCGTCTTCTATAGATGAATTGTGAAAGGTTCCAGTGTAATCGCTGGTGCCCGCGTGGCTTCCAGGAAGTACTGAACAATTCGCGTCGTGTATACAATCAGATTACAAAAATCGCAAACCATGACAGTCGAAACAAGCGCGAACGATACCAAACCAAGTAAACCAAACAAAGCGCGAGCGAAAGCTGACGCTAGCAGACGATAGCACGAAACGAGCAGTCGGGTGGCCCCGCATGACACCAGTTTCCCGCGCGCACGTCACTGAAGGGGCCGCTCTCATTGGTCTCCGTTCGCGGCTGGAGTCTCATCTCCCGCTCCGCCTTCGCTCTTTCATCTTTCGCTGTGCTCATTCGCTCGGTTGCGTCACCTACGCCGATGCTCGCCGTAGCAACGGGCGCCCAAGCGCTGCGTTGCAAAAATAATAGAGAGCTTTAGTGTAGGGGGCGCAAGCGGCTTGCGTACGCAAAAACTAGGGGCGACGGTACTGCGCATGCGCAGACCGCTACGTCTACTTGCCTCCTTGGGTTGTTGGGGTTGAGGCGACTGAAAACATCGCTGCCCCTAAGAGGTCGCGTCACCCACGTGACTCTTGCGGTGTGCGAGAACTTACGAGAAGCGAGACCAGCCGATACAAGCCGCCCGTCCCGCCACACAGACGAAGATCATGGCTGCACCGGCGAGGACGTGTGCACGCGTGAATTTCACGGCCGACATGTTAAAGAAGCTGGTTGCAGAGCACACCGGCCCACTGTCGCCGCAACGGTGGCATGTCAAAATTTGCAGGAGGCTCTAAATAAACAGAACACAGACCACAACGGATTATGCTGCACAAGACGCCTAACTACAGTTTACCAAACGTATATTTGGATTGCTTCGGCTCGGCCTCAGTCGTATTGTAAGCGCGTTGATATTCTTATAAATATTTTGCCTAGTGTCGACAGACATCTTTTCATTAAGTCCTACCCGCTGTGGTTGCTCAGTGGCTATGGTGTTGGGCTGCTGAGCACGAGGTAGCGGGATCGAATCCCAGCCACAGCGGCCGCGTTTCGATAGGGGCGAAATGCTAAAACACCCGTATTTTGATTGACTTAAGTTGAGGTGCATGCACGTTAGAGAATCCCAGGTGGTCAAAATCTACAAAGTCCTCCACTACGGTGTGCCTCATAATCAGAAAGTGGTTTTGGCATGTAAAACCCCATAATTTAGGTAAAACTCTTAAAAAAATAGTTTTATCTACTTTACTTCATGTGCTTGATTTCATATTACAAAGAGCGATAAGGCAGCAACGATCAGACGCTGATGGCGCTGCGAGCGCATGCGACCTCAGTGCGGCTTGCGTTTGGGGCCGCTAACATATAACGTGTCTCTGCTTGAGTACCCAAACACAAACGCACCGAAGCGCTACGGGCGCCAACGCCTTGCGTCCCCTGAACTGAAACTCTCTTATATAAAGGCGGAAACTGCAGTGCTTCAGGCGTTCGCACGGGTAAATCCGCTTATGGGCTGTTGTGCCCGGCGGCCCTTCAGAGTTGGGGATGACACCCCTGCTACATGTAGTTGTCACGTCTCATCATTCACTTCAAGGCAGCTCGCTTGAAGATAGCAACGTCGTCTCTCCTGACCGTCACGAAGAGCCCACCAAGGCCGTGATGGTCGGCCGTTCACTCCGCCACAAAACTCAGGTCACGGATAAAGCAGTTATGGGAAACCAACCGACGGCCTCGTCAAATGGGATGTTGAACGTCCACGCCAGAGATGAGGTCCGTGCAAGGCTACGATTCTTCACACCTGTCAGCCGCACAAATTGGCACGACCACGCCGGAGACGAAGTGTACGATCCCAGTTCCCCACTTTGTGCCCAGTGATGTGCGTGTATTGCGACAAAACTCCCGTCGGAGGGAAAGGACAACAATCCTCTGGATTAGTGGGACCTGAGGTCATCGGTCTTCTGACGCCGGATTGGGGGAAGCGACTTAACGATGACGACGCAGGGCATAAAAAGCGGATCCAAACGGTGGTGAGGGCAGGAGGGGGACGCTCGGAAACAGTGAGACACTCGGACATGCAAAGACGCTACCATAGTGTGCTCCGATAGTTGTAGCCGTGCTGTGAAACTCAACCGTGTACTTTTTTTTGCATATAATTCTTTTTTTTTCTTCATTCTCTTAAACGCCGCTCGGAATCCTTTCTCCCGGCACCTGGCACGGCACCAGCAATGGAAACTTCGTTGACCGCACGGACCCCCGAATTCACACTGGATAGAGTGCATGGCCTTCCGAAATGCTAGATCACGACGCCGCTAATGTAGCGTGCACCGACAGCGGCCGGTAGCATGTACAGGGTGGTATACTCGCTACGGGCTGTGCAGCTAAAGCTGCAGAACGAAAGCGTACGTGCCATCGCATCACGGAATGTAGCATCAAATTTTACATTTCACTGCGCTATGTGTGATGCATATTGTCAGCTGTCTTTAATCGTGCATCTTATGGGATCTGGCTTTAATTGTATAAGTGAATGTTTCGTTATGTATTCATTTGGTCTCTTTCTTTCTGCATGGTGTCATCTTATTCTTTCATTCTTCTTATGTAACTCTAAGGGAAATGAAGTGGGCGCGGCCGCTTAACGGTGCTAACGTACCTTAAACATTCTGCATTAGAAAACGCCATATCTTATCCGAGTTAATTTCATCAGTTATTTGCGAGAAAAGTGTATGCGTTCGCACTTTTCTTGTGTAGTCGCCCAACGGCAGAGAAATAGCGTGGGTACTAAAAATGAACTCTAGGGACCGTGGTGGAAACCAGATTGCCCGCGCCTCCAGGAATTCGCAGTCGTTCTCGGAATGGGCTTTAGGCTCACGACAAATGAATGGTGCAACCAGCTATTCGCGTTCTCTCATCTCGCTCCGAGCAAAACGCACGAGCGATAAAAGGTTTTCTGTTTGTGAACTACTTCCTCAGCACAGGAAAGTGTGCTCATTTTCAGTAGTTATATGCGCAGTTGTTATCCTTTTAATTTGAAGAAATGTTACGTCTAGTTTTTAGCATGATATATAACGTTGTATCTTCAATGTTAATTTCTTGAGCTGACCAGAAAGCTGCACCTGGGTGAATAAAGAGAGCCAAAGAAAAAAAAACGGGCTAACTTTATTTTTTTACAGCGAAGCTGCATAGGGCTAAGATCCGGGGTATCGCGGGGTCTGTATGCAGAAACTATCATGTGGGCCGATCCTGGTGATCGTGCAGTAAGGGTCCAAGCTCAATGATACATACCCCTGTGGGCTCAGGGACCTGGAACGTGCCCTTTAACTGCCCTTGTCACATCTGGGACCCAAACCATCATCATCAGCACTGGCTAGAGTGTCGTCTTCCTACAGCTGGCTCCGTTGCCGCTCATCATTCCGGTGTAGAATTTCACTTCTTTTCTGTCGTCGTAATGGGGAGGCAGGCCGCGTTTACGGGGGTATGAGCCATTGCTTAAGGGGCATGAGTGATACATTGTCTTACGTGACGGACACATTTAATAACAGAGGTGATACGCGGAATGTGTGTGCGTACCTATATCTTCACGGTGACCACAGATCAGGACATCAAATATGTTTGAACCTTTGTTCAAAATTTCGTGTCACCTCTGTGCCGTTCGCCAAACAGCTTCGCTGGTGGAATGGTTTCACACAGTTTCACAGAGTGGAATGGTTCATGTTTTTTTAATGAAATTTACCCTCTCTCTCTCACTCCAAACAAATATGCAAAGAAAGAAATTCATATAAGATGAAGCGTTATAATGATTTTGTCCAAAATATTGGTGCTAGAAAGTAGCCAAGCAAGGATGACGTCACAAATTTTTAAGAAAGTCGTACTAGGTAAAGCAGCGAGAAATACGAACTTTTGTAGCAAAGTTTCAAGTTTTTTGTTAATGAGTCAGAATTTCTTTTTCAGGTTTTGCGCAATTGGAATGACTTTCTGTATAGGCTGAACTCCGCAGAGTACCCAACATCGTAGGTTGACTTTTCCCCATGTGCACACGCCCTAAATGAGGCCCTCATGAAGGAAAACGAACAAACGAACAAAGCAAGAACTTATCACCCCATTACTTGCGCGCACTTGCTCGCCTGCTCGTCAACTATATTCTGCATGCTTGCAAAGTATACCTGTAACCGCATGGTGCATCATGTATGATATGCGACATTTGTTTGTAAAATTGAAAATGTGCATTTCTTTATCGAATCTACCTACGTGGCCTGAACAAAGGCTTGTCTCAATATTTTCACAAGAAAATAAAAGATTGCGCAGTAAGGGCTTAGTACGGAGAACGTGCCAGAGCAGGAAAATGGCATTTTTCCAGGTGTTTCTGGTCTGATGCAGGAGTGTGGTAGCTCGCGTTCTCGTGCAACAAAAACCACTGTCCAGGCCACGGCACGTAAGCACGGTGCCACCGAATAGCTTGTCGCAATAATTTTAGCATGTCACACTACCGATACTTGCTGAATTATGTTCCATGTCTTGCTATTGGCCTCGAGCTCCACCACTGGAAAAGCTGGCGCCACCGTCGGCGTGACGTGCTAGGAGGGATCACGTGGACATAGCGGCCGCGTCGGCTGCTTCGGGAGCGCCGAAGCGAGCTGAAAACGAGTTTAAATTCCCTCGTACGCTGCGGTCCTCATTTAGCGGCGAGATTTTCCCGCTTCGAGTGTCTCCTTTACAACGCTTGAAATCACTACAATAGGTAGTGGCTGCCTTTGAAGGCGCGCAACATGGTAGGCTACTGCTCGGTGCCGCAGGGCCGAACGCACGTAACGGAGGCCGGTGTCAGCCTTATTCATACCTAGCCGCAGGACAAGAAGCTGCGTGAAGCTTGGCTCGCGAAACATAAAACCGGCAAACAGTCATCGGCTACAACTCGGGTATGCAGCAAGCACAGACGCGAGGAAGATTTCTGCTACGGCGGCCGGTCTGCTATGTTCTGAAAACGCGCACTGAGACGCTTGCCCGAGTCCGCTGCCCGACTAATGTCACGATGGTTTGGTCTATGAACTTGTCGATGCTATAGATACTGGCAAGTTAAGTGGAGTGGAAAGGCAACGGTAAGAAGCACATTTAAAAAAAGCATGGCATATGGTCATGCTTGTGTTATGAATTAATGCACTGGATTACAAAAAAAGGAGCAGCGGGAAATGGCACGCTGAGAACACCGATAAACATACAGTGCGACGCAACTCGAGCAATAATATTCAAAGGTCAACGAATTTAGAAGAAAAAAAAATTTAATCGTCGCGACGGTACATCACAGTCCCCGTAGGCGTCGAAGTCTCTACAGTTAAGGTATTTTTGAACAGCTCTGATAGCGCCCACGCAACAATGGTTGCTTGTATACTGTCAAATGCTCATATTCTGCGGCCTAAAGCTCATGGCACGGTGCGAAAACGCGCGCGTGGAGAAAGCGAAACCGTGCGCGGACAGCGTGCGCAGTGACCGACTGCGCGTCGGTCGCTGGGAATCTGTGCGATCGCTGCATTGAGGCTTCGTTCTATTACGCTCCATTTAGTTATACAAACACTATAAGAACATATTGCACATAGTTTGCTCTCAGCGTTTACCTACCTTTCACGCAAGAAGCCGGTTCGGGAGACTCCATCGCGGCGACCGCGGGCAGTGGCGTTCACTGTACGTATTCGGTAAAGAGAGTTTGCCCAAGATTATTATTTAGACAGTAAAAAACTTCTCTCGTTTCTAAAGTACTTACAGAAACGTCCGGGAGAGCTCGCGCGTGGTGTTTTCAGTGAGCGCTGACAGCAAAACCTATGAGGAGCGCGCCGCGTGATCCCTCATACTACGCCAGCGAGGCGCTTCCGCTAGATGGCGACTCCGTAACACCTCGCCGCCAATAGGAGCTTCACCTATCCTAATCTGTTAATTGGTGTCTTTCGTGCAGTGCTGCCGACCTCCGAAGCCCTGCACTGTTCCTCGAACTCGGACGAAAAATTTCCACTAAATATCTACATCTTGTTCTGAAATGTGGTTCTTGAGCTTGTTAATGCGATTTTCGTAATAATAAATATTTGTGCTATGTAAATGACTGCAAATGTATTAATATAGATTCATTTCTTAGCTAGTTTTAAAACATTCAAATATTATGAAGTCACTATGGACCCAAGTTCAAATGATATCGCAGTGCAAATTGTTATGCTAACAACACCGTCTCTTTTTTGAAGTCACACACACTAAAGGAGACGTCTGCACATGTATATTTTGTTGTTGTCCAAAGTCATTTAGTACCTACAGCAGAATACCAAGATTACACGAAACCTTATTAGAATTTTAAGGAAGATGGGAGCCGAGCCTCCCTTATAAAATATAACAGTGTCAGGTCAGTGCGCCACTTCACGACATCAATGTAAAAGATGTGAAGAAAAAAATTTGCCTGCCGTGTACTCACGTAGCACCACCACACTTATGCACTTACACGTCAACTTGCATCGGAGCGCAGAAATACGCGGCTACTTTCGATCTTTCCTCCAAGGCAAAACTCGCCGAAACACGTGACCGCTGGGACTCTGTCCAAGGTTGCTCTGCCTATGGGTGGTTTCCGGTTAATTTTACTACACCCGTGCATAGTCGGCTATTTAGCGCCACGACCACATTGTCGTGCTCGGCGAAAATATATGTGCTGCTTGGCCTATATTGTCCCAGTGTACGTTTATTTCGTCATTTACAGTTAATTATTTAATTCAGAGTGCACAGACATCGAGATCAGAGCTAGAAGTAGGAACGTCTTACTCGTAGTACCAGTACCTCGTTAAAGAGATCAGGGCATCCACTCCTCGTGAATCAGAACACAGTCAGCAGTTGTCAGCAGCAATTAATTGTTATTTCTGTTCTGCTACTCATGTATTCTTTCATTTCCTTGTTGTTGTTGTTTTTTTCTGTACTTCAGCCCCTCCTGCAAGGGCCACTACAAGGCCTGCAGTATTTTCTAAACAAATAAATAAGTTTCACAGTTTTAATGTCATAGTGCGAGATTTACAAACAATTGAACAAATTTCTCTATTTCCCAAAACAATACACAATAGTTTTAGACCTAGGGAAATTTCCCTAGAGTTGACAGTACTGCCATTGCGTAACTCGTGTAACGTCCAACTAAGTGCGCCAACAAGCAGAATGAACAGTGGGTTTCTAGACACACCTTTGCAGCCAAGCGAGTTTAGAACCCTTTTAAGGCTACGTCTTAGCCTTGGGCCACTCTTAGCACGTGTAAAGCGACCGGATAGCATGCATTTATTCAGTTTTAATATCGGTGGAAAACGATCTTTTAGAGTTTGTGCTGCAACGTTTCCGGCAAAGGGTGTATATTCTATATTTTCCTAGTGTTGGAAATGTACATCACTTTGATAAATGGCAGTTTTACCACTCCGCTCTTATATTTCTCTCCTCCTAGGCCTCTTCCGTTTTCTGTTTTATTTTCAAAGAGGAGAAGCTAACAAAAAAGAAGAACGCCCCTCTTTCTCGCTCATTTAATCTAACGTTGCTGTGGGAACAAATTTTCCGTGGGGAGTTTATGGCGCGGAACGGTTACGAAAACGGCGAAAGAAGTGTCATTAAACTCATTTGGTACAGTCAGGTTTCGCCATTTTTTGAAGAGCTCACCAAACAGCAAGTAACGCAGACGGTATTCATTGTCCGGTATGGTGACAGGTCACCACGACCAGCCGCGATATCGCCTCGCGCTCGGTGCTTTATTAATGACTACGGCCGCTCAATGTTTCCAAACTCGTATGGGTTCGGAAACCGTGACACGCAGGCTATATACTTGACCAGACGACGAGACGAGTGTTCGTCGAACTCTTGGCACGGAGTATGCGGTCGATACAGTTTCCTTGCGACCGCCGTCGTCGCACGTAGCGCTGTTGGTTATATCGGTTGCGGAAGACGCAGTATGGACTTGCGCGTAAATAATGTTGCTAAAACCAATTTTCGCCACTTAGCCGGTGCCTAGGCGCCGGTGTACTCATCACGTACAAGGTTACCAGAATTAAACTCCGTCTCACAGCTTCGCCAGATAGGTGGATCGAGTTGCGGTTGCGTGAACTAGCATAGCATTGTTGTATAGAGTTCTGGGTCCGACTGCTCAGTTCCCGGTGCGGTGAAGCGCAGTGAGTTCAAACGAACTCGGCGGGCTGCGTGCGCCTGCCAGGGTTTCGCCTTAGTGCGGCGCTGCTGTGAAGGCAGAGACAAAAGAAACGCTTACTCGCACTTAAGGCAGCAAAGAGGGCCGGAATAAACGCTCACTCGCTCATCGCGGGCTTTCTCAGCTTTTTGGTGATTCAGGTGCGCGCTGCACTTGTCCGCTTTTCCGCAGCGCAATCCTTATTAGTAAGCCACTCGCCACAGACGGATACGGTTTAAGCCGCCAAGCGACACCGTGGGCTATGACAGATACCCCCTGTAGTGGTGGACTCCGGACTAACCACCTAGGTTTCTGCAGTGTGAACTTAAATCTGGGTTCACGAGCGTCACCGCATTTCGTGCCTCGAAATGCGGCCCCGTCGGCCGAGAATTAAGCGCGCGATCTCGTGCTCAGCAGAGGAACGTCATAGCCACTGAGCCACCGGCTCACGGGCGGAAGACATAAGCTGCCGCGGCGAACCAACGAATTGCGTGATCACATACACGCTGTTACAAGTACAACATGCGACTACAATTTATTTCTCGTCAAGGTACAGCGTTCCAGTATCACAAAGACGAAAAAAAGCTTCTTTCTGCAGATTGAAAACCGTCCTCTGCTCCTCCTCCTTGCACCGTCTGTCGTTGATAGCTCGGACGGATTCACGGTTTTCTAAAATGTACCGTGCAACGAGACTGCACACGTTTAGAAACGTGTGTTATTGCGCATAATGTGAGAAGCTTTTACCGCCTGCTCTAGGACCCAGATTCAGTGAGTTGTCATTGACGATAAGTTCCATGGTTGAATCCAAACGAGGCAGAATATTCGCAGGAGGATAGAGGCTTGAAGTTATTAACAGTGGTCGAACAAGGAATGCCGCTAGAGCCGACGTTTCGACAAGACTTGTTTTGGCCAGAGCAGCCGTGTTTGCTGCCCTGGCAAACACAAGTCTTCTTGTGGAAACGTTCGCTGTTATTCACCGACCGACAAACACCGTTGAGTCTAGCCTCACATTCTTTTCTGAAATGAGTGATTTCGGACAGCAGATGGTATCAGACTGTGGGCGGCGCGGAAATTTATTTCACAAGTGTACCAAGCATCTGTCTCTCATGGCGTATCTACACTCGTCGCCAGAAATGCCCACTACATTTCAAGCTCTACAGCAGCGGTCGTCAGATCGTGTAGTAACGCTTCTGTGGCGGCCTCACTTTCTAGTAACTCTACAGTGAAACGAAAATATTATTAAAATATCTTTAACAGAGCATCATAATCCCTCCCCGAAGGGTTCTATGGATACAGGCTCGAATAAGCACGATCATTTTCATACGAATTGTACATTCAAATTCAATTCAATTCAAATTCTTTATTTTTCCCTGAAAATACAATAAAAGTGTGTCCAGTACTGTTTGGACCCGTAGCCGTAGGCTAGTTATGGGTCCAAGAAATGAAATTACATAATGCAGACACTTCGTCGCATAAACAATAAAAAACTTGGAAAAGTGGAGAGGGGAATATATACATAATACATATGACAAAAATAAGGCATAGCAAGAAACAGTTGATTCAATTCAAAAACATCGTGCACGCTATATATAATAAATGAAATGTAAACAGCAGATAGATGTCTTGTAACTTGTTTAAAGCATGCGCTGAAAGAATTTTTTAGCTGTAAGTGCAAAATTTTGAGCGTATTTTATTTCTTGTGGAAGAGAGTTCCATATCTGAACACCAGTGAATGATAGCCGTCGTTCTCCATAAACGTTGTGCGTGGGAGGTAGATTAATGTTGCCTAATAATACATTTCTGGTAGTACGTGATGATGTATGAAAGAGGGACATATGAAAGGGGTGGTTGTTTCTTACGATACTGTTTACGACAGTTGCTGTTTTTAGGAGGCGTAGTGAATCGAAGGGTAATATGCGTAGATCGTGGAATAATGGGTTGCTGGGGTGACCCTCCTTAGATTGCGTTATTATTCGTAATGATCGTTTCTGCAATTTTCTGATTGGCTGGAGATAACTATTGTAGGTCCATCCCCATGATTTCAGACAGTATGATAGATGACTGTGGATAAAGGAGAAATATAAAATACGTAATGTGCTTGTGTCAAAAAAGTCACGTGCTTGAAGCAGTTTATAACACCCCGATGCCACCTTCGCCCCAACTGCTAATAAATGGTCTTGCCAGTGAAGGTTACTATCAAAGATTACGCCAAGATATTTAAAACACGGGGTATATTCTAGTACAGAGTTGTCAATACTAATGTTTACAGAGTTGGCATCTACTTGTTTTCTGCGGGAGTGAAATATAGTATATTTCGTTTTCTTGACATTTACAGTAAGCTTGTTGGCTGTAAACCATTTAGAGACGTTTGCCAAATCTACGTTTGCTTTGGACTGTATTTCCTCGATGCTATTGCCTGTAATTATTATAGCAGTGTCGTCTGCATACATCAGCATTTCTCCGAATTTTAAGACACGTGGAAGGTCCGAAACGTATATAGAAAAAAGTATGGGTCCCAAAACAGACCCTTGGGGCACGCCTGCATGAATACGTTGTGGTGACGATGAGACATCATTTATGACGACTATCTGATGACGTTCATTGAAGTAGCTAGAAAACAAATCAAAAATCCGTTCCCAAAAACCGTAGTGCTTTAGCTTGTACAAAAGGATGGAATGGTTGACCGTATCGAAAGTCTTCTTTAAATCTAGAAAGACTACAGCTACAAGTTTGTTGTCATTTAAAGCACTGTTTATAATGTGGGCTAAAGACTGCACCGCTGATGAGGTTGAATGGTTTGGCCGAAAACCATGTTGCTGTGGGCAAATTATGTTATGTTTGTGTATAAAGCTATTGATTCGATTCGCAAGGATTTTCTCGAAAAGGACATTAATGGCGCTGAGCACGGATATTGGTCGGTAACTAGAAGGGCTTGAGCGATCGCCGTCTTTGTATATTGGGACAACTCGGGCTGTTTTTAGTGACGTTGGGTACGTGGCGGTTGCAAGTGAGTGATTGAAGACGTGACATAATATGGGTATTAACATAACGTATTCTTATGTTATATACATAACATAAGAATACGTTTTTTTTTTTCACTTTGAGTTTGATATAAAAGAAAAGCGGTGTCGCGAAGCGTACAGACAGAGAATGAAGCGCGCGATTGCGGTTTCCTACCGAGGAAAACCTTCTCACAGCCCACGTCACATCGGCCGCAGCTGCGATTCCTACAAACAAAAACAATATGACCTCGAAACCACTACGCATCACTTGATTCCAGCCATGTCTCCCCAAATTCAATGACTGGCTCGCAATATCGGTATCGCTACGGGAATAAACAATAAAGCCTGATATCCCACCACTTGAAAGCACACGTGAGAACACGAGGGTCAGAAAATTGTGCGCTCGAAAGTGCCAACACGATGTACTACCGAGAGTGAACGAGACGAATAACTATAAGGGAAATAGTGGCAAACATTACAACAGTATAGTAAATGATAAATTACTAATGCATGAACACATCCCGCCGCCTAAAACTCATCCTTTACGCTTAGAGAGCTGACAGGCCCCCTCATAAAAAAAAAATTAACAATAATGCAAAGAAAAATTTCTTTCAGGGACGGCTTTATTTACTTTTTTATTCTCGCATGAAAAAGAAAGCGATGAAATTTCGTATGGCGTCACAAAATGCCACACGCGTGAGCGGCTTCTTAATTATAGAGCGTGATAAAGTGCTCCGCAGTTTACGAGGCGCCATTTTCAAGGGCCGTAAAAATGGGAATGTCCAAGGCAGCGAGGCAGGCGCCAATAATTTCCTCGCTTCCCTTAATCAACACGCAACATTCCGACACAGAGCGTACAGAGTCTCAGGTCAGTGCGAAAAAAAAAGGAGGAAGGTCTACACACGGTTGGGGCAAGGAGTACTGATGTTTTAGAAAGAAGAATGGGGTGGAGAGACATCTAAGGATATACCAGTGACTGACGTAAGCAGCCATGGCTGTGTTTCGGAGACAGCTCCCGATGCCGCCGAATGAAAGACAGTCCAATAAAGTGTTTATAGCCTTTTTCATTGTCCGTGGTAATGGGGGTCTAGGAAAATACGGCCGCCCGTTATCAAAGGGTCCCGCCACCTATACGGCGGCATGAGCGGCGCCCTGGCAGACAGCAGCGTCCGTGCCACGCACGTCGCCAGGCTTGACGGCGGAATTACGAGTGAAAACAAGAGGAAATTGCGAGAGGGTGATTTTGCGACAGAGAGAGAGAGAGAGATGCCGGTAAAATAAGAAGTTCGACGGCGGGGTATTCGCCGTAACAACGTGGGGGAAGGACCTGCGGAGGCACGATTGCGCGCGACCGAAGCAGCCTGAGAGACATTCAAACAATAAGCCCAACACACGAAGCGAGAAAGGTCGCGAGCGGCGAGCCCAATATTCGGTTTCATAAATAAAAAGAAAGTCGAAACAAGACAAGCAGAGGAGTAAGGAGTGCAGAAGAGAGACAGATAGGGAGAAAGCGACGCAGAAAAGAATGCCAAGCAACAGAGCGAGATGAAAAAAGGAGCAACAATAGAAAGGTATGTATCTGGTACCGCCGGCGCGCTAAAGAACACATGTTCCTTCATATTGCTCAGCTTGCGAACACGGCGCTGCGGCTTCCGCCACGCGGGCGTTTAATGGCGCCGTTTTCGCAGCTGTGTAGTACGCCGGCTGCGCCTGCGTGCCCCTGGGTGTAATTGTGTTGCCTGCCTTCGGCCGGGGCTCTCCCTCGACAAGAGACCGAGGAAAGGGGACGACGCGGCTGAGGAGAGCAGGTCGGTTGTCTGCGGCGAATTTGTTCGCTTTTTTGTTTTTGTTTTTTCATTCTTCGCCCCCCCCCCCTTTTTTTTGCGAGCTGCTTTTAAATGCGATCCATCAGAGCCACCGTAACGCGCGGCCGCTCGCGCACGTTGGTGGCGGAAAGAAGGTGGAAATAAGCGGCCAGTCGCATGTGCCGTCCTCTCTTTATTGCGACTCCCATTACTGGCAGTGGCACTCGCCGTATGCGTTTACGAACGCGCTGCAGCCAGAACCGAGCGCGAAGCCAATAGTCGCTGTTCGAGCAGAAGGCTGTCTAGCTGTGTATAGGTGCCGGCAGGGATAACGAAGACAGCGAAAACACTGTCGACATGAACAGAGAGACGGGACATCACAATGGAAAATTATTCCGTACGCGCATCGGCGCAAGGTGAATGGTACGCTTACTGCAGCGTCGATTGGGGCGCAGCGGCCCAGGGAAAGCCGGCTGCGGTATAGTCGCCCTGCACGTACGCTGACATTATACGCGAACATGTCGGCCATATATGTGCGACGCGCGCAAGCGGCAGGCGACGCAGCCCCCGCGTCTGACCCTGCCGATGCGGTGTTGTCGTGGCTGCAGCAAAGGTCGCGTGCGCCGGTCGCACTAGAAGCTGGTGAACCGCGCATGACTGGACAATGGGCCACCAGTGTTCTATGGTGGAGGTATCGTGTCCGGCACGATGCTAGCACCGGGACGCTGTATGAGGCGCTTAGCCAACGGCGAATATGGGACCGTTGTACACGGCACGCGAGCGGCGGATGTTTCGGCCACACGGAGCGCCTCAGGTTCCGCGTAGGGTCTTCGCGCTCAAAGCCCTGCTGGACAACTAAGCTTGTGTGGTATGACGTTTGTGTGCGTGGTCAGTTTGAGTGTGCTTGCTATAAGCACCAACTAAGCTACAGCTTGGCAGGACCCGTCCTCTTATTTGCGCGTCCACCGGTTGCGTGCAATCGATCACTTAGTTACGTAAACACGAACTTTGAGTAATATATCGTTCCTTTATTGTAACCACGACTCAATTCAACTACGGCCATTCATCGCATCATTTGTGAAGGTAATTACGCTACGAGGGTGAAATGTATTATTGACGATTTTGTGAGAATCCCTTAGAAGCGCTGAGGAAACCGTTGCTGATACTTTGTGAGGACATTGTCATGCACACATTTTTATAGTATGTCGAACAAATTATTATTTATTACTAGCGAGAGGCGAAAACGAAGGGTAAGGATGGAAAGGTATAATTTGTGAACTCCTTCAAGTGCATCATCAGCTTGAACAAGACAATAAATGAAGAGTGCACATCGGTGCACGATTTATTTTGTTTGTAACCAAAACCCAAGCGTTCTTTTAATTAATGTGTGCATGCCTGTGGCTTCCATAATTTGCTGCCGTAGTGTAACATTATAGTTCCTACTACTGATAACCGCGACTAATGTAAACGAGTCCAGAAATATTGGCTAACTTCGAAACCTTCACTAGAGGCTTTCAAAATTAATCATACCGCTTCGTATGATTTTCTTGCTTTTTCATGCGCCACGGCTGTCCGAAAGGCGTAAATTGAACTCGGCAATTTACACTGCGCTCCGCGATCTCTGTAAAACTATGCGAAAACTCCATTCTGAGCCGATCTGTGATACTCGAGCTTATGAGCAGTGAGACTACTGATTTTATTTCTCGGTCATTGCTTTTTTTTTTCTAAGAGTCTATACATTTTCCTAGGGACGGGGGGGTTTGATACTCCTCAAGAGAAAAACAGGGTCGGTGTAATGCACGGATTTCTTTCGCTCGATTCCATTCGTCTCGCAATCATCCACCGCACGCAGCAGGGCCTGTACTAAATGTTCCCGCAGTGTCCTTCTATTTCAGTTTTCAATTATTGCTCGTGGGTCCACTCAAACGTTACGCGAGCTATTTGTGTGATTGGATCATGTTTGATTTTTAAGGCCCGCACATTTGCTGCTACCACAGGCCCTCCTGTGTTCTATCGGAGAGACGCTCGGCTCTCATAGAGCTTGCGTAGGTTTGGAGCCCTTTTACCTTCTTTCTTTCGCTCTCCCCCTTCTGCTCTCTTTTTATCACCCTACTCCTTCCCCCCGTGCATGGCAGCCAACAAGAACTGCCTCTGGTTAAACTCCCTTCCTTTCTGTGCATCCTTTCTCGCTCTATTTCACTAGTTATTATTTCTGTTATTTTTTAACCTCGCAGTATGTGTACCGGTGCCAAGCGGCCTGTACCAAGAGGTGTAGATTGTTCTTAGGAACTTTACTACATATTTATTTATTTATTTATTTATTTATTTATTTATTTATTTATTGCACTGTCACATTCGAAAAAGCAGTAGCATTCTCAATTATGATAAGTGTTTAAGAGGCGCCACTCTGCTGTAACCTGAGTACTAACTATGATCTATGAAAAATTAGTTTGCAATGAAATAAATGATTTCATTCGCATCAGCCAATCTGCAAAGATTACTGTGAGCGATAACTAAGAACGTGATATAAGTGCAGTGTTGTAAATAAAGAGAACGAAGGGAATGAAACCGTCAGGTCTGAGCATCATTCAAACATTGTACAAAGGAGTGTGATTCCCGCAACGATGCGCACAATTCACGCTCTATGCGCTCTCAGGCTTGGGGGCACAATCCCATCGCTCGTAACCCGTTGTCAAGATTGGAGTCCGGCATGAATTCGAAGGTAGCTGGCCCATGCCGTCGTCCAACTTATCCACGCTGAGGACGTTGATGAAGGGAAGAACTGCTTCGCATCGAGAACGAGGAATAAGGGTTTATTTACAGTATGTAAATCAGTCTAACATGACTGCTCAAGAGAAGTGTGTCGAGCATTCGCACCACAGCAGTATTTATACACTCGGTCCTCCCGCGATACAAGGTGACGCGAACGTTCGATTACTCATTGTCAACTTGCCGCCGCCCCGCAGAACAGTTTACGCACACATAGGCACACACATTCCGATGTCCGGCGCCGCCGTCGGAGGGGTGCCGTTCCGGGAAGCTCGAAGCCATGGTGGGTAGCTCGTTGTCCTGCGTCCCGGAAGGCGTGTGAGAAGCAACAAAAAACGGCTTTCCCGCGGCAGCTTGCTCACGCGTAGCAGATCATGTACGCGCTGGAGAGCTCCGGCACCATAGTTCGCCCACCGAACTCGTTTCGTCACAACGGCGATGGGGCTGGAGGAATGTCGGCGGTTTTTAACACAAAGCCCGCTTCATCGAACGCATCCTAGGTGCAGCGACGGAGAGCGGGGGATGCGTGTCTTGTTTCCCGGTCGTAACTGGGTGGCAATCTGGCAGTGCAGCTCGCCATTCTTAACAGCGCTCAACGCTGGCTTAGGCGTCCGAGATAGAGCTGCGCGCCCCCAGATCTCGAAGGCGACGATGTGACAGAAAGCAACGGTAGTGACGAAGAACGCGCGCGATAGGGGGCGCTGTTATCATCTGTAACATTTCAATTGAAACACACACCAGACGTGCGTCTGGTTAACCTCCCTGCCTTTCCTCTTTTCCATTTCCCTCTCTCTCACACAGCAATTATGGTAGAATTTGTTTTGATTTCTTAAAAATAATAAAGAGAAAGAAGCAATGTTCTTGCAAAGATCTGATGTCGTCATCGTTTTGTTTTGTCTACTTCCACCATAATAACGTATACGCAACCTCAAACCTGGACTCGCAACCACAAAACGCTCTTAGGCTATAAATGTTTGTAAAAGAAAATTTCAGCCTATTCTGGAGCTGTGCATAGAATGATTAGAGAAGGTAGCTGGTCAATGGCAAAGAAAGAAGAAAAAAAACAGAAAAGAAAAACCCAAAGAGAAGTTGTGTGAATTCGGCCCCTATTCTATTTAGCCCCCCTATCTTTCTTTTGTGTTGTTTTGTGTTTTTTCCGCTTGGCCAAAACAATATCTGGGTGGGAATGCTCGTATTTAACATTGATATCTCGTGAAAAAAAAAAATAGCTGGCGCATTTATTCTCACCTCTGGTCTCGTCTCTCTCACATTTCAAGTTGCTCCGCAAGAGCACGCACGTTTCAGCGGGCTAGGGGCAGGTTTGCACCGTGTGACGGTCGATCGCCAGACCCAAAGTTCGCCAACAGCTGCGCATTTGTGAAAGTTACAGTGCTGCAGAAGCTCGTACAGATTCCAGCCATTTAAAAGCGTATTAACAATCGCATATTCATACGCTGACGCACACTAGTTCCAAGTTTCGTGTATCAGCGCGACTTCGTGGCCAACGTCCCTCGCCTCAAGACTTATCACGGTTGCTCCAACTGGGACTGCGCCGTGGAATATGCGACAACGGGAGCAGGCTGCATACTCAATATGGTGCGCAAGGCGCGGCAGGCTTATGGCGTAAGCTTTGAATTTACAGCGTTCGCCCGCGCATATTCCGCGGGGACGAGCGAACAGGAGTGGTGAAGGAGGAAGGAGGGCCGACGAGACGTGCCTGACATATATACCCGCGGCTGCGTGTGAAGAGGAGCCGTGATTGTATTCCATTGTTCAAGTCTACGAGGACGGGGAGGTGGTAGGGGAAGCAATAAAAAACAAAAGCTCGATGGCGAAAGGCAAAAATGGGATAGAACGCGTAGCCCTCACTACGATTTCACCACCGCACGGATGCTATGTAAATATACAGCACTAACATAAATGAAAGTGACCACACAGGAATGCACAATGGGAAACCTCGAGTGCGAAAAGAAACGGGATTGGTTTCATCTCGAGATAAACAGAAGCACGCGCGAATTTTGCTCTCGCGGCCTCGCCAGTTGCGGGCGGTGCGCTGTGCCAATCCGATTGATTCTTCGAGCACGTAATAATGTCATTACTCCGCGCGCACCGAGCGCGGACCCCGGCGCAGGACCGTCCCGAGCTGTAGGCCAGCGTACACCCGCTCGCAGAGACGCCTCGCGCTTCGCTTGCGGTCTCGCAACCAGCGCGGGATCGACCTGAAGGAAGTTCGCTTTGTGCTCTATGCTACAGCAGTTCCCAAGCCCTCTCCCAAGCCCAGCTTTCATTATCGTTCTTTCCCGCTGTTTGCCGCTAATCGACGGGGAGGAGAGAGACAGAGGGTCACGTGCTCCTCGCAACGAACCGCGCCCGTTTATGTCGGTCGCTTTTTACTGGTGCATTCATTATGAAGCCGGTCCGCGGATACTAATTTGCGAGATTAATCCTTTCCGGGACAAAAATTAAAAAAAAGGAGGGGCGAGACGGCGAAAGAAGAGCGCGCTTGCAGGTGATGCGGTGCGTATGCGCCCGACCCCCTTTGGCACACATTATTGTTGGTCGTGTATGTCCGCAAAACATGAAACTATTAACAACAACGTCCGGGCGCGTTGTTGTTAGCAGTTTTTAGCTTTGTGTTCCTCTTTCTACGTGGGGCCACTGACTTGTATTGCAGCTATATAGCGGGGAAATCGCTCACCGTCTTCAAGCGGCAAAGCCAGTGAACTGTCATATGCATGCGGCAAGGCCCTCGTGCGTTCCACACAGAATTCAAGTTTGCTAGGAAGCGTTAAAAACATTTAGAAATAGTTTGCGCATTACTCCATAATTTGCGTGCTTAACTTTACTTGCGCTCATAGCGCATGTATGCAGTACATGCGCTAGTATTATAGCACTGTTCTAGACGCATGCGATTAGTGGTATCGAATATCTGTGCGCAGCGCACCAGTACGATAAACAGGGCCGGCAGAATTGAGCTCGCTCATCGTTCACGGCCGGCCAATCCCTATGATTACGTGGGCGGGGCACTGCTCGGAGCATCGACGAAGTGTGAGAAGGAATGAAATAGAATCGTTACATTATGCCGGCCAGCCTTCGTCCGCACCATGCGAAGGATCTGATTATCAAGTAAATTTTTCACAGAAAACAGGCCCTTCTGACTGCGTCTAAATTGGCAAAAGAAACCACGCTCGTGAGGACGTACGTACATGGAGTTTCATTACGTTTATGGTTGGCTAAAGAGCTGTCTGTATGACCCACGACGAAAGCAAAGAAATACGAAGTCTACCCAATAAAAGCTCATTCTACAACGCACAAAGTACGTTATGGAGAGATATAGAGTGAAAGCAAGCACAGGGGGGGGGGGGGGGGGTACGGAGGTCAGTCAGACGAATGCCCCGCTTATTACCCTGCACTGGCGATAAGAGAAACGGGGAATGCAAAGAGGAAGAAAGGCAGAGAGTGAGCATTAAGATTTTAACTTACGTGAAAGAAATACGCATGGCGGCGTTACACCTGGGTTGCATACTTGCACACCAAACATTGCTTGTACAAATGAAACGAAACAGCGAATACATGTTCGCTTCTTTCCGATGTCTCCGACCGAACCTCGCATCGCACGACGCTCCGAACCTAGGTTCAGCGGTAACGTCTTGCGCTCATAGTGTCTAGAGCCGACAGTGTAGGGCACTGCTCCGAGAGGTGCATTTGGATGCAAATATTTCTTTGCATGCGAAAGCTGAATGTCCCTCCTGCTTGCAAGTAAAGGCGCCTTTGAATTCCGCGCCGATGGAGAAGTGTTTGTGTAAGCATGAAAAAGCGACACGTGTACACATGGCTGTGAAAGCCGCGAGAACGGATGGGCCTAGTTTACAAGACACGCACCAGCGACACTGCGTAAAAGAGCCATCTGGAACTGCCATGTCGCGGAAATTCGCCTCATTTATTTAATACAAGCCGCGTTTACATGAATGCGACAGTGTCGCATCGCATCGCATTTCTAGCGAATCACATTCATGTAAACAGCAGTAATGCGCTAGGAAGGCGCATCGCATTAATGCGCCAGGCGAGGGTGGATTTACGGGCGCGAGTCGACACTCGCGGAGCATGTAAACCCAGGATCGTCGCATTAGGAATTATGGGAAGGAATTAGCCATCAACATGGCGGCGGTCCCGGCTGCCCGCTTCGAATTGAATTTGGCGTTGCTTTTGTAAAATGCACTTCGTTCGCAGCAAATGATTGTGTAAACGGCTTTCGCTTAGTCTCAGGCCGCTTCGACGACAGAGTATTATGGATACCCTTGTGGTGTTTTCGAGATCGCTTCTCGTTTCGAACGAGTCGAAGCCTAACGAAAGAAACATTCGAGATGTCAGCGCTACCTATCGCTAGAGTCGGAAAATAGCCGCAACGACGGCATATGGCCTCTGAGATTCGAAGATCTCGCTGGCCAACTAAAGCTGCACAACAGGTGCGTGGCTTTGCGTACGCTACACTATAGCGTACGCTATAAGTTGCGTACGCTAAACTAAAGCTCTCTATTTCTCGGCACTCAACCACCAACGTGCACTCGGCCTACTACCGGAAACCAATTACACCGGAAGTCGGTTGCACTTCCCTTATACGACACCGTGTGGCGCTACCTTCTCGCGAGAGTTAAGGCGCTACATGTAAACGGCGTCGCATCGCTTTTCCCAAATGCGCTTGGAAATGCGATGCGCCACTGTCGCATTCATGTAAACGGGGCTGCGCGGACCAATAGGGGAAAGGCGAGAGGAACGGGACAGTTTTGGCGTTTGTGTCTTAGTCTATTCGTCACAGAGGTACAAGCTTAGCTGGTGTATAATAATGTGTTCAGCATCAGGTTTTACTGTGATTCGCACTTAGGAACAATTCTAGCGAAATATCTTTTTTGTGAAGCCAGCACTGGGCTCTGATTCACAAAAGTGTTTATTTTTTTGTTTATTACGCTAGACATGTTAGTAAGGTAGTAAGACTAGAGGCCGGCCAATTGCGTAGCTGTACATGTTATTAGCGCAGGTGACTGGCCAGGACAATGGAGATGAGCACTTGCGAACTAAAAGCTCTGTAAATTCGGCTCTTGGGCTCGTATTCACAAAAAACTCTTACGCTATATTTCTTCAAAAGAGCAAATTCTAGCCGATGAAGAAACTGGACATATCATCAGCGAAGACGGCCGAACAATGGCAGAGAACACTTACGACTGACAAGCTTAGTGAATACGGGCCCCTGTCCCATGTTCACAAAAAATTTCTACCTATAGAAACTTCGTGAGAACAGCTTGTAGCCTGTCATCATATTACACATATTAGTGAAGGCGGCCGTTCAGTGGCAAACAACTTTGCCGAATCAAAAGCGTTGTGAATTCGGCCCCTGAGTTTCTTTTTCGCCCCCAAGCGCTGGAAACAACACAGACCGCCAAAGTATAAATATGGGCGCGTACCCGTTACACTGCCTGGCCATCGTGACACCTCGGCGCTTGAAAGTGACTTCTGCCGAGACAAATTGCTGTGGAAAACCATAGATCTCGTTGCTGCTGAGTGTCTGTCGCGTATTGTGCAGAACCTCATCATGTGGACTTGGACGGAACGGAAACCCCTAGGCAAACCACATGCCTTGTACTACTTCATCTGTTGTTATAGCCTCATACCACTCCGTGTTTTAATATGGTCACCGTTCTTTTGGCTTCTGTTTTGATTAGCAGTTCATATTATCTTATGTAATTATTTCTCTTTTATATAGGTACGAACAATTAGGGATACGTAGGCACCAACAGATGATACCAGCGGCAAGCTTGGTTTCATGAGAGAAGCATATATGTATATATGACATGTCGGCAGATTGTTGGCACGGTAAAAGAAACATGCCATAAAATAGCATAAACGCAAGAAATATTATGAGCGCAAAATGTCTAAATATAGAAAGGAACACGACTAGTTATGAATACGACTGATACTACAAAGGCAAAAGGTCACAAAAGCAAAAAAAATGATGCATACTACTGCTTGAAAACGAGAATTAAATACATGCAATGTTGTCACCGGTAAATAAATAACATTCACTTATAGTAATTGTTGGCAATACCAGTACCCTAAAGAAACTGTCAGAGCAACAAGTGCACATTTTTGTGTGCTAGCTGCTGGGTGGGGGCCAAACAGCTGCTTTATGCTCAGTAGTCTCCGACAAGGCTGATTACTGTGGACACCAGTTCGCTGTTTGTTTCAATACTGTTTGCCCGACACTCTAAAGCAAGGTGTTCCACATTCTCATTTGCGTTGCCATATTCGCAGTGAAGGTTTTCAGCATGGCCAATGCGGAACAGAACCTATGTTGTGTGGGTAGTATGTACCCAGCCGCAAACTGCCTATAAGATTTTCTAGATGTCTGCTCAGCTCTATCGGTATATCAAGTTCAATAATGGGATCAATGGGATACTTACGTCAGAATTTCCGTAGAACCATTTTCTTCTGCTGTGACCCACAGATGTGTTTTTCAAAACGCAACGTATTTCTGGTCAAGTTGTCGGGAGTGCGGTCGTCGTGTTTTCTTGATACGCTCGTCGCGCTGCTGCATTATAGCTGCGCAATTTCCGGCAATGTTGCAATGTCCCGGTGTCTACCGAAACGCTCCTTCGAAACATACAGCAACGTTTGCGTACTGATCTTGTCTTGGTATTTCAGTTCCGTGTACTATGACCACGTAATCAGTGGTATCATCAAACACCATGAAGCCCGATTAGTTTGCACTGAAATTTCACCCTACAGTGTCAGCCACTTCCGTGAAACGCGGCGCGCTCCGACAAGCATGCCTGCAGAGCGTCGGGCTGACAGCGTTCGTGCGGCTGGCCAGCACTTCACGGCACCGGCGCTGGGCAGGCGGGGCTAGGGCAGCTGAGAAAATTTCAGCGCCGACTCCTTATACACAAAGGTAACCACGTCAGGTACTGCTACAATCGGGGGCGTTATGCATTACTTAAAATATACATTAATTACACTGTAAACCGAACGATAACATTCCCGCCTAGCGAGTCGTACGCACCAAAAATAGGACTATTGGCCGTTACGTTGTCAGTGAAAATAAATTTTCAAAAAGGAACCGCAGCACGGTGACACAGTTTGGAGGAGGTCCGACGACAGGCACGGCCTCACGCTCACTGGCTTCAAAAGCTTTCAGAAATACTAACATCTGCAGGTGGGCTTTCTAAAGTTCGATTACCGTACTCTTGCTTTTGTAATTAAAAGTTCAGTTGCCATGTCGTCCTGGTTGATTCCTCTTGTGTGGATACCTCCATTGCGCTGTTTTCAGAGAGCAGTGCACATCAAGTTATGCGGCGGCTAAGCTTATGCTGTGGCGACGCAGGTTCCTGGACGTAAACGTTTCGCCAGCTTTTCTTGTCTTACCAACTATAGCCACTTTCTTACTTCTTTACGTTTTGAAAATCAAAACATATATTCAACTAATCAACAAATACCCACAAATTAACGTGTGAATTCATTACTTTACGGCATGTATTGCAATTTACTAATTTTAGCGGGTGAGATTGCAAGGCGTATCCGCTTGTAATGAATTTCCAGGATGACGCCAGTTGGACATATGCGCCATCAAACTCGCCTTAAAAATGCACTGTTGTTCCACTTACTTTTAACAAAACGCCCTTTTATGCATTCGACCACAAAAGTAACTAGAACACCCATGTACTTTGTTCCACACGTGTGGAAATAATATCCCGAAACTGGTATCATCCTGCAAATTAATTTCAAGTGGATAGGTCTTGCAAGCTCACCGGCTACAGTCCTTCAATAGCAATGTGTGGCGTAAACTAATTATCTGAGAAGTTATTTATTGAGCTTTTCTTAATTAATTGAAAGTGTTTCAATTTTTCGTGCTAGTAACGTCCGCCTCTTTGAAGAATCAAGCTCAATGACAAGAATTACGTTATCTGCAACAGGCGATCTTTAGAAATTCCGTAAAACCCAGAAATGATCCCCCTGGATAACCATTGCAGGCTTAAAGCCAGGTGTGGCCGTCTCCGTGA
The DNA here is from genome assembly GCF_038994185.2 of Dermacentor albipictus. Lineage (NCBI taxonomy): Eukaryota > Metazoa > Arthropoda > Arachnida > Ixodida > Ixodidae > Dermacentor > Dermacentor albipictus. The sequence goes on from NC_091821.1 coordinate 50,066,919, forward strand.
AATGACCTGCAGTGTTCACCACGTGTTTTCTTATTCTGCCGGATGTTGTGAATAACGTAGCATGTTTTCGTCTTCCACCGCATCCCAACACACAAAACACGCACGCACAAAACTCCCGATATGGCTTTCCGTTGCTCAATACGTGCTACATAAATGTGTTTTTCCAGCGTAAATGAAGCCCGCAGATGCCCGCGAAATTGCCGCGCGACTGGCCGCGACTGGTGAATGAAGCCCGCGTTTATTCGCGGGCTTCATTCACGCTCGGAAAAACACTTTTATGTAGAACGTATTGAGCAACAGAAAGCTATATCGCGAGTTTTCATGTTGCTCTACAATTTTATCATTTACATTTTTTATTTAATTACAATATTTTATAAATTGATTAATTAATTAGCACTAATTATGGAATTATGCGCAATGACAAATATAATATGAGTATCTCCAAGTGACGGCAAGCAAGATTACCTTGGTTCTGACCAGCTACGTGGCATTTGCATATATTTAATGTTTAGCTAAAGTTACGCAGGACAGCATGTGTACATTACACACACACACACACACACACACACACACACACACACACACACACACACACACACACACACACACACACGCACGCACGCACGCACGCACGCACACACACACACACACACACACACACGCACGCACACACACACGCACGCACGCACGCACGCACGCACACGCACGCACGCACACACGCACGCACGCACGCACGCACGCACACACACACGCGCGCGCACGCACGCACGCACGCACGCACGCGCGCACGCACACACACACACACACACACACACACACACACACACACACACACACACACACACACACACACACACACACACACACACACACACACACACACACATACATATATATATAGTCGCCCTTCAGTGTAAGCTAGAGACCCACCACTCCACCCGACAAATCAGTGCGAAAAACAGTGCAGCTTCTCTCCGTCATATGCCACCATCTGCGCGTCGCAAGCGGATTATGTCACGCAGACACTCGCAATTCGTAGAGCAGAGCGCGGCCTTGCTTCGTGAGCACTTTCGGGTGTTCCACTGGCATGTGACACTCGCTTCTTTCCAACTTATCTCGAAGCCAACTAACTTCGCCAAACGAGAAAGGTGTCCTGACTCGGCAATCACAGAAGAAACCGGCGCGGGGAGCTATAGTTCTGAGCCTGCTCAGTCATGGCTGGCGTTTGAACATGTAGCTAAGGGAACTGACAGCTGCAAAAAGGAACGAAGTAACCTTGATTACAGCGTCGGCGCAATTGCTAGAGCGCACCTGCCTTTTCTCAATAATGCATGACCTGTGCTACAGTGCTCACTTTTAGTTTGCGCACCAATCTTCCCTGCGTGTGCGTACTTTAAACGAGGTTTGAAGTGGGAGATGAGATTTTGTCTCATGGGGAGAGTCCAGAGTTGGTTGAAATAGTGCGATGCTCTAGGCCTGTGCTGTGAGCACGGAAGAGGTAGAGTCTTCTTTTATTTTTTAAACAGAATGAACGTAATGAAGCAAATGAAAATAGTAGCACTTTCTTCGTTTCATGGTAAATGATGATGTTTCCCGATAATGCTTAGATTAACAATAAATGCTTAAGAAAGAAAGGTAATACGCAATGTGGTCAACCAGGAGAAACAGGACTAAGATACGGAGGGACAGGGAGCTTAAGCGGCGTAAAGAGCGGTTGGGTGACCCTATGCTCGGGCAAGAAGTTGAAAAGAATGAAAGACAAAAGAATGAGAGACGAAATGAAATAAGAGAGCGAGCAAGCGAGAGAGAAAGATAGAGAGAGAGATGCGGGCATAAAAACATGATGCAGCGCGTGACAGACGCAGGGCCAGTATGCGGCGTTGCCTAACTACTCGGGGACCGATCTCACAGTGATACCTGTTCGTACAAGAACGGCTTGGCTAGCCGCCCTCCCTAATATTACTCTCGCTATGATGATTGGCCCGCGCCTTTTCTTACGAACCGTTCTGGAGCGCGAAGTGTATTGCAAATACGGGTCCTGACCCCTACGTGTACTCTGCATATACAAAACTTCGCAGCAATGCGGGAGATAGAGGTGGCGCCAGCTTTTTCCGCCAGAGGCCTAACAAAGTTGTTCCTTCAGCATGACAGCCCTCGTCCAGCACATTTACATTTCTGGTGACAGCGCAAACCGCCTTTCTCACCGTTTGGAGGCACTTTATCGCCAGGAGCACCGGAATAATTCCACGGCGCGATGAAATTAATTTAACAAATCATTAAGTGCGATAGAAATGTCCTTATTTGAATGCGCGATACATTGTTTCCTTACCAAGAGTGCACTGCATTTCAGACCCTTGCAGAACGTATGGCTCGACGGACTTCTCGTTTTATGTCTTCTTAGTATGGCAACGGTTTAACACAACGACGACCTCATGTACAAAGAATACGACCCATCATCTAACAACGGCTCAATGCCAGCGTGCTTCACTGCAATAAAGCTATCACTGGGGCGCTGCATCCTTTACAGGTGTGAGGAAAAAAATATGGGGCTTTATTAAGTTTTAGTTTTTACTTTCTCCCTCATTCACTCTAGAATTCTCTTGACAAAACAGTGCGGCCTAGCTTGACATTTCTTTTTCTTCCGCAGTAGTGTTTGCGGATATAGAGTGGCCGTTTCAGAGGGTAGTGGTGGTGCTGGTGGCGGTACTACAGGCGGGGTTAGCCTGGCAGACATGATTGGCAATTGCTCCGCCTGTGCGTCTCTTTTCGCACCAAATATGTCACCATGTGTCAGTCAGTTCTGTCTCTCACAGAAATGTGAAAAGAATACGTGATACTTCCTCGCGTACTACCCGTGGTTCTTCCGGAAAAAAAATTACCTGTTTGACGCGTTCGTGAGGCAATCTCTTCTTCCCACGCTGTCCAGAAGTGCCCTCCCTTCAGGACAGAAGCGCTTCCAGGGCCAGACGAAATGTTCTGTCACCCACTTCGTCACGTTCAGCGCAAGATGGAGAAGCAGTGCCGCCGACTTTGAACATCCATGCAGAAGTGTAGGCTGATCCTGTTCTTACTCTGTATAGGAAGGCGGCCTCCGCGTGGCTAAGTCACTTTACAACTCAAGGCTGACGCGGTGGTTTTCAAACAGAACGAAAGTATAAACGAATTCTCTCTTAACGAATTTGGTGATTCACCCGCGCTCTCACTGTCGGCTGCCTTGAAAGCGCTTCATTGGCGAAGGCATCTGCTCTTTCGCTGCCAGTGATACCAACATGCGAAGGTATCCACTGAAACTTTATCTTGATGCTTTTTCTGGTGATTTCTTTAATTCTGATATTGAATTGCCATATGCACTTCTTATCAGCCTGCAAATCGTATTGATTCCACTAGCTAACTGTGCTAGTGATAGTTGTTCACGCGCTACATTCCATAATTCGTCCAATTAAAAGGCAATATACTTCCTTCTAAAGGAAATTGAACTACTTTTTATTTGCGCCTTTAATGGAACTTAAGCCTTAGCTTGTCGTTCAGCATATATGTGGAGTTACGACACACGGTAAAACTTAGTAAAATTTATGCCCTTCAATATAGCGCAAACAAGTCAAGTCACGCGATGCATGGGACGGTTTTGATTCCCTGTAACGCACAGAAAAAATGAACGATACCTAACGGAACTCCCGACAACTGCTAGTAGAAGCGTTTGCTACCGGAAGGTTGAACATGCTTTATCGCAGTTTGTAGGACATGTTGATCTAAAACACGCCCCAGCGAAAGTGCCGCAACAAGTAGGTGAAGCTTGGTTTCAACAGTCCTGCTCACTATTCTGTTACGAAAATTACGTGTCTCTCGCTGTTGTTGCACGCCACACATTTTTCACACATTCGTCATTTTTGAAGCTAAAAATACGGCATAGTTACATTGAGCTGCGCACAGGATATACTGCGTGGTTGAACAGTATTCTTTTTCAGTTTTTTTTTTCTTTCCTTTATTTTTACGATTGTTGTCGTTCAAGCGTGCTCACTACACATGCATGCTGAAAGTAGAAAACGTATTGCGCTGCTATCTTCACGAAAAGGCACATTTTTTTGTTTAATTTAGGAAACGCATGGAACCACCATGAAAAATCTGAAACGGGCATTCGTGCGTTGGAGGCAGCTCCAAATTAATTTGACAACCTGGGGCTCTTTGATGGCCACCAAAAAGCACGGCAAACTAGCGTTTCACGAATTTCGTCCCCATCGGAACACGGCCGCCACTGCCGAGAGTCGAACCCGTGAACTCGTGCTCAGCAGTAAAACACCACTGCCGCTGAGCCACTGTGGCGGGTGCACTATCTCAAGCTGGAGAAATAGAATCTAGCAAATCAGTCGTACTCGCGCTGCTTCCTCCCATGTTTTTTTTTTTCTATGTCGTTCATGAGCTTTAAGTACACGGCTAACAGGTGTGCGCTTACTTTAATTAAGGGGACGCGAAAAAACAATTATGGCTAAACCGTGTCTACTTGCAATAGTTGTGAGGACACTGCTGAATCTCAATAATGGGCCTAAGTTTGTAGGCCGCTGCAACGGGGCGCGTTAACCTCGATACATATCCTGGTCAGCATTCGCAACTGGAGACGTTAGATCTCATGACATATATCTGTATTGTGGCTCGACATTTTCTCGTTTGCACAATTCGTGCTTTATCCAAATCATTGCAAAGTAGTGATACTCCGGTATATGAGCCACTTGTAACGTTCTGCTTACATCTGCAGGCATGCCGCGCACGCTTTTTATTATTTTTTTCGCCCGCCTAAAGCAATTCGCCGTTGGCAGTCGTCAACACTTTCGCGGCACGGACGAAACTGGATAAAGGAGCGATACAGGAGACCTGATACGTAACTCGATGAACGACGCCATGAAAGCCTTGTTTTCGCCCATGCTTCCCCTTGATTATCCGTCGTCGTTCGCAATCGCGCGTATGTCAAGACAACAATAATCAAGTCGACATTGAGTTCCTCGTACGAAGCTTTCCGAGTTCCATGAAAGCTTCTGGCGGCAAGTTCCGCGAGCAAAGGCGCTTGGATGTGATCTCATCGAAGTCGCTCGTTACGCCGCAATGCTCTCTGGCGGGCTACGGCACGAGAAACGTACGACTGCAGCAATCCGCTTTCTGTGCAGGGTAAACAAATCTCCGAGTGTGGCTTGGAAGCTTTTAAAGTCGATAAGCGTATTTGTATTCAGTGAAACTTCGCCTCGCGGGGCCAAGACTTTTCGCTGTTGCCCGTAGGAATTCACACATTCAGCAAAGGCGTTCCCCAGTTTCTATTCGACGTAGAGACGAAGTAGCCAGGATGAAGTGAATTACTTTCTTACTTTCTTTCGTTACTTTCTTTTTGCATGCCTAAGCGCGCTATCAATATGCGAACGTGGCGACAGAGCTTCACATCGGCGCCCCGCCGCGCCTGGGGATATATCACGTCTGCCAACTCTAGAGGTATTGATCCTGATGTAGACTGGCAGCTATATAGGACGAGACTGACGGGGCAGCAACCGAGATTTGAAGTGTGCGTCGCGAAGGAGCTCCTTCGCCGCCGCCAATCACACTTCGGCAGCATAGCAACAGAATATGGCTGGTATTTTGTAGCGATGCCTTTTCCGATTCTATGCCTTTTCAGGCTTTTCGCGCTTGGCCACTGGTCAGATCGACGGTCTGCCCACATTATCAACGCGATCAGGCGGCCGTGTGTGGTGGATGATAAGAATAGCATAGAACAAGGCATAAGGCATCGCTACAAAATAGCGGCCTATGTGTGTGCACATTGCCTAAGTTCTCCGAGTAGTTTGGGATTACTGGGACCCAGATAACCGCATTTCGTCTCCTTTTAATTTTCTCCTACTCTGTATGCCTTCTGTGTTTGACGACCTCTCGGAGTACGTCAAACAACGCAAGCATTTAGAAGAAGCTCTCCCATTGGACGCGCACTCTGAAGTCACAACACTCATGATGGCTAAAGTTGCGGTTGGTTGGTTGTACGCGTCCGTTTCAAACAACGCGCAGGCAAAACACCGGGACAAAGTGCGACTAGAAACCACTGGTCGATTGATTGATTGATTGATTGATTGATTGATTGATTGATTGATTGATTGATTGATTGATTGATTGATTGATTTTAATGGCACAAAACAATAAAATTGACTGAAAGACGACGTAGAGGAGAACTCCGGAATAATTTTGACTATACTTGCGGTTCCTTAAGGTGCATAAAATGTTCTGTACACGAGTGTATTTTGCGTTCCGTCCCTATCGGAATGCGATCAACGAGACTGGGAATCGGACCCGCGACCTTGTGCTCAACAAGATAACGCCACAGCCACTGAGACACTGCGGGTGGTAACTGTATGTGCACAGTACTTCGCGTCAAAACCCGGCACATGGAGAAAGAGAGCAAACAACAAATTAGACACAACAACAACAACGAAAAGAGAAAAGAAAAGTAGGGGGGGTGGAACGGGGAATTCAGAATAGTAACGTCTGCTGTCGGGCTAGTTGGCACATGGCTAGAAATAGTTCTAAGCTCAAAAATAAGATATGGGCAAGTGGCTTTTCTATTTCTAGAGAATTTAGAAAAACCATTTCTACAGAATTTAGAAATCTTACAAACCGCGTTGTCGGTTCCCTTCCTACAATCGAGCCCGCTGTCGTTTTGTGTGCCAATAATAAATGTCAGCGCCTCCTCTAATGTTGAAACTGAGGGCGCCCTAACGCACGTGTCCGCACCAATCTGCATCGTGGCGATTGCTTCAATGTTTTCCCTTTCTGTACTATTTTTAATGCGCTACGATTCTATAAATACTTCTGAACGAGAAGAAAAGGAACCAAGGGGCTCGGTTTGCGTAAGTCACAACCACATAAAGCCAACAGACAATGACAAGAAAGGAAGCATAGGGGCAATTGCTTATTTCATTGAAATGTAGAAATTAGAAATAAATGAAAACGAAAGTGGACGAAAAACAACTCCCTGCTGGTGGGACACGAACCCACGGCCTCGCATTACGTGCGATATTCTTAGCAACTGAGCTACTACGGCGCAGTTTTCGCGTCCACTTTCTTGGGTATTCATGCATGTGTACTGCAGTTAATCCTGGGAGTATTAGCCGGCGCCACCACTCACGGCCTTCTGTAAATACTTCTGCAACACGAGTGTTTGTTTCATTGCGATAATCTAGGCTCCCAGGATTGCTGATATGTTTGCTGTTGTAACTATGTTCACGTAGCCAAGTATTCACGCATCTTCCGCTTGCCTATATGTAAAATTTTTCGCATGAAAGTGGAATACCGTATACAACTTGTTTGTCGCTTCCAACGATTCTTTTTTAACACTGGTTCGCAGGCATTCGCCTTCCCGAGCAAAAGAATGCAGGAGTTTCTATGTTGTATCTAAGCGTGAACCGAGCGCTCAACGTTACCAAGCACTGAGTGTAATAACAATTGTACAAGAATTTAAGGAGCAGTTGGCAGAATATCTTATGTGAAGCGGATCAGGGCTCGTATTCACAAAAAGTCCTTACTCTAAAAGCTTCCGCGTCACCCACAAGGGATGTAGGACATATCATTACCGAAGGCGATCAGCCAATGAAAAACAGCACTTACGAACGAAAAGATTTGTGGATTCGGCCCCCGTTTCTTAGGTACGAATGAAACAAGTTGTACATAAACATCTAAAAGAAGGCGGCGCAGCTTTGTTTCAAATAAGCAGGCATCCATTACACGCAAGGATAATATAATCCAATTATGTTGCTTTGCCAGTTACTTGTCTGTCCGTCGGTCAGTCGGTTGGTCGGCCCGGTGGTCCGTTGGTCGATATCTCGCATTTAGGACAGAGCAAACGGCTAATATAGATAGCACGGAGTTAACACACAAAATGGAGTCCGGGAGCCCATTTGTGTCCTGCGTAGTAAAACATTAAATCAGCCAGCTTAAAAAGCGTACATCCTGTAAAAGTGAGTGATGTTCAACGGCTTCTTCGACTTTCTTATATTCGTCACATTCTTGGGTAGCTGCGTATGCACGACCGTATGCTCCGGCTTATGTAGCACGGAATTATGACCGACGAATTATGACCAGTGAGCACACCTCTGTTCTGCGTAATAAAACACTATATCAACCGCATAAAGCATGTACATACACCGGCTCATCGGTATCCCTGAAGGACACACACGATTTCATAAATTACCGCGCGGCCGCACAGTATTCAACGGCTTCTATTTTTTCTCAAATTTCTTACATTTCAACTACCCCATTCTTGGGCAATTTGGTATGTGCCCACATGGTGTGTGCCCATTCTGGGCAATCCTACACAATGGGCATGTGTCACTGCGACATAAGCGGTATAGGTTCCTTAATTGTATTCTAGTATGTGTCACACTTTGTACCTAGGCACCTCTCCTCACCGTTCTTCCATCGACAAGTATCGCCTTCGTCTTCATGAAATCACTGCATCGACGTCTCACAGTGGGCATATTCGCGTGAACTACTGTTTGCATTTCGACATAACTTGTGAGCACTGTAAAGCACAAACAAAAACATTGCATGAGAATACGCCTTGTGTAGGATGAAAATGTGCACAATTGTAAGCATCGCATTCAGTTGTATAGCATTAGTTAACCGCTTCGCTAATGCACTTCGCATAGATCCAACGCAACATGTGCGTGGGGTCTGCATAATATTTTTTTTTTCTGAATCATTTTCTCAACTATAACGTCTACATTTTTTCTTTCTGTTTATATTTGAAGGCTTGCCGTCTGTCTTCAGCAGACAAAAAAGCGCCCGAGTGCTGCTGGTACTTACACCCCCTCCCCGTGTGTCACCCGTAAGTGGCGACTCGACTAAATGAATGCCTCAGTGTCCGAGTTGCAGTTCGGTGAGGCGAACTACGTCAAGACGACGTCAGCAGGGACAGTTCGCGAGAACGGAGCACAACTTGTGCGAAGCCCAAAAAGAAGCCTTAAAAGCGTGCGTGTGCGTGTGGATCGCAAAAGACACTTGCAAAGCCTTTGCAGATGGTGCACCAGATTGGTCGCCAGTGAACGGCGCTGTAGCCTCGAAGAAGTCTCATTTTATCTCCGGGGTTGGTCTGTCTTTGCAGGAGCAGCGCGGTGGAGCCTTGGACGAAAGAAATGTATCCCATCCTTTCCTTCATCGTGCTTTACGTCCTCGCAACGAATAGTAAGTGACCTCATAGAGAGGGCGGCGAAGTGAACTAAATTACTTTGATGACACGTGTCGAACACGGTGAAGAAATACACACAAACGCACACACACACGAGCGAGCTTGCTCAAACACATACTCTGAAAAAAAAAATCTTTATGCGATATGCGTTGGCGCCACGTGGAACTGTCGTAACTTAGCAAACAAACAAATTTAAACGAAAGACCGCTAGAAAGGAAACAGTGCTATCCCTGCATAATAACGTTAACAGCAAAGAGAAGGAGAGAGAGAGAAAAAAAGAAGCTTGATTCAGTCATCGCTAACGGAGGAGTACTTCCAGCCGAAAGTTTTGAGCTGTTTGCTCGCTGCGTCAAACTTCTGCTTTTGTACGGAAGCAGTGATTCCGTTTTCTGTGTTTTATTTATTAGCATTTTTTTTCGCGCAGCCAAAAGCGTTCCTTAAAAGCTGGTTTTCCTGTCCATCCCAGGAACTCTTCAATAGGACCAACTTTACGAGGGAGCAAAACGATCAAGCTTTAAAAAAGTTTCCCCATGGATAGAATCGAATAAATCTCTCCTCTTCAGCCTGGTCTATATGCTTTTACATTATATATATATATATATATATATATATATATATATATATATATATATATATATATATATATATATATATATATATATATATATATATATATATATATGGTCCCGCCCTTTCGCGCGCAGGCGCAGTTTAAGTTGCACCTGCTCTAATGCGGCAGAGCCCGCCTTTCTCTGGTTCAGTTTTTTTTTCTTTGTTTCTCCTTTTTCCCAAGAAAGATCCTGTGTGGGGCTTTCGTGTGACTCAAAATATTCATGAGTTTTGCGATCGAATCCTTGTGCATACGCTGACGCGTGCTGCTATACAGAAGTACTAGCAGACGCCTGTTTGGCTTATTTTAGCTCATTTGGTTGAGTGCTGCCTTGACAGCCGGCTGGAGGAGCATTCGACGGAACGGTGTGACCGACTATAGTTCCTTGTTCCTTCAGAGGAATCTTTACCTCGGCAGTTCCTTAATTTAAATGCACGGAAACGAAGAAACTTTCGGTGTCCGCAGGAACAGTTTTCATTATATTTGTTGCTTAAAGGATAGGTTAGAACCTACCGACTGTCGGAAGTAGGGGCCGAATTCACAAAGCCTGTTGTCAGGAAGTGCTGTTTGCCATAGGCTGGCCGTTTTGGCTAATAATATGAACCGACATCACGAGTGGTTCGCGTTTGTTCTTACAAACACCACTAGTGTAAGACCTTTTTCGCGAATACGCGCCCTGGGGCCTAATTCAAAACGTTTTTCGTTCGTGGGCGTTCTTTGTGATTGACCGGCTGCTTTCGCTAATGACATGTATAGCATCAGCATTTGATGAAATTTTTTTAGGGGCAAATCTAACGTAAGAACCTTTTTATAAGTACGGGACCCTGAGGCCGAGTCCACAAAGCTTTTCTATCATAAGTGTTATTTGCTATTGGCCGACTGATAACGTACTCAACATCAGGATTCGCAGAAACTTTATTTTGCGAACAATTCTAGCGTAACGTGTTCTTTTCTTTGCTTTTTCTTTTGTGTGTGTGTGTGAATTTGGGCCCTCATCTTTCATTTCGGCCATCAATTTCTGTTTGATTTCGTAATGTTGATTTCGTAAATGTTGATTTCAAATGTTGATTTCGTAAAGCTACGCAATACAGTGTAATAGTTTTGTGCAAGCGCTAAACTAACAAGTACATCATATTTGCCCGCTTTAGACGATGTAGCTCAGATAGTTTCCAGAATTGTAATATCTGTTTTTGGTCTAAGATTACGGGAATTGTAAACTTCGTGCTTCAGTAAATTGGAAATTTACAGATTTACGCTAATCTGTCTAAAACCTTCTAAGCCCTAAATCAGGATTCTGATTCCAGCAGTCGATAGAGTTCGACTTAATCTCTTGAATTCAACAAATCTCGCTAAATTTGGTTTAGTGTTTGCATGAGGGAATTTCTTAGTTTCCGGTGTATAAGAATGTGGAAGTCGGAGTTCGCGTCGGCTCAAAGCTTCCTCCTCAAGCGGCCTTGCATGTCCAAGACAGAGTAGAAGATTCGGGACACAGGTGCTGTTAGCGTCCCACTTCCTTTTGGCGTGGGCGCCCGACGTATCGCCCGCGCGGTATAACCGCCCCTTTAAAGGGGTGGAGACATCAAAATTTTCGTTCATGCGTTTGTTGATTCAAACGTTGCGTCATGCTTCAGGGAGCATGATACACACAGCGGGATTCATATATATCCGATAAATAATTTAATAATAGCATTATGATACCGAGCGATTTCGGTTTAGATTTCTGGACTCTGGAGGATGCTATGACGTCACAGAGGAGGAAACGCAACATGGCTTGGTCACGTGGGCCACAAAAAATAGTGACGTAAAACTATGCTGCGTCGTCTGCTCGCGCATACGCGTGCTCTGCCAGCAGAGGTCAACTGGCGATTCGAAGTGCATGTCGCGATTATTATCATTATTGCGAAGAGCGACAACAACGGTAAGAAAATATTGCGGCTTGTGAGAGTCGGTGATTCATTCCGAAGCGCCGTAAGCTTTAGCTTCGACGTGAACCGGAAAAGGCCTAGCCACGATATCGGCGGCGCCGAACCATCAGAGGCGGTGAAGCTGCCGTCAGTGCACAGAATGACCACTCCTCGGACGCTGTTTGGCCGCTTCGCCGTACGGCTGCCGCACAAATGGGTCCCGGGTCCGTGCTCTCTACGGCTAGGTAATCTTGCCGTTCGCGAGCAAAACCGCCGTCGTACGGGGGCCCGCAAACGGCGTGCGGCGAGTTTCCGTGCCGGTAACGTGGACGGGTCTTCACAGAAAGGCCAAGCGAAGGAGAGACCGCTCCGAGCTGCCGAACTATGCGACTATGAGAGGAGAGAAGCGGACAACACGAACGCCGCATATCCTGGTCCCTTTCGGAGTCGGCCGGCTACTGTTTTACACTCAAACGTGCAAAGGCCCGTCGGCACGGCAACTCGCCGCACGCAGTTTGCCATTCGCGGGCCGCCGTGCGGCGTTCGTGTTGTCCACTTCTCTCCCCCTGTGTCCGTGTCTGCACGCCTTACCCCTTCTTTGCATTAAGAAAGGATTTCTATATGCCTGTAGCTCGGTCATAGTGGAGGCTATGCTCGGTCGCTCGGCTCAGCAGGCTCCGTAATCGGCATTTCATCGCTACTCATCATACGTCACGTTTTTGTGCTGGTGTGCTATGACGTCAATATTTTCGTTCCTCCTCTGTGACGTAGTAGCTGCCGCGCTAGCGATGGATCTCGACTACGAGAAGGAGTTTTTAATGGCTTTTTGGAGCTGAATTAAAATTATTTTGAAATGTTTGCAGCGTCCGATACCTCGTTCTGGGTGTCCTTGCATACGGAAGCAGCCTACAACATGCTTTCTATAGCCTCAAAATTTGGTGTCCCAACCCCTTTAATCAGGAAAGTGTGAAACGGCTCGAATGGATAGGCCGCGGGTTTCACACTATAATACCTAATTATAGAAAGGTGTCGGCGCATTACAAGTGCCGACGCGGGAAGTATTCTCGCCTAATATAGGTATGCTGCGCAACTCTATCCCGAGCTCGATTCTGTGCGTGACGCATGACATTCAGAACTGAGGTTAAACAGCGCGAATAAAAGAAGGATACGAGGAAACATACCACAGACCAGCTAGCCCTCATCGAGATCTTACTAAGACATTCAGAAGCGGGTTGAACCTTAAATTTTGAGGCCCCGGAGTGCTGTCATGTTCACTTAAAGAAAGAAAAAAGAGGCAGCGTGCTTATCGCTTCACCGAATGATTCTGTTAAATTTCCCGGAAAAAAGGGCCGTTCTTGCAAAAAATGGCGGCCCTAAAGCCACCGTATGCAATGGAAGAAAATGAAGCGGTGCGGCCTAGCTTGCAACGACACTGGAGGTGGCGGCGAAATGTCATCCTGATTCTCCCGCACGGACCGCGCGTTATTAAAGGGCGCAGTTGCAATGATTCCACGCTATAGTGTACAGAATCCGGAGAGGATCGGCGCTCACCCCAGCATTGGCTTTATGATCTGGGTGCGCTAATTGTCTTCTCTGCACAGACTGCAGTGAAGCGGGCAACGTGGAGCACTACATTTGGCACTGCCGACGCTTCGATATGCAGGGAGGAAGGGATTACTTGTGCGATCTGGAGAGAAGGGGATCTCCACACGCGTGTGTGTAAGACATCGCGGTAGGGCCGCGGTTATAGTGGTGAAACGGAGTGCCGCGTCTTCTTCTCGCGCATTTACGCAAACGTGAACTAATGGAACAATGGTAGCGCGATTTGTACTCTGGCCAACCGTGACTGACAATGCTTGTCGCGACGACGCCATCACAATTGCAATCGCGCTGCACGGTTGTCGGCTTTTTCAGTGGCCTAATAGCAGCAAACCAATGTGGTCGGAGGTCGTTTTTTTTTTTTTCAGTGAATAATACTCGTGCAATCTGAGGCCCGGCGAATGCCGTACTCACCAAACCTTTCATACTGTTAGTCGCCCCACAACGCACAGTTTGTGTACGCCGTATATAGACCGGCGCACATCGCATGACGTGCCCTAACAGGTACCGCACACTTTGGAGAGTGCTAACTTAAAGCGGAACTAGCTTTACTGGCAAAAACAGAAGAAGAAAAAAAAACTGAAGTTATATTTGGCCGCGCCGAAGACCCACTCGGATTCGAGCTGCAGCCTCGCAGGTCCGCGACAGGGCGCTACTCCATCGCGCTACGGCGCCAAGCGACGAGTCTCCCTTTGGCGCTGTTTGTCGCCGGCAGTGCTTGAGGGGGTGGGTAAACACGCGGCTGGGACACTATTCATTCGGCCGAGGCAAACATGCAGACGTGTTTTCCATGGTCTTGTTAGGCGTGCATCGAGCGTCTCGTCCGCGTGGAGCACGTCACGCCGACAAACTCCGCCCTCGAAGGCAGTGGTGTGGAAGCGGGAGAAAAGTGGGAGGGGGTAAGGGAAGGAAAGAGGGCGGACGGCGCCTCAGTCTGCGGAATGACCACCGCAACATCGAGACACTCAGGCTGAAGAGTGCAGCGGTGGCAGAGCAAATATTTCGAGTAAGCTTGGTTACTCAGCGAGCTACCACGTCGCACGTGGAAAAAATAACGAGAAGTAAATTCGTTAGTCCCAACCACATGAACCCAACAGGTGATGAATCCAAAAAATCGTGGGGGAAATTAACTGGCGGTCCAATTTACAGAGCATTTTGTTCACAGATGTTCTTCGCCATTGGCCGACCGCCATCGCTTATACAATGTCCGACATCACGATTGCCTGCCATCTACTTTTGTGAACAGCTTTTGTGTAAGAACGTTTTTGTCAGTACGAGCCCTGAGGCAGTAATCACAAAAAACAAAAGCTCTTAAGTAAGAATTAAGTAAGTAAGAGCAAATTGCAGCCAATCCTGTTGCTGGGCGTAGCATTGGCGAAGGCGGTCGGCCAATGGCGAAGAGCATTCGCGAACGAAAAGCTATGTGAATTCGACTCCTGATTTTTCGTTGTAATGTACAAATATATACTTACATTTGTTACACACACGTGCACACACGCTGACCTCTGGTTCGTAACCTGTCTCGCCTGGGAATTTTATTGGCTATGGCCCTACGCTGCGAAACAAAGGTCGTGGGTTCGATCCCGGCCATGGCGGCCGCAATTCAATGGCGGCGGTATGCAACTGCGCTCATCTACTTAAATTCCGGAGCACGTTAAAAAACTCCACGCGGTTAAAATTAATCCTGGGTCCTCCACTACGGCGTGCGTCATTATCACATCACGGTTTCGGCCCGTACAACCCCAGAATTGTTTTTTCGTTATATGGGCGTTACTTCTTTGTTTATTAATAGCTCTTTTTATGATGTTTATGAAAAGTCAAGTTTTCATGTAATCTAAAGCATGTCATCGGAAGTAGAAAGCCTTGCATTTAGCAGGGTTGACATCTTTAGCTTCCATTAAACTGTCTCTCTCTTTATTGCCACTACTCGAAATAAATGGCGAAAACGAGTCACGTACACAAATGAGTATACCGTGACTTAAGGGGGCAAAGGAAAGTCAAGGATGTAAGGCAGACTTGCGCGAGGCTCGGACTCACTGCGATGAATGAACGTGAAGTCAAAGATCCGCGTATGGAGCCAGGTGGACGTGGTTTCGTATTCTTTCATCGTCGTTCACAGGACGCGTGGAAGCGAGCATTGCCCTATCAGTCTAGGCGCATAATGCCATTTACTTGTTCAAGAAGCTGAAAGGTTGTGGTGATGAAAATGGTGGTGGTGATAAACTTCGCCGAACATGGCCTGCCAACCGCAGCCAGTTTTGTCTCACCGAAACTGTAAAATTGGGGTTAAGCAGATATGGTTGAATCAAGAAAACAAATGCATCCTTCTCATTAAACTACATGAGTAAATCAATCTTTGCTAAGAATCGTAGAAAATCAGTTTTGGTGGCTGTGTCTGCTGTCGTTAATGTCATTTAAATAAATGAAAATGTAAATGTATCTGCGTCATTAAAGAAAAAAAAACTACATTTTCCGCATAAGGTGGGGAGGGGGGGAGGTAATGCTTTAAAGGGTTCACGTACTGCAAAATTTTGAGAAACACTGTATAGAGCTATGCTGAACTGCACTTCACGGCATTTCCTGTTCCTTTTTATTGTTTGCTTATTGTTGGTTTTTTTTTGTTTAAATAGCACACAAAGCGTTTCAAACTCAAGGATAACCCAAATTTAAACGGAAGCACAAAAATTACGAGAAAGAAATTTGGTAGGGGGAGGGAGGGGAGAGAATCCGTTTTCTTTCCCAATATCATTCCGACAAGTACTGTTCTGTTGGTTTCCCCGAATGGGTAAGACTGAATACACTGGTCATTCTACATGCACGCTGACTGCCATTATGAATGTTTCTGTCATATTTTGCCAAATTTATTCATGGGAAAAAGAACAAACAGATTTTCCGTTGACGCTTCAGGTGTAACTAAAAGTGACCTCAAGATCTCTGCAGTATTTCTCTTTAAGGAGTTTGCAACGTCGTCTATTCGAACATGCAGTCTCGCTGTTGCAGAATTCGGCCAATTAAAATATGCGGAGAGCTTGCGTGCACAGTTGTGCTCCGTTTTTAATTTCCCCAGACGGAAGTTCTGTCGGCTTAATGCGCATCCAGAAATGCCTACTTAGCACCACGTTCTCGCTTTTTAGAATGCAAATACAACTAATTTTTGATACAGTATGATCTTCCATAGCAGGAGTGTCCTCGACACTGGATGCTGCAACCGGAAAACTCAAGGAGGTTCGATCGCGCTGCTACAACTCGCACTAGAGATTGATCGTGAAGGTTCGTGGCGTACCTATTTTATAGAAAGCACCAAATTTAAACATTTGTTGTTCAAAAAGCCCTTGCGGTTCTGCCATCAATGTTCTGGAGCACGCTATACTTCTCTCTTTCACCCTTTATTCCTGCCTCGTATATTCGTATTTGAAATGTCAGAGGGTGACGGCTGCGCTAATACACGTACTCTACAGGTACTCGTCGCGAAGTGGTGCACTGGAGTCTGGCGCGCTCAGGATTACAGAGATTAGGCTCAAATACAGGTGTCTAGTGTGCTTAAACGCTCGTTTAATCATCATAGCCTTCCTATATATTTATTCATCGATAATAGGTCTTTATCATCGTATGGTGACTTTCACTTCGTATTCTACAAAGAATAACAGAAATAACGGCAGGATCAAACACACAACAGAATTAACAAGTAACAAGCTTCTTCGTGTTATCGTCAGTATAACGCTTAGTGCAGACAAGATGTAATGAAAAGAACGGGCCTTGCGCCCTATTCGTGCGCAGTTTAACGGCCATATTGCGCTGGAGGACACGACTGGTGGATTCTCAGGTGAGAGGATCTTTTGTGTCTACAGAGGGTGACGAGTGGGCGCGTTATCTGAAAATTTTTGACCTTGGGCGATCGCCACTAGCACCATTTTCACCGTTCCACCACACAATGCGTTGGAAGCCCTCCGAGTGGCCAGGAAAGCAAGAGCAACTGCCAAGGAGGTTTTAGTGCTTGAGCGCAGTGCAGGCTGGCATTACTATTACTGAATTCTCAGCGAATTAGTTAGGGTCACTGTGAAAAACTTAAAAGCACTGAGGAAGGACTAGACACAAAATATGAAATGTACAGGACGAGCGCTGCGTGTTTTTCCTAGTGTTTTGAACTGTGTGCTGTCATGCATGCGTATATTAAGTGAAACATTCACTCGTTTTCTTTGGCTTGCATACATACACACGTAGAACAGTGGGCAATAAAGGCAAAAAAAGAAGTGGCGACTCAGTGCCGCACAGATGTGTTCGGCCAGCGCCTGGTCATGTCGCGTTCGATGGTGCGCGCTCGCAGGGGCAGCCCACGGCCTGGACTGCTTCAAGTGCGTGTCGCTGGATCGTGAGAACCCGGCGTGCGAGGACCCCTTTCACAACAACTACACGGCCGACCTGCTCGAGTCGCCCTGCATGTCGTCGCGAAAGAATCGCAACGGGCTCTTCCCCGCCACCGCCTGCATCAAGCTCAACGGCGTCTACGGTAAGCGCGCGCCGCTGGGCACACGCGGATTTAAACGCAGCGTCCTTTGCGTGCATCATTCTTCGCATCTTTCTTTCTCGTTTTTTTTTAACATTTGCAATAACAATAACCTTGTCCAGCCTTCAATTTTCTTCACATGAAACAAACTGAATCGTGTTATCGATTTTAATTTCTATCACATTCACTTTGTCGCTCTGGCCCCCCGAGATGGTGCCTTCAGATATCTATCTCACAAACGCAATAAGTTTCACCCTTGGTTATCTCGGTGGCCCGAAATTCCAGTCGTTAAAGTGCGAACGTGCTAATCCATCACAGAAGACGTGCTACCAAAATGGCGTTACAGTCAATTGTGTAGCAAAGAGGAGGGTCCCCCATCAAACACACGCTGTAGCACTTGCTCAGCTGATTATAAGCCTTTACCACCCGACATATCGTATAGGAGTCTGACGAACTGGAAGATGCCTAAGAGGCCACAGGAAGTCGCCATATACGAAGGCTGAATTTGTCTAGAAAGAGAAAGAAAGAAAACTATTTTCGCAATCTGGAACTTCGGATGCTAGGTCTCTTTAGCGCGACGTACTTGGCCCCTTCTCCTCTGTGCTCAGGCGTGTCGAGTCGCAGTCTCTTTTAAGGCGATAGCGTTAAGGGCTCCGTGTCGCAGAAAATCCGGCGTTGGCGTCCCGCGCCCGGCATTCCGCGTTGGACGTCGTTTCGGCAAAACGAATTTCGAACGGCCCATACCCAGGCCCTCGATGTGGCTCAAGGAAGTTCTTGAACTAATTCAATTTCTCGAGCTAAAATGCGTAGAAAAATCGTAAAGTACGACTTACACATGACCTACAGACATGAGAGTGTCGGATTGTAAATTTAATACACGAGAAAACATAATTCTGTTAAGCGAGAACTCAAACCCCTTTACCGGTGTTTCTACCAATCGTAGACCGGCCACGGCGGCCGCCATTTGCGCGCACCGGCGCGCGAATATCTTGAAGGCCATGGAGCGGCGCGCCCGGTTCCTTGCAACACCACCACATGGCGCTCGCCTACGTCGCATCGCGGCGGAGTGGAGTTATTCACAACGGAGGAAAAGAACTAGGAGAGAAAGAGAAAGGCAAAAGAAAGACAGGAAGGCTAACCAGAAATTATCTCTTGTTGGCTACCTTGTACCGGGGTGGGGCAAAGGGATGCGATATGTGAGAAAGAGAAAAAGAATTTAAAAAAGTAAACCCACACACACATACACACACGGTACAGAACTGTTTCTGTGGGCACTCTAACACAGTCTGCGAGGGCGTTACTAGTGTCACACAGTGTCACCGTCCCATCCTACGTCACACAGTGTACAGTCACAATTTCTCACAAAGTCCAGTGTCTTAAATAACGCAGCAGCGCCTTAGCGTCTCGCGCTGATGTCCGCGTAGGCGTTTCCAAGGGTGTTGTTTTCCGTGATTGGGGGCGCTTGTCCAGTTTGTCTAGGGTGGCTGAGAGGGCTGCTCTTTGTGGATTGAAACGAGGGCACTCACAAAGGAGGTGCGCGATTGTTTCGTTGCACCCGCAGTAGTCACAAAGTGGGCTCTTGCCCATTCCAATAAGAAAGAAGTGCGCATTTGAAAATGTCACTTCAAGCCATGGATGGACTAGAAGGGTGCAGTTACGTCGTGGAAGATCGGGTGGAATACGGAGCTGTAAATTATAGAATCCAGGGTATGAAGGCGTGCACTTGTGAATTCAGATGAATTCCATTGAGCTAATGTTAGGTCACGCGCAAGCGCGGAAAGTTTTGCCGCTGCGTCGGCTTTCGAAAGAGGAATGGCAACGTAGTTGACGCCGTCATGGGCAGATCGGTTAGCTGCGTCCGCTTAATCATTGCCATGTATGCCACAGTGACTAGGCGACCATTGATATATTATATCGTGTCCTTCGTCAACTATCTGATGGTGGACTTCTCTGATTTCTGCGACGAGCTGAGAAGATTCGTGGCGTAGTGCTGAGAGTACACTCTGTAGGGCTGGCTGCCTTAGAATCACAAAAGATTGACCATGCATAGCGTGGTTCCTCCTAAATGAAATGAAGAGCCGCACGCAGGGCTACCAGTTCAGCAGCTGTCGTTGATGATATATGTGATGTTTTTAGCTGCATTTTGACGGATATTGGTAGTATCACTACAGCGGCAGCTGAACCTGCAGATGTGACTGAGCCATCGATGTAAACGTGTACGCGGCCACTGTGCACCTCATGTAAGAGTTCTAATGTGGCTTGCTTCAGGGCAAACGACGGCATGTTAGCTTTCTTCGTGATTCCTGGGATGGTGAGGCATATTTCAGGTTTGTGCAGGTACCATAAAGGTGAGGATGGTCTTGCTGCAGGCATGTAGTTCGATGGCAAGGAGGTATTATTGGCAACAATTATACGACTGAAAGTTGTGTGTGACCTTTCTGGAGGTAAAGCAGCAAGATGGCGAGAAGGTAGCCGAGAAACGTGCCGAATATGCGCCCTGAGAGCGTCGGTGGCTGAGTACGTTGATATTGTGTGATCTCGAGCTATGAAAATCGTTGCCGCTGTATAGACGCACACTTCTGAAGACCGAGACACGTCCTTAGGGCTTGAGCTTGTAGCCCCTGGAATACACTCAGGTTTGTTTTGCAGGTGTTCCCAATCACGGGGAGGCTGTATCTTGCGAAGCCGAGGAACAAGGCGTTATAAAGCTGCAGCATTGACCGCACCGATGTGCCTCATGACTTTCCACCGACAAATTTGAGAGGGAAAGAGAGAGAGAAATAGAAGACAGAAAAGGCAAGGAGCTTAACTAGACGCACGTACGGTTTGCTACCCTATATTGGGGGAAGGGGGTATGGGGATGAAGAGGGAGAGAGAAGCGCGCAGTTTCGCGCACGGTGGAAGGTTCGCACCGAGTCTACACACGGTTCCCAAGACCTGTCGACTTAAGTCTTTCAGGAACACTTTCGTGGCTTTTCTGCCACCGAAGCGTATGGCCAGGGTCCAAGGATCTTCATTATGGAAAATGGTCTCCAGTCCAGCTGGTTCAGTGCTACCCGGAGAACTTCGCGCTCGACGTCGTATTGGGGACAGATACATAGGATATGTTCAATCGTTTCTGTGGTTTCGCAAGAGTCGCACATGGGCGCATCCTCTATTCCAATGCAGAACGAGTAGGCCTTCGTAAATGTCACCCCGAGCCAGAGGCGGCACAATACTGCCGCCTCAGAGCGGGAAATTTTCGATGGCACTTGTAGCTTTAAGAATGGATCCAGCCTATGAAGATGACACTTAGGGAGGTTGGGAGAAGACCAGTATTTGTGTGTCATAGCTTTAGCCGCAATATAAAGCTTTCTTGCAGCGTCGGTTCTTGATATGGGGATTGGAACTGGTCCGGCATCCAGATGGGCAGACCGGCAATGCCGGTATGTCCAGGTAGCTACTGGAATATGATTTCATGCCCTCTAGCGATAGCCTAATGGTGATCTTCTTTTATTTCACATGTCAGCTGCTCATGGGTTCTGATATAGGGCAAAATGCAGACTCTGAAGTGCTGCCTTAGAGTAGCAAAAAATTACCCATTTCTGAGGTGTCTCGTGTAGGAGATATTTGACAGCAGCACGCAGGGCTGCAAGCTCTGCCGCTGTTGATGTTGTCATGTGGGACAGTTTGAACTTGATTGTGGTTTTCGTAGCCGGAATGACAATGGCGCCTGAAGAGCTGGTAGGTGAGACCGAACCATCAGTATAGATGTGCACTCGGTCCCCGTATGTCTCATTGATTAAAAGCAGCGTCATCTGTTTCAGAGCTATTGTTGGATTATTAGCCTTTTTTACACCCGGAATACTTAGGTGCACTTCAGACTATTGGAGACACCACAAAGCTAATGAAGGTCTTGCTGCTGGTATGTATCCTAATGGAAGACAATCTGGAAGGGTGAATATAACTTCAGAAAACGTTGCACGTGGTCTCTGCGATGGCAACAACGCCAAGTGATGATCGGGGACGCGTGAAAGATGACGGACATGCGTCCTGAGACAATCCACCGCAACGCATGTTTGGATGGAATGATCTTTTGTAAGAACAATTATTGCAGCTGTTGATGCACAGCGAGGAAGTCCTAAACACATGCGCAATGCTTGGCCCGGTAAGCTATCCAATGAGCGAATATTTGACTTGCACGTACTAGACAACACTGGAAGGCTGTAGTGTAAAAAGCCTAGGAATAGAGCTCTGTACAACTGAAGCATGGAGCGTACAGATGCGCCCCATATTTTCCCGCACATGAATCTCAGTACCCCAGCAATCGACAATAGTTTTTTCTTCAGGTGCGTGCAAAGAGAGCTCCAGGAAAGATTTCGATCGATTATTACACCTGTAATAAGGCGATTTATTACGAGGCACTGGGCACAGTCTGGTAGCGCTGGCAGTCGACAAACGCTGATCACGCGCACAGCCGCAACAAGAGCGCCTTCTTCATCTTCCTCTTCATCACAATTGCCCCCGGGAGAGAAGAGGAGCCATCCTGGCGACTTACGGCGTAGGTAGGATGAGGGGGTCATAGTACGGCTTAAGTCGGTTGACATGAACCGTGTCACGCCCGCGATGCCTATGGTCGGGTGAAGGTGTCACAGGTTCTACAACATAGGTGACAGCGGAGGTACGGTCTATGACGCGGTAGGGGCCATCATAGCGTGCAAGGAGTTTGGTCGAAAGGCCAGGGCTGTGAGGCGGGACCCACAACCAAACAAGGGAACCAGTCGGGAAAACTGGTGTAAGCGCGTCACTGTCATGCCGCAGCTTTTGACGACCTTGAGCAGCGGTCGTAAGGGCTCGCGCGAGCTGCCTACAGTCCTCGGCGTATTTGGCTGCTTCAGACACAGGCGTGCATTCGGAAGCGTCGGGTCGGTATGGGAGCATTGTGTCCATAGTACACGAGGGCTCTCGTCCATACAGCAGAAAAAAGGGCGAAAAGCCAGTGGTAGCTTGTGTGGCCGTATTATAGGCATACGTGACGAACGGCAAAACAGTGTCCCAGTTACTGTGATCCGAGGCGACGTACATAGTCAACATGTCACCGAGTGTGCGGTTGAACCTCTCTGTCAAGCCGTTCGTTTGCGGGTGGTAGGCTGTAGACTTGCGGTGAACGATGCTGCATGCATCGAGAAGGGCTTGGATGACTTCGGACAAGAAGACACGGCCCCTGTCGCTGAGCAGTTCGCGTGGTGCGCCATGTCGAAGAACGAAGTTCCGCAAGATGAAGAACGCAACTTCGCGCGCAGAGGCTGCCGGGAGTGCGGCAGTCTCGGCGTAGCGCGTCAAGTGGTCGACACCTACAATTATCCATCGGTTACCCGAGGAACTGCAGGGAAGTGGCCCGTACAGGTCTATGCCGACGCGATCGAAGGGCCGAGCCGGGCAGGGCAGCGGCTGTAGCTCACCAGGTGGGCGCTGTGGAATTTTCCGCCGTTGGCACGCCGTGCAAGCGCGTACGTACTGGCGCACGAAGTGATACATGCCGTGCCAGTAGAAACGCTGCCTTAGGCGAGTATACGTTTTCAGAACACCGGCGTGACCATTATGAGGAGCAGCATGAAAATAAGCGCATATGTCAGAACGCATGTGTCGTGGTATCACCAGGAGCCATTTGCGACCATCAGGCAAATAATTTCTGCGGTAAAGAACGTTGTCGCGGACAGTAAAGTGAGCGGCTTGGCGACGAAGTGTTCGAGAAGAGGGTGTGGCGGATGGGTCGTGGAGGAAATTCAGCATAGTTGAAAGCAGGGGATCCTTACGCTGCTCGTCCGGCATATCAGCGACGTTGAAGGCTGACATGGATGCGAAGAGCGGAGACAATGAAGCCACATCACAAGGTAGCGGTGATCGAGAAAGCGCATCGGCGTCAGAGTGCTTTCTGCCCGATCGGTAGACAACGCGGATATCATATTCTTGTAAGCGGAGTGCCCATCGCCCTAGGCGACCTGACGGATCCTTCAACGAGGACAGCCAGCAAAGTGAATGGTGGTCGGTGACAATGTCAAAAGGGCGACCATATAGGTATGGACGAAATTTGACGAGCGCCCAAATAATGGCCAAGCACTCCTTTTCTGTTACTGAGTAGTTGGCTTCTGCCTTCTTTAAGGTGCGGCTCGCATACGCGACGACGTACTCGTCATAGCCGTCTTTCCGTTGTGCGAGGATTGCACCAAGTCCGATACCGCTGGCGTCCGTATGTACCTCTGTAGGCGCTGTGGGATCGTAGTGTCGAAGAATCGGTGGCGAAGTAAGTAGGCGACGTAGTTGCTGGAAGGCTTCGTCACAGGAAGTTGACCACGCGGAGATGCCGTTAGTAGCGGTAAGCAAATTGGTCAGTGGTGCGATGATAGTCGCGAAATTGCGCACAAAACGCCGAAAGTAAGAGCAGAGCCCTATAAAGCTGCGGAGTGCCTTAAGAGTAGTGGGCGTCGGAAACTCTGCGACCGCGCGAAGCTTGGCTGGGTCAGGAAGCACGCCGTCCTTCGATACAACGTGACCCAATATTGTTAACTTGCGAGCAGCAAAACGGCACTTTTTGATGTTAAGTTGGAGACCAGCAGAGGTGAGGCAGGTGAGTATCTCACGCAAGCGAACGAGGTGCGTCGGGAAATCTGGCGAAAACACCACGATGTCATCAAGGTAGCACAGACATGTTTTCCACTTGAAGTTGCGAAGGATGGTGTCCATCATGCGCTCGAAAGTAGCGGGCGCGTTGCAGAGCCCGAATGGCATTACGGTAAATTCGTACAAGCCATCGGGCGTGATGAAAGCTGTCTTCTCACAGTCATCATCTGCCATGGGCACTTGCCAATAGCCGGAGCGAAGATCCAAAGATGAGAAGTACTCCGCGCCTTGCAAGCAGTCGAGGGCGTCATCAATCCGAGGCAGCGGATAGACATCTTTACGAGTGATCTTATTGAGTCGACGGTAATCCACACAGAAGCGTATTGACCCGTCCTTCTTGCGTACTAATACTACAGGAGACGCCCAAGGACTGTGGGAAGGGCGAATGACGCCACGGTGCAGCATGTCGTCGACCTGCTCGTTAATGATCTTTCGCTCGGCTGCCGATACGCGGTATGGTCGTTGGCGTAAAGGAGGATGGGAACCAGTGTGTACGCTGTGAGTGACGGTTGCCGTACGTCCCAGAGATTGTTGGTCACAGTCAAACGACGAGCGAAAATTCTGAAGAAGCGCGAAGACTTGCTGGCGATATGGAGGCGGCAGATCGGCGTCTACGACAGATTCAAGAACGTCTGACGACGATGACGACAACGATGATGATGATGATGCGCATGGCACGGGAGAAGTGAGGGCGTCGAGTCCATAACAGGCCGTGTCGTCGGTAACATCGAGAATGTGAAGCGGGTCAAGGGGCTGAACACGACCGAGTGATTCGCCGCGCAGTAACGTCACATGGGAGTGAGACGGGTTACACACAAGCATTGAGGATAATCCAGACGCAGTGGTGAGGACGGCAAATGGGAGAGGTAGGGCCTTGCGACGGAGAAAAATCGGCGACGGTGTAAAAAGCACTGTAGCGTCTGGCGCGGTAGAGCAAGAGACGGGCACAAGCGCACACATGTCGGGTGGTATGTCCGTATCGGACACAATAGTGAGCTTGGAGGCTTTCTGTTCAGAAGGGTCAGGCAGTGGGGCATCGGCAAGCGGGAAAAGCGCTACTTCGGCCCGGGCACAGTCGATGATGGCACGATGATGAGACAAGAAGTCCCAGCCGAGGATAATGTCATGTGAACATGATGACAACACGAGAAATTCAACAACATAGACAATGCCGTCGATGACCACCCTGGCAGTACATTGAGCGAGCGGGGCTATATGCTGCGCAGTCGCGGTGCTTAGAAGCATACCAGACAACGGCATTGTGACCTTATGGAGGCTGCGACAAAGCTTTTCGTCGATAACAGAAACTGCAGCCCCAGTATCAATAAGCGCAATTGCGGCGGTTCCTTCGACCAAAACGTCCAATAAATTGCGTGGCGACTGTGCAGGCCTTGTAGAAGTCGCGAAGCTTGCAGTTCGTGCCTGCGGAACTGCAGCAACTACACTCTAAGAAGAAAAGGAGGAAATGGGGTATTGAGGTTACTCCTTTAGGGGAGCAACTGATCTGCCACAACCATTCCTCCCTTTAGGGGGTAAGTGCGAGGGGATGAACTGTTACTCCCCATGCCGTTACTCCTCCGAGGACTAACAGTTGCTCTTTTCCGATGCTCCTCAAAGGAGTAACGGTCATTATTTCCGATGCTCCGCAAAGGTGGAATTAATGAAATTAGGCATTTATACGCTAATAAAAAAGATTACTGAGCTGAAAAAAAAGAAAAAAAATGGGTCCGAAAGCAGGATTCGAACTCACGTCCTCGCGCTCCCGTGTTAGCTAGTCTAACCACTGCACCACGGCAGATTGCTTGACGAGACCAGGAAATTGAGACAGGTTAAGCAACGGAACGCAGGTGCGGCAATGTAAAAGCGACTCGGCATTTTGTGCATGTTGTGCGGGGAGAGTGTAACGTTGAGTGTACTTGCAACCATCAGTGAGTGCGAAAAGAAATATGCCCGAGTATTCTTAGGGTGCTTTAAACTGAGGCACTACACGATGTAAACGTGTAGCGAGCTCAAACGGGGCACCTAAGACGACAGAGACGGACAATTGCTCTGTCGCTTAGTGTGTCCCGTTTGAGCTACACATCGCTTCAGTTAAGTTCGTAATCTCCTTGGAACGGAAGGAACTTAGGTACTATTGACCAGCAAAATCTGGCAGTCTATCAATGACTTGCGCGTTTAATTTCTATCGCTCACTTATGGGGTGCGCACGAAGGGCATGGCTCTTCACATTCCAACTTTAAAGAGGCAAAGTGCTGCTTTGCATGTAGTTCAATGGACAGTGCCCGAACTTCGAACTATTCACGATTTATAGACAATACAGTTTTTGCCGCATCACTGCACGACATGGACGAAAACAGCGGAGCGCAGGGGGAGTAACTGTTGCCGCTCGTCCTCCCGTTCCTCTCTTTCCGACCAGGGACTAAACACTTACTCTCCAAAATTTGCACACGGCACGCACATCCATGCAGTTACTCCCTTGAGGGACGAAAGCGCCCTTTTTGGGACGAACTGCGCAGTTACTCCCGTTTTCCCCGGAATTCTTCTTAGAGTGTAGTTTCCCTCGCTAGGTGACTGGCGGCGACGTAAGGGGGAAAGTGAGCGACGACGTGGTGATGGCGAACGATGGGTGCCGACAGGGCGTCGAGGAGGCGGCGAAAACTCGTGGTCGGGAAGAGCCGCATGCCCGGTGGTGTCATGGGAATAGGCATATCCAGGCGGTGCGATAGTAGCGTTACCAGGTGGCATGCGACGATGGCAGAAGCGCGCAACGTGGCCGGCGACACCGCAAGCGAAGCATATGGGTCGGTTGTCGCGCGTGCGCCAAGGGGTCTGAACTGGGCGTCGAGATGGAACGGGAGGCGACGCGGGAGGAGGTGCAGCTTGAAGTCGCATTGGCGCCGGAAACGAGAACGTCGGCGGCGCAGGTCGCGCGGCGACTTCGGCATAGGTCAGAGGTGCAGCCACGGGAGGGCAGGGGTGGGCGAAAGGTAAAGACCCAGCAAGTTCCTCGCGAATGGCCCGCCTAATGGGAGCAGCCAGAGATGTGTCAGGCTGGGGAGGTCCATCATTGAGAGGCAGCATAGACAATTGGCGTGCCACCTCCTCACGAATGAAATCCTTAATCTCAAGAGAGAGCGATGCTGCTGGCATGGTGTTCGAGCGAAGTGTGAGGCCCGAGAGAGAGTCGCCAGGTGCGAGAGCGCTGCGCGCAAGGACCCTTTGTCGACGCAGCTCATCGAAGCTCTGGCAAAGAGTGACGACAGCTGCCACAGAAGTAGGGTTCCGCGCCAGGAGCATTTGAAATGCGTCGTCCTCGATGCCCTTGAGGATGTGCTTCACCTTGTCCTCTTCAGTCATGGTGGAATCGACGCGGGCGCAAATATCGACGACATCCTCTATGTAACTTGTATAAGTCTCGCCGGGCTGTTGAGCCCGCTGGCGGAGGCGTTGTTCTGCACGGAGTTTTCGCAAGGCTGGGCGACCGAAGACTTCCGCGAATGCAGTTTTGAAAGCGGACCAGGTTTGCAGTTCCCGTTCGTGATTGTGGAACCAGAGGTTCGCAACGTCAGCAAGATAGAAGATGACGCTATGGAGCTTCGTCGGGTCATCCCACTTGTTGTGTTCACTGACGCGCTCGTAGGTAGAGAGCCAGTCTTCTACGTCAGTCTCACCTGATCCGCTAAAAACAGGAGGGTCCCGCTGCCGTTGCATGGCGCCGCACATGACAGGAGCGGCAGATGCGCCGAGTGGATTGTTGGGAGCGTCGGTCATAGTAGCGGCTGGAGCAGATGTTAAAGTTCGGCTGCGAAGTTCCAGGGCGAGGTCGGGGAGTGGAGCACCTTCCACCAAATGTAATAAGGCGATTTATTACGAGGCACTGGGCACAGTCTGGTAGCGCTGGCAGTCGACAAACGCTGATCACGCGCACAGCCGCAACAAGAGCGCCTTCTTCATCTTCCTCTTCACCACACACCCAAGAATCGATGGGTCTTTTCATTGGTGATAGTGTGTCCATTAATGGAGACTGGGTATGGTGTCATAGGTTTACGTGTGAATGTAATCAATGCCCATTTCTCGGTCGATACAGTCAAGCCTTGTGTTTGAAGGTATGCTGATGTCAAAGTTGCTGCCCGCTGCAATCGCACGCGAACCTGAAGGCGGGTTACCGCAGATGTCCAAAGGCAGATGTCACCTGCGTATATCGAGAGGTAGATTGTTTTAGGTAAAACTTCAGCTAGTCCAATGAGTCACATTGAACAACGTGGGACTCAATACTCCTCCTTGAGGCACGCCGCAGTAAGAGTAATATTCACCTGTGGGCCCATCTTCTGTTTGTACAAAAAACGACCGGCGAGTGAAATAGTCGGATAACCAGCGAATCATGCGGCCGCCAATTCCGATAGTCTCCAGGGAGTTGATGACGGCGTCATGTGCAACGTTGTCATATGCACCTTTCACGTAGAGAAAGAGCGCAACTGATATGAGCTTACGGCTTTTCTCCAGTTGCACAAACGTTGTCAGGTCAATTACGCTATCAATTGAGGAACGACCCCGACGAAAGCCTGCCATGGAAGCTGGGTAGATATTGGAACGCTAGAAGTACCATTCTAGACGTGCAAGGGCCATCCTTTCCATCACCTTTCCGATGCAGCTGGCCAGAGCGATAGGGCGATATACCGCTAAATCCAATGGAGATTTTCCGAGCTTTAGCAAAGGTACCAGCCGACTTAAGTTCCATTTCCGGGGAACTGTACCTCTATGCCATGAGTTGTTGAAGCTGCTCAGAATAGCTTTTTACCTCTTGTCCAAGGTGTCCCAGGATAGCATAGGTGACGCCGTCAGGGCCTGGAGAGGATGATCGTTTCGAAATAGCCAGGGCAGCTTCGAGTTCTTCCATAGTAACGGACATGTCCATTTCTGGTAACCGAGCCGCAGGGAGGTCACTCACATCAACGTTGGTGTTGACAGGCTCGCCAGTGAATCTCGCACATAATTCCACCGCTACATCAAGCTCAGTTTGGCCAAGATGGAGGACCAAAGCTGCGAATGGGTGTCGTTGTTGCGGGTATGAACGAAGACCACGGACTTTCCTCCAGATATGTGAAAGCGGCTTCCAAGGGTCCAGCGACTCACAGAATCTCTTCCATCGCTCGCTCTCTAGTTTGTCTATGCGACGCTTAATTTTCTTCTGAATGCGTCGTGCGTCTCTGAGATCATAAATTGATTTAGTACGTCCGCATCGTCGCTCTGCACGCCGTCGAATCGCATGAAGTCTCTCAAGTTCAATGTCGAAATCCGCACGGTTTGACGACTATGATAATAAACACTTGGCAGTTTTCATTGCTTCAGCGATGGTGTCGTCAACGCTGCCGGTGAAATCTCCCCGACACGCTTCTTCCATAAGCGACGTGAACATAGTCCAGTCAGTCTTCTTCGAGCCACTATGAGAGAAAGGCAGAGTGAGTCCATTAATCTTTAGGTAGGTGGGAATGTGATCACTTCCGTGAGTCTCGATGTCGCAAAGCCATTTAACATGTGACGTGAAGCTCCGCGACACTAAGGTCAAGTGGAGGCAGCTGCTATACACCGGACCGCACAATACATCGGGCTACAATCGTTCGTGATGCAGAGGTCACAATCAGAGGCAAACGACACAACATTCCTTCCCCTTGAGTTGATCTTGGTGCTTCCTCAAAGCAAGTGATGCGCATTGAAGTCCCCAGTGATGACCCAGGGGCCATCAGTTGCCTGTAATATATATTTCAGTCTTTCACAGGCAAACTGCCTTGATGGAGAGATGTAACAACCAATAAGAGTGAAAGACACTTTGTTCTTACTGACGCGGAGGCATACGTGTTGGTTCTAGT
Source organism: Dermacentor albipictus (assembly GCF_038994185.2). Classification (NCBI taxonomy): domain Eukaryota; kingdom Metazoa; phylum Arthropoda; class Arachnida; order Ixodida; family Ixodidae; genus Dermacentor; species Dermacentor albipictus. The sequence continues at coordinate 50,097,271 of NC_091821.1, forward strand.
CATGAGCCTGAACCGTATGCGAAACATAGGTCAAGTTCGTGCGGATGTAAATGAGAACGTTGCTTCGTTCCTCGCATGTGGAAGAAGCAAAAACTTCGCAACCAGATAATCTGTGAGTAGTTGATACGTTCGGTTCGCAAATAACAAGTACAGGAAACTGGTTCTTCAAGACAAATTGGTGCAAATCCAAGATGCGGGACTTCAAGCCTCTGGCATTCCGTTGAAAAATCGTCGCACTTCTAACTTCAGTGCGAAAAGAAAGGTTTGGGTGAGCCATGGTGCTTATATTTGGCTTGCATGTACTGTATTCAGTGCACCCAGTATTTGCAATGCTCTTTGGGTTGTCGGTGTCTGCAGCTTGTTCAGTAGCATACGAATCGTATTCATTAGTGATCGCACCACGACAACCACTTACCAATCCTGTTCAGTCAATTCACCGGCAGGAGATGCTCGGGCTAGATTGCTTCCGTCGTCGTGCAGTGAATCTGCAGGTGGTGGCCGCTTTGGCAACGCAGGCCAGGTTTCGGTGTTCATATTCTTCTCAGTCCCTGTGTCCTTTGTAGGCCTTCCTAATGTGCGTGGACTGGGTGGCAGTGGACGAGGTGACAGTGGACGTGGCACACGCGTCACCGACGCAGCTTTCCTTGAAAGACGTCGGCAGCGGGAGCGTCGCTTCCTGAATTTAGCAGCGGCTTCTCGATGAGAGGAATGATCTTTTGCTATTTATTTTAAGATAGCAATTTCTTTCTTAATTTTTGGGCAGTCCTTTGATGAAGCCTCACGAGATCCGTGGCAGTTTTGACATTTCATGACAGCGGCCGCACATTTATCCGCGGCGTGTGGCTCAGCGCAACGGGGGCACACTATTTCGTTCTCACAGACGCTGATCACGTGTCCTAGTTTCATGCAGTTGCGGCACTGCAGAGGCTTCGGAATGAAAGGCCGGCCAGGATGACGAAAGTGGCCCACCTTAACGTGCGACGGAAGGCAGTTGTCCTTGAACACAATCTTCACGCTACGTGAGTTACCCAGGCGAAAGGCATCAACTATGACGTCATGATCACTCACTGCTTTAACCAGAATCGGCAAGTAATTGCTAAGGATAGCCAAGTCTACGTCGTATACGACACCGGTGATGACATCAGAGCCCGGGATGCGATAGCGCACCTGCATGCCATCAATATCTGTTATCTTGCGGAGGGCGCTAAGAGCACCCGCATGCAGAACATCAACCGCCAGTATATTTTTTCGGGTGTTCACTCTAATGTCCGTGATTTCGTTGAGCACCACGGTCTACAGCTGAATCGAGACAGATTGCGTATTAAGCCGCTTTATGTTACCGTTGGGTATCACAGGCATAAAAAAGATGGTGTTGGTGTCGGGGCTCCGCGTGGGCCCAACAGTTTATGTACTGGAAGACGAAGAGGTCCTGGTGTTCCTACTCTTTGCCTAACGGCTCCGCACAAGTTTGAAGTCATCGTCATCAGAAGGGTCCTCGCTTCTGAACGAGTACACATGGGTGCCTTCGCTATCGCTGTCTGACGCCACCGGTTCCGGCAGACGCCCTGGACGGTCCACGTCCATCGCCACCGAACTTGGCGCGACGACTATTAGATACATTGGAGATTTCACAGAAATAGCCAGAGGTAAAAAACCAACACTCTGCCAAGAGACACTTCGTCGTCGTCGTCGTCCATAAATTTGAGGAGATGTATTATTGTCACTAACCTCCTTTTTGGGTATGAAACGTGCGGGCTCCATGATAGGTCGCGGTCGATAATTACCCCTAAAAACCGGTGTTTCCGTGCGTTTGCATTTGCTTGCCCATTGACACTTACAGAGTAATGCTTCATTGCCTTCCGAGTGACTGTAACAGGGCAGCATTTCTCTGAAGACAGCTCTAAGTTCTGTTTTCGCAAGTACAGCAATGTTAACGTAGCTGCCTTTTGTAGCCTTGCTCGTATCTGCAGTCCTGTCACAGCAGACGCCCAGATGCAGATGTCGTCAGCATAGATTGATACTTGAACTACGTTGGGCAAGCATCCGACTATGCCAACGAGCACTAGGTTCAGTATCGTCGGACCCCACCTTGCGGTACTCCACGGAATGTTTGGTGGTGAGTCATGGCGCCATCATCCGTCGTCACGGAGAAATGCCTGTCGGTCAAATAACTGCATAGCCACTGAAAAGTGCGGCCCCCGATTCCGGCTTCAATCAGAGCCTTTATAATAGCATAATGTGCTACATTATTATAGGCGCTTTTTATGTCAAGGAACAATGCCGCAGTGAGTCGTTTCAGACATTTCTGATGTTGAACAAACGTGACCAGATCTATTACATTATCTATGGATGAGCGCCAACGCCGGAAGACAGCCATAGCATCTGAGTACACATTGTAATTTTCCAGGCACCATTCCAGGCGCGTCAAAATAATTCTTTCTGTTATTTTCTTCATGCAAGTGGGAAGAGCGATGGAGCGGTACGATGACAAATCGAACGGTGATTTACCAGGTTTGAGAAGTGGAACCAAGCGGCTGCATTTCCGTTCACATGGAACCATGCAAACCGTTGCGCCAAGACTCGTTGTAATGGTTTGGCAGCATGAGTCGTGCTTTCTGCCCAAGATTGCCGAGCGCCGCATAGGTAACATGTCCGGCCCAGGTGTAGAAGAGCGCCTGCAAGTCGCCAGTGCCGCTTCAAACTCTTCCATCGAAAACATTACATCCATGCGGGAATCCCGTGGCACAGCTGTGGCACATAGTGTAAGTGCGCGTTGGGGTTGCAAGCTGGCAAGTCGAGCAAAATTCTTCAGCAATGTCAATTTCTCTTCGACCTTGGTGCGAAGAGAGCGATTTGGAAGGAGCACGCCGTTGCGGTGACACGCGAAGTCAACGCGCGGTTCTCCATATCTGAGATAAGCGCTGAAGCGGATCCAACGACTCACACAATTATTTCCGTCTTTGGGATTGTAGTGCATCAGTGCGCCGTTAAATCTTTTTTTTGCATCCGCCTTGACTCTTTGAAATCCGTGGATGGATTTTGCTCTCCTATATCTTCCTTCAGCCTGCCGGCGACTCGCTTGTCGCTGCAGTTCGGCTTCGCATTCTTAATATTTCGGGAAAGGCTGAAAACTAGGAACTGGGAAGCTTGCTAGCAAGTACACGACCTGCATGATGAGCAACATGGCAACAGAGAACGTCAAGCGGAAAATCAGAGGCTGAGATAATTTCACGGGTGCGGCAATGGAAAAGAAACTTGCTATGAGTAACTACTTAAGAGAAAGAAAAGAAATTAGGAAAGAACCAATATATGGTAACTCAAAGGGAAGCTCTGTACTTTTCGAAGAGAGATCAGGATGCCTTAGAACACGCACTTATAAAGCGAAATACAAGGAAGAAGAAGCATGTGCTTGCTGCGTCAAAACTAGGGAAACGACGGAGCATGTTTCATTAGAATCTGAAGATATCTGCCCAGCGGTCGATTTGGGCCCCTCTGGCCTCCTTGAATCCCTTGGGTGCAGCGAGAACAGGGGGAAAATAAACATGTCCGCAATAGAGATTAGTAAGAGGCTATGGGAAGAAGAAGTAGTTTAATGAATGGAAAATGTAGAGGTCGGCCGGATAATGGAGCATCTGGCCTGCTACTCTACGTAAGGGAAGGGGAAGAGGGGAAGAAAAAGGGTCACAATGGGGTCACAATGGCTATGGGAAGATCCGTGGAAGAAAAGTAGGAAAACAACAAACAACGGAGGCGTACAAAAACGAAGTTCACAATAGAGGTAGAGAAAGTTCGGTTATGGGAATTTATCGTGTTTTTTTTTTTCCTTTTTTGTTCTTTTTTAACATGGGTAAGACATTAGGCAATATAACAACAAGATCTTGGTGGCGCAACCCACCACCCCGTTCCAAAGGGGACGCTCATAGCATCCATCCATCCATCCATTCATCGCGGCCCACGCAAGAGGCCACGTTTCTACCAGCAAGCCCGCCTTCGTGCTGTAGGGGTTGGAGGACGGACGTCGGGAAGAAAACCCAAAACTTGGGAGGGTTTATTCTACATTATATACAGGGAGGTGAGAGTCAATGAACGGTCGTACAGTCATTACGGGCCGGCAGCAACTCGGACGCTGCGGCCCGCGGCAAGAAGTTCGAGAGAGGTGAATCAGGGAATCAGGGAATGTCCCAGAATGCTCAGGTCTCTCTGGAAGGCTTCTTATAAACCCTTCGAGCACTGTAAGTCACGTCATGTTTGACCAATGGGAGAGTCCGCTCCGATGACGCCACTTTCAGCCAATGGTAGGCGCCCGTGTCGCGGTGTCACACCTGGCGGCTCTCTGCGGCCTTGCCTCGCAGACTGGCAATGCACTTCTAACGAGGAGAAGGGGAGGGCTGCTCATGCTCCATTGTCCGAGGCCCACCTGCTAATCCCGGCGGCGCACGAACTTGTTGGCACGTGAACTTGTTGCCTTAAACTTGTTTGCTCGGCCGCTCCTCTGGAATGTGCTTTCCTGCTTCGGCATTCCTCAATTAGCTGTGCTGCGACTCGAAGTGGTTTGGGGAACTCGAAGTAATCGCAGGAAACAGCTCCATATCTAACAGCTCGTCCTCGCCCCGGTTGTTCTGAATGGCCGGTGAACTCAATTCGCTGGCCATGAGGAACGCTGAAAGAAGCTGCAGGGTACTGGGGTCGAGCCTCGTTTGACAACCCTCGGGATCCTGGGCCCTGGAGAACATACGTCAAACAAACCAAACAACACAGCGCTGCACCACGCGTAAGCGCAGGCTCTTCACCCCTGACTCGCCAGGCCATTACTGAGTCAAAATGAACCCTGATCTTTTATTTCCCCAATTTTGACCAACAGTTCCAACCACCCTTCCAAACAGCCATCCATTTCTCCTCGAATGCCGACAAGACCAGAGTACTATTGTTGTTGCAAAACAAAAGGGTCGTTGACGATGCAAACAAATGAAAACAGCCGAACATAACTTAAGTGGCCTAACTACACGAACAGCATGTTTCCAATCTATCGCAGTGGCGTACTTATCGCACGTATTGGTGCCACTGAACAATCTGGTCAACCTCACAAGTACGTAATCACAAGCGCACTAGCCTTGTGGTCACTAAACAGAACGCGTACTTGCGTTGTAGGCAAACTTTTCATTTACGCTTACTCACGTTTCTTCCCTGAAAGTCCTACAGGACACGTGACGTAAACGAACAATTAAACTTGCGGGACTTACACACTCCGCAGAACTCTTAAAATAATGCGTCTTTTAATAACTCGTTCCACGCGTACTTATCAGAGAAGTCAGAATACGGCTGCCCTCCACACACACTAGCAACCCAGTCATAAAGTCTGCTTCCCTCCGTCCACACAGGACACGCGCTAATGGAACTAAGAACGCTTCTCCGTGCAAATCATGCACTCACTGAAAACCTACGCGCTTAACCTTGCAAAATTCAAAAATACTTAAAAAGAAAGAAGGTTAAATAACACACGCGCTTTACCATAGGCCTTTCGACGATAACCTTGACCTTTAGGTTACTCACACATACACAAAAAAAAGCCTATCTACTTATTAATGAGCATCTCGCGAGACTACATGTTTACATAAACCTCATCTTTCAAATCACGGAGCTTCTCAAACGAAAACACAAACAAAGCTCAAACCTTACACATTGAAAGAAATCCTAGTCTCAAATCGCGAAAAACTTTCCGATGCTCAAAATAAAAAAACAAGACACTCCATTTCTACGGAAGGGCTCTTCGCCTCCCTTTCCAAACGCTTATGTCTGACTCATACTCTGAGCCGTCCTCGCGGTGGTCGCGGCTTGAAAGCTACTCTGGCTGCCGAGAGACAACAAAAGGGCTGACTCACTATCAGCTCCCCCAAGACGTTACGGTCTCCTGCCAATTTGCGTCCCCGCGCCCCGCTTTCAACACGAACTCGATTAACCGCGTCGCTACTCCCCACCTGGTCTCGTCCTGCCACCTTGCATTTCTTCGAACTGCACGCTGAGCTATGAAAAGAACTACGGAACGACGAGGAGTTTATCTGCCTCGTGCCCTTTGTCCGCGTCCGTGCAGAACATTCTTCGCGGTCCCCCTTTGACCTGTGGCTCAAACGTTTAGGATGCGTCAACATCGTCAGCGACGACCGCACCTTTCTTCTCCTCGCGCCCTGCCCATTTGGGTTTCTCGCCATTTTTGGCAGCGCTACATTATTTACCGACTTTCGGTCTTTACCGCGCTTCTTTTTACGGCGCTTTCCCTTTGCACTCGCTTTCATGTCGCCTCGTGCCTCGTGCTGGCCGGTACACATTTCGTCGGCCCGGATCGGTCTCTTACCCGCACAGTCTGAGTGATTCTCACTTAAGTCAACACTCTCTCTGCCTCGACTGGCGGACAGCTCAACCGACTCTGGAACAATGCAGCAGGCTTTGCTCGAGTTAGACAACTCGCACTCTTGCGAACTGCCCTCTACTACATTGCCCAGCGCACGCTGTGCATCGACACACAGCCCGTCGGTATCGATCGCTGTCTCACGCGCACAGTCCGAATGATTAACAACGGAACCATCCCTCTCTAGGCTATCTAGACTGGCGGAGAGCCGCACCGATCCCTGAACAATGCAGTTGTTCTCTCGTGAGCTACGGAGCTCGCCACCCCGAGAGCTATTCTCAACTGCATCGTCCAGCTCGCACTTCACTTCTGCACGCAGATCTGGCTCTACATGGGTGCTCGCGTCTGTCGCGTCAACAGTACCCTTTTCCTCGCTAGCAACCTCGCTAACCTTACCAGCGACGCACACACGCGGTAACTGTGCCAATTTGTTCGCAGCTGGCCTAGCTGTCTCCACAGTCATCTGTTGGCACAGCACCTCGTCGCTCTCACTCTGGCCTTTAACGGCCTCTATCGCCACTAAGGCATCGTTAGCAGCTAGCCTTTTCCCTTTACTTATGAATCTGCAGCTAATCTCACAGGCACTACTCTTCTCGTCGGCTTCTGGCGAAAATCCGCTAGACACTTGCTCATTCTTTCGCTCTGTACTACCTACAGAATTCACAGACATCCGTTGTCTCTGTGCCAATAACTGATCACAATGCTGTATCTCTTTGATCAGTGCTGCCTTCTCTCTCTCATACTTTTGCTCACGCTCTCGCTTACGTTCCTGATACTCATGTTCGCGTTCCTTCTCACGTTCGTGACGCTGACACCTAAGAGTAAGTTCTTGAAGCTCATGCTTCCGTTCATTCTCGCGTGCTTCACGCCTACTCTCACTCTTAAGTTCACGACGCTCTCGCAAACGTACACGACGCTCTCGCTCCCGTGGTTCCTGTATCACCTCCCAAGCAAGCTCAATGCTTTTGTCATCATTGCCACTATCGTTAATCGCCTTTATGATTGCTGGCGTTTCCATCCGTTCGTCCGCCTCAACTCCCAAATCGTCGCACACCAACAACAAGTCTAACCTCGTCAACCTTCTAAGATCCATGGCAGCTGCCCCGACAGGTGGCCAAAACTGTTTTCCTTAATTAATTTGTGCAAATACACAGTGCATCAAACTCCCGATTCCCAGAACTATCAAAATTGAACACACAACCTTTGAGTCTGGCGAATCATAAGGAAAAAAACCACGCGCTCACTTACGGTTGCAGCACCCTGCCATCCGGCTCATTCGTCCGCTGTTCCCGGTTCCTCCGGACTCCCTGGGTCGAAGGCTCGCTCCTTCTTCGCTACTCCCAGTTTCTTCGGACCTCTTTCGACGAAGGCTCTCTCTTCTTCGCTCTTCCCGGTTCCTTAGGATCTCTCTCGACGAAGGTTTATCCGTAGCGCTGCCACCAGCTGATGCATTCGGAGGCGATCTCACCGCTGCCAACCAGATGTAGGGGTTGGAGGACGGACGTCGGGAAGAAAACCCAAAACTTGGGAGGGTTTATTCTACATTATATACAGGGAGGTGAGAGTCAATGAACGGTCGTACAGTCATTACGGGCCGGCAGCAACTCGGACGCTGCGGCCCGCGGCAAGAAGTTCGAGAGAGGTGAATCAGGGAATCAGGGAATGTCCCAGAATGCTCAGGTCTCTCTGGAAGGCTTCTTATAAACCCTTCGAGCACTGTAAGTCACGTCATGTTTGACCAATGGGAGAGTCCGCTCCGATGACGCCACTTTCAGCCAATGGTAGGCGCCCGTGTCGCGGTGTCACACCTGGCGGCTCTCTGCGGCCTTGCCTCGCAGACTGGCAATGCACTTCTAACGAGGAGAAGGGGAGGGCTGCTCATGCTCCATTGTCCGAGGCCCACCTGCTAATCCCGGCGGCGCACGAACTTGTTGGCACGTGAACTTGTTGCCTTAAACTTGTTTGCTCGGCCGCTCCTCTGGAATGTGCTTTCCTGCTTCGGCATTCCTCAATTAGCTGTGCTGCGACTCGAAGTGGTTTGGGGAACTCGAAGTAATCGCAGGAAACAGCTCCATATCTAACAGTGCATCGCGTCGCCGCTAGAGTTTCCCGGTAAACATTACGGTTACGTACGCTGCAGTTGCCAGGAAGCGCGAGAAGCAATCAGGGATCTTTGGACGCTATCGCATTCCACTCTTAAAGGCGAAGCTTAAGCGTCGTCCAAATTTTTAAATAAATATATATATATATATCTCTTCACCCTTGGTTACCTTCATGGCCATCGCCAAGATGAACGCACGTCTGTGCGAAAAAATAAATGATCTTGATAATTTGATGTCTATGTCGTTGTTTTTCAGTTGACAACAAAACGAAAACTACGTTGAATGGAGAGTCGGCTATCCCAAAGCCATGGCTAACCAAACGACGCTCTGAGGGAGTTATTTCTATAAGTGCACCCCTCTTGAAAAACAATGACCGAAGCCTGCTGAAAAATGTACGTGGCGTCGCTCTCGTCCTACAAAAGTTGTAAGCGCAGGTCATAAGGCGTTAGGCTAACTACCTTATTCAAGTAGTTTCGTTTCAAGGACATTAAGCTATGGGAAAAATGATTTGATAAAAAGACATTTTAATCACATAATTACCCTTTTCGTCACAGGCTTTACGGGACCGGCCTAAATCGCAAAGTAGGAAGCAGCCACTCTGAAAGGCTACGGCACCTGATATCCGTAGAGCTTCCGTAACGAGTACGTGCTTCGAGACAGCCGTCGCCAGAGTTTTAAGTGAACTGACCTAATTAATGCTGTCGAAAACGCTACCCCGCGGCATGTTCCCTAATTGAGTCCATGAACGTGCTAGCGGGTCACATTTATTTATTTCGTGTTTTTGAGCATGCCGAGAGATGAAGCGCTATCAACTATTGCACGAAGCCATACAATGCGTATCGTTATTACCATTTCACAGTTCAGTGCCGCACCTACACGCCGACGCCGATGATGTGATCATTTGGCGAAATTGCTATTGTCCAATCATCAGTGCTTTCTCTCGTTGTTCCAGCCAGGAACCAACCAGGTCAAATAAGCACTTTTCTTTAATTAGCAACGCCACACAGTTCAGTTAGTGTAGTAAACGCGCGCACACACACACGCATCAACACAAAAATAGACAGAGGGAGAGCAAAAATAATTAATTGCCAGGCTTAGCTTGGTTAAGCCAAGAATGCGTTGCATATTGCGCGAGTTGGGGCCCAGCTTTTCCTCCGGCTGTCGTGACGTCACGTCACGTGGTTGCGCTAAAGGTCAATGGTGGCTGCCCGGCCGCGCCCAAGGGCTGAACTGAGTGATTGCAATATGCAACGCATAAAAATAGAAGCAACTTAAGTACAAACATAGCAAACTTAAAAGAGAATAGACCCACATATGAGACGCGCAGCTATGAACAATGGCTCATACCCTCAATGGTGGCTGCCCGGCCGCGCCCAAGAGCTGAACTGAGTGATTGCAATATGCAACGCATAAAAAACGAAGCGCGAGCATAATTTCAAGCCTCGTTGCTGACGCTGCACGCATGCACTGTTTGAAAGCGCACTGACGATCCGAAATCCGAAAGAAGGCATGGCGAACAGGAATGTTTACCTGCACGCACCAAGCACGCTTGTTTGGATTTTTGCGTAACAAGCGCTGTTACGCAACATTTGAAAGTCCCGTGCGTTATCTAACGGGCCTCGTTTCCCGCCTTGTAGTTCCGGTTCGCCGTTGTATTGTAAGATAGACACGAATTAGCGAAACGCGAGAAGAGGTCATTTTGCGCAGAGAGAAATGTTGCGCGACGGCACCCTCCTTTATTTCTTTCTTCTCGCAGAGGAGACGGGTCAGACAATGGTGGTGCGCAGCTGCGCCCTCGACAGCGGGACGCTGACCGTGGACACGGAGATCGTGCGCATGAGTCACTGCGGCGGCTTCTACTTCGAGGACCGCTACGTGCGGGGCTGCCTGCAGAGCTGCTTCGAGGACGCTTGCAACGCGGCCGGTGGCGGCCCTCACAGGCGCCCGCTGCTCACGCTGGCCGCGCTTTTCCTCGCCTCAGCCGCCACGCTCGGCTTGGCCCGCTGATGAGACGCCTGGGCGAAGGCCGCTGCCAAGGACTTGTTGTTGGTCGTCGGCTACAGGCCTGCATGCATGTGTGCGCGCGTGCGTGTGTGTACGCAATTCAGCGTCGTGTGGGGGACTCCCATGTGTGGATGGAACCAGAAAATAAGCGCGGTGTGCTCTCCTTGCAGACGCATCCGTGCATCCTATAAAGTGCGCGTGAAGATGAGTGGTCCCGAGTGCCGTCGGTGGTTGACATTTACGTTGTGATTATCTTTTTCTTGTTGCACGTGGGTCAGCCGCCTACTGTATCGTCGCTTGTGCTGTATACTGTTTTATCTGCTGTTGCGAGAAAACAGGAGCGAGGGGAAGGACAGGGAAGTCATAAACATGGGAGTATTTGGTTCGCTACCCTGTGCTGGGGGAGGGGAAACGAGGTAAAAAGAGCAAGAAATATGGAGATGGTAACTGTTGAAGGCCCGTGCAAAGTATATACTATTTGGGTGGTTGCTGCGCTGCTGTCCATCGCCCTGTGTCCTGTGTAAAGGCTAGCGCTCCATCGAGACCTTCTGAGCCTTCACGGCTAAGCGCAGCCAATCGACCGGCTATTTAGCTGAGTCGGAGTCACTGAGCAGCATCTTGTCATCAGAGCGTACTGTGATGTCCGATAGGAGCCACACCGGCCGCATTTTCTCTGTGTTCGATGAAAATTGTTTTAAATAAATAAAAAAGAACATTAAAATTAACCGCAAAAGCAAACATTAAGCGCACGACATACGTTATAACCAGTGATTAATAATACGGTATTTACGGCTATTCTGCTTTACTATTATTCGCATTACCATTGCATAAGGCCCATATACAAGCAGAAGCGCCGCATTCTCAAACCAAACAAAACGTCCCAGCGTCACTTGAGACCTTCCGTGAAGGTAGTGCGCCCACGTTTATAAATATGAGCTGTGCCTTTAGCTGTAGCAAAGGCTCTATAAACTAGAAAGCGCAAATTAAACCAAATTATGTTCAGGGGGCAGCAAAAGTTTAGAGACATTTCGGAGCCGTAAAACATAAAATCGCGGCAAATAACTTAGGAGCTCCACTTGTATCGTTAAAATCGCGCAAGAAAAAATGTGATCCCCTTGAATGAAACACAAGTCCTTAGCCGTGTTACGCAGGCGTTCGTGGAGGCCTGAAGGAAGACCTTAGAAACTGCAAGTCGTATACTAAGGGGCAGAGCTCACATTTCTTTAATGTATTGCGGCCCTCTTTACCCAAATGACCTTACGTCATGGTATCGTCATAATTAATTCAAGGCGATTTTAGAGGCAACCGTACGACCGAGACAACTGAAGTTGTGCTGTGCGGGTGCTTTCTGAGGGCGCTCTTCTATGTCAAAGCCATATACATGCTCCAGTTAAAAAGCACAACCTCGCTGGTAGCCGTATTTGTTACTTACTGCAACGTTGTCGTCCATAGACATTTCCTCCTTGTGATCGACTAGAGACAGGACTGTACTGACTGCGACAAGTCAAAGGCCTGTAAACGAAGCCAGTCATCTGAGCCTGCCGCTGCTAAAGATATGGGCCGGTATTCATAAAAGACCTCTTACGCTAGCGTTGTTCACAGGAAAAACTTCCAGCCAATCTCCTGATGCTGGACATATCATTAGTGAAGTCGATCGGCTAATGGCAAAGAACACGTGTACGAACGAAACGCTTTGTGAATTCGACGCCTGAACATTCTTCGCCGTGGCGGATAATACATTGTTCGGGCAATGGTAGCAACATGCGAGTATAGCAGGGGCGCACTCGTAACCTTTTATCCCAAAATAAGCGAAAAGCTTCGCAGCGTTACGCAATGCGTCAGACGCGCCAGATGTGATCGAGAGACAGTCACTAAGACTCGACTAATTTCCTGCGTGTCCGACTGAGCTCGTGCACGATCAGTCAGCAGAGGATCACAGACGTCTCGCGGATGCAGACACTTTTTTGCTGCGCTGGCCTGATCTAAGGCTCTAAGGGTCAATGACCCTTACAGCCTTAGAGACCTGTGACAAAAGGCCAAAGGTCATGGGCAATGTTGTTCCGGTTTTTAATTAAACGTGCACCGTGCTCTCGCATTTCCATAAATGTTTGCGTCGAAGTGAGGAACATCGGAAGATCCTCGTCCACACCTTCTAAAGTACACACACGATCAAGCCAAATTATTATTCACCGTTAGCGAGATATATTCGGCTGGGCAGAGTTTCGTTACAGGGTATACGACAGAAAGTAACTTCTTTACATTGCCAGACATGGGGTTCGAATGGTGGAAACGGATTTAAGCACGACTGGAATGATTTGTTGCAGCGGCACCGAGACAGGCTGAAGGCGCTTAATACCTGCGTCTGCACTTCGCGTTTGTGAATAAGAGGCGTCATACAATCAGCGCATAATGCGATTCCATGACAAAGTACGGTATGACAATTCAATGAAAGTGATGACAGCGTAAAGGTGCTCTGGCAAGGTAAAAAAAAAAAGGACGCTTGCGCCATGTTAATGCGGCGGAGCGCGCATTGTTGTGCGCCGCACGAAGCTGTTACCGATTTGCCCAGTGAGTCGCAGGGTCTTTATACCCTTTGTCGCGTTATACATGCGTAGCTGACGTTTTCTACAAGGGGCCCCGCTAAACAAGGCTAGTTTCATTCGTACTTATTACACCGTCGCTTGTACTGTTGTGCCACCCCATATGTGATTAAGCCGTCTACGTATAGCTCTCGCTATTACGCCTTCACCTGTATATGTTGACCAAACATAAAAGCAAGTGCTTATTTTCGCTATTCCAAATACTGTAATAAAATAAAACGCCAGCTGCATTGTGTCTTCACGCGAAAATCTTTGTTGTCACACTTGAAGAGCTAGGTAGACCACCGATGTGTGGCGCATAACTCCACCACGCCATGTACCAGAGATGAGGCGGCGCTAAAGTTGCCTGAAAATTTACTGCCGATGCTGACCGTTCTTTGAACGACGCGAAATGTTATTCTGCGCTTGTCGCACTATACCGTGCATCAAAGGCTATAGAGACCAAGATCGATGTGATAGTAATGGGCAGCTGCGGTAAAAATACGACAGACATGTGAGCAGCGAACGGAATGCGCATGGTGTGCATTCAAGATTTCTGAAGCGGTAGTCTCCGCAGCACCGAAGCCCCGGAACAAAATGTTGCCTCCCTTTCTGAAAATGCAACGAGAAAGCTAGCAGGAAGTCGTCTCCTCTACCCGGCGCTCCTTTGCAGAGAAGCTTGCTTGCGGTGTTGCAAACATTCGGTTTTCCTCATTCGAACATGCATGGAGCCCGAGAGTGAGGCCAAAGGACTGAAGCAACGGTTTTCTCCACAACGCGTCCAATTGGCTGAAATCAAAGGGATATGTACTGTAGGAGGGGCCACCCAAAATAAAGCGAAATAGCGCTGCGCTGGGCGGAACTACCACGTGGTACGCATTTCTCCTGCTCGCCATGCGTCGGGCAACTCGTTTTGAGATCATTGTACCCAGTGGCGTCTCCCGGGAATGTGTACAGCATTTTCTTCGCGAAAAGAGTTTCGCGCGCTTCTCGTTTGTTGTGATTGCCAATTTAAGAGAAACAGCGCGCGCCTGTGAAATTGTGTTGCTCGGGAAAAAAAGCCGCAGAAACTGTTGAGATTTTAAACACTGCTTTCAAGAACGATTGCTATAGTAAAAACTCGAGTGTACGTGGGGTTCTCTCGGTTCGAAAAAGGGGAAAATACTGATTCATGACAAATCTTGTTCTGGACGTCCGTCAACTTAACATGCAAATGAAAATGTCAAAAAAATTCGTGCTCTTGTGCTTGAAGACCGACGACGGACCATTGAAGAGCTGCGGAACTTATCTGGACTATCTTGGAGCTTGGTTCAGCGAATTTTAACAGACTATTTGGGACTGGGAACGGTCGCTGCGAGATTTGTGCCACGAATTCTGACAGATCAGCAAAAGGTCGTCGAGTGGAAGCATGCCGTGCTTTGAAAGAACAACGCCAAACCAAACTAGACTTTCCTTCCAAGTTGATTAGTGGTGACGAAACTTGCATGACGCTATTTTTAAGGCCTTGAAATTAAACATCAGTCAAGTCAGTGGAAGACGCCATTGTCACCCCGTTCAAAAAAAGTACGTCAAGCGAAGTTAAGCATCAAGACCATGCTCGTTTATCTCTTATGTGAGTGGGATAGTGCGTTCGGAGTTAGTTCCGCCAGATCAGACTGTTATTCAAGCTTTCTATTTAGAATTACTGAAAGTATTGTGCCAGATTGTGCGACAAAAAAAAAGGCCTGTTTTCTGGCAGTTGGGAGACAGATTTTTCCACCATGACAATGCACCAGCTCACGCAGCCATCTCAGTGCGCCAGTTCTTGTCAAAATATAACATGACTCCGTTGCCCCACGACCCTTACTCACCTGACCCCGGGCCGCGCGGCTTTCTTTTTTCTTTTTTTTCACGAATAAAGAGGAACATGAAAGGACGGCGATTTGACGACATAGGAAAGGTGAAGAAAAAACAAGATAAGTTATCAGCCACCGAAACAGACGATCTGAAATATGTTTCCAAAAGTGGAATCACAGATTAGACAAATGTTTTAAGTATCATGGAGATTACTTTGAAGGTGGTAAGGTTGCATTGTAAAAAAAAATACGTAGTCTTTAAAAAAAATTTTTTTTACCCACTCGTAGATCGCACGCATACCAACAATTGCATGCACACCTGCGGTGGAAGTTCTGAAGAATATATTCAGGAAAGGAGGGGGGAGGGTGGCGTTCTTTTTCCACTAATTCGCACACAATGATGTAAGTCCATTGCAACGTGTTGAGCAAGTTTAATCGCCAGTATTGATAAACAACTCCTTTAGTAGTTTTCCAGAGAACTAATTAGCATATATCCCAGTTGAAAAAGACAACAGGAATTCCTGTCGCAACTACAGAAATTTCTGTTGTACAACAGGATTTTTCTGTAGTAACTACAGATTCCTGATGGAGCGACAGACTTTTCTGATGTACAACAGACATTTGTTGTTGCTACTACAGAAGTACAGTCTGTCGTATGTCTGTTGTTACAACAGAAAGCTGAAGCTCTGCAACAGATTTTTGTAGTACTACAGAAATTTCTGTTGTACAACAGGATTTTTCTGTAGTAACTACAGATTCCTGATGGAGCGACAGACTTTTCTGATGTACAACAGACATTTGTTGTTGCTACTACAGAAGTACAGTCTGTCGTATGTCTGTTGTTACAACAGAAAGCTGAAGCTCTACAACAGTTTTTTGTAGTACTACAGAAAAAATTGTCATCACTACAGGCACCCTGTTGTCCCAACAGAAATACTCCTGAAGTAACCCGAAAAACTTCTGTAGTGCTACAGAGAGCTGTTCAAATACTACAGAAACCTATTGTGGCAACAGGCCCCCAATTGTCACAACAGAAGTGTTCCTGATGTAATGCGACCAACTTCTGTTGTACTACAGAAAAATGTTGTTGTACGACAGAAACCTATCATTGCAACAGGCCCCCAGTTGTCATAACAGAAGTGTTCCTGAAGTAATGGACAAGCTTCTGTTGTACTACAGAGAACTGTTCCACAACGGGAACCTATCGCCTCAACATATACCCAATGATCACAACAGAAGTTCACTGAAATTGTGTGATGCGACAAGCTTCTGTAGTGCCCGGTTGAAAAAGACAAAAGGAATTCCTGTCGCAACTACAGAAATTCTGTTGTACGACAGAAGTTGTTGACATTTCTTAATTGGGAGACATTTCTGACGTTACGACAGAAATTCTGATTTCGCAACAGAAGCATTCTGTCGCGACAACAAGAGTTCTGAAGTCGGAACAACAGCTTTATATCCTGACAGCGACTCCGACGTTACGACACCAATTCTGACGTCGCAGCAGAAACATTCGGTCGCGACGGCCAAGTGTTCCGAAGTCGCAACAGAAGCGCTTCCCGTCGCGGTCCTTTAAAATTGTATGTTTTTGCATCGGTAGTGTACACTGTACTTTTCTCCTGCGCGGTATTCAATCGCACTTCTCTGAAGCCGGCAATGCCGACACCGATGGCACCGACACCGGTATTAAAGTCGACGTGGCGAATAGTTATAATTGTGCCGTGACGACGCGGCACCAGCAACGCCCTACCGGCCTCCTCAAAATCGGCCGCTGATCAAAATCATACCATCTGCGGGAATGGCTGCGTATCCGTTGTTTTTTTTGTAAGATGTGGCACACAGGCCTGTGGACTTACATGTGCTGTTACACTGACACATTAGTTAATTTCCCAGGAATATTTCACAAGCTTATGCGAAGCGGAAAAGAAGATTTCGGTTGTTCCACAAAGTTGCGTGAAAAGCTGTCTCGCTCGGGTCTCATTAATCTGATACAGTGCTGCCGTGAGAAGCCAGTATGCTGTCAGAAAGAACTCTCATCCACGAATGTTTATGTAGCTATTTTGCATTGAACACACGAATTATATGCGCGCTCAAAAGTGTAAAGAACGAGAGACAACTGTCGAAACTAGCAGTAATAACCCTAAAAGTCAACGTTGTCTATTTCTGAATTTCTTATTTAATATGGATATCGTACATCAAAATCGATGTTCTAGCACTGCACGATGTACTTGTCGACGGTACGAACACTCTTGCTCTTCTAGAGATGCGGCACTTGTCGCGGTGGAGTGATAGCGGATCTTGGCTCTCAAAATGCAAATGTAAACATCGGCACATCAGCACGTCGTACTATTCACATGGCCAAAATGTACACTCGAAGAACATGTCAGGGGTGGTGCAGTGGTAAGATGCCGGGCTGGGAATCGAGAGGTCGCATGTTCGAATCCTAGGCAAAAACGGTTTTTGTAAATTTTTTTTTTACTTTTATGTTTTTCTTTTTTGTGCTAACAAATTTACATAATCTTACGGACGTCTCTGTCAATTTTTAATTCAATATTGATCAAGAACTACAGAACTTTCTACTACAGGACGTCACACTACAGACAACAGAACTACAGGCAACAGAACTACAGGCAACAGAACTACAGGCAACAGAACTACAGGCAACAGAACTACAGACAACAGAACTACAGAAACAACGTCCCAAAATACAACAGACTGGTAAAATTTCCTGTTGTGTTTTTCAACTGTACGTCAAGCGAAGTTAAGCATCAAGACCATGCTCGTTTATCTCTTATGTGAGTGGGATAGTGCGTTCGGAGTTAGTTCCGCCAGATCAGACTGTTATTCAAGCTTTCTATTTAGAATTACTGAAAGTATTGTGCCAGATTGTGCGACAAAAAAAAAGGCCTGTTTTCTGGCAGTTGGGAGACAGATTTTTCCACCATGACAATGCACCAGCTCACGCAGCCATCTCAGTGCGCCAGTTCTTGTCAAAATATAACATGACTCCGTTGCCCCACGACCCTTACTCACCTGACCCCGGGCCGCGCGGCTTTCTTTTTTCTTTTTTTTCACGAATAAAGAGGAACATGAAAGGACGGCGATTTGACGACATAGGAAAGGTGAAGAAAAAACAAGATAAGTTATCAGCCACCGAAACAGACGATCTGAAATATGTTTCCAAAAGTGGAATCACAGATTAGACAAATGTTTTAAGTATCATGGAGATTACTTTGAAGGTGGTAAGGTTGCATTGTAAAAAAAAATACGTAGTCTTTAAAAAAAATTTTTTTTACCCACTCGTAGATCGCACGCATACCAACAATTGCATGCACACCTGCGGTGGAAGTTCTGAAGAATATATTCAGGAAAGGAGGGGGGAGGGTGGCGTTCTTTTTCCACTAATTCGCACACAATGATGTAAGTCCATTGCAACGTGTTGAGCAAGTTTAATCGCCAGTATTGATAAACAACTCCTTTAGTAGTTTTCCAGAGAACTAATTAGCATATGTCACCTGTTTCATGCAATATCTGGCGTAAGCAACGGCAATTAAAGCTAATTTATACCAGCATTATTCTTTACAAGCAAATCGGACAGTACTTTGTCAGATAGCTAATTAGCATCTTTCACCAGTATCATGAAATCCTACACCTTCGCAAGTAACGAAAACTAAAAATAACTTATCGCAGTATACCTCGCCCGTTTCTTTTGGAATTTGGTGCAGCTATGAAAACCGATACAACGCTAAAGCAGCCGTCAATTTTGTGCCCCAACCTCACCACGTCTGCATAATGACAGCTCCAGACGCTATACACACGTAAGTGAAAATATCACACAGCTACCAGTAGTAGTAAAATGCGCAGCCTTTATCGCAGACAGTCCCAGTTAGGTGCAGCAACGACAGTAGCGAAGCAGAAGATACTTTTTTTTTCTAGGAAAGTTCTTTACGCCAGCTGTATTTAAAGGAATCTGGGCGAATCGAATAAAAATAGAGGTTTTAATTAAAAAGTTTGCTAGAGTCAGCAGCTTGAAACCGCTGTTGTAACATTCGGCGAACCATCAAGGGCAACACCGACGCGTCCTGTAAACACCATTCAGTGCTACAGTAAATGTATATGATCGAGTTAGCTGCCCCAAGCGCCGCCATTTTAAACGAACTTGTTGCATGGCATGCACTGTCTAGCCCAACAAGTCAAAGTACAGCGGGCAATAAAACGCCAACCCACAGAGGCTTCTATCATCTTGTCTTTTCTAGTAGTTATTTCGCGCGAAACCTTCAGTTTTTGTCAAACACCAGTGGAATGCGCAGAGGTGCACGCATACCTCGTGCATATCCACGCACGTTCAAATGGCAGAGGCCACGCGATGGTTGAGTTGGATACCTCCGTGCACTACGTGCAAATAAACGAGGACGCGGAATGTTCAGTCGCCCCACTAAATTAGGGGACGCTTAACAGAGGTAGCAACACGGAACTTGCGTGCGAGTAATGTTCCATGGATTCAGATGGGCAATAACTCAACGCTTTCCATAACCCGCCGTGGTTGCTCAGTGGTTATGGGGTTAGGCTGCTGAGCACGAGGTCGCGGGATCGAATCCCGGCCACGGCGGCCACATCTCGATGGAGGCGAAATGCGAAAACACTTGTGTACATAGATTTAGGTGCGCGTTAAAGAACCCCAGGTAGTCAAAATTTCCGCAGTCCTCCACTCAGAAAGTGGTTGTGGCACGTAAAACCCCATAATTTTTTAACGCCTTCCATACGTAGACGACATAAGGCCCTGAGGGGCGCCTATAACCTAAAGCTATTCCATAGTTTTCTATTCCAATTCTGCAATCAGCCCTCCGCGATTAGTCAAAAAATGTTCGGGCAAATCCCACTTCCCCTGTCTGTCACGCGACGTCACGAAAACCGCGAGAGGTCCCGATCTGATACGACGTGTTTACACTGATTATGCATGAATAGACCGAACAAAAGAAAAATAATTATTTCTGATTCGCCATTGCCTTTCTGCTATTGTCAACAGTTTTCGGGCTACGCATACTTCGCTTCTGTCACGGATATCACAAAACCGTGAAAACTCACCGCGTCAAAGTGACGTGTACGCGTTAAAGGTGCATTTATTTTTCCGACCACAACTGAATTTTTTTTTTCTGTATAGCCTGAGACTGCTCCATTCCGAAAGGAATAGAAGATGGCTGCCCGCCGATCACCCAGGCACTGGCTATTCGCACCTGTCGAAGAGCATGGATTTATTTGCGTAGAATAAACTTCTTGCGTGGCAGCATTACGTTATCGAGCCTTTTCGGCAAGTATAGGACATCACTCTGCCAACTCTTCTTTGCTGAGGATCCCTTTTAGTGGCATCCCTGACCTTCCGTTGCACGCCGCCGCTATTTTCCACCAGCCACCGTAAGCTAAGGGAAGCGGACCAATCTCAGATGCCGGCATCACCCTCCTCATCCGGTTATCTATTTTCACTGCGCTGGGTCGGCCCCATCAAAACCCTCTCCACTTGAGCGTGTTCCTCGCCTTTTGTCAGCCAATTATATAGGGAAAACCGCTTAATGTACGCGATTTTATTCGTTTTGAAAGCAGACAAAGGTGACCTCCTATATAAACAAAGAGAGCGTTTGATTGGGCTGTTCAGACAATACTGCGTTTCACCGCCCAATGCTTGCGTCGGCGGTTACGTAAATTTGACGTCAGGAGATTGGAACATAAACAGATTGAAACAGTTTTACGTTGTAGGGCCCCTGAAGGTACACAGATTTCGTTAGAAAGCTGATAATTTCGTTAGAGGGCATGCAGTGACGAAGGCCTCAACTTGTTACGCTTTACCGTCGACTTGATGGCTTCCCCCTTTTATCCTAACTGCTGTCAGCCTATGAATGTGGCGTCACGTATCCGATCTTGCAGGCGTTACCTTAAAAGACAAGTCGCTTTAAAGTCACAACGAATGCCGTCGTTTGGAGAAAACGCGTCGTACACATTGTCATAGGTTGTTCCTTCGATGGGTCTGCACACTTCCGGACTGCAAAATGCTGAGAGATTACCCGCGCTCCAACGCTTGCTTTTGTGACGATTCTTGTATTTTTGTGTGAGCATAGAAACATAACCTAAAGTAGTCCACTTTCCTAACTTTTTCTCAGCGTCTCTATCTCTCTCGAAGCTTTACGGTATATGGGAACCACCCAACTCGCGAAGTGTTAAGGACATATCAGCACAGTACAGTGACTTGGGGGCCACCACAATGTGCACTATTTGGATGAAATCGGCCAGACCTTGTAGATAACAGAAGTTCTGGGCTCTTTTACTGTATGCGTCTTCTAGGAAAGCCGATGTTCCACTTGAAAACAGTGCTTTGGAAGAAAAAAAAAGAGAGAGAAAAATATAATATACGATCGTGGTATGTATTGCTCATTGAAATGTTTAGGCCTCTCGGTCTTTTCACGTGATGTCATGGTTCTACGTCTGCATGCAGGCCTTATGTTATCACAAGGGTGTTTAGTGAACATCCGCAGCTTCTTCCACGCGAAAGAGTAAGTGTCGGGACCATTTTCATCAAACGGGGTTTCAAACACGAATATCACATTAACTTTACCTGCACGCGTGAAAATATCGAGCAGATATCAGGCGCCAACAGCTTAGGAAGAATTTCGGTGAGCGCTTGCTCTTCGCCAGATAAGCGAAAGTTGTTGTATTCACAGCAACAGTTGAACGTTTTACCGGGTGACACCCGCACATGCGGACGTTCGTAGGGAGTTTTAGTTTTTGCGCACCCAAAAGTTAGGGGACGCGATTTGCCGGGCGTACGAAAGAACGCAAGCAGGGCTTTGGGAGCGCGAAGACGCTTGGGTGCACCGTTCCTAAAACTCCCTGTTATATATACTTACGTGGGTTCACGTTTCGCCGTGCATGTTGTCGTTACTTGCGCGTATACAAATAAACTATTGTTTCTCTCACTGGAATCGAGTGCGAACATTTTTTTTTTTCACAAGCGCGTGCTGCGCGCCCCATCGCCGCGGCCCAGAAATCCGCGAAGAAGCGTCACCACCTCGTCCGCAAAGCAGTCACGTGGTGCGGAACTCGCTGCGATTCGAAGCAAGGAGCCGAGCAGCTCTCGGCACCTCCGGAACAAGCCGGATCTACTGGCGGGGCGAACCAAGCGTGCGCAATTATAGCTGCACGCGTTGCATCGACGCCCTGGCTGCCATGCAATCGGTGATAGACGAACTCGTATATGGTTACGTGCGCAGCATTTACTAGGTGATTAAAGATTGAGCCGGCACGAGCGACCGAAATTCGCTCAAAGTCGTGCTGTGCTGCGACGCTATATGGAGGGCGATGATGACACTCTAGATGACTGCAGCAGAAGATGCAGACCTACTGGTGTTACGCTACACCTTTGACGAAGGGCGTACGTGTCGGACACTAAAATCGCTTATAGATGTGGTACAGCTGCTCCCTGAATCCATGTCCCGCGTTCCGCGACTAGAGCACGAAAAACACAAAGACAGCACAATAGACGCGGACAACTGTGTGCGTCCTTCGTGATCTATGTAGGATGTCCCAGCTAACATTAACCAAGCTCTTCAGCGAAAAAAGAATTAAAAAAAAAACATTGAAAAAAACATGGTGCGAGATACAGTTTTAAGACCTACTGTGACCAGTCGTCAGATTTTCGACAACCAAAGCACCGCAGGTTTTATAATTGCATCTTGCACCATGTTTTGTATTTTTTTTATTAGAACAGCTTGGTTAACGTTAGCTGGGACACACGGTATATAGTCAGCTCATATGGAATACCGACAAGCCCTAGTTTACAGTAATTCAATGCATTTCTTCGCTGTTTATTTATTTATTTATTTATTTATTTATTTATTTATTTATTTATTTATTTAAAAGCCTACATCGCCCAGTTGGGCATTATTGTTGGGGGTTCGAAACAAGAGCCACAATCAAAATAATAAAGCAGATAGGCACAGTTGTCCCTTAAACATTCAACTAAAGCATGCATCTTGCAAGGAAGAAGAAAACATATTTGCGGGATCATCGATCACACTGCATCCAACCGATTCCATTCGGAAATCGTAAAAGGAAAAAAAGAATGCGCAAATACATCCGTGCTACATTTCACGAACCTTTTTAGCATGATCATTTCTGTGTGATATGCAGCGTGGGCTCATGTAGAATTATTAAAACCAGTTTCATCATACAAAACGTAATATGAAAACTTTTAAACGCAAAAATTTTCTTCACTGCTGAAGAGGTTTCGAACCTAATTCATTCTTAATGTGAGTTATA
The DNA here is from genome assembly GCF_038994185.2 of Dermacentor albipictus. Classification (NCBI taxonomy): domain Eukaryota; kingdom Metazoa; phylum Arthropoda; class Arachnida; order Ixodida; family Ixodidae; genus Dermacentor; species Dermacentor albipictus. The sequence continues at coordinate 50,120,501 of NC_091821.1, forward strand.
CTGTAATTAAAGTTATAATTACCACTGCCAAACGTGCAGCACGGTTCTGTATGCGTTCAGGCTTATAGATTAGCGTTTGGCCATGAGGATACCATACTGTACAAGTATATTCGAGAATTGGACGCACTTTGGTGACATACAGAGCTTCATACTCAAATCCGCCCCAAGCTGCCTTAAAGGCAGTTTGGGGCGGATTTCAAGTTACGTGTAATGGAATTTGACACATTCTGGCTTTACCAGTTACATACAGCCTATATTTTTATTCCATGATAGATCCGAAGTAGACATCAATGTACTTAAAATGTTCAATGCGGCCGAGCAGTGGCTATAAAAATGGAAGGGTTTGCATTTCCTAGTAAAACTAATAAAACAACACTTACATTCAAATTCATTTCCCATTTTTCGCACCACGATACCACAGTGTCAAGATCACGTTGCAAGACGTGAATATCATCCATGCCGTGTATATATTTACAAATGACACAATCGTCCTCGTACAGCCTGACATTAGAAGTTAACAGTTCTGAGAGATCATTAATATAAACTAAAAACAATCAGTGGCCTTCCACTTTGTGAAGAAGTTTGACCAGCGAAGCTGTGTATGTGAACCCCTTAATGGCGAACTGCACCTCCACCGCGGGTCGACCCGGCACTGCACCATCTTCTGGATCGGCCCACGTACGCGAAGTACTTAACGCCTGCTTCACCTCTGTCGCGGGTAGGCCTATCTTCGGGATTTTTTTTTTCTACACGCGGACCCGGCAGGGAGGAAACTAGCCCTTAACAGCTTCGCTGTAAAAGTAGTGGTCCTGGCAGTGAACCTTGTGGCACTCCGGAAGTCACGTCAACATACAAAGAAGAAGAACCATTTACGACAGCGGCCTGCTTTCTACAAGATAGATAATCCTTCACCCAACCAAGAACAGAAGCAGGCAATACTAAAAATGTAGTAGTAGTAAAATACCATGCGGAACAGTGTCGAATGCCTTCTGAAAATCAAGGGATACCGAATGAACTTGTGGCCCCCTATCGTATAAACTTAAAACATCATGAGAAAATTCACAAAATTGTGTAACACGATAAACGGACCTAAAACCATGCTGTACTGAAGAGAAAAAATTATTGCTTTCCAAATGTTTTATAATACTGCTATAGATTACGTGCTCAAGGGTTTTACAGCAGGCACTTGTCAAGGAAATCGGTCTGTAGTTAGTGACGCTATTTCTGTTACTGGACTTTAGTATTGGCACAACACTCGTGAACATCCACTCAGATGGGAGTTTCCGATCTACTAGTGATTTAGAAAACAAAATAGCTAGAAAGGCACCAGAGCTCTCGCACATCTCTTCAATACATGGTTGAACATCGCGTCAGGCCCTGGAGCCGAGTTTGAATAAAGGCATTCGAGAAGAGTGCACACACCATTTGTGGAGACAATGTCAGCCATAGGTTCAAAAGCGCGGCGCGTAACAAACGGCATTTCACCTTGGAATAGTTCGGAAAACACAGGCTGAAAATATCTCGCTTTCTGTATGTCTTCCGATAAGTTCGTTTGGTCATCAATAATGTTCGGGATGCCAACTGAGTCTATCTTATTCGATTTCAGGTATTTCCATAGCTCCTCGGAATTAGTAATACGTTTTCTCTCTAAAGAAACGAGGAAGGTATTTTTCGCTTCTCGTAATGGTTTTTTAGCACTCTGCTTGTTTCACCAAGTTCTTCCTGAACATCAGAAGCTTTTGCTAGCCGGAAGCGCTTGAAAAGGCGGTTCTTTTTGGTTGATTAACTTCCTTGAATTTGCAGTAATCCAGGGTTTATCAGCCCTACGCTTCGTTGTAATAACCTGGGAAGGTACATGGCAATTGACAAAACTAGCGAGCCCACCTTTAAAGTAAACCCAAAGATTGGTGATGTTCATGACTAAAGAAAACTCATGCAACTGAGTCAGACCAAATTATGGGATTTTTACGTTCCAAAACCACGATCTGGTTATGAGGCAAGCCGTGGGGGGAGGGGGGGGGGGGCTTTCTTTAACGTGCACCTAACAACACGGGTGTTTCCGCACTTCGCCCCCATCGAAATGCGGCCGCCGTGGCCTGGATTAGATCGCGCGACCTCGTGCTCAGCAGCCCAACACTATAGCCACTAAGCAACCGCGGCGGGTCATGAAACTCAGTCAAAAACAACGTTAGAATGAACGATATCGCGTCGTAGTTACCGCTCTCATAAAAATTCTTCGCGTCTGCATTTTTTTTTTAACTTTACACTCTCGCAAACCATGCACCAACAACCATCCCGTGGTCACTAATCTCCGTCATCGTTGTAACCGACTCTATAAAGGTGGGATGGTTACAATAAACAAATATTGTATGTGGGCACATGATTCACTATACCTTGCGGGGGAATTAACAGACTTATGTAACTTATGCTCGTTAATAAGTTCCTCGAGAGTCAAGTACGTGCTAGACCGCGAGCAAAAAACGGGAGCGTGACTTACCCAGTCAATATCAGAAAAATTGAAGTCCCTTCCGAACAGAACATGCCCAGCCCCTAATGTAGCCAATACTTCAGACAACGCTTCCAGCAGCTGTACGTTGTTACAGTTAGGAAGCCGATAAAAACCTACAGCAACGTGTTGCGCATCGGACAGTTCAATTTTACACCACACAGCTTCGCCCTGAAGGTTGCCAAATGATACTGGCACCCTTTTCAATCTGTTATCAACCGAAATGAAAACTCCCCCACCAAACGCATCGCGATCTTTGCGATAGACGTTTGCATGGGAAGGAAAAACTTCTGCATTGTAAATGCTTTTGTCGAGCCACGACTCGGTGCCTAAAATTGTGCCGGCACTCGCAGTAGTCACGAGGTCCAAAAATTCATCCTTTCAAAGCGAAACTTTCTTTGTCTCACTGATTCGTCCGTGAGCGCCGAAAACGCACTGCCGGAAAGCCAACTTACACATCTGTGTAGAACACTGCAGTTTACATTCCAGCGTCGCCTGGCCGGCCGGGCAGTGTCTCAAACGGCGCGAAGCAACGCGCTCAGCAAGAGTAGCCCATGCACACAAAGTTCACTGAAAGCGCAAGTTTCGCCTTCTAGGCATGACACCACCCTTGTCGCGATTTACTGAGCTTCCCTGCTTATCGGAGACCGCAAGTGTGCGTGAACACGGGCTCGTCTTAGTATCTGGAAAAACAAAATCAAAGCCCTCTTTTTAAAAATGGTTGGACCCCCGTTACCCAGACAAACTATATATCTGCATTGCATTACGCGCGTCACGCAATGCATTCCCGGCCGTCACCAAGGGTGGGCCGCGAGTGCATCGCACGGCGGAAGAGGCTGGCGTACGCGAACGTAAGCGCGAGTGCGATCGTGCCCCTAAGGCCGATACCGTGCATCGGCAATGGCACGCAGAAGCCATGTGGGCGACGCTTGTGCAGTTGAGATGCCTACTGGTCTTGAGCGTCTTGAACATCAGACCGGACACGTCTCGTTGTGATGCGGAAACGTTCCTGGCAGGAACGATGACCTTAAAGCCACATAGTACGCCGATCCTCGTGTGCGGTGACTTTAACATAGATGTGGCGAAAGAGCACGGCAGTCGGATCGAGAGTTTCATGCTAGATCGCTACTCGTTGAAACTGAAGACGCTAGGGAGACCCACGACGCAACACCGTTCCTGCATTGATCTCACTTTTGCAAGCATGCTGTGTCACGTTACGATGACAGAGCCTCTGACCGTCTACTACAGCGATCATAAGGCAATACCATAGAGAAAAGATTGAACAAGAGCGGACACTCCCGTAGAGCCCAACGGTCGAATTGACTGCAGCGCACCAAGGCGTCGGTGTTAATACCTGAACCACGTGCACTTCCGGTTTTGGGCGCTCGCGTTTTGAACGCTATAGCTGGTACGCGTTACGCCTGCGGCGCTGATTTTTTTTTTTCTTCTTCTACAGCTTAACTGCGCGCGGTCTTCGTGCGAAATCGTTGCATTATTAGGCAAAATTGTTTGCGAACGATCTTTACAAGCCTCCACCGAATATGTGCCACGTGCAATTCCATAAAGGCGCAAGACGCCTTGTGAAATGAGGAAATGTTTATTTTATTCTATGTAAATGCTCATTGCGGGCTTTTTCTGCATTCATCCAACGTTGTGGCACCAGGCAAGCAGCAATAGTTCCCGCACGAAGCTCCACCGGACGACGTCAGCTGAAAAAATTAAATTACAAGTGTCATTTGGTATTAGCACATACAAATAACGCGTGTAGAGGCGAGACGTGCGAAAGTGGTGAAGGGGTGGCATTACAAACGAAATCATTTCGCTTTTACATACACGGCGTAGAAAATACGCTACTCATCCCAAACAATACCGTAGTTACCACGAAAACATCGTATTTACAAACATTCCCCTCTTCCCGGGCCTTACTTCTTGCACTTTAAGAGCACGAATGCACGGGCTACTGCGCGTTCCCAGGAGAACTTGGCTACAACCAACGCGATAGTACGCTACGAATACACATAAGTGGCCCCAACACAGGCTCTCAACCAGACCATGCTGCACGCTCACAGAATTACTTCTACTCGCACTCAATACAAATGCCTGGGTACAAGGCCTGTCTTCAGACGTTCAGAAGACAGAATTTTCGAATTACAAGTTCCTGGCGTTTGAGCTCCTTGGCGTTATCTTTTGCGCTTTCTGCCGGCGCAAGCAACACACTCCCGTGTTATCACGCTCATCGCGTTTTCGACAAGCGTGAGTACCGAAAGAAGGCATAAATTGTTGCGGTGCTATAAAAATTGTCACAAACTTGTCGCAGTAAGATTCAGTACGTGCCAAACTAACTGTCACCATGGCCGAACTGTTTCGCTGCGTCACGATAGGCGCGGCGAGCGTGCCTCATATAGGGTGCCTCGATGCGCGCCCGCGCTCGAGGCACCCTAGCCTCATAAGTAACAAAAAAAAGTACCGGACATAATTTTCAACAATGTTGGGCGTCAGAGAAAGCGCCACGAACTTGTTTTGTCAGTGCATTAAAGCGCGAATCTTAACTGCGCACCACGGACCAGCTGTTCTTCGCTAACCGCGTCACAGCGCCAGGCGCGCCGACTGCGCTTGAAAAGTACCCCAAAAAGTTACGAAATTAGTTATAATAATGTTGGGGGTCAGAGAAAGCGCCAAAAATTGTCGCAGTGAGATTCAGTACACGCAAAACTGCGTCACAGCGTGTTCTTGACTGGGGCTCATAGAGAGCGTCGCAAACATCTCCCAGTACGAGTCATTAATTCAAATTAACTGCGCCACGACGTCCGCTCTGTCTTTCGTTAACCGCGTCACAAATCTAGCCTAGGTGTCGTGCCATAAGCCTAATTGCTTGAAATGCGTCGCATGCAGACTGTTGAACCAAGTTTCTCACCTTGCCGTAGTCCAATATTGCAGTGGTGCCATGTGGAAGTTCAGAAGGAACGCAAGATTTCGCCAGGAGCCTACCAAACTAGGCTAAATCAAAAAACAGAAATAGGCAGACGGGTCGCCGAACAGGCCAACGCTCAGATGCGCAGCCAGTCTCGCTGGCTTCGGCGGTGTGTCCATAGAATAAAGAACCAACTTTGGTGTGTCTGACGAATGACGCATGCATCTGGCTCGTCATTCGCCGATTCGCCTGTCGCTAGGCAACGGAAGTAAGCCGCAAAGTTTAATTTACACGCAGATTTTTACTTTTGCTAGGGAAAAAAATTAAACAATTTCTGTTAACCTAATTTCACACCCTCTTCTTTCTTTTTTTTTTTGATGCTCGCGGCAGCAAACGGTCGGCGTTAATACTACGGTGACGCATTTTCTGTTGTCAGTTTTTGCCGAGTGTCCCCTCTTGTTTAATTCCTTTCTCTCCGGCAATACTGTGCAAGTGTAGAGACGTCCGTGAAAGTGTGAGTGTGTGCGTGCAACCAACGGCTACACGATCTAAAATAAAGGCTATGCAACTTAACGAAACGTGTCTTCATTCAATTGAAACGTTCAAAAAATGCAATCCTAACCAAGCAATCAAATCACATATGCATACCATCAGGTCGCTCGGCATTTGTTCGGTTCGTTCCGTGGTCGTTGGCTTCGGACTTTCACTTTGATTCAGTTTGCATTGGGGGAAGCTTCGCGTTCAACCATCTTTCTTTAAGAAAGAGGCTGAGATTTTGTTATTCTGCCCTTCATGTATCTTTGGCAGCGAGCATAATGCCTTAACGAGCGCCTGTTCCTGTTCCACTGTGAAGGGCCCGGATTTATCTCGTCGTCCCCGAGGACAACAAACGCCACATCAGCATAGGCAGTACCACCAGACAGTTCTGTATAATTGCCTCAAAGAGGCAATGATAAACAGTCAAATCGCAGTCAGTCAAATCGATAAACTGAATCGTGAAAGCGGGGCATACTGACCTGAAGAGCAAGAGGCCCTAAGCATCCCGTCTTCATGACACCATCGAAACCCAAAGGCGGCTCGCGGAGCAGGCACTTAAATAGTTCGTGATCACATGACGATATACGCAGTGCCCAGGTTGGCTGATTGAAGATATATTTGATACCTGGAAAAGCGGCTATCAAATCCAACGCAGTGGGATACGGCTGGGAACCAGGGAATGCCAGGCACTGTTCGATGTATCGTGGTGCGTCGTTCCAAGCGTGCCTAAACTGCGTGTCGCACGAGACGATTAGCGCCTGCCGAAGCTGATGAGCAAGAGACTAAGTATCTTGTCTTCATGACAGCACCGAAACCTGGCTTTGCCCATTGCAATGCTATATGACACAGAAGTAATTCAACATGGAAGTCACCTTTAAAGATATCTTGCACTGGGGATATCATTCGGTCACTGAGTCCGGATCACAGACGCTGACTCAATCCGGTAGTTTTCAAATATCGCAGCAGCGCTTTCGTGGCCTTTTGTAGCTGCGATATGCGAGGTCGTGCTCCCAAGATCTTGTTCAAGGTGAACGGCTTTCTATCTAGCTGATTGAGAGCTGTGCAGAGGTCATGCCTTTCATTTTCAAAAGATGGGCAGTAGCACAGTAGATGTTCTATGGTTTCCTCGACACCGCAGGCATTGCACTCGGCGCTATCAGCCATTCCAATCAAAGATGTATATGCATTGGTGAATGCGACGCCCAAGCGTAAGCGACACAGCACTGTTTCCTCATTACGCGGAAGCCCTGGTAACAGCCGCAGTTGCATAAATGGATCGAGGGAATGCAATCGATGTTGAGTGAATTCAGGTGTGTGCCACTTTTCCAATGTCAAGCTTGGCTAAGTGTTGGGCTGCGTCATTTCGCGATAAAGGTATAGAAACGGGTTGCTCCTTCGTGTGCTTTCCTAGCAGCTTCGTCAGCGAGGTCGTTGCGGAGATACCGCAATGGCCAGGCAGCCACTGAAACACGACATCGTGTCCTTTCGCGATCATATATATGTACGATGATGCATTTCTCGTATCTCCGACACGAGTTGTTCACAGGACCCGCGACAAATAGATGACAGAAGACATTGTAAGGCCGCCTTCGAATCGCAGAATATTGCCCACCGATTAGCCGGTTGGTTATTATTATAATCAACGGCACCTCGGAGAGCGACAAGCTCCGAACCGGTCGATGTTGTCAAGTGAGACATCTCGTATCGAATGCTTAGTGATCGTGATGGTATAACCACTGCGCCGGTGGAGCTGGTCTGAGTGGAAAAGCCGTCCGTATATATGCATGTACTCGGTCAAAGTAGAAAGTGTGCAAACAATCCAGAGCTGCTTGCTTCAAGGCCAAGGTAGGCAGGTCGGTATTCTTCCTTATCCCTGGAACCGTAAGACGCACTTGAGGTTGTTTTAAACACCACAAAGCCGAGGTTGAACGTGCTGAGGGTGTGAAGCCCGATGGTAAGGAGGCACGATGGATGCTGACCTCGTTGGAGAAGGACGCCTGTGGTCGTTATTCTGGCAGGCAGGCAAAAGAGCTTGACTGCATCTGTGAAACATGACGAACATGGGCCCTAAGCGCTTCGGTGCTGATGTAAGTCGTGATCGGATGGTCTTGAGCCATTATAATGGTTCCTGCTGTTGAGGCGCTCCGCGGAAGGCCTAGGCAAACACGTAGTGCCTGAGCCTGCACGCTCTGAAGTTCACGAAGATTTGACTTGCATGTTTTAGCAAGCACGGCAGAGCTATAGCGTAGGAATCCGATGAAACGTGCTCGATATAACCGTAGCATGGAGCCCACTGACTATCCCCATATTTTGCCGGCGATGAACTTGAAGACGTGAACAATAGATGTGAGCTGCTACTTCAAGTGGGCAACTTGAGGGCTCCAAGAGAGGTCCCGGTCTACAATGATGCCCAAAAAACGATGATTTCTCTTGTAGGAAATAGGCTGACCATTTATGCATACTGGATAAGGAGTCATCGCTTTTCGCGTAAAAGCGACGAACGCACATTTTTCTGTTGAGATGGTAATGCCTTGTAGGCGAAGATAGTCAGATGCCTGTGTTGCTACTTTCTGTAGCCGTGCGCGAACCTGCACACGAGTGACCACTGATGTCTAGATGCAGATGTCGGCGCAAATTGAGACACTCACTGTTTCCGGTAGGGATTCGGCCAGCCAAAGAAGCACGAGGTTGAAAAGAATAGGGCTTAGAACACCGCCTTGGGGAACGCCTCGGCATGTGTAGTGGTCGATAGTCGGACCGTCTTCCGTACTTACGAACGAGGACCCTTGTGTCAAGTAGTTTCTGATCCGTCGATCTACTCGCCCTCCTAGTTCAATTGTCAAAAGTGCGTCTAGAATGGGTTGACGGGAAACGTTGTCGTAACGCCTTTCATGTCAAGAAAGAGTGCTACTGATCAGTGGCGTAGCAACGGGGGGAGGGGGGGGGGGGCGGGGGGCCGTGGGCTCCAGGTGCAAGGGGCCAGTGGAGGGGGGGGGGGTGTCATATGCGTCTAAAGACACCCCTCTTTCCGCCGGCTACACCTGGGGGGGGGGGGGGGGTGACAGAAGACTTATTGGGCCCCGGGTGCCAGGCGACCTAGCTACGCCACTGCTACTGATATTCGCTTCCGAGATTTTTGCTGTTCTACAGATGATACTAGATCGATGACACTGTCAATCGATGAACGACCTCGTCGAAATCCCGCCATAGAGTCAGAGTAAATTTTGTGGTGTTCAAATTCAAATTCTGTATTTTCCAAAACAAGTTTTGTGGTTGACAGGGCTAAAAGCTGCGGTCTGCAGCTTGACAGAGGCCCGGACACCATATTCAAGGCAGGGCTTGACCTCGACGTGAATGTCGAAAATTAAACAAAAACTTACAGAAAATAACAGTTCATAAGAACACATAATACCAGATTTATATATATACAGAAGCAGATACATATATATACACACACACCCATATATACACATTCCTACACAAACATATATATATACATATATATAAAAGTCAAATATAATGAAAGAAAGAGGGAAACTAACGTATACGCATATATACATATATATATACATACATATATATATGCACACATACATGTACATATATGAATTCACATATGCATACACAGAAACACATATAATACATCAGGAAAAGATATCACATTCCAAAAACACTACAATGTGAAATACAAGCAGTCACAGGAGTATTTAGCTTCTGTTAAAGAAAAAAAAAAGAATATGAATGTACGTAGCTTCACGACAATAATGGTAGGTATGATATTTTTTTTAAAGAAAAGAGCTGTTGAAGTAATGCTAGTGTGGGCTTTACTATATCTTTGTGTTTATTTAGGATTAACGGAAGATTATATTTCAAAGACAGCAGTTTGTAAAAAGTGCGGAAACGCGGAATTATTCAAAAGTCAAGAGAACGTGTACGATCATTGGTATTTTGCTGAAGCAGTGCTATTTTACTAATAAAGCTTTTAAAAGAGGGTGAAGACACATGGAATGAACGCAAAACACGAAATTCGTACATATGTTGTATTTTCATAATGTTGTACAGCCTAAAATAATATTCTGAGGAAGCTAAATAATAGATATTTGCGATATTGCGAACAACTTTTTTTTTGTAATAAACAAATCCTCGTAATATTCCTTTGTGTAGTGGTCAACCATACGAGACTACAGTAATTAATATGAAAAGCGAACAACGCAGAATAAATTTGTTTTTTGGCTTCCACTGGGAGAATTGCACGGCAACGCGATAGAGCTCCTGTGGTTATTGAAAGTTTTTTGCATAAGTTGTCAACATACGAATCCCATGTGAGATTAGAGCTAAATGCTACTCCGAGAATTTTATATTCACTGACGGTTTCGATCCTGTGCCCGTCGCAGTATATATCCTGTTCTAAATTGATTACTTTATTTTTTGCACGGAAGAAAAGTACTTTGGTTTTAGCTGGGTTAATCTTGAGGCAGTTAGAATTTGACCAGAATAAGAGCTTCTCAAGGACCTGATTACATCTTGACGCTAGATCGGCTTCATCAGTTCCGGAGAGTAGGATAGTGCTATAATCGGCATATATGATAAATTTCGAGCTTGTGTCAATACGGACAATATCGTTTATGTATACGTTAAACAAAAGAGGACCTAAAATACTGCCTTGAGGTACACCACATTTTATATCGAGGGGAGATGAATGGTAATTGCCAATGTACACAGACTGAGTCCTGTTGGCTAAGTACGAGCGGAATAGTTCGAGCTGCTTACCGCGAACCCCGTAGTCCGAGAGTTTTAATATAAGTATGTTATGGTTAAGTGAATCGAATGCCCTATTGTAATCTACGAAAAGACCGAGAGTTATGTGTTTATTTTCAATGTTTTGTAGCACACTTTCTTTAAGTGTTAAAAAGCTGTTTGGTAGAGCGCCCTTTTCTAAAACCAAACTGCGCGTCGGAAAGAAAATTTATTTTGTCAAAGAAGTTAGTCAGTCGAGAAAACAATATTTTTTCTAAGCCTTTAGAAAAAATTGGTATCACAGATATTGGCCTGTAATTTTTTTGTCTCATTTTTATTGCCTCCCTTGTAAATGACTGTTACCTTGGATCGTTTCAGTGCGTCAGGAATTTGACGCGATTGGATAGCGAGATTGAATTTGTGAGCGAGCGCAGGTGTAATGTATTCGATAACATATTTTATGGGCTTTATTTGTAGGTTGTCTATATCTAAAGCCTTGCTGTTCTTTAGACCTAGAAATGTTCGATAAACTTCAGCTTCACCTATATCATGCAGAGCAAAGCTTTCAGCAGGGCAATTGCGTGACGGTCTGATAACCTGCAGGTTACTATCTGGAAGGACGTGGTCTAGAAACGCTTGGTTGAAATGATCAACAAGCGCCTGACCGACATTCTCACGGTTATTGTGCGTTAACTTTGAGGGCGTTTCCGTATTACTTTCGCGACCGAGCACCCTGTTTAGCACTTTCCAAGCGGCGTCAGGTTGCTGTTTCTTTATATCAGAAAACAACCGCTGATAATATCGTAATTTTGCCGACCGTAGCTCGGCGTTCAGTTTATTTCTTAAAGTTTTAAAATCTTTCAAATCAGACGGTACTCTTGTACGTAAGAAGGTGTGAAATAATCGATTTTTCTTATTGATAGCTTTCCTGTGGCCAGGAGTCACCCAAAGTTTTCTTATTCTTTTTGATGGTTTGAAACTTGTGAAAGGAAAATGTATCGCGTATATTCGCTGAAAAATTTCAATTAACTTAGAATATGCATCATTCGCGTTTTTTTTATTCCGAATATAAAAGACCAATCCTGAGCACTGATGTCACGCTTAAATAAAAGTAAAGCATCGTCTGATATATACTGGACTGTGATTGCGTCCCTTCGACTATTCTTGTGAACTTTGGGGGGGGGGGGGGGGAAGAAAATCATGAATATTGGGCAGTGGTCACTTATGTCACATGCTATGGTTCCTGCATCAGCGACTCTAGTTTCCGCATTAGTAATAAACAAATCAAGTGTCGATGAAGTTAGTACAGTGATGCGTGTCGGTGTAGGGATTATACTCACAAAGCCTATGGAAGAAATGGTGTTCAAATCTTGAGCGCAAGTGCTAGCGTCAAGGGTATTTATATTAAAGTCTCCACCACAAATGAGTGTCAGACTATTTGAGGAAACAAATTGCAAGAAGCATTCGAAAAAGTTCATAAAGTGCCCCAAATTCCCATTTGGTGGACGATAAACGACAGTAATGACGTCAGCGTTTCGTTTCAGTGTTAGTACCTCGTAATCGTTTGTGATGCATGTATAATCTGATATTACTTCATATTCTTCAGAAGCTTTAACATAAATAGCGACGCCACCGCCTCTACGACTACTGCGATTGATAAAGTTTTTGTATCCATTAAGACGGAGCATTGCACACCCGTCGTAATACCATGTTTCAGTAAGCATTTAAATACTATACTGAAAAGAGAATTCATCTAGGAAATAGGCAATCTGGTCATGCTTAGCGACAGCAGAGCGTGTGTTAATATGCAAAACAGAACCGTACATAGAAGAACTTGGAAGAATTTCATAGGGCAACGCAAAATCGTGGTAGCGCATTTTGAATGCTTAAAGTGTACTCAGAAAGAGGGGGGCTAATTACACCGATGTTATCTTATTGAGGTCGTCTTCACAAGTTATGGATATGGCGCCAGAAGTGTCTGACTGCGTCGCAAAAATCCTTCCATTATAGGTCGACATGGATCTCCACTGGCAGTCCTTCTTACGCCTGATAGCCATACTGAGAAGTCTCTTTAGTGTAGGACAAAGATGCCCATTTACATAGATAGGACTTGAGCTTCCAAGTCCTAGGCTGTCATTAGTAAGCCGGGCTTTTCTCGCTTTCCTTAATGTCATGTCGCGCTTCGACCAGGACTTGAATTGCACGATAATGTTAGTTTTATCCGGATTACGCATGGGGACGCGATGGCAAGTCTCGATATCGCACTCACTGATCGGTTCTTCAATAGCATCTCCGATAGTCGACAATATGGCAGCAACACTTTCATTTTCTGTCTTAACGACTCCCTGGATTTCAAGATTCGCATTCCTCGAATATTGTTCAAGATGAACTACCTGGTTCTCAAGTTCACCATTCTTTCTTTCCAAGGAAACGTACGTACTTTGCCTTGATTGCCTGGTTCTCTTTCAAAAGCTGAGTTTTTTGCTACTTCAGCTTCAAATTTCTTCTTTAAGTCGGTTATTTCTCTATACGCGAATTCGATGCTCTGTGCCATGTTTCGCTGCTCATTCTTCAGATCACAAATTTCATTTCGCAGGTCTCTCTCGTAGGCTTCGCGTGACGATTTCAATTCTATCTTGAGATCATATTTTAGTTTCTGAAGGATTTCGTCTTTCGCTTTTGCAAACTCTTTTGACATCGTCACACATGCAAGGCGAGGCACACACTTGGCAGCAGCGACAAGAAGGGAAAAAAAATAACAAAGAGAACCTAACTAACCCGCACCAAAGGAAATAGCAGGCGTAAGGCAATGCACACCAGGGTCGTCGCCACTGCCAAGTGAATGCAGTAAGCGCAAGAAGGCTCCTTTTGTAGCTTCTGGAATGGGTGACGTCAGGCCTTTGTTGTAGATATCAGCGCCGCCGAAGAGTGCCGCACCTCCTGTTGTCGATGCGTGCCGAGTAGCGTGTCAGGTTACGTGGTCTCGGCCGATGCTGACGTGGCGCACAATTGCGGCTGCGCAGAGACAATCTGCACCAAAGGAAATAGCAGGCGTAAGGCGATGCACACCAGGGTCGTCGCCACTGCCAAGGTACCATTCCAGACGCATGGGGATCACACGTTCCATGAGCTTCCCGACGCAGCTGGCAAGAGCTATAGGCCGATACGATGTCAGTTCGAGCGGTGACTTTCCTGCTTTTAGAAGCAGTACCAGGCGGCTGCGTTTCCATTCCTGTGGGACGACACCATCTTGCCATGAACTATTAAAAAGGCTGAGGAGTTCTCTTCGTGCTTCTCGACCCAGGTGGCGCAAAACAGTATATGTTGTGCCATCGGGCCCTGGTGAAGACGAACAGCTACAGAGTGCCATAGCAGCTTCTAACTCTTCCATAGAGAATGGAGCGTCCATACTTGCATCTCATGGACCGGGGATGTTGCCTAAAGCCATGTCAGGGACTAAAACTGTGCCACCGGCGACTTTCGCACAAAATTCCTCCCCGATGTCTATCTCACGGCGGTTTTCATAGAGAGCAAAAGCGTTAAAAGGGTGTCGTTGCTGGGTACTTGAGCAAAGACCTCGTAGGGTACGCCACACACGGGACAATGGCTTGCGAGGGTCCAGTGAGTCGCAAAAGCATTTCCATCTTTGATCCGTTAGCATATCCATTCGGCGTTTGAGCTTCTTTTGCATGCGCCGAGCTTCCCTGAGGTCAAGAATTGACTTCGTGCGCCTGAACCACCTTTCAGCTCGGCGACGTAGTGCACGAAGCCTTTCCAATTCAATGTCATTCTCTGTACGCTTTGATGAATGTGTGAAGCAGCGTGTACAAACCTGCATTGCGTCTGCAATTATGTCTTCTAATCTGCGTGCGATATGTGTCTTGCGTGTGTCTTCTACACGATCTTGAAAGACTGACCAGTCGATATGGCGAGACACAACCGGTAATAAGTCGTCTAGTCCATCGATTCTCACATAGGTCGGAATATGATCACTTCCATGGGTTTCAATATCAGTGAACCACTGCATGCTCAAAGTCAGGCAACGTGACACCAAAGTCAAGTCAAGGCAGCTGCTGTACGTCGTTCCTCGCAGAAATGTCGGGCTTCCGTCATTTAGAAGACACAGGTTGTAGCTTGATGCAAAGGATATTAGTGACCTGCCCCTCGAATTTATCCTGGAGCTTCCCCATATATGTTGGTGAGCATTGAAGTCCCCTGTTATTATCCAAGGACAGGGAGTAGCAGCCATAATATCTTCCAGTTTTCTGCTATCAAACTGACTTGTTGGGGAAAGGTAGACGCCAATTAGAGTAAAAGACAGCTTATTCTTTTTCACAGTAACACAGACGTATTGGTTACCGTCGTGTGGCGCTACCTGTTGGGAAAAATACGTAAGGTCCTTACGAATGTAAACCAGAACCTTACTACTACGGGCACACGTGTTTGAAACAAAAGGTTCATATCCTGATAGTCTTATGGAGGCTGATAAGTTCGGTTCACAGATGACCAGTACAGGAAAGTGGTTTTCAAACACGAACTGTCGAAAATCCTAAATACGAGACCGCAGGCCTCTCGCATTCCGTTGGAACACGGAGGCACTTCTGACATCGTCCCGGAACGATCGCTGTTGTTGTCGATGAGTCATGGTTCTGCTGTAGAAGTTCTCAAGCACTGGACTTCTGAAGGCTCGCCAGAACTGGATTGATGGCATCCAGCACTTGCAATGCACTTCGAGCTGTTGGTGTCTGTAGCTTGTCCAGAAGAACACGAATAGCACTTACCAGAGAGCTGATCATGACAACAATTTGTTAATCTTGGCCCGTCTTAAATCCTTGAAAGCGCTACCGTCTGGGCCTTGACGTCGAGCGAACCTTTGCCGAAAAGAGAGAATAAAGACGACAACCGAAGCAGGGCCCATATTCAGAAAGCTTTTCTCTTCTTTTTTGTAAATACGAGCCCAGAAGACCCGAGTGATTTATCTCGCTCTGAAGACTCATTTACTGCGACAGAAGCGTGCTCTCACAGCGGACACCGCCATCTTTTCAAGAACAGCTTATTGTTTGTGGTGCGGCACACCTTTGTTCACCACCATATGACCTGCATGCTACGGTTCAGAATAAAAGTCGCCGTTTCGCCCGAACAGCGAAGCATCGATTACGATAGCAAATTAGTGGACAGCTATACGAAGTAAGGATATCAGTTTTATCGGCCGTATAAACGTGTAAACAAAGACATAACTAAATTAAGAAGCACGGTGCCACGCGCACACAAGCCAACATGAACACACCTCAATCGATGACCGCGGAAACTGGCTGTGAAAACGCTGAGGTGAGGAAACGCGGCAGCAGCAGCGAGGGAATTGTCCTTCGTGCAGCCGCTCGCATCAACGCGAACTATGCCTTGAAAAATTGGAGGACGCTTAAGCTTCGCCTTCAAGAGTGGAACGCGATAGCGTTATCGCACCCCGTTCGCACCGCCCACTCATTCGCTCGGCATGCTTTTGACGAGACGAAGAAGGGATGGATGGATGGATGGATGTTATGAGCGTCCCCTTTGGAACGGGGCGGTGGCTTGCGCCACCAAGCTCTTGCTACTATGCTGCCTAATAACCTACCTAGGTTAACCAATGAAAAAAAAAAACCACTATGAACTACCACGTCCAAATTTTCTGATACCCTGTTGCGAACTGTGCTTTTGTACGTCTCCGTCCTTTGTCGTTTCCCTACTTTTCTTCCACCAATCCTCCAATCGCCTCTTACTGATGTCTATTGCGGACCTGTTTGCTTTACCACTGCTCCCGCTGAACCCAAGGGCTTCAAGGAGGCCAGTGGTGCCTAAATCGACCGCTGGATAGACGTCTTCACATTCTAATAAAATATGCTCCGTTGTTTCCCTAGCTTTACCGCAGCAAGCACATGCGCGCCACCTATCGGGGCAGCGCCGTACATTGCGAGGAGGGGGTCATCTGTGTTTACCGCAAGATGGCTCTGCGTGTGCGCCAAGCGCAGAAGAAATGTAGCGGAAACATACTTCGCTACTCGTTTAACTGCGACTTCTGTAATTACCTGCTCATAATTACCGATATACAACGCAGTATAACTTTCTACGGTACGTTTTTAAGGCAACACCAGATTCACTAGAGGCGCTTTCGTGCCGCTTTCAGCCATTGAACTGGTAGCATCTCCGTCTCACACTCCGGAGACCCTGGTTCGATTCCCACCCAGCCCATCTTGCAAATTGTTTTTACTTATGAATTGCCTTCCAGGATTTTTCGCTCATGGCCAACGCCGCCGACACCGACGACACTGGCTTTTCTGCGACGCGAGATCCTTAACGCTGTCGCGTTAAAACACAGCGCAGCGCTACTCAGCACCCGCCGCAGATGGCTTTCAAGATACAGCGGCCCCACCGGGCGCGCGCGGCCGCCTGGGCAGTAAGGAGTAGAACGCCCCCCCCCCCCTCCCTGCCCTCCTCCCGAAGCCTTGCGCGCGACGGACGGCGGCGCGCTTCCTCTTCGCTTTCCGCCCCTGCGTGCGCGAGATTGAGCCGCGATCACCGGCTCACCCTCGCACGTTTTCACTCGCACATACAGCCTACGGCGCGCGGTGACGATTTTATCGCCCGTGAACTTCATACGGAACCTCACGGGGACGCCGACGGCAGATATGCGCCTGGGTACGTATTCGGTAAAGAGATAGCGTCTGTAAACGATTGTGTGCTTTCACTCTGCCCAAGATTATTATTTCGACAGTAATAAAGTTCACTCGTTTTGAGAGTACTTACAGAAATGTACAGGAGGGCTGCCGCGTGGCGTTGTTTTTATTGAGCGTTGTAAGCCAAACCAATGAGAAGCGCGCCGCGTGATCCCTCGTACTACGCAAGGGAGGCGCTTCCGACAGATCTTGCCCCCAATAGCTCCTTCAAATGCTTTTGGGCTCACGTTTCTTTTTTATTTTTTTCCCTTCCCCGTTCTCTCACCTAATTGCCAGCTTGACATTCTTTTCCACAGCCTCATCTAGCTGCCCCGTTTTTTTTTCTTATTTCTTTTAAATTCTTCAAAAAGGACAAACAATAATGTTGATCCAACCCTAACCCGAACGCCAGCTTGGAAAGGATGCTCTGGCTTGTGCGTCTTTAAAGAACACACACAACATGATGCATCTGCACTTCTGGAGGACAGGGGGCTGTTGCATAACTAGTAAATGCACCACCTGGCTACTGCTGACAGCCAGGGGCTCTGTGACCACCTCGACCACTTCACTTCTTCCTTCTTTAGTGTCCACCTCCCCTTCCTCAAGGTCCTAAGCAGTGCTCCCTAAATAATACATAAATTCTGGGCTTGATAAAGAGCCAAAATCAAGATCTGATTATGAGGCGCGCCCAACGTTACTACCAACGTTGAGGCACGCCGTAGTGGGGGACTCCGGATTAATTTTGACCACTTGGGGATATATAACTTGGCCCAATGCACGGCATACAGGCTCTTTTTTTTTTTGCAATTCACCCTCATCAAAATGTGGCCTCCGCGGCCAGGATTTAATCCCGTGGCCTCGTTCTTAGCAGTGCAACACCATAGCCTGTAAGAGTTGGGGTCGGGCATGTCAAAAGGGGTAGCCAGCCCATGCCGTCGTCCAACTCGTCCAAGCTAAAGACGTTGTTGAAGGGAAGAACGTGTTCTTATCGAGAATGAGGAGTACAGGGTTTATTTACAATATCTACATGAAAAGTGGAGAACGTTACTACTCATCAGTCTAGCATGACTAAAGTCAAAGCACCCCAAGGAGCCGAAAACGGCTGCTTAAAAGCCCCTCTGTCCTCCCAAGATCCCTAGGCTAGGGAAACTGCCGTCCAACATTCGTTGTCGATGGAACTGCTTTGGGGGAAAGCGTTCCCGCACTCACTCCCACACCTTTGTTTCACTGAACACACAGAAAGGAGGGGTGCTTCGTAGACTGGGGTTGTCACGCTTGACTAAAGCTGGCGCGTCTTGGTTCCTGAGATGACCCAGCAGTTAGCTGGGATGTCACAGTCGGTAATGTGGAAAGAAGACGACGCTGATGGTGGTCTTGGAGACGACGAAGAAGTGTTTTAGCAGGATCGATGCTCTACGCTTGTTGGCTCAGCCATTAAAAGCTACCTGTAAATAGACGAACGCTTCTTCCTTCCCGTAACATCATTGGTGGACGTGCGGGGTAATCGAGCAAGACGGAGCTCCGCAGCGGACGTAACCTGGCCGCCATGTCTTCCGAAGGAGACAGTTCAACCGCGGCCCCGTCGTCGCCCCCGACGGTCATCCTGGCCCAGCCTCGCGACCCTGGCATGTTTTCCGGGATTGACAACGTTGACGTCGATGACTGGAACAACCATGGTGGTTACCGGGGTCCGTGAGAAAACGCCTTAGAACACGCCTTTACAGGAGTTTTCTTGCTCCCATTGGTACGTGAACCAGCTAACAATACACGGACCGCCAAACGTGTCTCGCCTTGGTGGCGCCACAAGTCTGTCCAAGGAGCACGCATTGTTGGCTTCACGAAGCGATTAGTCGCAGCAGGCTTGGAGAGATTATAAGGTCACTACCCCCGCTGGCCGATCCTGACAAGCCGCTAAGCCACCATGGCGGGTGAGCTTTGTTCCCTAAAGGGAGCTTCTTCCTCTTAACAATCTCTCTCTTTCACTCTGCGCATCCTCTAGCTTTTAGCTTCTGTGATCTCTCACTTCTTGCCACCTTGAATTCTTTTCCCTAGCATCACCCACCCTCTCGACAGGAACAAATCATTGGAAAGGACAAAACCAGGGTTTCGAACTGAACCCGAACTGAACATCGCAGCCAAACCTAAATTTTGGCTGGGATTGAAGCCGTACTGAATCCTTGCAACATTCCTGAACCTGAACTGATCCTGAATTGAAAAAGATAACGGTCAGTGGTTCTGAACGAAACTCTTCAAGAACTATAGGACGACTCTGTGTTGCGCCACAATAACTCATTGATTACTCATCGCACTGTCATATGAGACGAGCACTTCCTCGCATTTCTTCCAGCGACAGACGCTAGGCACCTGTCAGTATAACTACGACCACCTTGGAAAATATGCTTGAAATTCTGGACTCCGCTACATGAGGTGAGCTCTGTGGCCAAAATTTTGTTCGATGGGCACCACGGATCCATTGCTTCTGTTGAACCTAGCAGCTCCGCAGTAATAGGTCAGGCAAGAAACGCTAGTCACGAAAATAAAATCAATAAAAAGAAAAGCTTGTTGCGCTAACTAAACAAACGCAGATCCAACGCTCATGTTGGAATTTATGAGAAACGTGTAAATGTGCAATCTCATGCAGTGCTTATCTTTATGCACTACACTGCTGATAAGCTGTGCTGAAATGCCATCACCAAATCAGGCAAATGTACTACAGTGCGAGACGCATATACTCAGCGAAGTTACGATGCCTAAGGCGATGTACGATGCGTGTCGAGGAAAGAATGCTGGTGAGAAGTGTACGGCACTGAAGTGTACAATACATATCTAAATACCCACGTTTGGTTCTATGGCCCCTGTGTCACAGTGGCATACATGATATACACAAATGCCAAAGAACGGGGTAGCCCAAATATAAGAAATTGAATAAAATCAAAGAAGTCATTGACTATCGCGTGCTATTCCGTTAAGATGTGTGTCTTAGGTATATCTACAGCATATATGAGCCGATGTTATGCATACACGTTTACTGCAAAATCAAAGAAACCCTTCAATATCATGCATACCCACCGCAGTATCCCAGTTCTCCACCTCCACCTGTGGCAAGTTGTTTTTTCAGCTAATTTCATTGCCACTAATTTATCATTTCTTTGATTCAATTAGAGGTACAAGTAATTTCCCCTATGTTGTCCTTGGTGCCTTTGTTGGCTTCTCGTATGCTTTATATATATATATATATATATATATATATATATATATATTGTAAGCATTTATGCGGACTTCATCTTCATCTGTACAAAGTCATCATCAATCATCGGCTCGTGTTCGTTTTTGCGTCGGCGCCATTTTTCCTTCTTGGAATAAAGCGCCGTCTCAACCGTGGTATTTCAAGTGGTGGAGGCGCTTTAAGATCCCTTCGACCTCAATCCACTTCAAGATCTCTCCTGGAGCTACGTTCGGGACGCCCCTTACGCCAAGAGGCCGCCATGTCGCAAGACCAGACCGCAGCATCCACCATCTCGGTTCAAGTGCCAGCCACCCCCAATCCCAGCCCTGCCAACAACCGGTATCGCGACCCTGAAATCTTCTCTGGCCTTCCTGGTGAGGACGTTGAAGACTGGCTCGACAACTACGATCGTGTCAGCGAATACAACAACTGGAACGAGACTTCGCGGTTAAACAACGTGCCATTTTACGTCTCTCAAGTAGCCAAGACATGGTTCCTGAATCATGAGAGAGACTTCCGTGATTGGTCGTCTTTACGGCGGATTTTCGGCACGCCCACGGTTCGTTCGGAAGTTGCGAAAAAGAGGCTGTCTGAGCGCGTCCAGCATTCTGGCGAATCGTATACCTCGTACATTGAGGACATCCTCGCGCTCTGCCGCCGTGTCGACAGTGCCATGCCAGAACCTGATCGCGTGCGACACCTTCTTAAGGGTATCGGATCTACTGCCTTCAACGCACTCGCCGCTCAAAACCCTACGACGGTGTCGGACGTCGTCTCCGTCTGTCAGCGCCTCGACGCCCTGCAGTCAATCCGCTTGCAACCGGACTTTTCCGACAACCCCCTGGCAAACAGTATTGAGCTCCGGTCTATCATTCGAGCCATAATTCGTGAGGAATTGCAAGCGCATGGCTCAACCCCTTGCAGCAGCGCTCACGTCCAACCTGCTTCTACTGACCTGCGCGGTATTATTAAGGAGGAATTGACCTCCCTGCAGAACGCCCAGCATACCAACGCTTCTCCTTGCCCACAACCGGCTTCTTACGCCCAGATTGCTGCAATGCCAGCCGCACCGTCTCCAATTACACCATCTGCGCCTGTTCACGATCACCTGGCACCCTTAGTCACCCGAGCTCCGAACCCGCCTTACTACTCTGCCTGGCGTTCGTCGAGGCCTATCTGCTACTACTGCGGCTTTCGAGGACATGTCTCCCGGTTTTGCCGACGCCGCCAGCAAGACGAACGTCGTGGTTACGCGGCCTTTGAACGCGATGAGCCACCTCCTCGCGTTTACCGCACTTATGACGATAATCCTCCCGTTCGCCGATCTCCATATCCGGCCGACTTCTCCAACACCGCACTCAACACACGTGCCTCGAGACGCCGCACCCCATCGCCGCTCCGACGTTCTGTTTCGCCACTTCGACCTGTCTCCCAACTCCATGTCCAGCGACCGGAAAACTAACCAGTGCAGTTTTTGGAGGGAAAACTGCATCACCGCGAAGTGCTCCAAGTCCTCCTGAACGTCCTTCGAACATGTTATTGGTGTCTGTGGAGGGTGTGCCTTTGTTAGCTCTGATTGACACGGGAGCTACTATGTCTGTTATGCGTGCCGACCTGTGCTCTCGTCTGCGGAAAGTGAAGACGCCTTATACTGGATCATCCCTGATTGGGGCTAATGGAGCAATCATTCGACCATCAGCCCAATGTACAGCACGCGTCTTCATTGATGGTATCTGTCATCACATTAAGTTCGCGATTTTATTCCCGTGCACTCATAAACTAATTTTGGGTTGGGACTTTCTCTCGTCAGCGTCCGCTTTAATCTCTTGCCGTCAACGTGTAGTCCATATGAGCGAGACAGTTCATTGCGGCGGGAGTACCGATGAGCCACGACTGCGTTTTCTCACTGCTGCCGATTCTGTACTGCCTCCCGGCCACGAGCAAGTCATAAGTCTCTCTTCTACGGACATCACCAATGGCGACGTGTTCATCACTCCTTACGGTCGCTGTCTTGCCCGTGGGATTGTCTTCGCTTCCTGCATGGTGCGGTTCAAAGAAAGCTCTGCATTAATCATCGCTTTAAATGCGACCACTGAGACAATCCTCCTACCTCAAGGCTCCGCAGTGACCTGTTATGTGGATACCCAACCAATCTCCCTGCTTCCTCTTGCCGCCTCGCCAGCTCTTCCTCAACTGGACAAATCTGCTTCATCTGCCCTTACTTCCGTGATAAGCCCTGACCTTACTGCTGCTCAACATGAAGCGTTGCTAAAATTGCTTACGAAGCACCAGGCCTCCTTCGATATTTGTTTGTTTGTTTGTTTGTTTATTGGTTTCTTTCCAATACAAGGAAAAAGCGAAGGGAGAGCTAAAGGCTACTAGCCTGACGAGGCCCTCCCTCCGCATACAGTTTCGACAACATTACAAAAGAGATTTGAGAAAAACAGCACACAACATTTGTAGTTACACTCTACACAGTTCTATGTCATAGAGGATCTAGTTCATATCACTGCACACAAATATATAAAACAGATTTCTTGTCATAGATGTGACAGAACGGGAAAAAAACATATGAACGCAAATGCAAAATGTCAATCATCGTAGCGAACATATGAAAAAAAGAGAAAAAAGGCGACATCCAACACACAGTAAAAGAGCACTGTTTTACAGACAAACGCTACATATGGTTTTAAATGAGATGTCACTGGTAGCGAATTTCTTTCTCGATAACCATTGTTTTGAATGTTTTTTTCTTAATCGATTTATTGAGGTCGACATCATCTGGAAGTTTATTTAGAAGCACCGGAATTTGGTAATTTAAATGTTGTTTTCCATAATTCGTGCGTGTTCGAGGCTTTCTGCGCTCTTGCCTTCGAAGGGCGAGCGTGTGTGTTTCAGCGGGATTGCTAAATGCGTGTAGTTTATGTTTTTGTACATACTGCAATAACTTGAAGCAATAAATTTCATCA
Source organism: Dermacentor albipictus (assembly GCF_038994185.2). Taxonomy (NCBI): domain Eukaryota; kingdom Metazoa; phylum Arthropoda; class Arachnida; order Ixodida; family Ixodidae; genus Dermacentor; species Dermacentor albipictus. The sequence goes on from NC_091821.1 coordinate 50,144,079, forward strand.
GCTCTTAGCAGAGAATACTTTACAAACAATGGACCTGTTGGCAAGTCTTGTGGGTGTCCTGCATATCTTTCGAGTAGGCGAAGTACACGCTTCTGAAACTTTAGTATTCGGAGGTAGTTTCTACTAGAGGTTGTACCCCAAACCAAAATACAGTAGGAAAGTCTGGAATAAAAGAGAGTATAATAAAGAGAAACTTTAAGCCACAAAGGTATAAGTGAGCTTATTCTATACAAGCAGCCGAGCGATCTACTGAGCTCCAAAGCAAGATTATCAATGTGGGTGTTCCAAGACAAATTTTCTTGGAACCATACTCCCAGAAATTTTTGCTTCACCTCTTGTTTTAACGGAGTGCCCCGAAAGGTAATATGAATATCATTCTTCATTGGCTTGTTAATCGGAGCGAATATAATATATTTGGTTTTATTAGTATTCAACTGTAACCTGTTGGCATGTAACCAGTCAGAAAGTGACTCCATATACTTATTAACAATCTCCTGAAGCTCTGTAAGGGTACGTGCAGTGAAGAAAATATTCGTGTCATCTGCGTACATTATTAGTTTAGGGGAATTATAGATGCTACAGAGATCATTAATATAGACTAAGAATAATAGCGGTCCAAGAATAGAGCCTTGAGGAACACCTTGTTTAATTACTATTTTTGTAGTCGTTCCTTGGTGGACACTTACATATTGAAGCCTATTGCTTAAGTAACTCTCTATCAGTTTAAGGACGACGCCGCGAACACCGTATCTTTTTAGTTTAATTAATAGCACATCATGACACACTGAGTCAAAAGCTTTTCGTAGATCTACAAACAGTCCTAGCGTGTAAAGCCTGTGCTCAAAGTTATGTATAATATCATGCTTGATACTGAGAAGTGCGTCCTCGGTAGATTTTCCTTTTTGAAATCCGAACTGCATGTCACTTATTACCCCATATTTCGCAAAGAATTTTTCTAGTCTTATATTTATGGCCCCTTCAAATACTTTCGATAGATATATATTGTAAGCATTTATGCGGACTTCATCTTCATCTGTACAAAGTCATCATCAATCATCGGCTCGTGTTCGTTTTTGCGTCGGCGCCATTTTTCCTTCTTGGAATAAAGCGCCGTCTCAACCGTGGTATTTCAAGTGGTGGAGGCGCTTTAAGATCCCTTCGACCTCAATCCACTTCAAGATCTCTCCTGGAGCTACGTTCGGGACGCCGCTTACGCCAAGAGGCCGCCATGTCGCAAGACCAGACCGCAGCATCCACCATCTCGGTTTAAGTGCCAGCCACCCCCAATCCCAGCCCTGCCAACAACCGGTATCGCGACCCTGAAATCTTCTCTGGCCTTCCTGGTGAGGACGTTGAAGACTGGCTCGACAACTACGATCGTGTCAGCGAATACAACAACTGGAACGAGACTTCGCGGTTAAACAACGTGCCATTTTACGTCTCTCAAGTAGCCAAGACATGGTTCCTGAATCATGAGAGAGACTTCCGTGATTGGTCGTCTTTACGGCGGATTTTCGGCACGCCCACGGTTCGTTCGGAAGTTGCGAAAAAGAGGCTGTCTGAGCGCGTCCAGCATTCTGGCGAATCGTATACCTCGTACATTGAGGACATCCTCGCGCTCTGCCGCCGTGTCGACAGTGCCATGCCAGAACCTGATCGCGTGCGACACCTTCTTAAGGGTATCGGATCTACTGCCTTCAACGCACTCGCCGCTCAAAACCCTACGACGGTGTCGGACGTCGTCTCCGTCTGTCAGCGCCTCGACGCCCTGCAGTCAATCCGCTTGCAACCGGACTTTTCCGACAACCCCCTGGCAAACAGTATTGAGCTCCGGTCTATCATTCGAGCCATAATTCGTGAGGAATTGCAAGCGCATGGCTCAACCCCTTGCAGCAGCGCTCACGTCCAACCTGCTTCTACTGACCTGCGCGGTATTATTAAGGAGGAATTGACCTCCCTGCAGAACGCCCAGCATACCAACGCTTCTCCTTGCCCACAACCGGCTTCTTACGCCCAGATTGCTGCAATGCCAGCCGCACCGTCTCCAATTACACCATCTGCGCCTGTTCACGATCACCTGGCACCCTTAGTCACCCGAGCTCCGAACCCGCCTTACTACTCTGCCTGGCGTTCGTCGAGGCCTATCTGCTACTACTGCGGCTTTCGAGGACATGTCTCCCGGTTTTGCCGACGCCTGGTGTTGGGCTGCTGAGCACGAGGTCGCGGGATCGAATCCCGGCCACGGCGGCCGCATTTCGATGGGGGCGAAATGCGAAAACACCCGTGTACTTAGATTTAGGTGCACGTTAAAGAACCCCAGGTGGTCAAAATTTCCGGAGTCCCCCACTACGGCGTGCCTCATAATCAGAAAGTGGTTTTGGCACGTAAAACCCCATATATTATTATTTATTACTTTCGATAGAACAGGCAGGACCGAGATTGGCCTATAGTTGCTTATGTCTCCTTCAGCACCACCCTTGTGAATAGGACAGATGCGGGCTATCTTGAGCGAGTCAGGGAAGATTCCAGTCTCAAACATTTTATTTATTATGTCTGCTAGGATGGGGGATAGGATTTCAGACACATGTTTAATTGGCATTGCTTTAATTTCATCAGAACCAGAAGCAACATCATTTCTAATCCCATTGATAAGTTTGTTGATTTCGTGAGGAGTTACTGGTGCGAGAACCATAGAGTTCACTATCGTAACGCTGTTATCAACCAAGTTATGCTCTTCATCATTTTCCTGCTCGTACACTGCGCTCGTGGCAAAATAGGCGTTAAGGGCGGTGGCCGCTTCAAGACCGGTTAGTGTGCCTGTAGGTGTGACTATTTTTAGTACGGTACATTGTTCTTTCTTCCCAGTTAGATTTTTTACTTCATTCCATATTTTCCTAGGATCCTTACCTATTTTGGCAAAAACCTGTTCATAATATTCTACCTTAGCATTTTTAATTTCACTGCTCAGTTTATTTCTATACTGTTTGAAAGTGATTAGGGCATCTTCTCCTCGCGTTTTTAAAAACATATGGAACAAACGGTTCTTTTTTGTTATTTTCTTTAATAAGGAGTTGTTAATCCAGGGCTTCCGTATTCTTTTACATCTTGGCCTACTCAGTTCCGTTGGAAATGCTTGATTGTAGCATGCAATAAGTTTATCAAGAAAAATATTGTACGCCTTACTAGGGTCGTCTTCTTTTAATACGCATGCCCAATCAACGGTAGCAACCAGAACGCAAAAGAGTTTCAATGACTGATCATTTATCCTGCGGATGATCTTCTTTGGTACATGACTACGTTTACCACACAAAGAGGGGATAAGACAAAAAGCTGGAAGGTGATCACTAATTCCTAGCGTCAGCAATCCAGCAGCACAATTCGGTGGGTGTATGTTCGTAATACATACATCAAGCAAAGTTGCAGTATTGGGTGTCACTCTTGTTGCTTCGACGATAGTGTTTACGCATGCGTAAGATGTGACTAATTCTGTCAGTTGTCTTGAAGGGGCATCATGCGATAGCATATCTATGTTGACGTCACCCATTATCACGAAAGACAGACCAGTACAAGTAAGGTGTCGCAGTAGATTGTCTAGGAACTCGAAGAAATTTGTTTTGTTACCTGCGGGTGGCCTATAGATAACGGCAGCTACATTATTTTCCAAATGTATGGTAAGGCACTCAACATCATTGTTAACGACCGAAAAATCACGCAAAACTTCATGAGACATAGGTCGTTTGATGTACGCGGCTACGCCACCGCCCCTTCCATGCGACCTAACAGCATCTTGATAAGCATAGTTTTGAAAGAATGGGGGTTGTTCTTCAACTCTTAACCACGTTTCTGTGAATAACATCAAATTAAATTCAACGGTCAATGAAGTGAAGAAGTCGCGTAATTCTTCTTGTTTGTTTCTTATACTGCGCACGTTCAAGTGGAACACTCGCAATTGGTTCTGAGTAGTCTCTGCCAAAGAATTGAAGGCGTTTATAGTATAGTAGTGAGAAGAGTTTAAAGCTGCCATATTCTTGCTTGTTGCTATTTCTGGCATGTGGTTAATCACTTCACTTAGTTTCGCGGGACATTTTTTCCAGGTCACTCGTAGCGTTTATCCGCAAAGTTGCAGACTGTTCGTCCCTTCGAGCAAAGATTTTGCCACCGTTTGTCCACACAAACTTCCAGCCTACTTCACGCTTTTTCTTTGTCGCCGCACCGAGAAGCTGCTTACCATGACGGGTAAGATGCTCATTCACGTAGACTGGCTTAGATTCTTCAAAACCCAGTTTTGTAGTGTTAATCCGGATTTTTCTGGCCTTCTGAAGGACAGCATTGCGTTTTGTGCGTCGGACAAAACGAACGATGATATTTGTCTCATCATGTCTTGCAGTCGGCACTCTGTGGCATGCATCAATGTCGGCATCGGTAATTTCTTCATCCACAAGCGCACCAATCTTTTTAATTATGATCACTGGCTCGCCATCAAGTGGCAATCCCTTAATTTCGAGGTTATTTCCCCTCTGGTATTGCTCCAGCTCCTCGATGCGGCGTGACAGTCGCGCGTTGTCAGCTTTAAGGTCTTTATTTTCTTGAAGCAAATTATGAATGTCATCTCTTAGTGTCCTTAGGTCCTGAATGTCTTCTTTCAGTGTCTTTACATCTTGCAAGCTATCTTTGATTGCCCTGAGCTCAGCTCTCAGCTCCCGCCGCAAGTCCTCAATCGCTTTAGCCGTTTCCCCTGGCATAATAAATCGATGCAAAAGTAAACAAAGATTTACAACAAGTAAATCAGCAGCAGACTAGGCCACATGTACATTCGGCAGGTGCGTTCGGCAGCGGTGCACTGGTATTGTTTTGGAATAGCAAAGGACAATGCTTACCTGCAAAGAGCAGATATGAATCTCAGTGACGTTGAACACAGGTGCACCGCTGCCGAACTGCCGTGAGGAAGGATTCGGCGATCCCTTTTAAGCCCAGCAGAAGATGCTTGCAGCCCTCTGTCGTCGCAAAACCAATGCTTGCGGTTAACAGCCGATGTCTGGGGGGCGTCAGTCTTGCCTTCACGTCGATCCCAGCAGTGCGGTCTGTGCTGGCCGATAGCAATCTTCTACGGCTTCTGCGATGAAAGAACTGCAAAGAGCAGATATGAATCTCAGTGACGTTGAACACAGGTGCACCGCTGCCGAACTGCCGTGAGGAAGGATTCGGCGATCCCTTTTAAGCCCAGCAGAAGATGCTTGCAGCCCTCTGTCGTCGCAAAACCAATGCTTGCGGTTAACAGCCGATGTCTGGGGGGCGTCAGTCTTGCCTTCACGTCGATCCCAGCAGTGCGGTCTGTGCTGGCCGATAGCAATCTTCTACGGCTTCTGCGATGAAAGAACTGCAAAGAGCAGATATGAATCTCAGTGACGTTGAACACAGGTGCACCGCTGCCGAAGTATATGGATACTTTGTCCCTCGGACAGACTTCCGTTGCCTTCCATCGTATCGACACCGATGGCCAGACTATTGTACGCCGTCGTCCCTACCGAGTCTCTTTGGCCGAACGCAAAATCATCGAGGAGAACGTCGCCGATATGCTGAAAAGAAACGTCATACGTCCCTCCGCCAGTGCTTGGTCATCACCCGTCGTTTTGGTGCAGAAGAAGGATGGATCGGTACGATTTTGTGTTGACTACCGTGCGCTAAACAAGATCACCCGTAAGGATGTATATCCGATGCCCCGTATCGATGACGCCCTTGATTCGTTGCAAGGCGCGCACTATTTCTCCAGCCTTGATCTTCGCTCCGGATATTGGCAAATCCCAATGCACGAAGCGGACAAAGAAAAGACCGCCTTTTCTACTCCGGATGGTCTTTATGAGTTTAATGTAATGCCTTTCGGTCTATGCAATGCTCCCGCCACATTTGAAAGAATGATCGACACGGTTCTTCGCGGCCTCAAGTGGAAAACTTGTCTATGTTACCTCGACGACATCGTCGTGTTTTCCTCGACTTTCACTGACCATCTGCAACGCTTAGATGAAGTGCTCACATGCCTTTCTAATGCCGGACTTCAACTAAACACGAGGAAGTGCCGTTTCGCTAGCACAACGATTAAAGTCCTGGGTCAATTTGTTAGCAAAGACGGCATCCAGCCCGATCCAGATAAAATTTCCGCGGTGCTCAACTTTCCACGTCCACTTCGTGCAAAAGAACTGCGCAGCTTCATAGGACTCGCCTCCTACTTTCGACGTTTTATCCGGAACTTTGCCAGCATTGCCTCGCTCCTCCACAAGCTCCTTGCTAGTTCCAGTTCCTTCGATTGGAACGATCAGTGTGAAGCCGCGTTCCAAGAACTCAGGCGCGCCCTAACATCCCCACCTGTTCTTTGTCATTTTGATGACAAGGCGCCCACATTAGTGCATACTGACGCCAGCGGTCACGGAATTGGTGCCGTACTGCTGCAGCGCGACCACGAATTTTGCGAAAAGGTTGTTGCATATGCAAGCCGCACTCTCACTTCCGCGGAAAAGAAGTACTCGATAACCAAACAAGAGTGTTTGGCTGTTGTCTGGTCCATTCAGAAATTTCGTCCATACCTCCACGGTCGACATTTCACGGTTGTGACCGACCACCATGCCCTATGTTGGTTGTCGACGATCAAAAACTTGTCCGGGCGCCTTGGCCGCTGGATACTCCGATTGCAAGCATATGATTTCAATGTCATATATAAGTCCGGACGGAAGCACCAAGATGCCGATGCTCTTTCACGATGCCCATTACCACCATCATCGGGGCACATCACATCACCTTGTCAAATTGGCCGCACGGAGGACGCTTCGTCTCTTACCCCGATTTCTTCCTTGACTTCACCAAACCGCCTTTCAGTGCTTTCCACTCACCAGCGCGCCGATTCCTATTGCCATAGTATCATCAATCGCCTTAGCGGTGTTTCATCTCCTCCCAATGCCAGGCTACGGAAACAACTCAAACTGTTCAAGTTTGAAGACGACGTGCTCTACCGGTACATTTTTCACCCAGAAGGCCATCGATGGGTTCCCGTTCTACCGCGCTCTCTTCGCGCTGCAGTTCTGCAGGCCTCACACGATGACCCGACGTCAGGCCACTTGGGTTACAACAAAACACACGAGCGCATACGCAGCCGATTCTATTGGCCAGGCCTTTCCACGAGCATAGCTAGATATGTTACCTCGTGCACGCTTTGCCAACACCGTAAGCGACCTACTACTGCTCCGGTCGGGACCCTACAACCACTTCCTTGTCCAGCACAACCCTTCTCTGTCGTCGGCATTGACCTTTTCGGGCCACTCCCACCTACTCCAGACGGCCACCGATGGATCGTCACTGCTGTGGACCATTTGACCCGGTACGCTGAAACAGCCTCAATACGCTCAGGAGCTGCCTCAGAAGTAGCGGCCTTCTTCTTGCAGGCTGTCTACTTACGTCACGGGGCGCCTCACGTTCTTTTGAGCGACCGAGGCAAGGCATTCCTTTCAAGCACTCTTAATCAAGTTCTGCAAGCGTCCAACACCGTGCACAAGACAACGTCTAGCTACCACCCTCAAACCAACGGCCTAACAGAGCGATTTCATCGCACGCTGTGTGACATGCTATCCATGTATATTCAACCTGATCATCGTAACTGGGATGTGATTCTCCCATTTGTAACATTTGCGTACAACACGTCTGTTCAACGGACCACCGGGTACTCTCCGTTTTTCTTAGTATACGGCCGCCACCCAACCTCATCACTCGACGTTTCTTTCTTCTCTGGCCCCGTCAACGCTTCACCATTCATTTGCGACCAGTTTGTGTCTCGTCTTGCCCAATGTCGTCGTCGCGCCCGTATGAACACTGCAGCCAGCCAAGACGATCGCAAACATTGGTACGATGCCTCTCATCGCGCCGTTTCCTACCGCCCTGGTGACGATGTGCTCCTATGGACCCCTGCGCGAACACCCGGTTTATGTGAGAAGCTTGAGTCTCGATATCTTGGCCCCTACAAAGTCATCGAGCAGACCTCGTCGGTGAACTATCGCGTTACACCTGTTGAGGCCCCAACCGACCGACGCTGCCGCGGAACAGAGATTGTGCACGTTTCTCGCCTGAAGCCCTTTCATACCCGTTCCACTGTCTAATGTGCGGCCAGGCTGGCCGCTTCCGTCCACGGGGGAAATTAGTGTAAGCATTTATGCGGACTTCATCTTCATCTGTACAAAGTCATCATCAATCATCGGCTTGTGTTCGTTTTTGCGTCGGCGCCATTTTTCCTTCTTGGAATAAAGCGTCGTCTCAACTGTGGTATTTCAATATATATATATATATATATATATATATATATATATAGACAGAGAGGGGTGAAGGAGTGGGAGGACTGGCAGTTGTTGGCAGAGACCCTCCCAAAATCAATTTTTGGCTACGCCACTGGGTCATCGTGAAGATACTGTCATGTGAGCAACGGGTGCCGGCCGCTCTTCAAGCTGCATCAAAGCAGTCTTTTGCCCTGCATCTCCTCTCGCTGGCTACTTTAACTGTGAGAGAAATAAACATTTCATTTCATTGCTAGCCAATCAAGTACAGATTATTATTCGAGTGTTTGGTATGAAAACATAGATACAATAGATAGTTAGGAAAATAGGGAGGGGTCAGGCCAGCAACAGCCACCAGTAGTGGCACAACACCTGCTTATATTCAGGGAGAAAGATATGTTACGGGGATGTTGGGAGTATAGAAGGACCGTATTTACAACATATATACAAGATGAGTCAGAGTAGTAAAGATGGCTGGCCACCAACATCATGCAGCAGCCAGCGTCTTGCGATCTTCTTCCTCTCTCTTCTTTCATCCTTCCGTAACAATATAAAAAAGTGCATCCCCTGATCACCACACTTGTGCTTGAATGTGTGATATGAATGGCTGTATGAAATTTTCTAAACAATTGTGTGGCAATATACTACAGTGAAGGCATAGGAGAGCACTCCTGTACACACCGCCTGCCATTTGATCTCGCTTTTGAATCTCGCATACATAATCATTGGAATGTACAATGATGGAACTTGAGCCAGAAATTTGGCGCTAATGTAAATTTAAATGCGTTGGTCTATTGGCTTCGAGTAATACATGGCCACTAGAAGCTTTTGTTATTGAACAGAAATTGGTGATCGAGAAGGCTAACGCTCATGTGGAATTGTATTTTCACACTTAACATGCCATTGTTATTGCTGTATTCGGCATCCTTGTTTCACAATACATGCAAACTGGGACTCTGTCTACTTTTGTTTTTGTACAGTGCATGAACAACGCAGGCAACATAAGTTTTTTTTTTCCCTATCAGAGTGGAATATGATCTGCTTGCTTGTTCATGTAAACTAGCAGGGAACACAACCTAGAGCTAGAAAAACATATACAAGGCTACGAGCATGAGGGTTGAACCACTTAATATGTGAAAATAGCATCCAAAAGAAAAATTCACTGAGAGAATAACATTTCTTGAATTCTGTTTTCTTTTTCACATCCCTCCGAGCTCCTGAGGACAACTGGCAACGTTATGCATAGCTCACTCCACATCTAGGTTTGTCAATATCACTTGGAATGGTTTCTTCATCTGCAAACTAACACTTTAAAAAACCTTTCATGTCATAGTTATTTCCCTGCAGAAAACTGCTAGATAATCACTCTAATGCAATATATATCTCGTGAACAATCATAAAGCGCAAAAAAGCTATGTAACAGTACAACAAGCATATTACAAATGCTGCTGCATTTAACGCAGTAACAGACACCATCTCTTGTTCATCACCTGAAAACTGACCAATAAAGAGCTGCAACAGGCACTCAAATGTACAATGTAGAAGAAAGCCCACACACATTTACATTTCACAAAGGTTCCGAGGCAGTTCAAAAAAGCAATGTTTATTATGCTGATGTTTATTACAAGCTATACAAGCCGCCATTGCATGTCATACAAATTCCACAGCTGGTAGGCAAAATATTTGTACAACTAAATTATGTTGACATGCAAAAAGCAAAAAAAAAAGAAAATTATATGTACAATAAAAGACAAATTGCTGTGCTATGTGCAGCAGATCTGTTGAAACTGGCCTGAATGTGCGAAACACTGTGTCTCCGTATATAAACGATTTCACTCCAACACCTTAACGTAAGTCGCCATGCCCCTTTGCCGAAACTGATTCCTTTGTAAAAGACAAGGAGGGAAACCATGCAGTGCTCTGGTGGCTTCAAAGGTGTACACAATATGCCTCTTCAAATAAGCTAAAACTGAATATGGACAAACCCTTCTTACCTGTGCAACAAGCTTGCATAAAAAAACTGATCCAAACAATGCAATTTCTTGCTTACATCATATATATTTAGGTTGCGTTTCAAGCCACTATGTCAAATTTTTTCAAGCTTGATGGCACAAGTAGAAGTGTTTCCTCATATTTGAGTAGATACCGCACAACAATAAGCATCAAGTAAAAACATGATCTAGGATCTAAGGCAAAACAGAAAACAAAAATAAAAAGTAAAAACGTCACTGCCTTACGTATGCTAAAAACACTGCAGGAGAGATTCCCAGGTATGCATACTCCGTTTTACCATACTCTGACATAAATAGACCTCTTGGAAACACTGAAAAGTGAAATTTCACTACACTACAGATGCATGACACACTTGGTGGCAAGCAACAAGAAATAAAGTTTTATACCAGCTCTAGAATGATAATTCATGGCACCTTCATGCAAAAAGCATTCTCTCAAGCACTGTTTGATAGGTTGCTGCAGCTTTCACGGTATGCAAGCCAATAAGCATACTGAAGCCTGTCCGATTATAATTGGGCAGCATTCCTCACACAAGGGGACCTCTGCTCAATGTAAACTCGAGTGTTCATAGATATTGTGACCCTTCCATGTTGGGTAAATGCGCAGTGCTCACTCACGGAGCCCTAATCTCTGTCACCAGGTTTGTAAGTAGAAATAAAGTACAAAACAAGATACATGGGGGGGGGGGGGAGGGGGGCGGAGGGTGTGAAACAGGTCTAGAATACATCTGTGCAATAATTAATCAATATCAAACACCATGAGTGCATGTTCACTTTCCCTTATTATTAAGTATAATTATACTGCTGCACCTACGTAAACAAGCAAAAGAAATCATCACTCAAGTAATCCTTTCCACACTGCATCTACATTAACATGGCTACAAACTCAAAGCACACAACCAAAGACAAGTGCATACACAACTTATGCACACTATTGCACAGAAGTTTATTCTTGATGCAGCTGGGAAAGTAATAAATCTAAGATGTACCGCGGTTAAAAATAGTATGGATGGCCACTCCTTAAGTAGGTTACCCAAAGTATTACTCCCGAGCGGACCTGACCTCGTTTAAAAATTTTAAATATCGTGTACTTGCAAGGTTGCGCACCACGGTGATACTTCCCTAACTAATCTAGTTCATATAACACAAGATGCTTAAGTGGAACACTGCTGGCCCCACCGATAACCTCGAATATTGCCCACCAACATTACTAAAACTGGACGTGCTGACTTCTTCCACAGTAATGGCCGATACAAAACCCACCAAAGGCTGTTCCGAGTGGCATTCACACACACCAGTGTCACAAGGCACTTGTGAAACATCTTTTGGTTTTCGCAGAAGACCAGAAACAGAAAGGATTTAGGGCGCAGCTACAGACAACATGGCTCAAATGCAAACTTTCTAACACTACTTCTAGCCTTGTAGATTGGCACCAATGAAAGCTTTATAGAAGTGACCAGTGATCAAGAAGCCTTTCCTTCAGCCCTGCAGTAGGACAGACATGCACCTTATATGCACCACTATGCATAAACATTAAGTGACAGATTGCAAGGCAAAATCATAGAATATTGTAATCACAGTGTATCAGTAGCAGTGAATTCTGTTTCTTCTCCTTGCAAATGAACATTGTCTTCCTCTACTGTTCTGCAGCCTGCACTACCAAAGCCCTCTCTTATACATGCGATGTTACTGTCAGCACTTCTGCTAGTTAGTAGCTAAGTTCAAAATTAGACTTGCAGCAGCTATGAAAACTGCAAGCATTGCCATCAAAACTGAATGCAGCAGCATAGTTGAAAAAAAAGAGAGGAAAAAGAAAGGGAAAGACACACAGATGGCCAAGTAAATATGTGCACTGAAAATTTACCATGCGAAAAACGTGTATGGTGAGCATTGCAGCTTCTACTTTCTTAAATGTATGTGGCGGGGTGGGCGTATGTGCAAAAAAAGTCAACACTTTGAGAACATACTGCTTCTACAATACCAGTTGCGACTACAATACCAGTTGAGACTCACCAAAATATTGCTGGTGGATCATGAAATGCCAACATGCCGGTGTGCGCAATGAATAGCTGTGCTTTTTGGCCAAAGGCAAGAGTGACACAAAAGTCGACATTAAGAAAATGAAGACACTACCAAGTGAAGGAAACAAAATAAGGCCTGCAGCAATGTCAGTTCCACTGCTGGTACCATTCACGACTTTCCAATAACAGTGCGAACAGCCTATGAAATTGCAATAGTAAAGTAATATATATGCCCAAGTGTTAAGAATATCTTAAGATTTATTTAATTCAATGCAGTTCCCTCTTAGCAGGATCTATATTCTCTTCAAGATGAACAGCAGTGCAGGTGAGGTTGCTTCTCGAAGCTTTAAAAAGGCTTTAAATTTTGGGTACACATTTAAGGCTTTTAGGTGCAAACGCTGTTAATCACAGTTGCACAGCTACAGGATGGACAGATTCAGGAGGTGGCGTTAAGAAAGTGGTAATTTATAAAATTAGTGCTTGGCGTGCCCACATGATAGGGGTGGTAAGGTGCCATGTCTGCATAATGCTCCGACACATTCTTTCTCACAGAACAATAAAGCACTTAAACATGCAATATTTGCTTTTTGCCAAAAGTACTATTGTAAACACCTAGCTCTCATATGCTTGACATGGCCATTTTTTTAAGAGCAGCCTAAGCTAAAAGTAATTTTTGTGGCAGCTGCGACTTCATTATAATGAGGTTCGACAGTAATCAACACATTATTGCACAATTAATGAAAACAAAGTTTTTAAGACATACCTCATCAGTTTAAAATGATTCAGTGTTTCAGTTTAGTATTCCTTTCATGGATTACTGTGAGCAGCAGGTACAGGCCCCCTAACTCCTCAATACGCTTAGACTCCCACATAATCTTGAGAACACAAAGCAGGCTGTACTCCCATACTGTTCTGATGAAACACATCACATACGGCTCCGATTATTTTCCAGTTTCTGCGCCATCTTAGAGAGCCACCTTACATATAGAGCCTCCCAGCACCTACGTCATATCTTGCAAAACCATCACTGCTGCTCAAGCTTGTATATATCATTTTCGAAAAAGGTAACATTTAAGGAAATGCAAAAGGCTTGAATACTCATTGAACACAATGATGCTTTGTCCTTGTCAAATATCTTTGTTTAATTTTCTTGAACCATAAGCTATGAAATTGGATTCGAGTTCCCCGTACCACCATGCAACTTTTTATGTTTTATGAGAAGTGTTTGAAATTCTTGTATATGGATGGACACTTTCAGCTCATTCTCTAGCTCATGCCCGCTGTTTTGCAGTATGAACATACATTAAACAATCTTCTGGGCACAAATGAAGCACATTTTTAAAAACTTTAGTAACAAACTAGATGATGCTGTCAAAGCTCTTAAAAAATAGCCTTCCATAGCACATAATAACACAGAACAAATATGACTGTTCTGACACAGGTGGACATGCTCAAGGAAAGAGCTGCGAGTTGAATGAACACGTAATCAGCAACATGTCTACACACAGAAGTGTGGCAGTCAGTGATAAAGCAATCATGATATTAGCATATCGCCACAGTTGCAAAAAACATGCATTTTGATTTGATCACTACACTAGCAGTGCGCAACCTGCAAGACAAAGTAACGACAATTCAATGACGAACTGGGCTACCAGATAAAAACATGGACAGGCCAGAAAGTGAGAGTTATGGCGGTATGGGCATCAATGCAAAGTTGGTGAAAATAAACTAAAAAGTGAGGGAGGAGGCGGGGCAGAGACAGGGTTAGCGAGGTTTATCACAGGGCCTAGAGTCCGAGCACCCACACCCGATGGAGGGTGTTTCCTTTCAATTGTGCGATGGGGGAGCCCTTCAGTTGACTGGCAGGGCCCAGAGGACGGCTGTCTTGTCAGCGCTGGTGCTGACAAAAGAGAAGTCACTGGGGTGCCAGCGGGCCTGGATGACCTTGTCTGCATGCTCTGCAACTACCACGCTGGGCAAAGGCTGCGTCAGGTCACCTGTGGCAGAGCAGGCATTGAAGTGAATTAAAGCTGTCTCGGGAAGGTGTGCAGAAACTGTAGCACAAATCAGGGAGATCTGCTTTTATACTGACAGAATTCACCAAGAGACTGATGGTTAAACAAAATTTCAAACTTCAAATGGACAAACAAAGCTGTGGGACACAGATAAAAATTACTTGGTGGCAAGGCTAGTAAACCAGCATGTATACAGTGCACACAAGGTGTTTGACAACATAATGACGATATAAGGAGTAGAAACGTTATTTCAGATAAAATTCTATATATTCATGGAAAATTTTTTACATTGTTTCTCTTACTGCTGCTTCCTAAAACTTCCATAAAGTAATCTTCAGCCTCAATAACTGAATGAATTCAGATTCGATAACAGCTGCATGCGCAGATAAGATAGTGCATATCGGTGCTGGGCACTGTTTCCACAATAGTAGCCTTCAATGAGTCTTTAGCATTGTGTGGTTGGTTGTTAGTTGTTCTCGCGATGCTCCTTCCCTCTTTCCATAAATTGCGGTGTACTGTATGCAACAGGTTTAAATATGCAACAGGTTTAAACAGCCAGCCAGCCACTTGAGGGTCACACGGGCCCTGTGGGAGGAAGTAACTCCATTAGTTGGAGTGGTGCCAATGACCGCATGCATAGAAGATATGTAGGCTCTGCCTCCTTAAGATGCCCTGCACTGGCCATCGATGGTTTTTTAGGGTGCTTAGTAACAATGTCTTCCACCTGTCGCAGAAACTCAACTACATCAATGGCATCTGATCACTGGCAGTGATTATTTCTTTGTCTTGCTTGGGTTATGCTTGGTTTATCGCTACCCGATGTGTTGTCACATAGATTTATGCATTAATGATCGATGCTCCATGTGTGCCATTTCTTTTTGCCTGCGTGCAATTGCAATATAGCACTGTGAACTGTGAGTTCACTGTCACTGTGAGCTCGCTGTTTCTCATCTGCATTATTTTGCCAACTGAAGTGTTTTGAACAATAGTTAATGCATGAATCGCACAAGAGGTGGTCACAGTCTGTCCTTATCATTCTCGTGAGACTAAGATACTGCGCACTAAGCTGAATGAGAGGGCAAAAGCAGGCTTGAAGGGGCACTGTTCGAAACAAGAACAGCGGAACCCTCTCCCTTTAATTCGGCAACACGGCACCAATCAGCGCTACTATCCAATTTGGAAGAGCATTTTGCCACATGCTTGTGCGTTGTAGCTTATACCGAGTGTGACAGTACATGTGTTGGCACAGTTGACTATGTTGGCTTTGTGCATGTGTGAGAGGACTTCGTTATTAATTATTCTTGATAAAAATTTAGACAGAAAGACCTACACAAACAACAAGTGCTGCTTGTCAGTGCATCTAGTTACCTGAACTGTCACCATCATGGCCAGATGCGCTACTCTGTACAGTAAGAAGGACAGGTTAGTAACACGGTAACAGAGACAATGTTGGTGCCATACACCAACTAGCCCCAATCGCAGCATTATTCAACTGTAACATAATACATAGTTAACCTTGGCATTCCAAGTGGGAGAAAGAATGGCATTTAGCCAGGAGCACAGTACTTTGTAGTTATATTTTAAATTCAGAAAAGCAGCGACATGGATGATTGGTATATTGTGCCTATATGCTCAAGTGAGCAGTGCAGAGCCTCATTTGGCTATAACAATATTTGAAGGCATTGTTTTGTGCAACATCTTTCACAGAAATTTTGAGCTCTAAGTGTTTAACGGGACACTAAAGGCAAATACTAAATCAACATGGACTGTTTAAATACCATTTCAGAAACCTCGCAACTCTTATTTCGTGCCAAGAAAAAGCTTAGCTTACGAGAAAATTGCATCTGAAGGGTCCGAGTACCTTTTTCGAAGTTCAAATCTCCCGCCACCCAACTGCGGGAGTGGCGACGTTGCATGCGCTATCACCACCCTTTGCTGCCATCGGTGAGGAAAACGGCGCCCGACAGACGGCGGTACCGAGCATAGACAGAGCGGTGGATTCGCCGCTGCAGCAGCTTTTTAGTCAAGTAGCACAGACTGTTCGGGCATCCCGCGACATCACATGGAAGTTGAATTCTCTGCTACTTGCAATTCGTGCGAGTTTCACGAGCCAGCAAAACCAGCTGACGTGATAACGAAACGTGATAACGAAACTACTGAAACGCGAAAACGCGGGCGGCACAGAATCGAGCGAAAACAAAACTTTTGACCGCCGGCATCGATGTCAAGGGTAAGTTCAATTAGTTCTTTTTTCTAAAGATGAAATAGAATTGGACAAGTAGCATTTTATTTCATCTTATAATACAATACAAGGATGTTTTTTGCAACGAGTGGTTAAATACTAGCAACGGAATTTAAATGAGGAGTGCTTTCTTCATCAAAAAACTACTTGAATGTGCCGGGGGAGTTTCTAATCATGTTCTGCATTTACCTCAATTCCTCTATTATTAAGGCTCTGTTTGCAATAATATTGACGTCTTGGAGATTCTCGAGCCCTAATCTATCACTTTAGCTTGACTTAATGTTTGCCTTTAATGTCCCTTTAACCATTAGCAAAAACCAGAGGGGATCCCAGCATTTGGTGGTAATTGGTGGATACTTGCTGAGACCATAGAACAAATTTGTGCCTTGAAGATTATCCACGTTGGTAAAGTAGCATTGGCCTTGCTAGTTACTCAATAAAACTTGTGCAGAACATGACATGGCAGTGGGTATGAACTGGTGACATCACTGACATTGATTATTTGAAAGCTAAAAAGTTGCTAGCAAGACACTGACACTATTCAGACAAAAATGAAAAATCAATTTTCAAATGCAAACATGTTTAACAATAGATGAAATCAAAACTATCTCCAACATGTCAAGCTGTCACGTGTGCAAAACATGCTGAGAGCCACCAACTGAACCTAGTTTGCCTTATTTAAAGCATGCACTTGCAGTCTTGAATGAAAGGTGAAACCAGATATTTAACAAGTTTTGCCATTGTTGTCTTATTGCTGATGACACCACAGCTGCCTTTCTAAGCCTTGTCTAGTGGGCATACTCTTCAATAGTTTGTCAGAAAGATGTATTGAAAACACTCATGACACTTGCAAACCGAACACATAGCCTTCAGCATTTGAAAAATCAAGACTCCTACTATTGATAATAATTAAATGGTCCAGTTGACAAAAAGTAAAGCTATATCATTTACAAGGAAAGACCAACAAGCATTAATGAAACAAAATCATCCATTTTACCTTTTCTGATTATAGAACACTTGGAAATCAAGAGTTCATTAAAAATAATGCTCATAACCTCCTAAATGGACAGACGGTATTGCAGACGGTAGTCTGCAATATCAGTATTGTAGTATCAGTATTGCAGTATCAGTATTCAGTATCAGTATCAGTATTCAGTATCAGTATATTATTATCAGTATATCAGTATTGCAGTATCAGTATTGCAGACGGTAGTCAGCCTGATTCAACGTTGCTTAGTTTTCCGCGCTGTTCTCATTCATTTTACCTGTTCCCCACAACATCTCTGGAAGTATGTAACACTATCAATTCTCTTAAAACTACCGGTCCGGGCCTCGACTTGATACGTCCCTCTAGCATTAAGCTTGTGTCTAACGAAATCTCACCTGCGTTAGCACATATAGTAAATAGACTATTTATAGATGGCATCTTTCCTAACCGCCTCAAGACAGGTAAAATAATCCCAGTATTTAAAAAAGGTGACCATAAGTGCACAAGTAATTATCGTCCTATCTGCATTTTGTCTTTCTTTAGTAAGGTCATCGAAAAACTTATACATAATCGCTTAACTAAATACTTATCCAAATTTAATCTTTTAACTCCTGATCAATTTGGTTTTCGTGACAATTTTTCAACTGAATTAGCGCTTATTACATTTACTGAGAGGGTCAAATTAGCCATCGACCAAGGCCTCTTAGTTGGTGCTCTCTTTATTGATTTCACGAAGGCGTTTGATACAATTAACCATTGTATTCTTTTAAGTAAACTTGAATCATATGGCATTTCTGGACCGCCTTTACAAATAATTCGCAACTACCTAATTAACCGACAATATATAGTCGAATTTAATGGTGTCTTGTCCTCTTCAAAAACTGTAAATACAGGTGTCCCCCAGGGATCAATACTTGGGCCACTTTTATTTCTCATATTCATTAATGACTTGCCAGACATATTAACACATGCGCACTGCCTTCTTTACGCTGATGACACCACCATTTTCGCATCTGATAAAAATTTATTTGCATTGCAGGATAAACTTAACGCTGACCTAACGAATGTTCATTCATGGTGTGTAAAAAACAAGCTAACCATTAACCCATCTAAGACAACATTTATGGTATTCCATTCTTCAAAATCTTTGCACATTGATTCTATTGTAGTGTCTCTAAATAATAATGTATTTGCAAGATCCATGTCTACTAAATTTCTTGGTGTAGTACTAGATGAAAACCTAAAGTTCCAGTGTCATATTCAATCACTTATTCAAAAAATCTCATTTGGTATTCACATCATAATAAAAACTCGCTCTTTTTTCCAGCAAACCATTCTCATGTCTTTATATTACGCGTATATACACAGTCATCTCTCATACTGCCTGTCATCTTGGGGTAATACATATACCACACATCTTCATCAGTTAGAAGTTTTGCAAAAGCAGGCATTACGATTAATTGCATTCCAATCACATACATCTCCCTCTGCTCCAATATTCCGTTCCCTAAATGTTTTACCTTTACGCATGTTATTCAATCATAAGCTGTCGCTACTTATGTTTCGTCTTATAAATACCCAGTTTAATATTCCAGGTTTTAGTCGCTCTAGCCTCATCAATTATAACAACACAAGATTTTCAGCTCAACTCAATCTTCTTCTTCCAAAAGCAAGAACTAACTATGGGAAATTTACCGTCGCTTTTTCAGGCGTTTCTGTTTGGAATTCTATACCATCTGACATGAAGACATCTACATTATTATCATTCAAACGTAGAACGAAGGAGCATTTCATGAACACTTTATCTGACGCATAGCATAATTTAACAAACCTAGAATTAATTAGTATGTTGTTCACTTTACCATTACGCAATGTACTTTTCAATTACCGAGTTACTAAATTTTGCCTTAAATGATACTTCTCCTCGTTGTTAGCTTTACGTGCCATTTATCCTCGTTTTAATTGTTGCATGTTATTTTTAAGATTTCTTGAATTATTTTTTCTTCTTAACTCTGTGAATATACCTGTGATATTGTGCTAACAGATTTTTTTTCTATCTTATCGTTTATTTCCAATGTAGAAACTGTATAATATATCACATGACTCACTGTTTGCCTCGATCCTACTATCCCCTTTTCATGTTTTGTTAGGAAGTCCCCCCGACAGTTGTTACTTCGGGACCTCCGAATGTTGTACTTATACCCATCTTGTATTTCTTTTGTCAAAAATAAATATTGATTGATTGATTGAAATCACCGTTCATTTGAAACACCGGTAAGCTCCCAGCAGGTCACTTTCATTTTTTTTCTCTCCGAGTTTTATTATAGGAGTCTGACTAGTATGAAAATAAAGCAAGAGGAAAAAAAGAGATCAAAGATCAAAATGAAGAGTCATCACGTCAATTCTATTTCATAGTTGTGACAAGAGGGATTTGCTCTTGCAATAAGTTTTTGAAAAGTTTGAAAAGTGAAATAAGTTTTGAAGCCCTTTTTGTCTTTTTACGTCTAATTCCTGCACCTCAATGAGTTTTCCTGCTCCTCACAAATAAGCCTGCATGACATTTAAGTAGGCGTGAGCGAATAATGAATCTTGAGTTCAAAGTGAATTTGAAATGAGTAGTGATTTGGAACAAATATTTTCTAATCGCACATCGAATAACTGTTGCACAGAGAAGTGGCTGCAAACTTGTATGAATAGGAACTACTGCATGTTGGAATTAATGACTTTGTTCTGTGGAAGAACGGGTCCAAAATTTAGTAGAGTAGAACTCATTAATTAAATGTCAAAGATATAAAGAGGTTAACAATGAATAGCAAGACATGATGGAACTGCCTGCGCACATGTAGTAATGAGAAGAACATTTAAGTAAAATAATCCACAAATTAAAAACATAGACAATTGCAACAACTAGAGAAAGTGTAAACAAAGATAGCATCTGTAAGGATGCTTTTATACTGATTAGACGTCTCAGTTACACTTATTAGATGTCTCGGTATTCGTACTGTGAGCAGAGACGGCGTGTTCACATGTGTATAAGGAATGCATACTAGACCATGTTACAGTGCCCTTTCCACTCCTGCTATGCTTCACTGCATGACAGATATGTGTCACCGCATAACACAACTGTATTGCGGTGAAGCTGAACATAAGAAATCAATTATTACATTTGAAAAAGTCAAATATTAAATTGTTTTTCTTCGAAGCGAAGATAGAATAGCAGCATATTCGAAACTACCATTCGAACATTCGAATATTCGTACGACAATAGTTTTACGATATGTGCGACGACCCATCCAACCTGAACCTTTTCAGCCATCACCATGGGCTCAAACGGGAACACCTCGCCATTACTGCCAAAGCTAGCCATTCAAGACAACAGGCAATAAAAACAAAACAAAGCTAAGCCAAAAGGATTGTTACACTGTCATACAGTAACAAATCATGTTTCTGAGCAAAGAGCATAAGGTCACCTAGAACCAATGCAGGGCTCAAGATTTGCGTCTTAAAGATTATCCATACTGGTAAAGTCACATTGTCCTAGCCAGCTACTCAACACAACTTGTGCAGAACATGACAGGCCACTGACCTTGCAAATCGGTGAGGACGCATTTGCGGTCATACGATGCCGTCAGCAAGTAGTAAGCTCGTGGTGAGAAGCGCACAGACCGCAGGTCAGACGAATGGGGTCGGAACGTTTGGATGGTGCGGCCACCTCGTATGTCGTACAGCATGCAAGTGGCATCCTCGTGGCCCGAGACCAGCATGCGCCCAGAAGGATCCACAGCCACAGCAGCCACTGGGCTCCCTGTGGAGTTGCAAGGTTTGAGTGTCTCAGTTACAAGATTCATGCCTCTCAGAATAGGTGAAATCACAGAACAGCGAAACACACAGCCATTGAAAATGATGGCTCTGCATCAGTTTTGAAAGGACTGAAATGGCAGTGCACAATGCTCATTCCCATTTAATTAACGCAAATCTTGTGAATTTTAGGTTATCGTCCTTGGGTGCTGTGTCTACAACTGTGCGTGCCAACATTGCACCTAAAGATCATCCAAGTTGTATAGAAGGTAAACGGCAACCACACATAGAACACATAGCATGGATATCGAAGAGGTAGGGCCTCATTTTTGTTTTGCTCCCTCGCTCTCAGTTTCAGATCTTTTCTCTTAACTCAGCCTCAGCCTCACGTAATAAAATATCAATGTCCTCTCTCATGTTCAACCTTACTGCATTATCTTATCACAGTGCTCCCTTACCCTTAAGTTGCCCTTTTTTGTTTCAGTGGGGATGCCAGTAGGGAAAAAAACAACACCAACATATATCAGTGTGGCATGCGTAGCCTTCAAACTAGTGGGTAAATGAAATTCCTAGAAAAGCGTTCCAAGGAGAATGGCACTGAACCAGTTGAGTTGGGGCCTGGTACATTTGCTCTAACCAAATTCTTAGTCAGTATATGTTTGTTCTATCTGAGGCATGCTGTCATTAACCATACATAAATTTTGTTCGTAACAGTCAGGTTAACGAACCAGAACTGAACACTGAAAAAAAATATATATATATTTTTGTGTGAACGAGAAATGAACCAGAATTACAATTTTACTCTTGAACAAAACTGAAGAGGTTCAGGTTGGCAACCTCTCTGGCTTTTTATCCATGCATTGCCTGTACTTGCAACTCAACCATGTTGCCTTATTTGTAAGTGCACACAAGCTTGCTGTCATTTTAGAAGTTGCTGCACCGTTAGTACAGATTTCAACATGTCACTTTGGCAGGCAGGCATGATAGTAATAAACTCGTGGGGGTTTGAAATTGATGACCAGCAAAATAGCTCAAATAGTTCTCCAGCAGTGGGAGACCTATATATAATCACTGTACTGAAGCACTTCCAAGCTGGGTGGCCGCCTTTGATCACACTAGTACGTAAGCAGATGTAGGTGTAATAAAAATGGCACAGTGCTTCTGACACATTGTGTCTGAGGTGTGCTTCCACAAGGTGAATTTTTTCGTAACTACTTGTGGTGTGAAGAACAGCATGAGTACCACTTTATTTTTGCTTTTCTGCGCAGCTTAAGGGCATGGTTGAGATTTTTGTGCAAAATAACTTTGTATGCTATATTCTTAGGTTATGCGAAAAAACTGGCTAGAACTTGTTTGGACCATCAAGTTTTCACTCTGGAGTTGAACTGGAACTGAACAGTTTTCGCTGAACTGGCACGAAAACTGGAACGAAAAAAGTTTTAATTTGGGACTCTGGTCATGTTGTCTTTATTGAAAATAGCAAAGCATTTAATAGATTTGGGGTTGATATTAGTGGGCACAACTGTGTCACGGAGAGCTATGAAACAGTGATCAATACAAAAAAATCAATAATTTTAGTTATAAATATAAGTTTATCCACTTTATATTCGAGTGTAATAACAGGAGTGAGATCTGCCAAGTTTTGCATTGTGGGTTTTTCACTTACCAAGCCCTTCTAAGCTCTCACTGCAAACATAGCTGAATGCATGGCAGGCAAACATATGGCGGGTATGTGACACAATGCTTACACATCACTTTTCCCAAATGAACAATGGGAGAAGTGAACAAAGTTTAGACAAAAGAGATAGGGGGCACATGAACTGACCAGGGCCACTTCCGCTTGCTGGTGGTGCAGTCACTAGGTTGACACAGCCTCTGGTGCGCAGATCCCAGAAGCGGATGGTCCTGTCTTGAGAGCCACTCACAAACATGGCTCCTCCCCATGTGTACAAGGACAGAACGTGACCTGCAAAAGAATAAGAAAATGCAGATGAACAATAAAATATCTTTGTTTTTAACTACTACACAGTACCGATACTGTAGCAGAAAGGTAAAGAGTGATGTGTGTACATAATAAGAGGCACCCACACCTATAGTTATGACCCAGATATCTTAAATATATTTAAAAAAGATTTCTGTTAATTTCTTTCTGTATACATATGGAAATTGAAGCAACAGCAAAATGCTGACCGGCCTGATGAGGGCTTTAGCTTTGTACACAGTCTGAGCCACAGGCCCAGAATACAAATGTTCAAGCAACACCCATTATTCAGAACTATAGACAATGTAATCGTTAAACAATTTTAAATACAATTATTTTGGCTTTATTAGCGGAAAGAATAACAGTTATGCAGTGTTAACGAAACGGTACAAAGGACAAAATCCATGAACACATACATACACTATGAGTAATAATAATGAAAAAATTGTTGCCTACTACTAATAGTTAGGTAAATAAAAAGCTAAAAAGCAAGCCGCAAGTAAAACATTCACGTGTGTGCACACATACACACATGAGGGGCATCCAGAAAGTAAGTTTAGAAAAATTCTTAAATGAGGCACCAACACCAGAAAAAGCAATGTTAACATTGCCAGACAGTGTGATACATCGGCTATTTCTCCACATGTTAACCACACTTTTATAGTAAAACTCTACACCCCTACCCCCCGATGCATTTGTCGTGTCCATGGGCAAAAATTCAACCAATCAAAGTGTGAGGCACATGCCGCTGGATTCTTTGCAGCACCACCAGATGGTGCTCACCTCTGCGCATCTGTTAAGCTGCGGTAAAGCTAGGGAAACGACGGAGCATGTTTTATTAGAACGTGAAGACGTCTACCCAGCGGTCGATTTAGGCACCACCTTGAAGCCCTTGGGTTTAGCGGGAGCAGTGGTAAAGTAAACATGTCCGCAATAGGCATTAGTAAGAGGCGATTGGAGGATTGGTGGAAGAAAAATAGGGAAACGACAAAAGACGGAGACGTACAAAAGCACAGTTCGCAATAGGGGATCAGAAAATTTAGGCGTGGTAGTTCATAGTGTTTTTTTTTTCCTTTTTTCATTGTTTAACCTAGGTAGGACTTTAGGCAGTATAATAGCAAGAGCTTGGTGGCGCAACCCACCGCCCCATTCCAAAGGGGACGCTCATAACATCCATCCCATCCACCCTGTGGCAGCGGCTGTGCCGGGGAAAGAAAAGAACCAGAAAGCTCACTTTTGCACATGGTGTTTGCCACAAGTGTTTCCTGGTAAAGATTATGCTTAAAAGGGCCTTGAACCACTTTTTATCCAAGTGGAGAAAGGAATTTGAAGTGAAAATAGGCTATTTTAGAAATACGTTGCCGTAAAAAGTACCTCAATGCGTTCAGCAAAAGCAGAGTTATTAGCAAATCTAACACGGCCTTCACTGTGCTCCCGTCCCTTCTTCAATGCCTTGAACTGCGAAGGCTACTGCGCAGTGGGGTGTGCCCACAACCCTCCGCCTTTTCAATGCCACTGTGACGCGCAGTTCAAATTTCATTTTGGATGTCAGTGTAGGCGCCACGACTTCCACCTTTGGTGCCTACAATGCGCTAAACATAAGCCAAATGCGGTTGTCCTCAGCGAGCCGCAGTGTGCTTAGCCAGTGGACTCGTGGCGGCATCCCACGGCGACTGCAGTATCTACGCCACGTAGCCAAAAGCAGCTTGATGTTAGCTATCGGTAACAGCAGCCATCAAGGGAATGACGAAATAGTACGTCTGATGACAAAACAGTGCATCTAGAAGAGAATGAGGACATGGCCTTCTGATGAAAAGAGCGTTTGAGAGAAAGGTGACTTTGCGATCTGCTTGCGAGCTCCACGGACCGTGTACGACAGCAAAACTTGGCTGAGATGTTCACAGCAGCGTATGCTACCCGCAGACTATGTTATTTCACCAAGCCTCAAAGGTGGTTCAGGGCCCCTTTAAGTTGCCGGGAAGCGGGAACTGTAGCATACGAAACAGGGAGTGATGTAATTACACTTTCGTGTGTGAAAAAAGAACCTGCCTAGCAAATGATTTCATTTATATTCTGATAGCGCTATAGAAAGGCCATGCATAGTTAGGCCTTCTGAAGAGCAGCATGAACACGATGAGCAGTGATGGGAACAGCAACAACGTCAATATGCACAACAGGGCGATTCCATGAGAGAGTAAACATGCACGTCCGCTTGATACTTTTGTTTCCTCTGGTTCTTTTATATGTCATGTAAGAATATTCAAACTGAATGGAACCGAAAATTTTATTCCCTAAAAGCGTTCCCAACAAGCCAAAAAAAATATTTGAAGGTGGCGGTGAGAGTGACGTCCTATTGCTTACCACAATATTTTCCAATTTCACGGCCTAATTAAATGCAAGCTAAAAACATTGTGGCGAAAAGCTTTTCTCCTCATTTTAACATGCTTCACAACAACTTTCTTTCATGTGTTTTCTTATGCTGTCCACAAACTAAAAAATGTAAAAAAATTTCAAACATGGCCACAATCATAAGAATTTTGCAACTTTGATGGGTCTTCACACATTTTCTATTTCACACAGAAACTTGACAAAAGTGTCAAACATAGAACGTCCTCTTTGCAACATTTATGCAAAATATTATCTTTCTACATGAAACACAAGAGCACAAAAATATAGTTAAATAAACAAGTTTTTTCCAAAAAGCTCATTAAAAAAAATAATAAAGCTCCGGTCCCAATTTTTGAAAAATTTTTGGATGGAAGTCCGCTTATGTCAGGCAAAATGTGGGTGCTGTAACATGTTTTCTCATTTGCTTTATTCCCAAAATATAACGGGCCAAAGTGGCCCATGTTGAGCGTGCCGGCTTGTTTGCTGGTTGTCTATCAGTTTGCACTGTATGCAAATCTATTTCTAATTTCTTTGCTGCTTCAGTACTTTGCTCTGGCAGCTTGTTTTCAACAAAAATGTATTGCCAGATTTTATTTGTGCCTAGCATGTGCGGGGGTGGGAGGCTGCCGCCCCCTAAAGTTTTCATACTGAGTTTGTCGCATACTGAGTTTGCAGCCTACAACGTCTGTGGGCATCGCACTTACACCTCCATTATTTGCTTGTCAACAGCATGCAAGACACTACGAGTGCATGATGCGGCTGACTTTGCCAAAACCCGCCTTGTGGATGTAGTAAATGACCTGTAAGCAGTGCCAAGGCACGATAATTCGTTAGTGACAAAGAACTTCCATAATCAGCAGGTGCGCCATTATGGAGGTGCTATTTCACTGCCTGCTCCCCATCTCCCAAATGCAACGGATACTGGTACCTACTTCAGCACCACCGCGCGTGACTTGCACTGTAGCTTTTTAAAAACTTATCTGAGCTATTTCTTGAGCCATTTATTTCGTTTCCCGTTATCACATGTTTTCCGCGTCGCTAACAGATAACATCTTCTTGTCTTACCTCTGCGTTACAGCTGTCCAAAAAAGTGCAGTATGGCATGACTGAGCCAAAGGCTTCCGAAATTATCTAATTTATGTTTTGTCAGCACCTTGCTAACTCACTTTCCCACGCCGAGAACAGCAGAGGTCGCTGGTGGCGCCAGACGGGCATTGTCCTTCGATAACGAGCATGGCATACAGGTTTTCACAGTTAAAATCCTTAGATGGCCGTGTTCGTAGAACATGAAACTGTGAGACATTCTGGAGGCTGAGTCCCGACAGCAGCACAAAAAAAGTGACAGAAAGAGTGCAGTGCTGTTCAGTATAAACGTTTCGACTTGGTCTAGCTGTTCATTACACGCAATGTATGTAGCTCGTAGCTTGGTCCGAGTATTCTGTGCTGATTATTTACGCGTTCACACGAAGAAGATTGCTAAGAAAAAAAATTTCTTTGCATAAACATTCTAGGTGTATTGCCAGATTTTATTTGTGTCTATCATGTGCAGGGGTGGGAGGCTGCTGCCCCCTAAAGTGAACTGACTGGAAGATACTGCCAGAGGCTGAGGATATTCACGACACCAATGAAGTCTGCCAGCACTGCTTTACATGCCTCAAGGAAATCCTGTCT
Organism: Dermacentor albipictus; assembly: GCF_038994185.2. Taxonomy (NCBI): domain Eukaryota; kingdom Metazoa; phylum Arthropoda; class Arachnida; order Ixodida; family Ixodidae; genus Dermacentor; species Dermacentor albipictus. The sequence goes on from NC_091821.1 coordinate 50,171,504, forward strand.
TCATCTAGTGACAGCCGCGATGAAGCAGATGAGGCATTCCTTCAGGAGGAAGCAATTTACAACTTGAACAGGTACGTCCACCTTTCTTCTGATGTTTCACCATTGAAGCCACCATCTTCCATTCACAAACGCAGCAGACAATGTTATAGAAAGAGAAAACAGACCGAGATTGGAAGCATCGTGGTGACGAAGATACATTCAACTTTAAGTGCTGCATATGGAAGCGTCAGTACACCTGAACCCTCTGTGACAGAATGGCGTCCATGCGCTGGCTGGTTAAATAGCCTGAAGCACGCGTACGAGGTTTCAAGGTCCTACCGAGAGCGCCTCGGTCTCTTAACCATTGTGTCACCAGAAGTTCAAAAGAAACCCGTTCAAGAGGCAATCCCAGCTGTCACAACGTACATGCTCAGAAAGGCCTGAAATTGGCGTAAGAAGCATGGAATGTGGTTCGACTTTGATCCATACATGAAGTCAAGGTTAAGCCCATCGGATGTACAAGCTGTGCTCGACTACTTCACCAAGGATGAACTTGGGTGCTCTCACCAGAGACTGAACAAGGACATTGCAGACATCACAAATGGCCAGAGGGAGCATGTCTCAAAGTGGTTTATGATACGTTCTATCTGCGAGACATTCCAAATGTTCAAGGAGCTCACTCCGAAAGTGCTATTGCGCTGTCAAAGTTTTACAGCCTGCATCCAAAATGAGTGCTGCTCGCACCACAAGAGGTTTGCATTTGCGTTTATTGCGCTAATGCCAAACTTTGCATCTCCGCGCTTGGGAATGTAACTGGCATGGAAATCTCATTGGAAGGCATGAAAGCATTATGCCTGTTCGGCTCCCCAACCACAGAGTGTATGTTAGGTGAATGCGAGTGCTGCCCATGGAGCGAAAGCCTCACTTTGGCCGGTCTGGGAATGGTCGAAGAGGACGAGGTCACATTTGCTGTTTGGGAAAGCAGTAACTTGATCAAGAAGATGTCGTCTCCAACTTTTTTGTGAAAGAGTTTGGCAAATGGGTGACCAAATGGATTACTCGCAAATACATACGCTGCACTCAAGCTGTGGCTATTCATGAGACAAAGAAGTGCAAGCAATGCGGAAGCATTGTTCTGCATTTTGCTTTTGTGGAAAACTGGACTGTCCTTCTCTCAAATGAAACACAATTGTACCATTGACACAAGGAACAAATCTTCATTTTCATCTGTGTCGCCACGACAAGGAAAGAAACACATAGCTTTGCTTCACACAGCTTATGACAGCTTTGCTGTGATAAGCGTCGACATGCATCACGACGCAGCGCACACCTGCTACACACTAGGCAGAATGCACAAAGTGTTAGATGAAAAAGCACCCATCTACTGTCACATAAGGTATGTCTGAGATAGTGCAGCGAGCCATCTTGTATGAGTTGTGCCATTCCAAGTATACATCTGCAAGGTGGATATTTTCTGCTACCGGGCATGGGAAGGACGCCTGCGACGATGTGGGTGGACTCCTAAAGCACTAAGCTTCCCTGTACAACCTGAGGTTGGAAGCGCTGCCTCCATTCAGTCGGTACATGAAATGGTCTCCCAACTTAGCGGCAACATCAAGAATGTGGCTCTGCTGCATGTGCCTGCTGCAGCCATTGAGAAGCATCATCAGCAGAAGTAAATGGAGTGGAAGTCAGTACTGTATGCACTGGGAATTCACTCATGGCTAGCCAGCCGACGGTGAATAAACCCTCTTAAATACGAACTCAAAGGACATGCAATAAATCTGTTCAAGCACCACACAGAGTTTGTTTACTTTTGCCTCCCAAAAAACAAAGTAGAAAGCATGTTCTCTGCTCTTGACACAATAAGAAACCAGGTAAGCCTTCCTTTATTTGTGGCAAACCTTGCCTTTTATTTTTTTTTAAAGAGAGTAAATGTTAACAAACTGGAACAAGTCATCGTGCCACTAAAGCCAGCACACTCAACATGAGTCACTTTGGCCCATTATATTTTGTGAAAGCAAATGAGGAAACATATTATTGCACCCATGTTTTAACCAACATAAGCAGACATCCACCCAAAATTTTTTCGATAATTGGAACCAGAGTTCTTTCTATCTTATTTTTTGAAGATGAGTTTTTTTTTAACTTGTTCATTTACCTTGCTTTTTCTTCTCTTTTGTTTCATATGGGATATTTGCATAAATATTTGCATAGATATTTTGCATAAATGTTGCGAAGAGGACGTTTATGTTTGACACTTTTTTCAAGTTTCTGCGTGAAATAGGAATCGCGCTAAGACACATCAAAGTTAAAAAATTTGTCTGATATCAGGCATGTTTGGAGTTTTTTACATTTTTTAAATTTGTGGACAGCACAAATAAACGCATGGAACTAATTTACTGTGAAGCGTATTAAAATGAACAGAAAAGGTTTTTGATGCAATGTCTTTAGTTTGCATTTAATTTGGCTGTGAAATCGGAAAATTTTGCGGTAAGCAATAGGAGGATGCTTGTGCCGCCATTTTCAAATATTTTTTTTACTTGCTGGGAATGCTTTTCAGGAATAAAATTTCGGTTCTAAGGAGTTTGAATATTTGTACATGACATATAAAAAAAAAACAGACAAAGCAAAAACATCAAGCAGACAGGCATGTTTCATCTGTCGTGGAATCACCCAACGGTGTCGTGCTCAGGCTAGGTGGGAAGCAAGCCATATACACTCAGGACACCTGAAGAGCAGTGTGAACACGATGAACGACAAAAGTAACAGCAACGTACTCAGGCTCGGAAGGACCCAGCTCAAGGCAACATCACATCGGTCTATCGGATCAGGTGATACCACAGTTTCACTGGCCAACCACCTCCACAGCGTAGATTGGAGCACCTCCCCCCCCCCTTTTTTTTATAGTGCGAAAGCAATTATACAGATGCTCAATGCACAAAAGCACCGTGAGCACCGCCGTTGTTGGGCTGTCCCACCCTATGGCACATACGTAGCTCATATGCAGAGGGTCAGAGAGCCTCCAGAGACGCAGAGTGCATTTGCCTGCAACAACGATGAACTGAAGTTGAAACATCCTCAACGCTCCGCTCGACTGAGTCGGTGGCAGAGCCAGGGCAACGTTCTGCCTTCCGCAGCTAGCATGAACATTCTGAGCATGGCACTATAAGCACACTAGCATTCCTACTGAGCTGCTGTGTGCATGCACTACTTTGAGCAGAACGAGCAGTAATCGTCAAGCTAACATTATATAATATTTCACTGGGCGCTTAACGCCGATTTCCCATTGGTCTCATCTCATGCACCATCAAAGTATGACGCCTGCAACGCTACTGCCGACTATCATCATGCCAGCATTGCGAGACGTCTGGCAGCTGCCAGGGCACTGTTCCTTCTGCCCAACAGGAGTTGCCTAGCATGCTGCATCCCGCCAACATGTCGCACCCACATATAGTTAGAAACCGTCCGAGCAGTTCGAGTGCAATGCTAAACCTTGCTATCGCTGTCAATGCTTTACCCTTTGGGTGAAACTACTAATTTTAGGAATTTGTACTAGCACAACTAAATTCTGTATGCCAGTGTCATGCCAATCTAATCTGCCCCCACTGACTGAAAGCAGATACATTTGTTTTGAAGGCGTATATTGAACAAGCCACAATTTGGTCACACAAGAATGACACAGTCATCAAGTCAGAGCCAAATGTGAACATCAAAGCGTTGTGCCATAGTTAAATAGTAGATAAATTCCAGTGCAGCATACACTGTTGCATAAGCAGCACAAAGTAAATGCGCTGCTACATGTGCTGAAATATTCAACAGCATGATTCAGAATTTCAAATTTGCATCAGATGTCATATATCTTGTGATTACTGGTAGGCATGAGTGGGGAACTTTACTTGAATCTGTGGTTGTAAACCACTTTGTTGTAACGGATTAGCAGTTGCAGCCCAATATCAGCCCACTTTGCTGCAACCAAGGCAGAGGGCAGCTTACCCGAGTGACCAGACAATGCCTGGAAAGGCGTGGCGGTCTCGCAGTCAGTGACGTAGATCTTGCAGTCTCCTGCTCCACCACTGATGAGCAGGCTTGACCTGTTGCTTAGGTCCTCCACAAAGCAGACGTCACGGACAGTACCATCATGCATCGTCAGCTCTGCCTCTCCACCAGCTGTTCAGGAACAATGTGAAATGGCAGAATTCGATAATGACAGTAATCAAAGGGGGAAGGGGTTGGTTAGTATGTATACTGTCCTCTTTATGAAAGTGTAGATAGTACTGTGTTCCTATTTGAATCGAATTATGAGTACTAACGTCCTCAAACTGCACAGTGGATTATGAGAGATGCTGTAGTGGAGGGCTCAAGAATAATTTTGACCACCTTGGGATTCTTTAATGTGCAAACAAAGCACAGTACACCAGTGTTTTTTTGCATTTTGCCCCTATCGAAATACGGCCACTGCAGGAGGGTATCAAACCTGCAACATCATTCTCAGCAGCAGAATGCCATAGCCACTGTGCTACCGCACAGGTTGTTTATATATTTCTCATGTGTGTCCTGCCCAGTGTGCTGCTTTTTGAAAGACAGCTTGGTGATGAAAGAGAGCTAAATGTACTCTTTCATTCAAAAGTTTTGCTTGCCAGGAGTGCTGGAGTAGTTCCCCTACCTGGCCTCTCATACAGATGCCACACACGGACATATGTATGCACAAAGACAGTGGGCTTATAACTTTTCAAAAAAGCAGTCAACGTTATAATAGCGAACTGCCAGTTTATGACTTATTTAATGCCACAGGGAAAAAAATAAGAATCCTACATACAGCATGAAAAATTACTACACAGGCCCACACTTCAAGTAAGTAGCAATGTCTCAAATAATCTGGCATGGTAGCCCAGTGCCAATGGCATTGCGTTACTAAGCTCGAGGTTGTGAGTTCAATACAGGCCACGGCAGTCACATTTTAATTGGGGTGAAATGCAAAAATGCCTGTGAGGGTACTTATATTTAGGTGAACGTTAAAGAACCCCAGCCCCAGCCAGTCCCAGCCAGTCTAAAAAAATATGAAGTCCCACACTACGGTGTGCCTCATAATCATATCCAGTTTTAGGACGTATAATCTAAGAATTTAAGTTTTATTTTAAATATCTCAAAGATAAATGCCCAAATGTTCTAATGCAATTTTTCACTGCTACAAGGTGACACGCATCACAGCGGCATTTCTTATAGTAAGCATAATTCTAAGCCACACCAGTGCGTATATAATTATTCGAATAGAAAATAAGTCTCTCATACTAACAGCCACTGGGTATCTGTCACACATAATGCCTAATATGGATTATATCTGCATGTAAAATAGTTATAGAATACAGGAGCAGGAAGATAGGATAGAAGAGACTGCTTTTTTGCATTACATTGTTTCATTTGAATGAACACCGACTTCACCATGACTGTTTGCATGCGTGTCCAGTGAAGCTCAAGACATTTAAAAATATTAAAAAAGAGAGACAGAGCACTTGCTGCTGAAAGATTCAGCTGCCGTGTCATGTCATTACTCTAAATAATACAAAGCATATTAAAGAACAAAACCTACATATCTTACATCGTGGATAAGTGCTCATTGTATATGTAGCCTGCAAGAAGGGTGTGCCACTGAGTCTAATATATTTTCTGGACCATTTGTTGTTTTCCTTTTAACCTGTTTTAAGAGAACATAACTTGCCCTTTGCAGTTTCAGGAGATGTTGTGCGAAGTGCATATTCCTAAACATACAAAGTACTAGCGGCAAAAAAAAAAAAAGTGTTTATGAGCCATGAAAACACTCACAAAACTGCATTTACATGTCATATAATGTTGAACACATGATGTTGATGCCTATGCTATGTATGTGGGTCTTTTCCTTTTTTTTTCAGTCTGGTGCCTGTTTGATTGTTACTATGCATTTGGCAAGCTCCCATTTGACAGGAAATGTGAGGCGCCTGTCAATAATATGTCAAAACATGAGTCCGAACAGGAGGTCTGGAATGAGTAACGAGGTTGATTTGGATTGCAAAGGGTCAACTGCCTGATATGGCTTTGTTAGTCTGCAAATGAATTGAAAAAGCAAGGACATGTGTTGTGTTGTACCTCCCGCCTGTCCTTGCTTTTTCTTGCACTTCACTTGTAGTATGTCATACCAACAAGGCCGAATTTCTACCCTTCTTTGTCATTCATTACAGAGCTCCAATTCACATTAAAAAAAGGACAGGCAAGTTTAAAGTGTGGGCACCAGCAACATGTGTGATGTGTCAAATAGGTCAAGCTTTTGCATGCCCTGTGATCTCTGCACCTAGTAGCCTGCAGAGGGGCTAGATTCAGATATAACCAAAGAGGATAAAGGGTTAGTCGAGTTCCTGTCACAGGGGAATGTAGTAATCTTGATATACAGCAATGTGCCTATAAAAGTACACTTTCCCGTAAATATGGCAATAATTTTATAGTAATCTAACGCGAACCTCTTTTCAGAGAAAATGAGTCGGAAAACTGCCTGCCCATTACAATTGGATGCCAAACGAAAACCACGCTGGTTTAGCAAAAGCGTTGGCAATAGCCTACCGTCAGAACTGTCAGACGCAAAGTCATCACCATCACAAAATTGGAACAGAGCACGTTTTTGCCAGGGCTACTGGTGGTTTATTTTCTGTTTGACTACGATCTAGAGCAGTATTATTGGCCAATAACTTTCGTAGATACTACAGCGAGATTTTGCGCGACTCGGCACCGAATACATCGGCATAATTGGCCGCCAGCATTTCTCAGCTGTGCTAAGCTCACTATCTGCACACAGTGCCAGGAACGCTGTCGGCTGTGTATTTCGACAAGTCTAATGCTGAGTCTCGCAAAAGTGATAGCAGTATCCAAAGTAAACACTCTGGATACTCCCTATCATCCCTGCAGTAGCATAGTATCATGTATAGTAGTATAGTATAGTAGTGTGGTAGTAGTAGTATCATAGTATCATCCCTGTGTGCTTGTTATCTGTGGCCAATGAAGCGCAAATGGCGACAACAATGTGCCACTTTCATTATGAAAGCTCGTTAAAAGAACTCCTGTCTGTGAAGGTAAATTCGCACGTCTTGTTTTTTCTAACTGCGAATGTGGGGGGTGTGCTATATTTTTCTTTTATGAATTTGCAGCATGTTACATTCAGGTGCACTTTTACGTTGCTACTTTAAGGCCGTGAAAATTGTGTGTGTGTTAGATTTGGGAGCACGTTTTGATCAGGTAAATCTATGTGCTAACTTTAACAACTGTATCATCAAACTGAGATGTATGCATCATAGACGACAGTGTGAGTACTGTGTGGTTTCTTACAAACAAGTACACACCATGACCAAATGATGTTCGTGCCATGTAGTCGAAACCTGAACACTCGGAAGTGTAATCTTGACAGGTGAAATTTGACCACATTTTTCTGTGCACAAATTTTAAAGGTGCCTTAAGCTGACTTGAACTTTCTGAATTTCCTGCCTGCCCTTTCTCTCTCGTATCAGTGCCAGAACCCTGGGCTTACTGTATGCTGATATCACTATATGGTATGCCTGAAGCAAAAAAAAAGAGACGCCATGGTGCTCTGGACATGACCAGGAATGCAGAACCTCCATGTAGCAAGAACAAGAGCACCTCAAGCAAGGGCCTCTGGAAGTCATTTGGGTACAAGGGGGCAGAATAAACACTTGGTGCATTGAGAATGTTCTTCCACACCCATCTTCAGGGTTTATCCTCCTCCTTGTGCCCACATAGTGCTTGTGTAAAGCTATTGCACAGAGTTAAACGAAGGCAAATGAAATCTCAACAAAGCGGATGCCCAACAGAGCGGGGAAAAGGGGGGGAAGGGGCAATTCTCACTGTCAAGGGCACATGTCTCAGACTTGAAGCGCATCAGCTTGATTGTCTTGTCATTGGAGCCGGTCGCCAAGAGGTCCCCAGTCTGGTTCCAAGCCAGGCAATAGATAGAGCCCTTGTGATGCTTCAGTCGCTTGAACAGCACAGTGGGCTGGTGGGCCACGTCTCCTTCCCTGCAAATCAACAAAGAGTAACTTGAGTCACTGCAGTTATTGGTACAAACTGACATGTCCCACACATGTACTGACACAATGCAAGGAACCTTGAAAATCCAGGGATGCAAATACATACAAATATGTTCTTATTTGTGTCATGGTGCCACCTAAACCCACACAAGCACTCCCAAATGCAGCTGTATGAATGGTTTGACACTTTCATGTTGACCATAGCACAAGCCATCAGCGGAATAGTTAGAGTGCTCTTACAGCTCAAAATAATGACATCCCAGATCTTTAGTTAAAATTGGCTAGGTAGGTTGCTTGTTGGTTCTAATATTGATTTTTTTTCTCATCAGCACTTTGAAACTTCACCTTTTCAACTAAAGTACAATTGAACAGCTGTGGCTTCTAACCACAACTACAGGTGCCAGCTAAATTGAGCATATATCTTTGACAACATGTTTACCTGTAACAAAGATGGGTGCAGTTTTAAGTGGCACTCCGCTCTATGTAAAAGAACCTCTGAAACCAAAATTTTACAAAAACAGGGTAACAAATGTTTGATAAAAAGTTGTTTTAAGCAGAGTTCAGTCATCCAAATTAGACATGAAAATGAATGCTTGAATTTTAGCAGCATATCTGTAGCTAACACTAAGTACTAGGGAATCAACCTGCTTGTTTCACTGAGTGAGGGGTTCCTGGCATGTAATAGCACCACCAGTGTTGCTGGTGTTCGTTCTATAATTAGCTTATTGAGTCCGGCACTTCACAACACAGAACTCACTTTTTTTTTGCCATAGACAGCACAGGACTTCATATCACACAAGTAGTGACATTTACTATAAGCAAAGCTCCACTATATAGGGTGTCTCACATAATTTGAGCCAAACTTTAAAAATATGCAAATTCCATGTCGCTGGACAAAACCAAGGTAATGTTTGCCGTCGCTTGAAGATAATCAAATTATTTTTTACATGCTGCTTAATTACATAGCCTTAATTAATTAGTCAACTTCTCAAATATTATAATTAGATGGAAAGTGTCAATGAGAAAATTGTACAGCAAGATGAAAAACTACCGATTCAAAATTGCTGCATGACTGGCTGCTTGAGGCACTTTGCATGTATTCGCAGGCTGCTCTCATGCTTGGAAGAACACTTTTATTAGACACCCTCCATCTCCACCTCCCATCTCCCTTTCATCGCAGGAACCCGGCCCTCCCACAGCCTCCGTGGACCAAGAAGCACCCCAGGCACCACACAGGTGCCCTGACTGTGACATGGCCACGCGGCCATCCGCAGCACACCTGTTTTGGGAGTGCCAGCGAACCGCTCAGCAGCGGGACCACCACATGAGGGCGGTGTCGTCCTACGAGGTGTCACCACATGAATGTCGTCCTACGAGGAGTGGATTAGACCGGCAACTTGCTCGATGGATTCCGACAGGGTCATTCTGGACTCGCTCTTGGCTTTCCCCAAGGACACGCAGCTCCTAGGATGGCTCTGAATATGCCTCCCCCCTCCTCTTCCTATTCCCCATTATAGCCCTTCGAGCCATCCCTCAATACATGCATCTTGTCATCATCATCATGCAGCACGTATTGAGCAACAAAAAGATGTATCGGGGGTTTTTCATGTTGCTCTATAATTTTCCGAGTTAAACTTTTCATCTAATTATAATACTTGAGAAGTCAATTAATCCATACTAATTATGTAATTAGGCGGAATGCAAAATATGAGTATCTCCAAGCAACTGCAAACATTACCTTGGTACTGTCCACTTACATGGCATTTGCATATTTTTGAGGTTTGGCTCAAGTTGCGTGGGACACCCGGTATATGCAGCAAAAATATAATGAGGTCTAGTATACTGTACAGTGTTCTTGCATTCATACCAAACTATGATTACGCACATTCGTCGCACAAATGTAGTGATGATGTACATAGCTAGAAACTAAGAGAAATTTTAAGCCAAGCCAAGCAGTAATGGGAAACATGCCTGAGGTCAGTGATGGTTGGGTAGCCACAGATGCGAAGCGTTTTGGAGTTGGAGCCAACAGCATAGAACTGCCCACTAGGATGGAAGTCACAGGCACGCACCACCTGGGCATCCTCCAAGTTGGTGACCTGCACGAACTTTGGCTTTCGTGGCTCATCAGTCGCATGTGCCGCCTGCTGCTGCTGTTGCTGGTTTTGGTTTCCATGATTCGCAGAGTACTGCATGTAAAGAGATACAGAAACTTGCATGAGAAACTAATTATTATACTGCTAGGCTGACTTTTGCAACATTCATTTAGTTACCATATTGTGGAGCAATAACAAGGGCAGGTTAACAAAGCACAGGTGATTGATGGCACACCCAGTATTTGACTGCAATCATAAAACCTGCCTCTGCCTAATCAGTGTTGCAATTCTTGGGTCATTGTTCAGGAATTACAGCTGCCTATTTAAACCTGAATACCCTGCTGTAAGTCAAGACACATTTGTAAGGGTCAATACTTTCCACACTTTTAAACACTTGTCACTGGCACATTGTTGCATAAACACACCCTGCATTGCAGGTTTACATTTAACTTAGCTGAAAAACTCCCCCACATAGCCAAGATCGCAACAGTGTTGAAACATATAAAAACTTCCACATATAGCCAAGATCGCAACAGTGTTGAAATATATAAAAAATACAGCCTTTATAAAGTAATTTCAAAACAAAACACAAGGCCAGAAAAAGAATAACAAGATTTTGTCTTGTTCTTCATAAGAATTTCTGAAATCTTGCCATGCATGAAGACGAAAGACAGTGCAACTGAAAATGTATTTTTTTCAACAACTGATGTCAGCTGTAGTGCCATATAGCAAGCTGAATCGAGTCGACCCCCATTATAACAAACTGTAATAATCCAGTGAGAAAAGTTTGTTACATCTGCCATTCTACCCAAAACTAGGTCTGTGGCATGTTGTGAAAAGACGGGACTTTGCATATACTGCATTCTAGTGTTTGATTATTGGAACCTGAAGACTATTGGGGAAAAAAAAAAACCTATTTCCGCGATAATTGTACAAACACAGCTAGCGGCGTGGCACGCTGTCCGCCGTTTTCTGTGCACTGGCTGTCGACAAATGTCATTTTCTCTAGTTCCCCGCGCAGCGGCAAGATTTTCCTACCGGCGAAAAGAAGAGCTCACGCGATATTTATGGGCGTTCCGGCAAGCAACCCTGCATGCCGGCCGGCCCGAGTGCGTCGTCACCGCCGGTGCCGATGGTACGAACATTTGCTACGGTCTGCTTTTCATACGAAATCATGGTCGATACAAATAAACCAACGTCTTATTTTTTTAATAACCACTGTCAAATCTTTAGCACCAGTGAGAGCTATGATACGAGGAAACTACGTTCAACTATGAGCTCGCGCATGGATGTCGTGCTGCATTACATGCGAGACGGCTCGGGCACCGTGTTTCACAGCCTATGCATCGCGAATAGCCGCCGCCAATCTTCTTCAGTGTGCGCATTGATGAGGTTAAAACTATGTTGCTCTCAAGACGATGCCATATGGGATTGTTGTAAGTTGTATTTGAAGTGCCGTACACTATATGGCTCTGAAACGAAGTGGATTAGCCATAGAGGCATCCTCGGCACCTGTCGGCACCGAGCCGACAGCGGTGCGTGGTTGGTGCGTGGCCATCCCAGAAACTCCCAGTTACAACCTATTTGATCACAATGCTGACAGAAATGACTATTTTTTTTCGCCACCTATTTTGAGTTTGTACACGACTCGAAATAGGTGGCAGGAAAAAAGAAGAAAAAGATATACCTTAAAGGGACACTAAAGGAAAATAATAACTCGACGTGAACTGTTTAAATATCATTCCAGAAACCTCGCAACGCCTGTTTTATGCCAAGAAAGGACTTATTTGCGAGAAAATGGCATCTGAAGGGTGCGAATACCTTTTTCAAAATTCACATCTCCCGCCAACCAACCGGGGGAGTGGTGACGTTGCATGCGCCCTCACCACCCTTTGCTGCCATCGGTGAGTAAAACGGCGCCCGGCAGACGGCGACACCGAGCCAACGATTCGCCGCTGCAGCTGCTTTTTGGTCAAGTGACGTCGGCGGTTCGGGCATCCCGCAACATAGCATGGAAGTTGAATTCTCTGCCACTTGGAGTTTGTGCAGGTTTCGCGAGCCAGCAAAACTAGCGCAGCACTACGCGATAATGAAACTGCTGAAACGCGAAAGCGTGGGCGGCGCAGAGTCGAGCGAAAACGAAACCTTTCGACCGCCCGCGTCGTTGTCACGGTCAATTTTACCGAGTTCTTCTAAAAATAAAATAGCACTGATAAGCAGCATTTTATTTTGTCTTACAATACAATAATGTTTTTTGCAACGGGTGGTTCAGTGCAAGTGACATAATTTAACTGAGGAGTGCTTTCGTCGTCGGGCAAGTGCTTGAATGTATCGGGGGAGTCTCGAATCATGTCCTGCATTTACCTCAGTTTCTCAATAATTAAGGCCCTGTTAGCGATAATATTGGCGCCTTAGAGATTGTCAAGCACTAATCTATCACTTTAGTTTGACTTATTATCTGCCTTTAGTGTCCCTTTAAGAGGAAGCTCTCGCTCGGGGGTTTCTATCCAAATGCATGAGAAAGGAGAAATCGTTTTTCTCGGAAACCGGTGCACCAAATTTGATTAGGTTCGTTGCACTTAAAAGAAAAATGTTAAAATCTAGTGACTGTCGGTTGCGTATTTTCGATTTACATTGTCAATTTTTTTTAAAGAAGGTTCGCAAATATAGCTAATTTTCTGAAAACGAAACTATCATGTTTACAACTCTGTAACTCAGTTATGAAAAATGAAATCGCAATTCTGTGAATTGCACCTAATAGTACATCTAAAGCGGGCAAAATACGTATACATGGCTCTAAAATAAACCACTAATATGCGAGTAGAACGTTTGCAAAACACCTGTGAGCTATGTAACAACTTCGCGTAGGATATAAACTGACAAATCAAATTTGTACATTTTGGGTGCTCTAACGGATGCAGTTTACAGAACTGCGATATCTGTGCTTGGTGCAGAGTTACGAATTTGTAAACTTCATGCTATTTCTTTTCAAACTTACAATTTTTTTTTTAAATACCCTAAAAAATCTTCAGACCCTAAACCAAAATTTCACTTCCAACATTCACTAGAGTTTAACTTTCTCTCTCAAATGCAACAAATTTCATTAAAATCGGCGCAGTGGTTCTCTCAGAAAAGCGTTTATGCATTTTACATGTATCTGAATAGGCGGCATCAGAGTTGGGTCGGAGCTAAAGCTTCCTCTTAACACATCATGGGCAGTACATACAGCAATGAAATGACAGCTAGTTTGGCAAGCTGAATTTTTAAAATACCATTTTAAAAACAAATTCTAAAGTTTGATATAAGTGTGACATACAGTGAAGCCCCGCCCACGCCCTCATAACAGCCAGCCACTGTTCCTCCGCGAGGCTGCAAATAGTTCGTGCTTCAAACCACAAAAAATAAAGTTATAAGCGTGTAATTTTGTACGTTTTCACTCGTCTATTATAGCGGAACGGTGATCACCAAATTATTTATTGAACTTAAATAAAACGCTTGCTTCGCTGCAACTATTTATGTCAAGTTTCACTTCAGTTGGCAGTGAAGTTTCATGAGTAAAACAGGGTCAGCAATGAAATGAACTGTACCGCGGACTTTTGAAGAGTGAAATGCTCAGACTCCATACACTTTGTCTGTGTTTGTTGTACACCTCGTCGCTTCCGCCGATAAAAAGAATTCAAGAACAGCAGACGTTCCGGAGGTATCAAGTACGAAGCCATTTTGAAATGATCGCATGACGACGATTTTGTCTGCTTCTGTGATTGGCTGGCGGAGTAACAACCTGGCGCGGTCCGTGTGCCTTGGTTGCCAACTGCTGTTTTTTTTTTAAGTTGTAGCCTACTATGCGGGAACACACTCTGAAAGCAATGACATATAATTAGAACTGTACTCCCTGGAGCATACACGAGCATATAACCAATCGCATTAACAAAAGTTGAGCCAATAAGGGTTGTTTTACTGAAAGGAAGAAAAGCGTGAATATATAGCATTGTCTCAAATAAGTGCGGGGGCTCAGCTCCTACATAAACACCCATATCACTAACAAAATTGTTCCCTTTCGAGTTGATGACGTGGCATTTACAGTTCAACTCTTCTAAGTGAAAAACACCGACTACAGCGTCTAAGACCTCGTGCCGATACTTGCACTTCAAAGCGACCTCAGCTACAGAATTAAAGCATTTAAGAGGGAAAATAAAGAGAAGAATATACAATCAGATTCCTTTAGCACCATGTCACAAAATTTGGTCGATGATACAATATTGATTTTTTTTTTTCGCGGAATAGTGGTTACTAGAAAATAGCATTTACAGTTAGTCATTTTAGAGCATTCCGATTGCTCTGCAAAAAATGCGAAGTTTTCGCATTCAATCTTTATTGAGAGAATAACTGGGCAGTAATTCGGGCTACTTGGTCAGGCATACTTGAAACCTGAGTAGCAATAAAACGACAAGAACGGACATAAAATACGACAGATAGTTTTGTGTGTTGTCATATCTTAATTATGCGCATCCTTCTTAGAGCTACTCATATTTCCAGAATCAATTGGTTTTATTAATGATAATTAACCTTCATTATCATTGTTACGATGTGCTTGACGTGATAAAGCTTAGCTGATGTCGTACCTACCTCTGAATTGTTTAACACTATGAAATTACCGGTAGAAGATGCCCCAAGTTTAAAGAGACCGACAATTGTTCAGACGGTGACTTGAAGTTGTGGTGTTAACGGAAAGATTTTTGTCTCAGAATGATGAAAATGAGCATATTTTATGATAAACGAGAAATTATATTTATTTTTTTTAACTGGTGCCGAACGCTGCACAAAATGACATGAGCTAACATAAATGTACATAATTTTGTTCTTGCTAAGGTCAATTTCTTTCATATAAATAATAAACAAATTCCTCGATAGCATTACTTTTTCTTATCCAGCAAAATTACCTTGCTAAAAAAAAAGGAGTCGTTGAATATAGGTTGTTGCATATATTAAGACACCGGTGCGTATAACTGGCCACCGACAAATTCGGAACGTGAAAGCAACTAGCTGACAAGGTGAGCCACTGCCTCCCGGCAAAACACAGACGCAAGCATATTAACTGAATGGCCCGTCTCAATCAAACAAATATGCACGCGGTTGGAGATTCACCGAGAAAAACAAGCCACCTCGCGCTCAACATCCCAGGTATGCGAGTCTACTTCGATTCAGTCTTTCTAGAACGGCACCGCAACGCGCTGGCCGCCACGACAGAAACGGAGGCGCCAGTGAACGCGCGAAGCTAATTTCGGTTCAGCTACGCAAGTAGGAATGCGTCCCGGCTCAACGCATCGGGTGCCACGAAAGCAAAACGGGCGCCTACAGCCGACAGCAAATGCGCGCAGGATTCCTCCACTAGTGACGACACCGGAGCGCCTATAGCTACGCCACGCGCGTTAACCCACAGCAGTGGCGGCGACTGTCAAGGGCGCGCTGCCAGCCGCCATCGTGAATATTCAGCCGCGACGGATAGAGACAGACGCACAACGCGCGCGCCAGCCCCGCTCGTTTCGTGCACGGACGAACCAGCGCGACTTCCGATCCGATTCTATTCTAATCACTGCAGCCACCGCGACAAAACCCTCGAGGCTCCGGAGCGCGCGCGACACCTGCAGCCGGTGCAGGCCAGGGGCCCGGCGTCACGCTCCGCAGGCAAATATGTGGGTCGCATATCCGGCCCAGGGCGCAACCATGCGCACGTACCGTCGGCTTCGAAGTGACCGTGCACGGTAGACGAGGGACGGGAAGAAGCGGCGCGCGCGCGCGATTCTCTCCCCGCGGTGGCCTCGGACCACACATCGTTCGAGCCGCTTCCTGCGCGAATTAAGCCGCGACACCGGATCGTTCGAAACAGGTCAGGCGGTAAATGCGGGACCGCCTCTCTTGAACCCCTTTGTTCCCCACAAGAATATGAATGAAAGAACATCAGCGCGAAGGGACAGGACAACCGAAGAACACAGTACAAGCGCTTACTACCAACTGAAACAAATTTTGTTGGAAACGCACGCGTACTCGCGTATAGCATATGAACCACAATGCGTGCACAGGTCGAAAAACTAGCGCGTCATCATCTTTTGTCCTCTACCGACTACAGATACCCATCTCAGAACTGTTGTACTAGCCTGTAAGAGGCGCGGACGAGATCGCATTCGCAAATTATATCCTCCTTGTCCCTTCGTGATTTTCTAAACATAGATAGCAATGAAAACACAGTTTTCTTGCTTTAGTTTCATTTATTTAAAGGTATGAAGAGAGGCAAAGCCAAACGTTTATCAAGGCGCGGAAAACGTCATTTTTTCACCTAAACTACAAGACATTAATTATGGGCTACAACACGCGCATATTTGTTAAGGGACACAATTTAACAATGCCGTAGGTAAATAAACGGTTCAGGGCGATAACTGAATTTGTCACGCTCCTTAGCCCTCAGATGATGGAAACGTGACATTGAGCAGGAGTGGCTCTGGGCGAGAGGGGGAGCGGCCGACCCACCAAAATTTGCAGTCGTCTCAAAGAGCTAGTCGGCGTCGGCACGAGTGAAACATGCGTGCGATCGTGACCTTACGGTTAGAGCATCGGGCTGCCGTGCTCGGAGTTTGAGGTTCGATCTCACCATCGGACACTTGAATTTTATCTTGATCGAAGAAGCTAAAAGCGAGGCGATACAAGAACCTACCTACAGCAAAATGCCAGGGACGTGAGCAAATTATAGGCACGCATGAAAAAAAAAATTCGATCGGTACACGCCATTATCCTTTCCATTCTAGGCCAATAGCTTTAAATGAGACTGCCTGAGCACCTTCAGATATGCAATGCTGAGGGGGACAGGGCTGCAAGGCGCGGCTTGCCGTATACGTGACATATCAGCACCTGTAGCATAAAAAATTATCTTGAAACCCAGCGAGTATTCTATATGCTCATCGGCTCGACTGCATCGAGTTAGTTCGGACTAAGTTTGTGCTGTCGACCTTTTTCTCTACCGGGCGCATCAGCAACGTCGGACGCTGTATACCTTCGATAGCACCTGTACATTCTGAGTCACGATTTCGACATCATTTGCTCCTATACGAAACGCGGTCGACTCAGCGTGTATGCTTCACCTATACTGAGTTCCTTCAATGAATGTTTAAGTACATTGATGTCAAGGTGTACTAAGATAACTCCTGTAGATTCGCGATACTGCCCATACCGAGCAAGCGATAAAAATTGTTATTGTTAAGCTAACATGTGCCCGTCTTTTTTTTCTTTTCTATCACGTTTGTGTATACTTTGTCCGTGTTTCAATAAAACTAGTTGTGAGTAAGCGCTCGTGTCATCGTCCTTTCTTTGTGATCCTGTCTAGTTCGCGCTCCTCTTCTTCCCCCGTTAGGACACCTTACCGACTCGCCCAGTTGACGATTATTCCGATAAAAGTTATAATAGGCAACAAACTGATTAAAAATTAGATCGCGGGGTGTACCGTAACCTCCGAAGCTGCCCAGTGGGCTATGACTATGAGTGTTGCCGAATTGGATGGCACAGGCTAGCTTTGACCACAAGAGGTTTCTCCAACGCGCACCCAAAGCCCGGCACACACGAGCGCTTGTGCTTTCCACCCCCGTCGAAGTATGGCCGCCACGGCCGCGATTCGCACCCGCGCGCTCGGAAGCGCAACGTCATTGCACTGAGCCGCCGCGGTGGGTGCAAACCAAGTCATATTTATAATAACATATACAGTTGTCTCCGTGCATGCCCTTGCGTGGCTGGATATATAGCTCGCACGTGAAAGCCTCATTAGGCATTGTTATTCCTTGCAGCCTTTCGACACTTCGCTCCTGCGGGGCCTTCAGAAACGTCCATCCATTCCTGGCTTACATGATTTCGCTCGACGAAACGCGGCAATGTCTATTTACACCCTGGGGATTCCGCTTCCCACCTCGTTATATTGCATGGTGTAAAGAAGGAAGTGCGGGTACGTAAGTTCATCCACGGCTTCAAGAACGCTACCCACATCGAGGTAACTTTTCATATATTGCGCCACTGCTCAATGCGCGATGAAATGATAACTCCACTGCATACAAAGTTAGCTCACACTTTAACTAGTGGCGGAGACGGAAGAATAAAGAAATTAACATAGCAGTCTGCTCTTGAGAAAGTTCTCATACACAGAAAGAGAAAGTGCAGAACATTCTAGATCCTCACGGAATGCGATATGAAATGTCTTAAGTCGAGAAACTTGAGAACCGAAGAGCTTCAATGTCGCGCACTGCTGGGGAAGTGTGCGGAATTTATGCACGAGGAAGGGCCGAATGTGGCTACATCGACCCCTACAATAGCCTAGATACACACACAACTTTTGACAGTTCATCAACAAAACAAGTACACAAATATGTGGAGAACTATGTCGCGCTGGAGACGTTTAGTTCCACAGTGGAAACATTTCTAAACAAAAAAAACCCAAATGGCTGAGGTTGTACAAGCACCGAATTTCTCAAAAATTTCTGTTCGTGTCGGACTTGAGCGCTTTTACAGTAGATCAGCATGAAACAAAGCGACGAACTCCGACGAAACCGCCGGCGCTGCAACTAGCTCGCGTGTTTTTTTTTTTAATATATGCATATACAAAGCCGCACGTATAGTGACCACACAGAGCGCTCCGGCGCTAAGGCCGCCAGGATTTCAGTTACAATCCAGTAAGCGGTGACTGCATGAAAAGGGAGGCGAAATGCAAAATGGCAAATTTCTTTACTGCAACTCTAACAGGTGTAGAGAGGAGTGCAGTAACCCGGAAATCCGCCCAAACCACATATTTTACCACTTTCTTTTTTCCTATCTTTTTTCCCCCTCTCTAGCCTGTGTAGACGAAGGAAAACAAGTCATTACCGTCATTCCGAAAGCACTTCTGACAGTTGTGCTGCTTTCGAAAGCAAGGCCATTTCAAAGACAAGTGCAGCGCGTTTTCCAGCGTGCTCCGGAGCCGCTGCCGACACAACCCACTTCACATAAGCATGCAACATGTTTTCCGGGACGCTCCATATCCTCGCAGCTCGCAAGAAATACACGCATTGCGTTCGTTCTCGTGCCGGAGTTTAAATTGTCAATGCGGGACCAGCGCCCATGACATGCACCGCTCTGAACAGCAGCGATGATGCCATCTCTGCAGCAAGCGATAACACAGCAAAGAAAACTCTGAAAACATTCACGCCTGCTTTAATTTTTAACGTTATCGGAAAAAAGGAACAAGAAAAAATAAAATCGAGGACAACGTCGTGTACCGCATCAATAAAACTCATACGTGAGAATGCAATTTCTGCAAGTGTCGGGCGCAGTACTTCGTCCCGACGAACTCGGCGCCGAAAGTCGCGCTGAGGACTTGGTCCGTCTTCGGTAAGCACAAAGACCTCATACATAAGCAGTCGCGGACCAAGTGGCATATCTTGCCGGCAAGCTCCACAGCTAACGTGCTAAGGATGGCTTCACGCGAGACGTTGTCATATGCCCCTCAGGCATCCAGAAACGAGGAACCAGACAATCGCTTAAGGGAATTCTGATGTTGGACAAATGCCACCAAATCACTCACACTATCTACGTACAGAGGAACGGCCACGACGAAAGTCCACCATACATAGCGTACGGGTCCACTCGGTGATGCTCCACAAACCATTCCGGGCCAGATCCTCCATTACCTTCCCAACAGAACTGGCAAGTGCGATGAGAAAGTACGACGCGACGCCCAGGGGTGACTTGTCGGGCTTGAGAATGGAAATCAGCGACTTTTCTATAATTATTTAGGAACCGTATCAGTGTCGTTGTAGAGCCACAAGAGCTCCTTTCGCGCTAGCTCAGTGAGGAGACTCAGAGCGCTGTATCAGATACCCCGTCCGGTCCTGGAGACGCCGAATGCACGCAGAAAGGAAGCGCCCCGTCGAGTTCATCCATGAAGAACGGATAATCCATGTGTGGGCGTCAATTTTCCCGCAGAACACGTCTGCAATGCGTTAATTTTTCCACACTGTTGGTAGATCGTCAGTGCTCGAAATAGGTGGCATTGACCAGGACTCATTCGTAGACAATGAAACACGCGATAACGGTTTTCGGGGATCCGCCACTGACTGTTATAGAGATTGATAAACCGTTGACACGCCAGCCGATACAGCATTGTATTTTATTCTGCATTTCTCTGGCGAATCTCAAGTCATGATAGACTTTTCGTGTCTGTATCTTCATTATGCATGCCAACGAATAGCCTAAAGTCTTTTCGATTTCAGGGTCCTCGCGCCTACGCGTTTATGGTAGTGATTTCTTAGCGCGCCGTAGATCGCCTCTGATGGCACTCCGCCTAGGGCGGATGATAAACCATCCGGAGATCCACTTGCCACCATAGATTTTAACGTCGGCCAATCAACACATCTGATGGAGCTAGGCAACGTGGAATTGGTTAGTCCTTCAGCCCTCGGGTAAGTGTGTGTGTTGATGTCCACGAACCATGGCATCTCCGGAGTAGGTGAAATACATGAAACAAATGTCAAATCAAGGCAGCTGCCGTACACGGAACCACGTAGGATGGCTAGACGCCCCATCGTTTAACAATGGCCCTCATTAGTAGCAAAAAGTACTCAGGCTTTTACCTCTCGAATTAGCATATGCACTCACAGTGGTGGGCGTTGAAGTTTCCGATGATTATCCATAGACGAGACATCGCCGTCAAATGCAGACAAGCCCGCCAGAAGAATGTATATGCAAGCTCCCAGACGGAGACTCATAGTGAGGAAAACATACCAGCGGTTGTCATCAGGTGGGACTGGCCGAAGGACATTACATAAGATCACAATGTGTACATGTATACAGTGACTTTACTGTTACGCCCATTAGTGGATGAAATAAAGGCCTCATAAAACAGAGCATAATCGAGGTTGAAACTGAATGCGCAAGTACGCCCAAAGGAAAGGGGAAAAGCAACACTGTTCACAATACTTTTGCGGCAGTCCTCAAAGTAACACGTTCTTAGACACTTGAATTACCTAAGGGCCCATAAAAGTGCTATCAGGAAAGCCGAGATATGCAGTCCCATAGCAGGCAGTGAACTTAAATGTCGCGGACCTTCCGTCTCAGGACCGGAACTATATCACATCAGAAAAGTGAAATGATCTCTCCTGTACACATAAAACACCAATACACTATAGAGCAGTGAAGCGTGACGCGCGTTTCAGGTGCAATCACGGTACGATGAAAACTGCATGGTACGGCGTCCAATGCACGCAGAAAATGTAACGTCAATAATAGCTGTGGATGTCAAAGTACGTGGAATACCATGGCCCAGTTGGCGTTCTACTTGAATGAATGTAATCATTTTAATGATATTCGCTTTCTCTTCTGCGCAACGCTTGAAGAAATGCCCAACAAAGCATATTGAAGAGCTTATAATCGGCGACTGAGCTTTTCGTGTGCTCCTTCGTCCTTGTAATGCATTTCACGCAGGATTGCACGCACCCTGCAAAGCAACAACAGCACACTGAAAAACACTAGGCATAAACTACTTTGAAGATAAAGAGAGCTCCCCGAATTACACGTCTCGAGAAGAAGGCTCTAAAGAAAAAAAAAATCAATCCGTTGGTAAGCCGGGCCAAACTGCGACAACACATCTGACGGTGCGTGTGCTTGCATACGGTGCAGAAGTTAAAGCCGTTGAAGAGGCAGGTGCGGACATGCAAGCCATGTGACAAATCTATTAAAGTTAGTCCGAGATGATCACACTTCGAGTCCTGCGCAAGGGAATGCTAGCGCATCTGTTAGAACTCCCCTGCGCAAGGCGTGGTAAGGTAATATGGTGTTACAAGAATAGTATGAGGAATTGTCAGCAGTGTTGATACGCAGTGCTATACACTAAATATACACTGCAGACAGTTCATTCGAGGGACACACAGCTACGTGCAGGGAGTCGACAAGGAGTGGTGGAACAAGGGAAAACAAAAGGCGAGAGCCAAAGTCGAACGCGGCTGAGCACAACGTGTGAGAGCCTACCGTCGCCGACGCCGGCGCGGGCGACCGAGGCTTCTGCGGTCCATTGGCCTGTGAGGCTGCAGGCGGCGGTATCTCCAAGGGCCTGTTGCGGCCGATCTCACTGCGCGGGCACAAGCGAAACGGTAGCTGAGCGTAGCTCGGGTACCAGAAGCGACTCATCCGGACCGCTCCCGAGGCCCGGGCTCAGGGGGTCCACAGCACGGCGGGGGGCGACGACGGCTGCTCTAGGGTCGCTGCCGCACGGGACTGTTCATCGCGCAGTGGACTCGTGGCTCCGGCAGTGCGTGCGCGTGTGCAGACCCGCGCGCGGGGCGAACAACGCCGGAGGCCGGAAGCAGACGACAGAGATGCGCGCCGCACGACGCCGCCGATTCCGCGTCAGAGGAGGACCTCGCGGCGCGGCGGCGGCGGCCAAAGCAAAGCCGACAGCATAATAATGTGGGGCGAGGGTGAACCACCGCCAAGTCCAGACGTCTCGGTGCAGGGACGACACGCTAGACAATGCACAGAGACCGCTGTCTCGGCCGAGGACAGCGCGATGCACGCAGCCCTCGACGCCGAGAGCAAAACGAGTTCCCCGCCGCGGCCGGCCGGCGATCTGACGTCACGGGGCGGCGCTAGGTGGCTCGCGGACGGCGGCGAAGGACCTGGCGGCACCAGTGCACAGAGACTGCCTGCTGACACAAGGACGTCGTCGACGGTCGCTGCATCTATAAACTGTCTTTATCAAGCGCACGCCGTTGCGGCATTGTTCGCGCTACGCGAACCGCGCGCGCGAGCAGCGAGCGAGCGTGCGACGCGAAACTTGCGCTGCACGCGTTTCAGGGCGGAGGCGGCGCGCCGCGGCGGCGGCTGAGGGAGAGGGTAGGCAGGAAAGAACACGCGCGTACAACGAACGGCTTTCGCTATTGTTACACAGGTGCCTTTTTGATATATTTTTTTTCCTTTCCCGAACTGTGCTTTCCCTTCAGCGCGTCGGTGGTTGACTGGCGATGACGACTTCCGACGCGGCCGCCACGCAAACACAGCTCCACAAGCTCGTCGCGTTAACGCTCGCCGCTCGGACCTGCTGGTACGCAGGCAGCAGGTGCGCCGGAGGATGCCTTCTCCTCGCGACTTGTCCACATCAAGACAGAGAGAGAGAGAGAGAGAGAAGCGAGCGAGGCCCCACAGAGCCTCTTTCTTCATTTCCTCTCCTTTTTTCCCATAGGCTTCAGCGCTAGCTGGTTTTTCGTATCGCGTTGCGGCCTCGGCGTCGTGACCTGTCCGGCGACGCGCGCGTCTGCGCTTCTCCGTGGCCCTTACACGCAATAAGGAACGAAAGAAAGAAAGGAAGGAAGAAAGCCGACGAAGCGGGGAGGCTGCACCGGCCCACGCCTATGCAGACACGTGCGGACACACGCAACGCGGACCACGCCTCCTTCTACGCTTCGTTCCCAGGACTTCTCACGCCCGGCAGTTAAAGATCCGTCCCCTTCATTTTCTCGCAGCTCTAAACAACAACAACGAAGCGCACCCTTCAATCCCACCGAGAGCCGAAGGTTTTCCCGCAAGACGGTTCAACCAAAGCGAACGCACCGCCTTCTTCCAAACCCTTTCGGTTCTCCGTGCCGTCCTTACGATGCCTCTGTGCCGTGGCTACACTGATAGCAGAGGCGACAAAAATAAAACCAACGAAAGCTAGCGGCAGTTAGGTTAAGATCAAGGGAGCAAAAAAGCTCCAGGATGAAAGGAGAAAAATACTATCAAGCGAATTCGGAGGACTGACCGGACGATGGCAACCGATTCGCCACGCGCCCAGTCAAGCAAGAAAGAAAAGAGCAACAAAAAAATATATATAAAAGGACGACGGGTGTAGGCCGGTGAAGTGCGAACGCGACGGACGCTCAATACTGATCGAACGAGTCGAGTTAAAGGAAGCTACCAAACAGGATCTCAAAAACACGTTTTGGTTCGACGTCTCCTGGAGTGTGACAGCCAAAATATTAGTAAAAGCAATGAAGTTAACGACAATCCTATACATAAGGTGGTTTACACAGCCGCGGAGTAGTAAGAATAAGTATATAGAAATAACCCGTCTGGTAGTTGCGACCGGTTTATAAGAACGTCGTGTATAATTGCGCTTTGCCGTGTATAATTGTGCCGTGCCACATGCAAGTTTTTAGTTAAGCATACCAGCGTAATAATTTTTTAACTATACACAGTATCTTCTACTGCGTCCTCAATCAATCACACTTGGCTTACACGACACTCGCTTTTGCACAGAAAGTGTATTAGACTATGCTTCGTCTACAGAACATCATACTTTAGTAAGAACCTTAGAAGCGAGTTGCTTTGTCAGATATCGTACACGTTGCATCAATACTTACTCGGACTGATTTGCACACCGAAGTCAGAGGACTGGAACCGCCTTCCGTGCCCTCATTACTGACATCTACCTCCAACGCCAACAACTACAAGACTGCCGCTAACACTCCTCTGCGAGGTACTCAGGCTGTTGGGAGCGCGAAAATATTAAGCATGAGCAGTCCGCTTGCGCGAATGTCAGCGTCCACCGTAATTCCTTTCCTACCCCTGGCGCTACACTAAGTGACGCAGCTGATCCTATTCGAGTTGACTGAAAACATTACAGCTTGCCCCCTGAATATGTGGATACACAGGGTATAAATAAATAAATAAATTGCCGGGCTTAACGTCCCGAAACTCCACAGCAGATTATGAGAGACAATGTAGCGTATAGAGCTGCGTATTAATTTTGATCCCAGTAGGGTTATCTTAGCCTTAGCCACAGAGCCAAAGCGGAGGGTAGTGTAACAGAGGGTGCAGCTATACTACTTTATGATGGCGAGATGCTAAAAAAAGCCGACTGTTTCCATATATATATATATATATATATATATATATATATATATATATATATATATATAATCACTCGTTGAAGGCAGTCGTTCGTTCCTACACAGTTGACGCTTCTGCTGGGCGTACGGTCTCGATCATCCTAATCTCACGAGCGTGAGGGAGGATACGCGAAGACTCCGACAACACAACCGTCGCACGATGTCCAGTCGCGGCCGAGTATTATTTGTGACGGCCGGCGCGCGGAACCGCTTCGCCTCAGACCGCTAGCAAACCAGCGGGCATCGACGAGGAAACATACTCTGGAGAATGTAACGGAGAAGGAAGGAACACTGTCACCTAACTGCTACTCGAGTGGATTCTGGGGGGGAAATAAACGTGAAAGCTTCGCAAAGCTTCGATGGTCGTTTACGCAGAAGGATATGCAAATGGCTACCGGCGAAAATGTCTTAATAATTTTGCCTTCACAGTAAAACGGATTTCAATCCCCCCTGGTCACTGCCAGCATTGCGTGAGCACAGGACAAACACCGTGTATTGCAATACACGATGTTTGTCATGTACTTCCGCTGCGGTCCCCATGGGGACTGCAGCGGGAGTGAACGCTTTGGCCCGATCGGCCAGCGATGGTAGTGACCTTGCAGCCTCTCCTTCCTCACTGCGACGAATCGCTTCGTGAAGCGAACAATGTGTCCCCCTCAGACAGATATACGGCACCAGCAAGGCGAGACACGTTTGGCGGACCGAGTATTGTTTGGTGGTTCACTGTCACCGTCACGGACCAATGGGAACAAGAAAAGGGTGTTGCGCTTCCTCACGGACTCCGGTAATCGCCACGATCGTTTGACACACGCTCCAGCTAACTGCTGGATCATCATAGAAACCAAGACGCACCAGCTTGAGTCAAACGTGACAATCCCTGTATACGAAGCTCCCGTCCTTTCTGTGTGTTCAGTGAACAAAGGAGCGGGATTGATTGTGTGACTCCTCGCCCTCAATGCGGGTCCTTCGACGACTTTGGACGGTCCGAGTGGACGAAGGTGGGGCGGCAGATTTCCCTGGCCTAGGGATCTAGGGAGGTCAGAGGGGACTTAAAGGGCAACTCCGGCAATTTTTCGATGTCAACGGATATCGATGAAATTCGCTGGGTACGTTCCTCTGAATACTTCCATCATGTCCTCAAACAAGCAGGTTTGAGAAATGCGCAGATTTTTTTACAAACGAATTTAATGAATTGCCTCAAACACCCTACTTTGCCTCCTCATCAGTTACAGGCCACATTGTGCATGACGTCAGTAATGTTCCATGCAGAGCATGCCAGGATCATCCAGACGACAGCGACGAGAGCGTTGAGGAGTCAACGATCGTGAGCTAGTGCATGACGTGAGAAGTTGGAGTCGCGAAAAGTTGCGTTCCTTGTAGACGTGCAAGAGATCGGAGGCAAGTGGTGTTGTGTTGTTGGCTGCACGAACTTCAGCCCTCGCCATCCGCACACAAAGTTTGAGCCGATGCCGATCGCGTTCAGCCGAGGTTAAGCCTATATATCACAGTCGCGTAGTTCATGCACCGGCTGCTGGCGGAACTGAGCGAGTGACATGAAGCTAATTAAGCCATCACGATGAATAAAACTCCTCCTGTAGTTCAGTTTTGCCCATACGAATTTGAAATAGACTATTCCTCATTTCGTATAGTGCACACACAAAAAGCGAGAAGCGACGACACGGTGCAGTATCGATATCGGCACGTTGCCGTTTTCGACGGAAAGTTGCCAGCCGCACTCACCGGCACTTCACTAAATTGAATGCGACTACGAACATGGGTGTATTTTTACGTATTGTCATACCGACTCATTATTTAGCTTCCAAGGTGCACTGCTTGCATCGTATCCCAAATGGGCAGCGAGTGTAGGCCCTTTCGATACAGCAGCGTAAACAACCGACTCGTTCAGCTGCCAACGGTGTCTATACTGGGATCGGCGTTTCCGCGAGAAAACTACGCGTTCTCTAAATGAACGATCACACGCGCAAAGTCCTCATCTATTTCCACTTTACAGAACATATTGTGTGCATGAAGAGAATACGAAGAATGATAAGTAGAGGCAGCCTAATGCTCCCGTACTACAGTCTCCCGCTCGCTGTCTTCGAAGGTGCTATTCAGAGTGAAGCAACGGTGCTTACATGCATGGACAAAATCTGTGTTTTCATATGTTCTAACAATATTTGATGTCAAAGATGAGCGGCTAGTATGACATCTCAAGCGAACGACGAGTGGTCGCTGCACCTGCCGATCGAAGTAAAAAAATGCACCGTTCGGTGCTTTTGGACTGTCAGCGGCGTTTTTGCGAGATACAAATGCGGAAAGTCGTGCTCCACATCTTACAGTAAGCACATGAAGCGTTCCCCTGAGAAGGGGTAAAAGACCTAATATAGCAAGCAGCGCGTATAAAATCAGCGCGTATAAATCATAACTGTCAATGTTTGAAAGATCCGAAGAGCCGGTGTAGCTGGTATATTGTCACCCCAAGGTCCGACGCAGTCAAGATTCAGCCGAGCGTCTGCTCTTCGCTGCCAGCGCGTGAGACCGGCATGCCTTGCGCGCCTTCCCCGGTGGAGACACTCGTGACGTCACACGAAGTGGTTAGCTCGGCTGCTTGGTCAGGTTTCGGTTTCGTTTTTGCGCTCTTTTGCTTATTGAAAATTATTTTCTAATTTGCGTAACAATTCTTTTATCAGACGCGTGACAGGAGGGTCTCGGGAACCTAAATATTCAATTACCTCGACATGGTAAAAAAATCGCTGGAGTTGCATTTTAACAGACCTTTTCGGCTCCGCAGGATGCTTCAATTCAGTCATGCTAGATTGATGAGACGTAACGTTCTCCACTCTTCATGTATATATTGTAAATTAACGCAGTACTCCTCGTTCTCGGTGAGAATATGTTTCTCCCTTCACCAACGTCCTCAGCGTGGATGAGTCGGATGACGGCATGGGCCAGGTACTCCTTTTGACATGCCCGACCCCAACTCTTACATCCCACGCTTTTCTTTGCACACGAATCTCGTGCGCTTCGGCACCAGTCAAGGGAATTTTCTTGACGCAGAGATGGTTGTCTTTATCGTTAAAAAAAAAAGAAAGTAATGCAAGAGGAACGCCAACAGGTAAGCATTGCGACTGTCTCACTCGTTGGTGGACACCTTAACTGACCCGCGCGACCAAGAAACAGCAACAGTCGAGAAAAAAAATAAATAACGCAGAAACTCCACTAGCATTTGTCTATTGGTAGGCGTTGTGCCGCTTGCTCATCTCCGCACAGTCCGGTGTCATTATCAATCTTAAGAAACTTGATCCGGCCAGTACGAACGACAGCGCTCGGCGACACGAACTGGTGCGGGTGGCGGCGCAAGGTGCACTGATAACGCAAGCAAAGTACTGCAGGCGGAGGCGCCAGGTGCGCTGATGACGTTCCGATCATTATAGGCCGTTGTCGCTCCTTAGCGCCTTATCCATCCGCGCCGAACCATTATGAACCGTGACCAAGTGTACTTCGGCGGCGGCTGCGTACGGCGATCTGCGATGCGGACACAGAGTGCAGCCGCTGTGTTTTTGCGCTTTGAAGAGAGACGCGCGGGCTCGTATCTTGAAAGCGATATGTGAAAGGGGCAGGGTGCGGCGAGTGCTGAAAGCTCTGCGAGCGCTTTGTTCTCGCCGCTTCGTTCGCTGCGAAGCGACAGGCAAACCGAAGCTGGTCGTTCGCATAAAAAAAAGAAAGAAAGAAAGAGAGAGAGAGAGAGAGAGAGGTTAACGGACTTGCGACTCGGCGAAGGTTTGTTGCCCGGCCAGAAAACATCGCGCGACGCTAGGTATATCGCCCCACGGCCACGCTGAATTTTGTTTTGTTTTAGGCTTGGCTGTACGAAATTAAACTGATGACCGCTTTCAATATGTTATTAAAAATTCGCGTTTAACGTCCTGAAGAAACACACAAGCTATTGTGAGGGACGCCACAATGGAGTGCTCCAGTCTCGCACTGAAACATCTCAAGGTTCTCAACAATCGCGCTAACAGCAGATCGTATTGATTGCGTAAGCCATAATTGTACCACACAGGCACCCACTTACAATATAGTTTACATGCATATTAATAAGAAAGGACCAAGAGTACTATCTTGGTGTCGAGCAACGACTGCAGGTGAGGCGTCTGATAGATTACTGGCTCGTGGCAATCAGTGGGAAACAGCCTTTCCACAATAGCCGTAACGAAATATATAGCGTTGTAACAATTCACGATTCACAGTAGAGTGTATCAGTTAAATCTACGAAGATGCTAAGTACCAGTTTACCTTCTCCAAAATTTTTAGTGTGTTTTGCCTACGTTAACGGGCACATTCTGTCGTAAACCATTTTAAAACCACTCTTTCGAGGGTTTCTGACGATATGTATAGTACTGATAGCCATCACTCACCCACATACGTGTATATATGTGTCTCGTTTTTTTTTTTTCAGTGTATTAACGCAAAGAAGCAGCTTGCTTCTTTTTCTTTTATTTTTTGAAGCAGTGCTGTAAGATCTTGTTTGTGAATTTTAGTTATATTCACAAATTTACCGGTTAGAAGAATGAAAATTAAAGGTTCTCCAGAATAGAGTGTTTCGCATAGTGTATAAGTTATGACCTGTCGAACGGACACAAAACTATCGCCATATACACTAACCTTGAAATTATAAAATATTACCCAGTATTTATACTTACAGGTTATTGAAGTTTTTCAAAATAAAGCAAAAATACACATTTGAACTCATTAACCATGTTAGACTATTTGGGTCTGTGTGAATCACCCCATACACATAGCCATAACTCCATTGGATACTAATTTTGCAAGGACTAATTATGACAGTCAAATAGTTATCAATTACGACCTATTATCAACAGAGTAATTGCTTCCGACGTTAAATATACCGAGATTGCTTCGTCAGACTTCTGAGAAATTTCTTATGTCTTTAGATATTACTGATTGCCGCTTTGCCCACCCAACATTAGTCACTAAACTCAGTCGAAGAGTGTTCCTTTATTAATTATGTATGACACCACCCGATATAACTTTACACTGTGCGCTGTCAATTTGTTTTACACTTATGCTGCATTTGCGTTCTTGATGGTTTGATAGAAATGCGGCCTCGTTATTGAACAGTGTATTGACTTACTGTTGTTTGTCTGTTGACTGTTGTCACAGTTCACAAGGCGTATCTACTTAGAACGATTTCTCAGGATAACACCAGTTTTAAGATATTCATTCCTAAAGTGTGCGACGAAATACATTAGTGTTCCAGTTATTGCTGTGCTTCGACGAATAAACGGTGTTTTGTTAAAAACAGTAAATGGACCAACACTGCGAGTTTGATGGCTCATGTCTCGAAACCGGTACGTGCCATCTTCGAAATTCGTGAGAACTGGATACGCTTTGCAAATTCATCGACTACAATTCGTTAGTTGCAATATGCGCCGTAAAGTAAATAGTTAAAATCTTCATTAGTGAAAACCTGTTTAATAGTCGATTATGCATTTAGATTTCTCATGGACGTAATATCCACCACTTCGAGTAATGCAGCGTAAGGATTAAAATTGTGCTACCTGCTACAGGCGATTTTTAAAAAATTATTTATATTGTAAAAAAACATCGATATATATATATATATATATATATATATATATATATATATATATATATATATATATATATATATATATATATATATATATATATATATATAACATGTCCTGTGGCAGATATGGTAATTTTGTCACATTAACTGGATTACTTCGAGAGAAATTCCAAAATGAGGTTAACACCGTTAACTAATTATCCTTTATTTTATCACTTTCTAGCCCAATTGCGGAATTAATGCCGAGAAGTAATGAAGTCCCATTCATTCAGCACAGATCGTCTGCTTAGCACAAGTTTCGAGAGACAAGTCTTCGAAATCTTCCGCTAAATGTGATGTGCCAGTTAACATTTATCAGCACTGCGAAATATGGCGTACTGATAAGTTGAACTGTAACATTAATGCTTTTCGCTTTGGTGTTCCAGTTAACTGCACAATAGAGTTGATCATACAGAACCTTACTTTTCTCTTTCCTTCCTTTCTTTTTCTTTATTCGTTTTTTTTTACACAAACTATGGGGTTTACCTTTTCCTCCCCGAAACTACAAAGTCGGTTATGAGGGATGCCGTAGTGTATAGAGTCCCTCGGGATTCATTTTGAACACCTGCTGCTCTTATTGTGCACGAGCATTTCTGCAATGCGCCCCCATCGGAATGCGGCTGCCGCGGTCAGATATTGAACCTGCGGCCTCGTGCTCAGCAGCGCCAGAGCCGCTGAGCCACCGCGGCGGGCCATGACGCGCACAAGCAGTCAACGTCTATCTATCCACGCGGACAATTTCCTACCCGAAGAAGACACCTACATACGAATGAGCTCCCAAACTAGGCATTTTTGTACCCCACAGAAATCGGCGCGCGTCCGGAGCCTGTCGAAATCAAGCTCGGCGACAGGGCCAGTGCGCAGGAGTGCCAACCAGAACGACCCGAGCGGTGCAAGGCAGGCGAACAACGGAACTGCCAGCGCCTATACTCACAATCAGGTTACAAACGCTCATATCGCAGTGACTATAGGAGGATGTTGCAGCAAGGAGAAATGTATGGTTGCAGTGCATCCGTAGCCGGTACCGTACGGTCGCGACCCCCCCCCCCCTCCCCCTCCCCCCTGCGTTTCGTGCCCGCCTCCTTTGTTTCAAACGCCAGGAAATCACCGATTTCACAGACGCGTCGTGATTCGCATTGCGCAAGAAAAGGCGTTGCACGATCGACATCGGCGGCCGAGCGCGCACCAACCCCGATACATGCATATCCGGCGCCGGGCCGCGCGCCCGCGCAACGAAAGGGAAAACGAAGAGCGACGACGCGCACTGGGAACCGCGCGCGCGCGGTACACGTGCTGCCCGAGAGAGTTCGCGCGCGCGCGTCCCGATCTCTGCACACGCAGAGAGAATCGGGGCAGGAGAGCGAGGGGGGCCGCCAACTGCCTGCCGGAGGCACGCGGTCGCGGGAGGGAGAAGGGCGCGCATAAACGACGAGGAACGCGCCTGCGTGGAATAGCAAAACGAGCGCAGAAATCTTCGTTAACGCGGTTGGGCGGGCAGCGCGGACTGCGCGCGAGTGGGAAAAACATGACCAACGCTGGGGAGAGCAGTGCTGCGTCCAACAATTAAAAAAGGCTGGACACACGACAGGCAACGCTGACGTATGGTGAGAGATAAAGAAAGAAAGAAAAGCAAATCAGCATTTTAAACGTAGCGTCTCTGCGTGCACGGCTAATTAAATAAATGTTGGCGTGTCGTAAGGTAAAAAGAAAAAAAAAGAAAATGTTACGAAAGCAAGCGGCACGCATAACGAACCCACAGTTCACGTCAAGCATACGTGGTGCAAAATGTGGAGGATACGGCTAAGCAAAAGAGAAAAGGAGCGTCACGGGTCGAGTGGAAAGAGTGCCTGCAGAGTGAACGAGCGAAGGGCGACAGCCTTGATACGAAGTAGGTCGTCCTTCACTTTTCACAAACGTTCACGCCACGCACGGCAGGAACAACAACACTGCCGGCGGGTGGTGGCCCCCACCCTGCCCTCTTGCCCCCAGCATCCCGCTCACTCGCTCGGCGCCTGCCCCGCAGAGTGTGCAGTCACGACAATTAGGGAGCGCAGCGCGGAACGAAGATCTCGCCGACGCCATCTGCGTATACGATTGCTGCCTGACTGATTGAAATTGCCTCAAGGACGCAAAATCACGCTCCCAAAGAGGACAGCGCGAGACTGCTGGCTCCGATGCACGGCCCGTCCCCGCAGCTTGCGTTCGATGTCGAGGGGGGTGGGCAGGTACGCGCGCCGCAGCGCTCACGTGCTTGCGACGCGCACGAGGCTATGTTGTACTCGTAGGCGGCATACACGTAGGCGAACGCTAGCAAGAGCACGTCTCAAAAGACGTGCGTGCGCTACACGCACGTAATGTCGCCGGCCGAAACGCGGAGCCCACTTTCAAGCGACACGAACAGCGTCTCCATTGTGTTCTTAACGGGCGTCGTGCGTGGACGCTCGCACGGGGAGGAGGCCCCCGTAGGTCAAGGGCGCAGCGCGCCACGGATCGGGGCAACCGCACGGAACGGCAAACACGGTGCCGCAAGATAGCATACCTTAAAAAGGAAGCCTGGCAGCGACGGAAAACGGGTTAATTCCATGCGCGCTATCGCGCCTTATGTACGACGGTTTGTCGCGCGTTCTGTGGTGTAAACGACCAGACATCGCGGCAGCAATGTGCACGCACTGCAGGCTCCGCTGCCGCGTGGACCTTGGCCCTTTAACCTGGCAATAAGACGCATTTGAGAACGGGAGAATGGCCGTACAATCGCCCCAAAACACAGATTAATATGAAGCACTGCTCACGCATTCGTACACACAACTTTTACCCGCCAGATATCGGAGCCAAAGCGGCCAGCTCAAAGCGGCGTACGAGGCTCATTAATCCCTATTCTGACCAGGTCCGACCTCAGCACAACAGACCACTCTTCGGCTGACTCGGACACTGGCCAAGACGACATGCTGGCATCGAACGGATAAACAAGTGCCGTCTGACAACGCCTCCTCTTCCTCCAAAGAAGCGTTGTACTTCCCACATATGACTCTCGATAAAACAATACACCTGCAGTTTGATGAGCTCAATAATCGAGAAAAGTCGAGGAGCAGAAACTCCGCTTTTGGAGGCGGTCAGATAACGTCCCGAACGAGGAGAGAAAACGGGAAAGTTGGTACTACTGGTTCATGTGTGGGCTCGCTGGTACTGGCTCACTTCTGCCACTCGCCTCCGTCTCGCTTTTAGTTCTAACCACAAACGTCGCAAATGCAATCCAGAGTCCGCTGCAAGCTGGCATATGGTAGCCGAAAAAGTCAATGGCCCGTGGCAGCAGCGGTTGTCACGACGACCGAGCCCAAATCGCAGTAATCTTCAGTTAGAAACACCCAAACGATCGTTTTAGAGTGCAGCTCTTAGGCACCCGTTCCTGCGGCGAGCATCGGCGTAACCGAGCGAACGAGGTCAACGAAAGATGAACGCGGAGCGCAGCGGGGAATGAATGAAGCGAGAAGCAGGATGCAGAGGAACCATGAGGCGGAAAGCGGAGGAAGAGGGCATGGCGAAAGCGTGAGAAGGGTAGTGCGGCGATGGTGACTACGAGATGGCGCCAGAGTAGCGCGCGTCGCCTGGGGGGTCTGTCGGCGGCGGCTGCTGTGAATCGCGCCCAAGCGTCACTCACGCGCTGCCTCTCGCCATTTCCAGATTTGCGAGGCAGCCGCGCCACACTTCGCTCCATTTGCAGCGTACCGCACGAGACGGACTGTCCGTGCGGTACTAAATAAATGAATAAACGAAATTTTTATTTTGCAACGTGAAATACAAATGGATACAAAAATATTTGGAACAATAGCCTTTCCTGCTATATGCTTTTCTTTACGCGATGTTACGTTACCTGGTCCAGGATAGCTCCACCAGGGAGGTTACAGAAAGTGTCTTATGTTCCGCGATACAGCCTTGTGAAGGTAGACTCAATCTATAATGCTACCAGAAAGAACCAGAAACTCAGTGGAGCAGAAACGTTTCGCTGTTTCCAAGAGGGTGCTTGGATGCCAGCACAAAAACTATAGCGCGGTACGGTTCCAATTTTGCCAAAGAAACTAGCTCCCCCCCTCCCCCAAATCCTACCACCCAATCACTTTCACTTGAACATCTTTCACTGCCGCGACGGAACCTGTCAAAACAATATAGAAATTGCGGACATCAGCGGCATTTTTTTTGCCCGAGCGAGAACAGTCTTACATTTTGAAGTCTTAAAGGAACAGAAAATTTTCAGAGAGCCGAAGCACATGCTGAAGATAAGGTTATACACCGCATATAATAACGACCATGAGAACCCCATCAGAAAACACCGAAGCATAATTATTTGTTCTGGTTCGCATTCAGTGTTTTGGAATCATGACACTCAAACGGCAGCGATACACGTAAATTAGTCGTTTTTTCAGCCAATTATTCTTAAGTAACGCAAAAGAAACCACGGAGAAATATAGATGTCGCTTGACAAAATCTGTGCAAATAGCGTTTTTACCTGCAGAACTGCCGCGGCTCGTAAAGGTGTACTCGGAACTGTATATATACGTATTTCTGCTTGTGGAAAGCGATTCTGCGCGGCTACGACAAATGACTACGGCATTACAAAATTACACCGGGAACTCAATCTTAAAAAAGCCTGCGCCACAGAAGCCCCCGTGTGTTCAACGAAGAATATATGGGCGTAACTGGCGGAGTGAAGAACGTGCGAATAAATATTGTCCTCTGTATGCTTTCCTTGCGCCGCCCGCATGCACGCTGAGAAACGGACTTTTCGGCGTTTTCTTAAGCGCTTGAGATACACTCGTTCTGCCGCTTGCTCCTAAGCTATTCTGCAATTCTGGGAGCAATAGATAAACTGAACAAAGCAATGAGTTCATCTGCCTTCCAGGATCTTTGGTGCGGAGATGCGGATGATGTGCCCTTTCGTGAACCCTGATCGAATTGCCCACCTCGAATCATCCCCTTTCAAGAGTCCATCTTCCGGATTTCCGCTCAACTTATTTAGCTAAACTACGTCGCTTATGTATTTAGTTGTCAATCATACTTACCTCTTCTAGTCTGTTTAATTTGTACGTGCGAATGCCCTAGTTCAGGTGGTGGATCCGGGTTTGACGCCCGGACCAGGACGGCGACCTTTTTCCTGAAATGCGAAGCTTTTCTTTTTTCTTTTTTTTCCCTGCGCAAGGGTAGGTGGAACTTTCCCATATATATTCGGCAGTGCTTCTTTCAAGCGTCGCACTCCATGCACTCCGATTACCTAGTTATTCAATAAAGACGATTACGCTAGCTTGTGCATTTTCCAAGGCTGATGCACAATTAGGCACACGAAAAAACAAAGGAACCAAAGAAACATACTGGATATAGCGCTAACTTTAACTGCCTTTTGTATAGTGAACACAAACCTAAAAGATTCAAACAATGTTTCTTAGGCTGACGTGCTATTAGTTCATATCTATATATGCGTAAAATGTATCTCTGCGACGAGAGTTGCGTTTGTATAAATTGTGCATCGGTGTGATCTGTAATAGCCATTTGAACGCAGCACTTGCCAAGTCTGGTGTTCTTTTTTAACGACTAATTACGAGCCAATCTTGGTACCTAATTATACCAGCGTGGCTGGTGAGCCCGACAAACTGTCACTGTATACTTTATTGCGATCGCAATTATATGGACACTCAGGGCGAGTTTCTGCCGTCGCCGTGAGGTTCCGTATAAAGTCCAAGGACGATAAAATGGTCGCCGCGCGCCGTATGCTGTATGTGCGAGTGAAAGCGTGCCAGGGTGATCCGGCAATCGCGGCTCAATCTCGCGCACGCAAGAGAGGAAGGCAGGGAGGAAGCATGCCGTCTTCCGTCGCGCGCAAGGCTCCGGGAAGAGGGTAAGGAGGCCGGGCGGGCGGGTGCGCTCTGCCATAGAATAAAGAACCAACTGGCTAAGGCGCCCGACGCTTGTGCGCAGGTGTGAGTAAGAGCGGGTGCTAGAGAGAAAATGTAGGAGCTTCTTGAATATCTGTACTACGGAGAAGTTTCTTTGCTCGTTTTATGTGCGTTTGTCCCTAGGCCTGCTGGCGATGCCCATGCGCGAGTTTGTTCACTCTCCGACGCTGGCTGCCAGCGCGGTGAACCAGGCAAAGCAGTGGGCACTGGGCTTCTTCGATTACCAGTCCCTGACAGTCACGGGCTGCTTGAGACTGCTGCCCCGAATTCGATTTTCTCGAACAGCATCGGAAGCTCCGCCCACCAGTCCGAGAGCTGCCCGAATCACGTTCGTTTTTCATGGATAACGCGCGGATAACACAGGCTTTCGAGAGCGATGGTGACGTGGCGTCGCGGGGATGCAATAACATGGTTGCAATAGCATCCTCTCATGCAATAACCAGCTCGGCAGCAGCTGTTCCCTTTCGCCCGCTCTGCTCTTTCAAGCCACGCATGTGATGTGCCATCGCAGCCAATGGGAATTTAAAAGCAATTCCAGACGACAGATGCCAGCTTTTTCGCTCAATGGCCAATTTGGTGCTTTCGCATCAGAAAAAAAAAATTGTCTGTTTTGTTGAAAGCGACGGCAAACAAAATTACCTTGCTTTTGCCCAGCTACGAGCCAGTCACATATTTTTAAATTTTGGCACAAGTTACGTGGGACGCGCTAGAGAGAGCTAATATTTTTTAAAGACCGCGCACTGGAAATATTAAGCATTTTTTTTTTGGAAACGCATTACTAGCGATGGCACAACACAGTCAATCCACGATAATCACTGACAATTCCGATTTTCTTCCGAATACTAATCACTGTAGGGCACATCAAACTTCGGAATCAAAACCAGTCAGCGCTCCAGGCATGTCCATTTACTATGGGAGTACCGAGTCTATAGAGCACCAGTTTCGAAATTTTCCTCGCTAAACCAGCGGAGAAATGCGTTGACGTTCCAGCTAATATTCCCCCCCCCCCCCCCCCCCCCCAACGAACTGAGGCTCACTCGCTCAATATGCGATAAATCTAAGTGGAACACAAATTCATTTTGTGGCAGAGTTTGAGTACCAGCATCTCGTAACTGGAGTTACACAGGACCCCTATGCGACACGCTTTCAGAAATGATCGGCTTCAATTCCGTAACATCAATATGCGACCTCAAGTAATTATTTACAAAATGAGCTAATATTAGTTAATTAGTAAGCGGTTACGATCACATATCTCGGTGGTATAACAGTCGGGCGATTGACTGCTCACCTTATTATCCAGAGGCTCAAATTGGTCAAACTACACTCACATATCACTTTTTTCCTGCTACCTGCAGCTTATCATCCGAACGATCACAACAGCGGCCAACGTGCCCTTACAGAACACTTTAGCTAGGAAGCATAGAGGCTACAAAGGGGTTTATCTAATCCAAGATAAATAGTTCGGTAATAACCACTAGTACAACGCAGTTACACAGTCGTTCGGTCTATCGTGCGTGAGTGCGCACGTCCACGTAGACGCACTCATGCACGCATACAAACACCCACAAATGAAAGGCCAAAAATATTAACGATGGTAAAACGCAGGCTGCAGCGTTTCCGCGAGATTATGTCTCGATACGGGGCAAGGAAATGTTCGCCTCGCGCAGAGACAAGGAAAGGCAGAGGAAAAATTGGGGCAGAGCCATTCCACTGTTTACTCCAGCGTAAATATAGATAAGCCGAAGACACGTAGGGGGGGAGAGAGAGAGAGAGAGAGAGAGAGAGAGAGAGAGAAGAAAAAACCCGCATTGTCGGGATGCACGTGTTCTAGAGATGGCTGAGGCAGAGGAGAGCGCGGGGGCGCGGAATCGCGCTCCTGTACATGGCGATATATATTTATCTT
This sequence comes from Dermacentor albipictus, assembly GCF_038994185.2. Lineage (NCBI taxonomy): Eukaryota > Metazoa > Arthropoda > Arachnida > Ixodida > Ixodidae > Dermacentor > Dermacentor albipictus. The sequence continues at coordinate 50,210,073 of NC_091821.1, forward strand.
TTTTTTTGTGCTACTAGATTGGGTGGACAAATTTGAAAGCAGCAAAGGCGCGCGAGCGCAGAGTCGAATGAGTAAGCAACCGCGAAGCTACGGCCTCCCCCCCCCCCCCCCCCCCCGCAGACATACACACACACACACACGGACATGTACGGAGATCAAGGAAGCGCACGGTATAAATAGAAAACGAGAGAAATTATAGGATCTCGCATCTGGGAATCAGCAATGAAGTGCTCCGTTTCAATTCAGGCTGTCCTCCACAAAGCTGCGATACTGGTAGGAGGATAGAATGTAGAATGTGACAAGGGGGAGGGAGTAACCTGGACCGCCCAGAGCACCATGCGTGACCTGAGGCCGTTCTCGACCGTGAACGCAATTTTCGCGCATATAAGACAAAGAAAACGGTGCGGATGGCTAAAGTTCAACTAGGCGACGAAGGGAGCTACCGCTCACGGTGCGTGCGTTTGACGTGTCTCAAGGACTACGCGTATAAGACGGATATTTGATGGCTCAAGAGAAAAGCGCAGTTTGTCACTGTTCGCTGACGAAGGTGGAAGGAAGAAAAGATCAACGGCGGTCGTAAAGTTAGCTGTTCAGGGCCTTCATGCTTTCAAACAGATATTCTTCCAAAGACACCAGCAAGCTTTCTCTTCAAGAAGCAAGCAGCGTGTATTGAGCAGACGGAAAGAGCTTTCCAGAATGTCTCACAGCTTGCAACAGGACTATTATACAGATGAATAAAACCACAAAATTTCCCCCAATACCACCCCAAGGCTGTGAACGTTTCTAACGATAGTCAACAGCCAGTCAAAATGAGTTTTGATAGAAACGCTATTAATGCAACGCCGGTGCGCATATTCTCGCGCAGACTGTTGAGACTATAGTGTTCCGCAGGCTCATCTGCGCGACGAAACGCGTTCGCTTTTAATTAAATTCTGGAGTTTTACGTGCTAAAACCACAATATGATTATGAGGCAGGCCGCAGTGGGGGACTCTGGATTAATTTTGACCACCTGGGGTTCTTTAACGCGCACCCAGTGCACGGTACACGGGCGTACACGGGCGATCAAATCCCCCCTAGGCCGGGATTTGATCCCGCGCCCTCGGGCTTAGCAGCGCAAAGCCACTGCGCCGCCACGGCGGGTGCCTCCCCCCCCCCCCCCCCCCCATCCTTCTTTCGAACACAACTCTTCAGTGTTGCGCTAGATTGTTCGCGATGATATCCCACCGCGAGTCCAGAAAGAGAAACCGCGATACAAGTATTTTCCAGGCAAACACGACAGCAAGACCTCGACACGGTGTGCCCTTTCCCTAAAGAATGGGCAGCCTGGATTGACGGGCGCAGAACCTGATAGGAGCATCGCCTTCGTCCAGACGAAAAAGAAACGAGACAAGGGAAGGCCTGGGCGGCAAACTCCGGGCGGTATTATACGAATACACTTCCTGAAGCAGACGAAATACAGGCACAAGTTCAAACATCTCTCACTGGTTGGTAAATGCCCACTTCTATATATACCGTGACACATGTCTCTGGCTGTGAAGCAAATACGAGCGCAGGGCAAGTGAACAGCTGGGTCTTCCATCACGCCGGTCACTATATCGTCGTACAGCTGCGTTTGACAAACCGCAGCGCGGCACGTCTTTTTTTTTTGTCCCATTCACAGTACACGCGACTCCATCCGCTTTGCTGCTTTAATCCAGAAATCAAGGCCAGACATGAGAGAGAAGAGTGCGCTAATGGAAAGTGCCACGCAGCGAAAAAATCGGCTTCTGAGAAGCGAGTGCCTTCCCCAAACGCCAAAGCCAGTTTGGAGTACACTCGTTCACGGCCGTTCACAAGTATGCAAACAAAACGGCAGGAATAGACGTAACCCCTCTATCGAAAACACTAATTTTCTTGCAGACAAGACGCGAGCTTTCGGAACGCCCTGCACTCGCGCTATTAACTCACTAATAAAATGTGAATGACCGCCAAGGAATTAGAGACACGACAGTGAAAAAACTGCGCTGCGGAAAGCTCGCACAACCATGTAAATTCGCATCGCAGTGCTAATCAAAGAATCGTTACCCACGTCAAGAGTCTGCGTACTATATACGACGCCAAGGCGACCACATATCCGATGTATTTATAGGCGTGACACGTCTGGCTTCCGCGCTTCCTCCGGCTGGTATATACCAAGATACAAAGCGGTTTTTTTTCTTTTTTTTTGCGCCAGCACGATACGCGTCCCTGAGGTTGCAACTCGGCGGAACGTAGAGGTGCGAGCACCGGATAAGGCCAAGCAGCAGGCATTGAAGTCCTGCTAAAACGCACCAACGAGAAGTTGCGCGCAAGGATTCCCACGGTCAGATTGCAGATGTCCACAAAACGTGGGCGCCAGTTTGCCCAACACTATAGAGAAGAAGATTAAAAAGCCCGCTCCGGTCAGCCCGTCGCCAGTCATGCGTTCAAAGATACCGGAGGCAGAGCGGGAGGGAACACGATACTCGGGCAGCATACGGCAGAAACATGCCTGGTACTTGCGCTGCGCGCGTGTAAAACGTAGCTGCAAATACGTTCCCCGACCCCCTGCTAGACTCGAATCAGCCACGGTGGAATGTCGTACGCAAAAATCAATGGAGCGAAACAATACGAAACTAAGCACAGAAGCCGAACCATGAAGCAATAAAGAGAATGCCCAATTACATCGGTCAGGCAAAATAAGCCCTCATTCAGCCATGACCTCCTTCCCGCTTCGTATAGTCTCTCTTTGGTCCCCTTTAGGTCACGCGTCCTTTTTTTTTTCCTTCACGCAGGCGTTTGACACGTAACAAGAAGAAAAAAAAAGAAAAAAGCATACCCAACAATGGTGTGTACGAGACCCGCACGATGGAGCCACTTGCCAGCTTAGCAGCATAGAGAAAGAAATTCAATGTTAGCAGTGCAGCGGTGCAGTCGCAGTTGCTCCACGCGGTCGTCAGGCGAAACAAGTGGCGGCAGTTTAAAAGACAACGCTTGCGTCCACCTTCGGCTTACCTCGTACATCGTAAATGCAGAGAACACTGCCCTGGCTCCAGCAGAGTCGATTGAGAGGAGCGTGACCGTCCGTCCACGTGACAGTCGTCGCTTTAGAAAGCCAATGCACTTCGCGTCTCTGGAGGAATTCTAATCCTCCACGCGCGGGAGCTTTCATTTGCATTATTCCTTACATGAGACGAAAAGCGTTGCAAGTCTCCCCAGATATTGCGCTCTCTCTCTCTGAGCTTATTTATCTGTATTTCTGCCCCATTATTGTTTCTTTATTTAGTATCAGGAAACCACGTCACCACAGAGCAGCGATGGCCTCGCTTTAGCTTGGAGGGATTTGTGACAGCAACATAGAATACATATTTAACTTGCAAGCGGAGCGGAGCCACAATTTAGCCTGCCAGTGTCTAAGAGAACACGAAAATGACGCAGTGGTCCAAATACACAAGTCTGGGAATATGAAACGACGTACGCACATATAGATGCGAGGGCAACCCAAAAGTAACGAGAAATTTTTTTTTTCTCTCATGAAGCGGAGGTGAAGTTAATACTGACGAGCGCTGTCAAGAATGGCGATTTGCGAAACAAGATTGCCACACAGTTACGACACGACGCGCACTTCTCCCTCTCCGTCGCTGCAGCTGGGAGGCGTTCGAGGAAGCGGCCTTTGCGCTGGAATCCGCCGCCTTCCTCCAGCCCCTTCGACATTGTGACGGAACTAGTTCGGTGCGTGAACAATGATTCCGGAGTTCCCCAACGCGGAGCTGATTTGACACGCATGGACAAGCTGCCGTGGGGACGGCGTATTTTGGTGCGTCTCACGCTTCGGCCTAGCACGGAACAACGAGCGACCCTCGATCGGCGCCGATAGTTCCCGGAACGGCACCCCGCCAACGCCGTCGTCGGGCATCAGAGCGCGGTTGCCTTTGTGTCTGTAAACTGACCTGCAGAGCAGCGGCGAGTTGGTGATGAGTAAACGAACAGTCGCCGCGTCGTAGGACCGGCGGATCGAGTGTATAAAAACTGTGGTTGTGCGAATGCTGAGGACACTTCTCTTGAGCAGTCATGTTAGACTGAGTCACTTCTCTCATGCAGTCATGTTGGACTGTTACTCTTTTTCTCAAGCAGTCATGTTAGACTGATTTAATTTCTGTAAATAAACCCTTTTTCCTCGTTCTCGATGAGAAGCAGTTCTTCACTTCATCAACGATCTCAGCGTAAATAAGTTGGACGACGGCATGGGCCAGCTACCTTCGAATTCATGCCGTACTCCAATCTTGGCAAAGGACCACGGACGATGGGATTGAGCCCCCAATCCTGACAACTGGCTGACAGCGGTGAGATGGACTTTGCGACATGGTGCTGTATCTGCGGTGAGTGCTTGGTTTTTGCTTTGACTCTCTAGGCTTCATTTTGTGGTTGTTCTGTTTAGAACAGTAGGGAAGCTAGATTGTTGTGTGTTAGCTAGGTTGTGTTTTCCTAGCTAGATTTAGAGAGCAGAATCAAGGCAGTAAAGCAGCAGTCATGGAATTAAGGACACTGCTGAGAGACGAGTTGTTGATTGTTGGTGAGGAACTGGGCCTGGATGTACGTAAGGAAATGCTAAAATCAGAATTATTGCATATCATTTCCGAACAGGCCAGTGAGGAAGAAGTTGAACTGGGGTTTGAACTTCTGAAAAAGAGAGAAGAACGAGAGAGAAAAGAAAGGGAGGAACGCGATAAAGAAAGGGAGGAACGCGATAAAGATCGCGAGTTAAGAAAAATGCAACTTGAACTTGAAAGCAAACGTTTGGAGTTGTCTCAAGGAAGTGAAGGCGCTCTGGGACGATCAAGTGAGGCAGAATCATACCGCATGGACAGGCTATTAAAGCCATTTGAGGTCGGGACCGACATAGGCTTGTTCCTAAGCAATTTTGAAAGGACTTGCGAAAAGATGAACTTCGGCCCGAGTACATGGCCACAGCGGTTGCTGTCTATGTTGCCGTGTGAGGCAGCGGAAGTAATCGCCAGATTGAGTGTGCAGGATGCATATGATTATGCAAAAGTTAAGGCTAGTCTCCTGAAAAAATACCGCCTTTCAGCCGAAGCTTTTCGGCAAAGGTTTAGGAGCACAGGCAAGAAAGATAGCGAGGGCTATCCGGAGTTTGCATATAGCTTAAAGGCCAACCTAGTCGAGTGGCTTAAAAGCGCGGAAGCGTACGACAACAGAGACATGATCATTGAATGCATGTGTCTAGAGCAGTTTTACAAAACCATCGCCCAAGCTGTGAAACTGTGGGTGCAAGACAGAGGTAATGTAAACACTGTGGAAAGGGCGGCTGAATTAGCCGAAGAGTACGCAACCCGTAGAAAGTTGAACGCCGAGGAGGGAAACTGGGACGGTCGAAATGGACCGCGGAAACCATTTCCGTTCAAAAAGGGTGCGCAAACTAGACGATCCGAGCCTGTAGACATGGCGGAAAAGCCCGCAGAAAAGAGCGAGGAGAAACTTAACGGAGAAACCGCACAAAAAGAACAGAAAAGAAAATTCGAATCTGTTAGACCAATTCGCTGTTACAAATGCCACAAACTGGGACATATAGCTGTAAACTGCGAGAAGTCTAGCGTAGTTTTTTCCTACGTGGAGGAAAAAGATGAGAATATGGAACTTTTAAGTCCATATCTCCACGACCTGCAGGTTAATGGAAAACCATGCCGAGTGCTAAGAGACAGTGCCGCCACGCTGGACATTGTCCATCCGTCTTACGTGATGGTAGATGACTTCACCGGAGAAGTAGCATGGATAAAACAGGTTGTAGAAGAACACAGCGTGTGTCTGCCAATGGCCAAAGTCAAAATCAGTGGACCATTCGGGGAGCTAGAGACTGCCTGCAGTTTCCAAATTTTTGTCACTGCAGTATCCCTACATCTTTTCGAATCGTTCGAATCAGTTACTGCGTGACAGAGGGCTCAAACTGGGAGAGGGCATAGTACAGGCATTGACCAGAGGCCAAGCTCGTAAGATCGCGGCGCTTTCGGCTGAAAATGCTCAAGCTCCTCCAGCTGAAGCAGAAAAGGGGATAGCTTCAATACCCGAATCCGAGCTAGGCCCGAGGGACAAAAGAACAGTTGAGGAGAGCCTGCCAGTTGACCAGCTCAATGAGAGCGTAGCACTAGAGTGTCAGAGTTCTAGCCTGCAGGAAGAGCAAGCAGACGCGCTCACAAGCGAGACAGGGTCGTTATTATCACCGGCCTCAAAGAACTTTGATCAACTCTTACGCGTGGATAGAGAGTCACTGGCAGCTGAGCAAAAGAATGATGAGAGCTTAGCTAAATTACGCGACACAGCTAAAGAAGGCATTGCTAGGCGCAACGTAACGATACATGAGAGAGGAGGATTGTTGTATCGGCATTACAGAGATCGAAAGGGTAGGATTTTAGATCAGTTAGTCATACCTACTAAGTATAGGGAGGACCTTTTGAGTCTTTGACATGGAAATGGGTGGTCCGGCCACCTAGGCATAAACAAATCAAAGGAAAGATTGCTTATGGAATACTACTGGCCTGGCTGTTTCAAAGATGTAGAAAACTTTGTAAGATCATGCGGCGCTTGCCAGCGTTCTGGCAAACCAGGAGAGACTTGGAAAGCTCCACTGAAGGTAGTGCCCTTAATAACAGAGCCTTTCAGACGACTTGTAATAGACACGGTGGGGCCTCTTCCAAAAACAAAATCAGGCTACAGGTACTTGTTTACCATGCTGTGTCCGGCTACCAAGTTTCCAGAAGCAATCCCTTTGAAAGAGCTCAGCTCCACCGAAGTAGTGGACGCGCTTTTGACAGTGTTTGCACGAGTTGGGTTTCCAGCCGAAATTCAGGCAGATCAAGGGTCAGTATTCACGAGCGCACTGACTTCCACATTCTTGCAAAAGTGCGGGGTAAAGTTAATACACAGTTCTGTCTATCACCCTCAGTCAAACAGTGTAGAGAGGTGGCATTCGGTGCTTAAGCGAGTTTTGCGTGCGCTCTGTTACGAGCACAAGGAGGACTGGGAGAACTGTCTGCCGGCAACTTTGTTTGCTTTGCGAACGGTTCCACATGAGGCGACAGGGTTCTCGCCAGCAGAACTAGTGTATGGGAGGACACTCCGGTCTCCACTGAGAATGTTAAGAGAGATGTGGGAGGAAAGAGGGGAGAGTCCAACCGTGGTTGAATACGTGCTAAATTTACTGGAACGGCTAAGCGCAACCCAAGAACTAGTCGGAAAGAACATGGCACTAGCTCAAAAGAACGCCAAATTCTATTACGACAGGAATGCGAGGCTTCGTACGTTTAACGCCGGAGACCAGGTAATGATCCTCAAACCTTCAAGAAAGAACAAGCTTGAAGTTCACTGGGACGGGCCCGTTAAAGTGTTGCACAAACTTTCAGAAACTAACTATGCTTTGAGAATGCCCGGTCGCAGGAAGGAAGTGAGGATATATCACTGTGATTTGATGAAGCCGTATGTAGAGCGGAGCGGAGTCGTTAACTATACTGTCAAAGAGCCGGAGGGCATTGGTACCAAGTTTAAGGAGTATAGGGCAACCTCCAACTCTGAAATCGGCCTAGAAGAAGTAGTAGAACACTCGGTAAGCTCGCATGCTCTAAGACCCGAGCAGCTAGATGAGCTAAAAGGGGTGTTAGGGGAATATCTCGACAGATTCAGCGATCGGCCGGGTAGAACCGAACTGATAACGCATGAAATTGAGCTGACCTCTACCGAACCAGTAAGATCAAAACCTTACAGGGTGTCTCCAAGACAGAGAGAGATTATGGAGGCAGAGATACAGCGCATGCTAGAGTTGGGAGTTATTGAGCCCGCTGAGAGTGACTACACGTCACCGCTAATACTCGTAGAAACCCCTAACAAGGACCCTCGTCCGTGTGTTGACTACAGGAAGTTAAATGCGACCACTAGGGATCAGCTGTACCCGATACCCAACATTGAGGAACGAATTGAAAGAGTTAGCGCTGCTAAATACATTTCAACTATAGATCTCGTGCGGGGGTACTGGCAAGTTCCCCTTTCAGAAAGTGCCAGCCGCTATGCCGCATTCATCTCGCCTGTAGGCACTTTTCGCCCTCTCGCACTCAGCTTCGGGCTGAAGAACGCGCCGTTTAGCTTCTCTAAGTTAATGGATGGTGTCCTAAAAGACTTGCAGGAGTTCGCCTTACCTTATCTTGATGATGTAGCCATTTTTTCGGACAGCTGGGAACAACACGTATCGCACCTCAAACAGGTGTTCTCACGGTTGAGGGAAGCCGGCTTAACGATGAAAGCGGAAAAGTGTAGGTTTGGTTGTTCGCAGGTTACTTATCTGGGCCATGTTGTTGGTCAGGGCATGAGACGGCCGGCTGAGCTGAAAATAGCGACGATTGGAGATTTTTCTCAGCCGCGCACGAAAACGGACGTTCGTTCATTTTTGGGACTTGTGGGGTACTATCAACGGTACATTCCGAATTACTCACAATTGGCAAGTCCATTAACAGACGCCCTCCGAAAGGGAGCACCGAGTAACGTACACTGGGATAAGGACAAAGAGAACGCTTTCCAAAGTTTGAAAACGCTATTGGTTTCTCGCCCTGTGCTTCGCGCGCCAGACTACACAAAGGAATTCATAGTTCAATGCGACGCAAGCGACAGAGGTATGGGCGTGGTACTTAGTCAAGTCGGCGACGATAACGAGGAGCATCCTATCCTCTACGCCAGCCGTAAACTAAATGTAAGAGAGGAAGCCTACAGCGCTTCAGAGAAGGCCTCGCCTCCCTTCGCATCAACATACCCGCTAATCAGTCAACCCTTATGGCCATTCCTCGACACATTCATACACCCCTTGTAGTGAAACCCCTTCCTCGAAACGTCCATCCCCAATATCACATCTCTCGCCGCATAGCTCGCGCAAATGCCCTCCACAAGTATTACGGACAGGTCGAGAAAGCCATCTGGGTGGACGCCGCATGTACAACGCATGAAGCTGTAGCAGTTGCTTACAACCCAACCTTACCCCGACCCCTAACTCACCATCTTCCCTCGGGCTCTACATCTGAGGAAGCAGAGGAGACCGCCATCGCCTTAGCCCTTGCCCTTTCGGATGCTGAATACATCTTTAGCGATTCAAAGACTGCTTTGTCCAACTTTGCCAGAGGCAGAATTCACAACCCTGCCTGGAACTTGTTGAACATCCCCACCCAGAATTTACCACGTAGGGTTGAGCTCCGGTGGGTGCCGGCTCACTCTGGGAACCCCGGAAACGAGGCTGCCGATAAATTGGCCCGAGGTTTAATTTGCCGGGCTCAGGACAGCCTCGATCCGGGTTTCTCGAGGGAGCGGGTACACAGCTTTGCGGAGCTCACGCAAATACCCCGTTTGGACCGTCGGTCTTACCCTCCTCCCCACTCCTCCCTGACGCACTCCCAACAGATCCTCTGGAGACGCCTCCAGACCCGCTCTCTCCCATCCCCTCAGCTGCTATCCCACTACTGTGGCACCTCCCCTACATGCTCCCTATGCGGAGACCCTCACGCCACACTCTCCCACATCCTTTTTGGCTGCCCTGCCGATCCTCCCCCGCAGGGACAGCCCGCCATCTCAAGCTGGGAGGACTGGGAGGTCCTGCTCTCGTCTACGGACCCGACATCGCAGGTTACTGCGGTGGCTCGGGCTGCCGACGTCATGAGCAAAAGGAGCATGAACGTTTCGACGTAGTGCGGGACCGTGCGGTGGTCCAGGGACCCAGAAGAGTCCAAACTCACATGCTATGAATAAAGTTTTTCTGTCTGTCTGTGTCAGAGAAGGAATGCGCTTGTTTGGTTTGGGCCGCCCAGAAGTTGTCGTGTTACTTGTACGGAGCGAAGTTCATCTTCGAGACCGACCACTGTCCTCTGACGTGGCTCAATCAAATGTCACACAAAAACGGCCGCTTGCTCCGATGGAGCCTCACTCTCCAAGAGTACAACTTCTCCGTTAGATATAAGAAGGGAAAGTTGCATAGCAACGCGGATGGTTTGAGCAGGCTAATTTGAATTCTGCGTTTGAGGGTCCCGCCTAAATTTTGGGGTTACTAGTGTTAGCTTTTCTTTAGGCGAAGAAAATCCCCTCTTATTCAGCAGAATTCCCTCCATTAATTGCTGAATTTGTCAGCAGGAATTTGCTTCAGAAATTGGCATAGTGAAATGCAGCATTTTTTTTGTTTCTGCACTTATGTTGTTGTTTTTTTGAAGCCTAGCGAGTCTAAAGTGAGAGCCAATGCACGTCATCTCGGCGCAGAGCCGTGTTGTGGGGTTCATTTTGCAGTTGCCTGTCCTTGTTGGATGTTTTGGGGCGGTGACATCAATGCACAAGTGGTCGCTGCGAGCCAAGACATCAATCCCCCCCCTGACCAGCAGCCGTTCTCTTCCTGCCTAGCGGTTGTCAGCGCTAGACAGTCGAGACTTTCCGGGCCATGGAGGCGCTGTCAAGAATGGCGATTTGCGAAACAAGATTGCCACACAGTTACCACACGACGCGCACCTCTCCCTCTCCGTCGCTGCAGCTGGGAGGCGTTCGAGGAAGCGGCCTTTGCGCTGGAATCCGCCGCCTTCCTCCAGCCCCTTCGACATTGTGACGGAACTAGTTCGGTGCGTGAACAATGATTCCGGAGTTCCCCAACGCGGAGCTGATTTGACACGCATGGACAAGCTGCCGCGGGAACTACGTATTTTTGTGCTTCTCACGCTTCGGAGTGGCGCAGAACAACGAGCGACCCTCGATCGGCTCCGATAGTTCCCGGAACGGCACCCCGCGCGGTTGCCTCTGTGTACAGAGCGCGGTTGCCTTTGTGTACGTAAACTGATCTGCAGAGCCGCGGCGAGTTGGTGATGAGTAAACGAACAGTCGCCGCGTCGTAGGACCGGCGGATCGAGTGTATAAAAACTGTGGTTGTGCGAATGCTGAGACACTTCTCTTGAGCAGTCATGTTAGACTGAGTCACTTCTCTCATGCAGTCATGTTGGACTGTTACTCTTTTTCTCAAGCAGTCATGTTAGACTGATTTAATTTCTGTAAATAAACCCTTTTTCCTCGTTCTCGATGAGAAGCAGTTCTTCACTTCATCAACGATCTCAGCGTAAATAAGTTGGACGACGGCATGGGCCAGCTACCTTCGAATTCATGCCGTACTCCAATCTTGGCAAAGGACCACGGACGATGGGATTGAGCCCCCAATCCTGACAACGCCACTACGCACGCGTACTACTTTATCGTCTCTATCACTTGGCCACGCAGCGTCCTTGTGTGAAGCCTCTGTCGCTGCCTGCGTCGGTTTTTTCGATTTCGGATGTCACGGAATAACATGTGTGTACCACGTTCTGCTCGCTCTTGGGTAATTTTCGGTATCAAACAGCTTGTTCATTTTAGATTCGTACCCGATAAAGTCAGACAGTCAACCAGCATTTTTTTATGGAAAGTACACGAGCGGTTGCGTGATGCCAGTTTGAGGAAAACACAACAATCTGTAGAGTTCAGGCGATCAGTTTGATCCCCCCGATAACGCTGCAACCCACAGCGGGTAGTGATTCTTAACAAAAAGGAAATGGATGACAATGCTACCTCATTCTCCATACACTACCCGTATCAAATACCTCTTACGATCTACAAAAGTGAGACGAGACCTTAAAGGAGTACTGACACAAAAAGTTGAAGTCGAGATAACTTGTGAGATCGATTTAGTGGGTCACACACACATCGTGTGTAAAATATCAGCGGCGAATATCGCTTAGAACATATTTAAAATCTATTTTAACGTACGTGCGCGCAGCCAACCGTAAAACAGAGCACCTCGCGACATTGACATCACCCGGGTATGTAAATAGCCAAGAAAACGCTACGTCATGTGGCTACGTCACGAATTTTCGTTGGCTGCCATGCGGCTTTACACGTGCTCTTTACACGTGCTCGCCGTCGCCGGCCGTAATATCCGAGTCGCTGCTCTCCAGTGGGTCAAATTGAAAGTGATTGGCCACGTCTAATACGGCGGCGACTCCCACATGCAGGAAATCGTCGCCGCTGGACGACGAAAACGAGGACGACGACGACGATGATGGCGAGGACATGGCAAACCACGTGCAGGCGTAGCAGACGACTAGCAACACGAAGCTCGCGTGCCGGCGCGCCGCACGCTGGCTGCGCGGTAGAGCATACGTCATGGCTTTTTGCGAACACGTGACCACTTTGTTTACACTCCCGGTGGACCGTTTCGTTGCTCTCTGAAACCGAAACTTGGACTGGTCGCTACAAAAAAGACTGCAGATAATTACCTGTCGCGCTCTGAAGTAAATGAGGTCTCGTGCCGTGATTACTGAGTCATTAACTACTTATTAAAGCAGAAAAAAACACATGGATTTTTTTTTGTGTCAGTACTCCTTTAAAGGAAAGAGTTTCCAAAATGTGGAGGAGGCAGAAGAAAATGCCGGAGGTATTGAACGGCACCAGTTCTCAGGAGTAGCTGAACGGTTTTGAACAATGGATAAGGCGGTGGGAGAAGTACATGGAGTTTTAGGGAGAGTACTATAAACGTGTTTAATGTTTGTGAATGCTCGAAGAACTACGCCATTTAAAAACAAAACAAACTAAAGCGTCAATCGACGTCACCACAGCCTATGAAAAGCTTCACAACTCGTAATGGTGCGGTGCACTACATTTCCACTAAATTTAACCCGCCTCAGTGTCATACTCTATCTCAAAAGTAATTTGCTGCACTGTGGAAGCTAGATGACTTCTTAGCCAATAGGAAGGCCAACTGCTTCTCGAGATACGTTCATCCGCGCCGCGTCGTCTGCTGATTGGCTGCTGAATTCAGCGGTACACCACGCGCATGCGCAAAGGTCCTAACATGCCACGTATCGGTGTATCTTGTACCAAGCAAAAACATAACCCTAACCCTGCCATTAATAAGACAGTTACGCCAGAAACTGTGTTTACAAGTCCTGCCACAAGCTCAGGTGTACGCTCATAGTATAGTTAATCAAAATTTCCTCACTCGCTAACTGTGTTGCAAGCGCTTGCTGCGTCTATAGACATCTTTGTTGTGTGCAGCACACACAGGTGCCGAGACTTCCTTTCGGTTGGATAGAAAGAAAGAAAAAATATTATTTCAGCGATTAACGATACGAGTCTTGAAAGGCTCGACGACAGCACAATACCACCAGGACGAGTGGCAACTATAGCGCCAGCTATATATATACACTAAGTAGATGCTTGGCGTTTCGCCCTCAGAAACGACCTGTAAGTGCGAACGTTTTGTATTGGGTCCCCACCGGCGACACGTTATCTTTTCGTCACTTTCAGTTCTCCTTTCTTCATTACTTTCTACATTTGAATTTCAATCGCAGCTAACTGCCCCCATGATTTTCTTGGTTTCATTGCCCGTTGACGTTATATGGCCCGGTTAAATACAAGTTGCAACAGCCTGCAAATATATATAAGCGTGAATCAACAGATCAACATGGCTGTGTACGAACGCAAAAGAAAAAAAAATACTTATAATCGATGTGATCAACGTGATCAACAAAGTCCATACAGCGCTGTGCTCTATAATGCCACGGTTCGCGTTCACCAATTGGTAATGGTGTCACATACGACCGGGCGGCAAGTATCAGTACGCGTGCGCGACACGTCGCTTTACGTGACTGAGCAAAGTGTCGCGGCGTATTAACACTCGGTCAAGGGCGTCGCTGTCCTTGAGGAAACCGTTCAAGCATAGCAGGTGCACCGTCTTCCGCGACGCGCTGCTTCGATGTGCTGCTTTTTTGCCGGGCCGAGAAACTTGGCAAGTGATAAATGTAGCTATATATAGCTATATAAAGCTATATAGCAGACAATGAATCTCAGCAAATCATGTGGAAAATTAACTGTGGCGTTTACTTGAAATGTGGCAATAATAGGGAAAAAGGCAAATGAAGGTGGACGAAAAGACTCTATGCCGACGCTGGGAGACGAACCGACATGTCTTCTGCATGACACGCACGATGCTCAACCAATCGAGCTACAGTGGCGGTTGTCATCTTTCCTCTTGCTTGACGCGGATACATCCCTATACAGTACTTTGAGCGTTTGGTCCGAGCGTCGCCTGTACGGAGCCTGCTCGATGCCCTCGAGGAGCGGAGGACTTATGTCATTGTCGTCACGAACACACGACCAAGATCCTCAGATCCTTAGCTATCACACGGCCACAGAGTAAGGAGGGGGATGGGTAAATAGGTCATAAAACAAGAAAAAATATATCGCAGAACGGAAGAAGTGCTGCAACGAGCGCTATCTGCCAGGTGGGTTGCTCGCTACTGTCATGAAATCACGCGTTGCATGCGCTCACGCGCCTACTAACAGAAGGCGCTGAGCGATTCCTGCTCTTTCCAGGGAGACCACGAGGCCGACGTCGGCATTTTCGCCAAACCTCAGGAAATCTCGATGGCGCCGCGAAGTCGGCGGCAAGTCCTGGGACTATAGGAACCGTCCGGAGACGGATGAGGTGAAAAAAAAATTAAAATAAATAAATCAATAAACTACTGGTGTGGCCATCCCTGCATCCGCCTGGAAGGCAGCTGAACCTAAAGTGCTGCACAGTTGCACGGGAAAGAGCAGCCGCCGCTGCTCTTCCTGATTAAATTGCAGACCTATGGAGCGCAGATAGAGCCTGCGACGGCGTTCAATTATCACCTGTAAAGCTGCGGCACAAATACATATGTCAAGCAGGGCGCCTACACGGCTTGCACATTAGACCGGGCAGGAAGCGTGAAGCGGACGCTTCCTTCGGGTCGCTGGACGCTACGGGCCACTGGCTCTTCTGGTAAGGGGGCGACGGTACAGCTTCACTTTCGGGTCGCCTTCTACTTTTCAGTTTTTGGTTTCTTCCTTTTTTCTATTTTTTTTTATTGAGCTCCTCGCTGGAGACCCACTGCAACCGTCGGCGAGGCTAACCTCCACTGCCGAGCTGTTGCTGCGGAAGGAGCACAGATGCCCTGTCGCTTGTGTAGAGTTACAGGGCAGTAAGCTATACGGCTGTGAGTTCAGCAGGCATATATGTGCTGAAGCTCCACGCCTCAGGTGCAAACCCATCTTCAGCGCCACGATCACGGACATCATCGATGATGCGGTAAATTTCTTAGTGCTTATGGATTACCAGGGTACTTTCGCAATGGACGGCCATAGCAAGGATGGTGGCGACATCTTGCGCCGCTTTGTACAATTACAACGCCTTTGACTTTCTTTTTGTTGTTGTTTCTGTACGAGGGTTATTGTTGGAGGCAAATCATAAAAGGATTGCATGTTTACGATTGTGTTGCTAACAACGCTTTACGCCAGCAGTTAGGCAGCATATGTTATGGAGGAGGAGGAGGAGGAGGAATAAACTTTATTTGTGCACAGCAGATTAGAGACCTAGGCCTCTACCTAAATGACGGCCTCGAGCCCTTGGGCCCTGGCGGCATCTTCGGCCTGCTGGATTGCCTTGCGTTGGTCTTCCAGTGCACAGCTGAGCAACGCGGTCTCCCACTGCTCTCTGGTTTTAATTATTTTATTCTGTATGGGTGTACGAGGACAAGCCCATACCATGTGTTGTAGGTCCGCCCTTTCTTCACAGAATCTACATCCATCCGTGTAAAGGTCCGGGTAGTAGCGGTGGTAGGCCACCGGGTTCGGATATGTATCTGTTTGTAAGAGGCGCCATGCCGTCGCTTGCCGTCTATTTAACGAGGAGTGTGCCGGGGGGAAATGGGCCCTTCCCAATTTATAGTGTTTGGTGATCTCCTTAAAGCTGGTCATCCGGTCTCTCTCCGTTCCCAGTATTTGTTGCGTGTCACCTGCTCGGCCTGTCAGTTCTCGAGCCAGGTTGTGCGCTATTTCGTTCCCGGGAAGGGAGGAGTGTGCGGGTGCCCATATAATGTGAATGTCGCGATCTTCGCGAAAGTTGTTTAAAATTCTGAGTGCTTCCGGCGAGATTCTTCCTTTTGCATAGTTCTTGACTGCTGTCTTGCAGTCGCTTACTACGATGTTGGCTTCCGTGGAAGCTATTGCCAGTGCTAAGGCAGCTTCCTCCGCCACCTCTGCCTTCCATGTTTTCACCGTCCCACTAACTCTGCAGTCACCCTCTAGACTCGTAGCAACTATCGACATACTCTGTCCATTTGCGTACTCCGCCGCGTCCACATAGACCACGTCCCTGGCATAACGGAATCTTTTGTGGAGAGCTCTCGCTCGTGCGTTTCTACGATCTTGGTGAAACTCCGGGTGCATGTTTCTGGGGAGTGGGGGTATTGATAGATGTTCCCTTATTACCCTTATTACTCTGCGTCGCAAATGTTGCTACCAGCGTTGTTGTCACGCTAACCGACATTTTGCGATGATGGAGATACAAAGATGCACGCAGAACCGCGCTTCACTTACTGGACGATTAACCGTGCCAACAGGAAAAAATTCCGTAACCATGCGGGCGAATTTATTCATTCCTAAGCAACGACGAGAAAAGAGTGCGCTGATGCAACTGACACGCAAGACTTCTTAAGCGCCGCTGTTTAAAATACAATTTAGGCCGCGTGTTTCATTCAGCCAGCGCTGAATGAAAGAGCCACGAAGCTCTGCGGGCAGCTAGCGTGCAACTTTAGTTACGCTTTCTGCAACCGTTAAAGAAAAAGAAAGATAGAGAGAGAAAAAAAAGGCCGTGTGCACGACACTTTCTTTTACTCTGAGTGCACGTTTATGGGGACACGCGCACGTGCGCAGCGCCTACAAGTGCAGGCAAGAGAATAGTGCGCAAGTGTACTACCGTTAGCATCCTGTAAAAGAATGTCGCATAACGAGCGAATTCCAATGCAAGCACAAGTGAACAAGTGGTGCTGTGGTGGAAGCAGATGGTTGTACCTGAGTAATAGGAACGGTCATGGAGGGGGTTACTAACATCTTTGCCGCCGAAAAAAATTATGGGGTTTTACGTGCCAAAACCACTTTCCGATTATGAGGCACGCCGTAGTGGGGGACTCCGGAAATTTCGACCACCCGGGGTTATTTAACGTGCACCTAAATCTAAACTTAAATCTAAGTACACGGGTGTTTTTTGCATTTCGCCCCCATCAAAATGCGGCCGCCGTGGCCGGGATTCGATCCCGCGACCTCGTGTTCAGCAGCCCAACACAATAGCCACTGAGCAACCACGGCGGGTATCTATGCCGCCGAGTAAGCGGATAAAATAAATAAATAAATAAATAAATAAATAAATAAATAAATAACCCAAACGACGCAAGCTCTGTGAAGACGTCACTATCGCTAACGGCAAAAACGCGTCAGAAGTGGACCACAATTCATCCACTGTTTCACCACGTTCGCACAATTTTTCATCTAATAAGACAGCAGCAGCCGAATTAATACAGCTCTTAAAGTCGAAGTAACGTGAAATAAGCTACGAAGGAGTCACACAAGAACTCAGCGCGTTTGCTGTCCTTTTCGCTGTATGCCACGAGAAAGAAGATTGGCGTATGGTTAGTGTCAATGGCAGCACCAACAAGCAATCCAGCTGGGGTACCGAAGCAAACGAAGCCATGATCCGCGGTCATCGCACTGCAGCGCTCAGCGACGCGACGGGACGGACTTCCTAGAAGCAAATGACATATAGACCACCCAGGCAGCAGGCTATTGGCCGTTTGTTTTAGTTGGGGCGGCTTGCAAGAGTCTCAGTCGCGAATTACAGGACGCGGAGGAACGATGCAATGTCGTGTAGGCAGAATAGGTAGAAGCAATATCGTACGAAGGGATAAGTAATTGAACACACTACGAGAAGTAAAAAGAAAAAAAAATGTGAAAAATAATAAAAAGAGTGCTGCCAATTACAGACAGCAGGTGAAAGTTGCAACATTTACTGGCATATATAGCTTACAGTGAAAAGAACACATTCATAGTAGTATATATAGATATGAAGAAAGGGGGTTAACCGAGGGGCCCGATTTTTATTAGTCATATCATAAGAAGCCAACAAACACTGGCACCAAGGACAACATAGGGGAAATTACTTGTGCTTAATAAATGAAATGAAGAAACGATAAACGCGAAATGCGAAAGTTGTGGGTTCGGTTCCCACCTGCGGCAAGTTGTTTTTTCATCCACTTTAATTTCCATTAATTTATCGTTTCTTCATTCCATTTATTAAGCACAAGTAATTTCCCCTATGTTGTCCTTGGTGTCAGTGTTTGTTGGCTTCTTATGATATGACTATATATAGACATGTGGTTTAATAATCAGTGTTTATTTATTTAATTACTTATTTATTCATTTGTTTATTTATTACGCACTCAAAGCTTGACAGAATTGTATCACTATTGTTGTTCACCGCGTCTGCTAACAACTCTCGACAGACGGGCCTCCGGCCGTATACAGGCAGTGAGCACGACGGTTAACACATGTCGCACGCACGGGCGCAGTTTCCATCGAAACGGACTAAATGCCTATGCCCAGCAGTATAATAACTCAGTGTGTAGGTGTCTCGGAAAACACCTGCCGTGGCCGCAAATGCAAAACTCGCCGTCTCCGCGATCGGTGGTACTTGAAACGGCAAAGTCCACATGTGCGGTCACCGCAGCTGCTAAAAACACAGTACATACAATGACGCTGCATGCGAATGACGGGCTTTGCTCGCAAACTGCCGCCACGGTCTCCATGTCGCGTGAGGCACGTCGTTCAGTATACGACGGTGGCCGTATACGCACAACGGGCGTTTGGTTGGCGTTGGCCCATGGATGCCGCCTGTGCCGTCAACGCTTAGGCTGAAACCCGGGTTGGGTTTCAGCCTAAACTAGGAGCGAGAATCGGCAAGAGCGACAAAACGAGCGAGCGAGCGAGAGAGAGAGAGAGAGAGAGAGAGAGAGAGAGAGTCTATGTTAAGGTACTCTTGAGAGAGGAAAGCGAAGACAGGATCGACACGCTGCCGCCTCTCCGTCCACAAGCATGAAATGAGTCTGCCTCGCTACATCAGAAGCGCCGCCGAAAACTCCCCCCCTGCGCGCACTCACGTATGCTCACGGTAGGTGCGCGTACACACGAGTGATTACCATTTCTCACGAGGCCTAAAATGATACGCCGGGCCACGCTAGCTCAAATTAAGGGCGGTCTTTTTTTTTTTTCTTCCCCCAGTCACGAATTCCTCGACGAACAAAAGGAACGCGCTTCACTCTTGCGAGGGCCACGCATATCGGAGCTGTTGCTCATGGGTGTCCTCCTCGATCTCCCTCCGTAAGACCCCTGAAAGTTTGTACAAAGACGCAAGGCGCGAACGCCGGAAAAGAAGACGCAGTTATCGCTTTTTTCTCGCAGCTGTTATTGTTGTTGCTCATTTACTTCCGATCGCGTCGCGCACGCGTCACGACATTCATTATCGCCGTAAAGCATCACAACATTCCAATCGAAACAGCTAAAATCAGCGAGTGCGCGTACATACACAAAATGCGCATACTAAGTCACGCTGCAAGCTCCAACGTTGCATGGCACGCATTTTATTTCGTTTGGTTCGAACGTTTGGTGCACAGAGAAAGCATATAATGAAATGAGAAGCGGGACTACAGAAGGCACATACAAGCCGATCTATTACATACACATACGAGAAACGGCTCCAGACATTCACATATTTTCCGTCTTGCTATTTAGCCACGTCTTCGTTTAAGCAGCACCCTCAAATTACAACATCACTACTGTGCATTGACGCGCAGAACCCAAGCATTTAACACCTCTAAAACACCTATACAGCTGAAAAATAATAATTGCGTCTTACGTCAGATCTCTTCAAAGAAACCCCACAACTACAAACACAGACGGAGCTGATCGTGCTGGTTGGTTTTGAATCGTATTGCGTGAAAACGCAAAACGTTTGACAGCACAAGATACTGACGAAGCTTGCAGGAGGAGCACGCTGCTGGCGAGCTGGCACATTAAACTCAGCCCAGCCCCGAAAAACCATCCTGAGATAATGGACTGTTTATCACAGAAGTATAGATACAGGGAAGGACTTAACAAACTCCAGTACGAAGCACATATTTTTTTTTCTTTTTGACAGAAATACAAAGAAGTCTGTAGGCATCCGAGCAAGGACAAACCATAAACGCACAATGGGACACGGGGCAGTTCATCGGGACGGCCCAACCGACATAAAGAAAGAAAACAAAAGCCACCACATAAACAAAGGCGAATGACATTGGCGGGTGCAGTGCATACGGAGACGCAAACGCGGGGAGAACAGGCAGAGAATAACCCGAAAGCAAACGCCGGGAGCAACGGGCTATACAAGGGATGTGGCGGTGGAGTCGCCCCTCGCTGCAGTTATAAAAGGAAGTCGGCGTCGCTTTCTCAGTGAAATTGTACGGCTGCAGCACCGTCATGAGCGAATGGGGACCTGCAGCAGTGCGACTCGGTAAGACACGAACGCCAAGATGGATACAGTAACAACTTACCAACCAGACAAGGACACGTAGTATTGACAGATTGGTTCACATTTTTATACACCACGTTTATTTGCTACGTGGTGTACTCGAAAAAAACGAGGAGAAGGCGGGGTGCGACGCAATGCGATGCGTTTATTTCCTGCGGACAGCAGCGCGATGAAATTCTCCATATAACGCCATGAAATTTGACAACGGAGCCAATTACCAAGGCACCGGAGTCGACGCAACAGGGCAGTGCTGCTGCGCGGTCACTCTGTGGCAGGCTTCGTCGATTTCAGAGCATGCCGAGACGATGCTCAAATCGTCCGCGACGGAATGTTCACCCCACGGGCTCGTTCGATCACCTCGGCAGAAAACTTCGCGACGGACGTTCGGTGCGGCACTAAACTTACAGCGCGGTCTGTTCGAGGACGGACGCGACTTTCCGAGAAGAGCGCCACGAGCACGGTGGCACTGGGTGAAGCCGTACTCTGTGGTACCGCACGTTCGTACACAAAGCGCTGCGGACAGCTGCACATTTCGAACGCGGTCCAGGCATTGCTCGACTTTTCGCGCAGTGGCACCATTTCGTGTCCGCGCGGTGAAGCGTATACAAGACTGGCTAACGGGCCGTTCCGAAGCTCTTTTATCTCGAAGTTGGCAGGTGCGCGACGAGTCGAACCACGAAGGAGACGGGGAAAGAAAAGTACAACAACAAACCGCGTACACGCCCCCGATTGTCAGCGCGCCCGCATCCACCTGCAGCCCCGCCCACGTTTGCCGAACGGGTCGCCGTTGACCATGATCCAGCGAGCGGGAACCCACAACGGGAAGAGGAGCTCGTCCTTCGAAGCGTTGCGTATACGTCATTGGCAGCTGACGAGGCCTTGGTGCAGGGCCGCGTAAGGAGGAACAGCCACGAGCTATTATTCGCGTCTTCCTTTGTTTTCAGAGTCTTCATCTCGTTCTCACCATATTTGCGTCCCGCTCTCGGTTAATCTTTTTCAGTCGCAGTCCCCCACCACAAGCTACCTGTCTGCTTGGTCATCGTCCACAATAGACCCGGATGCACTGCGGTATGACGACAACAATGACGTAAAGTATAGCGCGTCATCATTCGGGTGAAGAGGTGCGGTTCTACACCGCAGAATCGCTAGACGCGTAAAACGGGTGCTGCGCTAGAGCCGATGCACAGAAAGATGACCGCGGTGCCTTCGGAAAAGTTAAAGGCTTCCAAGCTGCATGTGAAAGACCAAGTTACGACTTGCTTCATCAGTTAAAATAGACATAGCGAATGCGTTGGTAAACCAACACAATCTTAGGCTAAGGTTTTGCAATTGCACTCAAGTGTATAACATTAGCGAAAATTCACTTCAGAATAGCCTATATGTATATAAAAAAAAGTGAAGAAAGGCCGCGTAGTCCTGTTCCAGCGTTTTGGCTATGAATGCGACAGGATGGTAGATGAGAGCAGCTTACAAATTCTTGCACCATGGTATACGGTCAAGGAAAATTGGAAAAACCATCACGCGATAACTATACTTTCGATTGAAAGATAGTCTTCTGCACAAACGCAGCGCAGAGGTGCAGTGACCTCTAACTGGACAGAATTTCACAACAAATTATTTTGTTTAAAAGTAGCTTCAGCTAAAATATGGACAAAACGTCTCTACGGGGTGGCTTCGTTTCTATTTGCGCGATCAACTTAAAGAAAACGAACCTTATGACATTCACACGAGAGCTGCTCGCAAGCAAGTGAGCGAGCAGTCAGACATCCGGCGCGGCAGCCCGCGAACTTCACAGTGGCGTGGTCTCTGATGGCATTCTGTTTTACCATTTCCCACAGTCAGGTTCCTTCACATCGCCAGTGCGAGCGTATTTTTAGCGTGGCAATTTGAAGCAAGTCGGCAGGCTGCCGAGGTCGGCACCGCCATTAGCACTGATGGGGAAGTACATAGTACTTCCCCATCAAATAACCCAATTTTGAGAGTGACCATTTTCGGTCTTCTAGTTAATATAACACCCCTGGCAAGGTAATATTAGATCCGAGAGACAGAGACACAAAATACTACAGAAGACAGGGGGGTTAGCCAGGGGTAGTTGCTGGTTCGCTACCCTGCACGGGAGAAAGAGGTAAGAACAGATCTATATAACGGTACGAACGAGCAGTAGTTTGCAGGACCTTCGCTATCGCGTGCTTTGGCATATGTGGTAATCGTATCTAAACGTGGAGTTCACGTAACGTTCCACTGCAGCCCAGTTCACCCAATGTAGCGAAGAAAGAAAAATAAATAAACTGCTTTTATTTGGTACGCATAGAAAACAAACCAAAGCCCAGCGAAATTAATCATGACAACTACAGAAGACGAACCAATGTCGCCCGGCGTAGTTATTCGTTTATTGAGCTCTCCTATTTTCATTCATTCGAGCTTCGGATGCCGAGTGCAAGATTATAAGAAGTTACCTGTCCATAAAACCACGTGATGACGGTTGATAAAAGTTACCTGATGTGCTGACGGCTTTGTGGACTGCCCAAACGAATTAATCGGAGTGCGCGCAAGACATACCGAGCACGTTTGACCTATCCGCGACTCTGATATCTTCCTTCGTAATTTAGCGCTTGTTGAAGCGCCAGTTGGCGGTTGCTAAATTTGTCCCTCTGAGCTGCGAGACTGGGCCTAGCCAGCTGTGCGATCTCATCCCGCAGTCTTCGCTACAGCGCTAAAAAAAGAAAAAGAAATGCCATGCAGTTTACTAAGGCGCACACCCGACTTATTAGAAACTGACACGGATCATGAGGCAATCATGGCTATAGCATATTAGAATTTCATAATATAGGAACTATACATTTGTGACGCAGTTAAATTGACAAAGCGAGCCGATAAAACAGCCGAAAACCAAGAAACATGTACGGCAAAGCGCGGCACCCCAGCAGCAGAGGCGCATTGACACACATTTCACACATGCAAGGTTCGCAGAGCTGGTCATGCATGGTCTCCAGCGCCAGGCATGCCACCATTATCTCTCAGCGTCGGAGCCTCAGGCGTGCTACCGTTGACAAGACAATACGCGATTGTCGTACAACGAGATCCGCCCCAGTGGCGCTGCAGGACGCCTCACGGTCCACCTTGACGCGCCACTTGGCGGGGCGCCCGGGTGCGCGTATACATGATCGGGAAGACACCGCTACTTTGTTTCTCCGGCGCTGGTCTCCCGCGCACAGACCCGTCAGACGCGTACTATACGGCAACGTGACCAGCGGTGCACTGAAGCCGTAGCGAAGCGAAAAACGCCTGAAAAGGGAACCAAAGAGGTGCGGGTGCACGGGGAGCCCCTCCGCTTTCGCGCTCACTCGCACGTCCATATATAAACTGGCCCCTCGACACAAGCCAGGGTCCACAATGCTGTGCACAAGTGTAGTGAGTGGCCGTGGGAGCCGCAAGAAGTCTATAAATGGTCACCCCACACAGAAGAAGTCAAAGGGAAAAAAAGAAAAAAAAAATACATCTGGCGGCTCTTTCGTACTATATACATTGCGACAGAACGAACAGGTGGCAGCCGACAGACTTTCATATAGTTCCATGCACGCTGCTGCAACGGTCCATTCCGGGGCCTTCGACGAAGTACTACTCGCGTCCGACTGCCTTTTACTCATCTTTCACAAGTTTTCCGCATGTCTGAGGCTCGCCTACACAATCCAGACAACATGCATATTCGTTTCCTCACTGTCGTGCATCCATTCGCTTCACCTGTCCCGTCTATGACACGCCCCCATTTGCCACGGACAGCATCCCGCTACTGGACTACGTGAGTGCGTAGCGAGGCACCACGCTATTTTGGCATAAGGAGGTATACGCTACGTTCTGACGGCACATCACTCGCTTGGGCGCCCAGTCTCAGAGTCGGGAGGCCAGGTTCGAACCCGGCCATACGTGCCTTTATGCATACATTGTAACAAATAAATGTGAACACAGCAAGGACCAGAAAATGTCTATTTTTACAACAAAACATTTCTTAGAATTTAACAAAGAAACGACATTGTTTGATTAAAAAAAAACTGTTTACGCTGAAAGATCGAATTTTTCTTCATTTTACCAGAATTGGTCCCTAAGAACCCTTATCGCGGAGCACTTTGTTCTCGGGAAACGAGATGGCGCTTTCGGCGGCGCACCGCACGTTGCCTCAGCAAAAGCGCACGCATACGAAGCCATTATCGCTTTTGGGGTTTCTAGGCGGTCAGCTGTCGGAAATACAATTCGGTTTTCGCTCACGCACTCTGCTCCATTCGTGTTTCAAAATGTGGAGCGGTGGATTAAAGACGTGCGCAGTAATTCGCTGCAAAAATAGTGACTCGCATATTAAGGAATGGAATGAATCTGTGTGGCTAAGGTCGCGGACCGCTGCTGCAACTGTCCGTACGTGTTACCGGAGATGCACGGCTTTGCCCGAGGATACAGACACATCCGCCAGCGCTGTATCGCTAACCTTCAAAGAAATGGCTTCAGCCCCGAAACGTCGGCAAGAGTGAGTACCGCTTGTTAAACAATGACAAAGGGAGTAGCGCCGCTTCCTGTCATATATTTCGCGCCCAGTATCCACACGCAACTACCCCAACTGGCACGGAAACTTACGCTCACTCTATCGCCAACGTGTCAAGAATAAGGGAATGGGCGCACACTTGAATATATACGCCTTGCATACGCACAATAAATGATGGACTACACCAATAGCGCACGAATGGTCGAAGCCCAACGTTTCGTGACGGTCCACAAGAGTAAGCGAGTTACTAGCGATAATACATCTTTGCTACAAGGTATTGCAATGTACAGAACAGCCATGCTTCAAGCCTTGTGCGCATCAAGAACAAATCTATCGGAACTGAGCACACCCGCGAGCGATTAGGCAGAAAATAATGAGATAGTGACTGCACCGAGGAACTTAACTGAGTCAGAAAGTGACTAGCCGCTGCTTCAAAATATTTCCCAAATAAAGAACGAAGAGCAAAACACACTAATCCTGATTCAATTCATGAACGGAAAGTTTGGATAGTTCGGAATACATATTTAGCCCCGCTTTTAGAACGAACACCGTAGACGCTGCTCGCGCCGTTTGGACACAGCTTAATCAGCTTCGAGAGCTCTTTTGCATGTTCTCTGAAGCTGTGACCAAAACTTCGTGTCGTCTATTCCATCACCGGTCGCCCACGATATATCCCGAAACTGAGGTTTGCTAAGCCGCACCGTAGTCATACACATTCACTGTAAACACGGAGGCAACGGAGACAGTTGAGGCAAGCAATGGACGCGTCACCACGTGAGCAAACATGGCAGCGCCCACGGGATATCGCCGCGAAAAGGGTCAATACAGTAAAGTGAAAATTTTGCCCTTATAACTTTGAGCGAAATGAGATTTGTTCCTGCCTTTATTGCACACAACTAACATTTGTGTGGAGCTTCAACAGTGATCTTGTACGCAGGATCCAATTGGCCCTAAATTCACAAAAATGATACAGCTTTTCTCCGTACGAGTCATTCATGTCAATCGAAACATGGCTATAACTGCCGGTAGTGTGGATACTTGGATGTGTCACGTAGTGCCGGGCGTTTCGTCGCTGCCTGTATTGTTACATTTAATTTGTTCTGTGGAGTGCGCTGATCTGTGCTTGTATGATCTGTTAGACGCTCATCCCAGCATTGACTCTTTCATCTTCGATAAAAGCTGCAGTAATTAGGGGAGTAAAAGTTACCCCCATAAGAAAGTAATTTGTGGAAAAAATATGTCTGTGAAATAGCGGAAAAGCAATTAACAGAAAACGCTAGCGAAATTCCAGAACTGAGAGCGAAAAAACAGAAGAAAACACAAAAAGTGACGGTAATAAAAGTTACTTATTTTTTTCTGTTTTTTCCACAATTTTTTTTTTTTTTTTACACTAACGATGCTTACAGATGCCAATTTAACATTCTCGGCTGCACACGCATAGAAATGTTTAGAATACATACTCGCTCTATTCTGTAATAGCGGGAACTAACAGAAGCGGGCTTCTTCCCACAAAGCCCTTTGTTGAGGAGAAGCCAGTTTTGACGACAACAGCGCTTTGGCTACAAAGGTGTGGACACCACCGAAACCGGACCCGCCGTGGTTGCTCAGTGGCTATGGTGTTGGGCTGCTGAGCACGAGGTCGCGGGATCGAATCCCGGCCACGGCGGCCGCATTTCGATGGGGGCGAAATGCGAAAACACCCGTGTGCTTAGATTTAGGTGCACGTTAAAGAACCCCAGGTGGTCAAAATTTCCGGAGTCCTCCACTACGGCGTGCCTCATAATCAGAAAGTGGTTTTGGCACGTAAAACCCCAAATATTATTATTATTACCACCGAAACCGCGTCGCAGTTCGCACGCACAAGTCACTGTAAAACAAGTAATTATGCGCATTGCCTCACGCCGATGAGTCTAAGTAATTACGTGCAGCCAACAGCAAAAAAAGGCAATAAAGGTCAGTTCGTTGGCAACTGACCCCTGCCATTTACTTTTGTGCGCGTTATAGGCCGTAAATCACTACTGCACAAGGTTGACAGCAGCGCGCGCTAAACAATTACAAATAGATGGGGTGTGACCCGACAGAAGACCGCCAAACAGCCGCCGAAAGCGAGTCAGATATGCGCCTTCGCTCTTTGTGTCAAGTCGCGCTGCCGTTTATTTGTCCCATTCTGGCAACTGCTCACTTAAATATGCCTGGCGCTGCGCAGGAGAGCGCCGAGGCAGCGGCACGCGCCCTGCGCCGCTGGGCCACGTGATCGCCAATCTACGAGGGAGCGGCATTCATTTGGACACACGGTTTCTTGCTCAACTCGCCTACCTTGCGGCACGAAATCGCAGCACGAACAGGGGTGAGATTGAGACCAAACATCCAGCAACAGCAGCGCGACAAAACTGATATTGTAATGCTCCGCAGAATTTCTGACGCTAATTATAGTGAGCTGCGCGCAACGCGCGAAAAAAAAACTGGCCGCAGCACACGCGTCCGAAAGCAACGAGTCGAACCAAGAAGAAATGCCGCGTATATATAATATCGAAGTCAGACGTCGGTGTCACACGGAATACAGACTGCACGGCTGCGGTTGCCGCGCGGATATACCGAAGTCAGAGAACAATGACAACGTCTCGAAGCTTCAGAATGGGGTATACGAGGTACGCCGTATATAGGGAAACCTCCTCGGGTTAATTTTTGGCCACCTAGGGTTCTTTGCATTATGCGCACTCAGATCTAAAGGAACACGATGACACAGTGACATGCCACAGCCACCTAAACGCGGCGGGCGCGGTCGGGAATGGAACCAGCGACCTTGAGCCCAGAAGCATAACGCCGTACGGCCAGTAAGTTTCCCCGGCGGGTGAGGCAGAGAAAGTACACAAACGAGGGAGGATAAAGACTTGCAACGAGCGTGAGTCGGAAGCACTGAGGCTACGCAAGAAAGTTCGCTACACAAAAGATAAAACCGTGCGCAGATGTATAGGCGTACATAATGACGGAGGCAGAAGAAGCCAGCGGAAACAAAAGCGAGCGATGCGTATACACACGCCACTGGAACCGCGTTCCCATCAACCCAACTGAAAAAGACCGCAGAATACAAGCGCAAGACGTCGTAATTAGCGGCAGCGCGGCTCTCTCTGCCCTTGGTGAAGAGATGGCGACAAGCCGCAATGAAACGCGTATCTTGACGGCCAACGAGCGTGCCTCGTAGGAGAAGCGTGGGAGACGCGGCGCGTATATTACGCGCCACCCACGTCGGCCCGGCCGCACGCTGGCTGCTGCCATGCGGCGATACAAACAGACGGTGCGCGAGCGCGTGTTTACACCTGCGAACGCGCACAGAAAATAAGGACGCCACTAAGAGCGACATAAAAGGCAACAGGGGCCGCTCGGCCATGGCGGCGTATATCCAATATCACTTGGCATAGAAAGTCAATTCAAAGTGAGTTTAGTGCTCGTTCAGCTCGGTATAGCTAGTAGATAATACAATTGTGCACGCGCAAACAGCACAACCTGAAGCGAACAAAATACAGAGAAAGCTCCATCTACTTGTCTACATGTACATTATGAAGGCTTATCTCTAACGAAACGTAAAATCGACGAAGCATAATCACGGATTATAATAGCATTACACTTACTAGGCGCGTAAGCCCTCAGGGGAGCAGGACGCATAAACATGCTGCTGAAGCAACACATCTACGAATGGTAATAATGAAACCTATAGCAATGCGCTAAGATTATAAATCGAGGGCCATGGAGGGCGCCGCAGTGGAAGGCTTCGGATCAGTTTAAGGATCAAGTTTAAGTGCCCAGAGTTCTTCGGCGTATTCATACATATATTGGCACATAAGCGATATTTTTTAAAATTTCGCCCCGACTGGAACGCGGACATGCAACTGCAGAGTTCTGAGCATGCGCCTCGGGAGTGAGAAAAATGTGGGGAGAGGGGGGGGGGGGAGGGCGTAAGTTCTGCATTTGAGAGTTGCCACAGGCCCGCAGCGAGCTGCAAGAAAAAATTTCAATCTTTATAAACATCCGACAGTTGAGCACCGTAAAGGCAGGCTGTGTGATGTTTTACCAAACGCGACTGCAGTCGTTTGTGGCTGTTTAAACTGTAGTACGTGCAGTGTCCGCGTACCCCCATGTGATATACCGCTCTCATGGATGTATGAGTGCACTTGTCTGCGCAGGTGCGCATCTATCGAAACGCTACTGACGAGAAAAGGTTCAATATAATATAGTGAGCAGAACACCTCTATCTTCAGCAGAGTGACTCACTCGCAGTAACAACAGCTGATGTCTCCAGAAGGAACAGCAGAAGCTGAACCTCTCCACAACAGGTTATGTTCTGTGCACCTCGACCCGAACAAAACTATATATACTCGGCGCGCCCACTATAGGCTTAATATATTGAAAAGAAGTTTCCGGACCCCGTTTTGAGGAGGAAGCTCGCACTTTTTTGTCGAGGCGCGAAAACCCGGCCCCTGCGCACGCCGTTGCTCCAACGAGAATTGTTAGAGCTTCCAGAGAAGCAGAAGAAGAAAAGAAGAAAGAACAAATCGCCTTCCGCCTATCCGTTGGTTCTTTAGGCGCCCAAGACAAGGGTCAGCGCGAAACGCTCACTTCGGCCTTTGCGAACAAATGTGACGGGGGGCGGATCGCGACCACAAAGGAGCGCCACTGCACGGCAGCCCAACTTGACGGCTCAATCGAGTCGCTCCACACTAAACCGTTTGCGAAGCGCGCACGTACGCACACATCCCACACACATTACACACACACACACAAACACACACGCCATAAATAGCGCCGGCGCACGAGAGGTTTTCGCGGCCGCCATCGACATGCCGACGTCACAGCAACGAGGCAGGAGCCGCCGTGCACCAATTTAGGCAGAATCAGGCGAGCTACAGCGCGCGCCGCCCTCCTGCCAATCCGTTTGTGCGCGACGAAGAGTACCGCCGTGGCTGCAGCAGCTCCAGCAGCAGGAAAGACGGTCCGAAGTCTTTAACCTTGCCGTCCGAGATTGAGTGCTCAACTATGTATGGACGGATCGAGAGAGGACGCTTAAGCCATTGCAGGATTCACCAATATCACACACACACACGCGCGCGAGCCGCGCTTCGTATTTAAACTGCGTGTGTAATCAGGGAAGCTCAGCGAAAAAATCTGATGCCAGTTACTTCGGTCTATATGCCCATTTTGAAATGTACACATACGCTACTTGACTTTCCTAGCGATTCTCTTAAACTTTCCGATATATACATGCGCCATAATCGTTGTAATTAAGACGTTATTTGATGTAATTAGTCCAATTAGTGAATATATTACTTTGGTTTTTCTAGCAAATTATGTCCGCCAGGGCAGATAATGCGTCTGTTGTGACGCGATTCGAGTAAATTTTATAGGCTTAGTTTATACATGCATAAAGTTTACAACGCCGAATGACCGAACAGACGACGCGTGTCGGCAATGAAGCTTGTTTTCGGGGCAATAAGCCTTCCGAGGCCGCAGAAGATCTGTGGATTCGCCGCGTACGTCGCAGCAAAAACTGAAAGGTCCCGAATATAAAGCTTAAAGATAGGTAAAAGAAGTAACCACTGTTGGCCCTCCTTGCACATGGAAAACCAATGAAAAGGCTTCGTAGATTGCGTCACGTGATGATACGTAACCCGTCACCGAAAGCTCTTCTGCAGGTGACGCCACGGTATATGCCTTCGGGCACATATGTGATGGTTAGTACTTAGAAATGTCGATCGCCCTGTCAGAGTCACATTATTCCAGCACAACGATCAGAACGATGCTGACCATGCAGACAATGATAAAAAGCGACGCAAATGCAGCCAGAACGCGCGTGCACCACGACGATGACGACATATACCCTGTGCCCTTTTCTCCTTGAATCTTCGACACCAATGCTGGGCGTCAACCACGGACGTCCCACATACTTCAGGCCCCATCCAGCGGTCAGCCTAACTATACCTAGCGATATTACACGCCGCAACGACCGTATCACGACATACGTGAAACGCAGACCACTAACCAGCTCACTAAAACACTACAATTCTTCTATACACGCCAGCTATCCACCGGTTGGCCAGGCGAGAGAAAATCACCACATGGGGCACGTATATACGTCTCGGCCTGTTTGATACTTTGGGAGCTAAGTGGCTGTCGGGATTCAGGCAGCCCCTAGGGTATATAGTCGGACGTATCACGGAGCCGCTCACGTGTCATTTGGCGAACTAGTTTTATCGTTCTCTCTATACAGCGAACTCCAAAATTAACTCCATCGGACTAAACTTCCTCGGCGCCAGTATTCGATGCCCAGAAGGATGTGCTTCTAGAACAACGTGCGCATTACAACGGCTATTATTAAAACGCACGAACAGACGAGAAAGCGGGCTCCACGGCCGTCGCGACATGCGGAAGAGGCGCAAGCGGCGCGAGGAAATTAAAGCCCACGGGCGCCTTTCTCTGCCGTCGTGGGCCACCAATCGGCGCGTCGAGGTGCTCGGGGCTTCTTCTCGGCGGGGTCCGATCTTTCCGCGAACAAAGCTCGCTGACAGTGACCCACCACGTGGAATGGTCAGGGCCGCGTCTAGTTCGATTTCGGTGTCCCACCCATCAACGTCTTTATTGTACAGGCCAGTCCGCTGTTAAAAGGGGCAACGCACTAATGCGCGGCTATCACTTTGCTGGCGCTATAGCTGCAAATATGGGCCGAAGCAACGTCATTGCCCTACACAGGGGCGTTGACAAACGCTAGCGCTACTAATCACACGTCGCCTGCTGCGATAGCCAGGGGATCGTACATATGCGCCAAAAAAAAAAAAAGGGACACACGTGCTCTATAGAGTAACCTGCTTTCTCAGAGTCGTCCAAAGTCTACATTCAAATACATGAGTCGGGCTTAGCATTCGCGGTGTGGTGTCACAAAACGCGTACAGGCGCGCATACCATATATGGTAGCGTATGCCAGCTCTTATTACATGCGCGGCGTACTAAACAGGAACGGGTGAGCAATGTTTCAAGCAAGCCGTCACAACGTGAAATCTCAGATTACACATACACACCCCTTAGTTTCCGCTGGGATACGCAAAAAATTGTTCGCGTGGCACACTACACAAAATGACTTTATTCATCGGATACGGCTGGCAATGCCGCTTCATGGTTAGCTCTCTAACTTCCCGTCAAAATCTGTAACGGAACTTCCCATTCTTGGTACAAATTAATATAAATGCATAAGATTAAAAAAAACATCAGGCGATATAATTATATCCCTTACAGTTCGCTCCCCATCGCGCTTCTTGCCCTGATTTTGATTTAATATCTCGTGCAGACTTAAGTTCGCTCATGTCCTTTGCCACAAGCTTATTATGGCCGCTTTTCCTACAGAATTTAATACAATAATTGCTAGAGGGAACTCTGGCGCTATATAGTATCTACGGAGGCTGCGATGGGAGCGGTTGTATGAGTATGCGAATTGTGGGAAGTACATGGATTTGCCTAGACTTCGTCCTTCCGGCTTCAAACGACTTCGTGACCTTGTAAACTCGTCATTTTCTTAACAATGTACTGCGTAACGGATTATCAGGTAAACATTATTAAATTTGTCCGACGGCAAGATTCGAACACAGGATCTCTAGCACAGAAGCCCGATACTGAGGCCATTACGCTACGGACGCATGCATCGACAAGCGATATGAAACGCCCTTATTAATTTATCGCGGACAAGCCATTGCCTTGAGACGCTTGACGCGCTTCGATTTGACCACCTCGACAAGCTCAATCGTTGCAATTATCAGCGATTGTGCGTGTTCGCAACCTCTTCTGCACTTCGAATAGTATAGACTTCTCTGAAATTTACGACAATTAACTGCTTCTCTCCACCTTGCGCGTTTCAGCAGAACTATTGCGTCAAGGGATATAAAGCGTAATAAACAAAGCCACAAGAACGTCCGAGAACACAAGTACGAAGACCAGACAAATCAATGCACTTCACATCACTCCCATGGTGGCTGAGGGATTGCAGCGCCAGAGTTCCCTCTAGTATATTGTAGGAAACTCTATGTTGTCTCCTACAAAGTACCAGCCTCATGAATTTTCGCGCAATCACTGGAACATGACCTGAATCAGCGTGAGTGTTTTCTTTTCTTTCTCCTTTTTCGTTTCGCGTGCAAAGGTAGCCACATACAACTTGACGCTGTCACAAAATTATTGATCACGCGCGCTACAGTTCTGCGTTAACGTACCTTTATCTGCGTTGAAGTACAGTCATAAACCTGTCCACGAAAGGCCGCGCGTACCGTTCCAGCTGAATGCACCAAAGCACCTGTATGTATCCGTCCTCCAGACATTGGCATCAACGGCGGCGCAGGTTGTGCGCTCGTCCCCCCCACTTTTTTTTTCCCAGTGCATTCGAATACCCTTTCTTCTTTTTTTTCTTTTTTTTCTGAGGACTGTTTTATCGAACACACCTTGTCAATCCTTGTCAATCATTCGGAGCGACCGCAATTTGATCGTTGTAGCGCGGCTGCCACACAGTAAGCGCGACGCGCAGAACCGTTTTGTTTACTGAACGCGCCCGGTCCACTTGTTCGAGCGCCAAATGCATTAAATTGCATAGATATTGCTATAAAAAACAACATTTTGTTATCAACATCAGCGCCGGCCGCGTCCTAAATTTCTTCGGTGGTCCGTGTACATACTCCCACGCAAGCCACAATGAAGACTAACACCCTAAAACGGCTTTCGTTCTCTTCAATATGCTGGCGGGAATTAAGGGGGAAAACATATCCAAGCGCGCGCTGTAGCGCAGTAAACACAAAGCACGGTCCACACAACAACGTATCATGCTGTTTCCTGCTTTTGTATTTTTCTTTTTTTAGTTTTCCCCCTTACTTTGGCTCCCTGTTCCTACAGCGGCGCGCCACAATTCACTCCGCAATCAGGATATAAGCCGCGGGCCGCGTCCAAACCCGCCAATTCTTCCCACAGCAGCTGTATATATACGTGCTCCAAGGCACACGTGCGCGAGCACGCAGGAGGGGTGAGCGCGGAAGCGTCGAAAATATACGCTCGCAACACAAGAAGCCATCGCTTCCTATTTAACGCGAAGCAGAAAGAAGGCGCCGGAGCGTGTCCGCGGTTAATACGCCGCCATCGGCCCGAATGTAGGCCACATATACAGTGGCGATCCCCGTACACGCGGTGGCTGACGACCGGCGTACGCGCATGACAAATCGTGCTCGCTCTCACGCAGCCTGCTGTGACCGCTGGCCCATTCCCTCAGCCGCGAGAGCCATGGCGTCGCCAGAGAAAGGCCACCCGGTGCTGCAAGAACAAGACGCGTCCAACTGTATATGAAGCATACCTTTTCTGCATGTAAGCGTTACAGGAGACTCACGTAGTCACTGCCAAGTCTGAAATAAAACGCGGCAGCGCAGTGCTACTTGGTTTCGGGAGGAAATTGCATACGTGAATGCAGAAACATATACGCGACGAGCGCTCTGAGGGCACCCAGATCGGGTGCACGGGGCACACTAAGAGCACGACGATACTCGAATTCCTGTTAGCGGTGACGTATAAACTCCGCTATCATGGAGGAAAGAAAGAAAATAGGAGAGGCCTTGACGTCCCGTTTTTGAAGCGGGAAATGCAGCCACGCTGGTGTACCATCTCTCTTTGCGCCTCCAATCTCAGCTCGCCGGAAAAGATAGGCGCGAGCTTTGAAGTTGCACTGCTACACGCCGCAGGGAGTGCGTGCTGCCGACGCGCGTCGGAACAAAGTCTACAAAACTTCTGGAACAGTTTCAGTGAAGCAGACACGTTCCTGCGCTTTTCCGTGGCACGTTGAAGACGACGAAGACCCGCGCCGTGATTACTTGAGTATATATATCTGTTGCCAGTACACACACACACACACACACACACACACACACACACACACACACACACACACACACACACACACACACACACACACACACACACACACACACACACACACACACACACACACACACACACACACACACACACACACACACACACACACACACACACACACACACACACACACACACACACACACACACACACACACACACACACACACACACACACACACACACACACACACACACACACACACACACACACACACACACACACACACACACACACACACACACACACACACACACACACACACACACACACACACACACACACACACACACACACACACACACACACACACACACACACACACACACACACACACACACACACACACACACACACACACACACACACACACACACACACACACACACACACACACACACACACACACACACACACACACACACACACACACACACACACACAGAGACAGAGAGAGAGAGAGACTCTGAATACAACTTTCAAGCTTACGCACCACGATCCAAAGTCAGCTTGTCTCGCGAACGGAATGTGCTGCGAGATAGAGACGGGGCGAAAAAATCTTATCTCACTTTTCAGAATCGGAGACCAGCAGCGAGAGCTTCAGGAGCGCGGTTGCTATGGCAACGTTGACATTTGGGGTACCAGTCCCAGTGCTCTTTTGCGAAAAACAGCACGTTACTTCCGCCACACTTTCTCCAAAAAGTCCGTGCTGGCCGGGGCCTCTGTATACAGTGCCTATTAGACACTGTAGCCTCTCCTACCCTTTCCTTCCTCCATGTCCGCTATACACATTCTGACAGTCGGTTGGCGGGGAGACGTAGCCATACGCTAAATGAAATACCGGGCTTGAGAGCTGACACAGAGCAAGGAAGATGGGAGTACTACATAGAAGGACATGCGAGGCATGAGAGTGGAGTATATACGGACGAGAACAACACGCAAGGCAAGAAAGCTTGGCAACCTTTTTACTCAGCTGAATCCATGGCTGCATTCTCGTAACGGCATAGGCGAATGGTATATGCAGCTAAATATAAGCCTCTGGTAGACCCTTTCACCTTAACTCTTGCTCCCTAATTCAAATATCAGAGAGCGATGATACGGGTTCCCTTGCAGATTTTGACAGAAAATTACTGGTGGGATACAGACCAGAGAGAGCGAGAGAGAGAGAGAACACTGTTGATACAAATATAGCAGCATGCTGGAGTGGCACTAAATTGTCCGGAAAATGAAAGTGCGAGTATCCGATCAGCCAAGATTTGTTTCCTTTTGTTTAAATGAAAACGAACGAAATCAGGAGAAAGTCGTCGTCGTACACAGCGGTTAAGGCTGATAAAAGGTAGCCGTATTGGGAAAATAGATAAATTGAAAAAAAAAAGAAGCCGCAGTATCGCCCGAAAGGCAAAACATCGATTGCGACAGCAAATTAGAAAACAGCTATACGAAGTAACGATATTAGTTTTATCGGCCGTATAAACTTGCAAACATTCGCTTACTAACTAAATTAACAAGCGCGGCGTCACGCGCGCACAGGTAAACATGCACACATCTCGCTTGATGACCGCGGAACCTCGCTGTCAAGACGCTGGAGTGAAGAATTAAGCGCTGCAGCAACAGCGACCTTCATGCTGACCTTCGTGCTGTCTCTACTGCCGCCACTACTTGACTCGCGCGCGACAGAAGCGCGACAGAAGATGGCGCGCTTCCGCGCCACCTTCCTCCCTCGCGCGCGCGAGATTAAGCCGCAGTGGTCGGCTGACCCTCGCAGGCTTATCACTCACACGTACAACGTACGGCGCGCTGCAACGATGTTATCGAGTGTGGATTTTATACGGAACATCGCGGCGACGGCGACAGAAATGCGCTTGGAGCATCCATATAACTGCTATCGCAATAATATTTTAAAGAAGAAACTCGAGGCAACAACCACTACATATATTACAGGATGAAGTTAAAATACCGCACAGAATGTCCAAAACTTCTTTATCTTTCTTTTTTCCTCCACTGCAGAAGACATGGCCGTCGCCTGGAGAATCCTATAAGGTTACCGTGCCCGCGAAGCACGCTATATTGCAGTCACGGTTGTTTGTCCGGGAGCGTAAAGTTCCCTTAGAAGTTAACAAGCTTCTTTGAACACACTTCAATGAACCACCTTAGATTGAACTGCTGGCACGATTAAAGTAAGAGGCTAATATTAAGCCACTACTACGGACACGCAGCTATAGGTCTGCAGGCAGCTAGCGTGTAGTAAGCGCCAACAGCCCACAAAAATTAGTTGTGCGATGTAAGTGACAGCGCACACACACATAAACGAAAATAAATAAATAAATAAATAAATAAATAAATAAAAATTTCCGTAAGCATGCAACGCTGTTTGTCGATGAGGAATATGCACTGGCGACGAAGGAACCACAGCGAAAGCTATTACATGCAACGATCTATAGTCAATCCATTTTATTGCCCGTGGCGTCGATCCATCAGTGATCGTTGATCACTGATTGACGTTATCTTAGCCCAGACACAGGTACTTATACACGTGCGCTCCGTGTACTCGTCCGCCCTTGAACGGCGTAGAATAGATAATTAAAATAAAGAAAGAAAGAAAAAGAACGAAAGAACATGCGTATACACATCATACGACCCCTACACCTGATAAGATAAATTTGTGCCGACGACTGCGCAACTTGAAACAACGGATTTACGCTGTCATTAAACCTAGACGCTCACTGTTTGAATTTTACCTACACAGTAATAGCATGACCAGTCAATTCAAGCATGTTTCAGTTTGCCGTATACAGTAGAGTCCGATTCGCGAAAGCTACAACGAACGCGCACAATACGGTTCAGTTAAACGCGCAATTAATAGACTGCGTGTCCTCGAATAAGCACTTCCCAAAATGGGAAGTCAGCAGAGTGTGAAATTGAAGTTGCACTCTCAGAATAAATGCAAGCAAAGTCAGAAAGTGTGAGTTATGAAGGAAAACGTGTAACCCGCCGAGTCATACTTTTTTTGTTGCCTAGAAAGAAGAATGGAAAGCCACTGTTGCCAAGGAAAAAAAAAAAAAGACTGAATTTCTGGGGCCATTTTATGACGCACACTGTCCGTCGCGTCCCTTTTCAAGAATGTGGCTTTGAAGTAATAGCAGTTCTCGAAAAAAAAAAAGCGTTCTGGTGCTCCGAACAGCCACCAAAGAAAAAAAAAATGGCGGTGGGGGATGTGAGGAGGCCCGAGGGATCCTATATCCATGCAAAATAAGCTGCTGGGAGTGCAGAGAAATCATCACGTCGAACCTAAGTGCTGACAGTTAACTGAGGCGCTTATGTATACATTCTGCCGAACTCTGCACTTAAACATAATACAGTCTGTAAGCATTTCTACTTCTCAGCGCTCTCGTCTATGCTGAGCAACGCTAGCACAGAGCAAAACAAGCATGATGCGATGTATACCATAATTTTCAATTTACGTATTAGACAATGCATGCTGCAAACAACGAAGAAAACACACACAGCGCTATCACGTATAGTATTAAAGAAAATGGCTCGTCGCATATAATTCAATATAAATAAATAAATAAATAAATAAATAAATAGTAATATCTTTATATGCCACATCGGTAGGGACGACCAGAAGTACCCTTGAATGAAGTTAGTTCATTACGTTGTAGTAATAAGCGACGAAGCGTAAACACTCGGAACCTACTCTTAATCTCATCACGCTCACACAATGGCCAGGAATAGCAACGACAACTAACTTGCTCAGACGAAGGGAGTTAGAACCATTACGCAGCGTGGGCGACGGCGAACAAGAAAAGCAAACGCGAAAAAAAAAAAGTAGTTGACGCGTATGTACGCAGAGAGACGGGAGAGATCACTCGCTTGCGATATCTCCACGGAGCATATACCCAGTCTTGACCACGCTACATTGGAACTCGACACACGGGCTTCCCACGAAAAGACCCGACAGCAAGGGCGTGTTTACGAATGGTCTATACGACATGATGCGTGGGCGCAGCTGAGGCCCGCTTGCGCGCACACACACACACACACACACACACACACACTACGGTCACGTGGGAGTAGAAACCCTTTCAGTTTCTACAAAAATGGAAGCGCGCTAGGCCGTGCAGGCTCCGCCAAGACCACGAAAGGCACGGACGGAGCACCTTACGGCACACGAAAAAATAGAGCGTCCGCCCGGAAAGGCAGCGTTGCCTGCAGCTCGCACAAGCATTGTTAGGTACAGCAGGCGCAGAGGAAACGCGACGCTCGGTATGCTGCCTTGCTAGAGGGAAATCGTAAGTCCGTCTAACAAGGGAAGACGTGCGTTGTTAGTCGCTGCATCAGAAGCCACACAAACTCACAGGTACGATACTCGTTAAGTATAGCTTCTAACTTCCGCCGGTACATCCTCGAAGTAGGTAACTGCAGCCGCGAAGCTCTTGCATTCAGACTGGGATACATAGCGCAAAAAAAATTACACAGGGACAAGCAGAACACAGGACGAGCGCTAATACGAGCTCTTGCAGATGGCTCGTATATATATCGACGAAAAACGAGTTCGCGCGACCTTAGGTATATACACCCACCAGCGCTGCGAGAGCTCGCTACTGTGCAGATTGTGGCTAGCGCCGTCGAACCTTCGGTACCTGAAGCGCGGCCATTCCCGAGAGTCACCGCACTCAAGAGATACGGCCTCGCACAGAGCGCCTGGTATAGCGATTAAGACACAGGGTCAGTAACCCGGGGATTCCTAAGCACGGCGGTTAGTGGCCGGGTCACACTGACCTCCCAGTAGTGCTGGTAAGTCTTGCCGGGTCCCACGGGGGATCGCGGAGGCGGGGATGGCGACGCCATCCTGCATGCCGGGCTGTGAGTCCTGATGATGGTCGAGCCCATGGGGCTCGTAGGCCTCGGGCTGGGACTGCGCAGCCGGCGTCGTTCGGCGTCGAACAGTTCCTGAAGACGCTTGCGTGTGCGCACCGTATTCATGCTGGCTGGCTGGCTGGGACTAGTCTAATGGCCGCAGAGAAAGAAAAGCAGATGCGTGGGCAACCTATAACAGCGTCCTTCTATATGGGTCCAACGAGGCTACTTAACGACCGTTCCAAAAACTGCTATACACACCACAGTAGTAGTCGGGAATACAGTTTGGGACGTCCCGCAGCGGAAGTCAACAGTCCACGAGGTTTACCAAG
Source organism: Dermacentor albipictus (assembly GCF_038994185.2). Taxonomy (NCBI): domain Eukaryota; kingdom Metazoa; phylum Arthropoda; class Arachnida; order Ixodida; family Ixodidae; genus Dermacentor; species Dermacentor albipictus. The sequence goes on from NC_091821.1 coordinate 50,250,200, forward strand.
CAGCGCTGATCTTTGGACCAACTCGAACACCAGCGGGGAAATTTCTCCTTCGCAGAACGCAGTGTCAGACTTGGCAGTTTATACGGTGCACGTCACGAAAATCGCTCGGCGAGGGTTAAAAAAAGAAAGTTCGCAACGCGAGCAAGATCGAAGAGATCTTCAGAGTTGTACGGGACACAACTAAGTCGCACACGTTGCAAAGACCCGCAATGACCACAAGACCTGCAAAGGCGGAGGCGAGGAGAGAGGACTCGGGGCGGTTCAAGAGAGCAGCACGATCGCCGCTGTCTTTCGCGCGCGGTTCACAACACGTATGTACTTCTAGAAGGAGCCGACACTCGTACAGCGGTTCTCACGTCGGACGTCCATGGTGCGACTGTGCTTCCACGACCGCCGAAAGCACGCAGAGGCGGCGCTCCTTGTTGACCCTCTTTGAGCGCGCTGCGTCACACAAGGACCGCGCGAGTGGGCGCACAGCGTTGGCGGCCGCCAGCCCGTGCACGCATACAGTGGCAGCCGCCGCCAATGGATCCTGGAAAGGAGCGCTCAAGGACTGCGGCGACCACCGTCACTCGAACGCGTTTTGCAATCAGCTATGCTACGCGCACGCACACCTCCTCCTTGCAGCAGCGAAGTAAAGTCGTTCGAGAGGCAGCCACGCGCTCGCGGACAAAAGGATACAGCGCGGCCCCGACGCCGAGAGCTCTGCGCCACGGAGGCACGCTCGCTCCCGCATTCCGCGCCGTCACTTGGCCTTGCATAGGTCTCCGAGGCGACTGACGACGAAAGTGATGTCGCCCAGACTCGCATCTTCTCCTTCGCGGAGTCACTTGTACTCTCTTTTTATTCATTATACCCGCGGCGCCGCTCGCGTGCGGTATCAAGAAAAAAGAAACAGAGCAAAAGCTTCCGTCGACAGGAAATCAACAAGGTTCACTCTGCACGCAGTTCTGAAATCCCGGCGCGACAGGTTTCCCGTTGACTCACGTACGCTCAGATTCTAAACTAGGCGTGCCCGTAATACGCCCCCACCGCAGCCAGCCATCGATATAGGTTTCGCGTCGATGTCGGTATATGGATTGCGCGACCGCTTCAAAGACGAAAACACGCGCACTCAAAAACTTACTGACAATCACATATTCAGGAGATCAGCAACGCTAATCACCTAAGGCTAATGGGAACGAGGTCGAAGTCACAAGCGTTTCCTGTAGCCATAAACGTTTCAACATTAAAAAAAAAAAGAAAAAAACGGTTGCTCCCCATCCGCCCACCATGGTGAGCGGCGCTGGCTAACACTCCCAGAGCTAGATATAGTAAACATAAATACCCAAGTTAGTGGACGCATTTATATTCTTCGCTGTAGCACAATTAGTAGTGCAACGCGCGCGTAATGCGGAGGTTGTGGGTTCAGCTAGCACCGGCGGCAAGTTCTATATATATATATATATATATATATATATATATATATATATATATATATATATATATATATATATATATATATATATATATATATATATATATATATATATATATATATACACACACACACGTGCACTCTTGCACTTTCTCTGAATGAGGCGGTGCCTCTCAAATATTGTGGCGAGAAAACTAACTTATTATAAACCCTGTCTTTGTTAGGCCGCAAGTTTAAATGTTGCATGTACACATTTTGCTCTCCTGAAAAAATCGAACACTATTAATAAAAACAGTGAGAAAGACTAACCCCCGCATTCCAGAACATTCCTCCACTCAACACTCCACCTCTACAGAAGTGGTCACGGCGCTTCATTTCCATCCGACCGCAGTTCTCATGCTGCTCCTGGTGCCGTTCTTTCTTGTGGCACCTTCCACACCACCCGTTATTGCCCTAGCAGGATATGCGCTTACCACAAGCACTGGGGTAGAGCTACACGGAGTCTCGAAATGGGCGGTGTGTGTGTGTGTGTGTGCGTGTGCGTGTGTGTGCGTGTGTGTGTGTGTGCGTGTGTGTGTGTGTGTGTGTGTGTGTGTGTGTGTGTGTGTGTGTGTGTGTGTGTGCGCGCGCGCGCGCGTGTGCGTGTGTGAGAGAGAGAGAGAGAAAGAGAGAGAGAGAGAAAGCTATCGTGGGGAAAAGCGGCAAAGTCATAAAACAGTAGTTTTCTGTGCTATCCACCACGCTTAATAGTCAAGACGAAGTAGTCACACGAAGGTGGAGACGAAGTGACCCTCACCATGCAGGCCAACTAGGAAAACCTGAAAGTGGAGCCAAAGTTTCGACAAGGTAAACCTGTCGTCGCTCTGACGTAAACATGTCTCCCTGTTCAAAACGTTGGGTCCAGGTTCAGGGTTCCCTCGCTCGCTCTTTATCAATTCATGGAGTTAAGCACTCATAGGTGGGCTCCGACTGCCCCAGTACGAACTTGTTTAGCACCAAATGAGGAGTTTACATAAAGTTGTACGTGAAGCCTTTTTGGAAGTCGACAATAGAACGTTTTTCTTTTCTTCTCCCTTCTTTTATGCAGTTTCCAGTGAATCGATGAACGGCCACTCAGCGTACATGTATACAAGCAACGCGTTGTCAAACCCCAAGAAGGGGTATATACCTACACCGTGTTTGCAAACAGCGTTGGGCGCCGTCGATACATTTGTTCCCTATAGCGACGTCGCGTAGGCTTTGCTGCCCACGTTCGCCGTCCCCGCTCGCACGCTAGGATCGCGCTTTTTTTTAATTTTATTTTTTTAATGGGGTGGGGGTGGGTGCTGGGTGCTGACTTCATTATAAAGCACGCGGTAGTGGGGCGCCGGCATTATTTTAACTACATGAAGTTCTTTGACGTGTACGCAATGTGCGGTCTTGCATTCCCTCCCCCCCCCCCCCCCGCCCCCCCGCATCGAAATACGGCCGTACGAAACGGTAGGCTTAGCTTATAGCCCGCTGACAGCAGCAATGCATGACGGCCGACGGCGCTTGCGATGTGGTCGCAGCTCATTATAGCGCGCTTATTTGTGACAACACGATTAACGTGGACTTGAATGAATTGCTTTTCGCTGTGTCGTTGGTGTGAATAGCAAACGAAACGTAGTACTTGCAATCCAGCCGAGCCGCGTCGCTGAGATGGCCGGCGTTTGCTGCCCGTCTTCGAGACGAAATGCCAAGGGATCGTTGCTCGCGGTCCGCCAGTGGTTTAGTGCTGGGCGCTGCTTCACGAAACACGCGCAAATTCGTCTCTTTTTTTCTTTCCTATTAAGCACTATTTCACGTGAAAAACAAACTGTAGCCAATTTCTATGTCGCCGTGAGCGGCGACAGAAGCGATCGCCTCGGCTGGGGCATAGTACCGGCCCTACGGCGACGCCGGCTGTGTGTAGGGCAGCGCAATCTGAGCTGTTGACCGCGGTCGTCAAATCATTCCAGCTCTGTACCAACTCTGTACATTTTATTTCGCTCGCGCAAATTCAGGAACACGTTTAGGCGCGCTTACGACACTGGCACTGCAACTAACGCAGCTGTGACCGTGCTGCCTGCGTATGTGAACGTGTGCTGGGCTATCTATAGCACACACTGCATGTAGCTCAATTTCTAGAGATGAAAATCAATTTGAATTTGAATGAAACGTGTTTTGAAGTGAATCTGCTACTCGGCCCACACATATAACAAAGGCTCATTCTAATCTAGCTTTCCTACAGTGAGGTGAGAAATTGTAATAACACGCTATTATCGATCCTAAGCCCCCTTGTTGGTACGCCACGCGAAATAACCGAAAATCTTAACTGTTACTAAATGTTCGGCGTATAATCAATGATCTGGTATCGAAACTCAACTTTCGCTTTTTAGCGCGGCGGCCCATTGCTTCCGACGGTTTTAATCTACAGCAAACATGAGAAACTTCAGTCTCTTGAGTTTTTCGGCGCAACGCAGCTTGTCGGCATACTGCGTTTCCTTCGTTGTAAAACTACCGAATAATGACCGCACACAATAGAACCGCACCCGCGAAACCCAGCGCGGCTACTCGGGTATATAGGCACGGCGGCAGAGTGCCTACCGTGCGAAAGCCCCTTACGACGACAACGCCACCCCATTTTTGTGACGTAGCGCCGTGGTGTAGGTCTATAGTACGCTACATAATACCCGTATGTGACGACATAAAAGTGACACGACGCGACACAGAGGCCAAGTGAAGGGACATCTCACTGCGCCTGTTCTATTGACGCAGTAGAAGAGTAAAAAAGCTTGCACACACGAGCATTTCGGCTGCCCAAGCCGCACGAGGAAAGATTTGTCACTCGCGGACACTCACTTCATTGAACGGACAGGAAGTGATGCACGCTCTTATAATATACTTCTGGGTTTTCCCAAGTTAAAACGAATAACACATTGCGACAACTCGAGCAGACATTTCTGGCAATGAGAAGCAAACGAAATTTTGCTTACTAGGGATATGGAAGCAGGGAGAAAGTGACTAACAGTTTCGATGCGTAAGACCAAGTACAGGCGGGACACAGATGACAATGGAAGACGAGGCAACTTTCACCGCAATGCTCACCTCGTCTACCATCTCTTCAAGGGGATAAGGCATAGCTAAAATAATGCGATTTCTTTTGTTTTCATTTTTGCTAAAGTATATGTGTCGCAATGCGACGACGCGGTCACTCCGAAGTAGGGCGAAAAGAAAAAAAAAGAAAAGACAAAGAAGCAGTACAGCATTAACAAGTGACAACCGAACGAACAGGATGCCTGTATACAGTGACGGATAGACTGATCAGAGAAATATAGTGGACAAATAAATCGCGTCGGGGGGGGGGGGGGGCGAACAATAAGCCGACTTGACTGACACACGTCAACGAACTCATCGCGCCGTCTGCCCCCACCGGAACGGCCCGCTTAGCTCTCATCCTTCAGAAAAACAAGCGAAAGAAAGAATAATCCCAAATCGGCCCAGCACGAAGGCAGGAGGGCACCGGCGGCGACACTACTCGGGATTACAGCGACCGCCGTTCCATCGCTATGGCTGAGTAGATGGCGGGGAATGCTCGTCGCTCTTCCCTGCGTCCGCACGAGCATGCACGGAATGCCGATCACCGTGCGTTCGGCACGGCAGCTCCCCGTCAAATCATGTCTACGGCCGCACCTACGTATACATACTACGCAGTTCATCGACACCAAGACGCAATTTTCCTATCCCTGCTGGCGGCCACAGACGCATGCATGGTGACGTGATGGTGACACCATTTGAAAGCGAACAATGCATGTTATGACCGCCAGGATGCAATACAAGTGTAGGAGAAATGCGAGATTAGAGAGAGAGAGTGAGAGAGATAGAGAGAGAGAGACGTTAACGCGGCTCTCGTATGCAATAAAATACGCGCGTAACTCGTGGCATAGAAGGTTTGGAAGCAACGATTATCATAAAACCCCGTGCAATCAGCACAATGAGTGCTGACATTTTAGAAGAGGGCTTTAACCAACAAACTCGAAACCGGGCGCCTCTTCGCGATTTCCCGCCTCACACGAGACTGGTCGTCCAATGAGCGGAACAAACGAGAACGCACTTGTTAAAAAAGGCACGTTTGGACGTATTCCGGACAAAGCACAGAGATACGACTTCGCGGCACTGGGCCGCAAGACTCCGCGTGACGGAGAGCTCACGCGGAGAGCTAATAGTTGCACCACAAAAGCAGCACCCTTGCTATAGGGCCTAAAAAAGTCACAATCACTAGTTACGCAACCGCTGCTCTGTGAAAGTCTACACGCGCACGCCACCACACAGAAGGCCACCGTTACAGGGACGGAAGCACAAGATGCTCTATACGGTCTCCGACTGCTCAAGCAATGACTAAGCAGAGCGAGAATTAAAAAAAAAGGAAGAAAACAGAAAAGGAAGTCGATATCTCCACAAGCAATAACGTCCGAGGGTTCCCGCCGTAAATTCGTTAATGCCGCGCTATATAATCTACGCAAAGATAAGAAGAGTGGAAGCAAGTGGCGTTGACAGAGGCATCCTGCGTACAGACGCCGCTATTCTTCGAGCCACCTTATTTACGCAGTTTAATGTCACTACGCTGACGACGGTGCCGTACCCTTGGGTATGCAGACGACACCTCTGCACGAAATCGAATAAGGCAGCGCCCTTCCTTGCAAGCGATGCTCTACCAACCTAAACCAATACGGACGTCGACTCGAGCTGGTGGCATCCGCGGTGGTGGCTTTGCGACTATGGCGTTGCGCTGCTAAAAACGAGGGCGCGGGTTCGATTTACGGCCGGCAGCGGCCGCATTCCGATGGGGGCGAAATGCAGAAGCGGCCGCGTACCGTGGTTAACGTTAAAGAACTCCAGGTGGTCAAAATTATTCTGGAGTCCTGTCCTCTACTAGCGTGTGGTTTCGGCACTAACTCAGAATTTATTAACATATTTTTTTTTTGTTCGAGCTGATGGCAAAATGCGCAGAGCACACGGGCTCGTCCCCGACCACTCGCGCAATCTGCAATCGACCGAATGCATGTGGGCACCTCCACTGCCGGAGAGCTCGGTGGCTTCGCTGCGGGCAGCAGAAGCTAACGGGCGCGGGAGTGATCGCTCGGAAGCAGAGACTGCAAGTCGTATTCTACTGTCAAAACGAATGACATGAGCGTACGCCTCAATTTTCTTCTCTCGAACTGCAGCCTCGGTACATATATCGCAACTGCAATATTGCCCCGAGCTGTACGCGTTGTAAAACTAACATATTGAAAAATGGCGGAAATTCGCAGCACCTCAATGTCGAGCAACGTCCTGTCTAGGCCTGTTGATGAACGCCCCGTATGCCAGACAAGCGCTTCACATTCCTAGCATGAACCAGAGAGCAACCACGCGGACGACTCGTCGCCCGGTATCATTTGGACTTCAAGGTTGCATTATAGTTGCGTGGGCGGCGCTGCGACAGAAACACACACACGCACGCACGCACACACACACACACACACACACACACACACACACGCACACACACACACACACACACACACACACACACACACACACACACACACACGTAACCAACGGCCAAAGTACCCCTGTATAAGGATGATTCAGCGGATGTGCGCATAGATGCGTGTGGCCAACTATACAGCTACAAAAGGACCCGCGCTGCCCTGCCGATTTCTTCCGTATGACGCGGAAGCGCGTGGACGGAACGTGTTTCGACGGCTGAGCGCCGCGTGCACTCGCTCTGAACGCGAAGGACAAGGCCACACTAAGCATGCGCACGCGTGCATTATTTCTTGGGTGCCCATCGGAGGACCTCACGATGTACCTCACAAATGAGGGGAGGATAAAAATAGTGCAGATATAAGCTTCCACTCCGATAATCTTTTTAAAAAAGCTAGGTATACCAAGCGGCAAGAGTTGGCTCTTCCTTGCATCGTGCACGTTTTTGATGTTGAAAGTTTGAGGAAACAGGCCACACCATACAGACAAAGGCTCTGTCGTATGTTTCCAGGCCACTGCGCCATTGACAAGTTGCATCGCCGAGCCCTGACGCAGGGATCTTGCAAGACATCAAACACATGAGGGGGAGCGGCATCCTCCTTCGGAGCAACGACTGTTCTCGAGAGGCCCCAGTGCATGATAAGGCAATAGTGAGGCTTGCTACACACTGTATACACTACACGTCATCGCGCAGACATGTTTCGACTTCTACAGTACAGGATCCTTCATGCTTAAAACGCATAAGCACAGGTCAGACAAGTTTGTGGACGTGTATAGGCACACATGTCTGTGCGTAGACGTGCGTGCGCCCGTAACGCATCGAGCTCTTGAGCGTATAGCACATGACAATATAAGTTGAGACACTGCGATGCGCCCTCGCGATGCTATGTATTTTACGATATAGTCTCTGCCCGCTCCGCGAAGATGGTTGAAAATGATACGATCAATATTGGGCGTACGTACTCGCCATTTCACAACGGTCTATGACATTTACGACGCTCTGATGGGGTTCGAGACACATGCGATACAGACATACGCATTCGTATGATTGCACTTCTGACTGGCTGATGCTAGTTGTGGCGGCCATTTCAGCGCCAGATTGTTGTAAAACAAAGCATAAGAATTCGATGGAAGATTAGCCATTCGCAAAATGAATTCAAAGTGTTCCGAAACTGAGTAGCTTATTCGAGCGACAAATGCTACTGTACGGCGCGAACGTCGCACGTTTCTCTTCTCCGCAACTCCCCCAACGCAATAAAGTGCCCAGCAGCCACAATTATGACAATCGGCCGACTGATAAAGGCCGTTCTACCTCCTTAACGCAGATTACCTAATGCTTGGAACTATCAGCGCCAAGACTATACAACACTGAAGGAGATGAGGAAAGCACTATAGATTTCTGGTTCCCTAAAGTTTTCAAGTTGTATTCGAAGTGCGCAGCCTAAAATCCAATGTTTAAGGGGATCCAAAGCTCAGCCTCTGTAAATACCATTTCTCCAGGGTAAAAAACACTTAAGGTGGCAGTGTAAGCAAGATGTGCATACTGAAGCATTTAAGACCGCGCCAGCAGAACTCGACGGGTGGCGTATATAGGCTGGCGTACTCACGTCCCTACTTCGGTGTTCGGACTTGCACCAGTGCGGCGTCACGCACGTCGGCGACGTCGACCTGCGAACGGGTCGCACCATCGGGGGCGGCAGAGGCGGCGGTGGAGGAGGAGGTGGTGGGGCACGCGAGTAGAGCTCTGGCTTGCACGGCGGCGCAGCCGGGGGCACAACCCGGCAGCTGACCACGAACTGGTCCCACAGAGGCACCGTCTTGAGCTTTCGCACTCGGGGAGGCGGGCTCGGAGGCGCCCTCGGCAATGCCGTGTTGGACGACGCAGACGCCGGCGTCTTTGCTTGGGACGACCCGGGGCGCCGGCACCAGACGTAGAGACGCCGCGGCATGACCGCGCCGCCGAATACTGGCTTCCCGGCAACTGTATCCCTCCTTCACGTGAACTGAACTGGAGGCACGGACTCGTGAGCCGGCATTCACGGGACAGCGACAGTCGGCAGAGCGTCGGTGCACCCACTTCTATGCTCCGAGCAGTTCCGACCGGACGGCGAACACCGCTGTTCGCCTCGCGCGACTAGGTGCGGTACGGTCGCACCCGCAGCAGCGGTCGGGATCCGCAAGCAGACGGTGCCAGCGAAGACGCCTTCAGCTTTCCCCAGACCAGTCCGAGTCCAACTCGAGAATCAGGCAGCGAATGGCGGGACTCGAACGTCGGGAACTCTAGACGGCAAGTTGTTGACTCCGATCCCCGCGCTGGCTCCGTAGCTCAGATTTAAGAAGTGCTCTGCCAGGTGCCGGGGACTCAGCTGCCAAGAGCAAGCATAACGATACAGTGGAGTGTGTAGTGCAGTCAAGCGACTCCGTACCACGGATCTCGTGTCCGAAACCAGCGTGACGTCGTCGATACAGGACCGCAGACGAGACGGCTGCACGTGCGTATATGGCGGCGGCAGAACGCGCCGTATCGCACCGAAATGTACAGTAGCGCCTCAGAAAGCGAAACTCCTCGGCATCCGCGAGCAAGCGGCCGGCTACCGAAGCGGATCGCTGGCTTTCTGGAGCGTCTGCGCTCTGGCCGCTAGGAGAGAAAAACACACTCGTCTCGGCCAAAAGAAAGAAAGGGGCTGCTGAAAAGGACAACACCTCGGAGTTGTTGTGAGAGGGGAACAACGAAGACACGAGAGGCCGCAGGAGCAGCCACGGAGAGAAGAACAGGGAGGAACAGAGAGGGCGAGAAAAAAAAAAGTGCGAGATAGGAAACCGTAAATGGCGAGCGGAGAAAATGAGTGCAAGTCTACGAGCGGTGCAAGAGCGCACGGCACCGGCGAGAGAGAGGATGAGAGTGCGAACAAGTGAAATTGCGGATTCGCTCGGGCCAGCAGCGACAGCGGCTCCTGAACAAGATCGACGAACCGGCAGCGGACGAGGGCAACGCTGCAGCAACGCCGTAGAGCCGGGAGGAGCTCTTTCGCTCTTGGATGTCTTTTTTTTTCTTATTTCCCGCTACGCCTTTGACCCCATTTTCGTCCCTTTCACTGTTTCAGGTTGGCCCGACCAATGCACGTCTGTGCGTGCGCAGAAAAGCATACGGTCCACTGATCGGCGGGAAACACGCGCGACAGAAAGTCACCTTCGTTTGGCGCGGGTCAAATGCGAAAGTCTCGCCATTTTCTCCTCATTTCGCATCCCCGGGCGCTTTGCCATGCCTTCTCCAAAGTCAAGCGATAAGCTGGTACGCGCTCCGATCGTTTCTGCTGAACAGTGCTTCATCGCAAGGGTTCCGATATTCCGTCTCATCACCTTTAAGGATATCCCTTTCTATACTGCGCATTGGAAGGGGCAAACCGGTGGAAATGGGCGTGACGTATGGAAAGACACCTCCTAACTACCACCATCGTCATTTTCGCGCGGCACAATACTCGAGCGCATGGGTGTGCCCGACGTTGCTTCAGTGAGGCGTCGTGCTTGACGTCAAGCCACAAAAATTTATTCAATAATAATAATTAAAAAGAAATTACGGACACCTGAAGGTGATCGACCGAGAATTAGAACGTATACGGTTTAGATAAAATACCCCACCCACGCGATCCCACGTTAACACTGACTGAATGTGCCCACTGCGATACGTCATCGGGGCTTTGCGCCGATTGCAGCGCTATTACAGTGTCGTTATACTGCTGCACGAAACGGCGTAAACCGGTTCGCGCTACAAGCCTATTCAATAGTATATGCAAAAGAAGCGCGACCTCGCAGCTATTTTCCAGAATGGCACGTGACTTTAAAAGCAAGTCTCCCGTGTGTCCTTGTGTCATTTTTTAGGGGGCGGGGGCAGGGGGACTTCAATTTAGCCATTTTATTACTAGCCCCGTTCAGTAACGTAACATGACAGGAAAATATATGTCACGGTGGCGGCATGGATTAAGGAAACCGTAAATCTAAAAGGACCGTAACTAACTAACCGTAACCGTAAATCTAAAACCGTAAGTCTTCAAAAGGACAGTGACGCATTGAGGAACGCGTCAGCTGTACGACGAATTCTGCAAGGTATAGCCTCACGTTCAGCCGTCTCACTAAACTAAGGTTGTTCGCAGTGCGCCCAAAGTGAAGTTAGCCAACTATTGCCCACAGTCGCGGTAACATATACTAGAAAGTATATCGCACGTTATCGTTTTGCGTGCCAAGCCACACACACATATAGTGACCCCTTTCGGACTGTAACAGCTGCGTGCCCAAAAACATCATCAAACAAGGCGAGACGTTCTACACGAATACAGCAAAAAGCGCTCGCGGCAAGGAAGTGCTGTGACGATTTTACTTGGCACAGAATCCGGGTGCATGACAAATTTACTCTCGTGGGAAATTATTATAAGCGCCGACATGACAACGCGAATTTAAAGAAGCTCTGATTAGAAACGTTAAGAATGTGATTTTCATCAAGAAAGTGTTTTTCTTAAACGACACGCGCACGCACGTACGCATTGCGTGTATAGCAGTTCAGTAATACATACAGAATCAGAAACGGCACAACTATTGTTCCTATAAACGTGCCACTCCTTACAGAACACAATTTTAGCTAGATGAGGGAGACGCGCAGTCGTGCCAGTTTCTACAAATCATCAAATCTGGGGCATAACCATTTACGGCGCACAAATGAATCACGCGCTGAAAAAGAAAATTTAGAAAATGGACTATTTAGCACGCACGAATCAGCACGAGCAGTATAAAAGCTCCTTACAAAGCAATCCTCTTCGCGTGCATCATTTAAGAACCCGCTCTTCAAAAGCCGAAGAAAGCGCTCGCCTCACCGTAGGCGCAGCATAGAGAAAACATGACCTCGCGTCTAGGCGGCGAGTTATACATACGGGATAAAAGCAATGCGGCGCATCAAGGTTAGATAGGCGGCGTTTTGTTTCGTTTCGTTTAAGCTTTTTGGAAGTGGCCTATACCTCGATTCGTGACGATGAGACTGGCAGTAGAGTGGGGTCGTCTTCAGGCTGACGAACGGGGTCCGGCGCGAACCAAAAGAAACGCGGGTGAAACGGTGACCGCAAATGAACTACATTAACCTCCGCGCGCTTGAAAAGTTGCAGCATGTGAGAGCCCTGTAGACGAACGCTTCTTTCTTTTGCTTGCGCCAGCAAAGTTGTAAAAAAGAAATGACACAAAAAGACAATAAAGTAACTCCCACGCGAGAAGTGAGAAGGGGGAAAGAGAACGCAGAAGTGAGGGGGGATACGGGGGGGGGGGAGGCGTCGAAAAGCCGCGCAAGTGCCTGCGGTCTCCGGAGACCACGGAATTCCACGAGCGTGCATAAAATGCCGCTCACGTACACGGCGCTCGCTGCGAAGCTCCCAGAGCAGTCGCGCGCCTTGCAGGCCGGGAAACGCCGGAGGAGAAGCACTGCGAGCAGGCACGCGCCTCGACCGTCCAAAAGCAGGAAGGCGACACATATATACGGCATCGTGCATGCTCTTGGGCTTGGTGCGAATGCCGCTTTCTCCGCCACAGCATGCAGGCGCACGCTGGAAGCCATCGCGCCGGTCGCGGACACCAGCAGCTATCTACACTGTGATACGGCATTGCGCACAGTTCCTCGAAAGTGGGAGACATTCTAGGCGACGCGCGCACGCGCTCTTGTCCAAGGCGAGGTCCGTTTTGCTCCAGCATGCGCGGCGACATTATCGCGCGCGAGTGTTCAACGCGAACAGCACGTGCGCTGTGTCGACAGCATAGTTGCATCTGAATGCGACAGTAGAGCTAGGCGAACCGCTAAGCGTTGGAAACAATTAGAAAGATGCGACACAGGAAGGAAACTGTCAGGACCCAGCGCTGCCTCTATATTACAAAGCGTTTCCAACAGCTGTCCGCGTGTGTGCCGGCGTATATATACGTGCGTGTGTGTGCGGAGGCAAATGAGATGTTGGCAAATGTATACGCACACGTCAGCGCACACAAGCAAAAAAAAAAAAAAAACACACACACATACGAAAAAGAAAAGAAAGAAAGACAGGAGGAAAAAAAAACAAGAAGTAACAATACATCCATATAACTCCGAGGACAAAGGCACACTGTTAAGTTCTGCTCCGGAAGAAGCGGGAATAAATGTAACAGGCGGCTATCTAGGAATCCCAAACTTGTGGAAACGATGTCAGCAGCAAAATAATGATTTTCCTTAAAACCGCAATAGATATTTGCATGAGAAACACGGGACAACTTAAGGAATTCCGCGGCGAAGCTTCGCTTATCCACAGACAACACCCAGAAAAAGTCGCCATGCCTACAAGAACGCTCTGCTGTACCATGCATGAGCCTATCCAAACATGTCTGCTTGCTTTGCTACATTGCACACAAACACAGACATGCTCATTACAATGAAATTCCGGAGTAGGCGACTTTGTTTCTAATTATGAACCTAACTTCGGCATATAGCCATGCAGAAAGAGCCGAGCGTGATTTCCACGCTGGTTGAATTTAGCGAGGGTCCTTCATTACTTATACAAATACGGAGACATAGAATAAGGTGGCTCTGGACTGAACCTGGATACGCCAGTGAGATGTGACCGAAGTCTGAGCTTTTGTTTCATCTCTATCTATCTCTCTTATTTCAATGTCACCATTTTTTCTATAGAACATTTATTCAGGAATAAAAATAATCGAGCAGACAAGGGGACGCTGCCCGACTATACTTGTTTGGTCTCATTGCACGCGGGCGAGCCAAAGCCTTTGACCCCCCCTCCCTCCTCGCCCGTTTTGTTTTATGTGTGTGTGTGAGTGTGCCAAATTACAGCTGTAAATGCGATGTCAATATATCCATTCCCAGCGGTGGACCTTTCTTGGACCGGCGCGGCCTTATCTGCAGGTAGCTCCGCTGCACAGCGCTGCTGTCAGTTGTTCAAGATGGCGGTTGTGCTTCACACGTCCACGGCGTACGAGCAACGAAACGTGGTTCATTTTTCATTGACGCCCATCGAAATCCACAGGGAAATGCAGCCCACGTATGGGGAAAGGTGCCTCAATTTGAAAAGTGTGAGGTGGTGGTGTTGCGAGTGCGCCAAAGGCTGTGAAGACTGGCATGACAATGAGCGTTCTGGGAGGCCGCGTGCATCACTGGCTGACGACAACGTGGCACAGGGGCATCTCAAATTTAGTGCTGCGATGGGACAAATGTCTGAACCGGTGTGGTGACTATGTGGGAAAATAGTGCAAGACACGTAGAATAGCACGGCATATCTGTAATTACCTGTATGTACCCTATTTTGGGTAATAAAAAATAGGGGCAAAGACTTTTTGATTCGCCCTCACACTTGGCACACGAAACAAACATGAAAACACGTCACACCTACAGCCTTGTACATGGTCGAACTACCGCAAGAGCTTTTCGGAACATATGACGAAAAAAATGCTTTTACTACATTTCATGGCACAGTTTTCATGGCACCAATAAACTACGTTCTGTAAATGGGGGGATATCAAGCCGCTCCGCTATTTCGCTCCTTCATTTCTTCAGGAGAGTGAAATCAAGTCTGTTTACTTTTTTACTTTGTGGAGTTCGAGTGGAGCTGTGGAGATTTTGAGCTGCGGAGTTTTACAATATATAGTTAGCCATCAACGTTCCTATTCGAGCTCATTCATGCCTACAGGGAAATATGTGTAGCCACGGGGCCTTGTCTGGTGAATTGTTTTCTCCCAGAAACGCAAAATGACCTTCTACATATACGCTCCAGCAAAACCTACGTTTCGAACCTTACGCTATACGGCTGCGACTCCTGAACGCCCTGCATCTCGCTCTCGCCAAGTGACTATGCCACTGCGGCAATATTCCCAGTCGCTAAATTCATGTCGGGAGCCAAATTAACAGCAATAATTGATTCCTGATTTAACAACTTTCCTTGAACATGTTCGAAAAGGACTCCAAGGAGCTATCAAAAGGAGCTCGGTGCAACGACTGCATACAAGGTGAGTGGATTCCGTCATCAGCGTTTATAGACAAAATAAGGCCGCCTTACACTCCTGACCACAGGGTTAAACTGCGCACACGAGCTCCGCTTGGTGTCGCGTAGGTAGAGTTACTGAAATGAAGACGCAGCCATTGCGAAAGCGAAAATAACTATCAGATGACCGCGCACGCTTGCCAGTCGGTACAATTTAGCTGACTCGGGGCAGTGTCGTTAACGAAAAAGAAATCGCAGGTATAGAGCTGACCGAGCCCGCGCAAATAGCGATATCTTAGACATCGCCCGCATTGCCGGCGCGTGACCTCCAGGCTCCTTGCTTATGCAAGCCAGCGGGTTCAGAAAACCGGGCTATATTGACGACTGAAGCAAAGTGGCCTGAAATTCGATCGCCTCAGCAAACGTATTATCCCCCGTATAGAGATTGTTGAAAAATACGCGCAGCCGCGTTTTCCCTAACGTGAAGTCGCTAAAAATGCAGTGCGCGCACGCATTATAGCTCAACAGACAGACCGTTAATTCTTAAGACTCAGTTGTACCTCGTTAGCAGTTTGTACGAATATCGTCGAAGGCGCACCCTACCTCGTCGAGGTCGGCACGTTTTTTTGTCTTTGTTACCGGCAGATAACTGCGGTGGTCAACTTACTTTACCGCAGCTGATGCATGAACAATAACGTATTGCCCCTGGCAGTTCCCGTTTCTTCCTTACTTGATGATTTCGGACAATTATAGTTAAAGCTGAAAGTTTAGCTCATAATTACGGTAAATATGGGCGTAATTATCAGTAATGATCACTAATATCATTACAGTATACAATAACGAGTAATAAAATATATCTTTATCTCACTCGCACCGTTCATTCTGTACAAGCAGGAGCAGTTGCTGCTCACAACTTGGGTTGTTATATTGTTTCATATAATATTACGTGAACATTTAGCTTTCATATATTTTCCTTATACCGATGCACGGTACTGTCACTTAAACTGCTGCGCTGCCCCCTACTCTTATCTGTGCCGCTAATTAAATGTCGATCGAATGGCAGCGTTTGTGTGTCCCAAAGCAACACAGGGGCTGCAGGAGCCGCCATAGCGGATGTCACCGATTAATTTTCATCGCCCGGGGTTCCTGAACGTGCACCCAACGCTCGGTAAAGTAGACGAACGTTCCACGTCGTGCATAAGTGAATTTGCACGCCTGCCAGTTTGCGAGTCTGCCGGTGCTCGGTGAGCTACAAAACACCGTCAAATACAAATAAGGGGTGTCGACGGCACCACGAGAAGGAACTGTGCAGTTCATACGCGCAAACGCAACGCTTCGTTTCCAAATATTTGATGTGTATATTAAAACGACCAGAGCGCACAAATTACCTTTCAACAGAAAGTAGCACACGCATGCACATATTATCGTATAAACAATTAAGAGCTTCATAGTCGTGGGCCAGATAAACAAAATATCACTTTTCTCGCGACTGGCGTAGCTCTTGTTCTCAGCTATCTCTCATGCCGGCGTACGCACAATCGCTTTCGGGCTCACCTGTATTACTCTTCCCATAGCGTACAGGAGTACGTTAACGCGGACTCGACCCCAGATCGAAACATTCCCCCTTCACCTCATTTGCATATTTATTGAGACCAATGGCAGAGCGCATTCAATATATCAGGAAACGGCCCTGCGCAGTAAAATGCCCATTCTTGGTTGTTTAACATCAGTTGGCTTTGTTCAGGCCCAAATGGCTTGATTTACGGTTCCCACTCCGTAGCACGAGAACTAGTGAACCGTGCCGGAGGCGGTGCAGGTGCACCCGCAGGACGCGACCGCCTTACAAGATACAACGACCTTGCGGAGTCATTTTACTTGAAAAGAAGAACCTTTCCCACCCCTCACTGCAAGTTAGACAGGGCACAGGCAATCACCCTTCGCCTGTTACAGACCAATACATAACCCTCCCTCACACGCTATCACTTTATATACCCCGACATCTACCCAAGCCACACGTGCAAGATCTGTAGAACTCAATCAGCAACGCTCCCCTACATGCTATGGGAGTGTAAACATCAATACCCAGACCTTAATTCCGTGACCCTCGCATCGAGATGGAACGCGGCGTTCCATCTTGACGTTCCACCTGAGCAGCTCCCATCGCGACGACCAACTCTGGGCTACCCAGCAGGCCTACGAAGCGGCGAAGAGGCAAGACCTCGACGTCCCATCGTAGGAGGCCTAGGCCCAGCCGACTAAACAGCTGGTTCTCTCTCTCTCTCTCTCTCTCACTCACACACACACACACACACACACACGCACACACACACGCACGCGTACGCATGCACGCACGCACACACACACACACACACACACACAAACACACACAAACACACACAAGCGCGCGCGCGCGCGATGGAATTGGGTCTAGCTATGGTGAGTTGGTGACACTGCGAAATGATGACACACACATGTCCAACAGCAATTTTTTTGTTTTACCAACGCGCAAAGGACGAAGAAAAGAGGCACAGAACAGAGCACCACAGCTCTTCATATTGTGTCGCGCTGTTCGAAAAATCCGCTGTTTGACAAGATGTACCAACCAGCCCAAGCGAACACACACACACACGTTTACACATTTCAAAATCGGTACGGTTGCCATTTGTGCTCAGTGGCTTGCATAACGAGCGGTTTATATATGCTTCAGCCACGACGGCATGATTGGACTTTTTCTTGAAACATTTGACACCGACCACATTTTGTACCAAGATCGCCAAACATGAATCTCAACTGACAACAAGAAAGGAAGGCGTCAGCTCTAATTTTCTTATCAATTCTTGGCACATTATGTTATTTTTCATTCATGTGGTTCTCCCTCGAATGCTGCTGTTTTTAGTAATAACTGCGCGCCTTTTCTAATACCCTCCGGCTCCTGGTCAACTCCCGCGCACAGTGCGTATGCGACATCAGTATGGGAACACTAAAACAATTTAATTAAATTCTGGGGTTTACGTGCCAAAGCCACGACCTGATAATGATGCACACCATAGTGGGGCACTCCACATTAGTTTGGCGACCTGGTGTTCTTTAACGTGCACCTGCATCTAAGTACACGAGCGTTTTTCGCATCGCGCCCATCGAAATGCGGCCGCCGCGACCGGGGTCGAACCAGCGACCTCGAGCTCAGCAGCAGCGCAACGCCATAGCCACCGGGCTACCGCGGCGGGCGACAGGTCACTCGAAACTTGCGTCTCGTGCTAGTGGAAACTGATCGACGCATGCGCGCGCACAATAGAAAGGGAGAAAGGCAGTGACGCAGAGGTCACAGCGCAACTTGCGGGAGCTCACCCTGCAGCTTGGAAGGGTCGAAAATGCAGATACACAGCCGTCTTTGACAGCCTGTCACAACTCATAACCGGAACGAATTAAATTAGGCCAGCTACGGCTAACAGCCAACCATAATTCCAGAAAAGAAAAGCCTACCATTAACGAGCAAGAAATGCTGCCATTTACACGCAAAAAGTCTATACTGGTCAGGTCTGGCCGGCGCCACCCGCTCACGTTTTCATTTCTAGTGCAATCATGGAAGCCAGCGCAAGCGAGCTTGGAGCCGCGCAAAGGCGAGAGGTGCAATGAAACGTCGGGGCAGCGTATACGTACACTCTACTCTAGTTTAATGCTCGGCGTATGCCACAAGAGTATATGCGCGCTGCCAGCAGGGCTCCGCAAGTTACGCCGTTCCTCTACAGAGCAGCCGAGCACGAAATCAAAGCGCGGCGTTTTCCTCACCAGCAGTCGCGCCGAGGAATGCGCGTCGTCGTCGCCGCCGCCTTCCGCTGCCCGGGCACCCGGCGACAGCAGCGAGAAGAAAGGGGCCTTGTCGTGGAGGCTGCAGCGCGACGGTGCCTTCTTCATCGTCGCTCTCGGCGAACGGCTGCGTGTCCCGGACAGCTGGTGTGCCGCCGCCGCTCTTCTAATGTGTCTCGACCGTCTTTTTTTCGCGGACCCTCTCCCCCGCTCCTCGAGACCGCACACAAACGCGCGGAGATACGCACAAAACAGCGCTCGCTATACACAGTCGCCAGTAAATGACCGGGCGCGTGTTTGCGACCTTTACCTACATCGGCGGAAAACCGCCGCTGACGCTGTCGTCGACCGGTTCTAACGTACAGGTCCGTCACCGTGTAGACGGCTTCGACGCTCGAATCGCGCCGAATGTGCTCGCCGAACTCCGGCCGGGCGACTCACGAGCGCGGCTGCAACTTGACAGCGCACAATAACCGTGCGGTCGAAGGTATAGGCCGTGAGGTGCGAAGTGTGCCCCCAGCGCCAGAAGCAAAAAGAGGAAGACGAAGAAGAAAAAAAAAATATAGCAGCGCGTCGTCGCCTATCGGTCAAGCCACTGCAAAAGTCAAGAGTGCCACTCACGCACAGCGAGTCAATATTAACAAGACGAGCAACGAGGGGATAGGGAAAAAAAAGGGGGGGAGGAAGAAACGTCGGAACACCTGCAAAATTCAGCTCCGTCCGTATAAAACCGGTCTACCTCTTCCCACACATGACAACCGCGCTGAATTTCTTGTCTTCAATGGCGGTCTTTGGTCTTCGTCGCTCACAGTGAGAAGAAGAACTGAAGAAACGAAGATATTCGGCGTAAAACAAAAGTGAAATCGCACGGTTATATATAAAGACGGCGGCAATCCGACACGGCACGCTAAAGACGCTAGCGGAGGCGTCAACGCGTTGCAGCACAACCAGCCCGCCGCACGTGTTGCGAGAGAACCGCCCACGGGGAAGAATGCAATCTGTGTGGAGATGAGATTGTGAGGGAAAGAGGCCGGGGGGCGGGGGGGCGCATTCCTAAAGGCTGATGCAGTGCTCTTTCAACGCGCGAAGAGCTATTACGCAACATCCCTGAAAGCGATATAGACTTTTGTCCGCGAGAGGATCGCTTTCCACGCACTGTCACCGTATTGTAAACAAAGGGCTCCCTGCGTTGCCGCGTCACCACGTTTCGCGTAGCCCAGCGGATGTCGGCTAGTGTCAGTAATACTTGTTGCTGGGCTATCGTTCATACTGTATTACGGATCTAGAGGCTAGAGTTTCTAGAGAGGGTCCGACGTTGGGATCTTAAAGCGACAAAGCTGGTGGCTCATTCTTGTTAAAGGAATGTCTGTGTCGTGTTGCCTGGGTGAATGGGTCATTTTTAAACTTCTTTTTGCACTGTTCCTAGGGGGAAAAGTCGACAGTCACTTTAGCATACCTTAAAGAGGATGCCTGCACGCTCACGAGACACTCCTTAAATTACTTGACATTCTTTCGAATGCGTTGTTAATTCCCATTGTTTTCTCCCATTAAAGGTCATGGGTTCGAGTACCTTAATTAACTCTATAATTCATCTTTATCATCACCTTATTTTTTAAGCACACTGCCGGACGGAGGCCTCTCCCAACGATGTCCAATTACCCCTGTTGTGTGCCAATTGATTCCAACTTGCGCCTGTGAATTTCCTAATTTCATCACCATGGTTGCTTAGTAGTCTGCCCTCTTAGACTGCGCTTCCCTTCTCTTCGCACCCATTCTGTAACCCTAATGGTCCACCGATTATTAAAATTAAATTATGGGGTTTTACGTGCCAAAACCACTTTCTGATTATGAGGCACGCCGTAGTGGAGGACTCCGGAAATTTCGACCACCTGGGGTTCTTTAACGTGCACCTAAAGCTAAGCACATGGGTGTTTTCGCATTTCGCCCCCATCGAAATGCGGCCGCCGTGGCCGGGATTCGATCCCGCGACCTCGTGCTCAGCAGCCCAACACCATAGCCACTGAGCAACCACGGCGGGTACCACCGATTATCTAATCTGCGCATTACATGACTTTCCCAGCTCCATTTTTTTTTTCTCTCTTAATGTCAATTAGAATAACGGCTATCCCCGTTTGCTCTCTGATCCAAAGCGCTCGATTCCTGTCTCTTAACGTTATACGCCTAACATATTTCGTTCTATCGCTCTGCGCGGTCTTTAACTTGTTCTAGAGCTTCTTAGTCAACCTCCAAGTTTCTGCCCCGTATGTTAGTACCGGTAGAATGCACTGATTGAACATCTTTCTTTTTAATGGTAGCCGTATAAGCTCCCAGTGAGGATGTGGCAATGCCTGCCGTATGCGCTCCAACACATTTTTATTCTTCTGTAAATTTCTTTCTGATGTAGGGTCGCCGGTAAGTAATAGACCAAGATAAACGTACACCTTTACAGACTCTGGAGGCTGACTGGCGAGCCTGAACTCTTGTTCCCTTGCCAGGCTATTGATCATTATCTTTGTCTTCTGCATATTAATCTTCAACTCCACTCTCTCTGTTAAGGTCCTCAATCATTTGTTGTAATTCGTCCCAAGTGTTGCTGAACAGGACAATGTCACCTGCAAACCGAAGGTTACCGAGATACTCGCCGTTGAACCTCATTTCTAAGCCCTCCCATTTTAATAGCTTGAATACTTCTTCCAAGCACGCAGTCAATAGCATTGGAGAGATTGTGTCTCCTTTTCTGACCCCTTTCTTGATACGTATCTTTCTACTTTTCATGTGTAGAATTTAAAAACAAAATTATGGAGTTTTACGTGCCAAAACCACTTTCTGATTATGAGGCACGCCGTAGTGGGGGACTCCGGAAATTTCGACCACCTGCGGTTCTTTAACGTGCAATTAAATCTAAGTACACGGGTGCTTTCGCATTTCGCCCCCATCGATTGTAGAATTAAGGTAGCTGTGGAATCTCTGTATATATTTTCCAAGATATTCACGTATGTCTCCTGTACTCCTTGATTACGTATACCTCTATGACTGCTGGTACCTTTACCTAATCTTATGCATTTTCGTAATCTATGAAAGCCATGGATGGAGAAAGGCTGATTGTACTCTGCGGATTTCTCGATTACCTGATTGGTGACATGGATGTGATCCATTGTAGAGTATCTCTTCCTGAAGCCAGCCTGTTACCTTGGTTGACTAAAGTCTATTGTTGCCCTTATTCTCTTGGAAATTATATTGGTGAATATATTATACAATAGTGAAAACAAGCTAATAGGCCTATAATTTTTCAATACTTTAACGTCTCCCTTCTTGTGGATTAGTATAATGTTGGCATTCTTCCAGTTCTCTGGTACACTGTAAGTCGTGAGGCATCGCGTATAAAGGGCCGCACGCTTTTCAAGCATATGTCTTCCATCGTTGATTAGATCGACTGTTGTTTCATATTTTCAAGCAGCTGTTCCCCAGGTTCAAGTCTTGCAAGACCCTTAATTCTAACTCCATAGATCGCTAGTTATAGAAGGAGCCTCTGTATCCTGTTTATTACTACTTCGAATGAAAGTAGCGTGGCTGCTCTGGGTACTGTACAGGTCAGTATAGAATTATTCCGCTGCTTATACTATATCGTCTAAAGTGCTAATGATATTACCCTGCTTATTTTTCAGTGCATACATCTTGGCTTGTCCTATGCCAAATTTTCTTCTCACTTATCTCATGCTGGGTCCATTTTTTTACTGCTTCCCCAGTCTTTTTCACGTTATAATTTCGAATATCCTTTACTTTCTTCTTGGTGATCAGCTTTGACAGTTCCGCGAATTCTATCTGATCTCTTGAGTTGGACACTTTCATGCTTTGTCGTTTCTTTATTAGGTCCTTTGTTATTTGGGAAAGTTTACCAACTGGTTGCCGTGGTGCCTTACCTCTTACTTAAATTGCTGCTTCTGAAATCAGCATAGTTACGGTTTCATTCATTACCACTATGTCATCTTCATTTCTCTGTTCTAAACCTACGTATTTGTTTGCCCCCATCATTTATCTCTCTGTTCATCTCTGTTCTAAACCTACATTTCGCCCCCATCGAAATGCCGCCCCCGTAGCCGTTCGTCAGCACTGTTATAAGCTTCACCAGTTCCTTTAACCTCATTCACCTTAATTAACACCAAAGGTCGTGGGTTCGACCATCAATTTTGGTGCCATTGAATTTTGGTCCCACAAAAGGTCGAGGGTTTGACTCCCACTGATGGTAGTGGGTTCGAGTTATTTAATTAACTTTACTTTAATTAAAACCAATGGTCGTGGGTTTGACCATCGATGGAGGAACCACCAATTTTGGTGCCATTGAATTTGGTCCCACCAAAAGTCGTAGGTTCGAGTGCCTTAATTAACTCTGTTTTATATACCCTCGCCTTAACGCCAAAGGTCGTGGGTTCGAGTGCATTAATTACCTCTATTTTACTTAACTTCAGCTTAACACCAAATGTCGTGCGTTCGACGATCAATGGTGGCACTATCAATTTTGGTGCTATTAAACTTTGGTCCCACCAAAGGTCGAGGGTTCGACTCCCCCCAAAGGTCATGGGTTCGAGTGCCGTAATTAACTCTATTTTAATTAACTTTGCCTTAACATTGAAGGCCGTGCGTTCGACTCCAACTAAAGGTCGTGGGTTCGAGCCCCACCAATTTTGCTGCCATAACGCCAGAGAGGGTCATCATCATCATCAGCAGCAGCAGCCTGGTTGCGCCCACTGCAGGGCAAAGGCCTCTCCCATGCTTCTCCAACAACCCCGGTCATGTACTAATTGTGGCCATGCCGAGCCTGCAAACTTCCTAATCTCATCCGCCCACCTAACTTTCTGCCGCCCCCTGCTACGCTTCCCTTCCCTTGGGATCCAGTCCGTAACCCTTAATGACCATCGGTTATCTTCCCTCCTCATTACATGTCCTGCCCATGCCCATTTCTTTTTCTTGATTTCAACTAAGATGTCATTAACTCGCGTTTGTTCCCTCACCCAATCTGCTCTTTTCTTATCCCTTAACGTTACACCTATCATTCTTCTTTCCATAGCTCGTTGTGTCGTCCTCAATTTGAGTAGAACCCTTTTCGTAAGCCTCCAGGTTTCTGCCCCGTAGGTGAGTACTGGTAAGACACAGCTATTGGACACTTTTCTCTTGAGGGATAATGGCAACCTGCTGTTCATGATTTGGGAATGCCTGCCAAACGCACCCCAGCCCATTCTTATTCTTCTGATTATTTCCGTCTCATGATCCGGATCCGCCGTCACTACCTGCCCTAAGTAGATGTATTTCCTTACGACTTCCAGTGCCTCGCTGCCTATTGTAAATTGCTGTTCTCTTCCGAGACTGTTAAACATTACTTTAGTTTTCTGCAGATTAATTTTTAAGCCCACTCTTCTGCTTTGCCTCTCCAGGTCAGTGAGCATGCATTGCAATTGGTCCCCTGAGTTACTAAGCAAGGCAATATCATCAGCGAATCGCAAGTTACTAAGGTATTCTCCATTAACTTTTATCCCCAATTCTTCCCAATCCAGGTCTCTGAATACCTCCTGTAAACACGCTGTGAATAGCATTGGAGATATCGTATCTCCCTGCCTGACGCCTTTCTTTATTGGGATTTTGTTGCTTGCTTTATAGAGGACAACGGTGGCTGTGGAGCCGCTATAGATATCTTCCAGTATTTTTACATATGGCTCATCTACACCCTGATTCCGTAATGCCTCCATGACTGCTGAGGTTTCGACTGAATCAAACGCTCAGCAGTCATGGAGGCATTACGGAATCAATCAAGAGGGTCAATGTAAGGCGAAAGCCTTAAGTGGCTCGTTGTGCGGTGACCTTGAGCGAAACACGGCTGGTGCAAACAAAGACCCTTGATAATGTGACAGTACCGCCACTCTTTGAACTCAGCCGCCGCCGCGCGGCCTCCTCCTCGTCCCGCCCGCGGAAAGCGGCCTTGCGCCCGTTTTTCTGCACGACGATTGGTCTCCCTGCTGTTGCCCTTAAAAACGCGCGCATCTTTCGTTTTTCTTTTTCATCCGCGCCATTTTTCTCCTCAGCTCGGCTGGCTCGGCGCTTTAGCTCGGCGTAGCGAACGTTGTACGCCGTGTTTCCTGCTCTCTGTGCTAGCGCTATGCTGTGCTGTTGCACATATAACTGCAGCAAGAAGCCTGAAGATGGTTACGCAGTTTTTATGATACCACAAGGAAAGCGCGCCAACTTGCGCAGTAAGCAGTGGCTGCATAACATTGGCCGAAAGAATTTTCTTCCGACAAAGAACAATGTTGTTTGCGAGGAGAGGCGTCTTTCTTACTGCTCGTATCAAAGCCTCCCCTAATGCTGCATCTTTTCTTTTTTTTTTTCATCTTTCCGGCCTGCTCACCAGCGTTTTTCCTGCGGCAATTGGTACGTTACATAAAAATGGGGTTGTCTTCAGTATGCACAATGTTCTGTTGGGACTCCATCACCTCGCACATTCCCAACTGCTGTTATTCAGTAGGAAATGGAGCACTATAGGTTGCTTTCCACTGTCAAGAATTCTGAGCGATGATACCGCGTCTCGATCGCACTTTTCATTATTGTTAGGATACGTTGCCTGTTTTACTCAAAATCGAAATAGCAGCTTGTAGACTAGCTATTATTTTCAGCTTACATCGATGTGTGCGTCAGTCACACTATGAATGCAGGCCCCGAAACAATTAGCGACAAGTATACCTGTGGTATTGCAGGTGATGCGTGCTAGCTAGTCCGCATTGCGTTTTAAGACGAATGCAGATATTCTGTATTATATATACATTCTGCTCTGTATTAGGCCCCAGCCTCGTATTTCTAATATATATTAATGATCTACCATTACCCGTTTCGTGAAAAATCACTCAGTTACTAAAATAATGAGCAAATCGTTCTCCAGAAAAACTTAAACAATATTCAAAATTGGTGCTAAGGGTGAGGTCCTAAACCTCACCAAGTGTAAAGCAATGTCGTCATCTTGCCGTTGTAACGCCTTGGTATTTGAATACGAAATTCCTAACCAGCAAATTGAGCATGTAACCAATTATAAGTACTTGGGTGTTACCGTCTTAAATGATCTCGACTGGTATGTGCATGTGACTAACGTGATCTCATTAGCTAAGAAATCACTTGGGTTTTTACGACGTAACTTAAGGGATACTAAAGCGAAACAACAAATCAGTTTCGACTAATAAAGCGTTGTTTGAGAGCCCTACAGGCAGTCATTTCAAAACAATAGTCTGATTATTAGATGACAAAATGAAGGTCGAAGCATCAGTATTTGAATTTCGCGCCGAAACCCCGACGCCTTTACGTCAGTGTGACGTCAGGGATTCCAAAGTATGTTTTCGGATTTGGGCCGCGTTGGCTGAGTTCATATAGGAGGAGTTCATATAGGAGTTCATATAGGAGTTCATATAGGAGTTCATATACACAGCGTGTTTACAGGAGGTATTCAGAGACCTGGATTGGGAAGAATTGGGGATAAAAGTTAATGGAGAATACCTTAGTAGCTTGCGATTCGCTGATGATATTGCCTTGCTTAGTAACTCAGGGGACCAATTGCAATGCATGCTCACTGACCTGGAGAGGCAAAGCAGAAGAGTGGGCTTAAAAATTAATCTGCAGAAAACTAAAGTACTGTTTAATAGTCTCGGAAGAGAACAGCAATTTACAATAGGCAGCGAGGCACTGGAAGTAGTAAGGGAATACACCTACTTAGGGCAGGTAGTGACGGCAGATACGGATCATGAGACAGAAATAATCAGAAGAATAAGAATGGGCTGGGGTGCGTTTGGCAGGCATTCTCAGATCATGAACATCAGGTTGCCATTATCCCTCAAGAGGAAAGTGTATAATAGCTGCGTCTTACCAGTACTCACCTACGGGGCAGAAACCTGGAGGCTTACGAAAAGGGTTCTACTTAAATTGAGGACGACGCAACAAGCTACGGAAAGAAGAATGATAGGTGTAACGTTAAGGGATAAGAAAAGAGCAGATTGGGTGAGGGAACAAACGCGAGTTAATGACATCTTAGTTGAAATCAAGAAAAAGAAATGGGCATGGGCAGGACATGTAATGAGGAGGGAAGATAACCGATGGTCATTAAGGGTTACGGACTGGATCCCAAGGGAAGGGAAGCGTAGCAGGGGGCGGCAGAAAGTTAGGTGGGCGGATGAGATTAAGAAGTTTGCAGGGACGGCATGGCCACAATTAGTACATGACCAGGGTTGTTGGAGAAGTATGGGAGAGGCCTTTGCCCTGCAGTGGGCGTAACCAGGCTGATGATGATGATGATGGCTGAGTAAAGGTTCCCGAAACTTGCCAGGTTTAATATTTGGTTCCTTTAGAACACAATGTAGTCAATCTGTACCGCTATATAATTAAGTAGGCCCTAGAAGATGCCATAAAGATCCATGACGTCACAGAGACCAGGTGCGGGAACTTTAAGGAGGCGTCGCCACCCGTCTTTGTTGTTGCACCTACTAATTTGTATTGTAAAGAATACAAATTTGTTGCTGTTTATTAAAAAACGACATTTTGTTGTGCCATTACCACAAGCCCGGATTCCGAATCTGCCAGATGCGGAATCTATCCTGCGAGCGCCATAATTCTCTCTTCACAAGACAAGATGCTGCGCCGTCGTGCGGGAGAAGCCTCGGCGAGCAGCGTGTTTAGACGTGTCCGCGTGTGCCCGACAGCCCGGCGCCGCACCTCCCTTGCCTGGAGGTCACCGCGCGCGCGAACTTTGAACCGGGTGGCCAGCGCGGTCGCTGGTTGGACCCCTCGGACGACCGTCGTGTGCTGACTTTGTATTGGGCCGTTTGAGTGACAATGGGCCTCGGGGATTATAAAAGCAGCGACACGCCGCTCGAAAACAGGATCTGCCGACCCCACCGGGAGAGAGTGTCGCTCCCGACTGGGGTGAGATGTGTAACGCGTTTTCGCCGGACGTCGTCGTGCGAGAACAGTCGCGTTTGTTGTGAGCACTCGGCCCCAGTGCCGACCCGTTCATGTCCTGTATGATAACCTGTATATAATGTATAAAGTCCCTTTTGTTATTCTCATCGACGCCAGGCTCGGAGTCATCGCTACCAACGCTCTGTCACGAAACGGGTGACGAGCGCTACGGGACCACAAAGCCGTAATCGTGGTGCAGCGGTACAAGTTCGTAACACTGGCGGCACCGGTTGGATGTCGTAACACTGGCGGCACCGGTGGAAGTTCGTAACACTGGATGGCAGCTACGGGATTGACCGGCATCAGCTACCTCGGCGCGGTGAGTGCCTGAAGTTTACCTCAAACACCAGACTTTCTCTGACACAGGTTATAGTAGCTTCGGGAAGGATTTGGTGTTGCATTGTGATAACCTTGAGTGTTTCAAGCCTAGTAAGAGTGTTTTGGAAACCAGGGGATGCTGAGGGGGTAAACAGGGCAGTGTGTGATATACTTGCATATGTCTTACTAGTAGTGTTATAGTAGCGTACGGCAGGTATATTCAAAAAGGGTAAACAGCAGGAGGACAGTGTGAACGATGGAGAAGTACAAGGTGAAGGAACTTCTCGAAATTTGTGAGGAGTTGGGCATTGAGTTGGGCTCAACCAAAAGAAAGAATGCGATCCTTGAGGTCATGAGGACTGGGGACGTAACGGCTGAGGAAGCCGCAGAGGCCTTGGCGGGTATCAATGAACGTCGGGAAAGGGAGGAAAGGAGAGAACATGAACGTCGGGAAAGGGAGGAAAGGAGAGAACAGGAACGTCGCGAAGAGGAAAAGGAGGAAAGGAGAGAGATTCGTGAGCACGAGCTTAAAATGAAAGAGTTGGAGACCCGAAATAGCTCGCCAGCGCCTAGTCTCACTTCTAATGTTCCAAGAATACGCGATCAACTTCCACCCTTTGTCGTCGGAGAGGATATGGCCAAATACCTCGTGAAATTTGAGCACGTGTGTGAACGGAATAGCATTGAGCGATCCCTTTGGGCACAGAATCTGTTAGCCTTGCTTCCTGGGGAGGCATCAGACGTAATAACTTGCTTATCGAAAGAGGCGTTTGAGAGCTACAGTGATGTGAAGGAAGCGCTACTGCGGAAGTACAAATTGTCGCCCGAAGCTTTCCGGCAGAGGTTCCGGTATGCAAAAAAGGGTAAGGAGTCGAATGTTGACTTCGCGTTTCGTCTAAAAGCCGACCTGGTGGAATGGCTGAAGGGCGAAGAGGTTTTCGACGACCGCGACAAAATTGTCGAATGCATCGCGTTGGAGCAGTTCTACCGTTGCATTGATGAGGATGTCCGGCTCTGGCTGCAAGATAGGCTAAAGGAGGTTAAGCTAAACAAGGCAGCAGAGTTAGCGGAAGAGTATTACACCCGCCGCAGCTTGCACAGCAAGGCAGTGCGCATAGAAAAAGCAGATAGAAGAGATGGGTTTTACGGGAAGCCCGACGAACGGAAGGAAATCACGCGTCGCGAGTTTCGGGACGACGAGTCCCTTCCCAAAGAAACTGTAAGGGATGGACAGAATGCATCTCAGAATGATGACGATGGTCCGAAACAGCGAAACGAAATGACGCGTTCTTTTGAAAAACGGAGACCGTTAACCTGCTACAATTGCAAAAAGCAAGGGCACATCGCTGCAAGCTGCCCAGAGAGAATTGCTTTTGCAACGGTACAGGAAACTCACAAAAACATACGTCTATTGGAGCCCTATGTGCAGGAAATTAAGGTAAACGGCAAGAAGTGCCGAGCACTGCGGGACTCTGCAGCAACTATGGACGTTGTTCACCCGTCTTTCGTCTCCTCGAGGGATTTTACGGGAGAGTGCGTTAGGATACGGCAAGTGGCCGAGAAGGAGAGTGTCTGTTTACCGATCGCAACGGTTAGCATTGAAGGAGAATTTGGGAAACTTAACACCGAAGCCGCTGTGTCAGCCGCCCTCCCGGAGCAATTTTCCTACCTCTTCTCAAATAGCTCGGAGCAGCTGCTGAGGGATCAGGGCAAATCATTCTTTGCCGACGTGGCGTACATGGCCCCCACGCGATCCAAAGCGCGCCCGCTGTCGAGGGAACTTGACTTAGCGTCGGTGAGCGAAAGGCGGTGCGGCACACGGACCGATCACGGTAACTTGAGTGGCGAGCAGTCACGGGAGAGGCAGAGCTCGGAGGCTGGCCTAGACGAGCGGGTCCTGGAAGTGAGTGGGAGTGACGCGTGCAGTGCTAGCCGCGATATAGACTCGACGCCGCAATTAGGCGACGCGGGCTCCACACTCGCTCCGGTTTCCGCCAGCCGGCAGGAGCAGGCTGCAGTTGAAAGAGAAACTCGGATTCGCGAGCAACAGCAAGATTGTTCACTAGCCGATCTGAGGAAGAACGTCAAACGGGGAGTGAAAAAAAAGAGGGTTTCATTTGGCAAGGAATCTGGCTTAGTGTACCGCCGCTACACGGATAAGCAGGGTCGCAGATATAAGCAGCTTCGGATTCCGCGAAAATATCGCCGGGAAAAATGAATGACCTCATTTGCTTCCTCAGTGGTATGTTTTCGGTCCAAGCGATTTCAAGGGGACCATTCTATTTGTCATTATTATTGCTGATTATTAATTGTTTCATTTTGTTGTGTTGATGATTTGAAAACTGATTGTTTAAGCCTTGTGTGCTAGATCGTACACCTGCCTCTTGTTGCAGCGGGAGAAAAAAAGGGGAAAACAATTTAGTTAGGTTGATTTGAATTATGGCCTTGTCTGGTGTTTGACGGGAGACAGAGGGCACTTGTTCGTGTTGGGTGTTGCCTTTTGCCGGTCGGTTTGCAAGCTGCAGAACGACCAAGCGGGACCAGTGGCGAGAAGCAAGGTCTTAGGAACGACCCGAGCGGAGCTGATCAAGGTGCCTTGGCGACGACGTGGTGAGCAGAGCTCCTGTCCTGGCGAGTCGGACCTGGGCACGTGATGTTACCTGGCGTCCCGACACTGGACGTGAACTTGGACGAGCCTGACGAACGTGCGCGCCTGGCATCCGAGCCACGTGGAGGCAGCTCGTCTTCCCGGCGCCTTATCTGAGGGCGGGGATGCTGTTGTGCCATTACCACAAGCCCGGATTCCGAATCTGCCAGATGCGGAATCTATCCTGCGAGCGCCATAATTCTCTCTTCACAAGACAAGATGCTGCGCCGTCGTGCGGGAGAAGCCTCGGCGAGCAGCGTGTTTAGACGTGTCCGCGTGTGCCCGACAGCCCGGCGCCGCACCTCCCTTGCCTGGAGGTCACCGCGCGCGCGAACTTTGAACCGGGTGGCCAGCGCGGTCGCTGGTTGGACCCCTCGGACGACCGTCGTGTGCTGACTTTGTATTGGGCCGTTTGAGTGACAATGGGCCTCGGGGATTATAAAAGCAGCGACACGCCGCTCGAAAACAGGATCTGCCGACCCCACCGGGAGAGAGTGTCGCTCCCGACTGGGGTGAGATGTGTAACGCGTTTTCGCCGGACGTCGTCGTGCGAGAACAGTCGCGTTTGTTGTGAGCACTCGGCCCCAGTGCCGACCCGTTCATGTCCTGTATGATAACCTGTATATAATGTATAAAGTCCCTTTTGTTATTCTCATCGACGCCAGGCTCGGAGTCATCGCTACCAACGCTCTGTCACGAAACGGGTGACGAGCGCTACGGGACCACAAAGCCGTAATCGTGGTGCAGCGGTACAAGTTCGTAACACTGGCGGCACCGGTTGGATGTCGTAACACTGGCGGCACCGGTGGAAGTTCGTAACAATTTGCAAAACAAACAAGACGTACTATTCCGAAAGACGGAAAATTCAAACCTTGCTCTTATGCCCACCCATCATGTAATGTCCAGTTGGACCTTTCAGCTATAATAATAAAAAAAAACAACGAAAGGTTGAAGTAGGCGATGACACAAAGAAACAAGCACTCTCTCTCCCTCTCTCTCTCTATTATATATATATATACATATATCTATATATATATACATATTGCTATATATATATATATATATATATATATATATATATATATATATGGATGGATGGGGCGGCGCATACGCCACCACCCTGATGTTCCTAATTTGACACAGTTTGTAACCTCCCCTTCCCATAATTATATTTACTTTCTTTCATAGAGAAGCTTTTCTTGCCTCTTCCTTCCACTTTTCGAGTTCTGGCTGCCGTTTCGCGCGATCGGCCGGTATTACTATTGTTATTATTAATGTTGTTATCACTATTATTGCTATTAATCGCGCAAACACAGCGCAAACCGAGTCGTCGTTACAGCGCCACTGTCGAGCCGTCATCGCCTTGGCTCCGTCGCTACAGACTCGTCGTCTTGCCGTCATGGTCGTTCCATCGTCGTGATTCTGTCGTGGTGGTTTCAGTGTCATGCACGCCATCGTCGTTATTCCATAGTCGTCCGGCCCACTGTCGTCGTCGCCGCCACGCCAGCACCTATGTCGTAATGCTGCTCCCGTCATGCCGTCATACAGTCGTCATTAATTATGCCATCGTGGACGTTCCATCGTCATCATTCTAGCACAGTCATCCCGTTGTCGTCACGCCATCGTCGTCGATGTCGTCATTCCACTGTCGCCGTGCAGTCGTGGTCGTCACACCGTTGTCACCCTGTCGCAGTGATTCGGGTGTCGTCATGCATTCGCGGTCGTTCCATCTTCGTTATTCTGTCGCAGTGATTGCAGTGTCACCATTCCAGCGTTATCGTACAATCGTCGTCGTACAGTAATGGTCGTTCCGTCGTCACCGCGTCGTCGTCACATAGACGTGGTCGTCGCGCCGTGGTCATTCCTTCGTCGTCACGCATGGCATGCGCATAATCGAGCGTCCCAAGTTCATGCTGAGTGAGGCGCTTCCCGCTGAGCATATGTCAGACTTGGTCGTGTACTGCTGATAGCAGAGTTGTTGTTGTTGTTGTTGTTGGTGGTGGTGGTGGTCATCGTCGTCGTCGTCGTTTATATTGGCATCCCCTTTGAAACGGGGCGGCGACAAATAGTCACCTAGGCTGCTTGAGCTAATCTATTAAATTATAGGGTGGTTTTTTTAGAAAACACAAAATTTTAAAAAATCGCCTGTGGCGGAAAGCGCAATTGTAGTCTTTGTGCTGGATTACTTGAAGCGGCGGACATTGCTCGAAAAAGAAAGCGGAATGCATAATCGACAAATTAAAGTCATTTTACTAATTACCTTTGGAATTATTCACCTTCTACCACATAGGTTCAATTTACGAATTATAGCTGGTGAGTATGCAAGACATATCCACTTGGAACGACTTCTAAGGAGCGCACTGGTTTCGAGATTTGCGCCATGAAACTTGTGGTAAAAATGCACCATTGTTCTACTTACTTAAAAAAAAAAAGTTCACCCGGCATACATATATTCCAGTCTAACATCTTGCATATCTCTCCTTGATTTTTTTTCTCTCTCCATTAATTTCTATATTGTACAGTTACCTATGTATGTAATGACTCCGGCTCTACCCATCTCTTCCCTTCTTTTCCACCAATACTCTAAACGTCGAGCTTGCTAATCTCGACTCCTGACCAATTAATGCTTCCATCCGCTTTCAATCTCAGCGCCTCTGAAAGGTGGACGTCTCCTATGGGTCCTGTTGGGCGAATATCTTGGCATTCCATTACGATTTGCTGAGCGTTCTACGGACTTATGCCTCATCCGGTGATGACGATGATGTTTATTATCATCCCATTTGAAACGGGCCGGCGACAAATAGTCAGCTAGCCTGCGTGATTTAATCATGTTTTACTACATCTATCGTCATCTAGTATTTTGCCTATCTTATCTCGAGCTTTACTTTTGTATTCAAAGGGGTTCTGAACCACGCCTCGCGCTTGCTGAAAGAACATAGCCCGCGGATGGCATACGCTCCTGTGAGCATTTCAGCCAAGTTTTGCAGTCGTGCGCGGCGCGTGTGGAACGCAAGCGGAGCGCGAAGTCACCCTCCTCTCAAACGCTCTCTTTTCAACAGAAGCCTGCTCCGCACTCTTTTCCGGAAGCTTTATTTCGTAATGCAGTAGATTTCCATACACGGATGACATTGGCCAGCAGCGGACATCAATCAAGAAGGGTGTTTCAATCAGTGCACTTCTTCCTACTGTTACTGCGCATAATTATTGACGCAGTTTAATAAACATGCTGAAGTAAGCGAAAATATGCTTTCGAATTTCCATAATTACGTGCTTCCTGAAGAAGCTGACTACCGTCTGCTCACGCTCGGCTGCGGCCGCCCGCGTATAGGAATTAAACTTAGGCCCCCTTGCTTATCGGTGTGGTCCTAGCCTTAAACACTCAACTAGCCTCGAACCACGAGAAATGGTCAGACCACACGCATGATTGCCAGCGCGCGCTCACTCCTGACCGCTCCTGGTTAGACGCCATGGCAGACTTCGATTCGCACTGAGCTATTGACTGCGCTTAAAAATGCGCTACTAGGATGTAGCTATACTATCCGTTCGTCAAGGTGGTGCTGGACGAAGCCGGTCCGCACCACGTAGCTAGCACGGCCAGACTGCTGAATACGAGCGCGAGCGCGCACTCAAACCCCGTCGTGCACAAAGCAAACGCTGCGCATACGCACTACTGTTAAATGTAGCTGCGCTCTGCTACGTAGCATAGATACCACGGCCGCCGCCGAATCTGCTGGCTGAGCTCACTGCGGCTCGCCGAGGATAACCGCGTTTCGCGCGTCGTGTAGGCGCCAAAATCGGAAACAGTGGCGTTTACGTGAACATCCAAAATCAAACATGAACTACGAGTCACGGTGACGTTCAGTAGGCGGAGCGTTGTGGTCACGCGGCACCAGCCGCTCCGTCATAGCCTTCGTTCGCAGTGCAAGCCATTGCGCGGAAGCACCGCGAAGGGGGTGTTTGACAATAACTCCGCTTCTGCTCAACGCATTGAAGCACATTATGTGGTAAAATAGCTTTGAAATAGTCTATTTTAACTTCAAATGCATTTCTCTACTTCGATAAAAAAGTGGTTCAGGGCCCCTTTAAACTCTCTATCAGTTATCGCACCGTTAGTTAGTTATCGCACCGCAGCTTTCTGAGCAATAAGAAGCCCGTTTGAAAGCTAAAGTCATTTGTTGTAGTCAGCTGTCACCCCCATAGATCGCTGTGCAATAAAGGCTGGCAGCTCTGGAAGATTTTTAAAGCTATCCGACTCCTGACACCCGCTCGTGGCTTATGTTCTTGTGCTTAATATTTGTATTACGAGGGCCGTTTTTTTTTCAACCTCCGGTAGGCTATACATAAAAGACAAGTTCATCTAAAACAATAATTTTATTACCAAAAGATTAGTAAAGTAACGGTCACTTTTCGACGTAATCACCGAAGAGATTGAGGCATTTGTCATATCTGTGGACAAGCTTTGCAATACCCTCTTCAAAAAAAGTTGCCGCCAATGAATTCAAGTAGTCATTGACGTTGGTTTGAAGATCGCCATTGGTTTGAAAGCGCTTCCCACCAAGCCACTTCTTCAGTCCAGGAAAAAGATGAAAGTCACAGGGTGCTAAGTCTGGACTGTATGGCGGATCATTCGAAAATGTCCCATCCAAATTGTTCGAGAGGCCGTTGAGTTGCTCCAGCAGTGTGTGGACGGGCATTGTCATGGATCAGAACAACTCTAGCGGTCAGCTTTCCTCTTCGTTTGTTCTGAATGGCTCTACGAAAACGTCGTAAAGTTTCACAATAAACAGCTGCAGTGATTGTGGTTCACGGCTCCATAAACTCCACAAGCAACACACCTTGTTGATCCCAAAACACAGCAGCCGTGGTCTTTCTGTTGTTGAAGGTTTTTTTTAAATTTCTTTGGTTTGTTTGGTGAATTTGAATGCATCCATTGTTGTGATTGTCGTTTTGTTTCCGGTGTGTCGTATTGAACCCAGGTTTCATCCCCAGTCACGATTGATTTCAAAAGGTTGTCTCCTTCATCCTGATAACGCTCAAGGAACTCCAAAGCTGACGCCATTCGTCGAGTTTTGTGGCCGTCCGTCAACATTTTTGGGACCCAACGTGCACAAAGTTTTTTGTAGCGTAACCGTTCAGTAACAATAGAGTACAAAACAGACCTTGAAACTTCTGGAAATTCCGTAGATAAAGCAGTAATGGTGAATCTGCGGTTTTCTTTAACCATTCTGTCAACTCGTTGAACCAGGTCATCTGAAACGACAGATTTGCGTCCTTGGCCCCCTTCATCATGCACATCATTACGTCCATATTTAAAATTTCAACACCATTCACGCACAACACCATCACTCATGAAGTTCTCCCCATACACTCGACTCATTCTCCGATGGATTTCTGCAGCACCATGGCTTTCAGCCTTTAGAAAACGAATAACACTTCGCAATTTACACTTGGCGGGAGCAACAATAATGACAGCCATGTTTACGTGGCTGTAGCACAATGCCGACTGACGCCTGAATGTCAACAATGGCGGAGTGTGTAGCGCGAGAGCTGCGCAGTTACCTACAGCGCATGTCCGCTTTCTGCTGCCCGCGTAGCGCCTGCACGGAGCGATCGGAGGTTGAAAAGAAAACGGCCCTCGTATCTATGTCTACGAAAATAATTTGTATCCTTTGAATCCTGCACGTATTCCCGAAAGCTTATCACATGCTGTCAGGCTAGTTGGTGCGGGAACGAGTCCACTCGTTACAATCCCAATTTCCATCGGAAAAACTGTCATAAGGAAACTGGTCAGACCAGTCAGCTGGTTCGATCCCATGTCGAGATAGAAATTGTTTGACTATATACTGAATTCAAAAAAAAGGGGGGGGGGATATCGCTGAAATCGTTGCAACGGCGGCAACTTTAAAAGTTTATCTCAGTGGTGCGCACCTTACTCCGAACGACTGCACGTATCGAGAGAAAAGAAGGACCCATCACGGAACTGCGCGACCGCCGCGTTCTCGGCAGCCCAACACTCGCACGTATACGCTGAACTTCCACGTCCCTTCACACATGCGCGCGCGCGCGCACACACACACATACGCGCCTGTAGCTCCAGTACGGAGCCGTCGGAGTGGTGGTGACGGTCAGACTAGACGTACGGCCACTTCCACCGCCCTCACTGCCCAGTGCTCCTTGTCTTGCTACTAAAAGTGTGTGTCCACATTTCCACGCGGCGACACCGCGAGAGAAGAGCCGAACCAGTTGCCTCTCCAGCTGCCTTTCCATTTGTTTCACAAGCTGAGCCGCCGGAAGTCTCTGACTCAGCTATAGATGAGGACGAGCTAGTGTCGGCTTTGAAGTCTATGAAGCATAATCGCAGTTCAGGATCCGATGGTCTGACAGTCGAATTTTATGTGAAGTTTTGGACACTGTTAGGGAAGCGTTCACATAATTGGTGAACAGGCTACTCATTGAAGGGACTCTGTCAGCATCTCAGCGGGAGGGGCTAATCACTCTCCTTTGTAAGGATGAGTCGAGAAGCTCCGATCTAAGAGCATGGCGTCCAATCACACTTCAGAACTGTGATTACAAGCTCACAGCAAAGTATCTGTGTATGCGACTCACGCCAGTACTCAACACTGTTTGGGTCCATACCAGGCATGTTGTGTCCACGGACGCTCCACTCAGCTTCACTATTTAGCAGTGAGGGACCATCTCCTGTGGGCAAATACCAGGAAACTTCCAGGTATTCTGTGCTCCTTCGATCAGGAGAAGGCTTTCGATATCATTAGTCATAGGTACCTCTTCTGGGTTTTGGAAGAGGTTGGTTTTAGTGTGAGTTTTCGGCTGATGGTCCAAGCTTTGCATTCTCAACCGGCTTCTGCTGTTCTCATATGGGATCGCGTATCGGAGGCATTCAGTGTGGGACGTGGTGTACGGCAGAGTGTACGGTGTATGACCCTCTCTCGCCTGCCTACTACGCACTCGCTTTTGAACCGCTTCTGCAGAGGTTGTCCCGTGACAGTAGAATTGGCAGGTTCCTACTCCCACCAGGTCACCCTCCCCCTTCCCCCCTCTCCCCACTATCTGTTGCACTCTTTGCTTATGCAGATGTATTATCCATTGTCGTCCCGGACGAGGCATCAGCTTGCATCGTCTTGGATGTCATGGACAGTTACTGCGGGGCAAGCGGTGCATGGTTGAATAGGTCGAAAAGTGCAGCCATGTACTTGAACTCCACTCCGTCCAGTCCGCAGCCCGTTCATGGTCCACCCGTGAAAACGCGGTTGCGCATTCTAGGTTTCCCATTCGAAACAGACGGTCTCTCTTCTGAAAACTGGCAGCAGGCTAAGGCGAAGCTTGAAACCAGGATTCAGGAATTCAGCGCGTTATCATGCCCATTGACTGCTCGAGCGACAATTCTTCGCTCGCTTCTGTTTTTGTTCCATACGTATGTGGCGTGTGTGTCTCCTGTTCCACCCCGAACCAAGCTAATCTTGGAGAGGGTCCTCTTTCGCTTTCTATGGAAAGGGACAACTGGCTGTGTAGCTCGTCAGGTGCTCAAGTTGCCCAATGATAAGGGAGGACTCGGAATTCCCGACCTGGGCATCGTGGCTACTGCATTACACGTCAGGTGGACCCAGGTCGCCCTTAACTCGGATATCCTCCTGACTCGAAACTTTACTTCCTTTTTTCTTAGCACCCGACCCCGCTTGTTTTCACAGAGCCCACTTTCCCACTGTGTGCATCGCTCAGGTTCCCCGTCCACCATTTATGCGGCGGCTGCCAATTCTCTGGTATGCCTCCGCAAGGTTCATCCCGGCATCGACGTAGTTTCAACTCCAATCCAAGAACTAGTCGATATCCTCACCGTCCGTCTTTCGTCGTCTACCCGGAAGTCACAACAGTGGATGGCAAGCTGTGGGATTGGAAGCCAGATAACGCCTGCTACACCGCTTAACGACAGCCACGAGGGCCACCGGCGTCAGCTACTTTGGAGGGGGTGAGTGCAGTGGCGTAGCAACGAGGGGGGCCGGGGGTTCCGGGTGCAAGGGGCTAGTGGGGGGGGGGGTGTCACATACGTCTGGAGACACCCCTCTTTCCGCCAGCTACACCCGGGGGGGGGGGGGGGGTGACAGAAGACCATTGGGCCCCGGGTGCTAGACGACCTAGCTACGCCAGGTGAGTGCCCGACGTTTGCCTTTCGCATCGCCAGACCTTTGTCGCACACGTAAATGCTAAGGACAATTGCTCAAGTATTCTGAAAGAGTTGTAGTGGTTTTGTCTTAGTTCGATACAGGACCTTCTTGATGTTTGCCAGGATATGGGCATTTCGGTTGCTGCTGCAAGGCGAAAGAAAGCCATTCTGGACGTTATGAGGGCACAAGAGGTAACTGAGGAGGAAGTCGAAGAGGTTTGGGGAGGAATTCTCGAGAGGAGAAGCGAGAAAAAAATGCGCGAGGAGGCAGAGGAAAAAAAGGCGTGAAGAGCGAGGTCATGCTCTTAAAATGAGAGAACTAGAAATGGAGCAAATTCGAACCAGCTCGGCGCGTTCAAGTCCATTTTTCGGTGGAGACGATACGCCTAAACTGAGAAAACATGACCTGATGCTACCATACAGGATAGGCGGTGACATCGCACCTTTTCTCGTGAATTTCGAACGTTGCGGGGTCCTCCTGCTCTGCTCTTGGGACAAAGGAACGACAACACAGTAGTGCAAACAATCACAAGGGCATTTATTGCACCTTTCATAGATCAATGCCTGCTAGCCGAGTTGCTATCCACAAAACATGCCGATGGGCGCGCGACAAATCTAGAAGTCCGACTCACCACGACCGCATAGCGAGCGAATATGTTCGCCCCATGCTGGATCCCCACGCCTGGTCCTTCGCGTGTAGTCACACGAACGGTGGCGCATTCCAAGGCGGCCACGCGAGACGGTCTCGCAGAAGCATGGGTCGGCGCACGTGCGGCACGGCACGTCCGTCCCACTTGCTTCCCGAACCCCAAAAGTGGAAGCGCCTTGTCTCCCGGCGCCCAAGTAGCCCCGCCTGTCGGCGGCGTTAGCAGCGCAACACTCGCGCCATCTCTCGCACTGCGCCCCAACCACATCCACCGCCGCGGGCATCACGCAGGCCACGCGGCGAAGACGCACTACACGAGACGCGCTATGCGGGAAAAACATCAGGGGACCCGCGACAGTCGCGCATCCCCACAACGTACGGGTGAAAAGATAGGGCTGGACGAAAGCCTTTGGTCTGAAAAACTTCTTTAAGTTGTTCTTTAAGTTGTCCCAGGAGAGACCGCGGAAGTTCTCGCACGCTAGTCTAAAGAATATCTATGGAAAGGTAAAAGACGCGCTTCTTCGCGAATACCGCCTCTCTGCCGAGGCATCTCGACAGCGGTTTAAACAGGCAAAAAGGGGCAGCGAGTCGCACACTGAGTTCGCGTACGAGTTGAAGTCTAACTTAAAAGAGTGGCTCAAAAGTGCAGAAGTGTATGGCAACCACGACAAGGTGCTTGAATGCATAGCACTGGAGCAGTTTTACCGAGTTCTTCCAGAAGAAGTTAGACTTTCTGCAGGACAGGCTCCCAGAGGTAGACCTAGAGAAGGCAGCGCAGCTCGCAGAGGAATATTACACGCGCTGAAACTTACAAGAAAAACCGATTCAGGAAGATAGGCTAGGAAAAAAGGGCTATTCTGTAAAACGGTTTTCCCCTCGCAGCCCAATTTTGCCAAATAAGAAATAATCTACGAGAGACGAGTTCAGCAAAGGAGTATCGACTAAGGCTGTCGTGGCGAGGGAAGGGCTAGCAGAGACAGCCCAGGCGGCTGGGGCCGCTAAAGCTAAGGCAGACGTAGAGCGCGCGTTTGAGGCCCGGAGACCAATTATCTGCTTCCGTTGCAACAAGGAAGGCCATATTTTCTCAAATTGCAAGAAGAAAACCGCGTTCGCCAACATTAGCCATTCAGACGAAAATCTGAGGCTGCTCGAGCCATATATGCAGGAGGTCGTGGTAAACGGGAAAATGTGCAGGGCACTTCGCGATTCCGCCGCCGCCATGGAT
Source organism: Dermacentor albipictus (assembly GCF_038994185.2). NCBI lineage: Eukaryota > Metazoa > Arthropoda > Arachnida > Ixodida > Ixodidae > Dermacentor > Dermacentor albipictus. The sequence continues at coordinate 50,290,944 of NC_091821.1, forward strand.
ATTACTCATCCGCCCTGTGTTTGCGCCTGGATCAGACAAGTCCCAGATGAGCAGAGCGCCTGCTTGCCAGTTGCCAGGGTAACCCTCGAGGGCGCTTTTGGGAGGTTACAAACGGAGGCCGCCATGAGTCTAAGTTTACCCGAACATAATTGATATCTTTTTTTCGAACAAATCGGAGCAGCTTTTAAGAAAGGAGGGCCGGTCGCTCTCTCTACCAGTCTCGCTTGCATGGCATTAACGCGATCGCCGTCACGTGCCCACTCAGAGAAACGTGAAAGCTCATCTTCAAACGAGGAAACTGATAATGTAACGTCCTCACAGCGGCAGCCTAGGCCGGGATATACGGCTGGTGAAAAGCAGAGGACTCAGGCTTGTGACGGATCAATTATCGGATCAATGACAGCGGGTGAGGAGCCTTTCGAGACTCGGGAAAACGGGGCGCCTAGGGCTGAAGTGGAAGGTTCACTGCTTAGTCCCGCATCTTTTTGCTGGGAGCAGCTTGGGTTGAACGAGAGGCGCTTGTCGCGGCTCAGAAAAGTGACCCTTCGCTAACTGTGCAGCAGGATAATGTAAATGAAGGAGTAGCCCGAAAGAACATCTCGTTCTACACTAGGTCAGGTCTCAAGTACCGGAAATATCAGGATTTCAAGGGTCGGACATATACCCAACTACTCGTGCCAGATAAGTACCGATCACAGCTTTTAGAGTTAGCGCATGGGAATGCTTGGGCGGGTCACTTCGGTATCAAGAAGGCAAAGGTTAGGCTGCGCAAGATTTCTATTGGCCAGGATGCTGGAAAGAGGTTGAAACACTTGTTCGATCATGCGACGCATGTCAGCAAGTTGGTAAATCCAATGACAAGTGACCGAATTTCACTCGGAGCGAGACAGGGCAAAATATAATCTTTCATCGATAGCCTCGACTGTGTCTTGCCTGCCCGAATGACTGCTATAGGAATTGCTGTGCAATCTATTTTTTAGCTGTTTATTCTCTTTGAATCTGTCTTCTTTGAGAAGCCTATTTGTGAAGGTCTGTATTCCGGGCTCTTTATCGGGAGCGTGTTTCCTGTTTAGTACAATAACAGTAATGGTGCTGTTGAGAGCACAGAGGGGGTTAGAGCGTTTGCTTTCATGGAGTTTGGTCTGGCGTTGTGGAGAGCATTGGGAGGGTGCTCACTTTCACCGAAGTGGTTGGTTTTGATCTTTGGTCACTCCGTGAGCTTTCTCAGATCCAAGCAAAGGAAAGACCAGCGGATGAAAGGGCGGCAAAACTACTTCCTTAACCCCATCAAGGACGTCACTCAATCAGCCCATCGCATACGCCGAGCCACGTCGAACAGCTCGACTTCTGGATGTATTATCTGGTGGTGAGAGTGCTGCTGTGCCATACCACATGGCTATCATCGAGGGGACGGGAGCTGCCATACTACGTGTACCACGTGCATATCAGCCAGGCGACGGGAGCTCCCACTTCTCCGCAACGAATCAAGAATTCGATGAAGGGGACTTCAAGAAGCATCCAGCCATCTCCGAGGCGAATCAAGAATTCGACGGTTCAAGTTTTTGATTAATGTGGACTACCTGGGGCAACGTGCACCTAAATATAAGCACACGAGCGTTTCTGCATTCCGCACAGTCGAAATGCGGCTGCCGCGCCCAGGATCGAATCCGTGACCTCGAGCTCAGCAGTGCAACGCCGTAGCCACTGGGCTACGTCTGTGGCTTTGAATCCAGTCGGCACACGCTCATACAACACCAGCACGAATCTTTTCTGCAACACGTACGTAGGCTGACGTCATACGACTAACTTTCTTGGCTCACGGTTTTGTGGTGGTCAATGTGAAAGACATCAAAAACAATGCTGCCAGAAAATGCCAAGGGGTCGCAGTACTGCAGTACTGACTTCCACATTCACAGTGGAGTGCTAGATTTCCATCTGTACAGGTATCTCAGCTGGCCATCATAAGAAGAGCACAGCAAGAAATGATTAGTCATTAATGAATTCATTTATGTTGGTTTATGATGAATACCCTGGTTGTTGTGATTACGGTATGGATGAGTTGTCATCATTTTTGTTAATGCAAGTTGCAACTAGTGCACAATGCTTAAAGTTTTCTGATGCTCCATATGTGCGACTGTGGGTTCCACCTTCTAAGGGCCTAGTCAGCCTTGTTCAGGTGCAAAAATAATACTTGGTAACATTATCGCGGACTTCGATGTTTGTAAACATAATCTTCAATGAGCAAAAAGAGTGCAACTGTTTTTTCAGACAGTGTTTTAATGCAATTCACTGTGGCTTGCTATCCGAGATTATCGAGTTCCACACATGTTGTATTTCTAAATTATTGATGGCCTGAGCATGAAGCCTGACAGTGGCTATCGACAACGTTGAACCACATAATAATAATGTGCCGGAAGTCCACTGTGAGCTGTAAGGTGAGCCGGGCCATTGTACAAAAATCCAGAATAATGTCGACTTTATAGCGCCCCAATATCTGTTTTGCATTTCGCTTTTATCAAAGCGTCGCCGCTGTAGCAGTGATGTGGCACAAAGCATTGACATTTTATTGGCATGCAAATACTCTGAGCACATTTCATCGTTACATCCACGCATCATCTCAAGAAGCGGCTAATCAATTAGAAAGCGAAAAACTGAGTCGGATAATAAGGGCTTGCAAGTGTGTCGAAGTTCCACGAAAGAACGAGCTGCTCGAAAACCGAGCTGAGCCATGCCCATACTCTATTGAACTGCTAAGACAAAGCAAAATATGAAAATATAGGATGTGGTGATGTTCAGTGATACACCGTAGGCGTCTTTCTTGCATTGGGATTGTCACTACTCCAGCAGAAAGGTGCCAGCAAGTCAGCGACTTTCACATCATGAACGCATGCAGTGGCATACAACATTTCTCCTTTAAGACGAACGAAGGAGGAAGTGGTTAATTTTGATATTAGCTTGAAGTCACAAGAAAAATTTGCCCCATTTCTGTTGCTCTAAGCAAGAGCGTGCACACCATTATGTTGCTAGCAAATGCAGGTAGAGCAGTTCGTCTGCACTAGTGCTGACTCAACCTAACATGAGAGGCGCTGATTGGTGCTGCTCTTCGCATTGGGCACTCACAGGAAGACTACAAATGGAACTTTGCAGGGTGATATGGGCTGGAGAAGTTTTGAAGTGAGGAAAGCTCAAGGTAAAATTGATTTTGGAGAACAGGTGAGGAAGTAAATGGGTTGCAAGGGTGTTCAACTATTTGTGCAGGGAACGTATTGGCTCACAGTGGGGATAAAGAACTAGGAAGCTTACTGGTGTTCAACTATTTGTGCAGGAAACCTATTGGCTCACAGTGTGGATAAAGAACTAGGAAGCTTACTAGCAAGTATGTGGTATAGTAAGCAACATGGCAACAAAGAACGTCAAACACAAAGTCAGAAAGGTTGAGACAATCTCATGGGTGGCGGCAATGAAAAATAAATCTGCTATGAGTACCTAAGAGACAAAAAACGATATCAGGAACGAAGCAATTTATGTTAACCTAGAGGGAAGCTCTACTTCTTGAAGCGAGATCAAGATGCATTAAACACGTAGTTATAAAGCGAGGCACACGAAGGAAGAAGATGCAAGTACTTGCTGTGCTAAAGCTAGGGAAATTATGGAACATGTTTTATTAGAATGTGAAGATATCTACCCAGCTGTTATTTTAGGCTCCGCTGGCCTCCTTGAAGCCCTTGGGTTCGGGAATAGCAGCGAGAAAGTAAACATGCCTGCAGTAGAGATTTGTACAAGGCCATTGGGAGGTATGGTGGCAGAAAAGTAGGGAGACTACAAACAATGGAGGCATACGAAAACAAAGTTCCCAACCATGGTTCAGAAAGCTTGATGCTGGGAATTTTTGTCTGTATGAAAAATATAGGTAAGACATTAGGCAAATCAAGAACAAGTACTTGTTGATGCAACCCACTGCCCCATTTCAAACGAAATTCTTGATATAACGAAGTATTTAACTTTTCATAGCCTCCTATCCATAGAACACCATGTATTTAGAACTTCAATACAACGAAGTGTGTTTGCATGCGATTTCAGTATAAGGAAATTTCACTGTCGCTGCGAAGGAATGCCGAGACATTAAATGGAAACTTCCGCGGCGCAGATGGTCAGATGATTGAATTACAAGCGGCAGATTGCAAACGCGCCTCTCAAATCGCGTGCCGCCGCACCATGTTCCGTATAAAGTCTAAGTGCGATAAGATCCTATCGCGTCCTGCGCGAACTGTGGGCTTTAGCTGAGAGGGAAAGTGTGCGAGGGTGAGACAAGAAAAATGGTGGCTTCACGGGTGTCGCCTTCCCGCGCGAGCAAAGGGAAAGGGGGGAGGGGGTAAGCTGGCGCGCGTATCGATTTCGGGCGGGCTCCGCCGTGGCTGCGCATGGCTGTAAGCGTGGCTGAGCGCATACTGTAAGGGATTGGGGTCGGACATGAAATAGATGGTAGCTGGCCTGGCCCATGGCGTCTTCCAACTCATCCACGCTGAGGACGTTGTTGAGAGAGACTTGTTCTCATCGAGAACGAGGAACATGGGATTTATTTACAGTATTTGCATGAGAACGTTACAGTTCGTCAGTCTAGCATGACTAGGTGAGAATGCACATTCAGCAGCCACGCCACGGCTGCTTATAAACACTCTGTCCCCCCTAGATCCCTAGGTGAGGGAAAACGGCCGCTCAACCTTCGACCAATTCGGAGCGTCCAAAGTCATCGTAGCCGACCCGCCTTTGCGGGGGAGGGTTTACACACTCACTTCCGCACAGGTTTCACTGACCATATCAAAGTGAGAAGGTTTTCACAGACACGGGTCTTGCCCGGAGCAGGCGCCTCTTGATCCCCGAGTTGACCCCGCAGACAGTGGCCGCCGCGTTTGCCCACTGACTGACGACTTCTAAGGCTCGTGAGACGGCGGCGCAAAACATCTTCCAGGAGTTCCCCCGCTTCAAACAAACCGTGACGGTGACGGCGAATCCACTAATACTTGGTCCGCCGACTGCGTCTAGACATCCCGGCGCCGTTCGGCTGGGGACGCGGCGCATTGTCGTCCTTACAAAGCGAGTCGTCGCAGCGGGGTGGGAAGGCTCGGAGGTCCCTTCTCCTCTAGATCGTCAGCCCCGCAGCTGTGGCGGGCAGGTAGAATTTTGTAGGTCGGTACATCTGCAGGCCGATCGTAACAATACACAGCTGCGCACCCTGCTTTAGAGGTACTCTGCCACTTGTGCAAAGATGGGCGTGCCGAGACGGCGTGGCATCATGTAAGCTGTCTTCCCGCGCGTTTAGTATTGGAGGTTTTGTAATCTTGAGTTTTGGTGACTCGTTGGGGCAAGAAGCAGACGAAGCATTCGCTACCTGCTGCCGGCGCTTTTCATGATAGCGTTGTCCCAGTGCGCGTGACGCTATCAGCCGCGGGTGCGGAGTGCACGCGAAAGGGTGGCTGGCTTCACTTAATTCGTACCGCCGAGAAGATATCGTCGACGTACGTGGCATGAAACCATATCATTCGTCGCCGACTCCCAAATTTATCAAAATGAATTCTTTTGTCAGTGAAATTTGCTTTTCTTTGATTGCCTGATAATTCTGAGAATCTTGCGGCCCCTTCCCGTGAAACAAAAGTCGATCGGCGACTGTACTTATTTGCATAAAAGTTCGAATTTCAAAAGAACGAAATTTTGATATAACGAAGCAAATTGTTGATTTTATTGATTTCGTTATATCGAGGTTTAACTGTATTAGATCAGACTGGTTTTTTGAGAAGACAATAATTGACATGTATCACAAAACTCTGCTGCCATAAGCCAGAGAAAGAAAACAGTCATTAGGAGTTTTCGGATAAAGTGCAACGTACGGGTATACTTTGCAGCACCAGGAGAGCCGGAAGCGTGCAGAATGCCCACCTACTTACTAAGGCTGACATGGCGGCAAATGCGGCACAGAGGCAGTCCAACTGTACAAAAATGCTAGTGGCAAGCCTTCCACAACAGCATGCAGCGCGCTGGCATGAGACAACTCAGAAATATGTGAACGAATCGAAGACCATGATGCGAGCAACGGAATGCACACATTTTGACCGATGAGCGGGTGAGGTAGAGGCTTGTGCAGCTCATCAGAATGGAAAGCTTTGGTAGTACAGCTTCATTATAGCTTATTTCAACCCTGGGTCGGCAACAATAAAGCAAACTTTAATTATTTTCATGCTGACACTGGCACCACATAGCCAAAATACCAGCGTGCCTGGATCAATACTGGCTGACAATCTTCATCACAAGTACGCAGAACAATGCAAATGAGCAAGCTTTCGTACTTGGCACTCACTGGCCTACAGTTCTGAAGCACCAGCAGAAACAGTCCGTATGTCCACTAAACAATAGTAGCCGTGGTTCCCGCTGGGTGGGTCGCATGCAGATTTGTCTTCCTTGCAACAGCATATTATACATAAGGATTGCTCGGGTCCGTGAAAGCTAACCTGATGCCTTTTGTGTGTAATATGACTGATCACAAAAAGAAAAAAAAAAGGAGGCAAAAGATGCAAAGGTGTGCACCAAAATTTCACAGGCGACAGACGTTGTTCGGCAAGTGCATGCTAGATGCCACCACAAACTAGGAGGCTTCACCAATGCACGCAGTATCAGTGCCTGCTAGCTCAAGTTCATCAGCATGCACCTGAAGCGGCAAGTGATGAGTAAAAGCACATGGAACAGTGGCCCTAACTGTGAGAGGCCTGAACTTGCAATTACATCTACATTCAGTTGTAGTGTTAAGAAAGAGCCCTTGGATTTCTTTTCTGTTTTCATGTTTTTTTCTTCAAATTTATACTGAAACTGCAAAATAATTTGTGGACAAAGGCGATTTCCTGACAGATGGAACCTGCTGGATTTCTGTCAAAGAGCAGAAGAAAGCCGTCTTTGCTGCCACCAAGTTCAGATGCATGCCTCTGTGAACACTTCAGATAAGCTCAACATCTTTTGAACAAGCGTGACTCGGTGAAAGCATGCCGCTGGTACATAAGTAACTTGCAGCACAAGGTTAAGCATCTTTTCTTTTTGTGTGCATGTGTTTATGACAGATAATGTTTTACAATTAATGAAATAGCATAACCTTGTTTTGACCAACAGCCAAACTTCTGGCATTTTCCTTCATTTGTTAAAATTTTTAATTCTTTAAAGCAGCAACAGCCTTTGCAACCTGTTTAACACTCTGTGAAAAGGCATCGCAGGAAAAAGTATGACAAGCAACTGACCGTGTTGATGAGGACTCTTGCCGATCCAGCACTCGAAGGCTGCCCTGATGACCGAGATTGGGCGCTTATTGACCTCGTGTCCGAATGAACGCTTGAATCACTGTGTTCTGGATAGCTAGAAAAGACAGCAAGAAATGCATCAGCCCTTTCACTCAGCATCTCGCAAAACATCCATGGGTAGAAGGGAGACGAGCTCAACAAGTGTACACATACAGGATGTGGAGGAGAAAGAGAGGGAAAGACAGGGAGCTTAACCAGCGCACAGACTGGCTACCTACCCTGTGCTGGGGTAACGAGGCACCCTTGTGACAGTAGTGATAACATATATGACAGGTGTGCACAAATATCTGAGCCTTTAGGTAAGAATAAAAGTTTTATTTTATTCATACTCAGAAGTTCATATTCATTATAGTATTTAAATGTGCAGTTAAAGATGAGTGAGCTGGATTATTACTTCAGCCTGCATGAAGCAAGAAGCCATAGAAATGTGCACTGGCTACATCAAATATTTACAGTTAAACCAACTCAGAGAGAAATTTGGCCGTTCCTGTGACCTCTGTTTCAAAGAAAGATTATTTAGTGGTTCAAGAGACATCATCGCTGTGCACTGACTTCACATAGTCAACAAACATGTGGATAGGGCAGTTAATTTCTTGCATGAAAACTTGCAACAAGCCAACAATGCCTCCATGCTTAGGCTACTCGCACATTTATCACAACCTTTGCTCTTAGGCACAACCTGAACTGAACCTATATTTTCTTTCGGTTCAGCACTAGGGTCAGACTGTTGCTCACAGTAACTCAGTTAAGGAACTCAGAGTTACTAGAGCCTGGGCCCTTTGTTTCCATTTGGAGCAGCAATCTGAAAATTGGGTTTTACATCTCTGCATTGCACCAGTGCTTCGTAATAAGATAGCCCCTTTGTTCTCATGTGCAAGAGAGCACCACCACCTCCCCACTCCCACATACTCCACGTAGCCTTCATAACAGACGACATTGAAACATCAGCCGCACACCATAGGCCACATGTTGCTTCCCTTTCATTATTGAAGAAAAGGGAGAAATGAAGACACTGGTATGTGGACAAGAGTTTTCCATTTGAAGTAACTTGACAGGTCAGGTCACTTTTCAAATTTAAGAAATTATTCATCACACATATATATTAGCTTAGAGTATACATAGTTCTCTTGCGCTTCTGAGCAGTTAAGTATGAAGTCTCATTTCAGCACCCAATCTGTGCAGGTCAAATCAGCGATGAAATGCTTGTGAGAAGTGTGATGTCCATGAAATCTAAATGTGTTGAATCTGAAAACAACTGAGGTCTTTAAAAACATCACTGCTTATCTGCAGTGTTTACTCCTCTTATAGTAGTATAATACATAAAAAAGTATAAGCACAGACTTGATTTTTTTTTTTCGAGCTTTACGATTTCCCTCCTGCCTATCTCCATTGACATCAGTGTTGTATGCATGCCTGTAGCCTATGACAGCCAACTGAGTCCCTTCTTTCTAAGAGAGAGGCAATGCGTCTAGCTGTATGATTTCCCTCCTGGCTATCGCCATCGACATCACTGTTGCATGCAGGTCTATACCTGCTGGCTATTGCCACAGACATGGCAGTTGCATGCATGTCAATGTATATGTGTGTCGTGAAGGATGAGGTCTTTCCTTGGTCAGCACTCGTCTCGATCACTTCGTCCGCTGCCGTCCGGCTCAGTGGCCTAGGCCACACATGGTGACCGACACCGCAATATTCAGCAAATGGCAATCTTTATCTACATACTGTTAATTCAATGACAGCTGCAGAAATTAGTATGGGTGTCATTTGTCGTGCTTGTACTCTTCCCGTCACTGCTGGCACATGCATGTACGCATCTGGACCTCAGTATAAATAGAAATGTGAACAGGAAAATTTACATTACATCACACTTTCTTTTGTTGAAGAATCCTTGAAACGGTTTGTACAAATTTGGTAGACACGTAGGGCACAGCTACAGTAAAACATTGGCTCCACAATTTAAGTGAAGCATATCATGTTAAGAAAGCTACAGATGATTACAAGTTACCTGCCTCCCTAGCCATGCTTTTTTCTGCTCAACTCGTTTGCCGAGTGATGGGGGCTAAGCTCTACCTTCACTGGCTCTGCATCGTGATACAATATCATATAGTCTACTTCCGGTTGCCTTGGAGCCAACATGTGAAGCCTCTACCTCTCCGCTAGCCGCCTGGCTGTCGATCCCCCGCGAGAGCTATCCAAGTAGCGTTCGTTGCGAGCGTCCTATCATTGCACTAAGTATGTACAGTATACTGGTAGCCGCAGGTGACCTGGGCATTTTGATGGATAGGGGGAGACGTAAACTAAAGCCCCCCCATACTACCACCACTGTACTGAAGGGGCTTAGCGTAAAGGTGAGCAGCCTGGGTGGCCTGCATGGTGCAACCACCTGGTGTAGTAGAGAGTTACGCGAAACACAGAGTTGGTATTGCTGTAACCAAGTAGGCGGGCTCGGCGACTGCGCATCTGCACAGCTCGCTAAACCTTTTGCTTTTGCAATGCAGATCGTCACCTTCACTACTGTGCATTTCCTGCTGCCTACGATAACCGCTCCTGCTACATCAGCTTCGTCGAGGTGCGTGGTCGACTGCCAAGGAAACGAGCCAGCCAACATCCAGGTTTTCCGTACCAGCGATGCTTCATACCCGGACATCCAGCAGAAGAAGTGGCGGCCGGTGGTCCTCAGTCGAGGGTGGCAATCCCCATCGTCAGCAACGGCAACGCAGTCACCAGATATAAAGTGTGGGCGGCCGTCAACACAGCTTTGTGGGCTCGGCGACTGCGCATCTGCACAGCTCGCTAAACCTTTTGCTTTTGCAATGCAGATCGTCACCTTCGCTACTGTGCATTTCCTGCTGCCTACGATAACCGCTCCTGCTACATCAGCTTCGTCGAGGTGCGTGGTCGACTGCCAAGGAAACGAGCCAGCCAACATCCAGGTTTTCCGTACCAGCGATGCTTCATACCCGGACATCCAGCAGAAGAAGTGGCGGCCGGTGGTCCTCAGTCGAGGGTGGCAATCCCCATCGTCAGCAACGGCAACGCAGTCACCAGATATAAAGTGTGGGCGGCCGTCAACACAGCTTTGTGGGCTCGGCGACTGCGCATCTGCACAGCTCGCTAAACCTTTTGCTTTTGCAATGCAGGTTAGTCAACCATACGCTCTCTTTGCTAAAAAATCTAGCAATTATTTCCTGATGCAGTTGCCGAGCCCGCACTGCTGTGCCGCCATTGCTGTCGAATGTGCTCATATTATTCATGCCTTGCTGATTTTGGCGGGTGATGTGGAAACAAACCCGGGTCCTAACATTCCTGAAAACCTACTAACCGAATTGCGAAAACTAACCGCCGGTCAGAACCAGCTGATCACTGAAATCCATGGTCTTAAGTCGCAACTTACTTCTACCGATAAAGCAATTACTGATCTAAGCAAACGAATGAATGATCTTGAGAGTCACTACCAGACGCTTTTGCCCATTCGCAACGAAGTGGATGCAATGCGCACCACGACTGAACAGGCTATTTTTCGCATTTCGGAGCTCGAAGCACGTATCGACGATGCTGAAAATCGCTCACGGCGGGACAACCTAATTTTTTACGGCATTCCTGACCCTTCCATCTCGGAAACCACTGCCGACTCCGAAAGGCTGATTGTGGAACTTTGCCGCGATAGGTTGCAACTAACCATCGACCCAAAAGAAATAGAACGTGCACATCGCATCGGTCGTCACTCCGCCAATCACTCTCGCCCCCTGAGAGCAAAATTTACTTTCCATAAAACCAAAGTTAACATCCTTTCGAGTGGCCGAAAGCTTAAGGGCACAGACTACAGTATTAGCGAGGACTTTTCGCGATCAGTACGAAATTCCCGAAAACATCTCGTTGCTTTCGCAAAAAGTAAAGGCGTCCCGTTTTCACTCCGCTTTAAGACTTTGTTCATCGGTTCAAGAAGATACACCTTTGATGCCGCCTCGAGTAGTGTCAAAGAGTTGTCATAGCAGCTACATCACCCCAAACAGAAAAATAACACAACACCGACTTGCTCCAGAGATAGCGCTTCGCTTTCTATAATATACACGAACGTGCGCAGTTTCCTCCCAAAGCGTGAATTGGTGTCGAACATAGTTTCATCTACCGGTAGCAACATACTATTACTAACTGAGACATGGCTGAGCAGCGCCGTTGCTGATAGCGAAGTTCTAGCCGACCTGCCCGGTTTCTGCCTCTATCGGAACGACCGCGCAGGAACCCGTGGTGGTGGTGTGCTAGTCGCTGTTCGTGAGCAGTTGCCATGCTCGCTAATTAACGTCACATCAGATCTCGAGATGTTATGGGTCATAATGCATACCTATCCAAAAAAAGTGCTACTTGGTATCTGCTACAGACCGCCCACTGCTACTTCTGACTTCTGCCATCAACTTAACAACGTCATAAGCGAACTGGTAACCACCCACCGAAACGCGCAAATCCTGCTCTTCGGTGACTTTAACTTCCCACAAATAGACTGGCGTACCATACAATCATTCTCGGTATCCGGACACACAGAGGCCAAAAATTTTGTCGATTTCTGCCTCAACTATAATCTTTCCCAGCTAGTAACTGAACCAACCCGGATTTCGCAGCAAACTGCCAACGTCCTCGATCTCATACTAACCGACCACCCTGACAGCCTTTCATCCATTTCTTATTTACCTGAGATCAGTGATCACAAAGTCATCCATGCCACTTTTTCGTTAAATTTGTTGACACGGGATACCTTTAAGAAAACAATATGTCTATACGACAAAGGAAATTACGGAGCTATAACTGAAGCTATGAATACATTCTTTCCTATATTCGAATCAACTTTTCAAGACCATTCTGTTAACAGCAATTGGACGCGCTTCAAAAACAAACTAAGTGATCTTGCACATAAATTCATTCCTAAAGTCACCTTTCGTTCTTGTCAGCAAAAACCATGGTTCACAAAGGCCTTAAAACGCCTAGAAAACAAAAAGAAGCGTCTGTATCGCGCCGCCAAACAGAGAGGACGCCCATGCGCATGGGATAAATATTATGAAGCCGAACAGAGCTACATCGACGCACTGCGTCACGCTAAACACTCATTTTATCACAATGATCTACCAAACCTATTAATCAATAACCCGAGGCAATTTTGGAGAGTTATAAACGATAGCGAAACGCGCACTATCAAGATAACTAACGAATCGAACGAAATTATTAATGATTTCGATTGTGCCGAAGTGTTCAATTCGGCCTTTGCTTCTGTGTTCACTAACGAATCTAATGCGCCTCCCATTTCATCATCGCTTAGTATGAACTCGTCAATGCCAGCCATTGCTTTCAATGCAGACGGTATTTGTGCGATCATTGACAAAATCAAGTGTTCATCATCTTCCGGCATAGACGAGATTAACCCAAAAATTTTAAAAAACACGAAGGTTATTTCTGCAGCCTATTTGTCCTTGATATTTGCCCAGTCTCTTTCTTCAGGTTTCATTCCAGATGACTGGAAAATTGGGAAGGTCGTTCCAGTTCACAAATCAGGTAACAGAAACTCGCCTCTTAACTACCGCCCCATCTCCCTAACAAGCGTCCCCTGCAAAATCATGGAACATGTCATCTACTCTCTTATCATGAATTTTCTTGACTTGAATCACTTTTTCCATCCCGCCCAGCACGGATTCCGCAAAGGTTTCTCCTGTGAAACACAGCTGGCCATTTTCCTGCACGATGTTCACACTAACCTTGACAGTAACGTACAGACTGACGCAATTTTCCTGGATTTCTCTAAGGCCTTCGATAAAGTTCCTCATCAACGTCTAATATTGAAACTTACAAGACTTAATTTGCACCCTGATGTTTTGAATTGGATCATTGAATTTCTTAGCAACCGCTCCCAATCTGTCATTATAAATAATCACCTATCTAACCCTGTGCCAGTAACATCAGGCGTCCCTCAAGGATCGGTTCTTGGCCCCCTATTATTTTTAATATATATTAATGACTTACCTTCACATGTGTCCTGTAATATCCGAATGTTCGCCGATGATTGTGTCATTTATTGAACTGTACGTAACACCAGCAATCAAACAGCCCTGCAGAAAGACCTCACCAACATACTAACATGGTGTGACGATTGGTTAATGAAACTTAATGTACAAAAATGTAAAGTTATGTCTTTCACTCGTAGCAGTAATCCCCTGGTATTTCCCTACCAAATTAGAAGCATGCCTCTCGAACTAGCAGAGTCCTATAAATATCTAGGTGTCACTGTATGCAATGATCTATCCTGGCATAAACATATTTCTAATATCATATCATCTGCTAATAAAACACTAGGTTTTTTAAAACGTAATCTCCGCCAGGCACCTCAAAACGTAAAACTGCTTGCCTACAAGTCCCTTGTTCGGGCAAAAGTTGAATATGCATCTGCCATCTGGAGCCCGCATCAAACATATCTTATCACCTCACTTGAATCTGTTCAGAACCGCGCTACTAGGTTCATTCACTCACAATATTCATATGATGTCAGTATTTCCGCACTTAAAACACAATCCGGACTAACATTACTATCTAATCGCCGACGCATTGCTAGTCTTGAGCTCTATCACAAGTTCTTTTTCAGTACCCTTCATCATGCGCCATACATCGTTCCTGCAGCACGCATCTCTCACCGCACCAGTCATCCGCAGCAAGTCGCACGGCCACGTGCCCGAACCACTCATTTTTCCGCCTCGTTCATTCCTCGAGCAGCTAAAGACTGGAACGGCCTTCCTGCTGACATTGTTAGCATCACTTGCCTGTCTTCATTCCTACAGCGTGTGATTGATCACCTTGAATATAACTTATGAAGTGTACCAAATGTGGAACTTATGTTAAACCCACCCCTTATGTAATACCCCCTCCGGGGGTCTTTAAGGACAATAAACTGAACTGAACTGAAGTATAAAATATTTTAAACATTTCAAAAGACAATGTGTTCATGATTACACTCCTCACAAAAATTTACACCATTACCAGTAGAATACACTTGGTTACTGCTATATTAGCTCAGTGTTTGTCTGGTTCAGCACAGTGCCACCAGGTGGCTGCACTGTGCAGGCAGTTTACGTTTGCACCTTTGCTCATATGGTAAAACGTCCAGGCCCAGTCCGCTTGCACTCACGTATACCTGAATACCGGACACACTAAAACTCTCTAAAGTGGTGTTAGTATCCTCCAGCAAGAAGTGACGGCTGCAAACGCACAGATGCTGGTGCTGATTGGAAACAGGCAGCCCAATGTGCGGCACCCACACCGCTTGCATGTTGCCCTGCAGAGGGACACAATGTCGCACTTTGACATATTGCCGATCGCTAGATTTGCAGCCCACAACCTAACAAAGGCAATCCATGGTGCTCACGAAAAGAAAACTTGAGACCAGCACTGACTGTGCAGCCCGCATCAACACAGAGAATGTCGTAACACAAGCAGATGACACTTGCTGTGTGCCAGAAGTGCTTGAGTGCAGCAATAAATTGTCATTGTGTATTCTCTTTCTGTTACTTTTTTTATAGAAACAAATTAACCAACATTCCAACTAACACGAACAACATTTGTTCACCATAATGGTGGAAAAATTATTGAAGACACGACCTGGGTAGCCAATCAGATAGCTCGCCCAACTGACGTTAATTGTGATAACTACTTCAATTGTGAAGGGGCGGCTGAAAATAGAGGGGAGGGGCGTCGCTGCAATTGGTAGCGAGACACATTTTAAAAACTTTATAATAAATTACATGCTTTACGTGAACACTTAAATATGTCACTTAATGATCACAGGGTCCCTTTATTTCAACTCTGACAGAACTACTGAAATTGATCTAACTATCTGGCAGGCTGAATTAAAAAGAGGCAGAAGAACATCCAAAGATATCGCTGCTCCAGTTCGCAGTATTTGCCTGCGTTTTACATGCCCCCAAATCTTACGCACACCATTCTTTAACAAGAAAAATTCAGCATGCCTCCGATTCTGGCAACCAAAATAAGATGAAACCATGGAGCTTAACCTTTACATAATAGAAATTTACTTAGGATTAATGACCATCATTGTCGGTCTCAGACAGCCCTTTATCAGTCAATGGACAACAACATTTACTGCCCTGTACAATAGAATATGCATTTGATATTTCGCATTTACCGAATGACTAACAATTACAAATCGGATGGTGGCCCCTGCCTAGATGAACCATTTCACTTGAAACATTAAAAACACCCGATACAACTTTGTTGTCACTAGCTTAGCATGCAAAATGAATCTTTTAAATTAGCTTTTGTAGTCAAACACTGAAAGCGGCACATCGTCATCAACATTCTATGAGAGAGCTTGTTCTGCTGTCATCTTGCAAGGATAATGCTGGCTCTGATGGTAGGCTGCTGCAACGTCATGAATGCGGTTTCATATCTGATTACACTATGCAGGTAGTTTTGCACCAATCTTCTTGGAAAAAAATGTGCACTAGAAATGGGTAAATATGGCCATCATTTATGGTGAGCTGCCACTTTTTCTTGAAAATCTTCCTAGGGCAGGTAAAAAATAGTTGTTTTGGGGATAAATTAATGTATCTTTGAAGGATTCATGCTCCTCTAGTGCTACCAAGACAAATATTATGGCCAGTGGTATCATGAGTGAGGTCAGAATTTGGATCAAGCGCATTCGCATTATTCAGTCAACTTCGAATTAGTCAGTGTGGGGCAATTTCAGGACTGAAATGATGAAATCTCTGGCCCATAGAAATGCATGGATGCTGGTCGAACCTTCAGTCGAGATTGAATTAACTGAGGAATAGAGTTAGCCAAAGTCGTATTAACAAATGTCTACTATACTGTGTATTTGGTCACTAAACATACTGAAGCCCGAAAGTTCCACACCAGAGTATATCACACTGACTTACAAATGTAGAAGTGAAAAGGTGGGTTCTAGTAGCTTCTGACTTGTTTGAATTCCACCTTATGTTGTTCATACATCTTAGTGAATATGTACATGAAGTTGCCTGTTCGTACCTTGCATCAGATACTGCGATGCTTTGCAGTATGCAAATGGTATTGTAGCTAAGAAACACATCTGTAATCAAAATCAAAATTGCTTGCAAGAAACAACCCATAGCAATCACTGACCTGTCAGTGGACCGGAGATCTTCAGAGAGGTTCTTCACCACTCCATCTATCGTAACTGTTGTCACATGTGCAGGTGCTGTCCTTGGATTTCGTGGTGTGCTTGTCGTAAATTTTACACTACCTTTCTGTGTTGTTTGACCAATTGGCGTTAATGCTGGGGATACAAGTGTTACTTCAGCAGCAGATTTTGTGCGTGAAGGCGCAGAGGTAGTGGCACTTGTTGGGGCAGAAGTAGGTGTAGGTGTTCGTGTTGGTGAAGGTGGAACTGCTACCACTGAGTTTGACGTCCTTTTGTCACTCTCAACCACCGCTGGTGACATTGCCATAGCCGCATCCAGATGGTGATGAAGGTTCCTCCTGAGACGTTGGAATTCTTTCCAAAACTGAGATTTGTCTGCATCGCTGGCTTTACTTTCATTGCCATCCTTGTTCTCTTCCTCTTCCTCCTTGAGCAAATCGGGCAAGGTGCCTGTCCGAATGTCCGTGCAGCTTGTGCTGAATACATCACCCACTTCAAAGAGCCGGTCAACAGATGTATTCATCAGCTTTTTCCCTGTAAGATGGAAGGCCCCAAATGACCGTGACATGGATGAGGACAGGTCTGCCATTGAAAGGGCCATCTTGGCACAACCACTGAGGGCTGGATGACTGCCTGCAGAAAAAAGGCCGCCTTCCACGCTAGCCATTATGAGCGAACGGCTCATTGGGGTGCGTGGAACAGCAGAGTGAGGGAAGACACGTGGCTTGATTGGCGTTGCCAGAATCTGCTCTGTCCAGGATGCTTCAAGGAACGGCTTAACTAACTGCCGTATGTCAACATTAAGCACTTTCTGTTCAAATGGGTAAGAGAACACTTCTGGCGGGAGGCACTGGAGCCATGAGAACAGGCTGAGATCGGCATCGGCATTTCCTAGGAGTTCGGCAAAGTGAAACTCATCATCCCGAGCGCTGCTTGGCGGAAGGGTTGCCTTTTTCTGGCAGAGGTTAACGCAGGATTCGTACAAGATACCCTTAATGAGCAACTGGACAAGACGGTCGCCAGACGATGTACGCTGAACTGACACAGGGGACTTTACTGGAGATGGTAGCAGCTTCTCCACAAGTGGCAGTACCTAGAAGATGAAAAAAAGAAAGCCTTTTGAGATGATCCATAGATAATCAACATATTGCAGTGCCCCACACACCATCTCACAATTATGCTTGTACAACAAAACCTAACTCACTATAATAACTGACAAGTGAAGAATGCAGGAAGGCCGTTCCCATAAAAGTATGACACACATGCTAGTCGTGCCTCCATGCTCCCAGAAAATAGTTTCTTCGCAAGTCATACAGGCACGAAGAGGAAGTGACCAACTTACCCAGCAACAATCAATAAACATACCGTGGTCAAAGAAAGTATTTAGCGAACTAAGAAAATGGATTAGGAGGGGGATATATGACCTCACCTATGGTCCAGACAACCTCTTCAGGCACAGTTTAGAAAATAAATTATAAAGACGAAACTAATCCTTCTACAGCTGGGTGCATTGTTTGAGCATGTTACCTATACCATCACTAGGAGTTGACAACACAGCAACTGAGCAAGGCAGGTGTGAGAACATGAATAGCAATCAGATGGAAGGCGAGAGAGTCATACGAGGCAGTTCGATGGTCCATGCGTACAAAGTATTTCCTATGAGAAGCACTTGCCGCTGTATACTAGATCTGACACTGACTAGAACTTTTTCTGCAACAGAAACACATTTTAGCCATTCTAGTGTAGACTTAATTTTGCCAAGCTGTTTAAATAAAACTGGTCAGCTGCAAGAACACAAGTTTGACACTGTCGGTCACCTTTCTTTGATTCAACTTTTCTTTGACAAATTAGCGTAACTAAAATACAAGAAAGCTTGCAGTGCAGTGATGCAGCAACGCTACTGAGTATACCGTTTGCAAGAAGTTATTCATAAAAACTGCACACATCATATAATTCCTTCAATTACTGGATACAAAAGGCATGACATAACACATACTGCTGCAGTCAAAAGGCTTGAAAACTGAATGCAGTATTTACAATACTGCTGCACAAATTGCAATGCACTTGCCCAATCTTTGGGGACACTCAATGGCTGCTCATAGGCAGGTGTTCAATAGGCAGGGCATCACGGTGCTGTTACGGCAGTAAATGAAAATACAGTTGGGTATGCAAAATTTAAATGATAAAAGTAGACTGACTAACAGAATCCTAGAAATTATCCAACAACAATATTTATACAGTCTTTTAATTATGTATGTATAATAGGTTTTCTTTTATGCCCATTATATATGCTCTCTTAGTCCTTCTGTGATGCCTCCCTTACCCTATGCCTCATACGAGGCCTGTAAGGACATTTTAAATAAATAAATAAACTTCACATTGGCAGAACAATATGGTGTACCACTAGTGCTTCTGCAGTGCTGTTACTACCAAAGCAAGGTAGAAATTGAATGAGCTACCCTTGCTGTACAGTGGTGCATGAATGCAAAGCTACCTGGCAGTGATAATAACCGAAAAAGTAAGGTGGTAATAACACAATAAAATGCTCCAATAACAACGGTCTTCAGTAGTAGACTTTTTAAAATGTAGACGACACTTACTTTTCATTTACTGCTTCAACCACACTATGACCCTCTTTAATGTTCACACTTCACTGTCTTATGTCGCAATATATATTCTGTTCTGGCAGCACTCGTCTCTTATGAGTCACTGTCCCGCTGCCTTTGAGTAGCCAAACAGTGCTACAGCCTGCTCTAGAGGATCGTGTTAAGGCATGCCCTTGAGCTGTTTGGTTGTACTACTATAAAGTTTGCACTACCCAGAGTGCAGAATTCTCAAATAACCGTGCAGCAGTAGAGATGAATACTAGAAAAGAATATCCTCCTGAAGTAGCTAATGGAGGACATGTAATGCATCAACTGTGAAGTTACAGGCACAACTCTGGGTAGGAAGCATGAGTGAAGCTTGTAGGGCCCTTCAGGAAGACAACGTGGGGAACTGTGTCTGAGAAAAGTACTATGCTTCTGCAAGCAAAGGAATCATGCCTGTCTGTCCTATCAGTTCAGCTTACATGAATAAGTGTTAGCACTTTCAAATCTGTTCTTGCTCAATTATGCTACTTTTAAATGTAAAAAAAAAAGTGAAGTGACAAGCCACAAAGTCACTAAAGGTATACAGGGTCTGTCCGTAAATAAATGAGACTGGGTCTGGCAAAAAGAATTTAGCGACTTGATGGGAACATATTATTACAATTCTTCAAAATTGTCTCCTTGGGCATCGATATACCGCTGCCAAAGCGATTCCCATACTGTAAAGGTTCTCTGGAAGTCAGCTGCCATAACCTCTTTCAGAGACTCTGTGACAGCCCGGTGGATGGCGGGAACTTTTCGAAACGTTGACCTTTCAGGCTTCTCTCGAGCTTTGAGAACATGAAAAAAAAAAAAAAAAAAGAACCCGCCGTGGTTGCTCAGTGGCTACGGTGTTGGGTTGCTGAGCACGAGGTCGCGGGATCCAATCCCGACCACGGCGGCCACATTTCGATGGGGGCAAAATGCGAAAACACCCGTGTACTTAGATTTAAGTGCACGTTAAAGAACCCCAGGTGGACGAAATTTCTGGAGTCCACCACTACGGCGTGCCCCATAATCAGAAAGTGGTTTTGGCACGTAAAACCCCATAATTTTTTTAAGAGGAAAAAGTCTGCTAGGCTCACATCGGGGCTGTATGGTGGCGGCAGCAAGGTTGCAACCAATATCTGGGCCAGGTAGGCGGTCACAACAAAGGCGGAGTGAGCTGGAGCATTGTCATGGTGGAGCTTCCAGTGATCGGCAATCTCCAGTCATTTTTGTTTGATGGCTTTGCGAAGACACTCAAGGACTTTTTTGTAGAACACGGCGTTGATGGCTCGTCCCAGAGGTACAAATTCCTTGTGGACCAACCTATGCTTATCAAAAAAGACAATGAACATTGTCTTTATCTTAGATTTTGACATTCTCACTATATTGGTGCGTGGGGAGTTCACGGTGTGCAGTTCCGAACTTTGGCGCTTGGTTTTGGGGTTGTATTTGAACACCCATGATTTGTCGACTGTTATTATGCCGTCTAAAAAGTCCCATTCACTTCCTAACTGCACTAACATCTTAGAGGAAACGTTAACCCGTCATTGTTTTTGTTCATCACTGAACACTTTTGGCACCAATTTCGAACAACCATTCCGGATGTTCAAAATTTTGAAATAATCGTGTGAATTGTTGTTTTGCACATGTTGAGGTCTTCGGTGGTTAATCTGATACTCAAATGACAGTCGGAGTCCAGGATATATTTTACTTTGACCACATTTTTGTCCAAACCACTCGTTGAAGGGCATCCAGATTGCTCCATGCCTTCAATGGTCTCCCGTCCGTTCTTCCAGCTCACCGAACCACCAGAAAACCTGGGCCTTTGACAGCGCATCCTCTTAGTAAGCCTTCTTAACCAAGGCAAGCATCTTGGAAGCGGTTTTGCCCAGGTGAAAGCAAAATTTGACTGTGCCCCGCTGCTCCAGCTAATGCTCCATTTCTGATGTTTTCTGCTATGACAAAACTTGAAAACAGCTTTTGCACCACTTCAGATCCTCACTGTGTCAGAGCACGGCTGCAATGGTCGCCCAGTGTGATACTTAGCTTAGAAGCCTCCCCACAAATCTCACCTCTGGGGAGCGTGCTACTGGCAACTGCAGCGCTGCGTGGCAGGCAGTCTCATTACTTTACAGACAAACCCTGTATGTCTGCATTAAACCTATGCATATATATCTTTTTTCAATCAATAATAAAGAACATCAGCAAAACAAGCTTGATGCTTCAATGGGTTTCTCATCCAATGCTCAATAAGGTAGATGCACAATTGTCCATGGCCTTTTAAAAGTGCAGTTGCTTTATAAGTTAAGAAAAACCCACAATTACTGGGAGACTCTGCATGTATGCATCGAAAAATGGTTACAAGGAAGCTTTAGCTTGCACCTAGACACAATTTCTGCATTAAAAAAAAATATTCGAAACACGGAAGGACTCGCATTAAGCACCTGTTTGCTCAACCAAATGAGTAAAAGTTGTTTCACATAAAAGTCACATTTTCATAACTGATGATTGGAAACATCACTGATTTAGGCAGTTAATTGTTCTAGAAAAAATTAAAGGGCCCCTCATAAGGTTTGGACATTGCAAATAGACAAGTACAGTGCATAGATCACATGACTTGAGTAAATTACCTAATACAGAATGCGCAAAACCACCACTGGAAGTGTGCTGCACAGCGAAAATGTAAGAGAAGAGATAGAAAGAAGTCAGAAGGCGAGGCTCACGACGTAAATGAGATACAGTCCCTGGGGTTGGTGTGGAAGAAGGCAAGGAAGGACTGTAGCTTACAGACGCTAGTACAGGCAAAGGGAGAGAGTGCTTATGTTGGCAGTGAAGCTCGCCTGCAGGCAGCATGGTGGTGGGACATTTCAATTTCACCTATACACTCTAATAATGAACCAATTTGAAAAATACTTGCGGTAAAATGTTCCCTAGATGGCGCTTTACAAGTTCCAGTGCATGACCTCAATTTCTGACAAGGCCCTGGTGAGGCCTCTATAAATTTCTATATCCCCATTTTTCTCCTGCTATCTCTTCAATTCTACTCTAATAGTCAGGCGTGCCAGATCATTTATTACAGGACTACGACCTTACCAGTGCACATCAGCCTTCCCAGGTTGAAATAAAGATTATTACCCCTGTTAAAGAGAGATACCTCTCTGAAGCAGTTGATTCGGGCATTGCTGGGATTCCAGTGCTTGTAGTCAAGATGATCACAGAGTCGGGGAAAGGTAAGTAGCAGACAGAGCTGGTTGTAGTGCTCGCGTGAGGGGCTGCACTGCTCCAGGGCCCCAAGGCAGGCCACCATTTCGTCCACACCCAGCTCAGCGCTCTGCACCAGCCCAGCCTCAGATCGGATGCACAGCAGCTCGAGGAACTTGTGCTTTAGCACAGAGAATCTGGGCACCAGAAAGAGATGCATTTGAGGCACGTAAGTGGTGGCCAAGTGCCCGCACAAACCCCTGCCATGAATTATACACTTAAGAGTTTTGTAAAATTTCACATAAACAAACTTTACATTTATGCAAGCATCAAAGTCTTAGTACGTTCATATAAGCATACTAACTGTATCATAGCTTGTTTCAAGTTTGAAGGTAAAGTTCACTTTCTACATTCCTATACCTTATAGTTGAGGCATGTCTGTTGTAAGCCAACAATTGGCTGCACCTACCGGCATTACAGAAAGAAGTATGCAACACTTGCTTACACTATCCTGAAAATAAGTTAAATGCTGCATAAAATATGCAACAGGATAGGTTGTTGAGCATATTTTACACCCATATGTTTAGCCGTACCTCAAATTGTAAGGTGTGGTGAAAGTACAGGCTATGGAAAAGTGTGGAAAGCACCAAGAGTGTCACATAATTTTCTCAGCCTAGTTTTCTCGTATTCTGGCACTGAAAGTCACAATGCAGACGTTGCAGCCACAAGTGTGGACTCAATCCTCTCAATTCTAGGGCAAGAACCCAGGCTAACAAAAGTTCAACCAGCTCCAGCGTCCCTATAACTCTCAATAGCAATGACACTTTCTATCCTGATGAAGCAATCATGAAGCCTTAACACTAAAGCAAACACAAGAGCGTGCAAACCAAAAGGCAGACATAGTAAGCTACTGACTTGAAACGCTTGATGTCGAAGGCTTCCATGACTTCAAGGGGTTCCACAAAGCCAAGGGCATCATCCCACTGGCCATCCAGTATAAGTTGCCGCAAGAAAAGCAGGTCATCAGAGAGGGCATCATTAATGACACCCGATTCACGCTCCAATGCCAGCTGGCTGATGCTCAGCTCCCGATTGGCCAGAAACTCCAGCACCAATCGTACGACCTCTGCTTCCTCCAGGCACAAGTGGGCTGCCATCTCAGCACGTCACTGCTGTGGCTGCTGCATAGACATAGTATCACCGAGTTGAATAATAACTCTCCCATTCATGTGGCAAGTGATTGCATGGTTGATTAATTGGTGGGGTTTAACATTCCAAAGCAACACTGCAGCTATGAGAGATGCCATAGACAGGGCTTCAAAGTCATTATGACCACTTGAAGTTTTTTAATACAGACCTAAATCTAACTATAGGAGCATTTTTGCATTTCATCCCATCGTAATGCAGTCATCGTGGTCGGAAGTTGAACCTGCAACGCTGTGCTCAGCAGCAGAACACCTATAGCCACTGAGCAAACGTGACGGGTCCAGAAAGTAACAACCGCTGACAGGCCCATCAGTGAGCCTGTGGGCGGTGGGGGTACTTTTCCAAGCACAAGGAAGGCTCATATTCAAAGCTGACTGTTTCAACATGTATCTTCAGTACATGCTACATTGACAAGAGCAGCTGAACCAAACATTTGAAATGCGTACAAACAGCAACACTTTTTCCATATGGTATTCCAATGCTATACTTGTTAAACAATGCTAAACTATACCCTTAGTTTTAGGCTGACATGCTGTGGTAATGCGGTGAAAGATGCCATATTTCTTTAGCAATGCAGAAATGACGTTAAAGAGAAAAAGGTCGCTCAGTAATTCTCGAGGGACTCCATGCCGTAAAATCAGGTTATGAACGATAAAACTGGCAATGTCTTTTGCTGTGGCGATGATAGGGCTGAAGTTTCAGCGTACCACATCTGGTGGTCAATAGCAACAATAGCCCAGTGGCTTCCACTTGGAGTGTTGGAAAGTGGACTGTATAGGTCAATCCTGACGCGGTCAAGTACTCATGCAGGGCATGGTAAAGGTGCAATGCCCAATGAGCAAGCCAACCAGTTGGATCTTTTAGTGAAGATAAACAGCATTGGGCATGATGGTCAGTCACGATGTTAAATGGACGCCCATACATCTAAGGACAAAATTTTCCGATAGCCCAAATAACAGCCAGACATCTCTTCTCAGCAACTGAGTCGTTCGCCTGGGCTTTGGTAAGCGTGAGGCTGGCATATGCTACAACGCACTCTTTGAAGCTATCCTTACATTGTGCAAGAACAGCACCTAGCCTGACACCACTAGCGTCCATGTGGATCTCAGTTGGAGCAAAGAGATCGAAGTGTCACAGTACTGGAGGCGAGGCGAGAATGTGGCGCAGTTCTTGGAGTGCATTGTTGCATGCTGGGGACCAGGCCGATAGGTCAGAACTGCCAGTGAGAAGCTGCGATAACAGAGGCAAAATTATGGATGACACGTCAAAAATATTAGCATAGGCTGATGAAGCTGTGAAGCTCTTTTATAGTAGGCGGTTTGGGGAGCTACAATACGGCACTAAGTTTCATATGGTTTGGGAGGATACAGTCTTTTGAAACATGACCAAGAATGAAACATGACCGAGTATAGTAAGCTTGCGAGGTCTGAAGTGGCATTTCTTCAAATTTAGTTGCAGTCCTGAATTGGAGAGGCATGCAAGGACTTGCTCGAAGCGGCTGAGGTGTGACGCAAAGTCAGCGAAAAAAAACACAATGTCATGTAAATAACAAAGGCACGTGCTCCACTTCAGCCCTTGAAGAATGGTGTCCATAATTCATTCGAAAGTGGCAGGCACATTGCAGAGGCCGAGGGGCAAGATGGTGAATTCATATAACCCATCAAGTGTTCCAAAGCCTGTCTTTCAGAAATTGGCCTCTGCCATTGGCACTTACCAGTATCCGGAGAGCAGATTCAGCAAGGAAAAGAATTCCACTCCCTGCAGGCTGTCCAAGGCATCGTCGATGCACGGCAAAGGATAGACATCTTTGCACATTATTCAGTTAAGGTGGCAGTAGTCGACGCAGAACCTTATGGAGCCACCTTTTTTTTTTTTAACGAGGACAACCGGAGATGCCCAGGGACTGTTAGAGGGCTGGATAATGCCATGCTCCAGCATGTGGTCAACCTGCTGGTCAATGATCCAGCATTCAGTGGTCAACCCAAAGCTTCTCACAAATAATAGAAACGGCAGCTCTGGTGTCAATATGTGCCCATACAGTGACACCGTCTACGGACAGTTCAATTTCATTCGCAGGGGGAAAATGAGGCCTTGAAGTGTTCGATGTAAACGCAGTTCCTGCTTCTGGAACTACAACTATTAGTTTTCCTCTCGGGCTGGGCTGGGTCAGCAAACCTTTGGGGAAATGGATCGGCGACTTGAGGAAGGCGATAGTCATGAATTGATGGGGTGGTGACTCGAAGACGAGTCCGGAGGAAGATTAGACGAGTCATGATGCGGAAGTCAAACAGACATGTAGCTTAAGGCGCCCCCCCCGCCCCCTTTTAGGTAAACGGAAGCTGCGACGGTGGTAGAATCATGCTATGTGTCCCGGGAAACTGCATGAACAGCATATTAGCCGGTTATCAGGTGTTCGCTATAAGTTGACGACAGGGGCTCCAGCAACCAAGTAAGGGACGAGAATCGGACGTGAAGGTGGCAGTGGCACATGGAAGGTGCCGATGGTCTGGTAGGCATCGGGAGTTGAAGGACCGCATGGCCAGCGTAAGTGTTAGCATAAATTAGGTCCAGCTACTGGCTGCGGAGGAGGGGCAGGTGGCAGTGCCTCGGCAACTTATGTCTGAATTATGTGATGAAATGAAAGAGCCAAGGTTATCGACGGCTCGGGTGTACTAGAAGCCAGAAAAAGTTGGCATGTGACTTCCTCGTGGATGAATGGCCTTATCTGCAGCATTAAAGCTGAAATGTCGGCAGCATCACAGTTGAAAACCAAGAAAGATAGATCTGCGGTATCCTGCTGAGCAGCACAACACTGACAGAGCTGTATGACCTTGGAAGTCGTCAGGGGACTCTTGGCGACGAGTATCTGGAAGGCATGGTCATCGATGCCTTTCATGATGTGCTTAATCTTGTCAGCTTTGTCCATAGATGAGTTGATGCACTTGCAGAGCGAGAGCACGTCTTCACCCTTGTGTTGAGCTTGACCACACAAGTGCTGCTAAGCACAAAGCTGGCAAACGGCAGGACCGCTGAAGACCTCCATCAACGTTGTCATGAAAGCTGACCAGGTGGTAAGATCAGATTCATGATTGCAGAACCATAGGTTTGCCATGTCTGTCAAGTAAAAGGTCACATTAGTGAGGTTGGCGCAGTCGTCCCACTTATTATAGGTGCTTATACAGTGATATTCAGCTAGCTAGTCTTCCCCGTCGTGGTCGTCTGTTCCGCTAAATATAGAAGGAGAGTGCTGCCGGATGACGCCAGGGCAGATCATGGCCGTGGGTATGGGAGCAGCAGCCTGGGATGGCCCCGGATCACCCATTTCAATAGCTGGTGGTGTTCCAAGATGCAGGAAGGAAACCCCGCACCTCCACCAAATACAATGGGAGTATTTGCTTAGCAGCATTTGTCGTAGCTTTGCAATGGTAGGCTGAAACAAGTTTGTTTGTTTGCCTTTACGAGTAGCTCATACCTACAATGGGGGATTGGCCAAGAATAGGGTGGCCTAATAAAAAAGATTAAACAAATCTAAAACGAGGCATTATGGAAAAATTTTGAATAGCTGAAAGAACGAAGTCAGATAACAAATAAAATTTAAGAATTTAGCAAGGGAATCATCCTGATTCAATTATGTACCTCATAATGGCTGAACAAATATTTCTATGATAGGGTGCCAGAGAAGAGGTTCCAAAAGATAGAATATCAGGAAGTGTTATATTCAATCCAACACCATGAAAGTGCCTTTCTCAAGTATGTTTTCTTAATGGTGAAAGACAGCGACATCGCAGGAAGAAGTGTTCCATTGTCTCATGTTCACCACAGTAAGAGCCCGAGGAGGAGAGCGCAGACCAGATTGGTGCAGATAACAGTTTAATGTAGTTATTTGACATCCAAGCTTTGTAAAGAGGACTTCAATTTTTCTGTTACGGCAGAAGTTTCTGCTCCAAGGAACTAGGAGGTGTCAGTAATCAGTTAAATCTGTTCAAAGAGTCTTGCATGACTGCAGCTCCCCTTAACCTAGCAGTAGATAGGAAAGCTGATAGAGGAAGGATTGGAATAATTGGACCACTAAGGGCCGCTCTTGCCAAGCTGTTTGCCAATTCATAAATAACTAATCCTTTAGTAATGTGGAAAGTAGGGCTAGTTGGTGATTAATCATCATACCTTGCTGGTGAAGCAGCGCACGGACACGGACACAGTGAAGACACGCATTGTCGTCTTTTCTTGTGTCTTCACCGTGTCCGTGTCAGTGCGCTGCTTCACCAGCAAGGTATGATAACTAATCCTTTGTTACCAGGCACCCATACCAACCTAATTAGTGTTAAGTGAGAGGGTATTAGACAATGAAATGTACATGATATATGTGAGCCACTATTTGCAGTGAGAGCTGAACATAAATTAAAGAAACTGTTATACTACAACTTCCAAGATTGAGGAGTTCACTTTTCATAAAGTCAATGTAACCACCAGAAACTCAGCTAAATATACTGGTATGTAGTCAGGAAGTCTTAAAGAGAATGAGCAGTCTAAAACAGAAAAGAAAATTCCGATTTCAGAGTTT
Organism: Dermacentor albipictus; assembly: GCF_038994185.2. Lineage (NCBI taxonomy): Eukaryota > Metazoa > Arthropoda > Arachnida > Ixodida > Ixodidae > Dermacentor > Dermacentor albipictus. Next base: position 50,319,036 of record NC_091821.1, read on the forward strand.
TCTTCTGATTGTGATGCATCTGTCGCTATGATTGTGTTTATTTTCATCTCCAATAAGTGATTTTGTAACAGCCCATTTTATATATTGTGAGAAAGGTGTTTCACATTGTTTGGACATATGTTGTTGAATACAATCCGGAGATTCTCCCTCTCACGTCAAAAGGAGGGACCTCACATAATCATACACCTAAGGGACCAGCAAGTGCTTGCACGAAGATGACCTGAGGAGTGTGGAACCGAGGCCAGGAAGATTGAAAAAATATTGCAGACTTAGACATAAAAATTATTTATAATTATACAGGGGACGCCTACATCTTTAAGAACAAATGGACAGTTAATAGCCGAAATCTACACATGAGACGGCAACTGTGCTTCTCGGTATGGTACATTGTCGGCAACAAACTTTGGTAAACCAAGGCGCAGGCGTAAGGCTTCCCATTCCAGAAGAACAAGGGGATGGAAGTTATATGTCGGCGCTCGTGTATATAGGACAAATACAAATTCCAAAATAGGCCATACATTGTGGGGATGCGCGACTCTCGCGCGTCCCCTGATATCTTGTTTTCCCGCATAGCCCCCGTCTCCGTGCGGCGTCGCCGCGTGGGCCGCGGCGGTCGGAGTGGTACAAGCGCGGTGCGAGAGATGGCGCGAGTGTCGCGCCACTGCGAGGTTACTTGGGCGCCGGGAGACATGGCGTTTGCTCTTTCCCGGCGGGTCGGCGCACGGCGTGGACGTCTCCCGCGCGCGCGCGGCGACCCATGCTTCTGCGAGACCGTCTCGCGTGGCCGCCTTCGAACGCGCCACCGTTCGCGTGACTACACGCGAACGACCAGGCGTTGGGATCCAGCATGGGGCGAACATATTCGCTCGCTTCCGGTCGCGGTGAGTCGGACTTCTAGATTTGTCGCGTGCCCATCGGCATGTTTTGTGGATAGCAACTCGGCTAGCAGACATTGATCTATGAAAGGTGCAATAAATGCCCTTGTGATTGTTTGCACTACTGTACTGTCGTTCCTTTGTCCCAAGAGTACGGGAGGAGTACCCCACAACATACATTTTATAAATCATCACAAGAGAGACTCTTCGCATCCCCAATCGACTGTTGCCAAGCCTTCTTAGCATTACAACTGCTTGCACTCCTTTTTTATTAATATATTGGACGTGCTTGCACCAACTAAGCTGGTTATCATATGTGCCAAGATATTTTACCGAGTCCACCTGCGGTATGTGCTGCAGGCGGTAGAGGTAAGGTTTATATTAGGGGTGTGTGAATATTGAAATTTTCGAATACGAATCGAATACGAATAAGGCAAAAAACTGTCTTCGAATATCGAATCGAATATTGAATATGTGTGTAGTATTAAAAAGTTGAAAAACGAGGTAACAATAGCTTTATTACCCTTTTAAAAATTATATTGCATTTTACAAGGCTGCTTCAGGTTAAAGAGGCGCTCATTATAGGTAATGCACTCAGGTAATGTCAGGTAATGCTCTCAGTCAGGTAATGCACTTGTTACCAGGGGCGTAGCCAGGGGGGGGGGGCTTATGGGGCTTCAGCCCCCCCCCCCCCCCCGAAATTTTTTCGTGCTGTCTATGCACCGCCGACCAAAGCAACCCCCGCCCCTGAAAATCATTCTGGATTTTGTCTAGGATGTCTTTTTCACGCTCGAAAAGACATTTCACCGCGAACACTGCGAACTCAGGCTGAATTTTGCGCCAAGGCCCCTGTACCAGAAGTCACATAATTAATGAACATCGCGGTTATCGACTCTTGTGTGCGCAATGGATTCCGAAGATTTTGAACCACCACCAGAAGGCGGAGCAGTTCGGCGGTGCCTTGACTCATCTGATCCCATAACGCAATGAGGGTGACGACTTCTTGTCTGCAATTGTGATTGGGGACGAATCATGGTGCCACTACTACGAGCCTGAAACACGATGGCAAAACTTACAGTGGAAACATTCGAATTCACCGTGCCCAAAGAAAGCAAAGGCCGTCATTTCCGTCGGGAAGGTGTTGTTGACTTTTTTTTCGATCATCAGGGACCATTACTGATAGAATTTGCTAAATCTTGAGAGGCTATCAATTGTTTCCGACATTGTGAAACGCCGGAACGGCTGCGTGTCGCAATCCAGAACAAACGACGTGGAAAATTGACGAAGGAGGTCATCTTGCCCCTCGACAATGGCCGTCCCCACGTCGCTGATAGGGTTAATACAAAACTGGCAAAGTTCAAGTGGGAAACGCTGCAGCATCCGCCATACAGCTCAGACCTGTCACCTTGCGACTTCCCCATAATGGCCCAACCTAAAAAACAGCTAAAGGGAACCAGATTCGTGTCAGACGATGACGTGAAAGAGTCGGTTGCAGACTTTTTGAAGCAGCAACCCAAGACATTTTGTGAGACGGGAATCACGCGACTCGTTAGTCAATGGAACAATTGTCTAAATGCTCATGGAGACTACGTTTAAATGAAGTACCCCGCTTGTCATATATTCGCATTGGCTCACTTTCATTTGACTCGCCCTCGTTTATTTTGCAAAACTCCTGCTTTTTATATGTGCTCTCTGTTGCGACTATAATTTCGGTGCAATTACTCATGATACTCGACCGGTGACAGCTAATCCTACGTAATACATTGGAAAAATGACGTCATTGATATTTTTCACTGGTCGTTGCATATGTACAAGAATGTAAACACGCGGTTCTTGAACTACAGTTTCATTACCATATTTGTCCTCAACTTGTTCATTTCATGGCCTTTACATATTTCATATCAGCTACATGCGCTCCTTTGCTGGTTTCTAACTGATATAGTTCTAAAGTTCGTGTGATATTATCTTTACTTATTAAATAGACAAAAAAACATGAAAGCATTGATATAAGTTGTTTTGGGCACAATTTTTGGCACATACGAGTATATTCTTTTATAAAAAAAACAAATATTTTACTTTTTTTGACATTGCGTAGCGTTCAAGAATTCGTTTGCAGCATCTTTGGCAATGGCAGCGCAGTTATTCATGTATTTGATCCCTTGACAAATTGTTTAAGAGGAAGCTTTAGCTCGGGCCAAACTCCGACGCGGCCTATTCAAATAAATGAAAAACGCAGAAATGCTTTTCTGAGATAACCCCTGGATCGCTTTTAATTAAATTTGTTGCATTTGAGAAAGCTAAATTCTAGTGTCTCTTGGAAGCGGAATTTCGATTTAGCGCCTGAATCTTGTTTAAAATATGTTGAAAAAATCGAAAGTTTGAAAAAAATAGAAGCATGATGTTTACAAACTAGCAGCTCTGCATCAAGAACAGATATCGCCGCTCTGTAAACGACATATAACAGTCAAAGCGGATAAACTTGGCGCGTAAATTTGTATCTTACATGAATTGGTTACGTTGTGTACAAGTGTTCTGCAAAAGCCGCATTTCCATATTACTTATCTTTTTTGAGATTCAAGTGTAACAAATCAATTTTGTCCACTGTAGATGTACTATTAGGTGCTATTCACAGAATTGTGATATCATTCTTCATTGTTGAGTTAGAGTTTTAAACTTGGTATTTTCGTTAGCGAGAAATGTGCGATTTTGGTCGATTTTCAATAAAGAATTGACAACCGAAATGAAGAATTCGAAACCAGCCATCACTAGAACTAAAGTTTTTCTTTTAAATGCAACAAACCTCGTCAAATTTGGTGCAGTGGTTGCCGAGAAAAAAGGAATTCCCCTTTCAGCGATATTTAAGGGAGCTAAAGCTTCCCCTTAAGAGGAAGCTTTAGCTCGAGCCCAACTCTGACGCAGCCAATTCAAATACATGAAAAACGCAAGAACGTTTTTCTGAGATAACCACTGGGCTAATTTTAATCAAATTTGTTGCATTTGAGCTAGAAAGTCAAGTTCTAGCAACTGTTGGAAGTGGAATTTTGAGTTATGTCCTGAATTTTGTTAAAAAGATTTTCAAATATACGACCGTTTGAAAAAAATAGACGCGCAAGTTTACAAATCCATAGCTCTGCGTCAAGAACAGATATTTCGGTTCTGTAAACGGCATCCACGAGATCATTCAAAGCGGACAAATTCAATATGTCATTTTGCATCTTACGTGAATTTGTTACGTTGGGTACAAGGGTTCTGCAAAAGCTGTATTGCCATATAACAAAATTTTTGATATTCATGTGTAACATATCAATTTTGTTTGCTTTAGATGTACTATCAGACGCAATTTACAGAATTGAATTACCCTTATTCGTTGTTGAGTTAGAGAGTTGTAAACTTGATAGTTTCGTTTTTTGAAAATTTCCGATTCTTGCCAATTTTAATAAAAAATTGCCGACCTAACTCGAAAATTCGAAACCAACAGACACTAGATTTTAAGTTTTTCTTTTAAATGCAACAAACCTCGTCGAATCTGGTGCTGTGGGTGTCGAGAAAAACTAATGTTCCTTTTACATGTATTTAGATAGGAGCACTCGAGCTAATGTTTCCTCATAAGGAGGAGGCCGAGCTGCAACTTCAGCCCCCCCCCCGAACGAAATTTCTGGCTATGCCACTGCTTGTTACAGATTATCGTGAAGGAAAATAATTGCTGTCAACATGCTCAGGAAGTAAGCGCTCTCTATGCACTGTGACAACATTTCCACCGGTGGAAAAGACTCACTAGGAACTGAGGTGGCAGGGATGGCCAAGTACTTCTGGGCGAGCGCACTTAAAATCGGTGCATGAAGCGGCCAATGGTCTGCCACCACTCACAAGGATCCTTGCCCCTTTCAAGAAGTGGCTTTTCCGCATAGTCTGTAACTTCCCTCTCAGGGGCAGATGCCAAATGTTTCTTCTCCTTGTTCATCACTAGATCGTCAAAAGCATTCCATACACTGGATAACACCAGTGGACACAAAGTCGACGCGGGCACGGCGGTGTCCCCGCTGGGTTCCACGTCAGCTGCCTGCAGCTCCCTTGTCACCAGGTCTTTCAGCCAGATCATCTCACCAGGTGCTTGAGGAACTGTGGCCTTAAAGCGTGGATCAAGAAACATGGCCAGGCTGGCCACTTTGTCCAATTCGCACTCCGCAAAACGAGTCTTGATACATTTTGCAAGATTGTTAGCAAACCCTGAGTTGCCTTTGCAACCTTCAAGGCAATGTAGCATTCCTAAAATAATTGGAATTTGACAGGACAAGGAGGGGTACCTTTCAGCACTTAAGATCACAGTTGCGTCAAATAAGGGCTTCAGTGCCTCCACAAACTCCACTGCATATGTTCACTCTGCAGAGTTAAAGGTATATATGCTCGTGTCCGAAGTGGTGAGCTCAAGTGTGAGGGTCTCTTTGAGTTCAAGGAGCCTTGAGAGCATGAGGTACTGACTGTTCCATCTTGTACCAACATCCTGCACGAGATGGTGCATGTCTTCGTTCAACTGCCTCTGCAAATTTCTGCGCACTAGGGCTGTGCTTGTAGTGTCCTACAATCGTTCTCGCCTTCTTGCAGAGTCTGTTGTGTTGATTTCCGGAGTACACGACACTGCATCGCTGATCGCCAGCTGCCGACTGTGCGCAAAGCATGCCCGCTAGAGCCACGGCAGTCTCCTGGCAGCCGCTTGGATATTGCGGCCGTTGTCCGTCACTATGTACTTCCCACAGTCGATTGGTATCTCCCAGTCGGTGCATAGCAGCTTCAATGATGCAGCTATGTTCAGAGTCATGTGATTTTCCGGCATATGTAGCGTTCTTAAAGTGAACTTTTTCATCTCAAACTTCACCTAAAGAAAATGACGCGTGAGACTTATACAACCCTCGTTGGACCACGACGTGCAGATGTCACTCGTAAAAGCGAGAGTGCTTGTTCCTTCTTCAAGTGCTTTTCACAGCTCGTGTGGTATCTTTGCTCTTGTTTCGTCGTTCAGGCGTAGGACGAGCACACGCGACAGTTTTGTTCGAGATGGCAGGCTGTAGTACGGTGCAGCTGCTTTCATCAGTGCTTTGAACCCCCGGTTTTCTACAAAGCTATAAGGGGGAAGATCTAAGGTGACCATTTCTGCCTCTTTCTGGTTAAGTGCATTTTCTTTCTTCTCAGACAATGGCTGCTGTCTCTGCTATAGTATATGATCCAGTGTTGATTGATTCTTCAATGGCGCGTTTGCAGCGGCATCTTTTTTGTGCTCTTCCGTCAACAAAGGGTGCTGTTTCGTGTGTTTTTGAAGAGTAGCAGTCGTTCCCGTCAGTGTTTGAAGAACACGTTTGCACTACTTGCACCGAGCTGTCGACGGCGAGAGGCTTGTGTAGTACCGCCAAAGAAGAGTTCTTCCGGCTTTCTTTTCTTGCTTGCTTGGTGGTTCGTCATCCGCATTTGATGCCATTCTTGGAGAACACGCTTGAGCGAGGGCTGTATCAGCACTGAGATAGTTGGAAAATACGCAGCGGCGAAGTAAGCGTGGTTTGCGTTTGCCTCAAAGGGCAGCAGCGCTTAAAAAAGCAAAGAGCCGGCGACCCCCTCAGAAAAGCAGGAACACAAGGCGGGAGTTGTTGGTTTCAATACAATGTTTTCCTCGGACCTATATTTTTTTTCTTTTTAATTTCCAAACATCTAAAAATTGTCCAGGTAGCATTTTAGACATGCATATTTTATTGCGGGTGCTTACACATCACGAAAGTACGTCATATATTGTTATGGAAGAGCTCTCTAATAAAGCTTGCTAAAAAAGAAACCAAAATTGATCAGGTCTCACGGGCGTGATGCAGATAGACTGAAACAGAGCATACAGATAATGAGCGGATCATGCGAAGTTGTAAGTGAATAAACATGTTCTTAGCAAAGTGCGGAGCAAGCATGTAATTCGTTAATTGCTCAGTTAGTTGCAGTCTGTCCGAATATTTGCCGTTTCTACCGTTATTCGGCCGTACTCGAATATTCGGGAATTTTCGAATATGCATTTGTCGAATCGAATACGCTTCGAATATGGAAAATATTCGATTCGTATTCGAAATTTCGAATATTCGCACACCCCTAGTTTATATGTATTGGAACCCTTATTGTAAAAACTATAATTGAGCATTTTCCGACGTTAAGAAAGGCGAATGTTCTGTAACCAGGTTTCAATGGAGCACAGGTATGTTTTTAACAGAGTACATAAAGAGTGGATGTCATTGTCTGATGCAAAGAATGCAATGTCATCTGCATATACATAAGTATATATGCCATAATGGCAAGTTATAGAGCTTATTAATATGTCAAACAATAAAAATGAAGTGACAGCTCCTTGTGGAACCCCCCATGAGTGTTGATATCCATTTGAATAAATCCTTTCACAGAGCAATAAAATTCTCTGTTAGTTAGAAATTCACTAAACCATATTATTATATATCTTGGGAAATCAAGGTTTATTAATTGATTCAATAATACTTCATGTTCTACACTATCATAGGCTTTTGATTTGCAATTTGTCTCTGGTGTCGTGCTAGTGCTATCCGGCTTTCCAGGTCCACATGACCATGCCAAATGGAACAGCCAGATCTAAAACCAATTTGACAAGGGCTGAGTGCACCTTTGTCCGCTACTAATTTTGTAAGACGAACATTCAGAATCCTTTCTATTAATCTAACCAAATAAGAGGTTACAGCAACTAGTTGAATATTGTCCAGCATGAATCCATCACTATTATATTTAAGAACCACAATAATTTTAGCAAGTTTCCAACTGGAAGGTATGCAAAAAAATTGAACAGAATAGTTTATTATGTCTAAGAGGTCATCTGGGGAGTCCTTGGATAACAATTTTAAACATTTTTGTGGTTACTGCGTCCATACCAGGAATTGAATGCGGCAGACTTTGCACTGACGTGGCCAGTTCCAGCATAGTGAGCTCTGTAAAATCATCTGACCGGATTCGTAACTTGGTACATGGAGACAATGAGGAAGTGAATCAACTTTCTGAACTCTTTCCGATTTCTTCTATCATTCGTGTCATTTCTTCTCCAGTGAAAGCTATTGGGTCAATGTTACTTGGTCGCGGAAGTACTTTTCTGCTACGAAGAAAATTGAAAAGTGCACTCTTGTTTTTAGATTTTGATAGATAATCGAAATGTTTGCTATCATAGTCGTCTTTTGCTTTAGAAACTGTATGTCTGAAAACAGTTCTGCAGAATTTATAATCACTCAAAACTTTTTGGAGACTGGTTATATAACAACTTTATCCAGGCCGTTATTTTTCTTTCATAATCGTGAGAACAGTCAGTATTCTACCAAGGGCTGTAGGAGTAACCGTTACTAGATCAAACTGCAAATCCCGATTGTTTGCTAGTTCTTTCAAGGGCAGAACAAATAATCTTCATTTTTTGTTCATCGAAAGCATCTGACAGGGACGAAAGCACAGAGTGCAAATACTTCTTGAAAGTATTGTAGCTTACAAAAGTTCGAACTTAGTTATCCATAGTTGTAAAAGAGCAGGCTATTTCAAAGAACAGTGGCAGACGATCACTATTAGAGGCACAATCAACAGTCGACCATGAAGACACAGAGTGACTACGACTACAGAATGTGAGATCGATTGCAGACTGATATTGGCAATGCACAAATGTAGTTGATCCAGAATTTTCACAAGAAAGATTATTGTCTAGTGACTGATTCCACAAGCGGTTACTGCATGAATGTGTCTTTAGACCCCATGTAACATGATGTGAATTGAAATCCCCAGTAAGTAAAAGATCATGCCCACAGCTACCTAGAACAATGCCAAGGGACCTAGTGTCCCGCACACTGGAAGGAAAATAATTATTTATGACATAGAGTGGGCAACATCCAGGAAGAATTTATACAGCCAGAATTTCGCACTCAGGATTCATCAGTTCAAATGTAATTTTAGCTTTGTGACATATTTTGGCAGAAATAAATATAATTAGACTATCCCCTCTTGCAGGGCAGTCTAGTCGAAAAGATCTGTAAAAATTTTAAAATTTCTCCGTTGTAAGCCAAATTTTCTGTACTATTATTATTATTATTATTATTATTATTATTATTATATCCAAATTAAGTTGGTTAGTAAGAGAAAACAGATCTACAGAAGCTGATAATATTGAGCGGCAGTTCCACTGAAGTATGTTCAATAACCCTACGATGAAGATGCTACAGTCGTAAGAAATGTTTTTGATACACTTTGGTTCAAAGTAAACTTAGACTGGCATTTCTTAGATTTTGAATGGGGAAATGAGGAAGAATCCTCACTGATAGTCAACATAGCTCTTTTTTGAGCCCAAGCATTATGTTCTGCGTCTTTAATTCCTGCATCTTGCATAGTCTGGTTGTCAGAAGTACTGTGAGCAGGAGGGCAACTAGTAGATGCTGAACCATCTCCAGAGATAGTTGTCTTTCTCTTTCGATTGCTGGACTGTTGTACCGAACCTATGAGCTCATTTGCAACAGAGAATAGTGCAGTAACTTGCATTAGCATATTCATCTGCAAAGAAATAGCCTGTGCGATGCTTTCACCAAGGTTCACCAACAGCTGATCCATTGCCTTAGTTGGCCTTTTAAACAGCATTTTCTATGGCTGCAGTAAGAAATAAGTCAGGTACTGTAGTCTGCCTAGCTGCAACTCCAGCATAGCCAAATGCTCTTTCTTTTACATATTTATAGCTTCTCTTCTGGAGCAACGTCTTTTATCCATAGCTTTGAGTATCTGTACTTCTTGGGCCTGCATAGAACAGTTCGAGTAATCAGCTGGGTGGTTTCCATCACAAAGGCAGCATCACTGATTTTGGAAAGTGCAATCACTTAGAACATGACTTTATCCACATGAACAGAACCATTGGCTTGATTTACACCCTTAAATACTATGACCAAAACATCCGCAATTGCGACATCGAAGTGGATGCGGCGCAAGAGGCTCTACTATGATTACAAGGGGCCCTACCTTGATCTCTGATAAACAGGAAGCCAGCAAAACTGGCTATCAACGATTTTGTTGGTACTCTGTTACTTTCCATGAGTCGATTACGGCAATATACAGCAATCAGACTAGCCGCAGCTAATTTTTCTAATGTTTCTGTCGAAGTTAGACCTGAATCAACACCTCTTACTACGCCCTTGATGCACGTGAGGTGAGTAGGGATAAATGTACTCAATGGAGTGGCTGCGAAAGATGAGCACTTGAGTAAACCCGCAACACATATCTTGTCTGGGGGCCTACAAACAATGCCTCTATGACCAAACTGTCTTACGCCCAAAATGGACTGGTACAATAGAGTAGTGGCGTGAAGAGCCTCCTAGATAACCTGAGGGCTATTCAATCTGATGCAGCCTCCATTCGAAGGAACAAATGCCATAGGTGGTTACACCGCTGTGTAGGAAGAAATCCAAAAATAACTCATGAGTGGGATGAGATGCTGTCCAAGAGGAAAAGCCCTTCCCCAGGGAGTTCTTGGACATTAGCCTAGGCTGAAAAAGAGCAATACGAAGGAGAGAACACGTAAAAGAATTAAAAAAAAGGATAAGATAACCTGATACTCAGTTAAACCACTAGCTGAGCAGACTCGACTGCCAGCGCTTTTCAGTAATGATGATGATGGTCCTCTGTACAAATGGCACATACCCACCATGGGGGGTCGACCAAGAATTGGGTGGTTTCGAGAAAATTGTATTAAAAACATAAGGGAATTCGTATTCTGCTCGGGGTCCTAATTATTATAATTGACTAGGAAGGCAGCCGATTGGAATCAAGGATGAAGTATTTCATAGCAGCGCAAACATTCTGGTGGCTGTACCCCAATGTGGAAGCTCCAAACAAAAGCAAGACGGAGACGTTCATGCAGAGGCCAAGATTGTTTAAACGCTCCTTACTGAGGAGGATCGTTGGCATGCAAGGAGAAACTGATCAATTATTTATGGTTCTCCGCACTGTATACACAAAGGAGATGCCGCCATACCGGTCCTGTGTGCATAAAAATTTAGTGTCGGAATGCGGCAGTGTAGCCTTGTGATTGTAATCTCTAATTTGCATGTTAGGCAGCAGAATTTACGGCTCCAAGGGAATAGTAGGTGGTGACAGTCAGAATGCAAAGCCACACTAAATTTATATAGCTCCATCACTGTAAATCTTCTAAACCTAGCAGCAGTGATATAGGCGGTTGGGGGAATGGCAGATCCTAAAGGGCCACACAGGGAAGCTTTTGCTAATGCATCTGCACACTCATTCAAAGCAAACCTTTATGCCCAGGTACCAAAAAGAACGAAGCAAATGCAAATGAGACGGAGCCAAAAGATTGAATGCTTGCAAAATTTTTTAGTCACTACACATTGTAAGTGATGAACATAGAGAGAGTCGGTGATAATTGCTACTGATGAATGAGAGGGGTTCAATTCGTACAGTGCCAAATCTACAGCCAAGAATTCTGCTGTGTAGATACAAATAAAATTAGGAAGCCTAATCAAATAGGACCAACCTATAACATGAGAAAAAATTCCTACACCTGCCTTTTTGTTTCTCTGCGAGGCATCTGCAGCTATTATAGCGTTGGTCTGAATATGACTCAAGTGATCTTCCAGCAAGTCATTGAGAACTTGAGTTGATAAAGATTTTGCATTGTTTGGGTAGATACAGTTATCAAAAATAATTTCTAGAGAGATGGTAGTAGACTGCTACAGTTATACAGTTTAACCTTCAAGGGCTCAAGTAGCGCCTGCACGAAAACCACCTGTGGTGTATGAAAACGGGGCCAGTGGACATTAAAATTAAGTAGGCTGACTAATAAATACTGTCTGGCGCCTTATAAAATGTGACTCATGCATTCGCAGAAAGGTATGGGCTGTTAGTAGTCGGAATCTAGCCATTAACGGAGGCCCTCATGCTTCCAGGTACAGTACAGCGTTCGATATGTGTTCAGAGAGACCAAAGCAGAGGCAAAGCACATCTCATTCTTTAAAACAAGGGGACAAACTTTGTAAGTGGCTCCTCCAGAGAAAATAACACACCCAAATTACAATATTGGCCTCACATACATGCTGTATATCATTAGTAGTGTGTCTCTTTGCATTCACAACTGATTGTTGCTCAACTGTCGTCATATTCCAAGAGTACTGCCCCCTTTTTTAGCAACATACTCAATATGCGGTAGCCAATTGAGTTTACTGTCGTAAATCACCCCAAGCTACTTGTTTTGTTCAACTTGGGAATGAATTTGTTCTGATAACAGAGATACCACTGGACTCCTTAGTGGAAACCCCAGCATAGCACTCTTGTTAATGCTGAGAAATAGCCGAGTTCCTTCCAGCCATTGTTCAAGTCTCCCAAGATAAGCTTGCAATGTTCTGTAAAGAGAGTGAATGTCGTCTGTAGAAGCAAAAAAAGCAATGTCATCTGCGTAAACATATGTATTTACGTCAGCATGACAAGGGATATATACATATTGAAGGGGAAGTATATATCAAGGGAAGTAATACATTGAAAAATAGGAGGGACAAAACTGCCTCGTGAGGTACCCCATGGGTCTGTCTAAACCTTATAGAGACGATACCATTCCTAACACAGAAGAATTCTCTCGCCCTCAAGAACTCGGCTTTCAATCTTATAAAGCATTCTGGAATCATTCTGTCCAACAATACTGAATGCTCGACACTGTCACAAGCTTTGGCGACACCTAGAGTGACCATTGCAGCACACTGCCCATGGCACCATGCAAGATGAATTCGACTCTCTTATGTCTGCGTACGCGCACCAGATGAACAAGCCTGGTCTAAAATCAATTTGGAAATGGCTCAGCCGTTTTCTGGTGTTCACGAACTTCATGATTCGGACATGTAATATTCTTTCGATTGGCTTAACAATGTTTGACTAAAATGAAATAGGCCGAATGTTCTCCAGTGTATATCCGCTACTTTGATTTTTGAGCAATAATATTACTTTAGCGAGCTTCCATAGCAGTGGTATCCAAGCCCTCCCAATAGAATGATTAACAAAAGCCAATAAGCCATCAGGATACTTTTTATACAACATTTTTATCATTGCGGTGGTAACACCATCAAGACCGGGGGCAGCAGCGAACAAACTTACAATCACTGAGGCCAATTCCTGTAATGACTCCTCCTCAAAATTGCCCACATATTTCGTCTGGCAATCTACAGACGATGTCTCCTTGTCCCAATTGGCGAACATCTGTGATATGCAAATAGTGATTAGTCACAGCTTTAAGATCCGCCTTAATTGCTTGCGGCTTGTTGATTTTGTGAGGACTGGACAACGTAGACACAGCGTTTAAGAGAATAAATTTGGTTTTAGGAGCAAAAGAACACGGCAAAATTACAGTGATGGTGCCCGCGCACCAAACGCGGCTACGAAACTGAACTCATACTTGCGCAACATGCGACACAAGGTTGCCAGAATATGTGAAGGTTCACATCCCACTCCTCTTTGTTAAAGTCTATGATGGACTTTCAATTTAACACCCCACCCCTCTTCTTAAAAGTCATAATCTTGCAGCCACTAAGGTTTCCAAACGAGATGCCGAAGCCGGTCACGATGGTGTAGTGTAACGTAGTCATTGTCACTTGGAGTGGGGTCCGACGGTTCACTTGCGGGTCCTTTATCGTTCTCGCTTACCGAGGAATTATCACTGGCTGTCTCAGCTTGCAATTCTTCACAAATGGCAGCGGTTGATTGTCTATCTGAAGTGCTAGGCCTGACTTGAAGAAGTGCAGAGTCGACATATGAATGATGAAATGGCTTCGGTTGGCTGACATGGGCAACCTTTTCGTCGGCTGTCGAAAGACTTTCCATGCCAGCATCGACATGGCGGATAACAAAAGTAATAGGAGTTTTCTGTTCTGTGATCTTGTATTGGCTTTTAAATGTTGGTGCCAGCTTTGTTTTACCATCAGTAATAGGCTCTTGGCTTTGGAGCCACACATACTGACTGACACTAAAGGCCATGTCGCCATGAGTTTTATCATATCGATATTTGCGACTATGCTAAGCCCTCGTGGTGTTTTCTGGTGCTTCAGCACGAGTCATTCCTTGTTTTGACGGACTCATCTTTTTGACAGCGAAACCTTTCTGTTGGTAGCTTTGGAATATACTCGTGGAGCAGTTCAAATGGCGAGTATTGTAAGCTTGTGTTCAGGCTTGTGTTCAGGCTTGTGTTCAGGCTTGTGTTCACGGCAAACACAGCAGCACAGATTTTCTTTTCCCAAAGAGATGGATCGGAGCTGCACATTTTCCCAATTACTGAGAGAGTGTAGCATTGTGTGATAACAGAGTGATGTGACTGAATTGGCTATCTTGTGCGCATGTCTTCCTTGTTTAAAGCCATCGCACGTGTGCCAATAAGCGATGCACCGTGCCTACATAAACCCTTGCTTTTTGTGCAATAAAGGAATCTTGCAAAAGCTGCTGCTGCGTCCACATCGGTTATTACACTGGCGTCGAGGCAAGGTTGTGCCCATGCAGGGAGAGCGTTGCGGGCAACATGGCCTTCAGCGTTCGTATCCGCGAATTTCACTTAAATGGTAACTCTTCATGGGAGGATTACGTCGAGCGTATAGAACTGCACTGCAAACAAGCTCACGGAAGACGCCGACAAGAGGGCAGTATTGCTGAGCTGCTGTGGGGAGGATACACACTCTCCGATAGCTACCCTCATAAAGCCTCTCCGACCACCGAACGCTGACTACCAGTCCATCGTAAAAGCTGTGAAGAACCACATCAACCCAAAGCCACCCGAGCTATATTCGAGATACGTGTTCTCGAAGCGAGATAAGCCCGACGCCGAATCTGTCGCAGACTACGTTACAGCTTTACGTAAGCTAGCCAAGAACTGCGGGTTCAACGATAACCAGCTTCCTCTTGACGTAATGCTGAGGGACCGGTTGGTTTTTGGAATCTCCAACAGCATTGTGCAGCAACATTTGTTGGCCGAGAAAGACCTGACTTTTAAGACGGCCTATGATCTAGCACTCATGGCAGAGGCTGCTGCAAAACATCAGCCTGCGTCAGGACATCCCAGACTTGACAGCCAAAGTGGACAGGCAACACACGAAGCAGCATAAGAATGGGCAAGATGAAAAAACTTCAAGCAAGCATTTGAAACGGCAGTGTTTCCAGTGTTTGGGCAACCACGCTGCAAACCACTGCAGGTTTAAAACCGCAATATGCTTCAACTGTTCCGTGAAAGGACACTTGGCCAAAGCGTGCCGGAAGAAACAAAGAGGTCAGGTTCACCACCAGTTGGAAAATATGCCAAGCTCGTTGCAAACTGAGTATGATGACATGCTAAATATTAGTCAAGTGAATAACGGTTGCCCCAAGTTTATGGTGACCGTAAGTATAGGCGGTGAAATAGTGCCCATGGAAGTTGACTCAGGAGCCGCTGGATCGATTATCAGTCAAAATACGTACAGCAAACTTAATGTGGCAAGGCACATTAAGCTTGAAAAAGCAGACACCAAGCTCGTAACTTGGACTAAGGAAGGATTGGACGTCATCTGAAAAGCCACACTTCCGATCAAATTCAAAGAACAAGACTTCCAGCTGCCGATACTCATTGTAAGAAACGAAGGTATCACGCTTTTGGGTCGTGATTGGTTCAAGGTCTTGAACATTAATGTCACTGGGCTTCACAGCATCAAACAAAACGCAGAAGCCCTTATCAAAAAGTTTCCGGATGTTTTTGGCAAAACATTTCCAGGCACTGCTCTGCCACCACTACACATCGAGCTGAAGCAGGACGCCCGGCCCAAGTTTCTAAAGTGCCGCAGCATTCCGTTCGCACTCAAGGATGACGTCATCACAGAACTGGAAAAACTGGAACGTCAAGGTGTTCTGTAACCGACGCAGTACTCCGAATGGGCCACCCCTGTGGTCATGGTCCGCAAAAAGGATAGGTCATTAAGAATATGCGGCGACTATCGAAGTACAGTCAACCAAGCGGTAAGGAACAACGTTCATCCTTTACCTACTAGCAAGAAATTTTAGCAAAGTTGGGGAAAGGCCATATTATTTCTAATATTGACTTCATGCAAGCGTACCAGCAACTTGTACTGGATGACGCTTCAGCAGAAGTGCTCACAATAAATACAGTAAAGGGCCTGTACAAAGTGCGACGTTTGCCCTTTGATGTGTCGGTGGCAACTGGATTATTTCAAAGAGCAATTGATACAGTGCTCGCAGGTCTATGCCAGGTAGTGGCATACTTCAACGACATTCTTGTGGCAAGCGAAACGGTAGAGGAGCACTACGAAGTCCTCATGGAGGTTCTCAACCGACTGTCAAAAGCGGGACTGCGTATATAAGGTGCCAAGTGTCAGTTCTTCAAAGAAAGCCTGGAGTACTTGGGACACCTAATAGACGCAAATGGCATCTACCCATCAAAGGCTAAAGTCGAGGCGATTCACAAAGCACCTGCACCAATGAACAAGAAGGAGCCCCAAGCTTTTATAGGTATGGTGAATTTCTACAATCGCTTCCTAAAGGGTTGGTCTGAAGTTGCAGAAGTCGCAGAAGCGACAGTATGTGGAACTAGGGTGAAGAGCAGCAACTAGCTTTCGAAAGACTAAAGATGTTGCTGACGTCCGAATCACTTTTAGTGCATTTCAACCCTGATGCACCCTTAATTCTGTCTTGTGATGCATCACTAGTGGGTGTGGGAGCTGTATTAGCTCACAGCGATGCTCAAGGATGCGAACAACCTGTTGCTTATGCGTCAAGAACACTCACTAAGGTGGAACGTAATTATGCCCAAATTGACCGCGAGGCTCTAGCTATTGTCTACGGGGTCCGTCAATTTTATCAGTACCTCTGTGGGCGAGAATTCTGCATCTTGACTGATCATAAGCCACTACTCGGTATATTTCAACGAGACAAGCAGATTCCAGTTGTTTTGTCAGTGTGGATGTTGCAGTGGTCTTTGTTATCTGCTTACCAATACAAACTGGAGCATAGAAGGACGCAAGATCACGCAAACGCTGACTGTATAAGCAGGCTACTGATACCCAGTGACAGGAGGGACATCGAGCCTTCTGACGACATCCTTTTGTTGTAAGCAGTAAAGTACCCTCCTGTGAGCGCAGCAGATGTCGCATGAGCCACTCTGCGTGATCCTTGCCTGTCACGGGTGAAGAAATGGGTCACAACTGGCTAGCCAGAACAAGGTGTGCCCCCAGAATATGCCGCCTATCAGGTGAGGCACGGAGAGCTGTCTTTTCACTGTGACTGCCTTCTGTGGGGTAATAGGGTCATACTGCCAGAAGAATTGAGAGAAAATGTCCTCCCCATTCTGCATGCAAATCACCCTGGCATAACGGCCATGAAAGCTCTGGCAAGGTCATATGTGTGGTGGCCGAAGATCGATGCCCAGATTGACGATTTCGTGCGTCATTGCAAACTCTGTCAAGAGAACAGGCAAAGCAAACCCAAAATGCCTGTGCATTTCTGGACGAAACCCAAAAGCCCATGAAGCAGAATTCACATAGATTTTGCAGGGCCGGTTAAGGGCGTTTTCTTTCTTTTTGTAGTGGACGCGCTATCAAACTGGGCCGAGATCAAGATAATGTCATCGCGTAACTCCTTAGCTGTGATCGAAAAACTGCGAAGAATGTTTGCTTCATATGGATTGCTGGAGTTGTTTCTAATAATGGCACAGCCTTCTTGAGCAATTAAATGCAATCTTTCTTGAACAAAAATGGCATGTGCTACATGTACACAGCGCCATACCATCCCGTAAGCAACGGAAGGGATGAGCGCATGGTTCGCGAGCTAAAGTGTGCGCTCCAAAAGCAGAGCCAGGGCACAGTGGCATGTAAAGTTTCTCGTTTCTTTATTCAAGCAGTACTCCCCGCCCCACTCGGAAACTGGGAAGATGCCAGCAGAACTCATGCTGGGCAGGAGCTTCCACTATGTCTTGTCGAGACTGCACCCTGACGTGAAAGGCCCTGGGTGTACCGAGCCGCCATCCTCGAGAGAGTTTCTACACGGTGATCCCGTGTATGTGCGGAACTACTCCTGTGGTCCGAAACGGCTGGCCGCACGGATAGTGCATCACTTGGGCCACGTCATGTGCAAAGTACAGAGTTCAGATGGTTCGGTACACCGACGTCATCGCAACCACGTGTGGAGAGCATGGGATGCTGTACCGATAGTCTGTCACACTAACCCCAGCTTCAAGCTTACAGTGCCTGAAACTGCAGTGCAGAGATCACCTATCCATCCAACGTGACAAGCTGCAGTGCAGAGATCGCCTATGCCAGAAGCTCCGCAAGCATGCCATAGGTCTACTCGTTTACATTGATTAGTGCTTCATTATGACCTTGACTACTAGGTTGGAAGGGATGTGATAACAGAGTGATGTGACTGTATTTGCTATCTTGTGCGCATGTCTTCCGTGTTTAAACCCATCGTATGTGTGCCGATAAGCGATGCATCGTGCCTACATAAAGCCTTGTTTGTCGTGCAATAAAGGAATCTTGCAAAAGCTGCTGCTGCGTCCAAATCGGTTATTACACATTGCCTCTCTCTACCAGCCCATTACTTACTGCATGATAGGTGATTGCAATGTGCTGATGAATGCCATGAAGTGCAAGAAAGCACTTGAATTCGTTCGATTTAAAAGCATGACCATGGTCTAACAGGCAGTGGTCTGGAACACCATAGTGATAAAACATGGAATATAAATGCTGAACTACATCCCTTGTGGAAGTTGAGAAGACTGCAGCTGGAACTATAAAGCATGTGGCAAAGTCTATAACATTACGTATGTACCTGCTGCTGTTAGTAGAGGGCATTGTCACATGGTCCAAAGCAATGGTGGAAAATGGAACCTCCAATGACGGCATGAATCCCAATTTACCAACATTCTTGGTCACTGGTCGATTGTTGGTTTGGCAAGTCTGACATCCATAATCATACTGCCTTATCAGAGAGCTCATTTTTGGTCACCAGTAGCGTTCTTGCACCTTCTTCAGTTTAATTTTTTTTTGTCCATATGGCCACCATTATCATGTGCTAGCTCAAGTATAGACTGCCGTAACTTATGTGAGACAACAATGGTGTTCAGGCTGGGAGATGTACGATGGTATATTTATTTATTTATTATGGAACCCACAGCGCCAAAGCATTACAGTGGGGGGGGGGGGGGGGGGGTTACAAGAAGAAATACATACGACACCTCTGCTCCTGTACAGTGTTAAAAGTGATAACAAAAGAGAAAAAACGAAAAAAAAAACGGAAAAAAGGCAAAGCCCTTAGCAATGCACATCTAGAATCTACAAGATCGAAAAGAAAGCATCATTTGATTCAACCATCACAACACCACTCGGCAGTCTATTCCATTCCCTAATGGTTTTAGGGAAGAAAGACATTCTAAACAATTCCGTTTTTGTCGCAAATTCACGGACCTTAAAATCATGGTCAGCACGATTGGATCTATAAAAAGGCTCTTGCACAAACTTTGCTCGATCAATCCGAACAGCTGAATAATAAATAGCATGGAAAAACTTCAGCCTCAACTTCTTACGGCGCATGTCTAGTAATTCCCATTTGAGTGCTTCCTTCGTACGCGATGCACTGTATTGAGCCCCGCGTATGCCAGATACGAAACGAGCGGCAATGTTCTGCACCCGCTCCAGCTTATCTTTATCTCTACGAGTAGGCGGGTCCCAAACCGTACACGCGTATTCCAGAATTGACCTCACATAAGTCTTGTACAAGATGTCCCGACATGACTGTGGAAAAGTGTTTGCATTTCGGCGAAGAAATCCCAGGATTTTGCATGCTCTAGCAGTGACATAATTAACTTGACGGCGCCAATTCAAAGCGGGAGGAAAATAAACACCTAAATATTTAAATTCGAACACCTGTTCCAACATTGCATTCCTAATAACATACGGCTGCATATCAAGGTTTTTCTTCCTTGTAAATTTCATATGAACAGTTTTAGACAAATTCAAATTCATATTCCATTTGACGCACCACTCTGAGATTCTGTTCAAGTCTTCCTGAAAGATCTCAGCATCACGGTCACAAGTGACTACTCTATAGACGTCTACTCGTCTATTATAATAAAATCTCGAGGCGCATCAGCATCATCTAGTAGGCGTTGGCATATGGCAGAGCACTCCTCATCTTGCCCTTGAAGCTGGCAAAGTGTGGTCATGGGCTTAAAGGCAATACAAGCAAGACAGGACAATATTTCGGCAATTATGTTCTGCTTGCCAGGCTTGTGCTGCTGAGTGAAGTTAAACTCAACCAGGTCCATTAGCATACTAGAAAAGCGCTGCGATGGTTTCATACAGACAGATTATCTGTGAGAAGACAAAACTTCTTGTTCAGAAGATAGCTGCGGAATTTGTGGCAGATGACCCAATGTATGGCCAGGCACTCTCGTACATTGCTGCGCAGCTTCTTTCCAGCACGAGTCAATACTCTGTTGGCATACTCAAGAACCACATCGTTATCATCTTGACACTGTGACAGTAGTGCTCCAAGGGCTGAGGCAGAAGCATCCGTGGTTACTGTAGTTTGGGGCTGAAGGTTGAAAATGACCAAGAATAGGTGCTGATGTAAGAGCTTCACGGATTGCATGGAGCACTGACTCGCAGTAGGGTGACCACCGAAAAACTCCCGTTCTTAAAATGTTTTGCTGAGGAGCCACAACCTTGGCAAAATTTGGGATGAAGCGCTGGTAAAAGTTCACGGTTTGAATCCACAAAAGCACTCACTGCCTTGGCAGTTGTCCACACAGGCATCTTCAAGATGGCTTCTACCTTTGCTGGGTCTGGACATTTCCCATCCTTTGAAATTACAAAGCCAAGAAATGTCAAAGATGTTATGGAAAATTGGCACTTAGAAAGTGAGACTTTGAAACCAGTGTTCTGCAAGAGTGTGAGGACTTCATCTAACAAGTCGATGAATTCCAGAAAGGTTGTGGCGAAGAGGAAGATGTCTAGATAAACTCTAACTCTACATTTTGGGTGACGAGGCTGTAAGCTCTCAATGAGAGTGTGCATGGCCTTTTGAAATGTAGCAGAGGCATTCTTTAGTCCAAATGGCATACGTGTCCATTGAAACGTGCCCGATGTGTGATGAATGATGTTTTGGGTTGATCTTGTGGACGTACTCTAATATGCCAATAAGCAAACTTCAAATTGAGACATGTGAACAGTGGGCAACCGGTGATATCGTCCACGATATCATCAGCATGCAGAAGGGGCTGTCCGACACTGCTGGCTTGCTTGTTAAGTGGTACGCATATGGTTTACACAGAATCACTTCTTTGTAGGCTGCAAAACAATGACTGGAAAGCCCAAAGGCTCGAGGATGGCACAATGATACGTTTACCAAGAAGTTCTCGACACTGGCGCTCAATGAAGTCGTGGTCCTCTTTGCTGTATCTGTAAGGTCGACGGGCATATGGTAATGCGTCAGGCACAAGGTCAATAGAGTGTTCAATCTCTTCGTAAAGGCCCAGCCCAGATCATCGTCATCAATAGCGAAGAGGTCAACATACTGGTGCAAGACGTCTTGAACTGTAGTGACTTCTTGCTGTAGCTGTGCACCTAGGTGAGCATTGCACAGCTGTGAGCATTGATGTTCAAACTTGTCATCATTCCTGAAAAGTGGTATCTCTGGTTCACATGGCACTATTTCAGGTAACTCTTCATGCTGTTCAAGGGATAACCATGTCGGCTGAATGTTGTCTGGCAACGGAGCAAATGCAGGCAGCCTGTAGATGACGCTACTTGTGTGAGAAGGAGAAATAGTGCTACTGGGCAACACAATAGCACTGGACATCCTTGGTAGCACTTTCTCCTGGCATCGCATCACTATACCAGTGCTAGGATGGTGAATTTTCATTGGATGGGATGGCCATACAAGGAGCTCAATGTGAGCTGCCTCAAACCAGTCCTCCCAAAGAACCAAAGGCAAGGGGTTTCTAGCCAGAGCTAGAACCTTGAGTACTGCAGAAACAGGACCAACAGTGATTTGAGTACATAATGTACCAGCCGGTATGACGGTACCACCACCTATAACAGATATGGGAGGCTTGGCCCATGGTAACAGGTTGGCAGATCCAATGACATTGAGCATGGTATGTTTAGAACCACTGTCTGGGAAGGAATCAACAGTGCCTATAAGTGAAATGTCTGCTTGAATTGCGGCACACTGCACAAGTGACTCCTCAAGTGGTTCTGAAGCCTGAAGGCATGTCATGGAAGCAAGGTTCGTTTGCTGGCTGGATAGCTGTCGGGCATTGGACTTGGGATGGGGGCACTTCGATGCAGATGGCCGGTTTGGCGGCATTTATAGCATAAGGCCTTGCTTAGATCTTCCCCAGGGCGATAGGCAGGTGCGCCATGTTGGGAGCTGATTGTAAGATGGCGAGTATCTTGCTGGTCTAATGGTAAGGAGGAAATTTGACGTGAATCTGATGAATCAGCTAGACTCATTTGTGAAGAAGCTGTGTTGTCCGAAACATCAGGATGCTGCACAGGCGGCAGACTTCAGAAGACAGAGCAATATTCCATAGTTCTATCAAGCTGAGTGGCAATGGCAAGAAACGCATCCACAGTCGGCGGACGTTGTGCTGCGATAGTGGTTACCAAGTGTGTGTCATGCACTCCCTGTAATGCATACTCAATATGCTGTTGATCAGTCAGTTGGACAGGACATCTTGAAATGATGCGTAGTTCGGCCAGGGAATAATCAACAAGGCTCTCTCCAGGTGACTGGACGCGTCTGGTGACTATGTGCTGCCACTGCAGGAGCGTAAGTTTGTCCCTAAACTGTTCTTCGAAGGCAGTCTTGAATTTTTCCCATGTGTTGCAGTGACTTCCTGTCACGCTTTTACAGTCTGCAGCAGGGCCACGGACTTTACGAAGTGCTACTGTGAGGAAACTGGTAATGGAAACTGGTACATAAGAAGCTGATCGATGAGTTAGCGGTAAGAGGAAAAATAGAGGAATTCCAGATCAAGCTACAGAACAGACATTCAGTTTTAACTCGGGGAGAGGACCTTAGTATTCAAGCAATAAACGACAATCTTATTGGAATCATTAAGGAGTGTGCAAAAGAAGTCAGCGGTAACTTCGTTAGACAGAATACCAGTAAGCTATCACAGGAGACGAAAGATCTGATTAAGAAACGCCAATGTATGAAAGCCTGTAACCCTACAGCTAGAAAAGAACTGGCAGAACTTTCCAAGTTAGTCAACAAGCGTAAGACAGCTGACATAAAGAAGTATAATATGGATAGAATTGAGCATGCTCTCAGGAACGGAGCAAGCCTAAAAGAAGTGAAGAAGAAACTAGGAATAGGCAAGATTCACATGTATGCGTTAAGAGACATAAGCCAGCAATATCATTACTAATATGGATGAGATAGTTCAAGTGGCTGAGGAGTTCTATAGAGATTTGTACAGTACCAGTGGCACCCACGATGATAACGGAAGAGAGAATAGTCTAGAGGAATTTGAAATGCCACTAGTAATGCCGGAAGAAGTAAAGAAAGCCTTGGGAGCTATGCAAAGGGGGAAGGCAGCTGGGGAGTATCAGGTAACCGCAAATTTCTTGAAGGTTGGCAGGCAGATTGTTCTAGAAAAACTGGCCACCCTGTATACTCAATGCCTCATGACCTCGAGCGTACAGAAATCTTGGAAGAACACCAACATAATCTTAATCCATAAGAAAGGGGACGCTAAAGACTTGAAAAATGGTAGACCGATCAGCTTACTATCCGTTGCCGACAAAGTGTTTACTAAGGTAATTGGAAATAGAATCAGGAACACCTTAGACTTCTGTCAACCAAAGGACCAGGCAGGATTCCGTAAAGGCTACTCAACAATAGACCATATTCACACTATCAATCAGGTGAAAGAGAAATGTGCGGAATATAACCAACCCTTAAGTATAGCTTTCACTGATTACGAGAAAGCGTTTGATTCAGTCAAAACCTCAGCAGTCATGGAGGCATTACGGAATCAGGGTGTAGACGAGCCGTATGTAAAAACACTGAAATATATCTATAGCGGCTCCACAGCCACCGTAGTCCTCCATAAAGAAAGCAACAAAATTTCTATAAAGAAAGGCGTCAGGCAGGGAGATTACATCTCTCCAATGCTATTCACAGCGTGTTTACAGGAGGTATTCAGAGACCTGGATTGGGAAGAATTGGGGATAAAAGTTAATGGAGAATACCTTAGTAACTTGCGATTCGCTGATGATATTGCCTTGCTTAGTAACTCAGGGGACCAATTGCAATGCATGCTCACTGCCCTGGAGAGGCAAAGCAGAAGAGTGGGTCTAAAAATTAATCTGCAGAAAACTGAAGTAATGTTTAACAGTCTCGGAAGAGAACAGCTATTTACAATAGGTAGCGAGGCACTGGAAGTGGTAAGGGAATACATCTACTTAGGGCAGGTAGTGACCACGGATCCAGATCATGAGACTGAAATAATCAGAAAGACAAGAATGGGCTGGGGTGCGTTTGGCAGGCATTCTCAGATCATGAACAGCAGGTTGCCATTATCCCTCAAGAGAAAAGTGTATAACAGCTGTGTCTTACCAGTACTCACGTACGGGCAGAAACCTGGAGGCTTACGAAAAGGGTTCTACTTAAATTGAGGATAACGCAACGAGCTATGGAAAGAAGAATGATAGGCATAGCATTAAGGGGATAAGAAGAGAGCAGAGTGGGTGAGGGAACAAATGAGAGTTAATGGCATCTTAGTTGAAATCAAGAAAAATAAATGGGCATGGGCAGGGCATGTAATGAGGAGGGAAGATAACCGATGGTCATTAAGGGTTACAGACTGGATTCCAAGAGAAGGGAAGTGTAGCAGAGTGCGGCAGAAAGTTAGGTGGGCGGATGAGATTAAGAACTTTGCAGGGACAACATAGCCACAATTAGCACACGACCGGAGTACTTGGAGAAGTATAGGAGAGGCCTTTGCCCTGCAGTGGGTGTAGCCAGGCTGATGATGATGATGATAGCCTTTTTCGGCATTTCATTATGCCACCTGCTTCTACGAATAAGACTCAATTTTCTGAAGGCAGTGCTAGGAAGATGTTTCCTTTTTTCACCAGTGCATATTTAGTGGCTGCGGACGTGAATGTCTGATAATTTGTTACTAACTAGTATGCATTATGTATTCATTTGTAAATATTTTCTTTAGAGCACGTGTTTCAATTGCAGAATCGAAGCTGTCGACATCTCCCTTTCTTTTTGGAAATCTTGAGAATCTACACCGATTTAGAGCTATCCCTCCCTCAATCAGCGGGGAAAAACATTGGCGTTTTGTGCACCACATTACCACGAGACCCACAAACAGGCGTCGAAACAACTGTCGGCAGCGGTGAGGTACGCCACCCTGGAGAACGCAACACCACACAATAGTCATCTGTCTTGTCTGCATTTCCTTTCCTTAACGCGGCGAGCCCGGTACTTCCCAGTAACAAACGGCATGCGCGTTATCAGCATGACATAGCATTCCCGACAGGAAAGTAGCGGGCGCGGCGTATTCAAGAAAGGAAGCGCAAGCAAGGCAGATGACAATTATTAGAGAGTTTTAGTTTAGGGGACGCAAGCGGCTTGAGTACTCAAGATATAGGGGCGACGGTACTGCGCATGCGTAGACCCCTATGTCTCGATCTACGCAAGCCGCTTGCGTCCCCTAAACTAAAACTCCCCATTGTTGTGTGGCAGAGATACACCCCAAAGGGTGTAACTTCAGGGTGTCTACCAAGTTGACATTTCCAAATTCCCTGAGTTTTCCAGGTTTTCCCTGAGTGCCATTGCAAATTTTCCTGAGTGATGCAGAACTTTGTTTTATATCAACACGGGCTGATACCATATCGCCTGATGCTGTCACTCTCTAGTAAGCACATGAAAAAAAAAAGCAACTTAATCCAATTTGAATACTAAGGAGCAGTGTTTATGTTATTCAATAAGAGAATAGAAGGCAGGGGTTAGTAAAATGCACAGCAAATAAAGTGTCTTCGAAAACAATTGCAAATAGGGTCGGACATTATCAAATACGAATAAAAAGGAGATGCACACAAAGGCAAATATTTTCTAATATGAACTATTTCTATCAACTGATAGCAACCTCAGTGGGATGAGGCCTGAACTCTGTCACTATTGAGATTCTCTCTCAACAGCTCGTAAGTCAACCTCAGCAGTCCTGACATACTCTCAACCCGCGCACGACGCCCGAGTGTTGTGTTGCACTGCTTCAAAGAGTGTATTTTGGTTTGGATGAGGGACACCGGCATCTCGGCATCAGCCAAAACTTTACTTTTTGAGCTCAAGCTCTTTCAAAACGGCGGCAACAAGCTTCCTTTCTCGTTTATTCCTCAATGCGTAGGTCACTTCTGTTCTTGACCGCCTTCCGCCACTCGTTCGCCCCAAGGACCATTTGAAGCATCTTGATGAGTTGCACAGTCCACGACCGATTTCTCGAGCTCCCTAGGGGCCGCGAAAACGTCCGAAAAATCGGCCAGCTGGAAAAAAATTAATGCATGCGTATCATTTACTGCCCTTAGGGGCTCAAACCGCCACAGGCACGTTCGAGAACGCTCTGAAGGCCTGTCGGTACACATATTAGGCCTACCTGTGCTCGTACTGTGACAGGAAACGCCGGGTGCCCGCGTGTATAATTAAGATATACATACTGTATTCCGTGGCAATAGCCCCTTCCCACGCTTGTTATGCTTCACTGCAATACTTTTCCGTAAGCTTTACCGAGTAACATTTCTGTACAGAGGCGAAGCTGACTTTCACGAACCGGCATTATGCAACGCACCGTGTTTTCCAAGTTTCTAAGCCAATTGCGAGGACCACAAAGGTGGAGTCCGTGCCATTGCTGACAGCAGCGAATTCTTTCAAAAAAAGGTCGGCACCCAATGGCAAGAAGCTTCATAGCGAACGTCGAAGCAGCTAGGCCTAGCGTTGCCGCAGTCCGCAGTGGTGGCAACGGGTGCCAGCGGATCTGCGTGCGAGAGTGCCGGTTCGAGGCGGCGAAGTAATCAAAACGGCAGCGGTGGTGCCTTTGATTAATGCCGTTTCGGACCTGCGGTCGCGGCAAAACGTCCGGAAAATCGGACGGCAAAGAGTTCTTGCGTCGGAAATTTCACACGTTCTGATACGTTGACACTATGGGGTACGAGGTGGCGCCGCGAAGCCGTCTATATTATCGGGAATCCGGAAAGTCGCGCGTTGACTGTACACTGGCAACTCCTCCTGCCAACGACAGGGCGTCAAAGACGATTCATTACGATTCCTGTCTGCTACTCGAGCCAGCATTACCGCGACGTTCGACCCTTTCAATAAAATTGCCGCTAATTTTCCCTGATAGAGGCCCAAATTCCCTGAGTTTTCCCTGACTTTTTCCAGACTACTGAAAATCCCTGAGAATTCCCGGTTTTCCCGGTTTTCCCGGTTGGTAGACACCCTGAACTTTGCCTAAGAGTGTATGGGTAGGGGCGGCTTAAGATTCCACCGAGCAGTGTTGCGCGATCGGCAGCAATGTACATTTTTAAAACCTTATAAATTACACACTCAACATGGAGCACTTAGATGTGTCAATTAATGATCAGAAGGACCTACTCTAACGACTCAGTATGTTTGTACAAGATCGTCAAAATCGTTTCAGGGTTCCTTTAAGCTTTGTGAGTGCATTCGCTCCTTCTCCTCCTCCTCCTCCTCGGCAAGGAACGCCAGCGGTGTCTGTGTGTGCATGTCAGTGCCTTTGCCTCATGCTGGGCCAGTGGCAGCTAAAAAACCGTTGCGCTGGCTTCCATGGGCGGAATCTTATAACAGTTTGGAAAACGAACCATTCACTTTGCCGCTTACGTCATTAAATGTGCCGCTCCCAAGCCGGAGGCGGAAGGAGAGAATGTGACCAATAGATGAGAGGGTGCTACCTCTGAAGTGTACGTCATCATATGACGAGCAAATCGAGGAACTGCAGAATGTTTCTGCTTGCTAATTAAATATAGATATAAATTAAATATTATACGGCAAGTTCTAAAGTATAAACGTGTGGTGCTGGGCGTTTAGGCAACGCAGAAGTAAATTAATAATGTCATTCTTTTCATTCGCAGCTGACAGGTGGTATCGCAAGCGAAAATGAGTAAGAGGCGATTGGAAGATCGGTGGAAGTAGGGAAACGTAACAAAACGGAGACGTACAAAAGCAACGTTCGCAATAGGGGGTCAGGAAATTTGGTTGTGGGAGTTCATGTTTTTTTTTTTACTTAACCTAATTAGGACCTTTGGCAGTATAATAGCAACAGCTTGGTGGCACAACCCACCGCTTCGTTCCAAAGGGGACGCTCATAACATCCATCCACCCATCCAGTTGGCAGATCGCAGCGCTATGTCGTCTGCTACCAGGAGCTGGCACAATGCACACAACAGGAATGCACTACCAGCACTTCCTACGTAGCGAGCGCGACGAAACCATGAACTGGTTCTTAGGGCCACCTTTACTAGCCAACTGTATCAATTTTGCTTCTTTTTTCACCCTTCGTCATCGGCTCACACGCGACTCGCTCATTGCCGCGCTGCCGCTATCCCTGCGATCTGCCCCACGGCGCGTCGCGTAAAAGAAGCAATGGAACTTGAATTCGAACATCACGATATACGGGCCATGCGTTGCCTGTGCGAAGTAAAATCGAAGAACGTGGTGCTGACGGTGCGCGCCGTGCCATGAAATTGAGGAACAAAGTGCGAACTAGAGAAAAACTAGAGAAAAAAAGAGCAGCCAAATAAGAGATCTCCACAATATATCCCAGCTGAACGAAGGAAGCCCTGGACCAGCCTAAGTTCAACCCTTCTATTTGCTGAATGGCGATCTGCGAGCTATTCAAGCTGGCGATAGCACCAGGAATTCGATCTCACCATGCAAATATCTCCTTGGCATTGGTTTTGAAGCAGAGATCACGAGAAGCTGACACAGCCCTTCTATTGGTCAACACAGTAATTGCGAGAGCAACTTCGTGGACAGTGTCGGTAGCAGAGATCTAGGCCATTCCGATGAATGCTTCGTTTCCGTCCGGGCTCTGGGAGCTTCAGGCCGGTGGCGATGAACCGCAGCGCGCAATTCCTTCCTCCGCGTGGAATGACCACTGGTACGCTTGCACCCGAGTCTCCTCCAGTTGCTAGCGTAGCCTGCAAAAGGTCTACTCAGAAAGCCGGCGCGGCGGTGCAAATAATTATCCGCCATCTCTTTGAACGCGTATCGCACTTCCAGCCGTGGTCGACACCGAAAGGGCAACGCCAAGCAGACGACAAAGACAAGTAATAGCCTCCGAAGCAATCAACGCACGCGCGCGCTACGTCCGCGTGCTTCCGCGTTCGCGCGACCGGCGCGCGCGGCCAGGGTCGCAAGCCAACAGCCAAGCCACAGCAACGGAACCCAAAGCGGACTATCCCCTTCGCCGCTTCCACTCTTAGCCAAAGACAGCTTTGCTTTGGAAGTGACTCACAGATGTGTGACGTGATCGTAATTTGCGGTGCCGCCCCGCTGTTTAACGCAAACAAAATTTTGACGAATCAGATGAGGCCAACTCAACCGTTCCCCTTCCGAACCGTTATAAGATTCGGCCCCATGTACCGGGCGGCGGCCGCAAGCGTAAAGAGCGTTCGCTTTCTCCTTCTCGAGAGCGAGGGCGTTCCAAAGATTATAGAGACATCCCCGCCCACAGATTTCAGCAGCTTCAGCCTTCAGCACAAGCTAGAGAATGTGCTGCTCTGTCAGGAAGCTTGTAGAGCCGACCGCTCCCGAACGATGTAACACTCTATCCACTTGCTCTGTCTGGCCTCGGCAAGCAAAATTCAAAACAGACCGGTGGGCTAGGAACGACAGAAAGCTGAGCTAGTTGGTAAGGATTCGTAATTCAGTAATTGACATTTCCTTGCGTAATTAAAACTGAAGAAACTGAATTACGCATTTCCATGCGTAATTCAGTTTCTTGACATTTCCTTGATCTTCGAACAAAATCATGTTTGTTGGCAGTACTCCCCAAGATCTTCGAAGCCGTTGCTAAACTTTCAATCCAAGCATTCTAAATTAGTAAAAAACGGAATTGCCATGTCGTGCCTTAAGTCTTCCCTCACAAGATCTTGCATGCACAAAATGAGCGCCAGTTTTAATGCGCAGGTCTGGCGCCTATTAGAAGCAGGTTATCCTAGTGTAGCGGTGGCCACTGTGGCTGAGCGCCTAAAGAAGTCGGTTTCGAGAGGGACGGACGTGATTACAGAAAGCAGTAATAGCAAAAAAGGAGTAGTGGCTATTCCGTATATTCATTCAGTGTCGCACAGGCTTAAAAAAGTTGCTAGTAGATATGATGTTAATGTTGCTTTCACTGCTCCCAATAAGCTAGGTAAGATATGCGCTGCCGTACAGAATAACAAGGAGCGGGTAAAAGGCAAAAAACGAACAGATATTTGTCCAGTGAAGCACAATAAGAACAACAGTTTTACTGAATGTCGTATGGGTGTGGTTTATAAAATTCCCCTTAGCTGTGGCCAGTTCTACGTAGGGCAAACGGGACGGTGTATCAATCAGAGGCTAATGGAGCATAAAAGGTCGTTGACCGGTGGATCGCCTTCTAATCTTTCGCTACATTGCCGAGATTGTAACTGCAAGCCAGAGTTAGATGAATGCGCGATATTGTACAGGCATA
Source organism: Dermacentor albipictus (assembly GCF_038994185.2). NCBI lineage: Eukaryota > Metazoa > Arthropoda > Arachnida > Ixodida > Ixodidae > Dermacentor > Dermacentor albipictus. The sequence goes on from NC_091821.1 coordinate 50,349,684, forward strand.
AGAATGAAGATACGCGTCTTATGGTAGAGGCATGGCATATCTATAATGGTGGAAGTGCGTGCGTGAGTCAGCCTTCGATTACTTTACATAAGGAAGAGATTAAGTGCCTTAACAGTTATCTCTCACGTAGACCAGCACGTGTACCCGATTGACACGTGGTGTTACCATTCCTGAGCATGCGCAGATGAGTTGTGTGTCTCATTTTTCGCCTCAGTGCTCCCTTCAGTTGATAGTCGGCGTTCGTGTTGTCCACTTCTCTACTCTTGTGTCCTGTCTGCACGCCTCACTTCTATTTTACTGGTGGGCGAGTCCTGTGTGCTGGGTCCTGTGTGCCTTCTTTTGGGTCGTGTGTTTCTTTGCACTAAAAACTGTTAACAAGCAAAATTGCCTCCTTGCGTTCTCCCATACCGGAGCTACGCCGGAGTTGGAGGATCGCATGATGTGTACGTCACGGGCGCCGCCTTTTTTTTTTTTTCCCCTAGATTTTTTGGTGCGTGTGGTGGTATTCGTTACGACGATCACCTCGCGTCTCTACCTGCGCCCCTCCCTGCTGGTCAAGCTCCAGACCGCTAGGCCCACGCTACCTCCACGGTACTGGGTACAAGTTTTCAACAGTGTGCTGCGGGAAACAGAGCGTCTCGCTGTGATATGAGGCAGTTGAAATTGGGCCTTTGTAGCAGGGTGTGAGAACGAAATGTTTTTTCGTTCCGGTTTCAGTTTCGTTCCGGTTTCAGTTTCGTTCCACTGAAAATAGTTCCGTTCCGTTCAGCTCCCAAACGAAAAAAAAAAAAAAATGATCGGTAACGGTTCATAACGGTTTTGGTTCGCACGCAAACATTTTCAAAGCAAAGTAACGATAAATGCATAGTACTTATATTTCTCAATAACTGAATTACGAATTCTGAGATCGTGCTCAGTGCCTTGAATCAAGGCACTGAGCATGATCTCAGAAGCAGCACGTCAGGAGTGTACTCGCCGAAATGCGAGACCACCGTTCCGATAAAACGAACTTAAACGTTCAATGGGAGTTCAAATGGAAGGGATAATACGAGAAGGTATATCCACCACAAAAAACAGACACATGTAAAAGCTACAGAGAGGGCCGAGTTGATGAAAAAAACTCAGGAAGAGAACAACGATAAAGGAGCTAGCAGCCCTCCGGAGGAGGGGACAAAGAAGGTTGATGCGCGAGAGTTGGAGAAGAGGCGACCGGTCCGATGTTAACCGTGCCAGGGCCTAGGTCACTTTGCCTCGGATTGCAAAAAAACAAAAAACAAAGAAGGTAGTGCTTTTCTACGTGGGCGGAAGCGACGAAAGCTTGGAGCTTCTCCGTCCATACCTCCAGGAGCTACGGATTAGCGGGAAAACCTGCAAGGTATTAAGGGACAGTGGAGCAACCATGGACCTAGTTCCCCTTCTTTAGTAAACGCCGAGGACCATACAGGGAAGGTAACTTGGATCAAGTCAGTGCTGGGGGAACAGAGCGTGTGTCTGCCAATAGCACGAGTGACAATTTCCGGTCCTTTCGGAGAACTAGAGACAGAGGCAGGCGTTTCGAAGGCGCTACCAATGGACTACCTGTATTTGTTTTCAAACCATTCTGAGCGTTTTTACGGGAGTGCGGTCAGGAGTTCGAAGAAGGAAGGATGCAGGCATTAACCTGCTCGCGAGCACGCCAAATCGCCGCTCAGCTGACCGAGAACCCCAGCGCAGCGGTGGCGGAACGCGAGGAAGCGCATTCCCCAGAAGAACCTCGGACAACGGAGGAAAAAGAAAACTGTGACAGCAGAGGTGCCAATTGAAATGATCCCCGTAGAAAACTCGCGTAGCGAAAAAATGTCGTCAGTGGAAGTAACAGAAAGGGAGAGCAGCTCTGCACTTTCACCTGCCTCTGGGGGCTTTGACAGGCTTCTCCAGGTGGTCAGGGAGTCGCTCAGCGCGGAGCAACAGAGGGACCAGGCACTGACACGTTTACAATACAACGCGAAAGAGGGCACAGCTAGGCGCAACGTTACCATCCACGAAAAGGGAGGACTGCTATATAGACACTACCGAGATCGTAGGGGCCGTGTCCTCGATCAGTTAATCGTTCCGGAGAGGTATCGGGCGGATCTCCTGACTTTGTGTCATTGTGGTTTGTGGTCGGTCCATCTAGGAATCAACGAAACGAAGGAGAGGCTCTTGTTAGAATATTACTAGCCAGGATGCTTTAGGGATGTGGAAAATTATGTAAGGTCCTGTGACGCCCGTCAGCGAGTTGGGAAGCCGGGAGATAAACGCAAGGCACCTTTAAAGTTGGTTCCCTTAATCACGGAGTCCTTTCGTCGGCTGGTGATCGACACAGTCGGGCCTTTGCCGCCGAGCCGATCAGGGTGCAAGTACCTTTTAGCCATGCTCTGTCCCGCGACAAAGTTTCCTGAAGCGATTCCTTTGAAGGAACTGAGCTCCACCGAGACAGTCGACGCTGTTGTCCGCGTTTGCGCGAATCGGTTTTCCTGCAGAGATCCAGGATGACCAGGGGACGGTATTTACAAGTGCTTTAACCACAACGTTCCTAGAAAGGTGTGGTGTGTGGCTGATAAACAGCTCCGTGTACCGTCCACAATCAAACAGCGTTGAGAAGATGCACTCGGTGCTTATTACAGTTTTACGTGTATTGTGCCATGAACACAAAGCAGACTGGGAGGACTGTTTACCCGCAACCCTGTTCGCGTTGAGAACGGTCCCACATAAGGCAACGGTGTTCAGTCCTTCCGAGGTGGTGTACGGTCGGGCGATCCGGTCGTACGATCCAAGAGATATGTGGGAAGGAACAGGTGAATGCCAGACGGTGGTGAGTTACGTTTTAATATTGCTGGATCGCTTAAGTGTCTCGCGACAACTGGTTGAAAAAATCTAAAAGAGGCCCAGGAAACCGCGAAGGTGTACTATGACAGAAATGCGCGTAGGCGAGCATTTAAGGTAGGCGACAGAGTCACGATTCTGATGCCTTCACGAAAAAACAAACTTGAGGTACGGTGGGAAGGACCCGTAAAGGTTACCCAGAAGACATCGGAGACTAGCTAACCCTAGAAGTTCCCACAAGAAGGAATAAAGGAATCATTTACCACTGCAATTTAATAAAACCTTATTGTGGAAGGGAAGAGGTTGTGAACGTGGTGGTAACCGCGTCTGAAGAAGTAGCTGTCGAACTTCCAGTTTTAGCGACAGTTACAGATGCGGAACGCTCCATAGAGGACAACCTGAATCTGTCTGTAAACCGACTGGCTCTCGAGGCCGATCATGTAAACGACCTCCGGAAACTCTTTGAGGAATTTCGCCAGTGCTTCAGTAGCCGGCCGGGCTGAACGACACTGATTACTCATGAGATTGAGTTGACATCTGACGAACCCGTCCAATCTAAACCGTACCGGGTCTCACCTCGTCAGCGAGAAATAATGGAAGTAGAGATCAAACGAATGCTTGAGTTGGGAATCATTGAGCCAGCAGACAGCGATTACTCTTCCCTGATTCTCGTGGAGGCGAGCGGGAAAGAGCCGCGTCCATGTGTGGACTACAGGAAATTGAATGCGATTACAAGGGACCAACTTTACCCTATACCTAACATAGAAGAACGAGTTGAACAGGTGGGCGGAGCCCAGTACATTTCAACAATAGACTTAGGAGGTACTGGCAGGTGCCCATGACAGAAAGTCAAAGTCGCTACGCAGCATTCACTTCCCCGCTTGGCACATTTCGACCACTAACGTTAAGTTTCGGGCTTAAGAACGCACCGTTTAGCTTTTCCAAGCTGCTGGATATAGTTTTGAAAGACCTAGAAGATTACGCGATCTCCTACTTTGATGATGTGGCCATCTTTTCTAACAGCTGGAACGATCACATGGATTAAGGAAGGTGGTGGCACGTCTACGAGACGCGGGTCTCACTGTAAAGGCCGAAAAGTGCAACTTCGGGTGTGCGGAAGTTACCTACCTAGGGCATGTCGTAGGACAAAGAACGCGGCGGCCCTCCGAACTAAGACGGATGTCAGAGACTTTCTGGGGCTCGTGGGATATTACCAGCGGTACATTCCAAATTTCTCACAGGTAGCAAGCCCCCTGACAGACACCCTTCGAAAGGTAGAGCCCGAAAAATTTCGATGGAATGAGGCCAAAGAAAGCGCATTTCAGCACCTGAAAGAGGTTCTAAACTCAGGACCAGTGCCTCGACCCCCATTATTCTAAGGAATTTATCGTGCACTGCGACGCTAGTGACAGATGGTTGGGAGTCGTCCTCAGCCATGTGGGCGAATTGAGTTCACCGGCCATTCCGAACTTCCGGGGTAAGGAGCAGCTGTTGGATACGGGCCCTTTTCCTGGCATCACTCGAGTTCCCCGACCACATTCAATCGCCGTCGCATTCCTATTATGGTGCGCAGGGACGGGTCCACCACTTTCCCGGACCTTTCAGACAGGTTGACGACCCCCACCTCATGCGCCGCATGTCGAGCTATTGTCTCCAGCCCTGCTTGACTATTCCCGAAAGTGCAACGGGCGGCTGGCCTGATTCCAGGTAGTTGATCTTGGTCCCGAGTAAAGCTGTCTTGCCGCTCTGAAAGGTCGTTCGAAGAACAACCCGTCTCCTCCAGCTGAGCGCTTTCAGGCGGGGAGGCAACACCAAGGCAACGCTGCTGGCAAGTCAGCCATCGGACAGTGGAGCCCTTGGAGCGACCTCATGGGCCGAATGTGACGGCACTTGCACGGGCGCCTACCATTGGAGGAAAATGACACCTGAGCTGGCTCGACGATTGGCCGAAAATGACGTGACCTCTAGAGAGGAAGGGGTTAAAAGCGAGAGACATGGAGAAGAGACATTCATTCATTCATTCATTCGTTCTTCTTGCCACGGGCCGCAGCGTCTGATTTGCTGCCGGCCGTCGATGACATTATGACTGTTCATTACTTTGTGTTATTACTGTAAATAGTGTAAATAAACCTTCAGTTCTCAATATCCTCCTCAACGTCGGCCAACTTCCGCACTCAACGACAAGATCTAATAAGGTCCTTAAAAATGGTTGAAAGTCCCTCTAACGCTTATTTTTAAATGGCATGCTAACTGCACAAAAACGACAGGTGAAACGGCCAGTACCAGCCCCGCCCCTCACGCACACTGCAAACTATACAGTATTTGGCAGTATCACACACTGTGTGTATTAAGTGATTGGAGAGTAACAGTGCGCGAAACCAGTGTTGTACATAAAAGCGATGCGGCTAAGACAACTTAGCATCGAGAACGAATGGACGAGCGCAAGAACACAACGATGAAGAAGCCACGCGTGCAATATCTAAAGTCTACACTCTCACACTATAAAAAAAAAGGTTTACACCCTTTGGGTTGTATATTTGCCACACAACTATAATCATCTGTCTTTCTTGCATTTCCTTTCTTGAAAACGCTGCGCTCGCTACTTTTCTGTCGAGAATGCTGTCATGCTGACAACTGGCATGCAGTTCGTGACTTGGAAGTACCGGGCTCGCAGCATTAAAGAAAGTAAATGCGGGCAAGACAGATGACGATTGTTGTCGTATGGCAAGAAACGACACAAAGGGTGTAATTTTGTTTAAGAGGGTGGCAAATATACACACCAAAGGGTGTACATTAGTCTAAGAGTGTCGGCTATACATTTACATTTCACCCGCGCCTTCGGAACAAAATACAAAGAAAGCGACCATTAAACACCATACACGATGGTTGACGTAGAAGGAAGGAAGATGAGGGGTAGGATAGATACGTAACTTTTTATTCATTTCTTCCCGATAATTCAACCAATTTCAGTGTTAACAGCAATTACCGCCACCGCAGTTGGTATGCGCCACCCCAGAGGGCAAACCAAACGAAACCAAACACTGGAACGGCGTGGTAGTGCTCGGACGCAACGGGGAACCGGAGAAAATCAGCGTCCGCCGGGAGCAGGAGCGAGCCGTCGGGCCGTGGGCCCAACCTTCCAGGCTCCTACCGACAGAACCTGGATTGCCAAACCTCCCGAGCCCAGTAGAAAGAAGGTGTCACCTCATGACTACCTGGAGTTCGCTCAAGGAGCGACCAGTACCTTCCGTTGGCGACGGCTCGGCGTTCTTCACCTGCGCGACCATGCGCCCGAACTGTTGGAGAGCCGCAACCCGCTCTCATTCCACTCTCCTTGAGTATTCTTGCTCCTTACAACTATAGGGTTTGTATTGCAGTGAGCGTTTGACTTTATTATTGGATGTCTTGCTCTACTTATTCAGAACTGTGTTTGTCATAAGGAGTGTAGTGTGTCCATTTCCCCTCTGTTTATGTGAACGTTTGCTTTCCGCTTTCAATATTCAAATATACATTCTTCCTGCACTAATGAAATAAAACGCTCTCATCATTCATTTGATTAGAAAACATGGATACAGATGACATTTCAAGTCGCTTTCCTTAATCGAACCACGGCACACACCAAGGAAGTCCAAGTATATAACCTCTTTGTCACACACACACACACACACACACACACACACATAACAGTCCAAAAACCATAAACGCCTACTAGAGGGCCTTTCCTTGGTTATCTCAAGTCGCTACACATTCAAGAACAAGCACAATTTAAAAAATGCATTTCTGGACGGGCTTACGAGCCCCTTTCCCGTGTCCTCTGTTTTCGTGCACATACTAAACAGCTTGAAATGCTCATCATACAATGTGTTGCGGCATTAATCCGCAACGTAATTCTCAAGGACAGCCGCAAAACTACAGGAATCAGTCACCATAATAGTACAACTCATCGCGTCACTTCAATTTCATCAGGGCCAAAATTTCGGGAACAGTGTTTTTTTTTTTACACACTCTCATAATCATCCCAATTGTTACTCGGGCCATCATTAAATTACAAGGCACGCAAATGCTTGTATTACAGCAAAGTATGGACTCGTGCGACCGGCAGTTTTGAGTTCAGGCTGCGGAATTACATTTCTCCGCCGTTCGAGAGCGGTCGCTTGACGCGTCAGGGCCACTTGTGGAATGTCAAGAGCGCTGCGCGGCAGGTAGAAACACAGAAGCGCACGCATGCGATACGCTTTCCGCTGGTCTGCGTAGGGTAATATTAAAGAGAGAGAGAGGGAGAAAGAGAGAGAGAGGTTCTGCAACAGGCTAACAGCTGCAAACCAGATAGCGCCGCCTCTTCGGCCTCTCTTTGCTGACAGCGTGCGTATAACATCTCTCAAATCACTGCAAACAAACAGTCGACCTGACCAAAACAATGCAAGAAAACTGCGCAGAATTAGACCATCGACGATGAATTGTCCATGCAAGCGCCGAACGCTTCAAGAAAGCTATTCTATTTATTAAAGGAATGGCGTGCTCGGCGGCGACCCGCCGTGGTTGCTCAGTGGCTATGGTGTCGGGCTGCTGAGCACGAGGTCGCGGGATCGAATCCCGGCCACGGCGGCCGCATTTCGATGGGGGGCGAAATGCGAAAACACCCGTGTGCTTAGATTTAGGCGCACGTTAAAGAATCCCAGGTGGTCGAAATTTCCGGAGTCCTCCACTACGGCGTGCCTCATAATCAGAAAGTGGTTTTGGCACGTAAAACCCCATAATTAATTAATTAATTGCTCGGCGGCGTATATTTGTAGCAATGAGGCTATTTAGGGTAGCGTCTGTCGATTTATCGCGCAGAGTGGCGAGCTGTTAACCAGCACATCTATGGGTGTACAGCGAGTGCGTCTTGGCGTTCGGCCACAAACGCGCCCCGCCAATTGACTAGCTCGCGCAGAAGTGCACGCTCCCTCGGCACAGGCGCATTTGTGCCGGGGGGCGAAAGAGCAAAAGAAAGCTATTTGCCTGAAAACGAAAGTTGAAGCTCCTGCAGCAGCATGTACGCACCAGCGGAAACAAATGTCAAACAGTACGGCACAAGCGCAGCATTTTCTTTTTTTTTTTTCTCCCTTGCTATATGGACGGGTATGAACAGAACCATATAGGGCGGAATGGCGGATAAATGAATCGAAAAACGTCAAATGCGCATGCACACACACACCGCTGGCGCGGTTTGGAAGGACATGCTTGAGCGCAGAAAGCCGCATAGTTACAGCGATTATAGTGCGACTATCTACGGCTTAAGTTCGCGCTGCCAATATGTATGGAAGCACGGCTAACGTGCAGGAAGAACTTTTTTCTTTATTGAGCCAACCGGCGAAAAAAAGACTCCATCCGAAAGAAACTGCATTAGTTCCGCCGGGAAAACATAATTGTTTCTCTATATCTCGGACGCAGTGTGAACTCAGTCTGTTCAAAAGCTAATATGAAGTCAATGGCTCATATTAAGAAAATGAACAGAGTCAATTAATCAGGCATCATATTCTCATATTTAGAAAGTTTAATTATGTATCCAGACAGAAGCTGTCTGCATAATTTGATGAGTGCGTCGCAGCCATTATGAAAATAATTGCATGCAACATAAAAGAAAACACGTGCGACCACTACTGGTTCTGGGAAGCATACGATCAATGCAGTAGGTGTTCTGGTGAACGCAACCTTCAAGAAATATCTTCACAGCAAACAGAACGACTAAATTCGTGAGACTAAATAACAGACTATAAGATGTTGCTTGCACTACAGAACACGCAGCAGTACCGATTTCGAGCGATAATTTAGCACAAAAGTGAAATTGAACTTTTTCTGCTCAATGTACAGTCAGGGATTGCTCACAGGAGGTATTTGCAGTCATAAGCTTGTCGATAATTCCAAATATTATCTGCGTGCATGATAATGTAAACAGTTCAAGCAACTTAGAGTATGAAATTTTGAAAGTTGAAAATTTTGAAAGGAATAGGCACGCCTATTCCTGTCGAATAATCTAATAAAGCATAGCGAACCTATTAAGTTATTATTATTATTATTATTATTATTATTATTATTATTATTATTATTATTATTATTATTATTATTCCAACCTAGAGGTTCGATAGAGTGATCAAGAAAGCATAGATCGAGTCTGTGGATCTCTTCAGAAATACGTGGCAGACATTTATATAACATATAATTGAAAAAAAAATTAATTTGAGTTTCCATTTAGCTGCAATTATATTTTTTTTCCTTATTTTGCCTTCTTTTTATTTGCCACATGTACGTTTGCAGACTCATTTGCTTTGCTTCGTAACATTCTTTTTCCTTTACACTTCCCATGCGACAAGAGCGAACAAAGCTGAGCAAATGTTCTACCTTTCATGAACTGCACGTTTTACCAATCGTAAATGTAACAATTTAGCAGCTGTTCCCGCTTTTTAACGCTGAAGTCATCTTTAGACAAATGAGAGAATAGCACACGAGTCGGCAAAAAATGCAACGCAAATCGCCAAGCCATCGCAGCCGTTTACAAGCAACGTAGAGAAAAGTGCTGAAAATTTTCATTGAGAAACTGTACTGACCGCAAGGTCCGAGCTCCACGCAGCCCTAGTAGCCTCGGACCATAACTTGCTTTTATGGCAGATTTGGCTACATCGCTACATAGAAACAAGAAGCGCGCTAAGCAAGCAAAGAAACACCGGTTCAACGAGCAGCCCGTCATAGCGAACAAAAAAAAAACACCGGACAGCAATGAAACATGGATAACAAGATGGTACTGGTCATCGCGCTAATGCAGGGCAAAGGGCACGCCCACGCCCGATGCCTATACATTTGATTAGCCAACAGTTCTCCGCGGAATAGCGCTTACGAACAATTTTTCTTTAAACTGGCGAGCTAAAATACCCAGTCGCCACGATCACCAAGAAACAGTACGACACCGCCCAGCACGGACGGAAGAGCAGGCTGAGCGGCTCAATTATCTCGAGACGGCCCGCTCAGTGGAGGCTAAATATAAACACTGCTGCGATGTCACAGTAAATGAACTAGCCCTTCGGCCTTTCTACGTACCACAGGGCAGTGCCGGTCACAAACGTCAATAGGAACAAGCAAACACTACGTATGGAGACAGGAAGCGGACAATTAAACTGATTCATCCATCCACTCTTGAGGCTGACAGTTCGTTACTGAAACGCGAAGCGAGATGCGACGAACCCATCGTATATCGCTCCGTAGTCGTAAGACAATATAAATCCCGATGATCCGCCATCAACACAGAATAAATGACTACAGATTACTGCTATATTAAGTCTACTGAAACGTTAGATAGGCAAAAATTCTAGAAAACGCTGGGATAATCACTAACCGATGTCGCCGGCAAGCAGCGCAGGCATGGTTCCTCTACTCACCTCTCGTGCCTTTTGGGGTGATGAAAACCAGCAGACAATAATTTAAAGCGGCATTACGCACGCTGACTTCAAACACGAAACTTTTAAATTTGTAGCAAACGTGTAGAAACAGACAGAAACATATTAAAAGGACCTCGGCGAGTCAACGAAACACCACGAAGCCATTCAACTCGAACCGTGCACGGTAGACAGAAGACATGTTTGCATTCAGACTGCTGCTGCCCCCTGGGCAGCAAAGGCGGAAGCTATGGAAGACGAAAAATTTGAACCCATCTGGCGCGGCGACGGTCCGCTGCACAGCACATTTTTGTTGTTGCTACTGGATTCTTCGTGCTGCGGCCCCTTATTGTAGTAAGTTACTCATGCGTAAAACTTTTCCCAGAAATCTAAAAAAAGTACAACTAGATAAGTATCCGGCAAATATTTCCTTGCCGTTGTTTTCGTGCGTAGGTCAACAAGCTGGCGTTTTGCTGCACGTAGCGTAGCTAATCACGTTTCCAACGGTCTTGTGCGGACATACCTCGTGTTTCTACTACGACTGTACCATATGACTGAGAATAAGGGATTAGAGAAAAAATAATAGCTTTTGCTGACCGCGCTTCGTAGCAGCGGCGAACATCAAAATTTGCGCGATGGTTACCAATGTGAATACTAATTAATAAAGTTTCACAAACTAACGCTTTATATAGGGTCCTTAGGGGGCACGTTGAACTTGCAGAATTTCAGTTAGTCAGTACGCTTCGCTACAAACTCTGTATGCCTTCCATTATTTCAAGGTAGTGAAAAGCATTGTTGTTGCATAACAGTTTTTGGTATTCAATTTTTCTAAAGTGTGGAAATAGATTATCTGGAACAGCAATGCATTTCGCAGCGGATTTTGAGTACTTAATCGTAATGCACGGCGCGCATTTTTCAGTAAATGGTTTTGGTTTGGTGGCTGCGGTGACTTCGATTCTGTAACTACAACATGCCAGATTAAGCCATTGATTATAACGCTCTCATTATTGATATGCGGCAAATAATAACAGGATTGGTGATTGTCACTGAAGTTGTGACGTCCCCCGATGAATCACTTAATAAATTGAGACAGTCTTCGCAGAAACAGGAGGTATAAATTAACGCTTCGATAAAATGCCTAGTTGCTTACTATTATTCTGATTTTTTTTTAAATTTAGGTACCCCAAATATGCAATTTGAGAAGATGCAACTGGAACCATTTACATAACAATTAAGCGGTAGTAATATTAAAATCGGTTTAAGCTTGAGGTGACGGGTTCAATCCCGCCAGCGGTAGCCGCATTCCTACGGGGGCGAAATGCCTAAAAAAAAGAACGTTTGTTTACTGGATTAAGATGCACGTAAAAGAACCCCAGGTGGTTCAAATTAATCCGAAGTCACCCACTTTGATCACGCCTCATAATAAGATAGTGGTTTTCGCAAGCAAAACCGTAGAATTTGACTTAATAAATGAAGTCAGTTTATTGACAAGCCGGTAGCTCAGTCATACACTTCCCTTGGGCGTTGGGCCATGTACGTCGTTTCGCGGATTGCTGTAAGGGTGATACGGATCAATCACGGAACGTTGTAGCGCGTCCGATACGGGTCCGAATATCCCACGTCAATGCAAACGCCGCCGCCTACTTACTTCCTATACACTCGGAAACATATACCGCCTATTTCGGTTTGTCTTCCTTTTGATTCGAACCCACTTAAAAATATCACGAGTGGCGTAGCAATTTTATCTCTCAGTTGCATTACCTAAACAGACATATTGCCACCATAACAAATCACAACGCGCAATCAGCTAACTGTATCAACTCTATACTTAAGTTACTTTTGGGCTTACATTGTAATTAATACATAGCAACCACATGCTTACTTATCGTAGGGATTAATCCCAAGGTTAGCGCGTTTGCCGACCTCCGTCCCTGAAATATGAACCGAATAACTATGGCTTTCCTTGTAGTTCCACCCCGCAAGGCCTGAGGAAGAATATTCAAAAAAGTTGCAGACCGATAAGCTATGCAACAAGGAACACCAGAGGAGCCACCATCGTTCGCTCACCCATGCGCCCCTTCGCCCCCTTTCGCATCAAAAGTTTATGAGAACTTTATACCCATAAAGTTTCAGAAATGAAATCCATGCGCTCCGCAGATTCCTCGGCCTCCGCGAGATGCCGCGACGAGCCCGCTCGCTATCAAAACGCCCTTTAAACTGTGCTCGGATGGGGCTCCTTGCTTTACGATATGTGACTCCCGGTGCATGGGCGTTGCCGCGAAATCCAGCCCGATTTCGCGATGTTCGCGTTGAAATGTCTTTTCGAGCATTTAAAAGGACATTCTACACAAAGTGCAGCATGACTTCCGGCGCCGGGGATTTTTTTTTTTTCGGCTGGCGGCACATGACAGCATGGAAAATTTTCGGGGGGGGAGGGGCTGAAGCCTTATAAGCCCCCCCCCCCCCCATTCCCCTGGCTACGCCCCTGATGGCAGCATATACAGGGTGTTCCAACTATCATGCACCAAGATTCAAATATACGCAAATTACACGTAGCTGGACAGAACCAAGCAGAACCAAGGTAACAGAGAACTTAGTCTTAATTAATTTATCAACTTCTCATGTATCATAATTACATGAAAAGTGTCAATGAGAAAATTGTAGAGCAACATCAAAAAATTCCCGATACAGGTTTCTGTTGCTCAATACGTGCTACGATACGTGTTACATAAGTGTTTTTCCGAGCGTGGAAGAAGCCCGCGAAACATGTGCACGCAAAATTGGCGCGCGACTGACCGCTCGAGGCACATTTCAGGTGCACTATAGTTGGTGCGAGAATTACGCTATATTTTGTCGGGGAGCCCAGGTACCGCAGGTAGTGTCGGCTATGAGTGCTAGTGCTTTACATGGACAAATGTAAAATAATCGTTAAATATGCTAGCTATGTGTACTACGGAAAGAGTTCGGCCACCTGAAATGATTTCTGAGACAACCATTTTTTTTTTCGCTACCTTTACGAATTAGAAGCTCATTCAGTCTTCATTTTATCGTCGTCATACAGTCGTCCTTATCTTGTCATTGGCGTTTGATCGTCGTCATTTTGTCGCAGTGATTATAGTTATCGTCATGGCGTCGTTGTCATATCACTGTCTTTAATGCGTCGCTGTCATGCAGTCGTCATCATGCATTCGTGGTCATATACTCAACCTGATGACGTCTTGTTCGTTTCGTCGTAATTACTTGGTTCATTACTTGTAACACTAGACGTGGGCTTCCTTTATACTCACATTCCGCCTAACTGCAGCTGTATTGCAGGTTTATGATGATACGGTCCCACCCCCCACCGTCGTTGCTCGGTGGCTATGGTGTCGGGCTGCTGAACACGAGGTCGCGGGATCAAATCCCGTCCACGGCGGCCGCATTTCGATAGGGGCGAAAACACCCGTGTGCTTACACTTAGATGCACGTCGAAGAACCCCAGGTGGTCGAAATTTCCGGAGTCCTCCACTCTGGCGTACCTCATAATCAGAAAGTGGTTTTGGCACGCAAAACCCCATAATTTCGTTTTAATATGGTCTCAGGTGTGGCACCGCACTAGCCGTATTGCTGGAGTTAATCGACTTCCACACAGTTTTGCGGAAAATGGAACCTCAATGGGCACGAAAATAGGATCTAACTATGGTAACATATTTATGTGCCAATTAGAAGAGAAGAGCCTTGGCACACGTCAATTAAAACCGTTGTACTTGAGACATTTTTTTTGTTGACGACGTATTCCCAGCCTGGGATCATGGTGAGGCGGAACTCCTGTCCTTTATTTCAGGCCTCAACAAGGCTCATCCATCCATCGCTTTCTTGAAATCATACCCAAGCTCAGTCAGTCAGTTTCCTTGACGTCACAGTGACCCTATGTGCTAATAAACTGACGACTTAGCTCTTTAGGAAATCCGCGGGTAGGAATCAGTACTTCCATTACGAAAGCTAGCTGTCATCCAAAATACTGCAAGACCGGCATCCCTTATGACCAAGCACTCAGTTTTAAAATTTCCACCTCAAATTGTTGACGGTGCTATTAAGCTTGCTGATGGAATGGACCTGGCCAGAAACTTCTTAGCTCAGACAGGTACCCTATGATACCATCACGTACTAAACTAGTTCGAACCCATGCATCATCATTAGCAAATATTAACAGCATCCTTCAGAAGCATCACAGTTTATTCTTGCAAAGCAATCACCTCAAATGCGTCATTCTCAAGCTGCCAAGCGCAGTGTACCATAGATCAAAGAACTTATGCGATTTACTAACGCCATCAAAGATAATGCTCACAGTTAACATTCGCTGTCATCCTTGCAATAAGCCCGTTAGCAAGCTATGCACCCACTGTTAAGAACGGCCCAGCTGAAGTGCAAGTTTTGCCAGCCAGTTGCGACAGCGGCGGCAACCTTTTCTTGGAACGCCATCGTTACGCTCTAGCGTCGTCGCCGTTGTGACTGAATGCGTTCGGCGGACCAACTATTGTTACCGAACCCACTAACGCCAACCTGTTCTGCTATGAGCGGGGGAGTTACCGTGGGAACGTCGACGAAAGCCCCTTCCCACGCGCCATCCAAGACGTAAGACAATGGGCATCTGGCGGCGCAGTGCGGGGGTCAGCTCGGGGAATAAAAGGCGCCTGTCCTGACGCAAGCCCCGAGTTCTACGAAGTCCGTCTGACGTCGGCTCTGGACCGTGAACCCGCAAGGAAGTGTGTGAGTGTGTATGTGTGTAAACCGTCCCGCAGAGAGGCGACTTGTTTACGATGACTGGACGGCCGTTTCCGTCACCTGGGTATCGGGGGAGGACCGAGTGTTTATAAACCGCTGTTGTGCGGCTGCTCAGGATGCTCTTTCTCAAGCAGTCATGTCAGACTGATGTACTTTCTCAAGCAGTCATGTTAGACTGATGTACTTTTCTCTCGCAGTCATGCTAGACTGATGAACTGTATGTAGATACTGCAAATAAACCCACATTCCTCGTTCTCGATGAGAAGCAGTCCTTCCCTTCATCAACGTCTTCAGCGTGGATAAGTTGGACGACGGCATGGGCCAGCTACCTTCTAATTCATGCAGGACTCTAATCTTGACAACGGGTTACGAGGGATGGGATTGAGCCCCCAATCCTAACACCACATGGCCACTACACTTGCAGTGTGAAATTTCAATTTCGAGATGAAAGGTGACTTTCACTGCACCACGAGTAACGTTGTGTACAGACTGTTTCACACTTAGGGGAAAACACAGAGCGCATTGCATAGCGATGCGGCGAGCGCGGGAGTCGGGCGGCTCGTGGGCGGCTGCAGCAGCTCGCGCAGGCGCTCGAGGGACGGAGTCTTGATCTGCGTCGTCTGCTACGGCGGCGCTCGCTGACCGCATTGTCGGGAAGCGTGTTAGGGCCGACTTACGCTCGAGCCGCCCATCGCCGCAAGCCGCACCGCACGCGTGCGGTCGCGCGAAAAATTGCACGTATCCTACACTTGTGCACAAATTTCGGTTTACAGTGTGTAAGGTATACACTGTGCACACAGTGTAAATGGTAATTTGTGCGCAAGTGCTGGATACGTGCAATTTTTCGCGCGACCGCAAGCGTGCGGTGCGGCTTGCGGCGATGGGCGGCTCGAGCGTAAGTCGGCCCTTACTTGGCAGCGGCAGTGCGCCGATTTCATTGTTACTGTGGGAACTGAGCCGATATTCTTTACTAATTGTTATGCGACGCCAACCTCTGAGCCTTCATTGGCGACAGTGGAGTTCCACAAACTTATTTTAACAGCGTGCTTCGTTTGTTCTCTCGAAAGGCCTCGGTACTGAGTGCGTGCACGTATATTTATTCACTGTGCATGTGTGCTATGGTAATAGGCAGCGACAAGAAAGACACACCAAAATGTGTGCGCAACGTGCTCAGTCTTTATTTGACTCGAAAGGAAAACAAAGCACTCAGCAGTGAAAACTATAAGGGTCAAACACGATTAAACAAATTGATACCAATAAAGGAATGTTTTAGGTTAAGACAATGAGCTGGAAGTGATTCTTCTCGACAATAGTTCGTTTCACCAGACAGACCCTGCCCGCCGGCGGGGAAATGCACGCGTCACGCTCCGAACTTCACTTAGTCGTCATGTCCGCAGCGGCAGCGATGACAGCGCTCACTCTGGAGGGCAGTCAGGTGTAGAGTGACTTTGTCAGCGATGTGTTCATTCGCAGCACGTCCCACTCACTGACGATGGTGGGCCAAAGCCTATCCTCGGACAACATGGAGAGGGTGGCGTGTCAGCGATACTTTCAATGAGCCCCAGACATTTTCAATGGCTTCAGGACAGTCACGCCTCGCTCTTCGAGCAGTTCTTGCACGGCACGAGCAATGTGGATCGGCGACCTATCGTGTTGAAATATATTGTCGCCTTCCGGGAACGGGTCGTCAAGAACGCACGGAATCAGTACACCGTCTATGATTGCCCCGTACCTTTCAGCGATGAACTTGCCTTCGAGGCATATCAGTGTGCATCGCACAATGCTTAGTAAAGAAGATCGGCTCAGTTCACGCAGCAACGATGAAACTCGCGCACTGCATCCGACAGTAGCACGCTTCCCGACAATGCGTCCAGCGCGCGCCGCTGTAGCAGACGACGCGGTTCAAGAGCCAGCTTCTCGAGCATCTGCGCCTGAGCGAGCTTCTGCCGCCGCCCGACTCAAGCCAACACCTCCTCAAGCACCCGCCGCATCGCCCCGATGCAATGCGCTCTAAGTTCTCCCCTAAGTGTGAAACAGCATGTAGGTACATGCTGGAATGCTCTTTGTACAAGCTTCAATACAGCGGATAAACTGAAGCCGCTTTCATACTGCGTTTTTAACGCTTCAAAGTGTTGTTTTCACTGGCTTTACTTAACGAAAAATAACAAAAACATAGACGTTTCGCCACCTATGCGGGTGGCATCGTCAGTACCTTCACGCACAGTCTCGTTGCGATGCGCTCTCGTCAAGGCAAACTTTGAGGGAGCAAGAATTAACGAATGTTGCCGCTCTTTTGCATAAACGGAGTTACCCTGAGCACTTTGTCAATGATACGCAGCGCCGCATGCAAAAACCTCGCGAGAGCAAGGCCGAAAGGCCAGCTTCCTTTGTGTGCATTCCGTATGTCCGCGGTGTATCAGAAGCAGTGCGCAGGGCTTTACGGCCTTTGGGTGTTCGAACTGTGTTCAAACCCTCGTACACGTTGGGAAACGTGTTCCCGAAGCCAAAGGACCGCGCACCTCCGGAGGAACAAAGTGGTGTCGTCTACAAGGTCAACTGCTCGGACTGTGGTGCCAGCTACATTGGCAAGACGGGGCGGCGACGTCGCACCCGTATCAAGGAACATTTAGGAGATGCTACGAAAGCCACCCATGCTACACGTGCCAAGACGGAATTGGTTGATCATTGTTTATCAAAGGGACACACGTTCGATTTTAACAATGTAACCACACTAGCACGGGAACACCGATGGGGCCCAAGAAAGTTCGTAGAATCATGGTTCATCCGTCGTAATCAATCTTCATGCAACTCTAACCGTGGCCCCCTGCCGGATGTTTACGGCAGTTTCATAGATAAATAGGATGTATTTCTCATTTGTTGCCATTGTGTACTGACGATGCCACCCGCATAGGTGGCGAAACGTCTATGTTTTTGTTATTTTTCGTTAAGTAAAGCCAGTGAAAACAACACTTTGAAGCATGAGTTCCCCTGGCTTTTGGAACATTTTCTCACGTATCCGATGCGTTTTTAACAATCGCAGGTCACGCGCCACAAGCCTTTCTAATCTACGTCTGTTCAAGCAAGTTAACATGTACGACTATTCCTTTGATAAGCTAACAGCCACTATAATAGAATCGGCTTTCATTTCGTCCCATGGAAGGGGATTTCGCGAGTCATTTCTTATTCACAAGTTGGAGGCTGTCCCGTCAGGCAAAAAATAAAAACGCAAGGCAACTTTTCTGTCAACGCGCTAATTCGGTAGTTCCACCTTCATCACAACTTAGTTACGCCTGTTTGCGCACCTGTTTACACAATATTTAGATTATTATTGCGATAGAAATTATATGGACATTTCAAGCGCGTTTCAGCCATCACCGTGACACTCCGTATAAAGTCCAAGGGCACGTCGCCGCGCGCCGTACGCGCGAGTGAAAGCGTGCGAGGATGCGCATGCGCAAGGGAGGAAAGCGGGAAGCAAGCGCGCTGTCTTCCGTCCCACGCAAGGCATCAGGGGGAGGGGGCGTTCTACTCCGGCGGCTGCTGCGTATGGCACGGCCGTGCGGGCCCTATCTTGAAAGCGATCCACAGAATAAAAACCTCCTTAGAGAAGGAAACTGTACCTTCCAATGTGGTACTGACGATAAGCAGCAGAAGCGCATAAAACTTACATAGGAATAAGACAGATGACATTGCTCAAACAGGAAGCGGAAATTCAATTTTTAAGCAAAAATCCAATATGGCCGCTTTTTACCGGTATAGCGTACGCTGGTACGCGCCGTGCTCGCCGTGCTGGCTTTTGGCCAGGCCTCGGCGCCTTGACTGCAGCGTAGCTGGTGCTGCCAAAGAGCCTCTGCAGACGCACATACAAACAAGCCACAAGTGAGTGAACATGACGTGCGGCTTTATTGGCAGAATACAAGCAGTGCATCTTCTCGTACAAGTGCAGAAATAAAATGTGCATGCCGAGATACGCTGAAACCACTAACGCGAGGCCGTAAACGGCTGATCTTCGTTGTCGCACATGGCGGTCTATTAACGAGCGACAACCAGCAGCGCAAACAGATTGGACAGAGTGCCCCACCTGTTTGCACGACAGTCCCCGTTGAAGATGAGGAACTTGCACTGTGAAGCAATCGGGTGACGCAAGCATTTGCTGCCGCAGCCGATACAGCGACATGGACTACCCAGCATTTTAGCGTTACGTCCGTTTCTTTTTCTTTCGGGGGCCGCTAGTATGTCGCTCACATATGGTGCCCTGCTTTCTCTCAATATGGACATGGTCTGTTTCGTTGGCATCACCATTTTGCTGCCACTTTTGCGGGTATTTCCACCCACGTGACTTATCAACTTCATACACTTCGGACCATGTAAGCACGCATGCTAGTCTCGGTTCACGCCAAATTACGACCGAGGAAGGGCACAAGCACAATTTGCTCCCGGCTGCAGCAGGAAAGGACGAACGGGTAGCATCAATCACGATGCGTGTAAATTGGGAGTCTATGTTGCTGTGCGGACTGCAGGAGCAGGTGCTTACCGCGAGAGACTGCTTCCCAATGCAACTGACTTTCCACATCCGAGAAACGTGACACGGCTACCATGACCAAGTGGGACAGCAGCGAAACCAGACTACAGTCAATCACTTCAGTGTACCTTGCGCAGAAACCTAGGCTATCGAGCAACAAGAGCAATACTGAACGAGACTAGGAATTAAATATGGGAATGAGAAAGCTTGCATTCGAGAAAGAAGCCGCTCCTCTCTGCGCTCTCTGAAGGCCATAAACATTGTCAAATGCTACACAGCACACACTGCATAGGTTAATGCAAGACACGTGCCGATGCCGCATCTTCTATTTCAGGAGAGGAATTGCACGTGGCAACGTACATTAAAAAAATACTGCTACATATATGTTGCCATGCTACCAGGCAACGACTGGTAATAAGGATTCGAACAAGAATGGCGAATGAACAAGCTTGCATTCCTAGAAAAAAAAATGTTGTACTTGACACAAATGGAATAATTTGACAAGGCCAGGAAGATGACTAAGGAAAGTAAACCGCAAACCATGGGTCATTGAAGCGAAAAAGGAAGTAAATATTGTTACGTAGGAACATGCCGAGTTTAGCAAGAAACCCAGACAGCGATCAACTACAGCTTCTTTCTGGCAACAGATTTAGGCGCTTAGAAGCTTAATTCGCACGCAAATGCCAAAGAAACCGAAGGTGAACCTAGAGCTGCTTGCAGTCTGAACTGCAAAATGTGGTATCGCCGGTCTCCTGAGACGCCATGGAGAATAATTCACTTGTATAACACCGCGATGGTGTGTAATAGTATCTATTGCATGTGTAAAGTTCTCCTACAACCTCACGACATACCCGTATACGCTGCCTCAGTCGGCATAGTTAACTGGCCGAGGATTTCGCCTTTTATTTCAACAGCTTTAAGCGTCATAAATAACTGCCTAGGTCTTGCGTGGTACTCGTTCCGTTCGATTCGCCCGCACCACTGTAAACCAGTTCGCATCGGTTCACGAGAAGTTCAGAAATAGTGCAGCTCGATTTCTGCAGTGCAGGCACAGCACAACACACTGCCAAGGTACAGAGGCGGTGTAGGCGCTGCTTTTTCTTACTAATGCGCACGAAGTGCGCAGGATTGAGATGATCTGAACTGCTGGTAGGATCGGCTTGTGAGGCATTAAGAGCCGATTTACGCTCGAGCCGCCCATCGCCGCACCGTACGCTTGCGGTCGCGCGAAAAATTGCACATATCCAGTACTTGTGCACAAATTACCATTTACACTGTGGGCACAGTGTTTATCTTACACTTTGTGAACCTAAATTTGTGCACAAGTGTTTGATACGGGCAATCTTTCGCGCGACCGCACGCGTGCGGTGCGGCGATGGGCGGCTCGAGCGTAAATCGGCCCTAATGCACCCACGCTTGCGTAGACACGGCAGATGCCCGTAAAGCGGCGATTTAACGGCGCTTGCGCACGTGTTGCGCAAGTGCCGAATGGCAGGGTCCAGCCCCTCGTGAACTGGTTCAGGTGAATCGAACGTACGGCTACTTTCCTTCAGGAGGTCGTGGCACGAACTGCACTTCCTTTTCTTTGGGAATGTGTTTATCAAATATCCAGACACATAGTGAACTATGGTTGACTCAAGCACATCATCACTTGCCTCTTCCCTACTTTCAGAGAGCCCTTCCGTAAAAGCAGCACTCGTGGAGCTAGGAGTCCCTGCAGTTGCTTTGCCAAGGTTAGTCAGTGAAAGTGACTTAAGTTCAGTTAAGACCCTTGTCCCCCTCGAAGTTGCTATCGCAGCTTTTATGTGTCAATGTGTCCGAGTCCGGCAGAAATCTGGTAGATAGTTTAACGTCGGCGAGCTAGTTGGTTTCAATCTATGATATAATGTGTAAGCGCAACTGAACGAGGACGTAGAAAGGAACAGACACACAGAGACAGCACTACTTTCAACTATAGATTTTATTTTCGCACGTGTCGATAAATATATAACGAACGAGCGGAAACAAACGAGACAAAAAAAAAGAACATCCAGTGGTGCATGTCGATGAGTCGTGCACGTGTCTAAGGCATGATCAAATAGTACACTGCAAAAGTTACAGCGATAAAACGAGCAATCGTATCTCTCTTTCAGATAGCGACACTTATGGCTTGCTCACGCACCTTTCTTCTAACTTTGCAATTTCATAAGCCTCCACAATCTCCCTTGTCATCTTGCTATGAGCCCTATACAAAATAGAAGTACTTTCGAAGATGGGTTTGACATCCTATCATAGACATTTTGAGGTTCATTGTAACCGTGCTGCTGCTGAATGAGCCCGAACATAATCTCAAGGGGATCGCGATTCAGGTCGCCGTGTCTACAAGAACTGAAAATTAAAGATTGCTGGAGATCTTGCCAAAGCAACAAGATTACTTTGATTCTGATCCGCCATCCAAATATAGTCCTAGGTTGGCGAAGGCAATCGAACTTCCAGGAGTTAATCCAAAGCTCGTCAATTCAATGTGCTCTGTGGATGAGTTAACGGCGTCTCACTTTCCGCTCTTTTATGCGCACTGCGAAGCTGTTCAAGGCATCCGCCAGCTTGTCCATCCTTTTTATAAAGCTGCCGGTGTGTGTGGCAGTGGGAGACAGGACGTTTAAAGCAATATGAATGACTAAAGGACCAAATACACACTGTTAATACTTGCGAGGCAAATTTTACCTTCATGTTGCCGAAAGGAGTTTGGTACAAATGCCTGTCAGTGATTTTTGGTAGAAATATTCAGTTTGACGTGATGGGTGGACTCGTATATTCTGAGTATTTGTTTTCATGAAACAACATCCTTCCCAATGTGGAGGTCATATTTCCGCAAGTTGTCTCTAGTACATTTCAACAAGTGCGGAGTATCAAAAAGTATATTTTTGCCCCATCCATTAAAAAAAAAAGGATCCTGTGAGGTTATTCCGAGTGCTGTCCCAAGTGCACCTTGCTTGATCACAAATCAATGCCTTTACATAGGGACCACAGTCCTTACAAGTTCTCGAGTAAACCTAAAATGGGTCCTGAATGAACTGCGCCGGCACATGTCGTGAAAGCTACAGGCTGACGCCACCACTTCGATATCCAATCCAAGTACTTCGGCATCCGCTTCTGTGTTCGTCGCGTTAAAGCCTTGCGAATTCGGCTCCGACCCCTTTCTGTTAGCGTAGATTGGGTCTCCTGTGATGAAGGTGTGCATGGTGCAGATCCTGTTGGGGCAGATCAGTAACACATAAGATACAGCACAGGCAAGAATGTCAGCAATTAGCCGCACACCAGCTCTGTACACACCTTGAGCGACGGCTGGCTGGGTCGTGCAGCTTGGTCAGCTGACTGGGTCGAGGCGTGCTTGGTGTGGGCTCTGTTGGGACAGAACAGTAAAACATAAGATGCAAGAACACAGGCAAGGTCGGCCCTTAGCCGCACACCGGCTCTGAACGCACCTCTAGCGACGGCTGGCTGCTGGAGAACCCCGTGAGAAGTGCGTGGTACAGGCTCTGTTGAGGCAGAACAGTAACACATGAGATACAGCACAGGCAAGAGGGTCAGTAACACAGCTAGCGTAAGTACCGGGAACTCTGGCTCAAAAAATAATAACCTTCATTGAAGCCAGGATGTTACAGCACCCGAAAGCAACAGTGAAATCACTTGAATGCAGCTGAGTAATAGTTTTTCGCTGATATTAAAGTTTTTCTTAATTAGCGACTAATCGCGTCGTATTATTCGTCACCGCATGCTCACCACAGCTCAGTCCTTTAATTTTAAAATAAGTCTAATAAGTTTTAAGTATAACTGAAAGTCTTCTTATAAACACACGGCATATACTCAATAAATAGACATCCATTACGCCACAGACCCTTTGTTTCTTCATTGCAAATTGCCATCTGTCCCCAAGCCGTGCACCCTAACTGATTGCATTCCCGCGTGCGAGTCCCCGGGCGCAGACGGTTGCTGCTGTTCAGTATGGCGAATTTCTATCACTGTTATCAACAACACTAGGGACACGACAGATCCCATACTTTACCATCCAGTAAATGGATGGGAAAAAGGCGCCGCGGTAGCTCAATTCGTAACAACATCGCACGCGTAATGCGAAGACGTGGATTCGTACCCCATCGGCGGCCACTTCATACCCTCTGTCATTTCTTTACTGCAATGAATAAGTACAAACAAGTTCCCCTTTGCTGTGCATGCCTGTTGGTTTGTTATGATTGGGGACTATATATATATATATATATATTATATATATATATATATATATATATATATACATATATAAACACTCATATATATATATATGTATATATATTTAAATTATATACTCATAATTTAAATATATATACATATATATATACATATATATATATATATATATATATATATATATATATATATATATATATATATATATATATATATATATATATATATATATATATATATATATATATATATACATATATAAACACTCATATATATATATATGTATATATATTTAAATTATGAGAAGTCAACAAACAATTGACACGAATGACAGCATAGGGGATATTAGATACAGTTCTTCATTGAAGTAAAGAAATGATAAATAAGTGAAAATGAAAGTGGATGAAAATACGAGATAATTTTCAAATTGCCCAACGAAACGCATCGGCGATCCCTTTCTTTCGGGCTTCAATGCATAAAACAGCGTTTTCTTAAACGAGTAAGTGTAACAACAGCGCAGTTTGACAGTAACTATGACGGCGCATATCTCGAAAGCGCTACCATCCACATAATTCGTTCCAAGTCGATATGTCTATCATATTCGTAGATATGAAATATGTTCCTATTATAAATTAATTAGGAAGTTAATTAGCATAACTATGTCAATAATTCAAATAAGTAAGCATGTTGATTTCTCGTATAAATAATGGCCACCTCCGCCAGTAATTTGGATTAAGGGTTAGAATTGTGTTATCTGCCACAGGCAATTTATAAAACTCTGGTGCAAAAAAAAAAAAAAAAACTATATGTTGTGCAACTAACGGTGCTCAGCTCTGGGCCACCGTCAGGTGCGACGAAATGCTAACGCACTTCTATCGCATTTAGCGCTAAACCGCCACTGATAAAAAAAAAAAAGCTTTGTACAACACAGACCGCACCCTGCATATTTCACAACTAGAAACCATACTGAAATGCATGACGTCACAATGACGCACAAAATGCAAAAGTGGGTAAGCTGACTATTTTTTTTTTTGAGGGGGGGGGGGTAACAATCAATAATTACCTCCCAATTAAATGAACTACAAGGTTAATCAGTGGCGGAACAAGCGCGAGACGTCTGCTGGAGCAGCCCTTACAGAATGGAAATTCCATAACTGTGTTACATATGCCTCTGCGATATATTGTCGCGGCGCAGTCACTGAAGCAGAAATGCTACGTTTGAGAAAATTGACATTGTGTCAATTTTCAGACACCCAGGCGGAAAAAAAAAACTATTTCCAGTATCTATAACCGTCCATGCAGTGCTTATGACGACGCCAATTTGCGAATTCACGCAGAATTTTCCTGCAGTCACAAACGAAATGACCCCTTAACTACGCGCCGAAAAATTCCCCACCTGTTCCGCACGCCAATATCGAAGCGCTTTCGCCCAGGTCCAACTCCGACACGTAGAGCGCAGAAATACGTTTGATACAGCCGCGGGACCCATTTGAAAGCAAGGTGTTACAGTTTAGAGATAAAATTAAATTCTAGTGACTTTGAAAAGCGTAATTTTTATTTAGAGCCAGAAATTTTTCACTGAAATTCCAATCGTCGTGCTGTCAGCTGCATCCGTTTGGCATCTTAAGCGGACAGAATCGATGCGTTACTCATTGCTCTCAAATACACTGCTAGTATGCGAGCAGGACTTTTGCAAAACTCTCTTAAACATTGCAAGAAATTCACGTAAGATATAAATCCATATATTAAGTTATCCGCTTTAGATGTACCATTAGGTGCAGTTTGCAGAAGTGTGGCATCACTTTATATTCATCTTGATTTTAAAAATATGCTTACGACAGTCACTAAATGTTTACTGCTTTTTTTTAAAGAAGAGCAAACCTCATAAAATTTGTGACAGTGAACGATTTCTCTATTCCCGTAAGTATTTACGTAGGAGCCCCTGAACTAAAGCTTCCTCTTTGCTCAGGCTGGAAACGTCGACGTCGTGAATATGTAATTGCAGGCGATCATTATTATGAGAGCTTACTAGGCTTTGCATGAGAACCAACCCAGAGAGGTACCGGTAATGTTTACCGGTAATGTGGCATGTTTACCCCCCCTGACACACTCATTACGCGACACTGCAAATGAAATCACTAAAAAGCAATTATAACAAATTTGCCAATTCACAAAAGGCAGAATATAACTTGCATGCATACCTGTCATTGGGGAATCTGTGGAAACCAATGCGTTCCTCGGTTTAGGAGTTCCTGCGGCACCACGGCGCGGTACCACCTGCAAAGGCGTTGGTTGCTGTCCTAGCATTTTCTCGAAAACAGAATGGCAGCCACCCGAGCCATCGGGGCCTTATATTGCCGTGGTGGTGGTGGTGGTGGTGAATTGTAGCAACAGGCGGGTTTAGCCTGGCGAACAAGGCCGGCAATTGCTCCGCCCGAGCGTCTCGCACAATACCGCTGAAGGGTTTCACCATGTGTCCTTCAAACCAGTCTCTCTTAAAAACTCGATGAGGAGACGTGAAGTTTCTTTTCGGGCTATAACTGATCCCGCGGGAAATATAAGGTGTTGCAGGCGCGCATGCGGAAGGTTCTTGCTTTGTAGATTCTTCAGGAGAGTGTCTCTTTCATCTTGGAATTGCTGGCAGGACCACAAAAAGTGCTCAATGTCTCCTGTCTCGTTGCATGCCGAACAGTTCGGAGAATTGATTCGCCCCGTTTTAAATAACCAGGCCGGTGTATTTGCAGATCCTGTCCTTATTCGATATAGAAGTGTGGCTTCCTCTCGGTGCAATCGCTTGGTTACGCAGGGCATATGCGGTGGAACCCAAAGCGACGCAAAGTGATTTCGAATGTCAGATTTTTGCACTTGATTACTCTTTGGGGCCTTGATTTTGGGAGGATGATAGAGCGCGGCGTATGCAAGCGCATCAGCTTTTTCGTTTCCTGAGATACCAATGTGGGAAGGAATCCATTGAAACTTTACTGTGAAGCCTTTGTTGTTGAGCTCTTTCACGATGGCTAGTGATTTGCGTGGGAACTTGAGGGATGGCAAACCACGGTATATTTGTTGTAATGCGGCCTTTGAGTCCGTAAGGACAACCACATTCTGCGGAGGCAAAGTCTTTAATTTGCGCAGAGCAGAAGCTATTGCTGCGCCTTCCACAACTGTCGACGAGGCTATACAGTCCAGACGGCCAGACCACGTATATCTTAGAGAGGGAATATAGAATGCAGCTGCACAGCGGTCTTCGTCTGCCTTGACAGAGCCATCTGTGTATACTTGTAGGTGACTCGGGTAAATCGTGTTCAGGTGTTCCAGGACTAATGACTTGGCTTCTGCAGATGGAATGCAGCTCTTTGATTGCAATCGTGGTACACTTAAGTTGCATATGATGTCCTCGAATGTCCAGGGTGGTTCTATCCTTTCCCTTTGTCTCGAGCAGCGCAATCCTAATACGCGAAGCGTGTTCAATGCTGCATAAAAATGTGAGCGCGGCCTGTTACCTATACGTCGTAAGAGCGCTCTACCGGGCGTAGACTCACTCAATCGTAGGAGCTGGATCATCAGAGCCTGGGAAGCCTGAAGTCGTAGAGGGCGTGACTCAGCTTCGTAGAGCACTTTCTTGTTTGACGCTGGCTGAGGGACTCCAAGGCAAAGTCGGATACCTTTTCTGTGGATGGCTTCTAAGCGCTCGTATTGGCTGTCTGAGGGTGACATCAGAGGTAGCTGATACAGGATTCGACTTGTAACCAACGCTGTATGTAGCCGTAGCATGGACGTCGGGTGGTTGCCCCAGCGTATGCCAGCGACTCGCTTGAGCACGTGTAGCCTGGGTGACGATGACGCCACAACGTGGTCAACACCGCGGCGCCAGAGTAGCCTGTGGTCTAAGGTAACGCCCAGAAATCGGACGTTGGTGACTTGTCGAATCTGGTATCCGTCCAAATTCAGCGTCAAACGTGTAGATGACGCCACAACGTGGTCAACACCGCGGCGCCAGAGTAGCCTGTGGTCTAAGGTAACGCCCAGAAATCGGACGTTGGTGACTTGTCGAATCTGGTATCCGTCCAAATTCAGCGTCAAACGTGTAGATTTTCTTTTCACTCCAGGAAATAGTACGAATGATGATTTTTCTGCTGATAGTGATAATCCAATCGTTGCCAAGTGGCCCTGAATGGCTTTTACTGCTCCCTGGGCTATTCGTGCAAGGCGGCGGTGCTGGTAGCCGGAGACCCAAATGCAGATATCATCGGCATATATAGATATCTTCACTGGTGTTCGATGGTTTAGTACTGTTGGGAGGCTACTCATGGCAATGTTAAATAATAAGGGAGATAAAACACTCCCCTGTGGCACACCACGAAATATACGTATTTCATCACTCAAAGTGTCGCCAAGACGAACTCTGATGCGACGATCATTGAGGAACGTATGTATGAAGTGCAAGAGATGACCCGTGACGCCTATAACTTGCAACTGGCTGATGATGGCTCTTTGAGACACGTAGTCGTAAGCCTTAGAAACATCCATGAAAACAGCAAGTGTCGACAGGCCATCCGCACTGTAATGCTCTATGTGGCTTAGAAGGTCCAGTACATTGTCTTGAGCGCTTAGACGCTGCCGAAACCCAGTCATGCACGATGGTAGTTTTCGACCCTCCTCGACATACCAAGTGAGTCTTGTGCACGCCATCTTCTCCATTAGCTTCGCTGCACACGAGGTCAGTGATACCGGTCTGTATGAGTCCAGAGCTGCATATTGCCGAGGCAGGGGTGAGGAGGAGAGCAGTAGCCAATCGCTGCACCTGCGCGTGGCCGAAGCGGTTCAGGGCGTGCATATGCATGGAAAGAGGGTGGCAGCGAAGAAAGGAGACCCGATAAACTGGTTTGACCTTTGAACCACGTCAATGTGCAGAATGGCCTCTCGAGCTCCGTGGGCGTCGCCACATTAGCCTCTTGACAGCTGCAATTATCTGTGGCCCCCCGAAAAAGCATTGCAGAAATTTGCAATGCGTGCAAAAACGTGCAAGTGCAGAGGGAAGAAGGTGTACGGTACGTTTCTGCTATTTCTGAAAAATGCGCACCATACAAATTTGTCAGGCCGCCAACTTACGCAGGGCGTGCAGAAGCTGAACCGCATTAAAGCGCCCCGGAGGGCCTAGGCGACACTACGGACGCGGTCGCACGAAAAATCAAAACTTCGAAGGTCGCGAATTTGATCCCGACCACGGCAGCCGCATTTCGACGGGGGCGAAATAAAAAAAATATTATGCAGATCCCACGCACCGTAGGAGTCAATGTAAGAGAAGCTTTCTGTGTTGTTTGCTTTAATTGACGATAATTAGCGCTGATGTTGACGCCGAAGGTTTCATTTCTTCAACGTTTACTCCAACACTAGAGTTAATGTTAAACGTTACCTTGCGTGCAGCACTGCTGTTTGTCTGCATCGTATTAAGGCGTTGTCGCTGCGGATTTCTGGCCCTATGACGTGGTTTTTTTTTTCAGTGTCTTACCACACACGCACACGCGCGCGCGCGCGCGCACACACACACACACACACACACACACAGGGTGTTTCAGCGAACACTTTCAAAATTTTTTAAATGTTGTCTGTGGAAGATAGCTCAATTTTAGTTTATGAGCTGGTCTACTCGAAGCGGCGGACACTACTTGCACAATAAATTTAAATTCGAATTGCCTAATTAACAAGAATTTACTAATTAACATTTAAGCTAATGATCCTATGACCCATATTGCAATTTACAAATTCTAGCAGTGGACTTCGCAAGGCGGATCCACTTGGAACGAATGTTCAAGATGACACCAGTTTCGAGATATAAATTCCCGAACTTCGCGGAGAAATGCATTAGCGTTCCGGTTACTTGTGTGCTTCAGTGCATGAAACGACGTTTTCTTAACAAATTGTCTGCCGCTTCGTCAACTAGAATTGTGATATCTCAACAGGCAACCTTTCAATATTTTTTTGAAGTGTTCGCTGAAACACCCTATATATATATATATATATATATATATATATATATATATATATATATATATATATATATATATATATATATATATATATATATATATATATATATATATATATATATATAGTTGAAGAAACGAAGGAGCACACTTACGAAAATTGCATTTTTAATGTTTTAACGTTTCGGCTGGGGTCCGGCCTTCATCAAGAGTGCGATTGCAAGCGAACACAGTTTAATTTATACATCTTTCTCCGTAAAAACAGAAAGAAACGAGAGAGAAAAAACAGAAAGGCGAATACTAACTTGCGCGTACACACAATGAGATTAAAAAAAGAAAACGTAGTCTATAACCACAAGCACGCGCATATTTAGTGGCGTCGTGCTTGAGGTCATAGATTACGGTTTTTGCGGAGTATTGTGCGTGCACGCGTTTGTAGTATATATATATATATATATATATATATATATATATATATATATATATATATATATATATATATATGTATATATATATACAGTGAAGCATAGAATCACAGGATCCGGCACTTAATACATTTTCTCAGTAAGAAGAGAAAGAAGCGAGCGACAGGAAATAACAGCGTGAATACAGACTTTAGGAACTTAGGCGTGTCAAAAAGAGATGAAAAATGTAGTGGTGTCAAGAATACAAGCATGTGCACTGCCTCATCTCAAAGTCAACGAAAACAACCGTGAACAGCCGAGGACCCAGCCGTCAACAGGTGCACATTCAGTCGTCTATATTACATTCAGCAATGTAGAGAGGGGTAACAGGTTTGACAGGGTTGGCAGCTGACGCGACCTTGAATATGGTCAATACTCCCACTTGGTTAGAAGGGGCCTGTAGTGTGACCTCCACTGACCCCTGTGTTGAACGAAGCTGCGTCCCATCGCCCTCTTTGCACAAGTGGTACCACATGTGTCTGTGGCCAAGCTGTTTTTTTTTTTTTTGCAGTGTGAAGAGTAAGGAAAATTTAAGGGAAAACTATTTGACGACGGACATAGCAGCAGGCCCACAAGAATTTCTATGAAACAATACGCAAATATACATGCCATTTTATAAGCGTGCCCTATGATATGTATCATCTATAACCATCAGGAAATTCATAAAGCAAGTACGAAAATTATTCAGTGGTGCACCAAACTGTTGTTCTGCCACACAACACGCAAAAAAAAACAGAGGAAGAAAGCAAAAAGTAGAGATGTATGACAGCTAGAAATGCGCGTACCCACATTTTGACATCGTGTCGACCAAAAGCGATAGAGATAAATGCATATCTAAAAATCATGCAGATCTCACGCACAGTGGGAATCGATGTAAGTGAAGCATTCCGTGCTGGATAATTTGATTGACGATCATTAGCGGTGATGTTAATGGCTAAAGCTTAATTTATTCAACGTTTAAGCTAACACGAGAGTGGTGAACTGATGTTAAACGTTACCTTGCGTGCTCTGCTTCTGCACGCGCGGGGAAGTTTATCCGCTTGACATATTTGCATGATGTTTATTTTTCAGAAATTGCAGCAACGTACTGTAGCGTATCTTGAACTTAAGCTTAGTCAGTTTCCCCGCGACCGCTGTCCTATAGTAGTAGGATTTGCTTGCCTTTCACGCCTCCCCCCCCCCCCCCCCCTTCCCTTGTATGGCAAGCACTTCTTGTCCCCGCTTCTTCCTACAGTTCTATGTGCGTCCCCTCTGGCCTCGCACTTTAGTAGAAGGGGAAACGCTGCCGTTTCTGAATTGCTTTTGAGGGGAGTCACGGATAATTGCAGCTGTCAAGAGGCTAATATGGCGACGGCCAGGGAGCTCCAGATGGCATTGTGCACATTCAACGCGGTGGGGTGCAAAGGAATTTCTAGCATCTCCTTTCCCCTCTGACTCGGTCCTGCCATGTACGCACATGCCATGACCCTCCCGACGCGGTGTGCCTGACAGCAGCAGCAGTGGGAAAGTCGAAGGAAGAGGCAGATCCCACGCACTATGGGAATAGATGTAAGCGAAGTTATCCGCGCTGGATGCTTTGATTGACGATAATTAGCGGTGATTAGCGAAGCTTAATGTCTTCACGTTTAGGCTAGCACGAGAGTGGTGAGTTGATGTTAAACGTTACCCTGCGTGCACCACTGCTGTTGGTGTGCGTAGTACACAGAACACACTGGGAGAGGTGTTTGCTTGAGGCATTGTTTTGCGCCATATTTTATAACTTCTGAGAGGGTTAAGCATTGTCATTTCCTTACATGGCACATCACATTGTGGCAGAAGTATTAAATTTGAATTGGATTATGGGGCTGTACGTTCCAAAATCACACTGGGATTATGAGGCAAGTCGTAGTGGCGGAGTCCGGATTAATTTTGACTCCGTGATGCTCTTTTACGTGTCTTAAAAGCTAAGTGCACGTGCGTTTTCTATTTCGCTTCGTCGAAATGCGGCCGCCGCGATTCGGAGCAAATCCGCGAAGCTACGCGGCGGGCACAGAAGTGTTTGTTGGATGGTCGACCGCTTCCGTAGTGACTCCTGGACTCTGCGGTGCGCTTTAATTAATGCGGCTCTGCTTCTGCACGCCCTTAGTAAGTTGCCCGCTTGACATATTTGTATGGCGTTTATTTTTCAGAAACAGCAGCAACGTACTGCGCCGTCCCTTGAACTTAAGCTTATCCTGTTTCCCCGCGACCGCTGTCGTGTAGTAGTAGCGTTTGCATGCCTTTCACGTCCCCCCCCCCCTTCCCTTGTATGGCAACTGCCTCTTCTCCTCCCTGTCCTTCTCCTTTCTGCAGTTCTATGTGCGTCCCCTCTGGCCTCGCACGTTAGTAGAAAGGGAAGCGCTGCAGTTTCTACAATTCTTCTGAAGGGAGTCACGGATAATTACAGCTGTCAAGCGGCTGAAGTGGCGACGGCCAGGGAGTTCCAGAGGGCATTGTGCACATTCGACGCAGTGGGGTGAAAACGAGTTCTTCCTTTCGCCTTTCACTCTCTGAACCATCCCCGGAGGCGGTGTGCGCGACAGCAGCCCACCGCAGCAGCAGCACTGGGAAAGTCGAAGGAAGAGGAAAACTTTATTAATAATAAGGGACCTTGAAACTTGTGAGGAGTCAGAAAAATTGGCAGTGGCTTAGCACGGCTCCCTGCAATGGTCAGGCGGCGCAGCGATCGGCTCGACCGTCAGTGCCACCGTGTCAGTTCTGCGAAACACCGAGGCGGCCACTGCTACGGAGGCATGCTTTTGCGGCGCTCGTTTAAAACGTGTCGTACGTTCTCAATTGCGGTTTTAAGGCAATCAAAAACATCCAGGCCCGTTTTGGACCACCGACGCTTGAGAGAGGACGCCAAATTTAAGACGAGAACCATGTATATCGTGTCAAAGAAGTAAATAGCATGGACATCACCGCCGCGAGGTGCATAACTTAAATTATGGTGTTTTAGGGGCCAAAAACCACGATCTGATTAGGAGGCATGCCGTGGTGGGGGACTCCGGATTAATTTGGACTACCTGGGGGTTCTTTAACGTGGACCTAAATCTAATTTCACGCGTGTTTGGTATTTCGACCCCATCGAAATTGGCCGCCGTGGCCGGGATTTAATCCCGCGACCTCGTGCTTAGCAGCCCAACACCATAGCCACTAAGCAACCACCACAGGTCGCGAAGTATTTGTCACAAGAAAGCAAGCATGCTTACGGCGTTGAACTCAAAGTGAGTTAACAAATCGTTATTTTATGCCACTTGAGGGAGCAAATATGGCCGCGGACGTCTTTGAACTGTCATTTGTTGCTTCATTACTTGGAGCGTGCCTTGCACCTCACAATTGTAGAGGTTTTGGCGAATTGGCAGGTAAGAGCTTTTTTCTCCGTTGAGAAAGTGCCTCGAGCATATATGTTGTTCGGGCTCGAACGTGAGAGGGCATTACCGCAGAAGCATCATAGAGAGCAATCAGCTGAGACTAAACAACGTGAAGATTGAATGTGCGCTAGCATGCGTGAGAGAAATGCTAATTTTCGAAAACTCGACGTGTGCTGCAGTGTACTCCAACCTTAAGTCTGTCCTAAGCGCGAGAAAATATCGGCGCGAATGAGCTCGGTTCCAGCATTCGCGTCTTGATCTTGGCGCAGGAAGAAACACAGCGCGTACAAAGCTCTATCACGGAGCGCTTACGAAGCTAGATTCGACACGTAACAACCACTGCGCGTTTGTTTTGAAGACGAGCTAAACATTTATCTAAACTGATTTACAAGAGCGGGAATAAGTCCACGCATTTTTATGCAGTGAACGCTTTATTGTGTGTTTTTACGGACGCCGCTGCTGGTTATTTTTTATTTTTCTTGTTTTTGTATTTAAGTCTTAGTTCTTTTAGCAGAAATTGGCAAGACCGACACGAACTGCGACGATCGACTTCAGCCGCCGGGTTGCTCCCCCCGGTTTTGAAGGGAAGCGGTACAATTTGATAACGACATCCCCTTCGCGGTTGTGACAATCCTTAACGCAGCAGTATCTGCGCTTGTTCTTTTTGTTCACACTTCTCACGTAGGAGCCGCCAAGAGGCTGCGGTGAATCCATTGGAAAAGCAGACTTTCAGCCGGGTCTGAGTGCACCACGGGCAATGCTGAAATGACGGTGAGGGCCTACCCGCGGGTGCTCATCACCGCTGCTAGGTGGCGCGACATGTACAGGCAAACTTCATTGCAGGGTGAAGTAGCTAAAGCTAAGACATAGCATGGTTAGCCTTGGTTAATCTTGATTGCAAGTCCAGGTTAGTCTGGTTGTCTAGCTATGTTGCGTCGTTTAGCCAGTCGTTCGGCGCACTGTTCGTCTGTTTCCTGGGCGATTCGTTTCCTCTTCATCCCGTTCCGATGTCGATTCCAGGCCTCCTCCTGCTTATCAGAATTGTCGCCGTCCATGCTGCCACCTCAACGGTGGTTGCGGCGTACGCGAGCTCTCCTTTTCAATACTCCGACATGTTATCAGGCATGCATGCGATGCAGCTGGCGAAGCGAGCGGAGGCGAGCGCAATGACGAGGAATGTAGTGTGACGTCATACCAAACGGCGGCGAAGGTTAGGCGCGGCGCATGCACAGTGGCGGAACACCTGTGGCACGGGGCTACCAGTGGCGCATGCGCAGTAGTGACTAGGGAGCGAGAGAGAGAGAGAAATATCCGCGGTGAGGCGCGCGTTGTGACGTCATGTGCCTCCTTGGAGCACCGCCATGGCGAAATCGCAAGTTCGCGGCCAGAAAAGCTTTCGCTTTAAAACTAAACGGGTAAGAAGGAAAGTTTGCCAGCACTTTCATTGATTCCACAAGTGACCGCATCGAATTTCTGAATTAGATACCACACTCGAAGCGCTCTTTCGGGGTGAGAACAAAACCCAGATTGAAGGATTGTTGTGGTGATGTTATCAAATGAGTGGCCCGGAATACGTACTATGGTGAGCAACGTGAGCGGGAACACAGGAGCGCGCGTCAGATAGCCTCGAACCCTGCTATATCCGATACGTGGCGGCCCCCGTCGGAAACAAAGTGGAAAGGAGGATGCTGTTCTACTAACTGTTGGCAATCCCCGCCATGTGTCTCTTTATACAAAGTGCGCAACTTCGCATCAACAGTGTACATTGATAAAGCTGTCTGATATTGCGGTTACTGATAACTTTGTGCACTGTAGCGTGGCCAATGGCCGCACTATTTTGAAGCGTAAACATTTGAGAGCTTCCCTGGGAAATCTGTGCGTCTGGCTATCTGTCCGGAATGCGTGACACGATGCGCTCCATAAGATATACATCAGGTCCTGTGGGGGTATACATCCGCAGATAAGCTAAGCACAGGAACGGGCGCCTAATAGCTGCGCTCTCTCAAAAAAGAAAAGAAAAAGAAAGTGTGAAGAAAAATAAATGACTCGCTGCAAGTTACTGTTGTTAAGAATGGCGAGCTGCGAAACAAGATTGCCACACAGTTACGACAGGGCGACACGACGCGCACCTCCCCCTCTCCGTCGCTGCAGCTGGGAGGCGTTCGAAGAAGCGGCCTTTGCGCTGGAATCCGCCGCCTTCCACCCGCCCCATCGACATTGTGACGGAACGAGTTCGGTGTTTGAACAATGTTTCCGGAGTTCCCCAACGCGGAGCTGATTTGACACGCATGGACAAGCTGCCGCGGGAACGACGTATTTTGGGACTTCTCACGGTTCTGCATGACGCAAAACAACGAGCGACCCTCGATCGGCACCGATAGTTCCCGGAACGGCACCCCGCCAACGCCGTCGTTTAGGCTTCGGAATGTGTGTGCCTTTGTGTCTGTAAACTGATCTGCAGAGCAGCGGCGAGTTGGTGATGAGTAAACGAACAGTCGCCGCCTCGTATGACCGGCGGATCGAGTGTATAAAAACTGTGGTTGTGCGAATGCTGAGGACACTTCTCTTGAGCAGTCATGTTAGACTGAGTCACTTCTCTCATGCAGTCATGTGGGACTGTTACTCTTTTTCTCAAGCAGTCATGTTAGACTGATTTAATTTCTGTAAATAAACCCTTTTTCCTCGTTCTCGATGAGAAACAGTTCTTCACTTCATCAACGATCTCAGCGTAAATAAGTTGGACGACGGCATGGGCCAGCTACCTTCGAATTCATGCCGTACTCCAATCTTGGCAAAGGACCACGGACGATGGGATTTAGCCCCCAATCCTGACACTGTGCATGTAACAGTCTTATCGGCTATCGGCGGCCAGTGAAATACTGTAAGCTGCCGTTTTCGACAAACACAGGCCCGGTGGGAGTGCAAACAGTTAGCGGAAGAGTGTCCCCCTTTCCCCTCTGCTTTCGACAGCGCCATCCGCGCATCGCTCAATCTCGGTTTCAAGGCTATTTGCCGCGCGTTCGCGTGTTCCTGCTCATATTGCTCACGATAGTACGTGTTTTGATAGCGGAAGATTAGGGAGATTATATAGCAGTATTACATTTGTGGTTGTTAAAGTGGCATCTGAATGGTGCTTCAATTTGTGCAACGTACTGTAATTTACAAACAGAACATTCGAGCAAATAGATTCAGTTGTTAGCGTCGCACGTGAAATTACCTGCTATGGCAAGGAAGCCCGACACGAAGGAGGCCGACAGGAAGACGTAGCAGTGTAGGCTTAGCCAGTCACACCGGGAACAGCGTCTAGCCCGAGCCCCACTTCAGTAGCACTGGCGATCCGGCTGCGGAGCTCGGCACGGCGCACTTCTTCCTTACAACTTCCCCCCTCGCTGAAGACGGAGCCGCATTGGAGGCCTAAGGCGTCATGAGGACGAAGGGCTCGTGATACGGCTTGAGCCCATCTACGTGCACAATTTCGCGGCCTCGGCGACGCAGGTCCGTAGGGGCCCCGTCAGAGGTTCGATTACGTAGTTCACCGGAGAAATATATATATATATATATATATATATATATATATATATATATATATATATATATATATATATATATATATATATATATATATATATATATTCTGACGAAGGCCATGCCACGGCCGAAACGTTACAACATTAAAAATGGAATTTTCGTAAGTGTGCTCCTTCGTTTATTCAATTACCTATGCACCGGACCTACAGAACATTTCCTTGAAATATATATATATATCCCACATAACTTGATCCAGCTTTAGAAATGAAAGGCACTCCGTACGCGAGTTGAACCGAATGCATAATATAGGCACTGGCATAGCGTTATTCAGGCTTCTTTTATTTTTCCCTTAACTAACGGATTAGTTATGTTTAATTAGTAATCTTCTTAAGTATTGGCTGCAGACCCCAAGTGTGATGAGCAAAGTTGTAGAGCATCTTGATAAACCTCTCAATAAATTGTTTCCAACCCGATATATCTCTCGTGGTCCTTTTTTTCCGCGTTCCAAAGAAAGCCCGCGAAATATGAAAAAGTACCACGTGACGTGAGTGAGTGAGTGAAGAAACTTTAGAGCACATCCGGCGAAGACGCGAACTCGTCGCGCCCCCGGCTAGTCCCACGTCGGGACCGGCAGGTCTAGCTCACCGGCCCGGTCGCGGGCACGCCGGACAGCCAGGATTTGCTTTTCTAGAGCGGGGCTACGCAGAAGCGAGTCCCACTCCTCCTCGATGAACTTGGGGTATGTGGACCCGCACTCCCAGAGCATGTGTGCTAGAGTGGAGGTCAGCCCGCAGGAGGGACAGGCGTCGTCGCGATACACGTCCGGGTAAGCCTCGTGGAGAACGGACAGACACGGATACGTGCTGGTCTGCAGAAGCATAAGCGAAACGGCTTGCGCCCTATTAAACTTGGGGTGAGGGGGTGGAAAGACCCTTCTAGACATGTAGAAGAATTTAATAACCTCGTTGTGAGTAGCGGCAGCGTCCCTGTGATTGTAGGGACGAGGGGAGTCGGCGTTCCTTACAAAGGAAGCGCGGTCGGTGAGGTCACGCGCAGCCTTGTGAGCAGGCTCAGTGAGGTTCGGGGGAGCACCCTCGACCGACCCTACGTGAGCGAGAAACCAGTCAATCGAATGATGCGTGATAGTATATGGACTCGAGCCTGTAAGAAGACTAGCAGCTTGCTTGGCGATGAAACCCTTCTGAAGAACCCTAACTGCCGTTTTGGAATCGCTATAGATCTCGGACCCACGACCGTCTAGCAAGGCGAGGGCGATGGCGGCTTGCTCGGTGACTCCGTGGTCTGAAGTGCAAATGGAGGCCCTATTGGAAATCTTGCCGCTAGAGTCGACCACAACGACGGCAAAGGTCTTCCCATCGCTGTACTCTGCAGCGTCGACGAAGCTTGCTCTAATGTCGTCTTGCTTGATATGTTTGAGGATTGCTGCTGCTCTGGCCTTGCGTCTGCCCTCGTTGTGGACGGGATGGACGTTTAAGGGACGGTGGCCTCTTCGAACGTGTCTCGAATGCACCTAGGGATCGGGGTACTGATATTCGGGAATCCCGCAGGGGGTGGTAAACCAGCTCTCCAAGGATGCGTTTATCTGCCGCTGTGGTGGTCAGACGAGCGAGTTGCGCGCGTTCTTGGGCTTAGGCAATCTCGTCGGTGATATTAGGTACCCCCAGCTTAAGGAGATCCTCGGTATGGGTCCTGATGTGTAGCCTGAAAGCCCTCTTGACTACTTTGCGGATGTGAGTGTTGAGCTAGTCTCGCTCCGCTCTGAGCCAATTGTGCTTAGAAATCGTGTACGTGAAGTGGCATAGTACTAAGGCATTGATCAGCCTGAGGAGATTATCTTCCTTCGTGCCTCGGTGCCGGTTTGCGATTCTGCGAACGAGGCGGAAAGCACCGTCCGTCTTTGCGATGATCTTGCGGATAGCCGTTCCGTTCCCGCCGCTGAATTAAACAAACATGCCCAGGCCCCGAATAACGTCGACGCTGGGTATCACCACCCCGTCACAAGTGCGAAGACTGATGCTGCTTTCGGAGACTGGCTTCCAGTCTTTGGGTCTGCCTCCCTTCTCTTTTTTGTAAAGCAGAAGCCCCGACTTTACGGGGGAGCATTGAAGTCCGGTGGGGTGGAGATACTCCTCGATCACGTCGATCGCTGCCTGCATAGCTTCTTCGACTCTGCCCTCGCAGCCGCCGGAGCACCATATGGTGATGTCGTTGGCGTAGATGGTGTACTTGACGTCCTCAACGCGTGCCAACCTCTCGAAAAGACCAAGCATACAGATGTTAAACAGTGTGAGGGAGGTGACGGCGCCCTGAGGAGTGCCCCACCCCCCGAGGGGCACATCTTCGGAGCGGAAGTCTCCAATGCGAATTTTGGCCTTCCTGTCCGTTAGAAAAGAGCTGACCTAGCTATGGAATCTGGAACCGAGATGCAGGTCTGAAATGGTCTTGATGATGAAGGTGTGGAGCACGTTGTCGAAAGCCTTCTCGAAGTCCAGACCGAGCAGAGCCTTGACGTCTCTGGTACGGCCATCCACAATGTGATGCTTGATTAGTTTCATGGCATCCTGCGTCGAGAGTCCGGCTCGGAAGCCGATCATGTTGTACGTGCAAACTTCGTTGTCTTCGAGGTACCCGTTGAGCCTTTTGAGGACGACGCGCTCCATGACCTTGTCGACGCAGGAGGTTAGAGAAATCGGCCTGAGGTTCTCGATGTTCGGGGCGTTGCCGGGCTTGGCCATGAGCGCCGTGGAGGCTGTCTTCCATTCTGCAGTAACAACGCAGTTCTTCCAGGACTCGTTGATCTTGTCGGTCAGAAAGACGACGTGTCGTCGAGGTTTCTCAAGATTCTGTTAAAGACTCCATCCGGAGCCGGCGCAGACTTGCGGTTGAGCGCGAAGATGGCCTGTCTGACCTCGGCAACGGAGAAGTCTTAGTCGAGCTCGGAGCGTGGAGGGCCTCGGTAGTCCGGGTGTTGGGTCGCCGGATCTCCGTCGCGACGGACGGGCAAGTACTTCTGTACGAGTTTTGAGACGAGCTCATCCACCGTGTGAGACCTGGTGGCTTCGTGAAGGGCCCGGACCAACGTCTGCCTCTGATATGACTTCGAGCCGCTTTCTTCGAGAAGGTGCTTCAGCATACCGCAGGATTTGCCGTTGCGCATCTGTCCGTCGATGGATTCGCAGAGCTCGTCCCACTGCTGCTGGCATAGCGCCTTGCAGTGGTCATCGATGACCTTGCTGAGCTCCGAGATCTTTTTTCGGAGTCTGCGATTGAACCTTTGATCCTTCCATCGGCGGATAAGGGCGTTTTTGGCCTCGATCATGTGGGAAAGTCTGCTGTCCATCCGCTCAACGTCGAGATCGGCTTCCACTTTCTTGGTAGCCACGGAAGCGTCGTTCCGGACGCCTTCGCACCATTCTTCGAGAGTGGCGGGTGCCTGTCTCTCTCGGGTTCTTCGCGAATCTTGCGAAAATGGTCCCAATCGATGAACGTGAATTCCCTGACCCTACTCCGAGACACCTTGAAGTTGGTCTCGAGAATGTAGTGGCCGCTGCCGAACTCCATGGCGGTGTTCTCCCAGCCCACGTCCTCGACGCTCTACACTCTTGACGAAGGCGAGGTCGGGTGTCGAGTCCCTGGTGACGGAGTTTCCGATGCGGGTAGGAAAATCCTTGTCAGTGACCAGAGTGAGGTCCATCTCGTTGGCGTCTTGCCACAGGTTGCGCCCCTTGGTAGTGTCGTAGACGTAACCCTTGATGCCGTACGGTGCGTTGAAGTCGCCGACGGCTGTCAGGGCCGGCCAAGTCGGTCGCTTTCTTGAGGATGGTCTTGAACTTCTGGCGCGAGTCCTTGGGCTTGCTATGGATATTGTTTAAACTGACGTGAAACAGCTTGATATTTATTTGCACAGATGGCGCCACCAGCAAAAAGCGCCTGTGAGATTTATTATTTATCGGAAATCTTTCGTTTCAAACGATGCTTAGTAAAACTAGTGAGTGCTAGTAAATACAAGACGTAGTATGGCTCTACTAATGTGCTGCGCTCGTTGTGAATTAGCGTGTACATGAAAAAGAACATCAGCTTGCACGGACTTGGCCAGCAGAAAGATAACCTAAATTCACTGCTCCCTTGTACATTCTTTAATCAACAGAAGACAATTTTTTCTTCGTAGATTCCCAGGGATGGGCTTGCTGCTTGTTTATTAAAAATTTCAGAGTTTCAGCTTGAATAGTTTCGCATAGGCTTCGGTAATACGTGAACAAGTATAGCCATAAATTGCTTATTTGAAGTAATAACTATATAATTGTTCATCAGGCCACAAAAGAACTTCACATAGATAAGTACACTCTAGCCTAGAAAAACACTAAATATTGTTGTTCTGCATTGAAAAGGAAAAAAAATACTCATTCATAAACTTCTATTGTTTTGCCCATTTTTATTAGTGCTTATATAAATTTTTTATTGCTTTACACACAATATGTTTTCACAGGAACCTTGTATAGCATTTCATGTAAAGGTACAGCGAACCTCAAATTTTTAAGCTGAACAGTTTTGCTGGAAACGCAGTACAAAAGGGGCTAGTATACAGCAAAAACGTTGTTTTTTGCTCACACTGTTTTGATTGCTGTCAGGTAACACTTTAGGCTAGGCAATAATACTAGGTGTCATTGGAAAGCGAAGAAAGTAAGCTTTCTAATGCAATGTAATTCACATCCGTCCAATGAGCGCAGAAAGCACAGTGCGTCTGCAAACAATGACTAAAATGCGGAGCGCGGGCCGCCGGAGTGGGAGCGCCATCTCTAAACGAAGCCCAAATATAAGCTCTGTCAAGAATTAGCAACAATGTCTTTGTTAAAATAATGTCGAATTATGTCTTTGTACGTGATCATGCACTGACTATTTACTTTAAAATACTCGTAAATTGTGCAACGTGGCAGGTTCGCCACCATATAACTTGCGCTGTGTCTGCCGTAATTTTTTTTCTCCAAAATATTGAATTACCATTACCGTATTCCTGGTCGAAGCCGTTACCTTAGCCCAGTGCCTACGCGCTGCTCAGGTCGCAGGTTCGATCCCGTTTGCTACGGCGGAACTTAATTCGGCGAAATGTAAAAACGCTCGTGCACTTTGGTTAAGGTGCGTGGTAAAGAAACATAGGCGGTGGGAATCAATTGTGAGTCCCCTAATACGAGCTGTTATAATCAGTTTGTGGTTTTAGTACGTAAACTCGATCATTCTTTTTCTTTCCCTGACACTAGTAGAGCAGTGAAATCATTTGCGGCATCAAAGTCATATTATTTAAGCGAAGCGTTCTCTTAAAGAGATTCCAACTCAGTGTGTAGCAATACAAAACAAAAAAAAATGTCCATGGGAAAATGCAGTAAAAGGATCATGCAATGTAAGAAAACACTATGATGGTTACAAATCGTTACAGCTGTTTTCATCATCATCATCATCATCATCATCATCATCATCATCATCATCATCATCATCATCATCATCATCATCCTGGCTACGTCCACTGCGGGGCAAAGGCCGGCTCTCCCATACTTCTCTAATTACCCCGGTCATGTGCTAATTGTGGCCATGTTGTCCCTGCAAATTTCTTAATCTCATCCGCCCACCTAACTTTCTGCCGTCCCCTGCTACGCTTCCCTTCCCTTGGAATCCAGTCCGTAACCCTTAATGACCATCGGTTATCTTCCCTCCTCATTACATGTCCTGCTCATGCCCATTTCTTTTTCTTGATTTCAACTAAGATGTCATTAACTCGCGTTTGTTCCCTCACCCAATCTGCTCTTTTCTTATCCCTTAACGTTACACCTATCATTCTTCTTTCCATAGCTCGTTGCGTCGTCCTCAATTTGAGTAGAACCCTTTTCGTAAGCCTCCAGGTTTCTGCCCCGTAGGTGAGTACTGGTAAGACACAGCTATTATACACTTTTTTT
Source organism: Dermacentor albipictus (assembly GCF_038994185.2). Classification (NCBI taxonomy): domain Eukaryota; kingdom Metazoa; phylum Arthropoda; class Arachnida; order Ixodida; family Ixodidae; genus Dermacentor; species Dermacentor albipictus. The sequence continues at coordinate 50,392,784 of NC_091821.1, forward strand.
TTTAGGGATAATGGCAACCTGCTGTTCATGATCTGAGAATGCCTGCCAAACGCACCCCAGCCCATTCTTATTCTTCTGATTATTTCTGTCTCATGATCCGGATCCGCAGTAACTACCTGCCCTAAGTAGATGTATTCCCTTACGACTTCCAGTGCCTCGCTGCCTATTGTAAACTGCTGTTCTCTTCCGAGACTGTTAAACATTACTTTAGTTTTCTGCAGATTAATTTTTAGACCCACTCTTCTGCTTTGCCTCTCCAGGTCAGTGAGCATGCATTGCAGTTGGTCCCCTGAGTTACTAAACAAGGCAATATCATCAGCGAATCGCAAGTTACTAAGGTATTCTCCATTAACTTTTATCCCCATTTCTTCCCAATCCAGGTCTCTGAATACCTCCTGTAAACACGCTGTGAATAGCATTGGAGAGATCGTATCTCCCTGCCTGACGCCTTTCTTTATTGGGATTTTGTTGCTTTCTTTATGGAGGACTACGGTGGCTGTGGAGCCGCTATAGATATTTTTCAGTATTTTTACATATGGCTCGTCTACACCCTGATTCCGTAATGCCTCCATGACTGCTGAGGTTTCGACAGAATCAAATGTTTTCTCGTAATCAATGAAGGCTATATATAAGGGCTGGTGGTATTCCGCACATTTCTCTATCACCTGATTGATAGTGTGAATATGATCTATTGTTGAGTAGCCTTTACGGAATCCTGCCTGGTCCTTTGCTTGACAGAAGTCTAAGGTGTTCCTGATTCTATTTGCGATTACCTTAGTAAATAGTTTGTAGGCAAGGGACAGTAAGCTGATCGGTCTATAATTTTTCAAGTCTTTAGCGTCCCCTTTCTTATGGATTAGGATTATGTTAGCGTTTTCCCAAGATTCCGGTACGCTTGACGTTATGAGGCATTGCGTATACAGGGTGGCCAGTTTCTCTAGAACAATCTGCCCACCATCCTTCAGTAAATCTGCTGTTATCTGATCCTCCCCAGCTGCCTTCCCCCTTTGCATATCTCCCAAGGCTTTCTTTACTTCTTCCGGCGTTACCTGTGGGATTTCGAATTCCTCTAGACTATTTTCTCTTTCATTATTGTCGGGGGTGGCACTGGTACTGTATAAATCTCTATAGAACTCCTCAGCCACTTGTACTATCTCATCCATATTAGTAATGATATTGCCGGCTTTGTCTCTTAACGCATACATCTGATTCTTGCCAATTCCTAGTTTCTTCTTCACTGTTTTTAGGCTTCCTCCGTTCCTGAGAGCATGTTCAATTCTATCCATATTATACTTCCTTATGTCAGCTGTCTTACGCTTGTTGATTAACTTCGAAAGTTCTGCCAGTTCTATTCTAGCTGTAGGGTTAGAGGCTTTCATACATTGGCGTTTCTTGATGAGATCTTTCGTCTCCTGCGATAGTTTACTGGTATCCTGCCTAACGGAGTTACCACCGACTTCCATTGCACACTCCTTAATGATGTCCACAAGATTGTCGTTCATTTCTTCAACACTAACGTCCTCTTCCTGAGTTAAAGCCGAATACCTGTTCTGAAGCTTGATCTGGAATTCCTCTATTTTCCCTCTTACCGCTAACTCATTAATCGGCTTCTTATGTACCAGTTTCTTCCGTTCCCTTCTCAGGTCTAGGCTAATTCGAGTTCTTACCATCCTGTGGTCACTGCAGCGCACCTTGCCGAGCACGTCCACATCTTGTGTGATGCCAGGGTTAGCGCAGAGTATGAAGTCTATTTCATTTCTAGTCTCGCCGTTCGGGCCCCTCCACGTCCACTTTCGGCTATCCCGCTTGCGGAAGAAGGTATTCATTATCCTCATATTATTCTGTTCCGCAAACTCTACTAATAACTCCCCCCTGATATTCCTAGTGCCTATGCCATATTCACCCACTGCCTTGTCTCCAGCCTGCTTTTTGCCTACCTTGGCATTAAAGTCACCCATTAGTATAGTGTATTTAGTTTTCACTCTACCCATCGCCGATTCCACGTCTTCATAGAAGCTTTCGACTTCCTGGTCATCATGACTGGATGTAGGGGCGTAGACCTGTACAATCTTCATTTTGTACCTCTTTCACAACAAGACCTGCCACCCTCTCGTTAATGCTATAGAATTCCTGTATGTTACCAGCTATATTCTTATTAATCAGGAATCCGACGCCTAGTTCCCTTCTCTCTGCTAAGCCCCGGTAGCACAGGACGTGCCCGCTTTTTAGCACTGTATATGCTTCTTTTGGCCTCCTAACTTCACTGAGCCCTACTATATCCCATTTACTGCCCTCTAATTCCTCCAATAGCACTGCTAGACTCGCCTCACTAGATAACGTTCTAGCGTTAAACGTTGCCAGGTTCATATTCCAATGGCGGCCTGTCCGGAGCCAGTGATTCTTAGCACCCTCTGCAGCGTCGCAGGTCTGACCGCCGCCGTGGTCAGTTGCTTCGCAGCTGCTGGGGACTGAGGGCCGGGGTTTGATTGTGTTGTTCATATAGGAGGTTGTGGCCAAGTACTGCACCAGGGTGGCCAATCCTGCTCTGTTGAGGGAGTGCGTTACCGGTTCTGGTCACCGGGATCAGGCCCCACTCCAGGCCTGTTTATGCAATTTTATCAACACGCGGATTTTTGTTTTTTTTAATCCGGTGGAAAATTGTCGGCACCGGGATTCGAACCACGGACCTCTTGCACGCGAGGCGGGTGTTCTACCTCTACGCCACCGCTGCATCCGGACCTATAGCTATATACAAGGGTTGGTTATATTCCGCACATTTCTCTATCACCTGATTGACAGTATGAATGTGGTCTATTGCTGAGTAGCCTTTACAAAATCCTGCCTGGTCCTTTGGTTGACAGAAGTGTAAGGTGTTCCTGATTCTATTTGCGATGACCTTAGTAAATACTTTGTAGGATGAATTAAGATTATGTTGGCGTTATTTCAAGATTCCGGTACGCTCGAGGTCATGGGGCATTGCGTATACAGGGTGGCCAGTTCTTCTAGAACAATCTGTCCACCATCCTTCAAAAAATTTGCTGTTACTGATCCTCCCCAGCTGCCTGCCCCCTTTGCATAGCTCCCAAGACTTTCCTTACTTCTTCCGGCGTTACTTGTGGGATGTCGAATTCCTGTAGATTATTGCCGCTTCCATTATCGTTGTGGGTGCTACTGGTACTGTATAAATCTCTATAGAACTCCTCAGCCACTTGAACTGTCTCATCCATATTAGTAATGATATTGCCGGCTTTGTCTCTTAACGCATACATCTGATTCTTGCCTATTCGTAGTTTCTTCTTCACTGCTTTTAGGCTTCCTCCGTTCCTGAGAGTATGCTCAATTCTATCAATACTATACTTCCTTATGTCAGCTATCTTACGCTTGTTGGTTAACATGGAAAGTTCTGCCAGTTCTATTCTAGCTGTAGGGTTACAGGCTTTCATACATTGGCGTTTCTTAATCAGATCTTTCGTCTCCTGTGAAAGCTTACTGGTATCCTGTCTAACGAAGTTACCGCTGACTTCTTTTGCACACTCCTTAATGATTCCAATAAGATTGTCGTTTATTGCTTCAATACTAAGGTCCTCTTCCCGAGTTAAAATCGAATGTCTGTGCTGTAGCTTGATCCGGAATTCCTCTATTTTTCCTCTTACCGCTAACTCATCGATCAGCTTCTTATGTACCAGTTTCCATTACCAGTTTCCTCACAGTAGCACTTCGTAAACTCCGTGGCCCTGCTGCAGACTGGAAGTCACTGCAGTCACTGCAGAGGAAGTCACTGCGACACATGGGAAAAATTCATGACTGCCTTCGAAGAACAGTTTAGGGACAAACTTACGCTCCTGCAGTGGCGTCACATAGTCGCCAGACGCGTCCAGTCACCTGGAGAGAGCCTTGTTGATTATTCCCTGGCCGAACTACGCATCATTTCGAGATGTCCTGTCCAACTGACTGATCAACAGCATATTGAGTATGCATTACAGGGAGTGCATGACACACACTTGGCAACCACTATCGCAGCAGAACGTCCGCCGACTGTGGATGCGTTTCTTGCCATTGCCACTCAGCTTGATAGAACTATGGAATATTGCTCTGTCTTCTGAAGTCTGCCGCCTGTGCAGCATCCTGATGTTTCGAACAACACAGCTTCTTCACAAATGAGTCTAGCTGATTCATCAGATTCACGTCAGATTTCCTTCTTACCATTGGACCAGCAAGATACTCGCCATCTTACAATCAGCTCCCAACATGGCGCACCTGCCTATCGCCCTGGGGAAGATCTAAGCAAGGCCTTATGCTATCTAAGCAAGGCCTATGCTACCCCTGATTTATAGCAAATAACCGCATTTCCAAAAGTAAGTCCTGGAACCATTACACCTTTCCACATACCTCGGAGGACCTCGTACATATTGTATCCCCATAGCGCTCTGTGCTCTTATTATGGCTGCATTTCTCTTCCCCTTTACTATTATCGTTTTTTTCCTGTGTATCCATATATATGTTTCCTTCGTTTATCCATATACCAAGGTATTTATTTTCTCTTACCCGGGGTATTTCGTGGCCCTGAATTGCCACTGTCTGTTCACTGTTTTCATTGAATACCATAACCCCTGATTTTCTAACACTAAAGTTCAAACCTAAATTATTGCCTTCCTGTCCACAGATATTAGCCAGACGTTGCAAATCACTTTGCTTGTTAGCCAGCAATACAATGTCGTTCGCATAAAATAAACCTGGAAGCTGCTGCTCTACTACTGTACCCACCTCTTTGTATGAGAGATTAAACCCGATATTACTTCCTTTTAGCGCCCTTTCCATCCTCACCATGTACATCATAAACAGCAGTGGGGATAAAGGGCACCCCTGCCTCAGTCCCTTGTTGATATCAACTTTCTCCTCGCTCCTCATCCCTTCTCATTCAACGCAAACGGTATTTTCTAGGTAAATCTCTCTGAAAAGCTGTAGACAATCGTCACCTAAGCCTTCCCCTCCCAGAATATCCCACAACATGTTGCGGTCTACGGTGTCATACGCTCCTGTAATGTCTAAAAAGGCCATATATAACGGACGAAGGGGATCACCGTGCCACCTGGTGGGTGCGGAGAGGGGACGGCGGCGCAGTGCGCTGGAATGCGGCCTGCGCACAGTTCGTGTAGTTGGCGCTAGATACGTTAGCGGCTGCGTTTGTGATTACAGTGCTGTATATAGTTAGAGGAAATAATGGATGCCGCGTCATCTAGTGGTACGAGGGATCCTGCGCAATAGGGTCGAAGGAAGAATGCTGATGCCATGCGCCGAAAACTCTAGCACGTCTCATCATTCCGCGCAAAAGGGACAAAGCAGGGGAAAACTAATGCTAGTGCGTTACTGTCGCATGAATCCCATTGATCGCCCTCAAATTACAAAAGTAGCCTAACATACGCGGGAAAGAAACTAAAGGGGCAGTCATAAGAATGGAGCGCTATCAACGTATCTATGAAACAGGTAATGACTTCAGTTAATACAATATCGAAGGGACCAAGAAAATGTGTTCACCTTATGATAAGTTCATCTTATTAACGGAACTCATCAAAGAAAAAGAAATATTAGTCTTGGTTCTGCCGAGCATTGAAATCAAAAGGCACGTGTAGAAAAATGACATTTATTGCAGTGGCGTCATTGAAACTATTGTTTCATCTACTTCTCTTTGGGCCACTCAGTAATTTTTGCCCCAAATAGAAAATTGGCATTTGCTCTATTGAAACTGACATTTCACGCAACTTGCTCAAAACGTTTTCAATGCAATCGTGTTTAGACAACGTGCCAAAGTATGCGAAGTATTATCAGCTGCGTTATGTGTGAGCACCACTTGTTCTAAATTTTTGAAAAATAGCCTGTGACAGATAGCATAATTCTTGTCCTTGAGCTGGATTATTCCAAGAGGCAGACATTACTAGCATGAGAAATTGTGGCACATATTCAACTAATTAACAAAATTTCCTAATTAACTTCTTAATTAATCACATTACGGCATTATAGCCGGCGAGTTTGCAAGACGTCTCCACTTGAAATGAACTTCCAGGATGTGACCAGTTGCGAGACAGTATTTCCCAAAGTGGGGGACGTAATATATTGGCGTTCTAGTTTGTTACTTCATTGCATAAAATAGCGTTCTGTTAAAAAGTAAGTGGACCAGCAGTGCTTTTTACGGCGAGTGTGATGGCGCATATATCTCCAAACTGGTGTCATGCAGGTAATTCATTCCAAGTGGTCTTGCAAACTCACCGACTATAATTCCTAAATTGTCATATGTACCGTTAATTAATCAAAAGGTAATTAGTGACTCTGTCCTAATTAGTTGAATATGTGTTTCGATTTCTCGTGCAAGTAATGTCCGCGTCTTGGAATAATCCAGCTCAAGGACTAGAGTTGTGATATCTGCAACAGACGAGATTTAAAAATTCCGTAAAACTTGAAAATAATCCCCCTGTATAGTAAAAATCATCGCTATCGGCCTTTGCAAAGGCACATTGAGGCAGGCCTCAATGAATGCTTGTATGGCGGGAGTCCTGAATGTCTTTGCCATCATCGTCGACCTTGGTGTAGTTTTATGTGTACAGAAAGAACATTTGCTTTTGCCAGAGCGACAGGTAGCTCTGGTCATCTAGCTAAGCCGAGTATAGCATGCATCAGGGATGGCGATGGACATTTGGCTTAAACAAATAGACGGTTCTGGGTAGGCGGCCTCCCCCCATCTATCTATCTATCTATCTATCTATCTATCTATCTATCTATCTATCTATCTATCTATCTATCTATCTATCTATCTATCTATCTATCTATCTATCTATCTATCTATCTATCTATCTATCTATCTATCTATCTATCTATCTATCTATCTATCTATCTATCTATCTATCTATCTATCTATCTATCTATCTATCTATCTATCTATCTATTTTTTTTCCTTGAGGCCTATGGGACAACTAATTAAACACTTTGACGTTGTTTGGCACATCGGGAGATTCGGCTTAACCAGGTTAGTTTTAGTGAGAGTCTACTAAATATTGCATTGAAATTCGCCTAGCGCTTTTGCGACCAGTGCAGTCCGAACTGAGCTGTTTGACCGCTTCAAACAACTCCCTTTAAAGATTCTTGAAAATGGACATTTGCACAGTCAGAAATTCACCTAAAGGGAAACTTTGTTTACAGGCCCCAGGATATGCGAAAAATGACGAGACAGCTGTGGAAAGCGCTTGAAGTTCCCCCTCCTTTCTCTCTGCGCCCCTCCCCTCTTCCCCCTGGTTCCTTTTCCTTACGTTTTGCATTTTCGTGAAGTGAGAGTTACATCACCATTGTTTGCGCCGGTGTAGGAACAAGATCTGCACTTCCAAGGACTGGCTTTTTTCCTCCTATAGCAAATGCTGAACCTGTCATCTGTCGTATACTTGGCGTGACTCTCACAATATATATGCGCCTATTTGTCCCGAACTGACCCCGCATATGCATCATGAACTGTAGACTAAAAATGTGGATGCGAGCTTATAGGCGTTCGCTTCGCGCGACTGTCGAGCCCTCGAGGAAGTTTGCTGAGCATACAACGACGGGGAGCTCGAGGTGACACAACACCGACGCGTCGGCGCTGCGGACTCTGACGTTTCGGGTGGCGGGGGCCATAGGCGAATACGAGGAAACGAAAATATGCAGAAGGACATTTGGAGAAACCCTTCCTGTGGCGGACGTCCTGAGAAACCACTGGCACAAGGGACACGTTTGGCGTTGCTGGAGCAGCCTCACTACACGAGAGCGTTCCTCTGTGTCTGCATCCATGAGTCTCATTTTCCAGGCTGCCTGCTTCGTGACCGTCTGTGTCCAATGGCTGACTTCGTCGCCACTGGAATTCACCACAGGGGAGTGGAATCAATCGACGACCGTGAGTCCGACTACAACAGCGCTGCCGAAGTCAACGACGAGAAACTTGAACGCTGACTTGGAAGGCGCATTCAATGCTCTTGAACCAAGACTCAGGCCCCTTCTCAAGTACATCCACAAGCACCCGATGGTCAGGACTGACTGCAAGCTGGGTCTTCTGAAGACGACGCTCGCGCTGAGAAAAGGCGAGATGTGGGCGTTCAAACGTGAGTACATGACCGAAGTCTCTTTCGCTGTAAAACACGAGTAACGACTCGCACTCTCCTTGTTCTAACCCCCTAAAGAGAAGAAAAAAACTCATCCCATATATTTAATAATCAGATATGAGGTTATAAAGTATTACGCAAAGCCGACATGACTATCGGATTATTGGAGACGGGATATTATTATTATTTTTTTAAATAGTGCCGCGTCGAGTTCCAAAGACAGAGTCCTTGTCAAAAGTTTCGAAGCCACTGCGCACGTGACCAGGTTTGTCGTATGACCACGCACTAGGGTGCCCGTACATTTTTGGTTGCTCCGATGGCTGAAATTCATATGGAGAGTGTGCAGTCTTCACATGCGCTCTGCCATGCCAGACATGCTATACCTGAGCTTTGCAATAAAGCTTGGTGCCCCAATTCTGCGAGCATGTGGTACTCACAGATTGGGTTCCAAACTATTCCTTCTGCCTCACTTTTTTTCTTTCTCTTTTTTTGCGTGCAGTGATCCAAGTGGACAGCAAATGCTCAGACTCACTTGGATCATTATTACAAAAAATCACTCTATGTGCGTATGTACAGACGTGATGACAGCACACACTTCGATACTCCTAAATGCCTAGATAGGCCGCACAATGTTCAATGCGTCTGAAACTATACTAGATGTTTCTTTTATGCGGAACACATTAAATAAAACTGTCATATCTGGGCCCCTGCCGCTTTTGCTCATAAGCTTTGTGGCTAGGCGGCCATTAGCAGCAAGACAAAAAATCGACGATAATGCTAGTCTTAGGTTATCTGTCAAGGATACACGGTTTCACATCTACTCGGCTTCAATTTCGCGCCTAAAACGCGTGCCCAAGAGTGAATAATTAAGAAGTAATTGGCATAAGTACATTAATTTGCGAAATTATCGTTGAAAAATTTCTTGCTGTTATGCTAACCTAGCCTCATCGCCTATCTGCGAAAACATCCGGAGCCTAGATACGACAGTTTCTTTGTTTTCTTTAAAATAAAAATTTTCTCATAGAAGGAAACACTCGAGGCAGTGTCAGCACGATGGAAGTGATAAAGAAAATAGCACTTTACGCCAGCATTACGCTGGACGTCATTCGATGTATCGATCGTGCGTTCGGATAAAGCTTGAAGCAATGGCATATGCATCAGTCACAGCGCATTTGAACGTGCGATTTCCCAAGGGACATTTGTTTATTGTGTACAATGTTCGAAATATTCAGGTTTGTTATAAACGGGTTGGACTTACTGAAGGTTGTTTTTCAGTGATTCTGTTCTGCTATCTCTGAATGGGAGAAAGTAGGTTGCATTAAGAAGCTTTAGTTCGTGGCCTTCTCGGATTTCTCGATTCAAACTCATGTGAATTTAATTGTATTCTATTCTGGGTTTTTACGTGTCAAAACCATAATTTGATTATGGGGAACTCCATAGCGGAGACCTCCGGATTAATTTTGATCGCCAGGGGATCTTTAACGTGCCCTAATGCAAGGGACACAGGCGTTTTTGTATTTCGCCCCCATCAAAATACGACCTCCGCGGCCGGGATTGGATTCCGCGACCTCGTGCTTAGCAGCGCAAACTCATGGGAAACGCTGAATCATTCTGTCCATATCATGCTTAGGTTCTCGACCATTCACAAACGCCATAGATAGAGTTGTGCATGGTCATTACTTGGGAGGGAGTAATCGACCATGGGGCCACCGAATGGTTAAAAAATCCACCGATGATTACGATACTCCCTAATGCGAAATTTGAGCGCAGCAGTTTACGTGGTTTCTTTTCGCGATATATTGGCTGGCGCGGACAATCTGTCTCATGCCTGCACGGTGCAAACGAGCGAAGTGCGGCGCGACTGCCTCGCCAATCGTGAGAACGCGAGAGGCAGCGTGCAGGTCACGCGTGGGCACGATTCAGAGCAGCCACCGCAGACAGACTTCCACTCACGCAGCGCTTCCGCTCACGCAGCGCCTTATCGACGGCGTCATCGGTGAAGAGACGTCGCGTGATTTTTTCTTCGTCTGTTGGCAAGTAGGCGCTGTGTTTACATGCTTCGTCCTTCGTTCTTAACGCGAGTCATGTCTTACGAAGATGACGACGTCGTTGCCACTGATCGTAATCATGTTGCTGTGCTCTCTTCTGTTGCGGTGTCGCCACGTTCCAAAATCAAGGAGAATGAGGTACTGGGCGTCACCTCCGCGTCCTTGTATTCAGGGTCCGTCTTGTCGTACAGAATCGGATATGGTGCACTGTCTCCAAAAACCTTTGCCTCAGGGCGTCTCGGTTTCGACTCATTATTGTAACAAACAGTCTCAAACGATGACAATCTAAACAAGACCAAACCAAGCAAATCAAACAAGCGCGAGCGAGAGCTGACGCGAGTAGACGATGGTACGAAGCGAGGGGTCTGGCTGAGACCACACTCTAAGCACGGTAACATTTAAGTTAACCTAAATTAATCTGCAGAAAACTAAAGTAATGTTTAACAGTCTCGGAAGAGAACAGCAGTTTACGATAGGTAGTGAGGCACTGGTAGTGGTAAGGGAATACATCTACTTAGGGCAGGTAGTGACCACGGATCCGGATCATTAGACGGAAATAACCAGAAGAATAAGAATGGGCTGGGGTGCGTTTGGCAGGCATTCTCAAATCATGAACAGCAGGTTGCCACTATCCCTCAAGAGAAAAGTGTATAACAGCTGTGTCTTACCAGTACTCACGTATGGGGCAGAAACCTGGAGGCTTACGAAAAGGGTTCTACTTAACCCATTAGGGACCGGTTTCTTTATTTTCTTGCTATCTTGAAATAAATGTAATATCTTCACTTACAATCATACTAATATTTCACATGCAAGAAATTATTACTCTTGCCTAATTAGTTTTTGAAATATAGCCCGTGACCATATGGTCACACTGGGCCCTTACGCTACAGCAATACAGTAAAAGCTTGTTAATTGGAACCGCAAGGGGAAGCCGCTTCAGTTCGAATTAACGAAAGTTCGAACTAACGAAAGTGAAGAAGAGCAACAGTACACTGCGATTTAGAAGCAGTAGGGCATGTCAGAAATTTGGCGTGTCAGAAAGTGATGGCGTGTGCCGCGGGAACACGCCATCTTCAAGTCGAAGCTCTGGGTCCGACTGTGCCACACCACCGATGTCCACCGAAACGAACGTTAGCCGAGGCTTAACTCCATCACAATGAATCGCGACGGCCGATACCTCCTAAGCTGAAAACAGAGGTGCACAACCGACGAAGACTGCCGAGACAAAGACGCCGAACATGTGAAGGTGGCGAAGGCCCCGATTCGTTGGTTCTTGATTGTAAGCGCAGATGCGATGTACTTGACTCGCTGTGTTTTGGTGCTTGCCGTGCCATCTCCGCACAACGTTAGCAGCTGTACAAGATTTACAAAGCCTCCGAGATTCGCAACGGGCAAGAAGTCTCGGAGGTTACGTAGAACGGACAGGCGGCAGCCGCCGCTGCCTTCTGGCTGACTCCGCGCCGGTTAGATATTTTTTTTCCTATTTTGCCTTCTCTCGTTTCGGAGCCTTGTGTGTAGGCAGTAGGCGCGTTTCTCTGGCCGTGTGCCAGGCGAGCGTAGTTCGAATTATCCGTGAGGGAACCTTCTCGCGTTCGAATTAACGGACTTTTTCATACATAGACTTCTGTGGAGCTTGGCCGGACCAAATCGTACAGTTCGAATTATCCATAAATTCGAATTATTGAAGTTCGAATTAACGAGCTTTCACTGTATATGCGAAGTTAAAAACATTTATTTCAAGCCATGAAACATCACAAAAAATATATATAGCGAATAGTCGAGCACTTATTTAGTGTGATATGGTTCAAATCTTGCAATATACATGCTGACGTCATACTTTGTGCATTGTGTGTGCACCGCGCTGTTGCAATTATCTCATGCACCCCTCCACCTCTTGCCATTAGGTATTGGTGCAACAAAGTGGGCCACCTGGTCACGCCGCTTACCAGTCAGGACATCACCAGTCTTTGGTACTCTGCGTTGACCGGGTCCTCTAGGCGTATTTTTCCATCGCATTAGGTAGCTTTGTGCAATTTGCCTGCGGAATTCCACCTGCGTGACGTTAAACCCTGTGCTACGAATTAGTGCCCAAGCGTTGCTGATAGATACATCACAAAGTGAAGTGAAAATCGGCCACCACCACTTTTTGCCACGGATTGCAATCCTATAGGTGTCGCATTTGCATCCATCTGGTCCGTACCTCGTATGAATCTTGTACTTAGCAACAGTGTTTGGATAGGCCCCCTTGATTCGCTTCTCCTCAACATACGAGTACTTGCCCTATCGAGTACGGCGCTGTCAAAAAGATCGAACAACTCAACAGGTGAAAAGTCCCTGTAAGCAGCAAAGTTTGGGTCGGGAAATATGCCAAGGCTTGTCTGGAGATCACCCTTCGTCCACTTAGAAGCAGTGGATAATTTTGCCGGAATGAGCGCATCAACTACAGAAGAAGAAACCTCTGATATTCTGTCACCTCGCTCACCGGGGTCGTCATCGTCCGAGTCGCATCCACCAATGCGGCGTCCGTCAGAGAAAACAGTTTCAGCGCCGGCTAATAGCTACCACCTGCTTAGAATGTCAATGAGCTCACCTGAGTCTTCATCGGCCGAGTTTTCACCTGAATAGGCGCTAGCCTCTGGCGGCTCGATATAAATCACTGACACGTCGTCATGTTCCTCTACGACTGCTTCGCTATTTCTTCCAACATCAACCTATTCAGACAATAAAATAAGAAATGACCGCTGCGAGAACGCGCCAACAGCCGTGCAAGAGATGAGAATGCAGTTAAAAAATAAATAAAAAGTTAGGTAGCCTAAAGGCCCAGCGTGACCATATGGCAACGCGCAAGATAGCACGCTCGTTCATGGATAAATCGAACATTATTCCTTCACAAATGCTCATCGAAGGTCACATATTCAAAGAACAATACGGAGGTAAGGATATCTGACTATTGCTTACAGAAGTAGTGAAAAAAAAAACGCGCTTACCCCTTGGAGCAATGCATGGCAACGCTACTCCCAGAGCAACACTTATTCCCGCCTTTGCGCGGGGCTCCCACAAAACGACTGACAGCTGCTGCCACTTGGTATCCATAAAGGAAACTCTAATATGTCAAACGGCACGTCAAAGGCGATTTTGGTGCCGTTTTGTTAATCGTAATTTATTGAAATGCACTGTGCAGACTACCGTGACCATATGGTCACGCTGGTCTTTAATGGGTTAAATTGAGGACGACGCAACGAGCTATGGAAAGAAGAATGATGGGTGTAACGTTAAGGGATAAGAAAAGAGCAGATTGGGTGAGGGAACAAACGCGAGTTAATGACATCTTAGTTGAAATCAAGAAAAAGAAATGGGCATGGGCCGGTCATTTAATGAGGAGGGAAGATAACCGATGATCATTAACAGTTACGGAATGGATTCCAAGGGAAGGGAAGCGTAGCAGGGGGCGGCAGAAAGTTAGGTGGTCGGATGACATTAAGACGCTTGCAGGGACAACATGGCCACAATTAGTACATGACCGGGGTAGTTGGAGAAGTATGGGAGAGGCCTTTGACCTGCATTGGGCGTAACCAGGCTGATGATGATGATGATGATGATGATATTTGCAAGTAATTTATAACATAAAGGTTACTCGGTAACTAAATGCAGCTCGATCTTTGTGCTTTCGTTAATTTCCATCATGGATAGAGGTTACATGTGACGAAGTATCTATTTTGAAGGGTACTGCAACGCCAAATATTTTATAACTTTTAGATTGTAACTTATAAAAAGTTTTAACTCATGACTCAGTGGACCAATTGTATGGATTGGCAGTTTACTGATTATTGTGTCATATTTATTGCGATCCTGATTTGGTGTTTTCAGCCGGACTAACCGGTGCGATATGATTTGTGGCCGGGGGATTGAGACAGGTTGAACTAAATTAAGATTTTATTGGTACCAATTGGGATCTTTGGTTTCGCAATGTCAAAAAATGGCATGAGCGCGTAGTCAAGTCAGACAACAGCAATTCTTTGGTCTATGATCTATACTGCATACGTGCCATTATAATCTAAAAGCAAGCTACAGAAACAGTGAGCATACGTGCCATTATAATCTAAAAGCAAGCTACAGAAACAATGAACATACATCGGAGACTATTGCGGTGAACGATGTCGTGGTATAAATTATCACTGCGGCTAGATCTGGCGGCCAGGAAGCCTACCGCTACTACTGCAGATATTTGAGGCTGTGGTATAAAACATAGAATTGTATACCTGCACAAAAAGTAAAAGCTGAATGCAATATAGTAATTGAATATAGATTTCTACCCAACAATTTTTTTTTATTTCCTTGTGTGTCAATGCCCCTTTTATTCGCGTTTGTTTCGTGTTCTCCTGCAACGCGACACCCACTGACAGCGGGCGCACACTGAGGAGCGCACGCGGGCGCGCGCTGCAGTGCTGTAAAAGCTCTACGACCGACAGACTAAAAGTGTCGATCAAGTCGAATAACTATTCTGTATAAGACGAGAAAGATGCTTTGTAATAACACTTACTGTACACTGCAAAAGAATGTATTGCCGCCGTTTTTTTGTTTTTTTGCTTTTTCTGCATTTTCCCTGTGTAAGGGTGAGCGATTCCTCAATTGCCGCAAATTTTGGGTTCATTAGAGAACGCCAGACACGCACCACTTTTGCCCGCGCACTAACACGCGAGAATGACACCGCTACATTCACATGACAGCGGGCGACAGGCGCTCCAGTAAGGTCCCGTAGAGAGATGAACGTGCGCTCACGGTATGAGGCCACAATGGCGGCCGGTCAAATGAGGCCAAATGAGCAGGGAAAAAAGGCAAACGTATATATATATATATATATATATATATATATATATATATATATATATATATACATATATATATATATATATATATATGAAAGCAGCATCTTTAAATTATATATTATTAGCATGTTGATATGTGGTATGTGGTATATGTGGTATATGTGGTATGTGATATGTTTGACAGAACTGTAGATTCACTCTTATCTTTAGTTACGGTAGACGCATGGCGTAATCAAACAGTTTCAGCTTCAGCCAAACATGAGCGCAGTCCTTTGCATGAGTCCTCTGCGTTACGCAGCTCTCGAGATGCATGCCGGGAAGAGTATCGCCCGTGCGGGGTTTTTGTAACGGTCGGTGTCGCGCTATGTTTTATCGCTTTAACCACTTTGTCACCCTCTCCGATTTGGTGGCGTGCGCTTACCAAACGTGTTGTATGTCTCATTCACTCGTGACACGTGGTACAGTTACCAAAGATACTCATAAAGGGGCGCGAGCCGCTGAAATGAAGTCATGATGCCGTGCAGCAGGAACATGTTTGGCGTGCTGTGTGGCCGCTGCAAGGAGCCGCATTGCCGATGGACAATGTTAAAGGTTCTTCGCTTACCTGAGAGCATAGGTTGTGTTGTGACTACTGTAACAGATACCGAAGACAGCAATAGATGTGACCTAGGTAAGCAATGCTTCTTCTTCAATGATTTATTTGCCGGTGTGTGTCTGTGTCGTATGCTGGCAGAATTCGCGGGAATGAATAAGCTGTGAATAATAAACACCTTCTTCAGGAAGAGTAGCAACAGAAAGTGGACCCGGAAAAGCCCTAATAGTTAAAGAAGAAATGAGATTGATTTCGTACTTTCTGCCAATTCCAGCATAGTGCAGGATGTAGAAGTGTTAGGTAGGGTTAAGTGAAGTGATCGTAAATTAGTGAGGGCTTGGATTGACCTCAGTTTGAAGAGAGAAAGAATAAAATTGGTCAAGAAGAAACAGCCAACCTAGATGCAGTAAGGGTAAAAGCAGACAAATTTAGGCTCGTACTTGCAAACAAATATACACCCTTAGAACAGAGAGATGAAGATGACATAGAGGTAATGAATGAAACCGTAACTAGGCTGGCTTCAGAGGCAGCAATTGAAGTGGGAGGTAAGGCACCAAGGCAACCAGTAAGCAAGCTCTCCCAAGTAAGAAATGACCTAATAAAGAAACGACAAGGAATGAAATTGCCCAACTCAAGAGATAGGATAGAATTCGCGGAACACTAAAAACTAATCAACAAGGCGAAAACAAGTGATATTCGAAATTATGACGTGAGAAAGAGTGAAGAAGCCGTAAAAAATGGACGCAGCTTGAAATCAGTGAGAAGAAAACTTGGCATAGGACAAACCAAGATATATGCACTGAAAGATAAGCAGGGTAATATCATCATCTATCTCGAAGATATAGTAAAAGCAGCGGAAGAATTCTATACTGACCTGTACAGTACCTAGAGGAGGAAAGATACCTCAATTAGAAACAGTAATGAACATAATACAGAAACTCCTCCTATAACTAGCGATGAGGTAAGAAGGACCTTGCAAGACATGAAACGAGGAAGAGTGGCAGGAGAAGATGGAATAACAGTCAATTTAATCAAAGATGGAGGTGACCTAATGCTTGGAAAACTGGTGGCTCTTTATACGCAGTGTGTATCGACTGCAATTGGTCCCAGAAAACTGGAAGAATGCAAGCAGTATATTAATCCACAAGAAGGGAAACGGTAAAGACTTGAAAAATTATAGGCCCATTAGCTTACTCGAAGTATTATATAAAATATTTACCAAAATAATCTCCGAAAGAATAAGGGCAACAATCAAGGGAACAGGGTGACTTCAGGAAGGGATACTCTACAAAGAATCTCATCCATGTCATTAATAAGGTAATCGAGAAATCCACAGAGTACAATCAGCTTTTCTATATGGATTTCATAGATTACGAAAAAGCATTTGATTCAGTAGAGATACCAGCCGTCATAGTGGCATTATGTAATCAAGGAGTACAGGCCGCTTACGTAAATATCTTGGAAAATATCTACAGAGATTCCACAGCTACCCTAATTCTACACAAGAAAAGTAGGAAGATATCTATAAAGAAAGGGGTCAGACAAGGAGAGCCAATCTATACGATGTCATTCACTGCGTGCTTGGAAGAAGTATTCAAACTGGGAAGGCTTAGGAGTAAGAATGGACGGCGAATATCTCAACCACCTTCGGTTTGCCGATGACATTGTTCTATTCAGCAACACTGCAGACGAGTTACAGCAAGTGATTGAGGACCTTCACAGAGAAAGTGTAAGCGTGGGGTTGAAGAATAATATGCAGAAGACAGAGATAATGATCAACAGCCTGGCGAGGGAACAAGAGTTCAGGATCGCCAGTCAGCCTCCAGAGTCTTTAAAGGTCTACATTTATCTAGGTAAATTACTCACAGGCGACCCTGATCATGAGAAGAAAATTTACAGAAGAATAAAAATGGGTTGAGCGCATACGGCAGGTATTGCCAGATCCTGTCTGGAAGCTTATACGACTATCATTAAAAAAAAGTTGTACATTCAGGGCATTCTAGCGGTGCTAACATACGGGGCAGAAACTTGGAGGTTGACAAAAAAGCTCTAGAACAAGTTAAGGACCGCGCAGAGCGATGGAACGAAAGATGTTAGGCGTAACGTTAAGAGAGAGGAAGAGAGCGGTTTGGATTTGAGAGCAAATGGCGATAGCCGTTATTCTAATTGACATTAAGAGAAAAAAATGGAGCTGGGCAGGTCATGTAATGCGCAGGTTACATAACCGGTGGACTATCAGGTTTACAGAAAGGGCGCGAAGAGAAGGGAAGCGCACTCTATGATGGCAGAAGACTAGGTAAGGTAATGAAATTAGGAAATTCACAGACGCAAATTGTAATCAGTTGGCGCAGGACAGGGGTAATTGGAAATCGCAGGGAGAGACCTTCATCCTGCAGTGAATGTAAAATAGGCGGATGATGATGATGATGTCTCTGTCTTATATTTTACCGTCAGTTCATGCTCACGCTACTCAGTTTTATTGAAGCGAACTACTTGCGCGCTTCCTAAACACCTGCTTTTTGTATCTCTGTTAGTCACCGTGTTTGTTATTCTTAAAGGTGGGCTTTATCATGTCTTCTGTTCAGACGCACAGCATTAGACCTCACGCATGGAACTGGCGTTTTGTGTTGATATGGTCAGACTGATAGGAATAGTTTGCAATTGAATTGTAAACTATACTTATTTAAAGAATAATAGCAGATCACGGTGAAGCGCGCACAAACAAGGACAAAGTGAGGAGTTGACAACACAAGTGCTTACTTCCAAATGATCATGTATTTACAAAATTGCATCATATGAACACTTTCCTTCATGACGTCACAAGACCGAAATGCCGACATCAGGTGGCCATGCTCAGAAACTAGTTTCTTTGGACGACAGAAAAACAGAAGGTGCGCTCACGCCCGACACTCCCGCCTTTCTAATGCAATCTGCTTCAATCATGTCCCTAACATCCTGGTACGTTTTTGGCTACTATCTTACACATGTTGAACAAGGGTTTACACTGCTTCTTGTTCTTTATTCCACAGTCATGACAATGCACAGAAAGATTCCCATCGCGGTAATTCCCCACTTTCCTCCAGTGTTCAAGAAGTCTTTCATTCCCACACCTTCCAGTCTGATCGATATAGCTGGAACCACACGATAAGGAAACTTCATATACCATGCCACACACGTTACAAAATGATCACGATGTCGGACAGTGCACGGCTCTTTCTTTTTCTGGAAAGGATTAGTCATTTGGCAAAGTTTCCCTAGCTTCTCAGGGGCGGAAAGCACTACTCTGATATTGCTACGATTTCCTATCTTTTTTAGACGGTGCGAGGTATGGTGCATGTACGGAATTACTACAGTGCGGAATCTATTCCCTTCTTGAAAGCGTCTTTCATTTTTTTTCTTTTTTCAACTTTCCCTCAGCTATAGATACTAGAACACTGTCAGGATACCCTGCTGAGGAAAGTCGTGTCACTTGCCTTTCGAGGTAAAATTGGTTTACAAGCCCTTGGACGGTACTCCCTGCACACATGACTGTGAGTGAGTTTTAGCTTCAAATCAAGAAACCGTAAACACCATCTTCTGGAATTTCATTCATTAATTTTTAAGGATTGCAACATTCGCGAAAAAGCGCTAGGAGCTGATTGACAGTGGCTGGAAAACCATGTTCGCTTCCTTGCATTAAAAAAAAATCGTTCATACATCTATATACATTCGCATTATTAAAATCTTTGAGGCTGAGAAAAATTAGTCTGTCACGATGGGCTAAAATATGTCTCTAAGAACAGAAGCTATGCATGAGCCTATACAGATCACCTCCTTTGAATGATGATCTCGTCATTCCATTCAACACGTAAGTAGTCTTCAGATAAAAGCTTAGCAATTCAAGGAGACCTGTGGACATACCTGCTGCATTCTGAGATGCTACCGAGCCAAAGCTGACAATGCACTGTTCTACGCAAAAGAGGAGTTTGTTGTGGCAAGGAGTATTATAAATTCTTAATGTCCAACTAGCTGACCAGAAAACCTTTGTCAAAATTCTTTTCCGCAAAACCTAGCACCTTATCAGAATTTGGGATTTGGAAGGGGAAATCAATTTTTAGAAGATTTAACTTCTTCTGTAAAAAGAGTGCAGCTGATTTCTACCACGGGCCGTTCTCGGAGATAATCACCCTTAGGAGGATTAACCACCACGTGCGAGAACAGCACAAGTACAAAAGCAGCATACTGTATATTTCATCAATTATTCTTTGTTTTGCACATTTAATCCTAAAATTACCAAGTATGTGCTAGTTTATTTCAAAAGTTAAAACTTTTTTAATCCATCGTGCCTCCTATAGTAACTGCTGCAAGCTGCCTTGTGTAAGTGACCGGCGCTGTAAAATAGCAAGGTGGCAAAGGTGACATACACTGTGATCGAGACTGTCCCTGAATGATAAAAATGGAGAATTTGAGACGAAATGTTGATTTCTACTGAACAAGTTTTATAATAGCAGCAACATAATTTGCGAAATAGTCATTGGTACGAATATTACAACATTTGACTGATTAGCATATAAACAACCAATTGGAGTGCTGACTGACCAATTACTGGTCAATCAGCACTCCATAGCGGGTTCTGCCGCAGAATAGTCTCAAAAGCACATACTGCAAACATGCTATAAGAACCTTTGCTGTTAAAGTTGAGATATTTATTTACAAAATTTTGCTGCAGGGGGTGCAGAGGCAATAACTGAAACTGAAACAGCAAGGCACCTCATTGAACATACTGACTTCCAATTTCTGGAAACTGATGCCAGGCACAATTTATAGCAAATTGTTATGCTTTCAGTACTGGCTGCCTTCAATATGCAATAACATCTCCCTTAAAGAAATGAAAAAAGCTAATCAGTAAAGTGTTGTCCCGAATTATTTGCACTGACTATCGCGCAAATTGTAATGTCTGTCACTGCTATGAAGCTTTCACCGCAATAAGGTGTCATTTTGTCATAAGCCCTGTATATTAATATTAGCGAATTAGTCATGTCTAAGAATTTAGGGCGCAGCTTTTACGGCCATTTTCATAAACTCTTTTTTTTGTAATCTTTCTATGGACATACAGTCTTGCACGTATTCACCCGCGTCCATTCCGTACACTGTACAAACTGGACCGAATGTACAAACTGGACCGCGCGTCCAGTTTGTACATTCTCCTTTCGGGCATCCATTGAACTGCATTGCAGTGCCCTAGCGTAACTTAATGAGCAGCGCTTTCAGAAAATGGTATTTCAGAAGACCGGCTGAAGTTCACTAACTTTCCGTTACCTATGTCGAAATGTTACCTTTTTCTGATATCGTACGCTCTCACGGCACTTAGACGTGACTGCCCTGCTGAGTTATAGGAGCGTTTTAAGCTTGACAAAAGCGCTGCTATAACGCTGCAGAGAAGTTAGGACAAAGTGCCTTAAATGCCTATATATTCAGAAGAGTGCATTCTCTAGACCTTGGTAACAGAAAGTTGTTTAAATTTGGCCGATCCATTTAAATATAATGTTTGTAAAGAGCTGCTCAGTGAGTTACGCTAGTGCATTGCGGTGAAGTTTGACGGATGGCTGAAGAGTCAGTGTTCTATATTCATCGGCATGCGCAGAAGGACGCTAGGGTGAATACTTGTAAGACTGTATGCCTATACGAAAAGTTACAATGCAAAAGGCTACGTGTACCTATACTAAGGGGTACTATATTCTTCTTACTTGATAGGTGCATAAAATTGTAAAAATATGCCCCTTTATTCGACGTTACTTAAAGTTAGAAGCTTGTTTTTATTTATAGGTGCGGAAGTTTGTGTGAATATACCCCTTTATTGAAGGTTACTTGAGCAGAGGTTACTATGTAATTTCTATTTATAGGTGCACAAATTTGTAAGAATATTACCCTTTATTAAACGTTACCGTGCCAAGAGTGCAGATATGAGTGCGCATCGAGCGGTCGGGCGGGTGCGCATGACACCAGTTCCCCGCGTTCACGTCACTGAAATGTTGGAATAACGAATGTTGGAAGACAGTTTGATTTGATTTGATTTGATTTGATTTGAAGCAAACGGGCGTCTCATTGGTCTCCGCCGTTCGCGGCTCGCGTCTTTCATCTCCCGCTCCGCGTTCTCTCTTTCATCCTTCGCTGTTGTGCTCGTTCGCTCGGTTACACCGACGCCGAGGAAGAGTGCCAGAACTATTGCTCCGCAACTCTGCATCAGAAACGTGTGCCACAGTGTTATATATTGTGCACACATCAGTGCGTTTAAGTCAAACAAATCTGATGCGTCCTTTACAACTAACGTGAAATTGTGGTTTCATATTGGTATGGTCCATAGAAATGTGTACAATACATAAATTATGTGGGCATTAAACGTCCTAACAGATGCAATGTTCAAAAGTCCGATGCTCGTTTTACTGCGAAAAGTGATTCTTAGCTACGAGACGAGCCGATCCTGTTGTTCGCTTTCGTCCAGGTACAGGGCGATACAAGATATCCGAGTAGGTGTCGAACCAACAGTCACATGTTTCGAAGTCGAGCATTGTAATGAGGACGTCAAAACTGCTTCGATTTATTTTTTTTTTGCGACAATATAATTTTGTTTATGTAAACATGTATTGTCAAAACGACGCTAAAGAGAAACAATCAGTTTAGACTGATGAAATAGTCTTTCGAAACGGTTTTTGCAAATTTTGCGGTAATAGGTTTTTTTATTAGAAGAGAGAATAAAAGTCAAACTTGCATTTTCTTTTTAAATGCACGCAGTTACCCCAGCGCCAATACGACAATGTGCCGTCGCGGATTCCAACATATATTTTCGTATTTCGAACGTTGCAGCGCAGTTGTAAGGAAGTTCTTGAAACTACTTGCGAAGCTTTGTCCTTTGGCTCTTTATTGAAATACAATGCAGCCGATCGTTATACCTATACTCACCTTGGTAGCTTGTGGCCAACCTGTGACCACTGCGGCCTTGAAGAATCAATTGGCCATATCTTGTGTGCCTGCCCGCAGTACAGTTCCCAGAGGGCATGCCTTCGCCACGCACTTGACCAACTGGATGACCAACCGCTATCCGAAAAATTAATTCTACAACATCGAAAGGACCTATCGTCACAGAAGAAGGCCGTGCAAGCGCTATTGCGCTTTTTACGATCTACCGGCCTGTGTGAACGACTTTAACTGGAACGCCATTTGTGTGTGCACCTCCATGTGTGCGTGTCTTTTTTTTTCCTTTTTTTTAGCGTTTTCCTCTGCCATTTTTCTAACCCCTATCCCCCATCCCCAGTGCAGGGTAGCAAACCGGAGACTCATATCTGGTTAACCTCCCTGCCTTTCCTTTTCATTCTCTCTCTCTCTCTTGTGGTTATGGATTTGCGCTGCAGCGAACTCAGGTTGCGCTGCTGAGATTGAGGTCGCCGGTTTGATAGCGACCGTGGCGACCGCGTTTCGAAAGGGGCGAAATGCAAGAACCCTCGCTTGCTTCTATCTACAGGCGTGCGTTAACGAGTCCCAGGTGGTCAAATAATTCTGGGGTCCCCCAATAGGACACGCCTCGTAATCGGATCGTGGTTTTGGCACGTAAAACCGCAGGTATTTAATTAAATTAGCCTGCCGGGTAGGTTGCGCAATTGACAAGCATCTTAGGAGACGTCCACCTGTGACGTAGCTGCGTCATTCCACGCGAAACATCCCAGACCCCGAAAGTGACCTTCGGCGATTCTCTCGGAAAAAATTAGTCTAATTGGCGATTGTGTTAATGAGCTTCCTCAAAGTATTTCTAAAAAGTATTCCTAAAAAGTATTTTCTAAAAAAGTTATTGGTTACGAAAGCGCTCTTTAAGGTTTAAGCGAATAAGGAAAAGTTGATTGGATGAACTTTTCTTTTAATGAAGTATCAAACCAATTACAATGAGAAATCTTATTTTAGAATATTCTACTGGCGCTGTTCTATTATGCGATGTCATAGGTGAACATACTTATGAACGTATTCTTAGCGGTCGGCAATGCAACCCGGACGAAGGACAAAGGAAGTAGACGACATAGATGCAGTGTTTTCTTTTTTTTTAGCGCAGACGGACAACTAGTTTATTTTTTCAAATAAGTGAATAAATATGCATGAAATGGGACCAAGTGATGCGTACAAGTGGTGAAAGGGTGTCAGCCTATCTTGCAATGCAACAACTTGGAGCAGGACGACCGACCTCTATCGGAAGAAGGAATTACACGCCATCGACAGGACCTAGCGTCGCAGAAGAAGGCCGTGCAAGCGCTGCTGCGCTTCTTGCCATCTACAGGCCTTTGTGAACGTTTCTGACTGGAACGCCCTTCGTGTGTGTGTGTGTCTGTGTGTGCCTTTCTTTCCCTTTTTTTTTCGTTTTTAATCCTTTCTTCTGTGACCTCTTTCTAACCCCTATCTCCCCACCCCAGTGTAGGGTAGCGAACCGTAGACTGATATCTGGTCAACCTGCCTGTCTTCCCTCTTCATCTCTCTCTCTCTCTCTCTCTTTCTCTGGTTTCTTTATCATACAGAGAGATAGAAGTCTGGCTGACGCATGCGCCTGAGTTAACATGCATTAAGTAAGCTTTACAATCTCGCGGTTGATTTGGTTTCCACTTTTATACAGTAAATTTCAGTTTTTTGAAACCAAGGCTTGCAAGGGCAAATTCTTCAAGGCGCTGCCAGATTTGAGCCGGTTGAATTCCTGACATTTATGAACTTTCCTCGTTTAATCGGCTAGTAAAATAGCAAAAAGTAGTGAGCTTTTAGAATTTTTTTTTGCATGAAAATCTTTAGTGTTTCAGCCGCAATACTCTTTTTTTGCTATTTTTTCCCTTTGCTATAATTTATGCTGAAAATTATGTTCGAATATGAAATCAAATACTTTTCTAGAAAATTGCTACCGAATTTGGCTCAAAGTCACTTTTCGACGGTGTTGAGACCGAAATGAAGCAGTAAGACCCCCCAGATAAAAATACGTGAAATAGCTCATTATACGTACCAACGTTTCATCTTGTGATCTAAAAATTTTAATTCGAGTAAATTTTGTTTGACGCGATAAAAACATTTTGAAATCCACAACCGATCTCGCCGCTAGGCACTCCCAAACTGTGCCTTCACTGCAAAACACGTGCGGGCGACAATGGAATTTTTGAAGTCTTTATGCATAAAAACATAGGCGCATGTTTTTTTTATGCGTAGTAAATGGCAGTAAGGTATCCGCGTGCCCTGTTTTAATGTTGACGCCTCCGTATCGGCGTTTCACGATAATGTATCGTGAAACGCAGTTAGTGTGATGAAAGTAAACCATGACTGGTTGAGGTCGTCGTCAGGACTGGATAGCTATCCGACACGAGCTATTGTGCATGGGACTGATTCATTGGTTTGTTATTACTACCGGTCAGCAGATTAAGAGTTATGTAAGAAACTGAATCGACGACAGTCCGCGCCAACCATGGCGTAGGAGTCAATCTGTATGTCAATCATACAGATTCATAGTCAATCATACAATCATAGTCAATCTGTATGTAAATCTCCAGTACATACAATCTATCTATCTATCTATCTATCTATCTATCTATCTATCTATCTATCTATCTATCTATCTATCTATCTATCTATCTATCTATCTATCTATCTATCTATCTATCTATCTATCTATCTATCTATCTATCTATCTATCTATCTATCTATCTATCTATCTATCTATCTATCTATCTATCTATCTATCTATCTATCTATCTATCTATCTATCTATCTATCTATCTATCTATCTATCTATCTATCTATCTATCTATCTTACGCCGACCCAGTGGCCCAATTGTGCTCCTGGTCATGATGCCATCGTAGTTGTTAATTGTCGTAATTTTATCTCCGTGACATCTTACTCTCAGAATGTCGTCGTCGTCACGCCCCTGAGCCAGACCCATTGGGGCAAGCTATTTAACAGCTAGGGCCACAAGGTATGTGCTCGTGGTCATGATGGTGTCGGGGTCGTTGCACGACCGTCATTTCAGCTTTGTGATTCGACACTCGTCATGCCGTCGTCGTCACACCATCATCGTCATAAAGTCGTCGTGTATTCGTTGTCACACCACCATAGTAAGCCGTCGTGGTCGTTCCACGATCGTCATTCCAGCTTTGTCATCCGGCTCTCATCATACTGTCGTCATGGAGCCATAGCCATCACAGTCGTCATATTGGCGTAGTCCTCAAGTTGTGATTTTATTATTGTCATCACTTGAGTAACGTCGTCCGATTGTCACGCCGTCGTCGTCATACCACCTTCGTCGTTCCATCGACGTCAATCTTTCTTCGTCATTTCACTGTAATCATACTGTCGTCATTCAATCGTGCTTACGCCACCGTTGTCATGTCGTGATCGACAGACACTCGCTATCGTGCCTCCGTTCTCAGACCGTCGTTGTAACGCCATCGCGTTCGTGCCATCATCGTCCCTGCAGCTTCATCATCCGACTCTCGTCGTGCCATCGTCATCGCGCGATCGTCGTTATACAGATTTCATGATACAGTCATTGTCACGCATTGTCACTATGCTCTCACCGTCATCTCTTTGTCCTCATTCCATTGTCATGCTATCGTTATCATTGCATCATCGTCATGTATTCGTTGTCATACCATCGTGGGGATCTCATCCCAGTCGTTCCGTCATCGTCATCGTAAATTCGGCATCCGACTCTTATCATGCCCTCGTCGTCATACCATTGCCGCCATGCCATCGCCGTCACGCTGTCGTTTAACTGTTGTCATCAGTTCAGTATTGCCATTCCATTCTCGTCATGCCGTCTTCGTCAAGCCACCTTCTTCGATCCATCGACGTCATTACTTGTTCTTCATTCTATCGTAATAACGCTGTCGTTATTCAATCGTGATTATACGACCATTGCCATGTCAGCATCGTCATTGCGTTATCGTCACATAGACGATATTGTCACGGGTATAAAACTATTTACACGGTGTATTTACACGGTGTAGCCAGTTTGTGCTTGGTAGAACATGAGCTAAGGATATCGACGATCACATGGGAGAGGAAAGTGTGGCCGCGGTCAATATCACGCATCCTGTGTAATACCTTCGTCGTCATGCTGTCTTCGTCGTGCCTTTTCGTCATCACCGCTTCTTCATATGGTATGGGCGTACCATCGTGGTTGTACCATCTTCATCACTCTAGCTACGTTATCCTGCTCTCATCATGCGTTGTCGTCATACAAGTTTCGTGATACAGTATCGTCACACCATTGTGATCATAAACTGGTCGTCGTCCCATTGTCTTCATGTCGTTATCATGCCTTCGTCGTCATTGCATCGTCGTTACAGTCGTCGTCATGCATTTGCTGTCATACCATCGTCCGGATTCCATAGCGGTCATTCCATCGTCATATTATAACTTCGACATCCGACTCTCGTCATGCCGTCGTCATCATACCATAGTCACCATATTATTGTCGTCATGTCACTGTCGCCAAGCTGTCGTTTGACCGTCGTCATCACTTTAGTATTGTCATACCATTCTCGTCATGCCGTCGTCGTCAAACCACTTTCGTCAATTTATCGACGTCATTTCTTGCTCGTAATTCTATGGTAATCATGTTATCGTCATTCAATCGTGATACTGCTCCCCTTGTCATACCGGCGTCTTCATTGCGTCGTCATCACACAGACAACGCCATGCGTCCTTTGTCATATCGTCGTCGGCATGCCGCCTTGGTCGTACCATTGTCGTCATTCCCGCTTCTTCATCTGGTTTCGTTCTACCGTCATGGTCTTGTCATCATCGTCACTCCAGCTTCGTCACCCGATTCTCATCATGCCGTCGTCGTCATGCCTTCGCCATCATACAGGTTTCATGATACAGTCATCACGCCATTGTCCTCATGCCGTTGTCGTGCCATCGTTATCATGCATTCGTTGTCACACAGTCGTCGGGATGTCGTCGCGGTTCGTCGTCATCACTGTAACTTCGACATCCGACTCTCCTCGTAATGTCGTCATCATACCGTTTTCGCCATGCCATCGTCGTCACGCTCTCGTTGCACCATCATCATCACTTCAGTATCTTCATCCGATGGTCGTCGTGCTGTCGTCATCATACAACTTTCATCAGTCTATCAACGTCATTCCCATTTCGTCATTCTATCGAAATCATGCTGCCGTAATTCAATTGGGATTATGCCGCCGTTCTCATACCATCGTCGTCATTTTGTTGTCATCACCTATACGCTATCATGCATTCTTTGTCATACCGTCATCGTCCTTAAAAAAATTAAATTATAGGGTTTTACCTGCCAAAACCACGATCTGACTATGAGGTACGCCGTTGTGGGGGACTCCGGATTAATTTTGACTACCTGGGGTTCTTCAACATGCGCCTAAATCTAAGCAACGGGTGTTTTTGCATTTCGCCCTTATAGAAACGCGGTCGCTGTGGCCGGAATTCGATCCCGCGACCTCATGTCTATAGCAGCGCAGCACCAAAGCCACTAAGCAACCACGGCGTGTGCTACATGTACTGTTTGTGTGTTCATGAGATAACTGTATCTATCATAATTATCACCCAACACGTGGAGTAACATGCTAAGCGATCAGCAAGGCTGACCTATCCAGATTACCATTTCAATTTCTCTCTCTCTCTCTCTCTCCAATTTAATACGACCACGAGGGGTTGCGGGACGTGGGTAAAGGTTCCTAAGAAGCTGAATTTCAGTGAACACCTATTAAGGCTCTTGAAGCGACTTTTAAGGGAAACGATCTCTTCGTGTGTCTTTTATGTACATATATTATAGCATTGTGTGCATATTTTAAGCTTTAGGCCGACGAATGGACTATAGCTTTAGAATAGCGCCACTACTTTCTGTCCGTGCTTCGTCTTAAATAGAACTTCTAGGTTACGTCATCCTTGCAGGTGAACCTACCAGCCCAGCAACAGGTTGTTTAGCGTGTATGAATTTAGGTGCACTCCAGCGTAGGTATTTACACACACCGTGTACTCAGAAAGTACTAAATGCTCGCAGTGATCACAGCAACAGGATTCATGCCCAACGGCGTTTACGAAGGTGGCTTCGCCAACTTCGGCAGTCAGGACCAGTGTCTCAGCGTGGAGGCTGACTCGGGCATTCGGGGCAGGTACTGCACCCTCTTTTGGAGACCTCCGACCGAAGTTTCGCTGGCTGCATTCACTAAAGAAGAATTACGACAAGTGAGTAAATATGGCGCGCTTGACGGCCGAGACGAGTGGGCTCACGAAAGCGCACGCGCGCATGTAGGCCACCGGGAACTTTGCTTTGCCTCAGTCGCGTAGGGAAATAGAAATGAAATGGGTGGGGTTTTGCTTCGGGTTTCTGCTCGGCTTTGAAATGACGCTAATGTCGCCATCGCCGCTTTGGCCACGAATCGAACCTGCGATCGTGATACTCCCTTCTACTTAACAGCCTCTCCTGCATTGAAAGGCCTTGAAATAAAACGCTTGGATATATTTAATTCACACTCTAGGGGCTCGGAACTTAACATCCTCGGCCATAAGTGTCAGGTATCGCTGCTTTGCAAAGCAAACCACAAAAATTTACGGACTGCGGAATCTCACAAATAGATGGATACTTTCGCCACCTCAAAACGCAGCCTGGTTTTCGGATTTACAGCCCAGTATGTGCGAATACAAAAAAAAAAACAACCGTGTGTTGAGAAAATTGCACAAACAGGCCTGGAGTGCGGCCTGATCCCGGTGACCAGAACCGGTAACGCACTCTCTCACCAGAGCAGGATTGGCCACCCTGGTGCAGCACTTGGCCACAGCCTCCTATATGAATACAACAATCAAACCCCGGCCCTCAGTCCCCAGCAGCCGCGAAGCAACTGACCACGGCGGCGGTCAGATCTGTGACGCTGCAGAGGGTGCTAAGAATACCTGGCTCCGGACAGGCCGCCATTGGAATCTGAACCTGGCAACGTTTAACGTTAGAACGCTATCTATTGAGGCGAGTCTAGCAGTGGTATTGGAGGAATTCGAGGGCAGTAAATGGGATATAATAAGGCTCAGTGAGGTTAGGAGGACAAAAGAAGCATATACAGTGCTAAAAAGCGGGCATGTACTGTGTTACCGGGGCTTAGCGGAGAGACGAGAACTAGGAGTCGGATTCCTGATTAACAAGGAAATATCTGGTAACATACAGGAATTCTATAGCATTAACGAGAGGGTGGCAGGTCTTGTTGTGAAACTTAATAAGAGGTACAAATTGAAGGTGGTACAAGTCTATGCCCCTACATGCAGTCATGATGACCAGGAAGTCGAAAGCTTTTATGAAGACGTGGAATCGGCGATGGGTAAAGTCAAAACTAAATACACTATACTGATGGGCGACTTCAATGCCAGGGTAGGCAAGAAGCAGGCTGGAGACAAGTCAGTGGGGGAATATGGCATAGGCTCTAGGAATAGCAGAGGAGAATTATTAGTAGAGTTTGCAGAACAGAATAATATGCGGATAATGAATACCTTTTTCCGCAAGCGGGTTAGTCGAAAGTGGACGTGGAGGAGCCCGAATGGTGAGACTGGAAATGAAATCGACTTCATACTCCGCGCTAACCCTGGCATCATACAAGATGTAGACGTGCTCGGCAAGGTACGCTGCAGTGACCATAGGATGGTAAGAACTCGAATTAGCCTAGACTTGAGGAGGGAACGGAAGAAATTGGTACACAAGAAGCCAATCAATGAGTTAGCGGTAAGAGGGAAACTAGAGGAATTCCGGATCAAGCTACAGAGCAGGTATTCGGCTTTAACTCAGGAAGACGACCTTAGTGTTGAAGCAATGAACGACAATCTCATGGGCATCATTAAGGAGTGCGCAATAGAAGTCGGTGGTAACGCCGTTAGACAGGAAACCAGTAAGCTATCGCAGGAGACGAAAGATCTGATCAAGAAACGCCAATGTATGAAAGCCTCTAACCCTACAGCTAGAATAGAACTGGCAGAGATTTCTAAGTTAATCAACAAGCGTAAGACAGCGGTAATCAGGAACTATAATATGGATAGAATTGAACAGGCTCTCAGGAACGGAGGAAGCCTAAAAACAGTGAAGAAGAAACTAGGAATAGGCAAGAATCAGATGTGTGCGTTAAGAGACAAAGCCGGCAATATCGTTACTAATATGGATGAGATAGTTCAAGTGGCTGAGGAGTTCTATAGAGATTTATACAGTACCAGTGGCACCCACGACGATAGTGGAAGAGAGAATAGCCTAGAGGAATTCGAAATCCCGCAGGTAACGCCAGAAGAAGTAAAGAAAGCCTTAGGAGCTATGCAAATGGAGAAGGCAGCTGGGGAGGATCAGGTAACAGCAGATTTGTTGAAGGATGGTGGTCAGATTGTTCTAGAGAAACTGGCCACCCTGTATACGCAATGCCTCATAACCTCGAGCATACCGGAATCTTGGAAGAACGCTAACATAATCCTAATCCATAAGAAAGGGCACGCCAAAGACTTGAAAAATTATAGACCGATCAGCTTACTGTCCGTTGCCTACAAAGTATTTACTAAGGTAATCGCAAATAGAATCAGGAACACCTTAGACTTCTGTCAACCAAAGGACCAGGCAGGATTCCGTAAAGGCTACTCAACAACAGACCATATTCACACTATCAATCAAGTGATAGAGAAATGTGCAGAATATAACCAACCCTTATATATAGCTTTCATTGATTACGAGAAAGCATTTGATTCAGTCGAAACCTCAGCAGTCATGGAGGCATTACGGAATCAGGGTGTAGATGAGCCATATGTAAAAATACTGGAAGATATCTATAGCGGCTCCACAGCCACCGTAGTCCTCCACAAAGAAAGCAACAAAATCCCTATAAAGAAAGGCGTCAGACAGGGAGATACGATCTCTCCAATGCTATTCACAGCATGGTTACAGGAGGTATGCAGAGGCCTGG
Organism: Dermacentor albipictus; assembly: GCF_038994185.2. Classification (NCBI taxonomy): domain Eukaryota; kingdom Metazoa; phylum Arthropoda; class Arachnida; order Ixodida; family Ixodidae; genus Dermacentor; species Dermacentor albipictus. The sequence continues at coordinate 50,424,318 of NC_091821.1, forward strand.
AGTGGGAAGAATTGGGGATAAAAGTTGATGGAGAATACCTTAGCAACTTGCGATTCGCTGATGATATTGCCTTGCATAGTAACTCAGGAGACCAATTGCAACGCATGCTCACTGACCTAGAGAGGCAAAGCAGAAGGGTGGGTCTGAAAATTAATCTGCAGAAAACTAAAGTATTGTTTAACAGTCTCGGAAGAGAACAGCAGTCTACGATAGGTAGTGAAGCACTGGAAGTGGTAAGGGAATACATCTACTTAGGGCAGGTAGTGACCACGGATCCGGATCATGAGACTGAAATAACCAGAAGAATAAGAATGGGCTGGGGTGCGTTTGGCAGGCATTCTCAAATCATGAACAGCAGGTTGCCACTATCCCTCAAAAGGAAAATGTATAACAGCTGTGTGTTACCAGTACTCACATATGGGGCAGAAACCTGGAGGCTTACAAAAAGGGTTCTGCTGAAATTGAGGACGACGCAATGAGCTATGGAAAGAAGAATGATGGGTGTAACGTTAAGGGATAAGAAAAGAGCAGATTGGGTGAGGCAACAAACGCGGGTAAACGACATCTTAGTTGAAATCAAGAAAAAGAAATGGGCATGGGCCGGACATGTAATGAGGAGGGAAGATAACCGATGGTCACTAAGGGTTACGGACTGGATTCCAAGGGAAGGGAAGCGTAGCACGGGCTGGCAGAAAGTTAGATGGGCGGATGACATTAAGACGTTTGCAGGGACAACATGGCCACAATTAGTACATGACCGGGGTAGTTGGAGAAGTATGGGAGAGGCCTTTGCCCTGCAGTGGGCGTAACTAGGCTGATGATGATGTGCGAAGAAAATAGCGCTGTACGGCTTCACTGTTTCGTACTGTGCACTGTTGTTACTGTATGATTTCTACAAGCTGCTCCGAAATTCAGCGTTTTTTCCGATCCCGCGGTCCGTGACACTTTTTTTCGGCCGGTTACACCAAAATTATCAGCGGAATTTTAAAGATGGTGCGCGCTGTACAGGTCTCAAGAAGCTGCGCGCAGTTTCCAGCGAGTGGCCATGGGCGCAGACACAGCGGACAGGTCGGACAAATGCGACTCTAAGTACGGCTCCCATCACCCTGTAGCGTAGTGAGCTTGAATATAATAAGCCGCTTTGAGGAGTAGCATTTAATTTGTTCAAATGCCCGTCACTGGATTATAACATCATGTGAAAAGGGGATTATTCTGCGAGGATTCATTGATATATAAACAAGCTCACTTCTATGCTTTCTCCGCGTTTCAGCACCCGAGACTGGACATCCGACTGTGGCTGAACAACACACGAGAGCGCTTTCACATTGGCAGCCGATCGGGCATCTGCATCCCTTCGGTGTGTCAGCAGAAGGAAATGAATCACATTGTTTCGGGCGGTGAGTACGCCACTTCTGATATTTCTACGAAGATCTGTTTACCTTTTTGTGGATAAACATATATTTGAGAATGCAATATGCCTTGCTTGTCAGTTCCTCATTTGTACCTGTAATTCACGTAACATCTCACGAACATGAGGCGGCGAGAATAAATAAATAAAGTCGCAGCTTCGCCCGAAAGGCGAAGCATCGATCGCGATAGCAAATTAGTGGACATCTGTACGAAGTAAGGATAGTAGTTTTATCGGCCGTATAAACTTGTAAACATAGGCATACTAACTAAATTAACAAGCATGGTGTCATGCGCGCACCATCAAACATGAACACATCTCACCCGATGACCGCGGAAACTCGCTGTCCAAACGCTGGTGTGAGGAAACGCGGCTGCAGCAGCGAGCGGAGTGACATTCGTGCTGTCTATCGCTTCAACGCGAAGTGCGCGCCGAGAACACACGGCGTGCACAAAGCTACGAGCACCGACGCAACTAGACTCTGCCTCTAACGCAAATCGCTCTCAAGCTACGGCTACGCGACCGCATGCAGCTACCACATGCGCAGTTGCAGCCGAAGCAGAACGCCGCCCCCTTTCTCTCCCCTCGTCCCGGTGGCTCACAACGTTGGGCGCCTCGCGCACGACTGAAGACGGCACGCTTCCTCCCCGCTTTTGTCTCTTTCGCGCGTGCGTGATTGAGCCGCGCTCGTCGGCTTCCCTCGAGCGCCGTCACTCGCACATGCGGCATAAAGCGTGCGGTGGCGGTGTTATCGCCCTTGGACTTTATACGCAACCTCACGGTGATGGCGGAGCCGACACCGACGGTGGAAATGCGCTATGAGTGTCCATATAATTGCTATCGCAATAAAACAAGAACTAATTCAAGTGTCGGTATATTTTTTTCAGCCTCGCAAAGTTTAGTCGCAATATGTCTCGACACAGCAACATTCCCGTGCCCTTTTCAGGCATCACCGAAAACTACTTTCCCGAAAACTACTTTCACATTGCAGTGGCTTCGGCGTATGGTGCGGAGGCATCCTTGCGGTACTGCCGAGTCAAAGAAACCGTCCGCCTGAAGACGCTAGAAGTTGGCATCATGTACGTAAGCATTAGTATATTTGCCATTCAGCATCTGTACGCCGCTAAGAAACATTGATGAATGACGCTAGAAGCTTTAAGACCGAGTAACAAGATTAAGTGAATGCTGGCAATGAAGGTGAGAATCTAACCTGCTAGCTCGCGATCGCCCCTTGTTTTCGGACGCAAGATTTTTTTCCGTGCCTTAGGCTCGACCGTTAAGCTATAAGCAATGAACGGAAGCCTAGTGTACAACTTACGAGATGCGATTTTATTTGAGAGGAAGCTTTAGTTCGAAAGTTCATATCTAAATAGATGGAAACAGAGAAATCATTTTTATCAGCAATCACTGCACCGAATTTGATGAGGTTTCTTGCACTTGAAAGTAAAACTTGAAGTATAGCGACTCTTCTAACCAGAATTTCGATTTAGGTTGTCAATCTTTTGTTAAAAATTGTTGAAAATCGCGAACTTTTTTAAAAAAAGAGATGCTATCAAGTTTACAGCTCCGTAACTCAGAAATGGAAAACAATATCACAATTCTGTAAATTGCCCCTAATAACACATCCAAAGCGGACAAAATTTGTGTATTATACGTCGCTATAATAATAACGCTAATATGTGAGTAGGACTTTTGAAAAACGGTCATAGGCATTGTACAATGCATCTGTAAACTTCGTGCTTCCATTTTTTTAAACATACCAGTTTTCGGTAATTTTTCTAAAAACTTACAGGCCCTAAATAAAAGCTCCGCTTCCTACGGTTACCATAATTTACCTTTCTCTATCAAATACAACACATTTCCATTCGAACTGGTGGGTAGGCTGTTTCATGAAAGCGCTCTTGCGTTTTACATGTCTTTGAGTCGGCGGCATCGTAGTTAAAGGGACCCTGAAACGATTTTGGCGATTTTCTACAAACGTACTGAGTCGTTAGAGTAGGTTCTTCTGATCATTAATTGATGCATCTAAGTGCTCTGCGTAAAGCGTGTAATTTATTATAAGGTTTTAAAAATACACATCGCTGCCGATCGCAGCGCACTGCTCGGCGGAATTTTAAGCCGCCCCTACCCATATGATGCAAATAACCCATATTACGTCACATGGGCGAGCTATCTGATTGGCTGACCAGGGCGCGTGGTCGATAATTTTTCCAACTTTATGGTGAACAAATGATGCTCGTAATAGTTGGAATGTTAGTTACTTTGTTTTTGTAAAAAGAAAATAACTTAAAGAGAATACACAAGAATAGTTTTTTAGTACACTTCAGCACTTCCGGCACACAGCAAGTGTCGTCCGCTTGTGTTACAACGTACTCCATTTTGACGAGAGCTCCGCGGTCAGAGTCGGTCTCAGTCTTTTCGCGAGCACTATGATTCGACTTTGTTGCCTTGTGGACTGCAAACCTAGCGACCTGCAAACCGCGAGTCCAGTATTAGGGCAAACGCAAGCGCAAGGGGACAGGGTCTGGCCGCTTGACTGTGCCGGGATGAGCCACGAGATGAGCAGAAGGGCAAATGTGAACGGTCTGCACGGTGCAGCCACCTGGTGGCACAGAGCTCAACCATACACAGTAGCAGCAACGAAGTGTATTCTTTGCTGCTGGTGTGTATTTTTCGCAGGAGTGTAATCATCAACACGTTGATTTATAAATATTTAAAATGCTTTCCACTTGGTTAGAGCAATATTAGCACTTTGTTTGACTGGTTAAGCGCTGCGCCAGCAAGTGTCTGGACCGTGCAGACCGATCAGGCTGCTCATGTACGTCTACGCTAAAGTTCCTTCATCAGCTTGAGTTTATGCCTCCAGTCATTTGCCGAAATGACCAGCTTGCCTGTTTTTAGCGGAGTACCGGACACGTTCGGCGCTACGACAGAATGCTCGCAACGCACGCTGCTTCGATAGCTCTCGGTCGACGGCCAAGCGGCTAGCGGAGATGTCTCGCGCGGGAGGGGGCGTGCTCCTAAACAACCGGAAGTGAGCGATGTGACGTCGCATCGTGACGCTGAACCAGTGAAGGCGGAGCTTAGCGCCGCTCGCTCGGCGAGCGAGTTGAGGAGGAAAAGCATAGCTAGGGAGGAGGGTAACTTCTAATCGCTTGCAGCTCCATTAATACGTAACGCTTCACTTAAATTGTGGTGCGAATGTTCTACTTAAGCTGTACCCTACGCGCCTACAAAATTTGTCCGAACCGTTTCAGGGGCCCTTTAAACCAGAGCTAAAGCACCCTGTTAGGGAGCTTCCTGACACAGCTGGGTATCTAGGTGGTGGAGCGCATTTCAAAGGCGGCAAAGAAGAGTGGGGCTCAACTTGCTCAGATAGTCGTTGCTCACTACCCTGTAAGGAGCAACTGAGTGCAAGCGATGCAGTTAATGAATGATTCAGATTACAGGCACTGGTCTTTCAAGTGTTCGCGCTGGCAGTCTCCGTATTTTCTGGTTGCTGTCTGTGGCATCAGGTCACGTTGTAATCGCAACACTCTAGGCTTTTTAATATTATTCTCCGGACATCGGTAAGTCCGTTCCAGTATTTCGTTTATGGTCCCGTTATACGTCCCCCAATTAAGTCGAGGGTTTGACAAAACTTCGCCTGCTCGTAGGCTAACTAAGCGCTAATAAGATAGATATATTCCGATGATAGTTAAAATGTGGTAACTTGCAAGAAAATTTAGAGCTTGAGCTGCGCCAGGTGAGCCTTGTTCACTATCATTTCCTGCTGACTGACTGTGGTCAGTGTCTGACTCTCTTCTTTGTTTGTGTGTTATACGTACGAATTCGGTAAGTAATTCACAGCTGTCCAACACGGCGAAACAGCGAAGGCGATAAAACGGGTGAATTAAACAAGACTATGCACTGTCGAAGTGCGAAGAGGCCAGCCTCAGCAAACTCGTGGCTTCAGTCAGAAAAGACAAAACACTGTGCCTTGACGCCTTCTTCACTGCCAAAACCCGTCAGGAAGTTTTTTTTTTTTTGAGTCAATGTCAGAGCGAAACACTTGACAACCACGTTATTCAGGGACATATACGGAAATTAAATACTATCCTATACACCGAATATCACCTTCAGCACAATAATAAGTGTATTTGCGAAATAATTCGTCAGGGTGGCTCTGACTTCAGTTTAAAGAAAAGAAATTGTGATGTATTTACTATCTGGTTCTCTTCCCTCAATAAGCCGATCAATTAAAAAATATTGTTTTTATTGTTTGTTATACTGCATGTGGTCGTTACTAATTGTTTGCTACTTTTTCTACTTTCAAGTGTCCCTTGTTGCTGGTGAATGCTGTGTATGCTTGTCTACTTCACAACATGGCATAATTTTCCGTTTCCGTAATTTATTTTTTGCTGTTTTCTTTCTTGTCGATTGTAATCCTGGCTACTTCTCGCGCGAGTGCGTTCATTGTGAGGCTGAACGTCGATGCTCTGTGTGATGTCTTTCTTTCTTTCTTTCTTTCTTTCTTTCTTTCTTTCTTTCTTTCTTTCTTTCTTTCTTTCTTTCTTTCTTTCTTTCTTTCTTTCTTTCTTTCTTTCTTTCTTTCTTTCTTTGCATTTCTTGCTATTTGAAGTATCTAACGCGACGCTGATATCTTTTTCGTTACATTTGTGTGATTATTGCTACTAGTTCAAGGAAGAGCCTTTGATTACTCACTGCTACCGAGCAGTGAAGGGACCCTAATCAGGCAGAATTAATCTGCCTTTAGGCTCTTCATTGCAAGAAACACATGTCTAAACCGAAAAAAAGAAAGAGTCCTTTCAGAGCTTACCTGCAGAAGCCCCTGTCCTTGTTGAAGGTTGAAGACCCGTTTCTTGTTTGAACTCCCACAGAAGTAACGACGCATCTAAGTCTGCATACTCAACAGGAATGATGGCTTTTTTGGTGAACTTAAAAAACATATACTGATCTCTGCCAAAACGCCGCTCTGCTGGAGAATGTTAGCGACAGCACTGACAAGTTGGTTATTTCAGAACGCTGGTGGAACGAGTGTGCATAGCTTCCGAGAACTATACTAACGTTCTACGTGCTTTCTTCCTTGGTAATCTTCCCTTGGAAGCTCACCAATGATTACTAATGCGAAAGCATTAGTAATCATTGGTAATCATGTCCCATGAGGCAGAAAAACTGGCATTTCCCGCTACGAGTGGTACCAAAATTAAATGTGACGTCATCAGCGTCTTGTATCACGTAAGTAGTAATACAGAATATAGTAAATGACTTAACAGCGTTAATTAGAAGGAATTATGGGTAATTATCGTGAATAAAGTGAAATAAAGCGAAGTAAGGTAAATTGGAGTGAAATAATGTGAATTAAAGTTAGAACAACTTAATGTAAGGGGACTTAAAGTGGAGCAAAGTGAATTAAGGTGTAGTAAAGTGGACGAAGGTGAATTAAAGGGGATAAAGGTGGATTTAGATTGGTACAAATTAGAGCAGGGTAGACTAAGGTGTAATAAAATGAATTAAGGTGGATTAAGGTAGAAGTGTGAAGGTCACGTGGCACTGCATGACGTCGTCTATCATGGATGTAACTAATTAATTAGACAAGTCATTATCCTTTCGCATTCAAATCGCGTAAGGGTACTTAGCGACTGTCAATTTTTTTATTATGCTTATCCAGAATAGAAGGCGTGTACATAGGATCTAGCCTGGTTGCTGCATCGAGACCAGCTAATCGTCCAAAAGAAGAATATATATATATATATATATATATATATATATATATATATATATATATATAAAGCAGATACCCTTCTTGTCTGGTTCTCCAGTCCCGTTGCCTGCGTTGCCTGCGCGTTATTTTGCGGCTTTTCCCTTCCGCGTCTGGGAAAACGCGACACCGTTGGACGTGGAAGCTTCCTGTATCGATTCGCCGTCTGTTCCGAGCATCCAAAATCACTGTCAAACGCTGGCAGTGCTATTGCGCGGTGCAATAGCACTGCCATATGTGCTATTGTGCGGAGCTTCTGCCACATGTGCAGAAGCTCCGCCCCCGTAGCTTTCCCTTCATAGCTACAGAAAGTTGTCCGTGAGTATAGCCTCACTCAAGGGGGGGGGGGGGGGTGATCATTGATTGAATTCTGTCGATACCTTTCATCTTAACGTGGGAATGTGATTACTTCCTTCCCTGCATCATCTGAGTTCTAATGGCCCAACGTGATGTGTCGGTGTCGAATGCGTTCTTTGGGTAAAAACGAGTTGGCAACTTCAAAACCTTTGAAAAGTTCCAAATTGGACGAGCATTTGCGAAATCGCGCCTCAGACGCAGCACAAAGACTGGCTAATGACGCCATTACGTTGACATAATGGTCGTGCAGAGAAGGTCAGGACAAGGTGTATATTTATGGATGAGAATTGAGAGCTGGGCGAGTTGTAATAGATTTATGATTTACAGCGCAAAAAAACGGAGCCAAGGAAAAAGTACGGACGATACGAGCGCTAACAGTTATTGGAAACGTGCGCCAATGAAAAATTAAATAGAACAAGGTGAGAATGTCAAAGGATGGATGATAAGATCGGTGGTCATATGGGTGAGGTGCACTTATGTGTTATGTATAAAAACAAAGTCCTGCTTACTTAGCGCGCTAACTGGCTGGCTTACACAGGTTTAAGCATTCCAGATTGAAAAGCGCGCGCACTCCATTGTGAGCCAGCCATCTATCACTCTAAGCAAGCAAGGGTTCGTCTTTCTAGATAACACATAGCTGAACCTCGCCCATGTGCGACAATTATTGAGTCACCGCACTTTTGGCATAATCATTTTGTTCTTTTTTTCTCTTTTTCTGTCTTGCGTGGCCTTGTAGATTTAATCAGCACATGTTTCTAATAAACCTTCAAATGAAAGTGCTCGTGTCGTCCGTATTTTTTCCTTGGCTCCGTATTTTTGCACGGTATTATTATAATATTCACTTAAAGACTCTACTGCCCACCGTGGTTGCTTAGTGGTTATGGTGTTGGGCTGCTAAGCACGAGGTCACGGTATCGAATCCCGGCCACTGCGGCCGCATTTCGATGGGGGCGAAATGCACCTGTGTACTTAGATTTAGGTACGTGTTAAAGAACCCCAGGAGGTACAAGTTTCCGGAGTCCCCCACTACGGCGTGCCTCACAATCAAATCGTCGTTTTGGCATGTGAAACCACATAATTAATTTTTTTAAAGGCTCTACTCACTCCAATTTATTTCATTAGGCAGCTCACTACCAATCAATCTCGTCATATCTTGCCTTTCTTTTTCAGCTCATTTTTTGGTGCTGTGCTTATCGTGATCATCTTGAGCACGTGCGCTGACCTGTTGCTCACGCAATACGAAAGAAATCATACCAAGAAACGGCTGGCGGGGCCCTGGAAGAAACTCGTGGTTGCCTACTCCGCAGTTTCAAATACGAGGAAGCTCCTCGACGTTAGCGACAAGGGTGGAGACAGTCAGAGACTCAGGTTTCTCCACGGCATGAAGTTCCTGAGTGCACTGTGGGTGATCCTCTCCCATGCTTATTACTGCGTTCATGCAGACGCCATCGGTAAGGCTGCACACGTCGATATCACTCTTTGTATTGCTATTTTTTTAAGATTTCGCGTTTTGTAAATCTTTTCATGAGTGCAGGACGTCGCTATAGTGTACCTATCAGCACCGACAAGCACTCGGACGCGTATTTAGCGCACGCCCACAAAAAGTGCGCGGGTCTTCTGCTTCCGTCTAACTTATGCGGTAACCGGTGTTGCTTTGCGCTGAAAAACGTAACCACAATCTTCTTGATGAAAGGACAAGGAAAACTTTTGACCAGAGGAAAGCGACGCAACGTGCATTCACAACCCCAAGAAGTGTTTCACTGGAACTAGCGTATATTGGCGCCCAATAGTGTTGCCAGAAGCGCGCGTATTGAAAAGGATACTGGAAGCCACCAAGTGCTGCAGGTTTTTTTTCTTTCTTTTCTTTTTGTGCGTAGATGCTGGCAGGTCAAATCTGAGAGCGGGCTGCGACAGCCAGATCCAACATTGTTCCATGCATGACTTCGCTCTGGTGGGCCAAGATACCAGCGGAACGCGTAGTGTCGACGCGGGAGAATAGCAAGACTAGAGCGTCGGGTTCTATAGTTTCCGGCAGCGAACTGCCTGCCAGATACCATCATCTTTTCATGCAACTTTCCTACCTTGTCGGGATGAGGGAAAATACGTCGGGAAGGCAGTTTTGACTTCGACCGACTATAGACACTCGCTGATGCAGACCATTCGGCATTTGCATGGTCCCGAAAGGAAAAATTGTATCCTGACGATCCCGTTGCACCAACATGTCCCATATAACAGAACCCCTGCACTTCTCTTGATTCTGGGGTATAGGAAGGCTGACATTCCCATTAAAGACCATGAAAAAAGAATGATATGGCTATAGATGTCGACTGACTGAATGTCGCTCTCATGCCGCATTTAGAATATGCGCGTGTTCTCGGCCTCTCCGTGTAAGGTCACAGTTCAAAGCGCGCAGGTATACTGTTATTTATAAGGTGTTTACGTGCCCCGCTTCTGTCGACGTTACTTAAACACCATACGTGAGACCACGCGTGCAGGAGATACCCGCATGCACAAGCTGGTGTTGATAGCTGTAGTTAGCCGGTGTCGGCGTTTTAAGAACTCCGTAGTATCTGAAGAACGTCTGGCTCAGCACAGGGTCAATCTTTTTTCTTAGGTAATGGGCTAATTAGAGACTGAATGTGTTATTCTCTCGAGTATTTGGGTATGAGACCCCTAATTCTTTATTTACTTCTAGATTCAGTGTTCAGAGCAGTGGAACTGACGGAATCGCTTCGTTTTCAAGTGGTTGCGAACGGATTCGTCTGTGTGTCTACATTCATCTTCGTCAGGTACCGTGTTCCTGCGCAGTGCAAGGTCCATAAGCAGTGCTGAGAAGACTTAACAGTCTTTTTCTTCTTCTTTTTCTGTCGCAGTGGGTTTCTCCTGGGTTATACGCTTTTACAGAGACGTGACTCACTGCGGAAGAAGAACGCCTTCGTCCAGATCATAATAATCATTGTTCGTCGCTACTTAAGGTAAAAGTCCAAGTAAATGAGTATCATTTCGCCGCCGATTACATGCTTTCGTGGAGCACTGAGTGATTGCACAAAGTAAGGAAAAAGCTGAAAAATACATGCGGAGCGTTTCACATGAGCCAAGTATTGGAGGGTGTTAGGTGCCCTAAGTCAGCATCCTTTGCCTGTGTTGTGCATTCACTGGAACACAACATTCTAATTAGATGCCAACTAATTCTGTGAGAGCAAAGGTGTACTTGGTACACGTTGAAGGTCCGCACGTTGGCAATACGGAGAGTGCTTTTTGTAGTTGCTAAAAAAGGTATTTACATACTGCCACTGCTGACACAAACGATTAAGACCGCGATGCACACGTCTGTAAAGTGCATTGGCAGAGGAGGTGGCATTATATTATCCCAAAGGAAAAATAAAATTCTAGTGATCCCTATATAGTATAGCCTCAACTTTTTGGCTACGTGTCAGCTACTTGGCGGGTTGTCAAAAATATGCGGTGTCGTAGGTGCTTGACAACAAGTACAAATTTCGTCAAAAGTTTAGCAGCCATGTACCCTGCTCGTGACCTCAAGAGATTGAAAATGACAGTGTCCTGCTCCATCTCATGAGCATGAGACGCCGTACAGCAGCCGCGAAACAAATCATGACGATACATATTGTCGCTTCTAAAGTACTTTGAAAGTTTCGTCAAGTATACTATGCATGCGTAAGCAAGAATATTTTTTTTTTGACCGTCAGAGTATGTTGTCGATTGTGTTAAAGAAACACGAGTTGCGCCAGTCTGCTCTTTCTTAACGTGTTGATAAGTATTCCTATATGTAATGGCCATTCGGGCCACAAGGTTGTTTCAGAAGGAAAGAAAGGAGAAGGATGAAACAAGGGAAGTTCAGGTAATACATTCAGTGATGTATCATCAATGACTAGGCTTGATTTTGAATGAAGGAATATACGAGGAATTTGTAATGCTTATTGCGTTACAGCGGCCGTCATTCTTGTATGACTCAATGCGAGAAAGCACGGGCACAGTGATATTCTATAAGGTTCTCTTTCTCTTGCGGCATTTTGTCTTTAAGATATGTTGTCGCTGCTTGATCGGATAATGTGGAGAGGCTTCCTTTTTTTTCTTTTTTTCGTGTGATGTTCTATACTTGTCTAACGTTCACAAGCTTTTGTTGGTGTAGTATTTCTCGTTAAGTGTAAATTTCGGTACTTACTATGTGATAAAAACTAGGGCCTTACTATTACCTGGGGTGAGCCTCGACTTATACAACAATGCCAATTGAAAATTGACATTGACACATGGGGCATAAAATAGACAATAACGAAAAAAAGAATTATCGTGCCATGTTGAAAGAACGGATGAATTAGTGACGGCACTGGCTCGCACAGCTTTACATATAGCATGTGGAATAATGTGCCATTACACGCTACAGCCCTCTGAGGCTTCAACGTTGCGAGAAATGACCTACAATATGTCGTGTCCATAATCACCAAGGCTTGCTCCACATTGTAACATGTGCCTGTTGTCGAACGCGTTGTAATGTTTTGTGACGTCATGTGATTTGGGGGCACTTCTTACCTTCCCTTTTCAGGACGACGGTACCTGCTATGGTGGTTGTTTTAGCGTTCTTTCTGTTACCAAAGTTAGCCCGCGGGCCACTGGCTGAAGAGCATTTCTCGAAATACTACAACGGCTGCTCAAAAAACTGGTGGACAGTGCTTCTTCACATCAACAACTTCAACAAGTACGAAGATATAGTAAGTTTACTTGTTTGCTTGCGAACCTTGAGATACTGTTTGCGCTCTCAATAGTGCAACTTACGGATTCGGCAAAGACTCGCTTTTTTTTTTATACCTGGTGTTTTCGCAGAGAAAGCGCTCGTTTAGGAAGACGCAAGTTAAGATAGAAAGCCGCGATAACAGTCTACTTTATAATCATTTTGGTTGCCAGGTGCGCCCGGAGAATATAAATTTCATTTTTCCCATTGATTATTAGCCTGAGGATGCTTGAGTGGTGCCCTCTCGCGGTTGACATCGTGGACTCAAATCCCTAGAAATTGCCCAGGAGTGCTAAAAGACACAGAGTGCACCTGTCCGTGTTTTTTTATTTTGCTGTCCGTGTCCTATTTCTTGCGCATATAAGCATTTCTGAAATTGCCCAGGAATTTTACCTCCTTAGGCAATTTACCAAGCTGCCCAAGAACCACGAGATTTATTGCTACATAACTGAAAGTTTCAGTAGATGTCCTCAAATGGTTATTTTTATATATTAATCGTACTATTTGGTAACTAATTTGCTTGCACGTGCCAAGTGTTGCCGACTTTAAACATCCTAGCAGGTGTCTAGGCTGATCATGTTCTTACTCGGTATAGGAGGGTGGCTTCAATGTGGCTAAGTACTTTTACCATACAGGGTTGATGCGGCGGTTACTAAATCGAGCGAATGTGGCGACGAATTGCCTTTTTAGGATGTTGGTGCTTCACCGGAACTCTAACTGCCGGCTGCTTTGAAAGCGCTTCATTGGCGAGGGCATCTGCTCTTTCGTTGCCAGTGACACCAACCTGCGAAGTTACCCACTGAAGCGCCCAAGACACTGTAAATGATCTGATAAGACACACTGAACATCACAGAGAAAACGGCCTTTCGACCCTTGCTGCTTTTCAGGACAATTATAAGACCTTTGAATGTGTACTTCAGAACTTTGTAATCACCCAACTACGATCTATGGCCATCACGGGCAACATCTTATGCTTCATACACGCTTTTCTCAGCAACCATTTTCTTCGTGTCCGTCTTGGAAACCCTGTTAGCGAAAAGAGAGGCAGTTCTCACGGTGTCCCGCACAAGCGTCCTCTCTCCCCTGCTGTTTAACATTGCTTTGGTACCTCTCCCAAATGCAGTTGGGTGCAGCCGCATGCCACTCACGATGCCAATATATGCGGACTTTTGTATTTGGGTCTCGGTATACCGTCACAATCGTCTGGCACGTGCTACCAGAATCACTGGCAACGAGAGAGCAGGTACCCTTCTCAATAAGGCGCTTCCATTGAGAGCTCCGGTGGATCAGTTGAAGAGCCAACAATGAGAGCTCCGGTGAATCGCTAACTTCCTATATAAAGAGACAATTAGCTGCCCTTTCGTTCGCTTTGGAAACTACCACATAGGCCTTGTGTTGTAAAGGGACTTAGCTGCACGGAAATCACCCTCCTATATCGAGTAAGAACAGGATCGGCCTACGCTCCTCCGTGGATGTTAAAAGTCAGCGTTGCTGCTTCTCCATCTTGCACTGAAATCAACGAAGTGGGCGACATAGAACAGTTCTTCTTGTCCTGCAAGCTCTTCTTTCCTGAAGGGAGACATCTGGACCGTATGGGAAGAGGATTTCTTCAGAACGTGTCGGACATTTAGTCTTTCCAGAAGTACTGTGGATAGTAAGGCAAGGAAGTCTCACACATTCTTCTTGAGTTTCTGCGAGTGATGGGACTGATGGACACATGGTTACACATTTGGCGCAGAAAGAGCCGCTCAGGTAAGAGAATCGGCCGGCCAGGTCTGCCAAGCTTACCCCACCTGTAGCAACATCACCACCAGCACCACTACCACGTTATCATAACCATTTTTTGCGACTTCTCTAGATGAAGCCAGTCACTGATGACAGAACTTGTTTTGGAGGCACGGCACGAGATAATTGCCGATTTTGATTCCGAAAGCATGACGTCGTTCTCTGTGGCTTCATTTTTCAGTTTGCGAAGAGCAGCACAATGGCGGCATTCTCGGTAATGCCATTGAAGGCCATACCTAAATTAAAACAAATTTAGTTCTGTATTTTACGTGCTAAAACTACGATATGATTGAGGCACGCCGTAGTGTGGTACTCCGCCTTAATTTTGACCACCTGGGGTTCTTTACCATGCACCTAAATCGAAGTACATGGGCGTTATTTGCATTTCGCCGCCATCGAATTGCGGCCGCCCCGGCAGGGAATCGAACCTGCAACCTGGTGCTTAGCAGCGCAACGCCACAACAGCTAAGCCACCTCCGCTAAGTTAAGCCACCTCCATGAGTCGCACCTAAACAGACAGCATGGTTCTGAACCAACCTCGCATGCTCTCCGCCGCGTCAGTTTTAGTGAAGATTCTGGGCTGTGAACCCGACAGAAGAGTCTCGATGCGCCGAGTCGAACGAGGCGCTCGAATGCTAGGACTGAGTGAAAGGACTTGACTAATTACTTGCGAATTAAAGTTGCGGAGTCGAAGAACAAGAGGAAGACCCGACCCTGCGAAGCCACCATGCAGGCGACCAGACGACAAGTTCATACTAATAAATAAATGAATGAATGAATGAATGAATAAATAAATAAATAAATAAATAAATAAATAAATAAATAAATAAATAAATAAATAAATAAATAAAACATCTGGGTGCGCCAGCGGAGCAGCAGGTGTGCCCTTTTGCCCGCTATGTTTCGTTGAGACGTGAACGTGAAGTGGCGTCACAGCCAATTGGAATTTAGGTGCCGTTTCGCTGCTACAGACGCCGGATTTTTCGCTCAAGCGGTCATTTGATGCTTTAGCATCAAGCCAAACAAGCCCACTTAGTAAAATCGCCATTTCGCAGTGCTTGGACCACTACTGGTACATCAGCGTGGACATGCAGATCTTCGTGGTGGCGTCTGCCGTGTGCGTGTTGATGACAAGGTAATTCTTGCTGCCGACGCTGGCACGTAAAAAAAGAAAATGTGCGAAAATGCTTCTGCTTTTGATATAATCTTCTGTTGCTTTGCAGGCATATCAAAGTTGGGGGAATCATACTTGTGTTGCTGAGCATAGCAGGATCGGGAATCGTGATGGTGCAGACGTTCTACTACAACTATCAACCAATAATACTCTTTTGGAATCCCGACACGGAGTAAGTAAATACTCTATTAGAAGTTCGGCGAACGAGACTCGCCCGTATAGGAATCCTGTTACAAAGAACCAAACCTTCGAAGCTTGCGGGCTTTTAGTTTAGACAAGACAAATAGAATTTATTCAATAGGGAACAAATTTCTCGCGTCCCACATTTCGCTATTCTTGTGTGCGTGTGTGTGCGTGTGTGTGCGTGTGTGTGTGTGTGTGTGTGTGTGTGCGCGCGTGCGTGTGTGTGCGTGCGTGTGTGTGCGTGTGTGCGTGTGTGTCCGTGTGTGTCCGTGTGTGTGTCCGTGTGTGTGTGTGTGTGCGTGCGTGCGTGCACTGTGCTTCGGTAGCTTCTGACATGTATTCTGTTTTCAATTAGGTCGTAGTGCCTTCTAGCCGTTTGTGTGTGCGCATGTCCGACAAGGTGGTTGTCGTTAGTTGCGGCTGCTTAAACTTAACCGTGTTCACGACTGAAAACGAGTAAAAAGCCCGCCGACCATTTTCCACGACAAGAACAAGGCGAGGATAAAAGTGGCTGCAATAAACGCAGGGAGAAGATTATAGTTGGTGTATTTTTAGGCTGCACGTAATTAAAACTAATTGCACCAGATTTAAAAAAATACTGTCTAGTAAAAGAAACATTCGGCGTTTACTCCTGACGGCCGGTAAGTGGCTTTATATTTTACAGTTACAACGTTTGCCAGTGAACGGAAAGAATTGTTGCTTGGTTATATGAGTCGATTAGTGTTACGTCCTTAAACGGCATTTATTAGTATTTATTTAATGAAAATAAATTTTGTGCGCATTCAAAGCAGGGTTCTTCCATTTCCGTTGGCACATTTTGTACATAATAAATGCACATTTTGTCCACGAAAAATTCGGTAAAAGAAATAAGCTCGCATAATCGCAACGACATGCTGCGTGTAGGGGCAATCTGTTACGCACCTGGTCAGGTCTATATAAAGTAGTAGGCTCAGATTCTTACCAAATAGGTTAAGGTGAGTAAATACGTCAAAACAGCGGGATATATCTAAATAAAAACATTTTTGCAAGGAAGCCAGGTCACTGCAAGATGGAGACTTCCAAGTGTTCGACAGGGGTTGAACAAGGGCCTTCTCAGCCCGGGGCCATCGTTTCGACAAGGAAACTTAATTGTCTCCGTTAGGGCGAAAAGAAGTTCCCTTGTCGAAACAAATTCTTTCCGGGCCGAGGCTTCCGCTGTTTGCCCTCACTGTTGATGATCGCTTCGAAGAGATCTACATGGGAAAACATGGTAATGCTGATTACGTTAATTGTTGTGCATCTGTCACGTAAGGAACCGTATGCATAAAATATATTCTTTGCGTAAAAAGTTATGTCTCATCTTACTTTTCTTGCAACTTGAAGCACGGCGACATGTTTGATGCTAGTGCAGTTCTCTGAGATATCTGCTTTGTGGAGAATTTGCTTAAAAATTATATTGTGGGGCTTAACATTTCAAAATATTACACGTGCTATGAGAGACGCAGTAGTGGATGGTTGCTGATTAATTTCGATGATCCGGAGTTATTTAACGCTCGACCTAAATAGGATGCATAAGTGTTTATTTTCCTTTATTTCATTTTGTTTGTTTATTTTGCACCGCGCTCGGGAATCGAACCCATGACCTGGCGATCGGCAATCGCGACGGCTTCGTACTGAATTACATTATTTTTTCACTAACTTGTGCTTACGGAGATGTTGGTGGCAGGTATAGCCGTCAACTCCTCTTTTGTGACGTGTAAACTATGCGTAAACTCGCACAAGAACGTCAGTGAGCAGATGTAAGCGAAGTCGTTTATTACGTAATAAGTGGCGTACCAAAACCACATCAAACACCACATCATTTCAGGGCAAGGCCCACATCACAGGCAGATGGCTCTCGTACGCGGAAACAGGTTACGCGTCTAGATAGTCTCTGTGGACGCATTTCCGCACGAACCAACACTTCATATTTCACGTGAAACAAATATCTCAATATATATATGTCGATATAGACACGTTCGAGCAAGGACTGTACAGTCAAATCCATACAAGTAGAACTTTCTCAAAGGCGCATCCACTATAAATAGTTTGATAACCGCGTAATTTGATTGACAAAGTTCGTGAAATCTTACCTCTAAAAGCACTGGTCTAATTATTTTACCAAGAAAGACACTGATTGAGCTGTCAGATGCAGGCTCTGACTTTATGTAATAGTTCGTTCATTGACCGGCACATCCTGACCTGCGCGAACCACGCCGATTAATGAATATGCAGTAGTTTTTTTTTTAATTTTCATTTATTTAATTTTTTTTACAGCGAAGTTGTATATAAAGTTACTCTCTGCCGGTGGTCGCTGCCCGTCCGTCTACACTTCGCGTCGACACGAAAAAAATTTCGTATCCAGCTTCTCGCGAAAGTTCTGTAGCTCTCAATATAATGTAGATGTCCTGAAAAAACTGCACTGAAATTGACCGACACAGCCGACACAGCACAGTTGCGTCACGTCGTGAAAGGTTTGCTGGTAATTTAAGTTTCAGTGATGGGTCGAGCCTGTATAAACGACACCGACAGTTCTGTGGTGTTTGCCAGTGACTTGACGTTATGGTACGAGCGAGACTGCGAAGCTCTCTTGCAGCGTCGACTCTGGATAAAGGTATAAGGAGTGTCAGTGAGCCAGCCTGGGCACGTCGGGCAGCGTCATCGGCGAGGTGATTACCAACGATGCCACAATGTCTCGGCAGCCACTGAAAGATGATATCATGTCCTCATTCTGAAGCGCAATGGCAAGTTTCACTAATTTTAGACACCAGCATATCCACTGAGCAACCACGGCGGGTAACTCAAATGTTTTATCGAAACTATCAAGAAACAAATTATATGACGATTAGCCGCTAAGACGACTGTAACATTATGCCGAGTTTCATCTACTTTTCGCAATTACGTAGTTCACAGTGAAGTTGTAAATACTATGGAATTCCCGTCTGCTATGTGGTGGTACTAGCACACGTCACGACATTGTAAACGGAAATAACCCCTAGAAGAGTATAATGCTTGTCCTATATAATGCGACCACCCTGGTTGGAAGTTTATTATACTCCGTATGATCGGAGTAGAATTTTTCCTTCATATGAGCGGAATTTTAGCGTGGAGCCATGGGAATTTTTTTGTCTTATTTATTTATTTTTTTACTTTGCACTGAACGGAGTTTTTTCGAGGTGCAGTACGAGTATAAAAATAAGTATCGCGTGAGTTTGCGTGGAGACTTTTATGTGCAGAGGCTATAGGGTGAAATTTCGAAATATACACACAAGACTGCCTCAAATTCAAAGAAACAATTCCATGGAAGCACATAAATCATAACATTCGTAAACATTTGAGAAACGCCGAATTCAGAACTTTGAAAGACATCCAACGTACAGGCGACACGCAAGAAGCAACGCTGCTATTATTTATAGCCACGATACTGTGTGCCTCTAAACCACCTTGTCAACAGCTATGCTGTTTTCAGGATTACGACTAACATGATCGCTAATACGACATCCGCTTCTCAGAAATTAACAGAACACCTCAATCAACACAAAACTGTTCATACAGAATAGTGAGAAAAAAGGTTAATGGCGTAATTTTTTTTTTTCAATTTAGCATGCCATTCTGTGAGTGCGGAAGCGACTTCGCACACTGCCGGAGTTCGCGGCCAAAAAAGTAGCGCTTTAGTTACAGCAAGCAAGAAAAATGCAAGTTCGTGTGCTTCACGGCAAAATTAATTTTGCGCGAAATAGTGGTAGCGTAGCAAGAATTTATCACGTGCGAGCATGACCCGCAGCAGCCGACGTAACATGTAAAAGTGCGCAGTCTTACATATTTTAGACCGCACTACTTGCTCAGCGTCCGAGCAATCTGTCTCGGTTATGAAAAGGAGCTACATCGCTGATCTGTCGAACGAATCATCGCACTCGGAGCCAGCAAGCATGCTTCTAAATCAGCGTCTGAGATAGAGCGTGATGTTAAGAAAATATCGGAATCAATGGCGGTATAAAAACAGAAGTGTGCGATAACGATTCGATTCACATTGCTCAGTAAGGAGCTTTATTTACAGCACGCATACTCATGGCCTACCGTTCTTCCTGGGCGAGGATATCCGTATACTCAGATAAATAAAAACAGTTGCTTGCACTCCGGTCTTTCTACCTCATAAAACAATAAGAATAACTCACTATACAGTCAAAAGATGTATTGGGTGTCTGTGTCCTTCAATAATAATAATAATAATAATAATAATAATAATAATAATAATAATAATAATAATAATAATAATAATAATAATAATAATAATAACTATGTATACAGAGATCCGTCGACTGAGGTAAAACACCACAGCTTCGCTGCTTGTCCTTCACAGAGTGGAAGGGCTGAATAATTTTTTGAGGGGCTGTTGTCATGTAACGTGATAGGGCGCTGCCATGGCTTGGAAATCCGCGCATGGTACGCACTATATTAAAAAAAGAAGTACTTTTTTATGACGGGTTTGAGAGGACTTTGTTCGCAGGGAAAGCCAACTAACCGAGCCGTCTGACGTTGCGCGGAGTTCAATGTATCGGTTGCCAATGCGATTTTCGATCAATGTAATGGTACATTTTGCCTACGTGTTCTCGCCGCAGTTTTACGGTGCTCGGAAAATTTTCTGTACGAGGTAATTTGGTTTAACCTGGTTCTATATAATCGAGTTGGACATTATGTTGTTTGCCGTAAAACTAAGATTCCGACACGCAACATTCTGCTATTAACGAGTTTTATCGACCCTGTTTTCTTTCAATTCTTTACTTTTTTGGCAACTTTTCAGTAAATCGACGGAAACGGGCGAAATGGTGTATTCGTTGCCCTTCGTTCACTTCGGATCTTTTGTCATCGGGATCTTCTGTGGTTTATGCACGTTGCGCAGTGATCGGTGGCGTCCAAGTAAGGTAAGTGCTGCTTTACAATCTTTGGTTCGCTGCGGCTGAGTCAGTCGATGCGATAAAATAGCACAGCACAAAAAAATAGAGAACCACAATCCTTTTGTTTCTTTTTGTTCTGCATCTTCTCTGCCTTTTATTTCCCTTCTGTTGTCGTGTTCGTTTTTTCTCGCTGCTTGCCCGAAAAAATGGAATACCAACTTAGCCAGCAGATCATCTTTCTGAGGTTTACCAGTCGGTTCAGGTCTGCTGCGGCATAAATGTGCTTTTCTTTCATTATCTTGCTGCATATTTGTGGCATTAGCTGTGTTTTACGGTATTTCTGAGCAAAAGCCAGCAGGCCTTTCGTTTTTAATACTTTTTTTCTGTGTAACAGAAATGGAGTAGCCAATATTTTCTATCTCTCTCTCTCCCCACTGCAAGACATTTAAAGAAAACGAACTGAAAGAAGGCACTAAACATTGATGACAGAGCTGATGTAGCTTCTTGAGAGCCTACGGTGAATTCGTGATCTTATAAACGAGCAAATTAGCAAACAAAAAACTCGTGAAATTTTGGAGGCTAAGGGCGTTCCCCTTCTTTCATCCCAAGGGAAATTGTTGTCTAAGGCGCCTATAATACCTAATTATGTGCATACTCTGACGTAAAGGATGCGTCGAAGGGCCTTCTTGAACTACGTGTGAGCGAGTGAAGGAATTTAGGACGGCTAGATGTTTGTCAGCCGCTGCTTTGAAGCCACTTAAGACCTCGTACGCAGTGCGTAGAAACCTTCGCCCACGGCGCTCGCTCTAATTTTAGCAAGCACACGCTTTGCGACAGCTATGGGCCGCACTCTTTTGCAGAGCAATAATTTCCTACAAAAATTGGGACTCTGTCACGAGTGGCTACGAGAGCAGCAAGCACGGCGGTTCAGCTAGCAGTTGCATGATGCTTAGTACATGGATTTTCCTAAACTTCCAAGCACTCGGTTTAGAAAACTGAGCGCTTGGAAAGTTAGAACGCTAAAGCGTAGCAAATAATGTCGCAAGAATGTGTGACGCCACGAGCACGAAGATCAGACTAATCCATTGTACTAACCATCATTCCCATGGCGGCCGAACGATCGCATCGCCAGCGTTCCCTCTGGTAATGCTGCAGAACGCCCCTTTAGACGCTTCCCATGCATTAACAAAGCAGAAGGCGTCTCCGATAGACAGTGACCGTATAGCAGACGACATCAGCGCACAGATCTTTCTGTGTTGCGTTCCAAAGGCCGACAGCCTCGCTCTCAGGTCGCGCTTTCTTGACGGATGCGGCCGGAACGAGAGGCACAGACACGAAGGAGCGACACAAAGAAAGCGGGGGACGACGTGCGGGAGACGTGGCGACAACACGCGCGTCGTGTCGCTGCCTTCCTCAGCTCGAATGACATTAAGCAGCCAGCCGACGAGCGAGCGGAAGGAGGGTGGTTCTCGTCAAGACAGGAACACCCACTGGCTGCTTCGCGTCGCGTTGCTTGCGTTTTTGTTCGATTGACAGGGACGAGTCACATCAACGTTGGTTGAACCGGAAGATGCATCCCGCGTTTTACTACAGCCGTTGTCTGTTCTGCGGGGACTCGCCACTTTTGCAGGCTAGATCACGTTTACTGCGTCATTTCTCCAATAGAGCCGACTGATGACGCTGTACAGGCAGAGAAATTAGCGCAGTGTACGGTTACCGCTCATGGCTTGATCGCACGGGACGCAGTGCCACATGGTTAACGACCTTATATACAGGGTGTCCCATCTATCATGCACCAAGATTTAAAAATGTGCAAATGCCACGTGGTTAGAAAGAGCCAAGCTAATGTTGTATGCCGTCGCTTGGAGATACTCAGATTGCTTATTTTTTTGCACTCCGCCTAATTACATAATTAGTCGTAATTAATTAAGCAACTTCTCGAATATTATAATTAGGCGAAAAGTATCAATTCGAAAATTGTAGAACAACATGAAAAGCTCCCGATAGAGCTTTCTGTTGCTCAATACGCGCTAGATAGCAGTATTTTTCCGAGCGTGAAAGCAGCCCGCAATATACACGCAAAGTGCCTCGAGCGGCCAGTCGCGCGGCAATCTTGCGTGTATTCGCGGGCTTCTTTCACGCTCGGAACAACGCTTTTATGCGGTGCGTATCGAGTAACCAAAAGCTGTATCGGGAGTTTTTCATGTTGCTCTACAATTTTCTCATTGATACTTTTCATCTAATTATAATATTCGAGAACTTGCCTAATTAATTACGACCAATTATGTAATTAGGCGGTGTCTGAGTATCTCCAAGTATCAAGTATAATCTGAGTATATCCAAGCGACGGCAAACAACATTAGCTTGGTTCTGTCCAGTCACGTGGCATTTGCATATTTTTGAATCTTGGTGCATGATAGTCGGGACACCCTGTATATAATGGTCATCGCCGACGCGACGAGTACTCCATTTTAGGCGCGATGATTGCTACGCGATGGACTTATTTTGGATTCACATTTTGTTCATAACCGGAATTAACTTCCTTTTAACATTCCTTCTTTAACTTGTACCGCCTTGTGTGCGTATACAATGCTATAGAGGAGAAATAAAGTAAATACAAAATTGCTTATAGACACCCATTTCTATCGTCGTGTACTCAGGTCAAAGGAACTCTATCGTTCTAATGAGAGGGACTTGGTTCCGTTAGTAAGAACAAGAACCTCTGCTACCTGAACATGCAACCACATGCATGAGATGCCGCAATGTGCGTGAGGGCTTTAGACATTGTTCAGGACAGCTCAAGTTCACTGTGATTGCGTGAGGAAGTTATGAAAAAATTCTTTCATGAATACAATTCGTTTCTTGTTGTTGCCTTTTTGCGCAGCATACGTCACCTTAAGTTTGGATAAGTCCCCTGCCACTAGAACAAAAAGAAAAGTGGAGGGGAAAAGAGGCATGCTGGCATGAGTGCCATTGTACTTCGATGGACAAATGGACCTAGACAATGTCTTAATTTACTTTCCAGTCGGCTAACAAGAGCGACGGGAACTGCTTTGGTAATCTCACGTCTCTCACGGCTGCCTCGGCGGTGGCGACGATATCGATGTGAACCCTCGAGAGAGCTCTTTTCTAGCAGTTCCAATTACTCTTGCTTGCCCGCTGAAAAGCGACTTTACGTTAGCTTCACTGCTGCGACGAATCTTTGTTGTCACTATAGACCGGGAATACTAAGACATTGCACACAAAAAGCAAACACGCTCAGACACAAAACATTCACCAGCAGTGGCGGCATCGCCGTGAAAATTCGAGTCCCCTTCTGCTGCAACATATTTGGTGGGTGCGAGAGAGGATGTAAATGCTTTTAGTGTTATCATAGGTTACAATCTGGCAATCGGGAGTGCATCAACGTCGTCACCTACGATGTCCTTGTCCTTTCCGACGAGCGACTGGACTGGCCGGTGGCAGTGCTTAAGCATGCGAACTGCTTCATCAATTATGGGCCCCTGGGCCTAGATTCACCGAGGAACCTTTCGCAAAGCTTAAAGTTCGCCATTAGGCTCCTTAATGCTTTCGTATCATTTCATTCGCAAGCCGTGCAGGCACCAGTCGTACAAAAGCGTTGGCGTAAACTTTAAGCTACACTGAAGAGGAACGTTAAAGCGTTTTAGTAAACCACACATTTACAAATGTAAAGCGGTCGCTCTAACCGTGATAGGAGGCTCGATAAGCCAGAAAATATGCAAAAACGTAAGGTGGTTGCCGACGCTTTTGTGATGTTCCCGTACCAGCTCGCTGTGACGTCGCGCATCTTGATGGCGTCTTCTCGGGTCGAGTAAATTGTTAATCGCTAATGAACTATCGTATTTTAACAGAAATTAAAAAAATATATATACCTAGCAATTTTTGAAAGTGTGATTCCTTTAATTGCTCGAAAATGGTCCAAACAAGACAATATACTTCGAAATTTGTTACGTCACGCTGACGTCGCGGTGCTAGGTTCAAGAAAGGGAAACTGTTCTATCTTGTCCAAAATTCGCCACCCTTTTCCTCCTGATCAATGAAACTCGAATACTTTGCCGGTGTGAATTGATTCAGTGTTGCTGTTTAGTTCCCATTTAATCCCACAAAGCGAAACGTATCAGTTTTGCTACGCCGACTTTGATACCTAGAGACTCTCATATATTCGCGTTAAACTTAACGCAAGGCCCATAGTAGCGTGTTTCTTACGCAGGAGCAAGTTCTTTAGTTGTGGATAGCTCAGCAGAGCAATTACTACATCATTGATTACAACGCGAAGTTTAAACTCAAACAACATTGTATTAATTTTTTTTGTGCAAGCTACTTTTCCATTGCCGAAATCACACTGAATATGTTCTCGTTTTCTTTTATGTGGAATGGTGTTTGGGCTTTGCGAGGTTATGAAAGAGAGCTCGATGAGCTTGAACTTTCTGCGTTCGGTGCGGGCGGGTTCTTGCGAGGGCCTCCCGCCAAGTTGTGCGCCATCCTGCAGTGTTCTCGGTGCCTGCTGTGGGCGCTGTCACTGTGCTGCACTACCGTGGTGGTGTTCGCCTCGTGGCCCTGGAACAACCTGAATCTGCCGTCGAGGGGCGTGGCGGCGCTCTACGCGGCCCTGCACAAGAACGCCTGGGCGCTGTCCCTCGGGTGGATCACCTACGCGTGTGCCACGGGACAAGCAGGCAAGGCGATACTATATGCGTACTCATGAAGCGATGCGTGCGCGTATAGTCAGATAGAATTTGCTCGCGAAGTCGACTATGGTGGCCCTTTTGCAAGCGTTAGTGCAAATCGCTTTTAGATCGAATTATGCTCGAATTAGTCGACGCGACGGCAATTACAAGGCTCGTAGAACTGCTTTCGCGTATGGACAGTTTTCCGCTGGACCCTGGCGCCCATTGCTGTTGATTGTTTTGCTCCAACGCTTCGGGCCATGCCTGTAATGAGGGTGACTCACTAAAGAACATTTATTCTTAACGTGTCACTGATTTTTGGTCCACAGAAAAAGAATTTTGGAAGAGCCCTTTCCAAACCTTAGCCTAAAATGTACTCTTCCGGTGGTCTTCTTCTTTGGTTTTTCCTCTCCGTGTTTCAGCCACAGTAACCTTGGAGAGGCCATACTCTACTTCCTGTGTGAGATGCAAAGAACTCCACTCTAAATTTCTCCCTATTCTTTGTTTTAGTTTGCAGTATTATTTATGCAGTTATTGTTGTTCCCCACTCTTTTCTACCCGCCGTGGTTGCTTATAGTGGCTTGGGTGTTGCGCTGCTAAGCATGAGGTCGCGGGATGAAATTCTGGCCACGGCGGCCGCATTTCGACGGGGCCGAAAAGCAAGAACACCCGTGTACATAGATTTAGGTGCAGGTTAAAGAACCCAGGCGGTTAAAATTAATCTGGAATGCCCCACTACGGCATACCTCATGATAAGATCGTGGTTTTGGCACGTAAAACCCATAATTAATGAATAATGTAATAATTAATCACACTTTTCTCCCCATAGCAATATTATGCTTTCGTATGTGATTCGGTTATTCGGCGAGATTTGTTCTTTTAGATTTACTGTGTGAATTTATGTTGTTTGCTATAATAGTCCTTGATGCAGAAGAGCATACAATTAAAGCAAAATTAACGAAAGCGGGCTTATGATCTCGGTGCTACAGAGCAGTGCTACTCATTAATTCATGTCAGCAATTTAAATGGCTGTCACGTGACATCTTGCATGACCGAGTAAAAATGGCGATGACAATAATCATAATGATCAATGTGTAAAGCCATACTAAAAAAAGTGATGATGAAAATGATTGTGGTCGCATTGAAGCTAGATGTTAGAAACGAAATGCTGTATCATTTTGCATTGTGTTTGTTTTCTTTACGTTTCTCCCCCCACAAAATAAAAAAATGCTGGAATTCCAATGTTTTCAGCCAGAATAGCACTACCTGCGATTTTTACGCGTTTGTCACTCCCTGATGTCGTGTAAATCCAAAATCGTGCAATCATCAGGGGATCCTAGTAGACCAAGTGGCTTATACAGAAGAACGCGAAGTGGAGAAAGAAGACGGGGAAGATGCCTCGAAATTCTCCGGAAAGTCGACTAAATTTGCTCCCTGTGGACAGCGAGCCCCCAGCAACGGCTGCGAGTCATGGGCGAAGACTATTACCGCGTTCTCGAGGTTGGTCGCGACGCCTCGCAAGAAGAAATACGACGCGCCTACCGGCGGCTGGCACTCAAACTGCACCCGGACAAGAACCCCCAAGGAAAGGAGGCGGCCGAGGCGCGCTTCAAGGCGGTCTCCGAGGCGTACGAAGTGCTCTCAGACCGAACGAAGCGGCGCCAGTACAACCAGTTCGGCAGCAGCGCCTTCAACGCTCAGCCGCAGACCGACTCGCCCGGCAGCAACTTGAGCGGCGGCGCGTACGCGTTCACTTTCCGCGAACCGGAGGAGGTGTTCAGGGAGTTCTTTGGCGCGGCCAGCGGTCCGTTCCAGGACCTGTTCGGCCGGCCCGGCCAACCGGGTAGGGCCAACAAGGCGCGCGGCACCACCGTCCTGACCGGCGGCCTGCCTTTCTGGCCGGAGAGCTTCGGCCCCGCCGAGCACTCGGGATTTCTGTACCACGAGGACGACGTGCTCTTCGCCACGCACGTGCCGGGCGGCATGAGCGTGGCGCCGGGCTTCACGGGCATGCCGACGCAGGAAATGTCCTCCGCCTGGTACGAGGGCGGCAAGCGCATCGAGACGCGTACCACCATCGATGAAAGCGTGAAGACGGTGCTGCGCTTCGAGGACGGCGTGCCGGTGTCGCGCGCGGTCAACGGTCTCGTGCAGGCAGTCATCGAGAACAACGAGGTCGTTCAAGGTGGTGCGATCACTACGCGAAAGCCTAGCGACATCGCAGCCGCGCCGCTGGGCCCCGGAGGTGCTCCGGTGCTCGGCAAGCGCGCCTCGCAGGCCAAGGTCGCACGGACGGCGCCGCCCGCCAGAGCCGGTAGTCCGCGCCCGAGCGATGCCAAACCGGGGTTCAAGCCCGCTCCTGTTCGCATCCTGAACAAAATAGGGAAAAGCCGCGCTCACTCTAAGTCCGCAGGTGGGCCCAAGGACGCCTCCAGGAGCTCCAAGCCCGCCAAGAAGGAATCCGCCGATGGTGCGGCTGGCCCGTCGGCACCCGCCGCGCCGCCGAAAGGAAAGCCGCCCAAGTAGCCGTCACATTGACCCCGTGAGATTGTAAGGCGTACCCACGAATAACGCCGTTGGTGTTCTCACGGACGTGTGAGATCGAAGGTTCCCATCATGCGCCTTCAGTTCAGTTGCGACGTGTATAGTGTAGCGCGGCAGTGAAGCTTTGGATACATTTACTCCCATTTGAAAACGTGCTCATCGAATAGCTATATGCTAATTAGGTATTGTTTCAGAGTATATAATGTTAGTACGCGACCGATAATAGAATAAAACCTCAAATAAACGGAATCAACCTCAGGTTGGTCTTGAACGTGAATATACTTTCTCATAATACGAAACGCTTTTCTTTGTGTCACTGCGTCCTAGTCCCGTATTTCCTGCGCCTATTACTCGCCCTTCGAACTGGTAAAAACTGCAAGCTCACTTAAAAGGATTGTGCATGTCGTAATGTTTATTCTATCTTGTGGTGTGTGGCTGTCGCGTAGAAAATGCATTATTGTTTATCGCGCGCGTGGCGACAGCGCATGCTGAAATCGCAGTCCTATTAAAGGGTTATTCGTTTTGTGTTTGCATATTGTGCCTACTCGATGTCATTCATGGCCTACGGGTTCATGCTCGATGAACTATGTACCCAAAACGTCGCGTACAGTTCTCCATACCGACGTTGCCTGGCTCCTTGTCCTGATGGTTTGGCACTTGGCAACGCTTTCTGGATCGGGACACTCCCGTCGTTGAGGGCTGGCAAAACCTTTGCACCCATAAACGCAGCAGCTGTCGTATTTTAGGCATACGACGGATCAACGCGTGTTTTCGGTGTGCGGTCGTCTTGCGCACATGATTCGCGGTTGCAGCAGGGTCGCTTAAGCTGGATCCACATGACAGACTGACCGGAGGTCCCACTGATCACGTGCCGGCAGTATCGCTTGTCTGCGGGCGCACATTCACACGACGGGCCGAAATAACGACTGGATCGACAGCCTGGATCTAAGCCCTGAATATGCCTTGAAATGTAAATATCAAGAATAATGCAGGGCGTGTACTACGTAACTTATGCCAAAATTTAAAAATATGTGATTACCACGCACGTAGCTGGACAGAACTAAGGCAATGCTGGTCACCGTCGCTTGGAGCAAGTTAGACTATATTTCTTAGTTCGCCTCATTACTTAATTATTGTTAATTACCTTATCAAGTATCAATTAACTTGTCAAGTCAGCTTCACTGTCAATGATGAAATTGTAGACTATATTGAAAAATTGCCCATCCAGCTTTATGTCGCTCAATACGTGCTACATAGGCTTTTTTCAAGCATGAAAGAAGCCCGAAAAACAACAAAAAGGTGCAGCGTGACTAGTCGCGCGGCACCTTTCGCGGGATTACGTGGGATTCTTTCATGCTTAGAAAAAAAAAAAAAACTTTTACGTAGCATGTGTTCAGCATTAGAAGTCTGGATCGGGAATTTTTCAGGATGGTCTTCAATTTTATCATTGAAACTTTTTCTGCAAATATAATACTTTAGAAGTTAGTTAATTAATAACTACTTGTGTAATTAGACGAAGTACAGAAAACTAGCCTGACTTGAAACAAGCGACTGCAAACATTACCTACGTGGCACTTGCATATTTTTTAAATTTTGGTACAAGTTACGTGGGACAACTTGCATAATAACGGTTACCTTGCGTATACATATCACTGGAATATACCTCTTCACGCGTTTGTCTTAGCCAGCGATCCATATGTTTTTGTTTCTCATGTCGCGTTTGACCAGTTTCATGCAAATTAGAAAACGGTTAGGAGGGACCCAAATAGACGGACATTTTACGTGTATCGCGTCTGGGCTTTTTTTGGCAGACAAATTTCAGTTCGGGGGTCATATACCAAACACCTCGGCATTCGTGTTCTCGCACGGCCAGCCCCCCGTGAGCGTGTCATCGGCGTTGGTCTTTGGCGTCCACCGGCCTGCCGGGGTTCGTGCCTGCTGCTTAGGCTATCGCATTCCAGCATCGCCAGCACTCCCGTAGGACCTGCGAGGATGGCGTCGAGGCATCTGCCCTGCACCTGCAGGACAAACTAGTGGTTTGGTCCGTCACGTGGATCCAGCGTTAAGGATGAGATTAGCGTAACCTCGCGCGGCGTGCAAGAAACGCCTCAGACCACGGATATATCAAGAGCCACTGGAAAGGTTTATATAGCAGTAAGTTCGGAATTATCACACGCAAAAGAGAACGATGCTATGGGATGGCCATGCTGACGAATGATGCCCTGGCGAAAAAAGTGCTAGCTTGTCTGCAACGTAGGGAAACGATTAATCGGAGCTCGCAGACGATGCTCGCTAACGGAAGCAGCCCCCAACAGCCTCCTATTGCGCAGGCCCGGTGAACACGTTCTTGTCGTGGCGAGGATTCGTGGTGCCCAGCCGACTGACTTACTCCGTCTACCTCATCCACTACCTCGTCTACTTGGCGCGCGTGGGCGTGATCACTGTGCCCATGCAGCTCCACGAATTCCTACAGGTACGTTGACAAACCTACATGGCCATGGCTGCTAAACGACCACATAATTTATTTTGTTTTGCTGTTATTATCGTTCCATCATGGCTGTCTATAGACTACCGGAGCAGTGCACTTTTGTGAGCGCTGACGCCTTCTATCGCAGAAAAAGAGAGAAAGAACACCTTTATTGACTGCGAAACCGGCTTTCCGTGCCCGCGGAGAGAAGGGAGGTCTGGTCGTCAGCCAACCCTAGAACTTTAAGGTCTTCGAGCAACGCCCTCGTGATGTCTGCGGGTCGCCAGTCATTCCCCCAGGGTCGCAGGTTTACGTGCATAGATATTTGACTGCGATCCTGTGCGTGGCTGCGTAGCCACCCGGGCCATCGCGCAGAACGTGGGGTTTGTCCTGTAAGTCAGCGCACGCCATGCAAGGGAGAAACCGGTCGCTCATTGTGTGTAACGTTTAATTTAGGGGGTCGGCAGAGAGGGTATTCGTGCGTGCCTCAATAGGAGCACCTCGCATCTCGTTACGAAGTGGAGTGAACTAGGATAAACTGTGGTTGGTATACGCATCGCGTCTAACCTGGTGAGCCGTTCGGAACGCACCAGAGCAAGTAGTTCGGTCCGAAGGTGTTGTTGGTTCGAGAGGGACTTTCTTTTCTCAGCACATGTTGCCAAATGGGCTAGCTACTTGCTCTCAACGATAACTGCAGGAGCGGTGATCAAAAGATTGGTCGTACAATAACAAAATTCATTTCGCTGCCTGGCGATAGAGAAGGCCTTCTTGCGTATAGAGCGGGGCACTGAAAGTCTCGAGATGCCGAAATCAATGAAAAACGACACGTTGCAGCAACTGTAGTCGGCGCTTGGTAGCGCACGCTCAGAATCAGAAGACGCTACTCTGTCTGGACTCATTGTGTCATCCGCTAGTGGCACAAACGCATACCGCAGCGTGAGGTCCATAGATAGAGCAAGTCGCTTCACAGGGCTTCCTCGCTCTCATAATAGAGGTTCCTACAAAAATTGCTAGATGCGACTCTGGGGCTAGTGTCTATGGGAGCCGCAAGTATAGCGGTTAAGCCAGCAGCATGTCACTGATGGGTAGTATACGGATTTGGCTTTCGTCCTTGTGGATTCAAACGGCTTTGCGACTTCGCTAATTGATCATTATATGCAAAAGGTCGCGTCATATAGGTTCAACAATTCGCAATGATTACAGGAGCGATGTTCCGAAACTAAGTTTCGTCATTTATTTTCACATGGTAATTTTACTGAATATAAAAATACACCATGGTGTCATGAACTATATACCTTGCACTATTTTTCCCCATAGTCGCCAATGACATTGAGATATTTGTCATAGCGTGCAATTGGTTTGAAGAAACCACTCTGGTAAAACTCGGTGCCCATGCGATGCAAGGAATTGTCGCACACCCTGCTCCACCTCAGCATTGTTTTAGAAGTGACAACCCGCGAGAGCGGCTTTCAATGCAGGGAACAAGTGCCCATTCATACCGGATAACAGCATGCACTTCCATTGGCGACCATGTTGTCAGAACACGTCTGTCTGCCATCGTGATTTGTACTCGAATAACCTCGGGCACACCGGCCTGCTGTACACTTTCTTTTCTTCGGCGCTCTGCGCATGCGTTATTCCTCCTCCGCTGATGCTTCCTCCGTCGTTGAACCAGCAACGGGCATGGATTGTTAAGGCGATTGTTTCTTTCACCTGGCGTACCATGTTCTCTTTAAGAAAAAATGACGAAACTTACTTTCTGAACGTCCCTCGTATGCGTGTGCGCAGTTACTTATCGTCTTCATCTGTTTGAAAAATTAAAAGAGCTTGAAATGTTTGAAATATAAAGCGGGCAAAAAATAAAAGTACGACAACGCCTGAAGCCTCGAAAACAAAGATTATACAAAAATATGCACTACGCACCGTTTCCATAATAATTAAGCGATCGTAGGGCCAGCACCGTCGAATAATTTTTGTAGTAAACTCTATACAGACATGAAGAGGGCTGTAAGCACTTCCTGTGATTGCCGTGACTATCGCGACAGCATGTCCTATAGGCCGGTGTACGTATTAGCGTTTCATTTCATATAATAAAAAAAAGTGACTGATGTTCAAAAGACAGTTTTACTGCGGATGTGTTCCGTGGTTTCTCAAAAACATTATATAATACGTGGGGACATATAATATGGGGTATCCCAGCTTAACACACAGCGGCCACCCGCCGTGGTTGCTTAGTGGTTATGGTGTTGGGTTGCTAAGCACGAGGTCGCGGGATCGAATCCCGGCCACGGCGGCCGCATTTCGATGGGGGCGAAATGCGAAAACACCCGTGGAACTTAGGTTTATGTGCACGTTAAAGAACCCCAGGTGGTCCAAATTTCCGCAGTCCCCTTCTACGGCGTGCCTCATAATCGGGAAGTGGTTTTGGCACGTAAAACCCCATAATTTAATTTCTTAACACACAGGGGCCCAGCCATTTAAAAACATGGATATCCAACGCAATGTTGCAATCTAAATGACGCGAAGCTTGAGTTAGCCAGGTGGCAGTAGTAGCGGATGACAGGAGCCTAGCCTCGTCGCCCGTATGGCTGTTGGATGTCTGTGTCGCGCGAAGGCTAAGGCTTCGCGCAACCTAGACGGAGGTCGAGTGCTTGTCGAGGAAGGAACATTGATGAGAGTATACATGCACAGAGAAGTACGACACGTATCTGAATACACTTTAAGGCTTCATATCTCTTGTGTCACAGTGGCACATTGATTCTGGGCGATTTGTCAAGAACTGGCACATACTCAGTGGCACATGCCAAGCTGCGCATACCCAGTGCTGAAGTTATCTGTTCATACTCATTTGCGTATACCATGTGACTGAAGCTGTCCACTATAAGCCAGACAACACCCAGCAGCAAGTTGTCTGTTGGGTGTGGTTGCGCACAATTGACGTCTATTATCTAGCCATAAAGGTGCGCTTGAGTGTCGTTATTTCTTCATACACTGGAAATTACGTGACCAAACGAATAAGAAGCCTTTAATAACAGAAACAAACTTTGCAATATGTTACATCGACGCTAAATAGAAAAATGAATGCGCCACCCTTGATTCCAGCGCCAGATTTTCTTTACGTAATCTTGTGAAAATGTTTGAGAGGAACAGCGGATAGACTGTAAGCGCTGGAAACGCTGGAGGTATTGCAGAGCTCTCTTGAACGACAAGCGTGAAAAAAAAAAAGAAAACTAGAAGCGTGAAAAAATTGCCGATAGGGAAATACAAACGGAAAGGATACTATCGAGCATCTATACGTCTCGATAGCATCGGCGCGATTGCGAAATATGTCTAATTGCCTTGTTCACAGCCGCACTCGGTGCTGCGTCGTCCCCGGGCACGCTTTTCTCCACTCAAGCAAGAAAACAGCCAGAAAAGCTTCCAAGGTCCTTCCTCGCAAGCTCAGTCAGGATTAAAGAATAAAATGTCGCGATAAGGACCGACAGCTAGCGAGGATTAAAAGTAAAGAACACCACCCTTCCGCTGCGCAGCTCTGTAATGTGGCGATGACTATCGCGGGACTGTGGAGGGCGTTTAACGCGGGCGCTATATCCGTGCCGCCCCTGCTTTATATACCCACGCTTAGTGAGCGAACGCTAAGACGAAAACAACAGAGCCAGGAAAAGTGGGACACGTAATCCACTTTGCCGAAGTGCCACTGCTTTCGTTATAAGAAATCTACCGAACGAGAGAGACGCATGAAAGGGAAGTTACGATATATTCCTAATCCGTGGCCTCCAGGACGCGAGAGCAGGAATGAAATAAACTGGGCGAAATAGCATACGCCGAAAGAAAGTGGGTCCGACGCACTGCGGCAAAGCGCAACGTATTCCATCTCCTCGCCCCCTTTGCTGCCTTGCACACTTAGCGCCGGTGTACGCGGGAAGTGTATACTGTGACACGTATCGACGAGGCCGTATCGCTTTCAGTTCAAGGACTTCCTGGGCGTGTCTGCGATCAGCTACCTCTGGGCCTACGTGCTCTACTTGGCAGCCGAAGCGCCCGTGGCGAACCTCGAGAAGATGCTGCTCGGCCGGCGGGCAGCCTCGGACGACGACCGCACCGCCGCGAGTGATGCACAGAAGAAAGCAGGCGTCACCTCGAGCTGTGCCGCCACGTGCGAGCAACAGAGCAAGCTCTAATACAACTCTTTTTGAAACGCAACTGTGACTGTTTCACTGTCTTACTCGCTCGTGTCACACGAGCGCTGTCAGTGTGTGTTCACGGAGTCGAGGTGCATAGAAATCGACGGTCATCGAGCGCTTCTCCCCAGACAAAGGTCGTGCTGCATTGATGCATTGACTTTCGGCCAGTCGTGCTACATATTCCCGAAATGCATCGCATGCGATCATCTCTACAGTCATGGTTTTGTGAAATATGTGAGTTGTAGAGAGCTCTAACGTGAATGTGCGGTGCGCGTGGCGCCGTCGTGAAAGGAAATGGTTTTAGTTTCAGCTACTGCAGAAAACTTTCCGCACGTGGAGCCACTGCGGCCAAGTAGCGTGCATGATAAATGTTGGCGGTACATTGTACTCGACAAACTTGCGGCCATTTACACGCAATGCATCGTGGCTTAAACTGTAGCGGAGAGTTGGAAGGATGTCGGGATCCTTCCAACTTACCGCTAAAGTTGAAAGGGATATGCAAAACTGGGGGGGGGGGGGGGCTCACATCTATATTGATAAGTCAGGTAATTGAGAAATCTGCGGAATGCTACATACTTTTCTCTACATGGTCTTCGTGAACTACATTAAGACGTTAGCCAAGATATCAAGTCATAGATATATCGTCAAGGACATAATTAATGCACGGCCGAAAACGCAAAGAAATGTACGGTAATTAAGGAATTAACCCCATTCGAGCTTCCTACGTTCGTAGTTGCCTCCTTTGAGCTTCTCCCAACTTGCATGGTGTTTTTGAAGCATGTTTCTTTTGAAGTATTAGCGTAAAATGATGAAGCTCACATAATGCCAGAGGAGAGAATTTAATGTTGGTTTTACTTTATATTTGGCTATTGATCATGTGTATGCACTAGTAGAGAATGTGTTTAATGATGGCAAGAAAGGGATTGATTGATTGATTGAGACTTTAATATTGGCATGTAAATGTTGGCAACTTTCGTTGCCGGCACAACTTAGCATACTCGTTTACTGCTCTCACATTATAGGAATACCTCGAGCTCACCACCACAACGTCATCGTCCCAATACGTGCGCATGCGGCGACATAGAATGACGTTGCGCTTTTTTATTTAGGTATATGCATCGGGCCTGAAGACCTACAAATTTAAGTAGCTCGTGTGAAAGGTTTCGGTGTACGTAATTGCAATGGTAGGAAGGGCTTGCGCACATTCGTAAACACGCACAATGTTGTCAACGTTTGCGTATATGTTCCAATAAGATCATCGTGACAATCGAAGCATTTAAACTGGTCATCTTCGAGTTACAGACAAGAGGGAAAAAAATATGAGACCTCAAATTTTAGCAAGGCGAAACAGCCTAGTTTAAAGGTGAAACGATTTATTTTTCCATGGTCTAAAAAATAACAAACGTACAAGAATTCACATGAAAGGTTTTCTAAACAGTTTCGCGGTTTGTGGGACAATATAAAACAGCACAGGAAACCGCGTAAGCATCAAATATATTAACAAAGACAAGGAAAGAAGTGAAGGCCATAAATAAAGAGAGTGCAATAGAGCCTGAGCAAAAGACTCTTGTACCGTAGTCGCGAAGAATAACAACAGCAAAGAAAAGCACGATAAGAGGAAAAAAAGAAGCAGCAAAGATAATGTTGCTTTCCCCACCTGTCAGTGTGAACAATTATTTGCTTGCCTAGTCTAGGTGAAAGTGCTCATGGCGTCGAGTGATGGGCTCTTGTATAGGTGCATTGATAAGTATAGTCAAACCACTGTCGCATGCCGTATGTAAACGATTATACGCTCTTTGTTACGAAGATGTATTCAACATCGTAAAAATATCCGTGAAATGATGATGCTTTAATTAAAACTCTTGTTCCTTTTAGACACATTTCGAATTGAATAATGACTGATTAACACGCAGGTTATCGTGGGTGTATACGCTTGACAACATGTGGCTCGCGAGCTTACAAACGGGCTTGAAGGCAGTGCCTTCATGCGTGAATAACGGTGTGTGTACAGGGTGTAAATGTGTAGATGTTTGAGAAGAAACAGTTTGACCTTGGCGGTCATTCACCTTGCCCACAGCCTGGACGCCTGAACAGGATGGTGTTTCTTTTTCACTTGTGTCGCTAGGGCAGAACATCTGTTTACAACACGTCTTTCTTGAATGCTATTACTTGGGGGCAAATCGCGATGCCCAACATCACGCAGAAGTTCAATTACGTCCCCAAGTGGGATAATTTGTTACAATAAAAATTATCGCTAATCGGCTGAATTATTACTAGGGCTAGCCTTAGTATTGAACAGTAAGAAGTGCGAAATAATACTCTTATATGAAGCTGTTCTACTATTTCGATTTTCTTAGTTTGCATGATTCACATCGCACCCCCTTGTACTTCAAAAACAGAAAACTTCACTCTGAAAGCATTTGGGGGCAACAAGCGACAGACAAGAGCAGTTTTCAGATTTGCATTGCACAACGGCATAAGTGTTGACAAGACAGGTCATCACAAGCAAGGAATCGTTGACAAGAGACCATAGCCAGCCCTCCGCGACACAATGCTGTGTCTGCTCCGAGGAAATCGTTTCAGGCTCACTTCAACAATAGCAAATGGCATCGTCTCCCGTCAACGACCATCAAGAAACGTCAACGTGTGCAAAGGTGGTCGCTCTGCACTTTCATGTATTACACGTAAGGCACCGTGCCGTATAATTTTGAGAACCATCCACACGGTGGCGCTACAAATATGGGGACAGCTAGAGAGAACTGCTTTACTATGCGACGGCGACACGGTGCTATAGTGCTTCGTGTCACCGTTGCTGTCATAGTGAGCGGGGCAGCTTCTTACAAAACTCTGGTGGCACGAAAGACACGAAAAAGCTGTTGTACTTTTTTCTTCCTTTTGGTAATCCAAGCATGCAGTCTCTGCGTGCTCAGATTACCTGCTCGCGCAGTCGTGTATTGAACGCGCACACTGCATCTCAAGATCCACAGCTGAGCTCCCAGATCAGGAAGAAACTCAGGCGCACGGGCCCTTCTGTGATCCAAGGTCCTCTGTAAGCACATGCATACTGTCTCAGTCGAAAGTCTTCAAGTCACTCCGCAAGTAAAATATGTGTAGCCGGGTCCTGTTGCAGAGCTCTTGTAGCATACCTGGCACACCGAAGCGGAGGAAATCAATAAGCACAGTCCCCGTCAAGCTCTGTGGCTTTCAGCATCGAAGTTCGTGGTCCTCCCGATTACAAGGATCTACAAGTACCCTCACGGCGCAGTGGCCTGAAAAATTTCGATTAATATTTTACCTATGACTTAGTTGCCTTCCTGAAAAATAATGCGAAGTGAATAGAAGTAGCGATAGCCGCTATAATGGTAACGAGTACCCTTAAACTTATTTTAATTTTACTATAAGCAAGGAGGGGTTTTGCAGAAAATGCATCGCATCACACAGGCACCATTCACCATCATAAATCTTGTCTATGACAGGTCACTGTCGTGCTTTTGTGATGCATCGTTTTTCTGCAACAGCTATGCGAATGAAACCCTATATGAATGAGCGGCTATTGTCGAATTTTGTAGTTTCCAAGAACGTCAAATTGCTGGTGTTCTCTCTGGAGTGAACCACGACAAAGAGTCTGCCACGCGCATGCAGTATGGTTCCATGTGACCATGCACGCACGGTCACACCACCACTGGCCGAGTGCATACCTTCCCGACACCAGCAGTGTTTCTTATTGCACGAAGAGAGAGTGTAGTACAAGCTCCTTTGCGAGTTCAACATGCTGGGTATACCCGCCGTTCAAGTACCATGACGCGGACAGCTTAGCGTGGATGAAGGTCTGCCAGAAACGTGTACCTTGGCTGGGAAAATAAAGTGTTCTCGGAATGAGTTTCCTCGGAAGAAATCTAGTTCTGGCGCAGTAAAACTAAGCGGAAAGAAGGCACAGAAAGGGCGCCATTTTTTCCCTTCTTCTGTCCGCTTAGTTTTGCTGCGCCAGAACCGCATTTCAAGCGTGAAGCAACAAGCCCAACATCACATTCTGCTTCCCCGGAAAGTATTGATTCCACTGTAATAAATCTTACATTAGGGCTTGCAGCTACATGTAAAATAATAATTAAAAAGAAAATGAGACGTTCGATTGGAAGTGACAATAAGTAAGCGTTGGCTGTTGTCCTCTTTCTTCCAAATTTAGCCACCCCGCCGGCGTTAACGCCAACCTTTAATGTAAATGTACACCCTAGCCCAAGTAACTGCGCGTTACACTCAATATAATTGACAATTCGTTAACAAAATAGCTCTTACACGTTTTTTAGTGCGCACTGAGCCTTTGTGAACACGGAATATTGGTTGTCGGGTGCACCTTTAAGGTCTCCTATATCTCCGTAAAAGAAAGATGTTAGTCCTCCCAGCATTCTGTTGGTGGCTACAGCACTACGGCGCCACTTTTCTTGCGCAAGAAACACTGTGCGGGGACTCTCCATAATGATGTGACCAGGACAGGCTTGTTTTACTGATGGCTGCATACACAGCAATGAAACAAAACACTCGTGGGTTGGAGCGGTGAGGTGAAAAAAAGCAAAGGACAGGAATCCTCCTTTGCGTTTTCTCTTGCCGCGGACACGAAAAAAAAAAAAAAAGAAACACCACGCGGTTGTGCCCAGAAATTTTACCGTAGTCCTGTAAATTCATTGTTCTTTTCTCATAAAGTATTTTCGAACTATTTTTAAGATAATTTTTATGGAGTGGCCTTGGGACAGGGAAAACTGTATCTTGTAGTGGTGCTTGGTACGTGGCCATTCCAACTATTTGACCGGAGTCCAACATACCTACTTCGTTCATTTTCAGGCAGAAAAAGCGCAGAAAACAGAAATAGCGTAAGCATTGGGCACGTTTGAGCAACAATAACTTGCAGCGAACAATTCTTTAATACATTCGTCCCTCAAGACATCCTGCACATGTCATCGGGAACTGTTGACCTCGAACCCGTTCAAAACAAGTCCAGCTGAACCTCATAATCGTTTGTTGACTCTCGAAAACAAGGCACTAACGCGCCTGAAAGACACATCACACACACACACACAAAGAAAGAGAGACAGAGGGAAAGAGGCAATCTGGGAATGAACTATGACTTTCACGACTTCCGTCGCGGGCCGTACGAGTGTTCGTGCTTAGCATCCGGCATGGGAGAAAGCACAGTGGTCGAGGAGCTCTACGTTCTTTCGCGTCGACGCAAACTTTTTGGCGCTCCAAGTGGCATTACCGTTTGGCACAGCCTTCCCGAGGCCCCACACTACGCTCGAGGCCGTA
Source organism: Dermacentor albipictus (assembly GCF_038994185.2). Classification (NCBI taxonomy): domain Eukaryota; kingdom Metazoa; phylum Arthropoda; class Arachnida; order Ixodida; family Ixodidae; genus Dermacentor; species Dermacentor albipictus. The sequence goes on from NC_091821.1 coordinate 50,463,827, forward strand.
CGTCGAGATGATTCGTAGAACTGATCGTGGCAGGCAGCTCCACATTATTTCCTCCCTTTTGGCGCAAAGAAATAAACGCAGTATGCGAGAGCACTTCAGACGAAAGCTATGCGTGCTCACTCCCACGGCATCACGTGGGGTCGCGGTACCATCCAGGGTCTTGTTCCCAATAACGGCTGATGATGCCACGATGGGGTTCAGATCAGCAAAGTATAACACTGCCGCTAAGGCAAACCATGTTCTCTCTGCTTCACGTGTTCGCTGAGTATTCCGTTAACGTAACGCCAAAGTGGAGTTGGAGCCTCAGTTCTTTCTCTCTAGAGGCGGTAGACGTCAGTTTGAAAACAAACAACAACAACAAAAAACAAAGTTGGTTTCCCTTCGAGGCAGTGTCGCTTCTTTTGTTGATCTCGCACCTAAATGCCTCGCTTAAAGGGCTCATCAATTTATATTACGCCCTGCAGTTTCTCCTCCTCCTTTCTCCACGCCGATGCTTGTAACACAGCCGTACGTCCCTGGATTGGCCACGCGTTCGGAGCTCAGGACTAAGGCTCTTCGGGAATGTTGGCCGGGGTGTGGCTCGAGTCGTTGTTGGCCATGGGCGCAGCCGCCGATCCGTTCGAGGTCGGCTCGGATGTGGTGGCGGCTGGAGGCGGAGACTCGGGTTGCGGCTGCTGCGGCCGCTTCTTGGAGCCTCCTCCCGGCTTGCGGATATTGTGGAACTGGAAGATCATCCGTGTGACGCCGGCCACGGGCGCCTCGTACACCACGTGCAGGAGGTAGGCGAAGAAGTAGCTGATCACGGCCACGCCCAAGGAGTCTTTGACCTGCGCACACGGGGATCACGTCACTCGGTCGAACGCCAAAAAGCAATTTTGGCAAGTCAGTCCCGGCAAGTGTCTAAAACAAAAGTCTATTTTGTTACTGAAGCTTGCAGTAACACACTAAATAGCTGGTCGAAGGACCGCAAAGCAGCCTTTTTTGCTTGGCGCAGGATGATTACGCAACAGCTGTAGCTTCGAATATGGACAGCTTCTGAACATAATCTCCCTTCCTTCTTTTTGCCTCTGAGGAATACGAGTCAAAAAGGTTGTCTGAACCTAGTAGAAAAAGAAAACTGAGTGAGAGAAATACCGACCACGCTGTTAGCAGAACAAAGCGTGGTTATAAAGCACTGTTCCTTGAGACAGCATTCAGGCTCAGCTGAAGATATCTAGTTGGATTGTTAGATACAACTTACCTGTAGAAATTCGTTGACTTGCAAGGTGTTTGTGCTGACTCCTTGCCTGGCGATGAAGACGACGTATTGTATTAAATACACGCCGAACGTCAGCCTTCCCAGGACCACGAAGGGATTCCAGGATAGGAATCTGGAGAGGATCCCTGCGAGTCGTCAATCATTTAGTGTGTTCCTATGATTTATGTGCCATGCTTGTACGTTTCCTTAACACAATCGTAATGAACTACTTTGGTGCGCAACCGCACACGTTGATACTAGCGCTGCTTCACTACAGCACAGCGTGAAGCTTGCTTGCAATTATTCGAGAATTTATGAACAGCCGATAAATGCTGTTTGCCTGCTGTTCATAAAGTGAAAAAAAAAAACAGGAGGAGAAACACATGAGGAGGAGGAGATAGAACGAAATCTAGGCACGGTGGAGACAAAAAGTTTGGTCCGAGAGCGCGGAGACACCCCCCCCCCCCCATTTCCCTTCTCTCTTTTCTTTTCTTCTTTTTCCAAACTTAGCTTCTTCACAGTAGGAAGTAAGAAACAGGGTGATCGGCTGGCGCAACCGACAGCAGTTTGCTAGTGCTTGGCCCTTGAAAATTATCGTTACAAGGGGGCCTCAAATGAGCCCGGCATCGCTTTCAGCGGCTTCCGCTTCTGTCAATTGCGTCCCGCATGCACAAAGGATTCAGCGCCGGTTGCCTGCGTTACCTCCTCTTCCGGTGGCGCATGCGTAGGCGATCCAGCACCAGGAGAGGCCCCACAGGTAGCGGTAGCTGCCGCCGTAGAAGGCCGCGTACAGCTGCTTCAGGTCGTCCGTCTCGCACCGGTTCCACGCGTACGGCACAAACACCAGGAACACATTCAGGCACAGCGCTAAGATCCACAGGAAGGCCTGCAGCACCTGAGGATACCAGTCGGAGGCGGCGGCTCGTTCAGAGGCACGTCGTTACATGTATACGAAATGCGAGGCGGTCGCCGCAGACGCCCAGAAGCAGAGCTTCGGATTTTTGCGACATCGCTGTTACCGTGCATTAAGCACGCTTTATATGAAACGTGAAAGGGGTCCGTGGGAAGCTGCACGGACGCCGAATTAGTGGCACCGCGTATGGGGTGATGGTCGAGTTACATATTCGACTAACACTAACACAGATTAATTAGCCGGCATTGACGAGTTTATGTCACACAAGACGAAATATATTTGAAGGAAACGGCTATTGGTTTAGCGGCAAACCGGTATCACTTTAGTTTATTTGAAGTCTCGTATGCAGCGCGTTTATTTTGCGACGCATGCAAATATCTACGAGTATATTTTGCTTCAACGAGCATGAGCTAACACTCACCCGATAATAATCCGCCCCTTACTATTTATCAGTTCGGAAATTCTGAGATATGGAATCAATTAAACTTAAGTTTTTCCGAACGAGTTTATTTAGGTTAACTAGAAAAGCCCACACAAAATTTACCTTGTTTATGCACGCTTTACTCCAAGTGGCAGCGCAGTAACCGGAGAGTATTCCCATAAAGTAGGTGGCCAAGTTCGAGTAAGGAAGCTCATGGACAAATTCGGCAGTCTCCAGATTGCGGCTGTGGCACGAGGGTGAGGATCAGGGGCAGGAGAAAGCAAAAGAAAAGTGCGTGGTGAATGCAAGCTAACGTTCCTAGGCGCAGTGGACATCGGAACAAGGAAACGAACATGCACAAACGAGTTCTAAAAACGGCTAGAAGCAACCCGGCTTTACCTGAAGTCATCGATTGTGAACGCGATAGATGGTTTCAGGTCTTTCATATACGTTACGAGACCAGCCGCCACAGATGCCAGAACGCTGAGCAGCAACGCCAAGGAGAAGCCGCATGCCGGGCTCCTGCAATCATTGCACAGACGTTATTGCAGTCACAACGCTTCCGTAGCATGCATAAAAGAGAGGTGAGTCATCAAAGCGCCCTTCACCAGGCCCCCATAAGAAATTTTGGTTATACGTTGAAAGTTGTAAAGCGCCTCTATGGGCGCGTTCTACTGCAAGAATTTTGAAATCTTTTTTATTATTAGAGGAGATAGGAGAAACTATAATTCCGCGCAGCCATGGTGCCGCGAGGCTAGTTTCACTGCCCACATAGACGCTCTCCCTTTGCCTAGGCTTTGGCTTGCTAGTGACATTCCTTTCCTCTTTTCTCCCATACCGGACCCGGGGAACCGTATCACGTTCTCCTTACCAACCCCTCGCCTTCTTTTTCTTCTTTTTTTGCTTTCTCGCTTCCTCTTTATAGTTGAGCGGCGCATTCCTAGTGGTGGCGTTGCGGGTTCTGTCTTTGAAGATTTGCCGAAGTCACGTTCCATAATGGGTGACGTTGCAGGTGACGTAGCATGTGCACTGTTTGCATTGACGCTGTCGAGCACCTCAAATGCGCACTGTAGATGAGCATGTGCACGACACATCCATCTGGCGGCTCACCCCCTGCTATAAATTGCGTACAGTTCTGTGGTCGTTAGTGCACTAGAACGACGAAGCTTAAATACGTGTTGTATTTGAGAGAGAAATGATATGGGAAAGGCAGGGAGGTTTACCGGAAGGAAAAATTCTGGGGGAAAGTATAAAAAAAAGGAAGGGTGGGGGTGGGGAGATAGAGTGAATTATTAGCAGTGAAAGAACGCAAATGCACAAAATAGAAATAGAGGGTATAGGAAACGCCTGGGAGTGTCAGAGCCTTTCATAGGCCACTCGAAAGTAAAAATCTCAACACTGGCTTCTGGGAACGTATTCTAGGACGGTGACTTTCGGAGATATCAGTTTCAGTACGTGCTGATTGGCTGGTGGAACAAAACCTCTCCAATCATCCAGGCGCCATGTACTACATTACCCGACAGTGATAGTATCGCCGAAAGTGATCATCCGAGAATGCCACCCCTGGTCTGATGACCGTGTAGGCCGGCAATCCAAGATTGTCTGCACCAAAAGCGGCCGGTCGTCGAGACGGGCCAACACGGTCGCGAGCGGCTGCCTCTGTGCGCTACAGCAAGGCCAATGGTAAAGAACGTGTTCGATAGCTTCTCCTCGCTACCGCAGTAGCCACAAGCAGCACTATCCTCCCGTCCAATGCGGCAAGCAAACAATTTTGTGAAAGCGACGTCAAGCCACAGTTGGCAAAGTACTGTTGTCTATGGTCGGGATACTCGAGAGGGGGGACGAAGACGAAAGAAGTGCTCCAAGTGATGCCGACGTCTGTGCTGAAAACTTGGTGTGCTCCATACGGACTGTGTGACACCATTCGCAAGCACGCGAAGCTCTTGACAGCCGGATGGGTTACTGCGCGCCCTCTTCATGAGAAGGTCGAGCAGCTTCATCGGCATGCTCGTCTCCCATCATGCCGCAGTGCCTTCGGAGCAACTGAAACGGGACGTGTTGTCGTTGTCATTACAGGGGATGATGATCTATCGAGTTTCTAGAACTATTCGCTCCTAGGGTCTCCGTCGTAAGGTGGAATGCAAGCAATGTATTGAAGTCAATACATTGTGACTTCAATGTATTTCAGTGACTTCAATGCAAGCATTGAAGTCACTGAAAATGCTTCATAGTCGACGCCGGAATACTAAAAGCGAAAAAGCGAACGCTGAGTTGTCTTGGGTGCACGAGTCACTCGCCTACACTTGTTTCTTGTCCGTGTCAGTCTTACCCTAGTCTTACCTTTTTGTACGTATCTTTATCATCATTTTTGTCTACTGTTGGGCAGCCTATAGCTGTTATGTGAGCAAGCACGCACATGATAATATGATAAGCACGATTAATATCAATAACCAACAGTACCTGCAACTAGACATGCTAGGAAAGAAGGAAATTTCCGAACAGTTGTTCCTTTGGGGTATATTGGTTTGCAACTTAATTACATGACATGCATCGTTTGTGCATTATTTGCACAGACAGGGCAAAGGGCGCTCTGGTTTTGACGGTGGAATTGCAGAGGCTAGCATTGTTTTGATATCATTGAAATGCACGTACCTCACAAATATGATGGACATTGGTACAGCGACGAGGAATATCTGCATGTCGCTGCTGATGTACCAGTACTGCTGCATACACTGCGCAAGGAGAGACACGGAAAACTAGTGAACCTCTGTAACTAGACATGTGCAAGAACCAAAGACGGTAAAAAGTTTGTACAGCTCACGGATTTCTGCACGTTGTTATCCTAGTGGTCGTCTCAAAACAACAGGAAAAGAAAACGTGTATATATATATATATATATATATATATATATATATATATATATATATATATATATATATATATATATATATATATATATATGTACGTATGTATATATGTAAATATCTCATTGGTGGAACCGTGTACGTATACCGTAGAAACACCAGACCTTTAGGAAACGCTTTTAATTAAGAACTTCAGTTTAATTTTTAAACGCAGAGGTTCTCTAACGCGCACGAAGTTAAATTGTTACATCGATTCACGCATACATGTTGATCGCAAGCGACCGCACGTCGAGCAGCCATTACTGGAGAGCTTTTTTTTTTTGAGTCGATAATGGCAGTTGACATTGAGCACCCTTATCGCAAGTGACGAAAGAGAGAAAGGGAAAATGAATGAATTAATTCTGGTGACTTACCGGCCAAAACTATGATTTGATAATGAGGGCCGCAATAGGGGGGGGGGGGGGTGGACTCCAGATTTATTTTGGCCACCAGGGAATACTTAACGTGCCCCCAATGCACGGGACACGTACGTTTTTGCATTTCGCTCTAATCAGAAAGAGAAAATAAAGCAATGAAAGTAGGCTAACCGCAGTATCGTCCCGTTTTTACTTTACACTGAGAGATGTGTTTGCATTACAGTGGAACTTATTTAATCACGCTAGCGGATTTCGAAGGCTTCGAGAACCACAGCCGCATTCGCGATGCAGTTCATACGCAAGGGCACTTCGAAAGAACAAGCGTCGGCCATTCGTTGACAGCAAACATGAGTAGGGAAGGGGACTGGCCAATGACGAGCAATTATTATGAAAGAAAAGCAGTGTGAATTAAGTCCCTGAAGTTCAAGATGCCGTCATACTCGGCTCTTCGGAACTACATATATATAAAAAAGTCAATGCGAGAAAGTTTAAGCTGTTCACTGAAAAACCCACGCCAATATTGAGCATCAGTCAACAAACTACAGAACATTCGGTTGGAGGGAACAAAAAAAAAGTATGGTCAACAATTGTACGTGAAAGTTGAGAGGAAGAAAAATGAGAGGCAAATAGGGGCTACAGGGCGCCCCAGCTAAGTTTAGTCAGAACTTAAAATGTGCAGATGCCACGTAGCTGGACCGAACAAAGGTAATGGTGTTTGCCGTCGCTTGGAGATGCTCAAACTATGTTTTTTCATTCTGCATAATTAGATGATTAGTCTTAATGAATTAATCAACTTCTCAAATATTATAGTTAGATGAAAAGCGCCAAGGAGAAAATTGTAAAGCGACATGAAAGACTCCCGCTACAGCTTTCTGAGGCTCGATACGCGCTACATTAAGTGTCTTTCCGAGCGTTGAGATGCCTGCAAATACAGGCAATATTGCCGCGCGACGGGCCACTCGAGGTACTTTGCGTGTATTTGAAGGCTTCTTTCACGCTCGGAAAAACACTTTTATGTAGCATGTATTGAGGAACAGAAGGCTGTATCGGGAGTTTGTCATGTCGCTCTGCAATTTGCTACTTGACACTTTTCAGCTAGCTGTAATATTTGAGAAGTTGATTAATTAATTAAAACTAATTATCTAATTAGACGGAATGAAAAAAAAATATTTAGTATCGCTAAGCGACGGCAAACAACATTACCTTGGTTCTGTCCAGCCATATACGTGGCATGTGCATATATTTAAGCTCTGACTAAAGTTAGCTGGGACACCCTGTATAATCTGCTACCACACAGGTGCATAGAAGACATTTGCAGCAGGGAAAGAATAAAGGTGTTGCGGTGTCCTTGCAGCTGGTGGGCATCGGTCAATCTTGACTGAAAGGTGTGATACAAGAATTATATGGGCCGTATTGTTTTGTCGCGGCGTTTGATCTCTTTCTTTCCTGAAAACGTGATCGCTTTACCCTTGCCAAGATACTCTATAAGAGGGAATATTGGAGGTTTATATGGCGTTGCTTCGAGAGAGGAGATAAAGCGGCACAGTGACTCGATAGCCAATGAAATATGAGGATTGCGCGACACCGTCCTTCACATCAAATCGCCCCTATAATCCGCGACAGTGAGCTTCGAGTCAGATCGCCATCACTTCCTCTGATAATTCGCTTTCATGTCAGGGTCGTCCTGTGGCAGCAGCCGCTTTGACTCAGTTGAAACCTTGGCGGAAACCTTTTTTTTTTCATCATACGTTTTTTTTATAGACAGTCTGCAAAAATAATGCAAAGAATGGAGGCAGCAAAACCACTTTTGTCAGTATTGCTGCCAAAGGTTTCTCAGCTGGTCACTGAATATATCGTCAGTAAAGGAAACTCGTCAGGGCGTCCACTGCAGTGGTGACGTCGGTGTACCGGCCGCGGAAGCCTTTTACATCGAAGCTGTTTATGCGGACCTTGTGCCGTCGTTGTCAGACTTCGCTAAAAAGGGCCCACGTGACCTATAGCGGGAGGGGAAAAGAATAGCTCGACAAAGGGAAAGGGGTTGGGGTGACCCCTTTCTCCCTGTGAGAATGCTATCTTGTACGTGAATCTTATACGGTTGTCACACGGCGCATTTTCGGCGGTCAAGCCAGATCGGCATCGAATTCATTGACGATTGATTCCACTCTGTCGCGAAAGAAACAAATGTTATGCTGGCGGTTTGCCGCCAACGAACAGTGCCCAGCGATTGAAACGCGATACTATAGGAGCGCGTGGCTGCCGGCACTTACTGCGCCAGAAAGAACTTCCGGCAGGCACATCAGTCGTCAAACCAATCCAACTAATCGTCAAAGCGATTGCAGAGGCCGCATCTCCAGTGGTGGGCCTTGCGCAGAATATACAGAGCTTTGTATTAGTGGTTCCGCACACTCCATCCGAGCTACAACTATGGGAAGACCACGAGTAGTGCGTACTCCTGAGGAAGAAACTGCCTACCGCGAGCGTCAGCGCAAAAAAGGGGCGGAGAAACTTGCACGCGATTAACAGCACGGCAAAACACAGACAGAAATATCCCGCACAAACACACACACACACAGACACACTGAGAGAACCGTAAGAAAAAAAGGCCCTCCTATAGCACGGTCACCACGCGGAGCGCGCAAAAGCGAAAATAGGGCGAAATAATAGTGAAACAAAAGATTTACAATATAGACTGCTTGCGAATTAAGTTTGACTTGCGTGGTGTAAAACTCGGTCTAACCATCACAGCTTCGTGGTTCAACCATTTTCACGGACGCTCGGTAGAGAGGTTGCACAGCCTGTTTGATGCAGAAAGTTGAGCGGGATGGTAGCGACAAGCAGGGGTAATAAGCAGGGCTATTTGGCTTAGCTTAAAAGGACGCGTTTTTCCACCGATATCATTTATGCAGACAGGCACTGAAAGGACAGAACATCCACAGGCTATCAACTAGTGGTTCACTGGCAGATAATGCAGCGTATATATATATACATGCAAACTACCAATAAGTACAGCGCAGACACGTCCCACATGCGCCCTGGTCAGAAGGCTCTGCAAATTCTATTTCTGTTTGTGACGAGGACACAGATGGCATGCTCAAGCAGTTGTCTCGTTCTCGTACAAAGCAGTACACCTCATGAATCTTTGAGTCTCTTGCGGATACCTCTCAAGAACGCTTGTTGCTGCAAAATATGATGTTGCCCCGCATCTTGGACAATGATCAGCTAGATGAACCTCTGCCATCTGCGTTTTTACAGCTGCACAATCCTCCCTACGCCTGTTGTTAAAGAACTGTCCAGTTTGCTCATTATATAGACTCATTGACTGTACTACCGCGATGAAAAATAAAACACAGATACGAGAATTGGCTAGGACGCCGTTTCTGGGCTGTGTAGTAGGTCTCACGCACCATTTCCGGCACTCTAGCAGCATACGAACAAAATATTACTTACTTTCTGTACACAGCTCATAAACGGGTGCAGTCATTCGCGGAGTCGCGTTAGAACCTTTGGCATAGACTGCCTGAAACGTATGTAGCATGTTTTGAATAATTCAGGAACAACTTTCCCGTGAGTGCGAAAAATATAAAACAAATTAATAATAAAAACATAAAAACTTCGCACTCCTGGTCTCAGCAAAGTCGGGGAAGTTAATAGAAGGTCCTTCTTCTTGCTATAAAGTTAACTTGGTCCGACAGGATGACGTGTCACTACAATTGTGCAGGGAGCACCATGCGCTGGCAAAAAAGGAGCATTCGTAGGATCAGGGTGCCTTGAATACTATTGTAAATGGTGCCACTGTGCACGAGTGTTACGGTGCACGCCTTTTAGTTGGCTTTAGTTAAATCATAGAAATTCTTGTTGATAACTGAAGCTTACTGCTCTTTAAAAAGCGGAATGCGGGTGGGAGGAGGGGGGTGCAGTGAGGGGGAGGTGAACTTTAAGAAACTTAATATCGCACTCATAAAAAGAACTCCAGTATATCTCACGATGAGGCTGCGTCGCGAGCATACGCAATTAATGGGGCTTTACCCCAACTCAGACTGATATGCCCGACTATATGATGCTGCAGATCATCTGGGGTACTGGGGCGGGGGGGAGTAGGGAGTATTCTGTAAGTGTCCACCTAGCGGACACTTACAGTGGCTGGGCTGGGGTCCGTGTCTGAAGGATACAGGCGCTCTCAGCCAATCAACACTTTAGCACCAGACGAAGAGGACATGTCCACTTGGTAGAGACTTGCAGCATCCCCCCCCCCCCCCGCTTCCCAAGTCTATATGGACATCATGCCTTATGAAACACGTGTTACCAGAAGAAGAAGGAACAGAGTCGCGGAAATGCGAGAAGTTCTCGCTTCTTATGAAGGAGATTCCCTGTTAGACAAGACAATTGCTAGCAGCGGACCATAAAAAATTCCCACGATGCTGGTGCAGACATACCCTTTTTTCACTGGGTACAAAGTTGACTATCTGGGCCATGATAGTCCACCAGTTTTCTTTGCAGCCCTCTTGCTCCTGGCCCATCAGGTCCTGGTCTTGAGGTCCCGATATGAACAGCGGGAACAGGAAGAAGCATAGCACCACCACCATCGCTGGAATCGTCAGCCTGAGAAAGGCCAAAGGTCAACAAGTTTTGCATGCGTACTACCAGCATAAATTAAAATGTGAACAGTTTCAAATGGCTCCGTACGCCTTTTACGGTTAATTAGTTGAGAGTGCAATATGGCCTCGCGGTGTATGCAATTAATATGCACTTGCTAAAAACTCAGCTTGTTAATCTGAACCATGTCAAATATGGATACATTGACAAGCGGTAAAACGCAAGTGCCTGTCATATACGTTATTTGGGGTACTGGGTAACGGGAAACAAGATATGACGAAGTATGGCTCACGGCATATCGAAGCCGCACATGGGAAGCTCCATAGCGAGTTAAGTGTCTCTTTAGCATTAGGCAATGACCGGATCCAGTCCTTGAATATCGTCACCGTTTTCGGTCAGTGCTTTTCACTAACTTTCCTTAGTCCAGTACACATCACTTTTATTGCGGTAACGACTGCGGTCGATCCAGGTTGTTGCATTGCGTTGCCATCGCCGTTACCATTTTCATAACGCAACCGTGATGGTATATCCCGCTACGACGTTATAGTTGCAAGAACATGCCTTCTTAGAACAGCCCTTTGGATAATCGGAATCAAGAGTCGCGATCAGGAGGCGTTGTCGGTGGCGTCACCTCGAGCCATTAGAATGATTTATAAATATTGTCACCGAGCGGCTTAGTGTGCCCAATACCCCGAATTCCTTTGTATACGGCTCTTGCGTTCTTTTGGACCCTTTTTTGCTTTTTTTTGTATACCTAGTCGACAGCGTCCCCTCACTTTGGATCACCTATCTACAAAACTCCCCATTTTTTCAATATATAGGTTGTCTTGTCTTAGACCAGACAGATTCGTTATTAAAGAGAAGGAGAAGTTGTGAGCGCAGCGAACGTGACATTTTTACAGACGAATTCTTAGCGCTAATAACGTGAGTTTCAGAAGCCTAATTAATAAAATTCAACAATGAGCTTTCTCATCAGTGCCTCAGGTGCAGTTGCTTAAATGACTGATGTGAAGGCAGTCACATTTTAATGCACCCTCATTTACTTTAAATCATGAAAGTTGAACCTAATTCGAGATATTCAGAATCAAATTTCAACGTAATATCCAGGCATTATCAGAATCGAGCACGCCGGGAGAGCACAAAATGCCGCCCAGTTATCATATCAGATGGAAACGCCCAGTGGTGACAGGCGCGAGGTCGCTTGAAACTGAACGCACGCTGAACGACTCGGCCAGCAACGGCACCTACTGGTACGGCGCGTTTTGCCTGGCAAGCATGTGTGGCTAGGACCTGCCCCGACAGGCTAGCACTCAAACTTCGTCCCGCACTTCCTTACGGGGTGTTGCTGCTTGACGCGCAGCGGGACACACCGGGTTTCCATGTTGCCTCGATTGAGCTACGGAATTGAACGGCGAATTATGTGCGATTTTCGAGGTATATAAAAAAGAAATGGATGTGCATTGACATGTGACTGCCTCCAAAGTTGACACGAAGACAACTGCCCCACAGGCATCAATAAAAGAATGTTATTAACTAATGTGTTTAATTAGTTTTCTGGAGCTCACGTTATTAGCGGCGAAGTATATGTCCACATCGCCTAGGTACGTACTAGTCGACAAAAATGCCACGTTGCTACGCTCATAACATTTTCGTAAAAATCTGGAGGGTAAAAAAAAAAACACATCCTCTAATATTCTGAACTGATCGTATCAATCATGCGTTATTTCAATGTGCTCGCGTTTCAGCTGAGCCGACATTACGTGCATAAGTGGCCAGAAGAAGTGCGCAACATCAACAACAACAAAAAAGCCCATTCGTCGGGGATTTGATGGCTCAGATGCCCGCAATAAGGCACACGGCGCAAACATCTTGCCACAGTTGTCCGAGACAAATAGCAGGCAAAAACAAGCGGTGATGTACGCAGGACACGCTCTATCCAAAAATTGAGAACCTACGGTTGCGCTGGGACTTCGCGTTTCGTTGTCTGCACGTGCACTAACTGCTCAGCCGTTACAGCCACACAGATGCAAAGCTCCTATGCGCGTGAAAATAAATATCTCTACTTTCTCCAACTAGCTCTAGAAATATCCTTCATCTCAAATCTCAAATTTTTCTGTCTCATCACCCACGCGGTAGCACAGTGGCTATGGCGCTGCGCTGCTCAGCACGAGGTCGCGGGCTCGATCACTGCCGCGGCGGCCGCATTCCGATGGGGGCGGAATGGAAAAACGCTCGTCTGCGTTGCATTGCGTGCACGCTGACAACCACAGGCGTTTCTGTTTCTTTATAATATTTCTAGCTGAAAAAGAAAGACTGGTTAAAATGCTTCCGCGTTAAGCGCGTGGAAGTCTGTGCGGCAGTCGAGAAAGCGCAAACCGCAGGCGCTATCAGCGATCTTGTGCAACAGACAAACTGCCAAACGCTAGCACCGACTGCTTATGGAAGACGCGAACCAAAACCAGGACATCCACGGCGCCGTCTGCGCAGAAATCAAGCCTCTATAATGTTCGAGAAAAAGAAAACAAGAAGACGTTGTCTAAGCACGGTTGTTTCAAGCGTGCGGGCAACTGCGCACGCCTGTTTTCATTTTAAACGGCCCGTAGCCCAGTTTAATGCATCGTGCACACCAGGACACGCGGCTATCGTGAGCGCCTCCGCGACCCGGCGTCCCCTCTGTGCTATAGTATGGCAGGGCGCAAACGACGTGCCTGCCAGCGATCAAGCTGCTCACACGGTTCTTATGTGAGCGAACAATTCGTTCGCCGCAGCGATGTGATAATTCATCACAGCAGAAGCGTTCCTACCATTTGAGTGATTGGGCAGGACTGATACTCTTGTTTTTTCTTTCATACAGCGCCGAGTGCAAATCAATTGAGCATGAAAGGAGTGATTGGCGTTTGGTCGTGCATGAACCGGCTTGCTCTCCATGAGGGCGGTGCTTGTCGGCGCAACTAAACGGTAATACAGTGCAGCACGTCAGTCACGCGCTGCACTGCTTCCGCTTTTCAGTCAACGAACAAAGCGCACCAGTGCACCGACAGCAACCGGTCCTGCCGTGCGCCGCTCTTCGCTTTTGATGTGAGCGGAGTAGTAAAACGTCGGTCTCGACGAGAACACATGGTCTATCGCCGTAAAAAGCGTGATGGAAGGTATAGTACACGCACACGGAGGACGTTTATTACTGCCCATGCATGGCTGCCCCCCTAAAGTATGTATAGCGGCTGGCACTCTGCATCGGTACAGTGTACGGGTGACGGTAAGACAGTATAAGGCTACGCTGCAAAGGGAAGCGCTGTCTGTCTCGCCATCTTCAACACCGCAGAGAGCATGCAAAACATTGCAGACTAAAATCAGTGAAACCTGAAAGCAAACGCCTCAACTTTCAAAGCATATTTTTTTTTATTGCTATAGAGCAGATAGGACAAACATAAGTGGTTGAAACAGCGTGGTACTCTGTACCGGCTATCTTCTGGCGTCTAATTGCACAGCTACTGCTTATTGTAACAGTCAAAGCTGGAATAGTGACATTGAAGGCTCCCTGGACGCCTTCAATATGAAATAATAGATCTTTTGTGTAGTACAACTGCAGCGAATGTACAGGTAGTTCCACTGTTAAAGGAAACATCTAAGCGTCTGGCTCTCATCTTTCAGGCGCTGCAGTTGGTGGTGCACGCGGAAGTGATGTCGATGCACTATGCAAATAGCTTCCTGCTATAGATATTTGAGCAGAGAAGGCAACTACATTACCACCAGGGTGGTAGGAGAAAGCATTTACTTCATCATCCTTAACAGCCCGCACCTGCATAACCCATTTCGAAACGCCGCTTCTGACCGCGGAGAACGAAAACTCCATGGGGCGGAATTATTTGTTAATACGCGTGAACATAATAAAGTAACTTTGAAAGAAGCAATTTTGGCTCCAGTAAGGAATAGGCACCTAATGCTATCAATTTTTCAGTATGACTTCACCTGCGACAAGGTCTGATGAAGCTTCTTCTTTTTTTTTTCAGTTGCAAAGTAGCACAATGTGTCTCAAGTACCTTTGTTACTGGTATGTACGTGACAACATATCAACTACGCAGATACCCTGAAAAAAGAATATTGAGTGGTTTTGTTACGCAGCTTGTCAAAGCTACAACAGGGTTGAGTTGAATTTGGAGCTACAGTTACCTCTCGCCCGACAAAAAAAGCAGCAACAGAACATTAAAAAAAAGAAAAAAGGGAAAGAGCACGTTACATGTACGCCGAACAAGCCCGCAAACAAGTTCATTTGTGCTTCACATTCAAACCTATTCTTACTCCTTGGAATATGTGTCTTCAGTGCGCGAGGCTAAATAGAGGACTTATTTCTTGAATAGGTGGCATTTGCAATTCAATGCGCTTGAACTCTCCGTGGTTGTCTGGAAGTTATTTGCGTTGGCTCAAAATTATACGGGACTGACTTAAATCAGAACGCCTCGTGCAAACGACAAGCAGACGAGAGAAGCTGCTGCGTATACCAAGTTCTACTGCTTTGTTTAGAATACACGAAAAAAAAAGAAAGGTAAGAGAGATAGGTATAAGGTAGAAGAGGTGTGCTCACTTTAGATACCGTCGCACTACGGCGAACACGTAGAGCGCGAGGAAGGGCCGCATGATGGTCTCGTCCTTGCTCTGCCGCATGAAGTAGGCCAACACGAAGCCGCTCATAAAGAAGAAGGTGGAAACGGCGTAGAAGGCACTGCCCAGCAGCTGCGCGTGCACCATGCTGTACAGGTCCATGATCCGGTAGCCGGAGTCTGGTTGCAGTAGAGAAAACGAGAGAGACCACTTCGTAGCTAAAGAGTGGTCACTGCAGCTCTGTCTCATGAACCGCCCAACTACTGTTCATCTTTCGGGACGAGCTACTCAGTGACCAAATAATTTCGTTAGTCCTTAAGTGAACGCCTTCTCCACTTTGCTCTGCTGAAATACTGGGAGGAGCCATGGCATTACAAAGATGGCATTGCAACGAAGGCTTAACAGCGAACGGAAATACAGAGGGCAACATTCACATGATTCCTCTCGTACGTGAGTGTCATTGGTGATTAGCCATCGCCGCGGTAATCGTGTCATTACAACGTCGATCGATATCATGAATGGATGGCGCCCGTGCGCAGACTAATGGGACGATGCTGTTACGCAAGAGACGTTTTTTTTTCTTCGTGCGGGCCAGAAACTGCAGAGTGATGCGCGTAGCACGCATTACCACACTGAATAGCACGCAAGTAACTTATTAATTAGCTGCGCTTCTATAATAGGTGGGTAAGGAAAAAAAATGTGTCAGCCTTTCCTTCGCTGATCACGTCACGTAATTGTAGTAAATAAAATAAAGACGTTTCACTGAGAAACACTGCAGTGCTATGTCGCGTGTTTGAATCTTGTTGTTGAAAAAGTTCTTAAAAGCAAGAAGTGCTCATTTACTGATCGAGGAGTGCTAGTAGTGCATCATGCATGCGCACCTATCGTATGCTCCCAGAAATCACGGTGCTGTAGGGCCACCAAAGGTAATTACACATGTTACTTTTACGCAAATCAGTGTAATAATTGCAGAACATTACTTTCATCAGTTTACTCGTTGATGCGCGTGGTAATTGATGCCAAGCGACATGAGAACACTGCCGGCACAACGCGATTACAAGTCGTAACGACGAAATGGCGTTACTTAGGTTACCATTCCTTTATTCTATAATTTTTGTTTTACCGACTGAATCGACACTGCCGGGGGTGAAATGCGAAAACACCCGTGTACTTAGATTTAGGTGCACGTTAAACATCCCCAGGTGGTCGAAATTTCCGCAGCCCTCCACTATGGCGTGCCTCATAATCAGAAAGGGGTTTTGGCACGTAAAACCTCATAATTTGAAATCGACACTGCCATATACATGCTCAATAGCACGCGCCTGTAAGAACTTCATCTCAACACGACTGGAGGAATTTGTCCCTTATGGAAAGAGCGATACATCACAGGTGTTGCGCCGGAAATAACAACAGATCTTACAACCCTCAATATGTAAAAAAAAGAAGAAGTAAATTAATTTTTTGCTCAGGCCGGGCTCGAGCGTCCGCCACCATGACATCCCTTCCGTACGGGGGGGAAAGCGCGTTCGCTACTGGTGTTTCCGGTGTTCTTTTTTTTTCTCTCTTCTTTGGCAGATGCTAGTGGGAGATCACAACAAAAATTGAATGCTGGGGTTTACGTGCCAAAACCACGATCTGATTATGAGACGCACAGTAGTGGGGGGCTCAGAATTAATTTTGACCCCCTGGGGTTCTTTAACGTGCACCCAATGCACGGTACTGCACGGGACTTGATCCTGCAATATCGTGTTTGGCAGGGCAACGCCATAGGCAGTACTCGGCCGGCCGCCACGGCGCTTGCTGCTCACAACAGTCCAAGGTGCATTTATAACGACAGCCGAGGAGCACTGATCGGAAAGGTGTGTGCATAGCGTGTGCTCACGGAGTGTCTGGAAGTTGGAGGTGTAGTAGCTGTGCCCGAGAATGATCCAGAGCATCATGAAGACCTTGACGCCGTAGACGAAGCGCACCGGCTTGCGGGGGCAGTTGGTGTCGAAGTGGGTGCTGATGAGGCGCCTCGTGTTGTGCACCAGGGAGAAGCACTTGACCACCTTCACCGGAACCACTGGACATCATTTGAAAGAGGCGTGAGAAAAGTCAGAGGGGAAACGCGGGTATCAATAAGGCACGTGCGTTCTGTAAGTTACTCGTTTCATACTGAGGACCTGAGCGTTAGACAGCCAGGCACTCGCGGCTCAGGACGCTTAGTGCGCAGCTGCTATTTGTAATGTCTGCCACGGGAATCACAAAGGCAGTGATGCAAAGAAAAGATCACAGCGCGGAATAGCACGCATCGGTGAACTACGGAGTGACGGAGCAGAGGTCACTCCGCTGGTCTTCTCTGGTGTGTCCTTCTGTGGTTGTCAGTAGCACTCAGCGCATCACAAGATAAAGGAACACTTTCTGCACATTTTACGACGCTATAAAGGTTGAAAGTCTTATAGCAAGGGGAGAAAAATCCCACTGAAATGATCCGTGCGTGTGCAAACACACTCGGTCACTTTCAATAAAATATCATCAAAGCCGATAAAAACTTACTAAGAAAGGGGTAGTGACCATTTCCCATGTACGCGTTTTAAGTTATGTCGTTTGCTCGCGTCATATGCTCAGGAGCACACCTTAATAACCATCGACCGTGGCACGCGTGGTTTAATGGCGAACTTGACCACGCAGTTTTGCTTTGAGCTAGCACTGCGCACTAGAATGGTGCGTACCAAATCAATACACAGTGACGTGAAAAGTAATTCACACGCCGAGATGCAATCCGTGATGCTTACCGTCATATTTCGGGTCCGATACTTTGTGGTTTGAGCAGCAAAAGAGACAGATTTCCACCAGGGTTGCGAGAAGCACGAGCCCCACGGAGCCACCCAGAGCACACCTACGGGGGACGATTGTACTTTAGAAAGCCTCCTCGTTCGAATGCACTACACGGCAAAACAAAGCATCCTGCATAAATTTTAAAGTATTTCCTTTTCCTATTTCTTGTTAGTAGGGCTCAGGATTATCAGAAGGATCTTGTAGCGTTTCTGTCTTGGATTTAAACTAAATTACTACACACAGCTTTCGCTAGGTACGTTTCCTAGTTAGCGCCAACGTCGCTAGATGAATCTAGAAAAACAATATCGTTATACGATCCTCACAGTACCTAACTTGTGTAGCCTACTAATTCATGGCAATTATCTGGAATTCCTTCTGTTGTCAGTTGCCGTATGCGTCGGCGCATACTTGAGTGAAGAAAAAAAATTCCCGGTTCTCCTTATTTTTTTAGAGCCTTTTTCGCAGTAGAATTCAGGCTTCGGAGGAAGATTAGCGAAAAACATAAATTGTAAACCTAAATTGTTGCATGACAATTGTACACGTGCATTCTAAGATCGTGGAAGTGCTAATTTTATTAAAGTTCGAGTTGTAATGCATTCACGCTCAACTATAATTTTAAAGATAGCATTGCATGAAAAGTATGTGAGCTTAAAAAATTTCCAATGGACAACAGCATTGGTTTGAAGGCTGACGCCTATGAATCGTCCGCTTAGTAGTTTTTGTTTGTTTGTTTAGTACAGCTATGTCGAATCCGTTTTACTTTAATTAGCAGAAACACTCAAACAAAACAAAATAACTTTTTTAGAGGTTCGTTATTTTGCAACGAAGGTTCTTTTTCATGCCAAGAAAACATACAGAAACACACACAAGATCACAGTCGACATGCACGATAGAAAAGGTGCGAGCGCTGTGGCGTACATAGTCAGAACAGAGCAAACACACTGTAAGCTGTGGTTAGAGCTACACATTCCCTACGTCAGTCAACACGCGGAATAGTTCGGCTCTTGGTTTCTTTGACATAGTTTTTTTACTTCTTACTGCCATCAGCAGAGAAGTGAGATCTTTATATCTGCGGAAGCCGACATCGAAGGACGCTTCAAGGCTAGGGGACGTCAATGTCGTAACAACCGCTACAGTATGAGAAGGCTGTGAAGCAGTAAATGAGGAAGTGTTGCTTCAGTAAGAGGTCACGTTTGGACATATAATTACATGGTGCCACAATTCGAGAGATAACCCGTCGCGTCAGTGCCAGGAGCGAACAGTAGTAACAAGAACAACGTCAAGTAAAAAGAGCTGTCGGCGTTTATTAATACGCGCGCTGGTGTTCTCTCCTAGTTCGTCCTAATTAGTACGGAAATACTCTAGCACTTATTGCCAAAAATGTCAGTATAATACGTTCTACGGAAAATGTTTTCCTGCTCTCGGTCTTCAGGGCTACATATTCCCCTCGCTGAAAAAAAAAGAAAAGAAAGACGTGTCACCACTTCGTCTGTTCTCGATTACGTCACAAAAGTCTTGCTACGTAATGAGCGTAAGCAAATGCAATGTGAGTGATCGGATCGAGGCATACAACAATTTCTGCTGTTACTTACGGCGTGCGCGCATACACACAAAAAGAAAGGGGGCGTGGAGGCGTACCCAGAAAACTTGTACGTAAGAGTGGTTCCTCAATGACCACCGTTCCATTAGTACGGCAACGAGACCATGGACGCAGCGATAGTCAATCACGGGCATCTAATGCGTAAGGTGAGTTGTGTAAGCACAGGCCCTGATGTTACAGTGCCATTGTAGAATTTCGCTGTTAAAATAACGCTGACATAAAGTCAAAAAGAACGCGATTTCTTTCCGCTCGTGTCTGTTTCTGTCTTTCACACTCTGTCCCTTCTGTCGCGTTGCTGAAGGCTAAAGGGTGCCACTGTCCGGCTTCCTTGCACGGGAGAACCATAACGTCCAAAAGCCTATCAGCCAAAAAAAACACAATAAAGAAGCGTGGCTTAGTTGAGCATGCCTACGTAATAATTACGAACGTTGCTCTCGCTGAAGTGAGTTGTCCTTGCAAAGTCCCAGGGCAGTTCTTTGTAAGAACTCTCGTCGTATTGCGTTCTTTTCACCCTCCGTCCTTAGCTGGCTCGAAGCCAAACCTACGCTATTACTAGCACCGGCCACTCGTGTGAAGAGATGATAAGGAATAAATAGGACGGGAGCAAAATAATCTTTTATAAAATAAGGTACGAAGTATGCATAGAATGTGCTCGTAGGGCTCGACGCCAGAAATAGTATAATAGAAAAAACCGTTGCGGGGACGCCAATATAATATAAGGATTCCTTTCGGTCTGCTCTATTCTTTTCTTATCATGCATTGTTTACGACCAACTTATCCTGTTGATAACGCTGGCGGAGCGTCGCCCGGTCCACTGACTGCGTGGGAAAAGAAGTAGCATTGGAATAGAACCGTTACTTTATCCCGGCCACGAATGTTCACTTTTAATGAATGAAAGTTTCGTGTAGCATTTCGTCAGATTATCTTTCTCTCGTGTCGATATGCCACTGCATATGAAACAGGCGTTTGAACCGACAACTTACAGAATTCCGATCTGGAGGTCTGACATTGTAAATGGTTCCTCGACTCTGCAGTTCTTCACGACAGCCCGGGCACCGTATTCTTGGACGACTGGAACGCGAAAAAAAAAAAGGTAATGGTGGAATACATTACAAATTCAGCAGCCCTTGTTGCAGGGCCACTTGTTGTAAAATTGGCAAAGAAACAACAACACCAAAAACAGGAGGTACAAGCGCAGGACTGACAACCACTGCTCGTCCAGACTTCTTGCCTTTTGACTGGTTGCTTCTCTGTTCGCATTTCAATAAGTTGCTTTCGAAATTAAAGCATAAATTTTATTTGATATCACGTAGGATATTACAGGACTTCTTTTACTGTCAAAAATAGAAACATCGCGTACGGCGCAGTCCTAAAACACGCTAACTCGAAGCCGAGAGTAAATTAGAATGTTCTGTGAAGTTATAGAGTTACCGTATTACGCTCTCGCCGACAAACGGGTTCTATTACATTACAAAAAAAAAAGAAGGAAAAACAGCGTATTCTCGCTTTCCCCGCTTATTATTTTTTTCTTTTTCTCAATGTCTTCTCAGCTTTATTTGATTGAAGCTGTGAGGACGAAAGGCAACTTGCTGTACTCGAACAAACCTTATGCGTCCTTTCGCATCTAACCGCTCCCTTACATATTTCGTGCAGCGTGCACGAAATATGTAAAGAGCGAATAAATATAATTGTGCACGTAATTATCACTCCGAGGAAAATAAGTTTCGCCAGTATTTCCTGGCGTACTTTTACTATCGGCTCAGGCAAGAAGGACTGATGGATTATGGAAGAAAAACAGAGTAAAATAAGAGCGATCGCAGGGCTGTTTTTTTTTCTTCTTTTCTCTTTTTTGCCTCACTTACTGGCTTGCTTGCTCACGCTACAGCTGCACAGAGTTGCTGTTTAAGAAAATAGTTGGTAAACGAAATAATGCTCACTTAGGTTCGCCATATGCGTGACGTCATGGGCGGTGCAGCCGGATGGAATACAGAGGCCGACTCGCACGTCAGAGCTGACGTAGCCACGTTCGCCTTTCTCCCATTTCAACACGCTTCGCCGTCCCTGCAATTCAAGTAATAATGAGAAAATGGACACTTTAAAAGCAGCTGAAAAACAAAAGTCCACAGCAAGAGCGATAAGGTAGGGCTTCGATTGTCGTTGATATGGAGTTCTCTTTTTCAGCGGTTTAAAATGGCTGTTTACAAAATTCAGCTCATTATCAGCAAGAAAAAAAGGATAAATCCACATTGGGTGCTTTACGTAGATCAAGATAACGCATACAGTTCTACATTAATTACCACATATGTTTCTGGTGCATACAGTGCAGGTCACAGGCACAGCGCGCACTAAGCGAAAAGCAGGCTTCCGACATAACTAAAATCAAGAGCAGTGTTGCACAGGGAGTTCACTAAGGTAACGACAGTTGTGCTCATTGCACAATATGAGCATGGGGTTTTCGCTTATCTGAAGCTTAACCTAGATTTCCTGACTCGCTGGCAGACTGCAACGTCGCGCTGTAAGTGGCTTTTTTGACAAGCTGGTCTAGAAATACAGTACTTACAAATACTTTAGTACAGATATTTTTTTTATCATCTGAGAATTAGCTGCTGTATTGTGTATGTCTGATGACTGGTCAACCGATTCATGGATCGATTAATCGACGAAAGAGGCCCAAACATGCAGGTAAGCGCGAGGGGAGCTGTTGTATGCGGCTCCAAATTATTGTTCAGAAATTAGGATTTACCCATGTGAACGTTAATCTCAGTGCATATCAGTTGTCCCATTCTGTCCACATCGTAATTCGGATAAAGCGGTGGGGAATCAATAACGCGAGCTTGTGGTCCAGAGTGCGAAACCATAGCTGCTGAGGCGAGCCTCGCCGATATTGCGTAATAATTCATCAAGCAGCATTAGCAGCTTTGGAGCAGCCCGTTCCATGCAGTGTAAATCTCTACATTAATTCTAGTTATTTATTTCGCTGCCCTATGCACAATTGGCTACGCGCTGAGCGCAATAAACTCAACGCCCTCATTCTAAAGGCAGTGAAGCGGGTCCTCGGCCTTTCGATCACCACTTCCGTGCAGAAACTCATCGAGCTCAGTGTTCACAACACGCTAGAGGAGATCGCCGAGGCTCAGGAGAGAATGCAGGTGACCCGAGTCACGACCGCCAAGGCGGGCCGCCACATTCTGCGCGAGCTCGTCTTTTTCTCCTCGACGACCAGGGATCCACCGAAGTTGACGCCGGTTCCCCGCGAGATCCGGAACTTCAGCACGATCCGAGAAACGTACATCCTGACCACAACAGAGGCAGTCGCCTTGCCCGGGCGACCGCCCTTCTCCAGCGCATAGACATCAAAGCGGACGACGTCACATTCGCGGACGTCGCCGCCTACCGCAAAAACCGAGCCTTCGCCGTGGTCGCGGTCTCATCCACGCAGCGGACCCTCAACTCCACTACGGTCCTCACCCGAGACCCCGAGGTGGCGCAGCAAGTCGGCATAGCCCTGTCCGTGCTCGACGGCAAACGGGAAGTGATCCACAGCGACTCCAGACCGGCCATCAAAGCCTTCGAACGTGGCGTCTCCGACCGCATCCTCCGTAACGCGGATCCGACCACCCTCAAGCCCCACACTATCATCTGGTTTCCCGCCCATCTCGGTCAGGTGCTGGGTGCCCCGCCCAACCTCAACGAGATCGCCCACGACGCATCGTGCGCGGCTACCGAGCGCGCCATCCCCGGGCAACGCCATCTCGTCGAGCTGGAGGAAAATCGAGTCGTGCTCATTACGTACATCGAAATTACGAAACACTTCTACCTGGAGCGCCGCATCTTTCTGCCATCACACCCCAACCTTATCAGGCTACAGGCGCTAATACTACGCTTACAGACGCACACGTATCCAAACCCTGCCAAATTACACGTTTTCTATCCCGACGCGTACACCAGTGACACGTGCCCCTGATGCGAAGATACGGCGACATTCGCACACATGCTCTGGGAATGTAGAAACGCTCTTCCTGGCTCTACCTCGGGCAAGTGGGACAAGTCCCTCAGAAGCTCACTACTCGCCGACCAGCAATGGGCCGTCCAGCAGGCCCGCGAAGCGGCCGCCAGGTACTCCCTACGTGGGAGACGCCCGCTACGCGCTAAGCACTGCCTGCAGGACCAGAATAAACTTTTCCAGTCCAGTCGCTCTGTTGATATCCTACACGAAGAATTCCTTCGTTTATAGGACGGAGTCAATCATTTTTTTTTCTCATTATGACTAAAGGCTGCTCATGCCAGACAAGGGTTAATTAACACGCATGAAAAGGGATGTTTACACCTCTTAAAGGTGCCGGCTACCCATATGCTGTTATGTATATGGGTTTGTTTTCTTTAATGAAATGGGGGAATAAAAAAAAGGAGATCTATTCACCTTATAGTGGTGACGGCAACTACTTTTCGCGCAGCCGTAATGGAGTAAAATATATGACGAAAAAAAATGGTTACATGTTCAGAAAAATCTAGCGCGAAGAGAGGCCCCGATATGGCCGGATATATATACAGGAGAGCATAGAATAAATACAAAATGTAATAAATAAGCTGCGCGGTGCACTATATACCAAGTCAGAAAGCGCTGAAATGTGATATGATGCATATGAGGTGCGTTTGTTCTTTATATTTATTTATTTATTTAGGACATATTGCAGTCCGAAGGCCAAGCAGGAGGGGCGATACAATTAACATAGTGAACGAAACCGAACAAGTTGTACGACAGAATATAGGAAGCATTACTACTCAACGACATGCATAGACTATCAAAGACGATTAAAATTACGTTAAAGACAAAAAAAATGACCAACTCCATAAAATAACTTTTATGGGCACAAATAAAACGTAGCGATTAAAAAGAAACGCAGTATCGGCCCTGCGCCTGCACCGCCCGAGGCTTTATAAGAAGAAAACGGGAGAAGAGAAGCTTATATAATTTATCGTCCCACATTTGCAACCTCTGATCTCAGTTCCGGGGGTCACCGCTACAGGCGCGCGGCCCAGTGCAGCGAGGTTCCCTTATCATCTCTATCGCTGCGAAGCAACGCAATAGCTTTTGTCTCGGGTTTAACGTCCTCATCAAACCGCTGAAGGCCTAGTTAATAAGAGCCACGCAGTTGATTAGTTTGCGCGACGAGCTCGGAGCGTCGTTTCGGGGCAACGTCGTCGCAGTGCAATCCGCGGAGACCTTCGTCGACCGTCGCTACGCCCTTGCTTTCTTCCTGCGCACGATTTCCCGGGGGCAATCGCTGGCACTAAAGAACTGGGCCAAGTTAGAAAACGAAAGGCACGCATTGCTTCTGCGTCTATCATTAAAGACACGTTTACTACGCGAACAGGCATTATGGCCCCCAGGTGAAAAATGGAAGTGTAATTTGCTCGTTATGTACCGATACGAGTGAAGAAAGCTCGGAGAGCAAACGCGATGGGGCACGCTCGTGAAGGCGGGAAAATTCGAAGCACTACAAGAACGGAAGGAAACAGCGAAGACAATTTTTAAGATAAGATTTAGTTTTTTAGAGAACACTCCACCATTCCACCACCACGCTCTTCTGACCACAGCCGACGGGATTGGCTACACCACTGGCAGCTGTGCACTGTGGCATAGGCATCATTATGGGTACTTTCTCGTGAGAAGAAAAAAAAAAGAAATTCTATTTTGTGAGTGAGGAGGACAGAAGGAACATTGATAATTTTGTTCTACCTTCCTTATGCCCTGTTGACTTGCTCCCCTTCCTTAAAAGCGCTGAACATAATAATAATATGAATTTGTAGTTTTCTACGAGCGCAGTGCCACGGCGTTGAACAAGTACAAAACGCTGTCTATTTACGTTCAGATCAGATAGGTTTTCCAAAACAGAGCATTTTTACTTTCAGTGGAATGTCTTTTCGAAGCTGGAGCACTTGAACTCTGAATACTTCCTTATTTTTTATTAGCCATTAAGAATTGGCGGTATCGTCTAAGCTCAAAAACTTGCTTATCGGTCCTTTAATTCATTACTCAAAATATCGACAATTGTGCGCAAACAACAACAAGAACAAAAAGGAAGAATAGCTCGTATACGACATCGCTGATTTCCAATTTAAGTGAGAGCCAAGTAAAACGTATCAGTAGATGTACAACGTATCAGTAGATGTACAACGTATCAGTAGGTGTGCAAAGTATCACGATATATGCAGGGACGAAGAAGGCGCTCAATGAAACGTCCAAAACGCAGAAAGTTCGCATTCATAAAAAAATTAAGTTGTATTATTAAAGTTACTCAACAAAAGTGTTTCACAAAAGGCTGTGCTTTTGAGCCTTATAACCAATGTAACGTAACATATGACGCATTGTTCCTTTTGCTCTGTTGTTCTCTTATATACTCCTAACTAACAACGTCGATTCTCGTACTGCCATCGCATATTATACACCTTATAGGGCAATTATTTTGTTAGGCTCGGAACTCTTGCCGCACAGTAACAACAAGCGCTGTTTCTGATCTCGGCCATCGTCCTATGGAGGCAGATGCAGAAGCCTTGGAAGTGAAGCCATAATACTCCCTGCACATCTTCCAATGAACGACTATACGCACTTTTGTCTAGAAAGATCCTGACATTTTCCGGACTGTAGAATTCTTGTAACCCACCTTGGCTATAGTCCAATCCAACATAAGCTGTCCAATCATGCCAGTGTTGCAGCTAACTCTTAATCATACACAAAGGCCCGCGTCCATATGTCTATAAAACTTTTCTTACGCAAGTGCCGTCCATGTGAAGTAAACAGACAATTAAGCGGGAAAGGAATAGGGGAATTTCACCACTTTTTTAATTGAAATCTAGGAATAATATGAAAGAAAAAATCAAAGTGGACGAAAAGATTAATTACCGCAGGTAGGAGCCGAACTTATGTCTTCCGCCTTATGCTATGTTCAGACTACGTTCGTAAGGCGCCGATTTTTCGTAACATACGTAAGCGGAAGCGCAACAAGCGTATGCGTCTAGTTCAGACTGCGAACGTAAAGGTACCAACGTGCGCAATTCTCGCAAAAATCGTGGGTGAGAGTGTTAAAGGGTCGGCAACATTTACGACTGTTATGTTACGACCGTTGCGACACAGCCAATGACCGATAAGCTTTCGGCTTTCAACAACCGGTGACGACACTTCCGTCCTCCCGTCTGCAGACAGCTCCGGGCGGGGGAAGTGCCATTCCGCCATTCCGTGGGCACGATTGGCTGTGTTCGTGAAAATTTTTGCAGTGCGCCTTGCGAGACTGTTTTCAGTTCATCTGGTTTATCCGCCGAGGAAATTGATGGCCGCAGATGCGTGCTCCGAACTTCGATGAGTGGTCTCATTAGGTTTTCAAGGAAGCGGAGCTGCTGGGGCGACATGCGCATGAAGTTATGAAACATCGCAGCGTCACCAACTCGGAGCTTGGCGAAAAGGTTGTGAAAATCGCCGTCCGCGGCCCTGTCGAGAAATGCTTGCCGTTCCCCAAACTCTTCTGCGTCGCCTTCGTCGTCTTTGGGCGATTGAATACATGACTATAAGTTTGTTTTGAGCGTGAATTTCTTCGATCTCGGCCAGCGCTCGCATGTTAGCAGGAACCATATTGGACCGCTGGTGACGTCGATTCTGCAGCTCCAAATTTGATTGGCCTGTTGTAAAAGCCGTAATTTAGGCAGCAGTAAATGTGAACAAAGGTGCCGGCTTAACTGTCGTAACGTGTTTTACAGCCGTTACGTTCGATACGCCAAAAGAGCTGTTACGCGCGTTACGACCGTAGTGTGAACATAGCATTACGCAAAAGAACGTTCGAAAAAACCGCGCGCGCGGACCGTGGCAAAGTGAGCGGCCCGCGGCTCTAGGCATCGGCTTCACAGCGCCTCAGCATCTTTGGCGGTGGCACCATCTGATGGCACACGGAAAGGAAGCACCGTCGTCCCTGATAAGCGACAGGCTCGACCTACGGTTGAGCGCGCTGCAATAAAATAGCGCACGAGCGCAGTCACGTGGTTTTATTTCATATTTCGTGGGCTTTCTTTAAACGCCGGAAAAAATCACCACGCAGCATGTACGTTGGCACAAAAAATTGGATCGGTCATTTTGAAGTTCCCTCTACAACGTAACGAAACGCACATGGCCCTAAAGGGGACATCAAAAATTTTGCATAATTGATCTTAGTTAATTACCTTATTAAGCGCAATATAAAAACCACATGACGGCAAATCATCTCATTGGTTTCATTCAGTTGCGGTTAACTACTTTTATTTAAATTCTTGGTTCAAGTTACGTGAAGCATCTTGTATATACAAGGTGTCCCAACTATCATGCACTAAGATTTAGCAATATGGAAAAGCCATGTAGCTGGGAAAAACCTAGGTAATGTTGTTTTCCGTTGCTTGGAGGTACTCAGATTATTTTTACCATTCCGCCTAATTCCGCCTTTGGAATTGTGCAGCAACGACACTCGCTTTTTCTTTTTGTTGTTGTTGTTGCTGCTGAACCTCTTCAAAAATCTAGTAGGTATGACTGGTCGAAGGTGCGTCGAAATGAAGATGCTTGGTTTTTTATCTTTCATTTCTTCTCTTGGTAGCGCTCACACCACTCAAAAACTCGCGTACACCTGAGTGCTTCCTCCATAAACATCGTTTGAAGCATTGCAAACCTTTCTGTGGCCGTTTTTCCAAAGAGGAATAAAAATCTAAACGAAATTCACTGTCCGTTACATTCACAAACGTCCTGATTTCGCAAGAGTGCCGCAGCAGCAGATGGAGCAACTGCAACAACAAACTCGTAAGACATTGCACGGTAGCGTCGGCTTCGATACTGACTTGTGAAATGTCCACTTACGCCCACCCAGCAGGAGAACATAGCAACACGATTACGAATAGCTCCACGAATTTTTTTCCTTTGTTTTGCCGGGTGATCTTGTACGCTAACATGGCACCAATGCTACCAAAGCGGAGGCTTTCACTATGCAATGAGCGAGAAGTACCGCCTGCCAATCACATCGCCGCGACGATCGTCTCGCTATCGCACCGATCGCTGCCATTAGTGGCGAGTGCCCGAGTGCGGGCCGCTGAGGAAGCGCTCTGAAAAGAAATTTCCCAAATAGGGGTCCAGATTAGTGGCAGCTGAACCAATGCAGATGACAATAGAACCACCACGCCCCTCCCCTTGATGTGTTTTTTTTTTTTCACGAGGAACGTTTGGCCGGAATAGATAGATCCTGCATGGTGCAACGTTTACCGTTGGAACAAGGAAATGCGAAATGCCGCCGACAAACGCGTAGACGAGAATCTAGCCCTTCACGGTGTGGCCCTGGGATTGTTGCTAGCAGCCATGCGTATATGTGTCGTGCAAGACGTAACGGAGCTTCCAGAAGGCGATGAAACGACCCGAAACAGTCTTGGTTTGCGCACCCGACTTTCTCATGATAACCTCTACTCACTCATACACAAGCAGCTATGCAACGTGTCTGAGGTGCGCAGCTCACACGGATTCCGTTTCTAATATGCTCGATGTGGCCACACAGGGCTGTTTGTTTACTTAAACCTACTCATTTGGTTATTCCCCAGTGCAAATGTGGAATGTCGAACAATGACTAATATATCTTAGCACAACGCACGGAATGCAGTACACATATAAAAATTAAAAATGGCTAGACGCGCTCGGTGGCGACTCCTTCCCATATTAAACAAACGTAACTTTTTTTACACCTAACACACCTAACTGCTTTGCGCCGGGACAGTAAAATACATTCCAATTTTAGAGAGCAGAGTACCACGCCAAGAATGTCGCGCTTACTATGCCAAATTTCCCCTCTGGAGTTGTCGTGTTCTCCTTGGCAACTGCGAAGATTCCCGATATCTCTGCCGCCAGCACTAAGTGGTACGGTGTTTCCGCTATTTGAGTGCTAAAGGCTATTCCCCTCTGACTAACTGCCGGACAACTCCAACATACGTGACAAGGCCTCACCCGGGAGTCTCAAATGACTCTATAGCATTGAATACGCGTTAAAAGAACAATGCATCTGCGTCTGTTAACATGCAGATGCTCGCACTCACACGACACTCCGATCCTCCTAGCGGCAACCATGCTGTACGTAAAACACACAGTGGTTGAAAACTATAGTAAGTACTGATCTTCTAGCACCTGAATAACGAATTATATTCCTATTGCTGCGATTTCGTTTTACATCAGGTATGTTTACCAAGTTCTTGTTTTCGTTTTTTCTTGAATGCGAACAATCGGCACGTCTGACTTTCCGCTTTGAGTTTTTATTGTTTGTGCAACAGCGATACGTTGTGCAGCCTTAAGAAACGCTTGGTTTGGTCATTTCTGTCTCTTTGTTTTTGTTATTTCTCAAGAAAACCGAATGTCTACGCTGCCTTACGTTTTTTTCCACGGTCGGTGTTATTGCCTTGAAAGCTTGAATTAACCTGTGGCTCCTTTAATTTTCTTCTCGTTTCTCCAACGTGCTTTTATAACAACTAACAGCCTTCTTTACGGCAGTGTGCGGGATACTGCTATCTGAGTCTCGTGAGCCTTCCCATAGCGAGGGCGTTCCCGTTCTCTGTACGGGAATGCTGCATGTATCCACGGTCATGCTGCATCCACGGTCATCTGTATCCACGGTCATGCTGCATGTATCCATGCTGCACGTATCCACGGTCGCATACCTGCATTTCCCCGATGGCCTTGAACTGCTCGGAGGTGCGGTTGTAGTAGAGTGGCGGCGGCCGGAAGAAGAGCGAGCAGTATCGTCCCTGAATCTCCAGTTCGCCATCGCTGCCCACCGACTTGGTGCGCAGACACTGCTCGTAGCTGCCCAGGTTACTCAGGGAGCCCTCGAAGAGGTTCGCTGGGATCAGTCCCGATGAGGTGATCACTGCGACGACAAAAAGAAACGACATTGCTCAATCTCCAGGGCCTACAGTAGCACAGACCGCGGCCACAAGAAATAATTTTACACGTGAAACGGTGCTATATAGAGCAGCCCGCCACGCGGAGGTTCTGCACAATGCCCCGGTTTCAAACCTCGGCCTCAGTGGCCGCCATTTGGCCTGCCGCTGGCAGGGTGAGCGGTATAGACGGGAGCACAACGAGTGAAGGGAAAAAAAAGAAAAGAAAAAAAAAAACATGGTATCCACTGAACGTCGAAAACGTCGACGAAAGTACAAAGTTAAACTGATACTGTACGCTTTGCATCACAAGATTGTGACCCTAAAATGAAAACTATACAGCTCAGGGCATCCAATCAGAAATGTCCCTGTCCCTCCGCTACGCTTCTGGAACTCCTCGTCTAAGCATCGCCTGTTCAGCCTCGAGCACAGTCTCCAGATCCAGAGCAGGCCTTGTAGGTTCCACTCCAGTGCCTTATTACTGCGAAACGGAGTGTAGAATCACGTTGCGCCTTTGGAAAAGGAATGTCCTTGCGAGCTAAAATACTGATTTGTCTATCATGTCAGCAGTGACGCTGATGGATTACAGTGTAACAAACAAACAAACAAACAAACAAACAAACAAACAAACAAACAAACAAACAAATATAGTCGCGAATAGTAATGTCAAATGAAAAAAAAACCGTCGATGGAAAGAAGATAGCAAAACATTCGTTTGTTTACTTGTTTATGGTCATGAATTCGTTGCGATACCGACGCATCCATGCATTAGTGCTTCTGCAGGATCGTCTTATCTTCGTGTGGACATATTATGTGAGAAGAATATGATGCGCCAAGTGTTCATGTGTTCATTACTTTTCTGTCATGAAACGCACAAGAGCTTTGTGCCGGAAATGTGCGCACTTGATAAACTAGCGATTGGGTGCTTGGCCTTCTGAAAACTGAAATCACGTGAATTACTGCTGTTTGCGAAGTCGACAGACCTCAGTGAATGACTGCAGTTTTCATGTGGACCCCCGGACGAAGCAACACCTTTAGTGCTCTTTCTTTTTATCCCCTAACACCATATTTTCCTGTGTAGGGTAACAAACCAGAGGTGCGTCTGGTTGAATTACCTGCCTTTCTCTCACTTATGTTTCTCAAACTTACACGACAATGTCAAAGGGGGAACGCCACTGTCAAAGCCAATAAACGCCAATGTCAAGACGCTCGTCCCGTCCATATCGTCTTTGTGGTCCCATGTTTTGCATTTCACTTTTTAGCAGTTTTTTCGCAAATAGCAGTTTACCTCTTGGCTATTGCGAGACGCAGCTATTTAGAGACCCACCGCAGCAGCTTAGTGGCTAGGGAGTTGCGCTGTTGAGCTCGAGGTATATAGCTGGTGCGATGCCAGCCGCGGCGGCAGCATTTCGATGAGGGCGATATGCATAAACGCTCGTGCGCTTAGAGTTGTATGCGTGTTAAAGAACTCCAGGTGGTCAAAGTTAATGCAAAGTTCCACACTATGGCTGGCCTGATAATCATGCACATTCGGGTTTTGGCACGCGATATGCCAGAACTGCAACGTATTTGAAGCCATACATGCTCTTGCAATCCACATTGGCTAAACAGAATACTTAATTACTTGCTTAATTTATGCGCAAACACCGGGCCGCAGCGTGTTACCACGGTGGAACCTTGGATTATTTGGTCAGATATCAGGGCGGATGAAACAGTGCGAAAAACAATGACAGTGAGAAAGAGGTATGGGCATATACAGGTATACACAGGCACATGGTGCTTCTGCGCGTTTTTCTGTTACGTCTTCCATCATCTGTCCTGGTGCACCGAACAGATTAGCCCCTTTTAATAATAATAATAATATTTGGGGTTTTACGTGCCAAAACCACTTTCTGATTATGAGGCACGCCGTAGTGGAGGACTCCGGAAATTTTGACCACCTGGGGTTCTTTAACGTGCGCCTAAATCTAAGCACACGGGTGTTTTCGCATTTCGCCCCCATCGAAATGCGGCCGCCGTGGCCGGGGCCCCTTTTTTTTACTGAGAAGAGCAGTTATGTAATCTATACGGAATGGGCTTTACGCGTCCGTCCATTCGCAGGAATTGCGAACGGTCTTCATACAACATAAAAAAGTGGACGGTGGTCCTTATGCTTCCTTATCCTTCAAGGTCCTTCAAGTCCTTATCTTCCTCAAGCCGAGCGCGCTATAACTACTATAACGCTACGCCCGCTTTCTGTGCCACGATCAACAGTTATAAGTTTCGAATGGACTGAACGTATCCGTCCCCGGCTAAGTAGATTTCTCGGACTGCCCATAACGATGCGGAACAGGAAGAAAAGAACTTGGTCACTGCGGGGTACTGGGCGTGAGGCCAAGGACGGGTATATATATATATATATATATACATTGATTTATTTGTTTTATTTTACGCCTACTAATGTGTGTGAATAGAGCGTGCACCGAGTACTTTCGTTTTGTTTCAGTGCCCTGCTCCCTGCAGATCTCATATTTATATTCCTGTCTCTTTTTTTGGTTCCTATTTTCATTGTTTTTTGTTGGCTGTTGTCAATAGGATAATTGATGGTTTTTTAAGTGTCATACAAATGCCTGATGTATGTTTTCTTGCTCTGTATTAAGAATGGTGGGTTATGTTACTTTTCATTGCATGATACGTGGTTTCTTTTCATTTTTTGCCTCCTCATTGCTGTTTGTGTTTCTCTTGTGTGTCAGTGCCTGTTAACAATGGTTCTTCATATCTTGCGTTATCCGCGATATTACATCGTGTTAAACGCTGTCTGTCGGCTCTGCCCTTCAAGCCCAATGCGGCTTTGGCAGGCCTATTATGTATTAGTGTTGGCGGAATTCCTGTGTCAATAAAGTATTATATATATGTATATATATAATGAACAAGAAGAAAGGAGGCTAACCGAAGGGAACGCTTTTTATTGCTCCTATCATATGAAGCCAACAAACAATCGCCCTAAGGACAACTAAGGGAAACGTAGACGTACTTACTAATTGCATTACAGAAATGATAGATTAATGGCAATGAAAGTGGATGAAAGCACAACTTGCCGCATGTGGGGAACGATACCACTTCGCATTACGCTTGCGATCGTTCCCCGCCTGCGGCAAGTTGCGCTTTCATCCACTTTCCTTGCCATTAATCTATCATTTCTTTAATTCAATTAGTAATTACAACTACTTTTCCCTTAGTTGTCCTTAGTGTCATAGTTTGCTGACTTCCTATATATATATATATATATATATATATATATATATATATATATATATATACACTTCCTGCTGACTTGCGCTATCATCAGTGCGGCGAGGCGCACTGTGGAAAAAGAAGACGCCTGCCCTCGGACTGGAAGATGGGGAACCGCAGCTGGAGCCTTCCCTTTTATTGGCCGAGCCTTAAACTGCAGAAGCCCGAAAAGTAGTGCGGGAGTGCATGTATGCACTTCGAAAACGCCAGTGGTAAGATTGTAGGTTAAAAGCGCTGATATCGCCAAGACAAAAGGGACAGCTATTCAGTGCGCTCAGTTATGGTCACGCAGCGACTGGCTTTCGTTGTGCATAGTATTGTGATATTCCAACGCATCATGAGCTTTGTCTTCATATGATTCGTTACTCGTGTCAGATGGAGAACCTACAGAACGTATTTTTTAAAACAAAATGATTCATGTATACTATACCAATGAAAAAAAAAAACATTATGCAGATCCCAGGCACTGTGGTAACCTGTGTTAGGTGAAGCATATTGTAACTGGCTATGTAGCATCGTTTGACCTTCTGCAAACCATTTCCAGATGTTTGCGTAAAGCTAGCGATTGTGTGTGACGCGAGTGTCTGACGACAACAGCTAGGCGACCACGATAGTATGGCGGTGATGGTGACGTCATGACCACTGATTTATTGTACTCTGGCGAAGAAACGTTGCAACCTGTTTCTGACGACATGGGCCGATCTCAAAGACAGTACAATATGGGGAAAACCGGCGCGCCCTCCCATTTAGAAGCAACTTGTTGCTATGCGACCTGACGTACGCGAAGGACAATGGTAAGGTAGTACGTACTCTCACTTTCTTAAGGAAATTGTTGCCGTGCGACATGCCACACGCGTCGCTCGCCTCCAAGTGCTAGTCGGCGTTAGCACGCGCGGAACAAGCATTCGTCTGGGGCCTAATGGGTATAACATCAGGTTTTGTGATGGGGCACCCTGGTTCTAGTCGTCGGACATATAGTTCCTTCCTTTTTAATTGATTGAAGAGGACCGAAAGGAAGAGAGGCAGGAACCTACGTGCTTACCTATACCCATCGCAGAGTGAACGCCTCGTACGAGGCAACGCATCAAAAGTGGTGAGAATAGGTTTTCAGAGTTGTCGACAAGTTCACATATGTACTATATTCACACCGAAGTTCAAATCAGGGTCCACAGTATCGAGGGCAGACGTTGTCGCCCTGTCAGGTGACAATTTCAGTAACGATCTTAACGGATATATCTTCCGCAGGATGCTTCGTACATAGTGGCCAAAGGCAGAATAATGCGCTGGTCACCACGTTCACGAGCAATTTTGTTCTTTTACTGGCTTAATTTCTAAACAAAGCGCACAGCCTTGGAGGCCATTGAAATAACACTTCGTGACCGCAATAACATTTCGTGGCAGTAACTTTGTGTAGCGTATTGAGCGCTTCCTGCCCCGGCTTCATCAGACTTTTTGTGACGGCATCTATATACCGAAGGTGGTAGTTACAAATTGCGAAGTCGACGACGTCAGTTCACTTACGAATTAGCGCCGTCTCTATCTGTAGATTATAATTGCTAGCCTCAGGCTCTTCGCTACGTTCACTGGAATAAAGCCAGTTCTAAGCAGAAAGCGAGACGCGTCCCTTTTCATTCAATAAAAAAAATAAAAAAAAGAACTCTACGACCGACGGTGCGGAAACATTTTGGTCTCTTTCCGTGATAAAACGTGTCAAGTAGTTTCGTGGGGGAATTTTCCTCTTCGCGTAACAGACATCGCAGATAAAGTGATCCTGATCGCGAATAAACGACATATTTGTGGCAGCGCGCAACCGAAGCCGTCATTTCCGGTTCCTTCGTCCCGTTGTTCTAATCAGCCACTTTTCTGAGTGTCTCCGGACCGAGGCACGGAATAAGCTTCTTCGTTCCCGCGGCGGCTGGGCTTCCTGCGTGCGGTGAATGATATTCGATCGGCTTCTTTCCTTGATGATTTCCGCTCCGCGCAGGATAAACGGGTCTTGCCTTCGGCCAGGACACGCTTTAGTTTTGAAACAAGATCGTTCGCAAGCCATCGGCAATTAATCTGGTAAATAAAAACAAACGTTGGAATACGGTGAACTAATGTTGCGTCTGTGCGCACTTGTAGGAATGGCTGCAGTGGAGCGAAATTCGAAAGACGGCACTTATAAAGGGCAATATATTGCTAAAATTTTCCCAGCTGCATTTTTGTCCGATTTATCTCGCACGTTTGCAAACTTTTTATCATTACTTGCATAGTAAAGTTATATTCCTTAAACCAGGTTATATACGGCGACATCTTAGTGTACTGCGGTGATCTAGAAGTGCTGCAGGCTGGGAGAGGTACTCCTTTTTGTAATCAGGTTTTGTGTGCATGAGGGGATTTTCGCAGCGTCAATACTTTTTTCTGCCCCGTCGAGCAACTGTGTCCAAAATGTCTAAATGCATGCAGATCACAGAAAGCTCCTATTACTGATTTAACTTCTAGTGCGTGAGTGCACTTAAGTTTAACGAAATAAGTGCCGTCCAAGGCATTGCGCAAAATAATAAAAACTAAATAAAATGTAAGCAGTCCCCCAAGCATTACAAGAGTGTTGTTATGTTCCGTTCTTTCAAGAAAGTGCTGGATTTTGCTAGCATGACTTCGCACGCAATGCATACGACAGCTACACATAGCCTCAGTACAGCCGCAATGACGTAAGCAAACTTAATCATGTTAATTAGTTCTCACCGACGGCACGGCTGTTTGCTCACGAGGTTGAACAGGCGAATTTCCTTCCACTTCACATAGGCGGCAGTATTTCAACGTAAAACCATGTATAAATGTTTATCGTTCTTTTTTAATGCGAAATTGCCACTGGGCCCACTGATGCGAAAATGTCGGCGTATGCTATCTGCAGGAAGGAAACGGCGCCTAGTTTCCCATTGGCCATGACGTCATGGCACGATCGCGCCTCGACGGAGCTGAGCGGGCGAAAGGGTACGCCTGCGCCGATAGCGCGCCAGTTGTTGCGTAAGGGGAAAGGGCATCGCCGCGACGCCACGTCACCCTCACTCTCGCTCTCGAAAGCATGTGTTATCCACGCGTTCCTTGCATGCGCACGCTTTCGCCTGTGTTCTAGCTAACTGCGCCTCGGTAAGGCCAAACCAAAACGCACCAAGCGTCTCAACACGCTCGCTTGCCCGAGGGCAGTTCATAACTCGAAGGACCGCTCACCGGCGTTCAATTGGACATTAATGTTTTCGGGTTAACAACTCATAAGAAGTGCTTAGGTGTCCTCGGATTTAGTTACGGAATGCTGAACCTATTCGCGGTGTAAGAAGACGGCAAATTGGCCATACCTCAGTTGTACATTCGTGACAGCCTAGTTTAAAAGAACACGCACATTGGTTATTACAGTCGTGTGCTCTTTACATTGCGGCGTTGTGTATACTTTGTCTATAAATGTCAGGTAACTAAATATATATTCAAAAAAGTTAATTGAACTGAATACAATTAGGCTGCGTATAGTACTCAGACTCTCAGAGTAACGTACATATGCACGTTGTACACATTGTTGCAGGGCACGTGTGTTCGCTTCTGCACACGTTGTTGTGCAGATTGAGCCGCACAGTAACGCACGGGTGCATCCCGGGCACGGCGGCCGCATTTCGATGGAGGCGAAATACGAAAACACCCATTTACTTAGGTTAGGTGCATGTTAAGGCCTGTCCGTGTCTGTCATTCTGTTGTCCACGTCTTACTTTTTGCGCCTGAAACCATTTCTAAAAGTCATGTACCAACAAGCCCGACAGCAGACGTTAGTAAACTACCGCGGCCGTCACGGGGGGCTGCGACGAGCCATTTCGCTCCGCGACACTCAACTTATGGTCAGGGCTTTACCCTCTTGGCTTCTCCGCTGTGTAGCTTCCAGCACGTTAGTGCAGACGAAAAGAGAGAGAAAGCCGGGTATCGGTGCTAAAACTCCATTTATAGCTGAAGCATTCGAAAAAAATTATGCGGCGTGATATTCGAAGGACGACGTACTTTAACAGTGAGTGGATTCTATTATTAACTAGAAAAGCGTTTCAGGGCCCCTTTAACTATTTTACTGCGACAGCAGGCGATTCACAGCGGAAACTGCCATTTTCGAATATGTTTATCTTCGTAGGCCGTTCATAGCCCTTTGAAAAGTCGGCCCTTCCCCAACCACATGGGCTCTTCCTGTGGAGGACTTTACCAATTGGTTGGTAAATTTGATAACGACGCCATCACAAGCCTAGATGAATTAAGAAATCTTTTCATAACATTGGGTCTGTGGTTGCAGATGACGTTTTCCCCCGTCTTGACATCATGAAGGCAGAGGAAATTGATTGCGAAACCAAAAGTAGTTCCCCATTTTACAAATGCATGAGCGCGCTGACGATAGAAATAGAGGTTGGCAGTGCATCTGCTCGGGCGTCTTCACGTGTAGGCCACCGCGTTCCAGCTTTGGTGGAGATGTCGAACGATTGTACGATCCAGACCGAATAGCGCATTGAGTCTGACGATTATATTGTTACGGGGATGTTGGGAGTATAGAAAGACTGTATTAACAATATATATACAAGATGAGTCACAGTAGTTAAGATGGCCGACCACCTACAACACGCAGCAGCCACCGTCTCGCGATCTTCTTCCTCTCTCTTCTTTCATCTTTCCGCAACAATATCAACCAACGCAAATCAGCAGAAAATGAGCGACTGTTTATGTCCCCCCATCTTCTTGCAAAATTATTTCGGTAAGCTAAAAATAATGAATGCAAGAATTAAGAAACTGAGCAGTCAAAATCGGTCATGAGCCCAGACACCTGCGTGTATCGAACACTAAAGGTGCGTCTGCACTAGCAGGAAATACGCGCGCGACATTCCGCAAGCGATAGAACGCGTGCCGCACGAACAGGCGACAGGCAAGATTTTGTTGTCGCGAAACGAATGAGTTTCAGAGCTATTTGTTGCGGCCTGACGCTCGCCGCCGATCGGGAAGAGCAATGAGTAGCGGCAGAGTCATTCACGTGGGCAAAAAGACGTGGGCTGACCCCGTAAAATACTACGTGACTTCTCCACACTTTTTCTCCTAGCACGCGGACTGGGAGGGACTCTCAGTTTTTAACGTGCAAGTGTAAGCGCCCCGTATGTGCCCGTATGTTAAATCGGAGTCGGACTACGCCGAGCTAGGAGTGGCAAGCGACAGCCGGAGGAGGAGAATACTTGGAGTTGAAACGCTTATAGAGGTCCCAAGCGCTAACACAGAAAAAAGTTTCGAATTTCCGGAACGCCACCAATAACTTCACCCACATCTAATTATGCCCCCTCCCCCTCCAAATCGTGTCCTCAGCATTCCAATATCCTGTCCAAATTTACTTGCGCTAGCTTTAGAGGTGCTTTCAGTTATTTTCCGTGGATGTTAGGATGTCCGTGGATGTTATTACAACCAGGCTTGAAATGCGATGAAATGTTAGCGCACACATTGGAGAAGGAAAACAGGAAATAGGGAAACAGGGTAAAAATAGACAGCTACATTTTCGATTCGTTGTAGGGTTTGAACCAAGAACCAATACAAACCAAAGCAACCAATGCAATGTAGCGATTCCTTTCGATCGATTGACGTTCCTCTCTTATCATCCACTGCTCGAGACCGGCCGATCATGGTGAGAACGTAGGCTTACCGCCGTTCGATCCACTAACAAATTCCTTGCATTATCCAGGCCCTAACTTCCGGCCACTATGGCCACCGCCCTGATGTGCTTTGAGCAGCGTTAGGTTAGTCTGTCACTGTCGCATAGCACAACTGGCGACAATACCTCATTCATTTCGCCGAGTGCAATCTTATAAGCTGCCTGCTACTTGTATAACCTCGCGGTGAGTCTATTATAAACGTCAAAAGGTCGTTATTAATAATCTCACCATGATATTTCTTATGCTAACCTGGTGCTGAGGTTATATATTATATACGTTAATAAAGAAGGG
Source organism: Dermacentor albipictus (assembly GCF_038994185.2). Classification (NCBI taxonomy): domain Eukaryota; kingdom Metazoa; phylum Arthropoda; class Arachnida; order Ixodida; family Ixodidae; genus Dermacentor; species Dermacentor albipictus. The sequence continues at coordinate 50,503,470 of NC_091821.1, forward strand.
CAGACGAACGCAACGGCGAAAAAATATTTGAAAAAGGAGAGCACAAACCTGGCTTTCCTTGATTCATATTTCCCGTTAAACCACGAATGCTTCCAAGCGCGGATACCGTAGCTAAGCGTTTTGGTAATTCCCTGCAGCAGAGCATTTCGCCACATTATGATAAAACGACTGCTGTGCAGAGCACAGTCTGGTCCCCGCGAGCATGCCTTCGTTTGCCCTACAAGGTGCACTCGTCCGTCGGTACACTTCCGAGAAGTGCACGAATCGCAGCGCGCGCGCGTCGTCACGCCGTTCGCGCTTATCCGCATTGCCGACGCTTTACTCGGATCATTATTGTCGGCGTATTCTTACAAGCTAACATACCTTATTGCGCATGCATAAATAGCTGATTACCGGGAATGAACATTGCCACCAGCACCTTTTGAGTGTAGGCTTTACTGTTTCACTCTCTGGATTTTCGATGTAACGAGGTCTGACCGCATTCGTGCTTCGCACGTTGATTCGTTACATGTAACACCTTATACGGCGTGTGTGGGTGTGTGTGTGTGTTTAGGGGGAATTAAGCTGCTGGGGCCGCTCGACCACAGCCTTCGTCGTTTCGGTGGCCGTCCATGACAAAAGCAGGGCTGCACTCGAACACTCGCGCATATATGGACTGCGGCAATTAGTCCCCGCCTAACCCTTCGAACGCAACGCGTTGAGACACGCACACACACACACGCACGCGTTCGCGCCCAAGCCCCATTTCCCTGCTACTTGATCATTCCGGAGGCGTCGCACAATCCAGCCCGATTCGGCGGACGACGGCGCGTGTGGGGCTCCTCGCAACTTGCGAGAAACAGAAACGAGCGGCTCGCTGCAGTAAGCCGGCTGCACGCAGTCTCGCGACTGCCTCGCCGATCCGGGGCACAATGGCGCGTCAAGACGCACGCGAAAAATGCTCGCAGGGTGGGGACGCCCGTCGGCCTCCGTCCTGTAATAGTTTTGCCGATAATTGAAGTGTGCCCGGAAACGAAAGGTGGAGAGAGGAAAGGTGCTCGAGGAATGCGATCGCAGTTGTTAGCTCACTTTACAGAGCGAGAAAAAAAAAAAAAAGATTGAGCTGCTTTGTGTCGGGTGGTACGAACCAGACAGGGAGAGGGAAATGCAATGATGAAAAACAAACAAAAACAATCTCCTAAGTCGGTTGCCAACTGTCACTCTACTCTAGTCAGTGCTTCTATTATTTTCATGTTTTTTTGTCCCGTACACGAAGCGAGTGATGCGGACACTCTCTCCATCAGCGAAGAATTGAAACGCCCGCAGAATCACGCAGTGTAAATTTAAATGAAGCGCATGCGGAACACTTGAGTGTTTTGATTTTGCCAGCGTTATAATTAATGTCAAAACTGGCCTGATACGATGCTTAGAGAGAGAGAGGGGGGAGGAAGGAAAGGCAGGGATGTTAACTAGACTTTGTCCAGTTTGCCACCCTACAGGTGGGGAGGAGGCGAGTGAAAAAAACAAACAGAGAGAAGACACGAATCTATCTGCAGCAAGAAAAATAGGAGGATAACGCGAACAGGCCATGTTGTTTTTTCTCATGATCTTTCTGTGGAATGTATGCTTACACCGCATTCCTTCTTCCGAATGCGAAAACACCCGTGTACTTAGATTTAGGTGCATGTTAAAGAACCCCACGTGGACCAAATTTCCGGAGTCTCCCGCTACGGCGAGCCTCATAATCAGAAAGTGGTTTTGGCACGTAAAACCCAATAAAAAGAAAAGAGAAGCATTACTCCGCCGACCTTGACTTCATACTATAGACAAGCATATTTGGTTTTGTATACTAAGTCGACGTAAGTGCTGCACACGTCGCAGCATGCACAAATAAAAATCGAAAGTTGTTGCGGAATTGCGTCACCGCCGTAGCTTATGGCAGCTGTAGTGTTTGCAGATTTCCAAAACAAACCCGGCTAAGTGTTGAATAGTGCTCGCTCGAAGAAGCCCTTCAACTTATTTGAATGTAAAGGTGGACGAAATCAAAAATAAGTTGCCGCATATGTTGTCAGATTTCTATAACTTCAGACGTTTCGTTCGAGCGTACTGCAAGCCATAATTTATCTTACCCTCATTTCAAAAAGCCTTGTGATGCCGCAGCAGTTATAAAGTTTACTGCCGGAACAAGCGGGCACAAAATGTAGTAATAAAAGCCAATTACAGCTGTTTCACCCCCTTGTTCTCGTAACACAACTTTACATCTGTCTTGTGCCGCCTTACTATCAATACTAAAGCATTCAGAAAATACTAGTCAAATATACCATTAGTAATTTGGTGCCGTTCTCGGGACAAGAGAATTCTGCCTTCCGATAGCGAATGGCCCGAAGTTCCTTTTTTGCATCCCTTGATGTACGCAAATATATGACGACGCAACTGGCTCTTGCGAGCAATGCCGGTCACTAAATTTTAATCGCGATCTTTGCAGACCAATTCGCAGGTACAGTTGCAAAGGTTTTCCTTGCTGTCATTCTGTTACATCTAAGGGGCTGGAAATGTCGCTGTGTCTTCGATAGAAATTCAGCGCACAACGCAGAATGTAGTCGAAGGCAAAGTGTCACGTGAGGGTCACTGCGATAACAAAGTCGACCTTCCGTGTAAGGCAACGCCGAGAGGGGCGTGTCTGCCAGACGGTGCAAGGCCAGACATATCTCACCGTCAGGTGACTGAGGGAGGAAGAAAAAGTCTCTCTCTCTCTCTGAGAGAGAGAGAGAGAGTTCAGTAATGCGGAAAGTTGGGCGAGTTGATGACTAATCATCACTCCACGTGGATGAAGCAGCGCACTGACCAGGAAAAATCGGAGAGACAGATGAATACACGAACAGCGAGTATAGTGTATTCTTGCGCCTCGCAGCTTTGTGCGGGTCAGTGAGCTGCTTCACCGACAAGGAATGATGAGAGAAAGAGACGCTACGCTTTTCGAGTGCTGTACCATCGCCGCGTATGTTATTTGCTCTCAATGGCTACCAGCTTTGGAACAGTGGTTCGTAAGGCATGTCATTCAAATATTTCTCCACCCTTCTCCACCGTATCACATTACATCAACAACAAAGGATAAAAAATATATATGCAGTCCAGTAATATGCGTGGTTGGGCTAGTTGCTACATTATCTACAAAGGCTGCATGGGGACGTGTTTGAAGGCGGTTGGTTATTGAGGCAAAATTTGTAGGTGCAGCGGCCCCCCCCCCCCCTTTCGCAATTGCTGAAACTAGTAACTTACCCAACTTAAACGAACAAAATAATCTCAATACTATCAAGTCCGCGATGAAAAAAAGAGGTCAATGCACAAAACTTTTTGTTCGTAAGTGCTTTTTGCCCCGACCACCTTTGTTAGTTATAGGTCGAACATAACGATCGGCTGTCATCTGCTCTTACGAGCAGTTGCAGCGTAAGAAAACATTTGTGGATTTGTGACGTTTTATCTGGAAGTGTTATGTAGGCTGCATCAACAATTTAAACAGATTAAGCATACTGAATATAAGCGAGCACTCTGTGTGCCTTCTTGCGTTCGCTTCGTTCCCTACACTGCTGTCTTGCCTTTTTGAGTCAAACGCATGTTTTTTTTTTCATTTATTTATTTTTAATGTACAAATCAAGTACAACAACTGCCGTGGCAATATATTTAAGGTTATACTCGACAGGAGCAAGCAAATGTGGGAACCACTTATGTATAGCACTGAGTATATGTGTCCCATGGGCACGAGTCAGTATACCGCGGAATTAAGTTTCAACAACCACAGTAAAAAAAAAAAATCATGTACGCGTTCGTAGTGCCCTTTACGTTAGCGGTGACTGTACCACGGCGATAACGAAATCATTAGTTGTTTTTATGTGAGAATGACGTGGCTAGATCAAAGGCCCAAGGAATGACGTGGCTAAATCAAAGGTTCTGAAAATGTTTAGGCTTGTCTCAAGGCTCGCCCAGTACCTTGGCGCGGCCAGTAATCTAAACCGCACTCTCATTCAGCGGAGAGCTAAATCCTTTCGCTTCGCTACTGATAACACGCCTTCGGGTTATACTCGCTCCTGTGTCCGCAACAACAAAGACACACATTCCCAAGGAGCCGCTAGTTCTACCGTGGTAGACGTCGTCTATTACACAGGTCTTCCAGATATGATCTGGCCTACTCATTGAGTCTGTCTCATTCCTCAGGGGGCAAAAAAATATATATACATATATAAAGAAAGAAAGCAAAGGCACTCCTAGTAAAAGTGAGGTGCCAAATTCCACCGTAATTTTCGCTCTTTGCCGAAGCGTAGAGAGAGAGAGAGAGAGAGAGAGGAAAGGGGAAAGGCAGGGAGGTTAACCAGAGAAAAAGATCCGGTTGGCTACCCTAAGCTGGGGAGAGAGGGGAGGGGGACGTAAAGTGGTAACAAAGTAGAGAAGCGTAAAAATGCGATCGTTTTATGGGAAGTGAGCGAGGGCGGGCGACACGGGCGAGACGGAGAGGCTGCGCGAGCGGGGTACGACACAGTTTACCTGGCCTAGCGTTAGCGAGCCCGCCCTGATGAACGCGCGACATGGACACTTGTGGATTGCCACTTTTATGAGGCTTCGGGAGTTGATTGATGCGTAAGGTTTATTGGCGCAAGGGCTAAATTCATTAAATGAATATAATGAAACAAGAATTTGGTCACCTTTGACACAAAAACTGCACAAAATTTCGGACTAGCATGCAAGTCGTTTCTTCTGTCTTTCCAAGACCTGTGAACTTGTATGTTGGGAGATGTAGTTCGAGTTTACGTTCAGTTTATTTTAAAATATATATGTATGTATGTATTATAAGTGCATGTATACAGAAAGCCTTTCTAGGCCCATGGTGAAGTTTGTGTCAGCAGACCTGATTGCCGGAGTGTCTGCCGAAGCGTCATCACGCCATGTGAAGAAAGATTGAAGTCATATTAAACAATGAAAAATGACTGATAGTGACAGCTAGTGAACAATAACGATAATAATGACTACTATTGACTTCTAATGACTACTAATGACTCCTAAATGACCAATATGTCTAACGACGGCTTGTATTGACTACAGTTGATTAGAAATGACTACGAATGTCTAGTAATGAGTAGTAATGACTAAAATGACTACTAATGACTCCGAAATGACCAATATGTCTAACGACGGCTTGTAATGACCACAATTATACAAAAATGACTAGAAATGTCTGGCAATGAGTAGTAATGACTAAAATGACTACTAATGACTTGTAATGACAAGGAATGACTACGATATGACCAACATGTCTAACGACGGCTTGTGTTGACCACAATTTATTACAAATGACTAAACATGCTTAGTAATGACCAGTAGTGACTAATAATGACTGAAATGACTTGTAATGACTACTAATGACTACGAAATGACCAATATGTGTTAAACGAATTGTAACAGCTACAACTGATTAGAAATGACTAAACATGCTTAGTAATGACTAGTACTGACTAATACTGACTGAAATGACTTGTTTTGACTAGTAATGACTACGATATGACGAACATGTCTAACAACGGCTTGTGATGACCACAATTGATCACAAATGATTAAAAATGCTTAGTAGTGGGCAGTAATGACTAATAAAGACTGAAATAAGCTGTAATGAGTAGTAATGACTACGAAAAACCAATATGTCGAACGACAACTTGTAACGACTACAATTCATTAGAAATGACGAAAAAGGCTTAGTAATTACCAGTAATGACTAATAATGACTGAAATGACTCGTAATGACTACTAATGACTATGATATGACCAATATGTCTAACGACCGCTTGTAATGACCACAATTGATTACAAATGACTAAAAAAGCTTAGTAGTGAGCAGTAACGACTAAAAGAAAGCCGAGAAGGAGGAGGCAAAAGGAAAGAGGCGAATGATAAGAGGAGGAAGAGTAGGCTTTCGCCGTTCACCTCTTAAGAAAGATCTTAAGAGACCCTGTAATTTTTGTTTGTGTTTTTCCCCTCTTAGCTGACCTGCGCATATTTTATTGTATATTGCATTGAGCCAGCCACAAGCCACATTAGGCTATTGGTCGAAATATTTTTGTATCATTTGTTGCTTTCTTGAAACTAAAGATTGATTGATTGATTGATTGATTGATTGATTGATTGATTGATTGATTGATTGATTGATTGATTGATTGATTGATTGACTGACTGACTGACTGACTGACTGACTGACTGACTGACTGACTGACTGACTGACTGACTGACTGACTGACTGACTGACTGACTGACTAACCGACTGACTGATATGGCAAAGAGCGCCATGCACGAGGTCTTCGTCTTCGTGAATTATGTCTCTTAAAAGGACTCTGCCTTTTTTCTTCTTATTCCTGTCGCCATTACTTTGTTTTGTGAGTCAATTGTTTCATGCACCCCGAACTTTGTGCACATATGATTAAGCGAAATAAAAAAAAAGGCTATGCAGTCATGCATGTTTTTTTTATTCATTCATATTATGTAAAAAATAATAGCCAATGGCAGGCACCGCTAAACAGGCGCCAACGTCCCTTGACAATCGTGAGTGTTTAAAGAAAAGGAGAGCTGCTATTGGGCCCAAATCTGGAACACCAGCGACACAACGATCACATCTGCGTAGGTTTACAGTGACTGTTAATAGCAATGAACACAAAATAGCTCACAAGGCCTTAAAGAACTTCGGTCTTAAGGTATAAGTTCCCACCTTAAGTGGAGCAGCTTTACATTACGCGATGTGATGAAATCGGGAGAACTGTAGGCTTAAGTACGATGGAGTCAGCTGACACAGGACAGGCGTAATCGGTGACCGCTGGGAGAGGCGTTCGTCTTGCAGTAGGCATAAATGATGATGGTGATGACGATGATGGTTTTTACATGCCGACACCGTTTGCCCCCTCTAGTATTACGGAGCGGGGTTCTGCGGAATGCGCTTGTGCCGCACTGGTTGACTGCCGGTTTGAGAAAAGCATGCCTCTCAGCATGCGCTTTCGCGTGGGCAGAAGGCAGTGATGGCGCCTGTCAGCGTGCGTCGCCATATCGGCGTGCGCTGCGAAGGAGTCCCCGGCTGCAGTTATTACTGTGCTATCCTTTTCTCTATATAACTGTTTCTGTATTCATTTACTTATTAGTAAAATTGGATTGGATTTGCCGTTCTCGTTTATGGACTCATCAACGATACGTCATCTTCGTTGTGGACAAAAAGTAGCGTGTCTGGTGAATGAGTGGTTTAAGTGGTTCAAATACACTTTCACCCCCCCTCTCTCTCTCTCTCTCTCTCTCTCAACTGAACATCGAGAACGCCTTGATAGAATCCAGGGGCCGTATTAGGTGAGAATTATTTTCCTTCAATTCTATTAATTTCTTATCACACGCCACAGCGAGTGGCCTACACTGGCGACAGTGAAGGCTTCCATGACGTCATTCCTATGAAGAAGGTCATAAAGGATGGAAAATAATAAGCATCCTGATTTATACTGCAGTACTGGGCTTCAGAAAGAAATCGTGTGTTATCACCACGCATGCCGCATCGCGTACCGCATCAGCCATTTTCGTCGCACAGCTAGAGGTGCCATAGTACGAGCAACGACCTATTCTCCAGTGGGCCTTGAATAGACTGGATGACAGGCCATTTACGAAAGCGAAGATCTTGGGAGCCTGGCCTCAGAGTTCGTTAGCCCAGAAAGCAGTTCAAGCGCTTTTTCACTACCTGAAGGAAACAGACTAGAGTGCCCGACTATAGACATCCTACACCTAAGTTCTCTTTCTCTCTTTCACTCCCCATTCCCCTCCCTACGTGTAGGGTAGCAAACTGGACTCAGTCTGGTTAACCTCCCTGCCTTTCCTTCTTCCCTTCTCTCTCTCTCTCTATTCGGAAGCGGGCGCTCAAGTAAAAGCTGTCTAAAGAGGTTTCCGGTGGTATATAACTGTCAAATTCCGCCATGTTGTCAAAATCGCCGTCTTGTCAGTAATGATTGACTCACAGGGCTGATACGGCCTCTCTGATTGGCTCAAAACGGTCAACATGGGGGAATTCAACAATTTGGCGGAATTTAGGCCGCCTTGCTGACTTGGTTGTCAGGCAAATTGAATATAATGACAACCATGATTGGACGAGGGTGATTACTAGGCGATGCGTTAACTGCTCAGTCTGCCCTGGGGTACTTTTCAGGTTTAACTTAAATAACGAAAGAGAGAATTTCATTTTCTTTGCAATACCACCTTTAATGCAGCCTGTAAAATTTATTTTGTGAAATAGAAGTGTAAGTTTATAACCCAGTGACCTGCTTGCGCTATAAAAGCAGGCGACGAGGCGCTATATGTTTATTATTCGCGTACGTTTTTCATTTACTCTTTCATTTGAATTAGTACATACTCGACAATCTCTGTCTAGGTTTATTTAAACCTACCTATTTTCAACATTTGTTTTAATTTGCTTAAATTTCTTACTGATAATATTAGTTTGAGCTACCCGACCTTTGGCCAGTTTCTCAAGGTGGGCATGTCCCATTACCACACACGGATCCACATCTATTCCACATCCACGCTCTGCAAATTTGGTTGAACTTCAGATGTATATTAAAGCATAAGATAAGAGATATATTCTCTAATGGTACGCTTATCGTTGCCCCTTGGAAACATTCCTTAACTAGGATGGTAACCTTGTTAGGTTAGAAGGGAACTTATTCTTACTGGCAACGCAATGCGGTTGTCTGTCTTCCGGGAAGCTGCTCAAGTGCGTTGCGTGGTTACCCCCTTCGATCCTGTTCCTAAGTGGCTTCCGCTTCTGGACTTTAGAGTTTGTTCGCCCGAGCTTTGATTTTTTTTCTTTCGGCTCTTCAATATAGTGTGCGTTTTTGTGTCTGTATGTTGCAAATATAATGCAAACGACGTATTCGCTACGTTGGTGGCAGTATTTTCATGCCATAAGGAAACGAAGAAAATTAAGTGTGATTATGGTATAGGCGATGTCACTGTGTCGCAGCCAGAGGGTTCTTAGCTGAAACTCAAAAAAAAATTGTTGTTGTTTTGTTTCAGTGTTATGTTACATAGATAACCAAATGTCTAGCTCATAGCTGCTTAGCGTAGTAGAACTGTCGGTTTTTATTATAACTGAAAAGCATTTCTTTTTCTATTTTTTTTTAGAACAACGAGGCACACTGCCAGGGCAGTCACTTGAAGTAGCTCGCATATTTAGGTACCTCTAATCTGTGGCGGTACGCTTCTTGGACCATCTAAGTGCAGGCTGGCTGGCTTTCTAGTACGCACCCTTTTTTGATAATGTTAGCGTGGACAAATTACAATGCACCGGCGACACCTCAAGGCCTTGAACGGGAATTTTCGGACACCGTGGAAATCAGAATGAAAACAATAATAAGAATGAAAAACTTACCTAATTCATTGCATTTTCTTTCTAAGAAAATGCGACATCCTAAAGATGTCAAAACCCTCATTAGGAATTGCAGCTTGCGGCTCCTTATTTCCCGTTGTTGTGTCAACGGAAGGTGTATTGACACTAGCACTGTTTTCCTACAAGCTAACACAACACAATTCGAAGCATGGCGTGCCACTTGGTCGTATAATGGAGCATCGCTTAACTAGAGAAATGACAGCCTATATCTTGGAGACCTCAGCGATGACCAAGGACGTACGCTCCCTGCGTGCCACCTTGGCCCGAGTGCATGATAGTGAGCTCACAGAAGCTAAAGTATCATGGCTCTCGACTCGATCGTCATCCGCCAAAGTGAGTCCCTAGAACAACTGTAGCGCTTGTAAAAGAGGCGATTGGCATGTACGAGCGTCTTTGAATGCGCAGCGAGTGCTGTTCTATACCCATCAGCTCTATTCTCCCCCTTCTTCTCCCCATCTCCTCCCTTTTTCTCTTCCCACTTCCTCATTATGTCAGTGTAATGTGGCAAACCAGGTGCAACCTGGTTATCATCCCTGCCTTTTCTTCACCAACCTTAGGCCAGGGAGAGGCAGCACTGGACAGCTCAAGCCTGCGAGACCAGCTAGAGCTGGTATGGTGGGTACGTCGGACAGTCGCGGCCACAAGGGACTCCGGACTAGGGAGCTCTACCACCGCCGGGCGACGAAGCTTCACCGCTCACGCATTGCATCTTAATTTCAACAAAAGTTTTCAAAAGCTAAAACAATAACAACGCCCTCTCTATATCACCCCCTAACCCTTTCATTTTCGATTATTTTCGTCCCTCCTCATTGGCTTGGACACCGCCGCGCCGCCGTCATTATTGGTACAGCAAAGCCCTAAGCGCGACAGATGATAAGAATAGGTAAGTGCTACCGCCACCCTGAAGTGCCCGATATTTATTCACAAACGGAAGACGAGAAAAAAAAAAAGGGAGAGAAAGAGGCTGATCTTCAATTAGTGGGATCGAGATAAGTTGCAGAAGTACGATAGAAAAAAGAATCAACATTTCATTAGATGTACGAAGTCCATAAAAAAAACTTATTCCCTTAATCGACAAGTAAAAAAAAATCATATCATTGGTGCTGTCATTGCTTACAAGAAAATAAATGAGAAAGTTGCTTGCAGCCATTGTGGGCGGATTCGCAGCCCTGCCGACGTATTTTATAACGATTCATTTTATCTTGAATTCTTTTCGCCCTTAGTCATTGGTTCAGACGCCGCAGCGCCACCGTTAACCTTGCGATGGGCAACTCGGCGCGACGTAAAGAGGAAAGGAAAACTGAAATGGAATTACGTTACAAAATACGGACCTTGCTTTTGTTACGTGCGAGGGGTTAGTGATTGGCTGCTACCTTGGCTGGATTGCTGTCAGGTGGCATTGAGAATGAGATCGCTAATTTATAAAGACAGCGGCGGTAATCGGCAGCCGCTGGCGCCCCCGTTAATGTTCACGGTCGGTATGCAAGCGTTATGTAATCGCGTACAAAAGCCTGTCCTTTCAATTTCTCTTCCGATCGAGTAGCCCAACGTTTACCGTAACTGTTGAAACAGCAGTTTTATACGGAACATCTAGCCGAACATCAGAAAAGAAAAACGAGGAAAAAAAAAAGAGAGAGAAAATTCAAGGAGAGGTCTTGTGTTCACCAAACTTCTCTTACATAATTACGCGCCGCGATCGGTTCTCGTCGCTTCGATGTCGATCTGAGCCTCCAGTGGTCGGTGCACAAAGGCCGTTTAATCAGGAAACGCTCTTACGTAAGACAAGTTTTGCGAATACGGGTCCAAATGTATTGCGAAAGAACGGCAAGACAAATGAAGAGCGCTGCACTGCTAAGACATAACGAGCTTGCTGGTGCACTCCAGGTACAACCGCACCTGCAATCTGCGTCGTCGGCTTGGGACTACTACAGTGTCACCCAGAGCGCGTATGCGTGTATGTACCGGAGGCGGCTACGCTAGCGAGCGGCTTGGTTGAGTGATACGCGATAACCGAAATGTCTTCCACTCGATCAGGCAGACACATACATTAAAAACAACCCAATCGACACCGGTTATCACATAATTAATCCTGGTGGTCTCATTTTGGTTCACGCTCCTTCCCGCGTTCTGTACACATTCATTCTTTAGATTGCTCCATCGGTGCTCTCCCGTGGTTCGCCTTCGCCTAATTTACCGCGAACGTACTCGGGAACCCGTGTAGCCCCGATCGTGTATACATTGTGCTACGCGAAAATGATTCTCGGTCTCGATATGGCAGCTGAAAACGTACTCAAAGGGCAGCCATTAGTATACGCACTGGCCAACCGCTATCAGTCACACGCAGTAACTGTAGCGTCACGAGCACACACACCAATTTCCCGCGAGCGAGCTCCGTCCGACGACCGTGACGCCGCCATGTAGTCGTACTCCAGAATACGCGCCGATACTTTTCGCCGACGCCGATCACGACCGCCACGAACTGCGCTGCGAGCTCTTTTTTTCACGATCGTGTTATGCAGGCGCACAGTGCGAGACAGGGTTCATTCAGGGCGAGAAACGAGAAAACACCGCGCAACGTCACTCACGAGCGCCGGCTCGTTAGCGGCCGCCCGCGTGCGAGCGCTTCTTCTTATCTCGGCCAGTGATCTCGAACCGGCGTCTCGCTTTTCCCCCCGAGCCCGGCCACGCGGCTCGCGCTCCTTATTGGGCGTGGCGCGTGGGATCGCCGGCGGCAGCCGAGCTGCTCGTGCCTGTCCATGCGCGGGCGACTGTAAATCCTGCGCACGAAGGTTACCCGCCTGTGTCAGCGCGTGCTCCGAGGAACGGTCACTTGCCGACGTGCATCGTAATGTACGCGTCAAAAACAATGGGCCAGCGCGCCCGTAAACGAGGCGCGAGAGCGACACCTTGTCGGCGGTCGACAAAGAGGGCGTGTGGCCGCAGAGTCGCCTCGTTGTCACCTGGAGGGGAGGGAGTCGCCAGCGCGAGAAACTGATGGACGCCGCAGCGAACGGACGGCGTTACTTGAATATGCAAGGCCAGCGAGCAGAGATAAATGTAAGAATTTTTTTTATGTTTTCAATGACAGAATAACAGACCTCTCTATAGGTCTGCTCGCGCTCCCTAGAGGAGCTAACTTAATTCTCTAGCGATTATTTCGGCAGGTCTGCTCCAACGCAACTTGCTCGTTGAATAATGTGTATATACCTATGTTTACGAAGCAGACTAGTATGTGGAACTGATTAACAGAGCCGCTTACTTATGACTTCCTCTCCCACCCCCCATTTCGCGTTTTTCAGTTATCGTCCAATGTTATCGTTATTGTTCTGAGGTGAGTGCTATACAGCTGGAGTTGCAGTGCCGGCAGGAATGAAAATAAAAAAATAAAAATAAAGATGCGCTATTTTGTGAAGTACCTACCTGTTCCTTTCACTGCTGCCATGTCAGCAAGTATAGGTTCTTGGGGGTAATGCGTGTGAAACCGCGCCAAGCCTTCCACGTTAAGCCTGGCGTGTTAATGGCACACTCGCCGAACTTCCTAATAAGATGATATCTGAAAGCGTGCAGGAAGCGCACGGACATTAATTCTGTTTTCGGCCTTTATTACACATGCACGGGAAATTATGAAGAGTAGCAATATTAAGTCGGTACGGTAATGCGAAAAAAGGAAAACGAAAAGAGAGATAAAGCTTCTTCCTTAGTCCCGGTACTAGGCCAGTGCGCCTGAGCGTATTAGTCCGCCTTTGTTCGTCAACGCAGTGAGGTCGTGGTTCGCATATCCAATCAGCCGGCCGCGTTTGCAGAGAAGAAGCGTGGAGGGGCCTGTGGTCTACCCAGACAAAACTAGAGATGTGCACGGCCGACGAACGGTGCATTGAATCCAGGCGCGCTGATAAGGCTGCACCCCGGCCGTTCGCACCATCACCGAAGCGCTCTGCGATCCAGCGAGACGTCGCCGCCTCCTCTCAGTCGTCGTTGCCAACTTGGCACAATTGCGTGGCAGCCCTGTATGCGGGACGCGGAAATGGTGGCAGTCGGGGAATAATGCACGGCGCAAGTCGGGATTGCCACAGGAGCATCGGCGGTTTGTGAAAGCGAGAGGCATGGCGAAACCGAGACACACTAAAAGTCACTAAACCGCGAGCTTCGGTTTTTTTCACACGCGCATCACGTCTTCTCGTTTTCTTTCTCTCAGTCATTTTTTTTGTTGTTCCATTTCTCTCGTTCACAAAAAAGACGAAAACGCGGTGATACAACTCCATTCTCTTCCGCGTCGCCACGTATTGCGCTGAGGTGGGTGCTTCACAGCCGGAGTTTTTATAGCGCAGGCAACGCCGCTTTCGTGACACGGAGCTGCTAAGGCGGCGATGAAGGCGCAATGTGCGCGCAATGAAGCAACCTTCCACCGAAGAAGTACAGTCTTTGTCAAAAGTTTGAAAGCCACTCCACAAGTGACTGATAATCGTCACCCGGCTTCGCAGATTTGAAAGTCGAAGTGTGATGCTGCTTTGGAAGAAAAATCCAATTCGATAAAATTAGTTCCGAACACGAACTCACGCTGAAAGAACATTGTTTCTTATCGGATCTAAGGGCACTGGATTGGAGGCTCTCAAGGCCCTACAAGATTTTGGATCCATTACCAGCAGGGCGCATCACGCAGGCGAATGCTAGTGGCCCTCAGAGATTTCTGAAAGTGAGCAATATTTTTGGTAAATATTGGCTAAAGGTGGCGTGATCTGTTGTAAGCTTGCATTATGCGCTTTCTTCGACCTGATTTGATGATCCTTCGTGTGCCTCCCTTCACGTGTCTTTTGTTACTTGACTTCACGACTTCGCGACTTAATTCACGTTTTCCTTTCTTTGTGACCTGTCTCAAGTGCATACAGGGTCATAATTTTTTCTTTATATTTACGCAATTTTTAAAAATCGCCTGTGGCAGATAGCATAATTTTTGTCATTGAGCTGGATTGCTTGAAGAGGCGGACATTACTAGCACGAGAAATTGAAACCGACATCAAACTAATAACAAAAACTGACAAATTAACTTTGTTAATTATTTCCTTTACAGCACACATTGCCATTTACGAAGCGTAGCCGGTTAGTTTGGAAGGCGCATCCACTTGAAATATCCAGGACGACGCTAATTTCGAGATATTATTTCCCACAGTGTAGAACAAATGCATGGGCGCACCAGTTATTTTTCCGCTTGAATGCATAAAAGCGCCTTTTGTTAAAAAAGTAAGTGGACCACCAATGCATTTTTACGGCGAATTTGATGGCGCATATCTCCAAAGTGGTGTCATTCTGGAAATTCATTCAAAGTGGATGCGCCTGACAAACTCACCGGCTACAATTCGTAAATTGCAATGTGTGGCGTAATGTGATTAAGTAGGAAGTTAATTAGTGAAGTTTTGTCAATTAGATATATGTTTCGATTTTTCAGAAAAGTAATCTCCGCCTCTCTAAACAATCTAGCTCAAGGACTAGAATCATGCTATTTGCAACAGGACATTTCTCAAATTTCCATAAAACTTAAAAGTAATCACCCCATATATGTGACCTTACTTTACGTTCGAGCGTATTTTCTGTAACTATATTTTTTATTCATGTGATCTTCTGTTCAGTGGCGCCTTGTTCTCACATTTTTTATAAGTTTTAATTCTACGTGAAATGGAGCAGCCGGCGCCACTTAAAGGCGTCATCATCGCCTAAATGTGACGTATTAAGAAAACATGAACGAAGTAACCAAAACTAACGCTCCTGTGGGATTACAAAGCTTGCTGTTGTCTTATTGGGCTAGGCGCAGTATGAATAATCCCATCATTTTTTGGCTATAAGCTTTACATGTGTAGACAATAAAATGAACTTAAGGGGAAAATCAGTTAAATCGGGCGCCGTGGATTGAATCAGGTCGATGATACATTCGTATAGACTAAATCTCTTGGTTATCCGGCTAAAATAATTCATTATATATATATATACGGCTATCACAACTTTCATCTCGAGTAGCAGCCTTCCGCTCTAACACACAATAGCGTGGTGCATTTTACAGTGTTTTCTGAAGCAAGTCTGTCCAGACAGGTTCCAAACGTTGAAGTTGACAACTGGAGAAGTCCTTACGCAATTCCTAAGTTTTAATAAAATCTGCTACGAAAAAAACAACAATAGAAAAATGAAATGGCTGGACCCGTAATGCATAGGGGACAACACCAGACACGCGGAAGTTCCTTCAATGAATGCACAGACAGATTCCAAATGTAAGGCATGGTGACAGAGAAGTTAGAGGCACTGGAAAAATCAGTAAGCTTCAGAAGCTTCAGCCAGTCATCACTGGAAAATGCGTGAGCCATCAGGTTCATTAGCGGGAAAAATAAAGAAGAACAGAGGGGACAACAGAACAAAGCCAGCGATTCATAATGCGTCACGATAACCAGAAAAAAAAAAGTGACGCTTTGAAAGAGAAAAGGGGGGGGGGGGGGGGTTGATGCGGGTAAGCAGCGCGCGGGTGCAGCGCGGAAGTTTAATACGTTTATTTTTCTCAGTGAAAAGAAGAGGCCGCAGCCATGAAAAGAAGTACAGAATAAGGCGCAGAAGAAAGGCGTAGAGAGCGAGCAAAGAAACAACAGTAACGGCCCACGCAATGTATAAGCGATGCACGACTCGCCAAAGAGCCCGCGCGGAAGTGACACGCGCGGGGCCAAACATCTGACGCCGTTACGTCAAGCGCCTGCGTTTTCAGACGTGCTCTCCGCGCGAGGCACAGGGGCTCTCGCAAGCGAGCGTACGAGACGCGCGCCCACTCTGGGTGAGGGCGCCCGCTCTGCCGAAAATCAGACGACGATGATTTCGCCTCGGCCAAGTGCGGCCGCGGGCAAGAGCCGGCCTCGTTGCGAGTGAACGTGAATACACGAGGAGAGTGGAGACGGGAAACAAGGAGAAAAGAGTAGCGGCCGGCTGAAAAAGATTCGTGCAGCCGTAATTTGTTCTGGCCATGCGCGGCTCGCACCATCGAAGGGAAAAAAGAAAGAAAGAAAAAAAACAATCAAACAAAGGCGGCGCGAGAAAGCAACACCGGTGCGCGGGTCGACGATGGGGGATGAATGACGCCAGGCTTACGTAGCCCACCCCTCCATAGGCGGTGCGGGCTCACGCGACGCTGCGCAACCACTGCGCGGCTTGCTTTCCGGCCGGTCGGCAAAGAGATTCCACGGGCGCAAGCCGCGTGAAATGTCGTCGCGAGTGCTTGAGGAGGACGGCGAAACGAGGTTTGAAAGAGAGGAGCGGAAGAATGGAAAACAAGGTGGACGCTCCATCTCTTTAGTGCCGCCGTCTCCGATAAACGGAGCGCTTTTTTTTTTCGGGGAACGCGATTTATAACTCTTTCTCGCGCACACTCGCCAGATAAAGAGAGAATTAGGAGAAAAGATCTTCGAGATGCGTCCCGTGCCTTCCGCCTCGTGTATATCGAGGGTTTGGGTGGGAGGGAGGAGCGGCTGGCAGACAACGCGTCGAAGATGCTCGGAGAGATTTTATACGAGTGGGCGAAGATGGTGGTGGTGGGGCAGCAGAAAACGAGAGCAGATGGCATGGGCCGCGCAAGGCCCGGAAGCCACGGCTTAAATATACGCATACTATGGTGTATAAATAGTGTGACGACTCGGCGACAACGGCGACAGCGAGGAGGTCGTCGAAATGGAACGGGCAGAAATCGGAAGGGAATCATGCCTAGACCACATTCAGAGGCAGCTGTGCAGTAACCGTGCCGCGGCGCCGCGCGCAGTCTAAGTCGTGCCCTCCGAAACGGGCCTTTGACAAATGGGCTCCTTTTGACAACGCGGGCACTTGCGTACGCGTCTGCGTAATAATCAAAGCCTCTGTATCAAAGCCAGCGAGCGCCGGCGCGCGGGTGCTGTGACCGACTTTGATACATGGTGCGGCTTCGAAGCCACTGCGTGAGTTCAGACTCGATATACTTCCGTCGCGGCTTGCAGTTTCGTAGCAACGGTCCATAAAACAGCCGGAACCCAAGGAGAAGAAATTGTTTTGCAGACTTTGTTGGCTCGGCCTGTTCCAGCTGCCTCTTGCTAAGCCGAAACTTTGATAATGACTGTAGTTCAGTTCCAGAGGAACTTGTTGTTTGACTAGACGCGATGCGTTGAACTAAGGACAAAAACAAATTGGGCACATGAAGCGTGTGGAGACGCATTAGGCCCCTGTCCCGTGTTTCTCTTGGTCTCTGTTTTTTTTTTGTAGTTGACGCTGGATTCTTTTCATCAGTTTATGTCTTCAGAAAGAGGGCTAAATTTAATTTGGAGCTGAAAAAATGGTCTCCAATCCACGCCGTGGTGGTGGTTGGACAGCAAAGCTGTAAACGACAAATATAACGAGTGCCCTTTGCGACGTAGGTTGAAATTATTCACGCGGAGGCATTCGGATGTACTTTACCTAATTATTAGACAAAGACATCTGGACGGCCTGCGACTTGGCTTGCACGGCTACTACGTGCACCTACAAAGAGTGCACCAGGGAGAAGAGAAATTCGCCGCGCCTTGTATGCGCGCTGGTCTTCACGAGTCCTGACTATACGTGGCCTTCCCGTAGCACTGTCATAACACAAATCAGTTTCCAGGTGGGTTCTTCTTTTGCGTACGAAAGTGTCGTTACGTCACTCCCTGCTTCGTATGCTACACTCGAGCTGCCATTACTGCGGCATCTTGCGCAACAGTAATCTTTACCGGAAAACGTATTCGGGAAGCGCTACGTGCTTCGCATTGCGTGTAGGCGCAGGAGCGCCTTATCATCAATTATGTGGTTCAAATGCTTGTTTTGAGCGTGTTTTTTATTGAAACGTATGCTGTTCTGTATGGTTCATGCGTGATTCCAAACAATGTATGGAAGGTTGGCTTCACTTTGCTGAGTGCTTGTATAGCTTCTGCCTTACGGGGGTATGAGCCATGGAATTTGGGGGTATAAGCGATAGATGACGATAGTTTTCTATCGACGTTACGCCACGATGAAATCCCGGGACCCTAGCCATAGACAGCTTCACTGTTGTAACTTACGAACCATTAGCTTGTTTCTTAACCTGAATGTAAAATGGGGGCACTATAATTGAGTCCAGTAGCATTTTACTCAGTGCGTTGCACTGGAGTCAAGCTAAATGGTAAACACGGAGTACCCAAGCGTGACCATAGCCTTGATGCGTCGTGAGTAGTTGTCTCATTCATGCATTTAAAGCATGTGTACAAAAGGCATCCGCAGGCTTCGTTGCAAACATGAGCTTCCCGAAAGAATGTGTTCGACATTTTTAGTTAGTCACACTGTTAGTGCGTTAGACGTTTCTTTTCTTTTCTGGCTTTTTTTGTTTAAGCGTTACCTAATGCAAGCATTTATATTTACTTTGTTGTTACACTATATTATCAGTCAAGCGAAAAGAGGCAGTCATCGCCAACAAACGGTGACAACCACTCCTCTGTTTCTTTTTATAAGAAAAAAAAGCAACAACAACAAAAAATAAGCAACAGAAAGACATGCGGTCGCAAGTGGTTACAGCACGCCTCCAAAGTTCCGCAAGGCATTAATGTATTATATCTCAAATATGTGTTATATACACATTGATTGATCAAAAGTGGGTGAACAAGGGAAGCCTCATTTCCCAGCCAACCTTTCTACAATAGGACTTGTATTTGCTTGTGTTCGTCATGCAGAAGAGAATCCTTCTGGTGTAAACGTTGGCTCCGGGTTATACCTTCCATTGTTCGCCGTTTGTTGATCGATGTAAGATCTACATCTTACGGTGACCCATTGGTATCGTTCACATGTTTACCTTAGGTTGCGTTAGCACTTCTTATATTTTAGAAAATCAAAAGCCTATCAATTACAGATATCCATGAGAGAGAAACTGGTAGCCGTCGTCGTATTTAAATGCAGCGTGTTGCGCAAGTGGTCGCACGCATATCTCACTGAACTTGATCTCTAAAGTATCGCTGAACCTGGGGCCGTATATGCCCACCAAACACTTAGTAGACTAGAAGTGACCAACAATAGCCGAACACCTTAAACATCAGCCTTTGAGCCAATAACGTCTCGACAAAGGGACTTGTCTTTGTCAGGACAAAGACAAGTGTACCCTCATCGGAACGCTGACTCCAGCGTGAGACAACCCTTCTTCGACCACTGCTGTTCCCTTTAATAATTCATCGTGCTATGAACTTCTGCCGTGTTTATAACGCTAGAGTACTTGCGATAAGAAGAGGCTTGGTGGACCAATCGTAATAGCGAAGTTATCGTTAACGAAGACGGCCGGCTATCGCCAAACAATTAAAAAAGAAAGAAAGAAGAGCTGCTCACAATTTTCTGGCCACTGACAAAACAGGTGTTACTTACGCAGTGTACTCGCTTCTGGCAATTTCTTTCGCGAAAGCAGAGTGATTTTTTTTTTCTATTAAGAAGAGAACAATCATCTCCATACTAGGCAATAGGGATGACGTCAGGAACTTGTGCGGTGACACCGCAGATAGCGGTAAGTTATAGGAAAGTACGCAAGCTTGGAAGCGTTTAGTTAATCGACGTGTAAAGAGGGTATAAATAGTTCGCTCTTAGATGGCGATTAACCTCTCGAGAAAGGAGCGCTTGACGACCACCGCGCTCTGTTCGTCAGCGAATCAGACTCGACTACCCGATCACTGGACGGTTCACGTTTCGCTGCATTGAGCCTACGTCACCCGCTTCCGGGAGACAGGGACACGACGTGGTTCCGCCTCTGGGGGCGTCGCACACGTGGGAGCCGCGGACGAGCACCAGCGACAAGCGGGAGTC
The DNA here is from genome assembly GCF_038994185.2 of Dermacentor albipictus. Classification (NCBI taxonomy): domain Eukaryota; kingdom Metazoa; phylum Arthropoda; class Arachnida; order Ixodida; family Ixodidae; genus Dermacentor; species Dermacentor albipictus. The sequence continues at coordinate 50,523,715 of NC_091821.1, forward strand.
AGTCGCCGGCCGTGCTTTCTGTGGGCGCCATGTGGGCAGGCAGTGTGTGTCACCGGCGTTTCTTGACCGGAGATCCAGGTGCGCGACGGCTGTGTCCCGTGCGGCTCGCTCTGGTGACATGACCTGTGGCAGGAATGTCGCGAGCCGCTGCTGCATAACGGCACGCCTGAGAGACGTGAGCGTTTTCGACGTCGGACGCGAGGGAATGATATCGTAAGAGCCCGCAAATGTAGAAGGGCGATGATGGCTGCATATATATATATATATATATATATATATATATATATATATATATATATATATATATGTGTGTGTGTGTGTGTGTGTGTGTGTGTGTGTGTGTGTGTGTGTGTGTGTGTGTGTGTGTGTGTGTGTGTGTGTGTGTGTGTGTGTGTGTGTGTGTGTGTGTGTGTGTGTGTGTGTGTGTGTGTGTGTGTGTGTGTGTGTGTGTGTGTGTGTGTGTGTGTGTGTGTGTGTGTGTGTGTGTGTGTGTGTGTGTGTGTGTGTGTGTGTGTGTGTGTGTGTGTGTGTGTGTGTGTGTGTGTGTGTGTGTGTGTGTGTGTGTGTGTGTGTGTGTGTGTGTGTGTGTGTGTGTGTGTGTGTGTGTGTGTGTGTGTGTGTGTGTGTGTGTGTGTGTGTGTGTGTGTGTGTGTGTGTGTGTGTGTGTGTGTGTGTGTGTGTGTGTGTGTGTGTGTGTGTGTGTGTGTGTGTGTGTGTGTGTGTGTGTGTGTGTGTGTGTGTGTGTGTGTGTGTGTGTGTGTGTGTGTGTGTGTGTGTGTGTGTGTGTGTGTGTGTGTGTGTGTGTGTGTGTGTGTGTGTGTGTGTGTGTGTGTGTGTGTGTGTGTGTGTGTGTGTGTGTGTGTGTGTGTGTGTGTGTGTGTGTGTGTGTGTGTGTGTGTGTGTGTGTGTGTGTGTGTGTGTGTGTGTGTGTGTGTGTGTGTGTGTGTGTGTGTGTGTTGGCTTGATTAAAGGAATTATGTGCCTGAAGACGTATACTTGCTGCAGTGCATCTTCAGACGCCACAAAGCTGTCACGTGACAGCTCGCGCGCCTCGAAGATCTGTAGTAGTTGGCCGTTCGGGACAACGTGCCTGGCTCGGCGGCAACGTGAAAGTAGCGAGGCAATGGTGTCCGCGTTGTTCACCGCGAAAATGCGAGCTGCCATTTTCCCGCGTGAAGCGCGAAGCCAGTGCAGTGTGCAGCGGCATTGAGGGCGAGGAGGAGAAAGTATTTGAGCATGAAGCGTTATTTGAGCAGAGCTCATTCTTTTGCGAGTGACGCCTGGGACCGCTGGGGTCGGGGCGCGCGGACTGCGGCTGAGTCATGCGACTATTTCATATTTCGCGCGTTTTCTTTATAACGCGGAGAATAAAAGATCACGCGAGACATCGCACCCTGAAAACAACTGACTTGGGTGTTTCAAAACACATTTATTAATGTTCTATCGAAATTCGCGCCCTCGATTCAGTAGTAATTAAAAAAGTTAGTTAATCAACCTGATCTAATTATCCATAGTTCAATTGTGAAATAAAAAAGACCACGCCTGTAAAGCGTGCGGAGCCAGAGCGACGCTGCAGCACATGCTGTGGGCATGCGCGGGTAGCCAGCAGCAGGAGTCTCCGACGAACGGGATAGAAATGGCAGTCTCGGACCGAGGGGCGCGTTGGGAGGCGGCCCTGCTCAGCCACGACCTCGCCGATCAACTGTGGGCCGTCCGGCACGCCGAGGAAGCCGCCCGGGTCCAAGGACTCGAGGCCGTCACCTAGGCTGGGGTGCTTATGGCCCCACCCCACCCAAATCGCCGGGCATTTTCAATAAAGTTTTTCATCATCATCATCCTGACACGGTACGGCACTGCTGACAAAATGCGATTGCTTGCGTCTCCGTATATTCTATACTTTATTTTTAAGAGCTTGGCTAACGTTAGCTGGGACAGCTTGTATGCCGAAATATCTGCCTTTGACAAAGATAGGCCCACCCATCGAAACGTAGGCCAGCGTTTCTCGGGCACCTTATCCCTGTTTGTAACTTTTATGCCAAAATGAGAACATAACATTTTTTTATATGGAACCCCCATATGTTCATATGGGATTATTGGACATTACACTCGTTCTTTTTTTTTCGGTAAGCGTACGTGCGTGACCGTTAAAAAAATTATGGGGTTTTAAATGCCAAAACCACGATCTGATTATGAGGCACGCCGTAGTGGGGGACTCCGGAAATTTATATACCTGGGGTCCTTTAACGCGCACCTTAATCTATTTACACGGGTGTCTTCGCATATCGCCCCCGTCGAAATGGCGTGACATTGTATTGTGCGAGTATATGATGCATTTTGTGTGTTTTAACTTCATAACCCATGGAATTCACCTGCAGTAACGTGACAGGTGAGCTCTCGATATTTAAATGAATAGGTTCTCTCTCTCTTTATTGCTATTGGCTACGTTGTTATAGGTTGGGAGCTTTGTGTGTTTCGTTCGGTCTGCGTTATAGCATGTCTTATTTTATTATTCGTTCTAGTTTGAATGCTTATACTTTTCTGAATGCTGTCTTTGACTTCCGGAAACGTGAATATGCGAGTTCAGAGACAAAAAAAAAATCGCACAGGATATTATTTCCGTCTGTCGCCTTTTTTTTTTTGCCCTTTCTTATCTGCTGCGTAAGTTATGCACACCCACGCGTGACGTCACGTGATTAAATTTCAGTGCACCATGCGTGAGCTTGGACTTTCACCGCGCATACAAAAACGTGCCGTGTTTAGGAATACGCGGAAGTGCAAGGCGGGAAGCTGAGTGTCTACGCCATCTATTATTAAGCAAGCAGGAATTGCAATATCGCTGAGAAGATTCGGATTCGTGCGTTGCATCGCGCACGAGTCCGCCCGGAATAGAACCACAGACGTGGTGGCCTTTAGCCTCCGTGGCGACAAACGGCTGCGTGCTACGGCACCGACAGCTAAGGAAACGAGAGGAACTCTAGAGCGCTAGCTAAGCGCGCAGCTAAATAAACGGAGCAACGAGCACGCGTTTGGCGAGGAATTCGATCATCAGGACCGTGGCACCGCTCTTTGGGGATGCGCGAAAATCCCACCCCAATTGACTCAGATGTAAAAGTTGATGCGTAGACGAAAACAAAATAAAGAAATGTTGCTCATGTACTTCGATTCCGGTGCGCATTAAAGATCCCCAGGAGTTCAACGTTGATCAAGAGCCCTTCAGTACGGCGTCTGACATAGTCCCAGTGTTGCTTTGGCAATTAGGCCCCGCGAATCGCGTGCTCGATCAGGGGCCCAAATTTAAAATAGTGTACACGCCAAGTCGCTTTTTGTCGTATCACAGTGAACGACAAATTTGACCTGCTTCTAACAAAACTGCAGACCTAAAAAAAATATATTTCCTTAACTCTGATTAGGCGGGCCGAACGTTCCACCGCGGCACGCGGCATGCATACGTGAGGTCGGCTCGGACGCATGCGGTTCACCCCATACACGGCCGAGGGGCAGACAGCATCTCCGGCACGCTGGGCTTCCTCGAAATGTCGTGCCGCGCGCTGTCGGGAAGCTCCCGCTTTTGGCCGTGCGGTGCAAAACGCGTCCGGACACTCGGAGGCGCAGATAGTTCGGGAGGGCTTGTGTGTCCCACACGGGTGGCGTCGCGCCCGCCAGCGCCGCCGGTTACGTAACGAGCGAGCGCGAGCTTCCCGAGCCGCCGAGAGCGAAATGTTTGACGCTCGAACGAGCTTTTCGTGCGCGCGTTATACGCGCACTGCGGCATTGCTGGTGGGTGTTGAAACGCTTGTTTTATTATTATTATTGTTATCGTTCTTTTTTCGCCACCCCTTCGAGCGCCGGTCGAGTCGGACACGCGCGACCGCTGCTGCGCTTTTTGGGCCACCTCGTAGTTGCTAACGGCCCTATCTGTCCCAGATCCTGGATGGGAGGAAAGGGTGGTGTTGAAGCCTCTCCCCTCTTGGCGCTGCCAGGCGTCGAAAGCGAGCGTGTCGCTTGAGATCGTAGAAATCGGCCGTTTATCAAGAGCACGGACAGAGACAAGAACGAGACCATCTTTATGTCCGACGAAAATGAAGACCACTAAATTATGTATGGCTAAAGACTTAGAGAGAGAGAAAAGAAATGAGCGCAGCCAGTCTCTACAACCGCGAGGTGTCTGTTCCGATCTCGGAAGTGAGTCGAAAACTCATGGTAAGCGTCAGGCGCATACAAAACTGGACTACAGTCGGTTGGTTGCGTGTGTGAAGTGCTTAGTAGGTGGCCAGGTTAGACGCCGTATATAGCACATACAGGGTGTCCCAGGTAACTTAAACCAGATTTTAAAGATATGCGAATGCCCCGTAGCTGGACTGGTCCAAGGTAATGTTGCTTGCCTTCGCTTGGACATACTGAAATAACTTGTTTTATTCCGCCTAATTGCATAATTAGTCCTAACTAATTAATCAACTTCTCAAATATTGTAATTAGATAAAAATCGTCAATGATAAAATTGTAGAGCTACATGAAAAATTCCTGACACAGCTTTCTTTTGCTCAATACGTGCTGCATAAGGGTTTTTCCGAGCGTGAAAGAAGCCCGCAAATGCACGCAAAATTGCCGCGCGACTGGCCGCTCGAGGCACTTTGCCTGTATTCGCGGGCTTCTTTCACGCTCAGAAAAACACTTTTATGTAGCACGTATTGAGCAACAGATAGTTGTAGCGGGAGTTTTTGATGTCGCTCTACAATTTTCTCATTAACACTTTAGTCTAATTACAATATGAGAAGTTGAATAATTAGTTAGGTTAATTATGCAATAAGGTAGAAAAAAGTAATCTGAGTATCAACAAGCGACGGCAGACAAGATTACCTTGGTTCTCTCCAGCTACGTGACATTCGCGTATTTTTAAACTCTGGCTAAAGTTAGCTGGGGCACCCTGTATACTGTATGCACCAAGACGTACGCGGCCGACAAGCCACCTGCCTTCAGCGCAGCCTGCTAAGAAAGCGGACTGCAGTAACTTTGGATCCCTCGCTGGCAGCGACAACGCTGTACGCCTCACAGCCTTGCTCGTTGCGTTACGCCGCGCTCGTATACTTTTGTGCAACAGCACAGAAGCAGAATGAAGACAGCGGAGCCACCGCGGTGCCTTTAACGCGTCCACACATGGCGGTGCATGAAGAATAAATGACTCCGGGCGCCCGACTATTCGCGTGACTCACGGCACGGCGTTGAGGGGGCCATTGGTGGTTATTCGGGCAGTATTCGCAGACAGGTCCTCCCTGTGCGTGAGACCACTTGCGTGAGACCGCACAGCGTGTTCCTATGATACAACCGCGAGCTGGTTGTGCGCACAATCGCCAGCAGTCGACCTAACCTAGCCGTTCTTGGGCATCATGTTTGGGCTTTTCTTTGTATTATTCGGTGAACAGTGGTGCTCTAAGTAAATCAAAATGCAAAAATGACCACGTTTCGCAATTTTAAGGCCGCCTCAGAATCGCGAAAGGAAAACGGAGCATCACTTGGACCGCTGAGGAAACGCGAGACGGGGTAAAAAAAATAAAGAATAGGAATATGATCATTGCGTCATACCTGCCTAAGACATGGGTCTGAAATGGGGCCGGTGGGGCTGAAAGTGAGCTTCCGCTACTCATTTTGCGTGTAACGTTGCAACTATGGGGTTGATCGCAATTTTCTTGTACTTATACTCACGTGACCCTTTTATCGTGACTTCAACTGCCATGCGGACTCTCGCGCTGCGAAGCTGCTTTACTGTGCAGATTGTATTTGTAACATGGGCATCGCCACCTGCAGTGCTTATTAATTCCTTATCGGATTGAGCGACAACGTTGGCTGCAACACTTGAGGTTCCAGCGAAGCAATGGAGAACGTTCTCTCTGACTGCCCTTTCCTCGGCGGTCAAAAACTCTTTCCTCGCTCGAAACTAAACCAATTAGAACAGGTTGTTCGCGGAGAGAAATGCAGTGCAGGGTGCCCCTAAATAGAACCACGTTTTAGTGAAGTCCTCGGGACCGGAAAAAAATATTCACAACATCAGTATCTTTTCTATGACTGCACAGCCGTAGTTCAGTTTTGCATTTCTGTAACTATGAGAAATTTTTTTTAAGGACGTTTGCTTGATTCTATAGTTCAAAAGAGCGCAAACTTGTTTCATAATGAAACATAGATTACGCATCTCTGGCTTTGTCCATGCGTTTAGTCGCCTGAGCATGGACTTCGTAAAGCAGTTGCTGCTTCCTTGACAAGACACAGAACTTTCCACTTTCACTTTAACATGATGGACAGTCGGCTGGCACAATCAATTAATCGATCAATCAATGAGTTTATTGACCTGGCACTGACTGGATAGTCAGCTGGGCTAAAAGCCATCATCCGACGTTGATGCTATAGTATGTGTGACCAACTGGCGGTAGCACAGTAGCTGTGCCATTGCGCTCCCGGGTTCTGCAGGTCGCGGCGGCCGCATTAAAAAAAATTAAATTATGGGGTTTTACGTGCCAAAACCACTTTCTGATTATGAGGCACGCCGTAGTGGAGGACTCCGGAAATTTCGACCACCTGGGGTTCTTTAACGTGCACCTAAATCTAAGTACACGGGTGTTTTCGCATTTCGCCCCCATCGAAATGCGGCCGCCGTGGCCGGGATTCGATCCCGCGACCTCGTGCTCAGCAGCCTAACACCATAGCCACTGAGCAACCGCGGCGGGTTGCGGCCGCATTTCGATAAGGTGAAATGCAAAATAAAAGAAAAAAAAAACAAGAACAAAAATACGCTAGTGTACTTAAATTTATGTGCACGTTCAAGAACCATGGGGGTAAAGATTAATCCAGAGTCCTCCACTACGGCGTGCCTCATAATCAGACAGTGGTTTCGGCACGTAAAACCCCGGGATTTAATTAATTAATTAATTAATTAATTAATTAATTAATTTTATAGTACGTAAGCAGTGTGCAGCCTGAAAGAAACGGTTTGTGTTGTCCAAGGCTGCACGACACTTTTTACCGCGCAAGGGCCAAGGGAAGTGAGTGGCTACTATCTCTGCACTTGTAGACGGTGCCCTTGCTTGACAAGTGCACCTTGATAGGAAAGCTGTCGTATTCAAGAAGTCATAGCTATTGTTCGTGCATTATTTTCCTTTTTTTCTTCTTGTTAATTTCGTTTCCTTCGATGGCGCGACTATTCATGTCTTTCCGGATAAACTAAAGAAATGCTTTTTTATATTTTATACATCCGTTTTTTCCCTGTAGCAGTCTTCGCTGGATTCGTGAAAAACATACATGGACGCCCATGGAAGTGTAATCGAGGCCGGCGTTTCTCATCACTATAACCGTTAGTTCAACATACGGGGTGATCATTTTTAAGTTGTACGAAATTTTCAAAAATTGCCCAAGGCAGACATAATTCTTCCCCTTGAGCTGGACTATTCGAACAGGCGGACATTACTCGCATGAAAAATCAAAACACACATATAACTAACTAATATAAGTTCACTAACGAACTTCTTAATTAAGTAACTTGCGGCATATCATGCAGTTTACGAATTGTAGCCGATGATCTTGCGAGAAGCATCCATTTGAATTTCCACTACGACACCAGATTCGATAAATTATTTCCGAAAGTGCGGGACGAAATGCATAGGCGCTTCAGATTTGTACTTCGATCCATAAAAGAGCGTTTTGTTAAAAAAAACATAGGTGGAAGAAGAGTGCATTTCTTCGACGAGTTTAAGGGTGCATATCTCAAAACTGGTGTCATTTTGCAAATTCATTCCAAATGAATACGCCTTGCGAACTCACTGGCTTCAATTCGTAAATTGCAATATGTGTTCTAATGTAATTAATTAAGCAGCTAATCAGTAATTTCCTTGTTTATTAGTTGAAAATGTATTTCGATTTCTTTCGCAAGTAATGTCCGCTTTTCTGAATAATCTGGCTCAAGGACTAGAAATACGTTATCTACAACACTCAATTTTTGAAAATGTTGTAAAACTTCAAAATGATCCCACCGTATACAGTTCACTGTAAATAGGTTCTATATTATTATTATTATTATTATTATTATTATTATTATTATTATTATTATTATTATTATTATTATTATTATTATTATTATTATTATTATTATTATTATTTGAGGCACTGTACCCGATCAGGAAAGAGGTCCAGTTCCGGTTCGGATACAGGGCATCGAAATAGTCGGAGCAGAACATTTTCGAATATCATCAGGTATATCAGGTCTATATTAATCATGTGCCCTCCACTACACTGTCTCCCATAGCGCCAGTGTCGCTTTGGGACGTTGAACCACATGAGTCGGTCAATCTAGATCTAAGCTACAGAGTGAACAAAGATTTTATTTCATTCTGTTCAGTGAGGCCGGTGGCTCAATCGTTACGGGGGATCCACTGATGAACACAAAGTAGCTCAATTGGGGTGGAATGTGAGAGTTCTCGTGTGTTGTAATTTTTGTGAGCATTAAATGGGCCTAAAACAAGCGTGAAGGAGGAATTTTATTTACAGAAAGCGCTCAGAGCGCGTGGTCGCATAGAGAGAGAGAGAGAAAATAATGTAGAGAAAGGCAGGGAGGTTAACCAGAGGTAGTTCCGGTTGGCTACCCTGCGCAGGGGGAAGGGTTAAGAGGGATAAAAAGAGAAACAGAGTAGAAGGGGGAGATAGAAAGAAAGGGAGACAAGCACGAACAAAGCGCGTACACTACAGAGCGGTAGGGGGCGGCATTCTTAGAGTCTGTCGTGAAGCCCCGTGGACCGCAAGAACCTTACTAGCGCGAGTAAGGCCTTCAACGCGGATGTTCTTTCGGAGCATTGGCCTAAAGGTTTTAGTTCTGAAAGTGGACGATTGTCCAACTGGTCCAGCACTCTGCACATCACTTGTCTCTCAGCACTGTATCGCGGGCAGACACAGATAATGTGTGCGAGCGTCTCGTCGATGTTACATGTGTCGCACGTGGGGCTGTTGGCCATTCCTATGAGGAAAGCATAGGCGCTTGTAAAGGCAACGCCTAGCCACAGACGTATGCGTGGTCGCATACATTTGTATGTAACGAATACTGCCGCGGGGCATGTAATCGGAAGCTTGAAGTAAAAAAAAGAAAATAAGAATAACCGTGCGGTGGACTGGCTGTGGGCTGACACGAGTTGGATTTCAACACATTTAAGCCAAGCGTCAGCTTCGCTGTCTGCGTCTGTGGCAAACGTTTATGGAGTCGACTTTCGTCTTCTGGCGAAGGAAGCAATATAACTAACAGACACTCGCGTCTTTGTTTGCTTTGACCACGGAAGCATTTCTGCATGTTGCGCGGTTGCGTTTTTAACATTTCCCCGTGGGCTGGCATCTCTGCCATCCTGCGTTGTTGGCAGCTGTTTTAAGTAGGCGACCCTATAGAAGAATGCGGCAGCAAACACCCTGTTCCCCTCAGGAACTTGAAAAAGGGTGAAACACCCCTTGGTTAGATAATTTTTTCTCTGTATTTCTTAAGGGGGTGGGAGGCATCCTGAATAAAGCGTGCGCCGCACTTCGAGTTGAAATCAAGTGTTTCCCGTTCAGAGTCCCTTTAGGACTATTCTGACACCCAGAAGGGATTAGTGGATGTATAGGAAAATTCACCGGATAGGTAGGTGGACGGACGGACGGACGAATCAATCAATCAATCAATCAATCAATCAATCAATCAATCAATCAATCAATCAATCAATCAATCAATCAATCAATCAATCAATCACTCAATCAATCAATCAATCAATCAATCAATCAATCGATCAATCAATCAATCAATCAATCTGGATGAATGATTTTAAATTATACGGATGGCTCTTCGGGCTTACGTGGTCGTAAGAGAAGGCGAAAGGTTTCATTTCATGACATACATGTATAAACGACGGAGAAAGCACATACTCATATTCGGGAAAATTTCCTTGCGACCTTGGCGTCGGAGCGGGATCTAAACATGCAAAAGCGAGGCCTTAATTACGGCAGGTCAACGTGCGTTTCTGCGCGGGGCTAACCGTCCGCATGCGCAGCTTTACACACTGTCCCCCTCAGTTCACCGATAAGCGAAAGCGCAAATTACGAGCCCCGCTACCGGAGCCTCTACAGTTCATTGTCCAACAACTTGCGCGTCGTTGGTGCCCTATAGCGCGCACCGGTGTCGTTAGCTTCGCTAATAGTTCGAACCGCTCTTCCAGCAGCGCACATCTAGCTGTAGCACACGAAGTTGCAGGTTAGTAAGAGTTACCGATAGAAAAACTCGCGTCGATTAGCATCTCTGTCCTTGGGCGCGCGTAAGACATAAAACGTTATTTCCTTCTCGAGCCCGATGGCGCGCATGTGTGTACCGGGAAATGCGAACAATATGGCTATATGGCAATATGGCAATAGGCTATAGCTTAAAACTTGACGCGTTCATTATTCACCTCCACTTGAAACGTGAGCGAAAAAGAGAAAGACGCGCGTCTCGCTTAAAATTCTCGCCACTCATTTTTGTTGCGACGTATAGGACACGACTCTCGCGGGCGGCCGGCGTGGAGCCGAAGGCGCACGAAATGCCACGCGGCCCTCGAGCGACGGCGCTGCCTGCTGATTCATGCGATCTACCGCAGCTCGCGGCCGAGCCATTTCTCTCGCTCTCTTCGTTGTTTGTCCGTCTTGTATGTTTCCTTTTCTTTTTTCCCGATCTCGTCCGTACACCTCCGACTCCGCGTGTATACGTAAACTTTAACGCGGAGCGGCCGAGCTGCGCGCCGTGCCTTTGGCCCATTCAATCGCCCAGACGGTAATCTGCCCTAGATCCAGCGGCTGATTTCGTTTATCCCGTGAGGCCTACCGTTGTTTAGTTTTCTGCTCCATCTCTCTCCCTTTTATATCTCCGCGCACTGTCCTCGCCACGCACTTTCTAATGACTGCCGAAGTCCCGCGGGCGCAGTTAGACCAGCGGAGGCCGTTTAATTGGTCATTGCGAAACAAACGACAGTTCCAGCACGACCGCGCGAGCCTTGAACCGCACTCAGTTCCTTTGCTTCTTTTTCTGCTTGACTTTCTTTTTTTTTCCCGGCGCGCGTTCACGTACATTCCGGCCCTGCCCCAACGGACTAAGGCACGCTTTTATCATAACGAAAAACCTACGCTCACTCGCCGCCACTGTGCGAAAGCACATTCGCTATAAGCTTGAGATTCAGAATGGCGGCTACCGACTGCAAGGGCGTAATACCTGATGCCTAGGGACCACGTGCGTACATGGATTATTATGGACCACATACAACATAATCAGAATGTTTGCTAGTGTGTTTGTGTGCCGTTGTTTTTATGTCACTGTCTTTCTTTCATTCCTCATCATCTCACCCGGAGTAGCATGCCAGGCCTGCCGCTTGGCTAACGTCTCCAGATATCATTACACTCTTCCTCTCAGAATATCTATCTCGTCAATGTAATAATAATAATAATAATAATAATAATAATAATAATAATAATAATAATAATAATAATAATAATAATAATAATAATAATAATAATAATACCATGAGTGTTATCTTCAATGGAAGAGACGGACACTAGATTACCGACAACAGACATTTGTTCAACACCACGTCATGAGATATATCTTTAACTATTGCAGTTATAACTGAAGCATAACTCAGCCGAAATCTGACGCCAACGTCATTACCCTGTCATCTCGCTGTAAAGTAGTTAGACTTTGCCTTTTCCACAAGTTTCACTATTCCCATCTAGACTATTCTGTCATTTCACCGGCTGGTCGTACGTCAGCCCGCATCAGCCATCAATGTGCTGTCTATCCTCTTTCCACCCGAACATCTGCACACTTGGCGTCATTCTTTGCCAAGACATCAAGGGACGGGAATGAATTGCCCCCTGCAACAGTGGCCCTCCTTCACTCACCTTGTTTCAAGTATTTGTTATCATCATGATATGGCCTGAAGCCCACCGGTAATGTAACACCCCTTTATAGGGACCCTTGAGGCATTGGAAATAAATAAATAAATAAATAAATAAATAAATAAATAAATAAATAAATAAATAAATAAATGTGCTCTCCGATACACAAATGGTATCCCTATCTCTTTTGATAAAACGGAAGATCTTAATCACAGTTTAGGTGCCATGGCTCGAAGTTTCACGAAAAAAAAAAAAAAGACAGATCGACCGGCATGTCGGCACGTTCAGGAGGTTAAGGATCGTTTCGTCTACAGAAGGATTAACATGTGCATTATTATTGTTGTTTTTCGTGTTTTACAGCGACATTGCTCAAGCGCTGTATGCAGAGGAGCATGCCGATTGGAGCAATGTGAAAAAGACCGTTAAGGACGCGGCAACGGAATAAAATGGCAAATATACTAAGTAGGGCTGTAGAAGAGAAGAAAGCTAATGCTCGAGCGAAGTATGCTGGACACGAGAAATACTGGGCGCGCCGGATAATATTCCTTACCGGAACAAACGAAATGTTTCAGTGGCATGGTCAAACTCATCTCTGGCGATGTTCTATAGTTCAAACTTGCATAAAACACGTTGCCTCTGTCAAATCCGCTTGTACAGTTTAATACTATATAAAGTTGGAAATTGATAAGATGTCTCAAAAAAAAAAGAAGGCTCCAGAATGGGCTTTTGGTGCGACTTTGACGTTGCAATCAGTGCGGGCTACAGAGCGTTTTTCCATAATGTAAAGGGCGAACTGGTAAGAAATGAACAGGGACACACACCAGGTACTAAACGTACTCTTATATTTTAACGGTGATACTTACAGCAAAAAATGCTCACGCTGGCTTAGGTCTTCTTGTTCCGGATAACTTACACGGCCTTCCTGCCGACTCTCATATCGCCCGCACGCACTATCATTCGATCCAGGATACGAAACAGCTGAAAAACATGCTTCGTACCCCGCATTATCATGACCGATGATACACTTTAGAGACACAACCTGCTAATTACGCGCCCTTCAAGGTGGTTTCTGTCCGATGGCTTCAGGCCTGCATCAGGGTGGTGACCCGGTAAATCTTCTTAATGCTCAATTACAGCGAAAATTCCTGGGGGTCGTTGAGGCACACCTCGAACAGCGAACAGTTGGGTGGTACTTATCTCTTTTTTTCTTCTTTTTTGGGTACTATACTCCGATACGCTACCCAGCGTCCATTATATATTAGAAAAAATAACAAGAAACTAGAAGGCAGCCACAGACCTGCACACGACGCAGAACATTACCTTCAACGCCTTCCTTACTTCGAGTCATTAGAACACCGCTGCCTGGCGACATGTAGTTCACTTAAATTTGGATTGAACAGTTAGTTAAGCTTGGTCCGATAATTATACTTCTACAAGACCAAGTTAATATTCGAGTTCGTAAATATACATATATATATATATATTGTTAAGCGAGGGCTTGGTAACAAAGAAAGGACGTCGAAAGAAAACATGGGTGCTCTTCTCAGAGCTACATTTTAGGGCTGCTTCAATATGCGTGCAACGATTCCCGAAAGCATGTTTTGAAAGTTCCACTGCAACGACAGAGACGACAGGGCGGAACAAGAAAACAGGGCGACGACATTCCCCGTGTCATCGATGCCGTCTATGCCTTTGCCACGTGACGAGTTCTGAAGAAGAAAAAAATAATTTCAGCTCCCCTTTAGCAATTTATCGGGCTGCGAACTAAGTTTTTGCGACAACAGCAAGCTCCTACATCGGCCACTGCCATCCTCTGAAGTATGGCAGACACTTACGTGGCAGGTGCCCACTCCGGCGAATTTGCCAGCAATTGGGTAGTGCAAACGTAATTAGTGCACATTACTGCAGCTGAAAGCGCTCGAAACTTCGTTTGTGGGGCCGTCCATCACGCCACCCCCTCATCCTTACCCTCACCGTATGGCAGATGGCAGAGAAACGCAAAACGCGCTCACCACGTCCACTTTGGAGCTCGAACTCATGCCCTCGAGGCAACGCGAGATCAGGAGCTGCACCCGTTTGCCACGGCGCTATATATATATATATATATATATATATATATATATATATATATATATATATATATGTAGTAGGCAAAGAGGGTTTCTTCAGGCTACCTTTCAAACGTAAAGAACTTGAGTGGTGCTACAAGGTAAACAGAACAAGTATTTAATTTCGACAGTTTCGATCGGTGGACCGATCTTCGTCAGGGTTTACAAAAAAATGGCAGTTCGGCCGTGGTAGGGAAGACACCAGACCGGGTACCCGGTCGTTCCTACATACATCAAACATACATACATTCCTGCATACATACGTGATGTATGTAGGAACGACCGGGTACCCGGTCTGGTGTCTTCCCTACCACGGCCGAACTGCCATTTTTTTGTAAACCCTGACGAAGATCGGTCCACCGATCGAAACTGTCGAAATTAAATACTTGTTCTGTATACCTTGTAGCACCACTCAAGTTCTTTTTATATATATATATATATATATATATATATATATATATATATATATATATATATATATATATATATATATATATATATATATATATATATATATATAGATAGATATATGTACCAGAAAAAAAGCAGTTCTGGGTCCGGGTAAATATTCACAGTGAAGTAGACGCGCGTATGAAGCGGTTTATTGACGTTTCGGCCCCCCCAACCCGATTCTGATGAAGGCCGGACCCCGGCCGAAACGTCAATAAACCGCTTCATACGCGCGTCTACTTCACTGTGTGTATATATATATATATATATATATATATATATATATATATATATATATATATATATATATATATATATATATATATGTATGTTCATGCATCGTATTTATTGCAGCGAGTTAACATCGCATGCATTCATTACACAGGCAAAAGAGATTACACGCGTCGCGCATCGTTGGCGCTATGTAATTTGCGCGGGGTGTTGCGCAACGCGCAGGCTCCGAGAGTGGTCGAGACTCTGAAAGCATTTAGGAATTCATAGCAGGCAATACTACAGCGGACGAAGACGACGACGCTATTTGAATGACAAATGAGTTGCTTTTGCCACAAAACTTTGCTCCAGGCTAGTCGGTGCATTTCTAAAGTATAGGCCGAGCAGCGCTCAACATGCACGTGCGCAAATAAGGGACGCGTAAAACTGGACAGCCGCAGGACTGCGCCCGTCATGTTTTACGCGCCTTTGTTTTGTACGTGTTCTTTTTTTTTTTTTTTTTTGCTTTCATTCGCTTCAGTTCACTACCTGATGTGGCCTCCGAAATACACGCCCAGAGCCTGTGTGGCGAAAGAAACGCAGTGCAAATTTCCAAGCGCGAATGTTGCGCCACGGATGAGCGGTTACAGTGCCCACGGTTAGCGCACGTCCGACTCCCATCTGTACACTGCCTCAGTAGCACGCGTTTGACACTGGTGGCAATGGTGGGCAGAGGCTCGCTTCATTTCGGCTACGCAGCAGGCACTTTTCACCAGGAACTCCCTGTTTTATAGAGAGCAGTCATTGGCACGAAGACATCGTAAGACGTCGTAACGTAAAGCGAGAAAAGTTGGCGCCTCAAGGCTCCTGCTTCGGAACTCCGCCATTCATGCAGCGTCTCCCCTACCCGTCGTGGTTGCTCAGTGGCTATGGTGTCGGGCTGCTGAGGACGAGGTCGCGGGATCGAATACCGGCCACGGCAGCCGCAGTTCGATGTGGGCGAAAACACCCGTGTACTTATATTTAGGTGCACGTTAAAGAACCCCAGGTTATTACATTACATAACGACCCGTCGGATTTTGCTAGCCGCAGTGCCCTTCAAACGTGCTGCAATAGAACCAATCCAACTTCGGTCTTGAGAAGGTTGCCACATCGAAACGGCAGGATGTCGATTGTGTTGGTTGGTAGCCACATTCTATAGGACGCATTCTTGTCAGTCACTATACCCTATCGTGACGCTGCAATTCGGGATCGCACGCACCGGTTCGTGATACCGATAAGCATCCCACGAGGGAGAGTTGCTATCACGAACTGCCGCGTGTGGCGATTTGTTGATCGGTACCGCCGCTGGCTAACGTAATCGAAATTTTGTCTGTTGCTTCGGCGTGTAGCTGTACGAGAGAATCCCGCTCGCTGTATTTGCTCGAGAGCTTTAGCTGCTGTCCAGGCACGCACACCGCACTTTACGGGGAGTTAAAGCGTGAATGATTGTCTCTTATAGATGCAAAATGAAACTAAATGATAGGTACAACAGCACTCAACTCATTTTGTAAATATGGATGCGAATATAGACTTCTTTGGGTAACTGTTATTTCCGCATCGAGCTGTACTTGTGCCTGTAAACGGCGTGCAGACCTTGGTGAAACATATTGTGGCTTTTCGCCTGTATGCCTATCAACATGAGTATCGTGTTTGCGTGATCTTGGAAATAAAAGTGACCGACTTTATGATGTCTTGTTATTGCTTTTAGAGTGAGAAAATAAACAGCACGTTGATAGCATCCTAAGACCAAATGTCAATTAAAAAGCGAGTTAAGCAGTCCTGATTGTTTAACCATGTATCTATATACTGCAAGATGTGACCTGAGAGGCGGAAGCTGATTGCAAACAACGTTGAGTTAGTTTATGCCGCGCAGACTGCACGACCGTTGCTTTTAAAGGCCTGTGTCATCTGAAATATGTGTCAAAATTTTGCTATGTTTATTTTTGGGGCATGCATGCAATATGAATAAACCAGGTGAATCGAGGTGAATGTCAACGCGTTTGCGGTGATGTTTCCTAAGTGCGTGTGCATCATTCACACAGATACTTCCTTAATCCTCGAGACTCATGTTCCAGTGACATCGCTCTTCGGAAATTCTGCCCTGCGCGCGTTCGCCAAACGCTGTACAGCGCCCCTATTTTAGATTAACCCTGGGTATCTGCTGATGAATTTGAAGGGGAAGGTAAATTGCGACATTACTGTCAATGTCACTTTAGAGAACATTTACCCAGCAAGAGGGAGAGAGACAGCGAGAGTTGAAATTCAAGAGAAAGTGTAAACACTGGGCATGGTGTGACCACGCTGCGTTAGTAAAGAGACTCGTCGCGCAGAGGAGGGTTTTCCGCTAGCGTTTATGCAGCAACGGTAACGCTGCCGGAAATACCCAGAATAGCTCGCAAGGAATCACGGAGATTTGTGCTCGCGTTTCCAGGTAGCTCTGTACGCACGCTGATGGATGCGTGGTGACACGATTTCGTGCGCCAGAACGAGACTAAGCAAGTGTTGGCCCAAAGCTGAACGACGAATTATGAACCGCACCACCGCGGAGTGCCATTCGAGCACGACGTTACCGCTATTACTGAGATTTCGCAGTTGACACACGTGTCCTTATCAAGTGACGTCCATCACCTTTGCTCGAACAGCAGCCTCAGCATTGTTAGCCGCATTTTATTTAATTATTCGATTTGCCAGAATACTAAGCGTTCGGCGACGTTCGCAGCTTGTTAGTGACGCAATGAGTTTACTGGTTGTCCTTCTAAAAAAAAACAAGGAAAAAGAAAACTAAGGAAATCGCGCATCCGGGCGTTGACAAATGATGGTCACGCAAGTTGCGCGCTAAGTTACACTAGACTACGTTGTCCTCGTCGTGAAGGCAGGATAGCGGGAAAAAAAAAAAAAAAAACGGCGCGCAGTTCTTGTACGTGCGTCGGTCGTGATTCACCGATCCTCCGAAACGCCGAGCGACCTCCGGAGGTCGGACGCAGTTTCGACACGACGGCGCATTGCGTGCCAATGGGCGCAGTGCACTGCCGAGCAGGTCCGCACAGGCGTTATTGGAAGCGATCGGTGAGCCCCTGTGCCGACGCACGGCTTGCCCTTCCGCTGGCACAGCTGCACAAGGACGCCATCTCTCCTGGCTGATGGCCAGTTACCGGCGACGCATGAATAAAACACGCGCCTCACTGGCGGAATTCTTGCTCATTTCCTTCTCTCTGTTGTTGACTCTTTTTTTTTTCTCCGCCTTGAGTGGCATTGTACGGAAAGGGTTATCGGTGCACGCTTTTGTTGTCTACATCTCGCGAGCCAACACAGACAAGACCTTTGCGAACAAAGAAGTTTCACACAGATGCCATACAACCGCATAGCTGCGCGGCATGTTGCAATGTCAAATTTAGTGATATAGCCGATGGAACACGCGGACGAACAAAAGATACGGCTACTAAACAAAGCGTACGATTGGTGCGATTTGTCAGCGAACCGATAGACTACGAGAGCTAGCCTGTGCTGTATAGAGCCACCCTTCAGTCACAAATTGCTCCCGTGAAAAGGTCTTGCAGTAAGGGGGACGAGCGAATAATAGCCAAAACATCGCTCAAGGCACTGTGAGCTAGTTCCACAGTAGAAGACTGCTAAAATGATTATATCCCGAGTTTCTTGCCTCCCAATCAGCGGTGTGAGGCAATTCGGCCTTATGTTTGTTGCGGTTGGCAGCCACACAGCCTGATCGTGTGCATGCCATGCGATAATCGCATGCGGCGCTGCATACATCTGCATAACGAGCTTGCACGATAACGGGCCGTGGTCTCAGACGTAGGTTCTGCTGTTACGCTATAGGGCGTGCATAAGAGTTCGTTCGTCCGGACAAATCGGCCACCGCTAGAGCGAAGCGTGAAATTATGACCAGAAGGGTTATTAAAGCGGAATAAGGGGACAGAGCTGAAGCTTGCGCTGGATTGAACAGTCGTTCAAGACAGGCGTGTCGTTGGCCTGTTGCATTGTGTCATTGGCCTTATGGCGTTCTGCTGTTCAGCACGAGTTCGCGGGATCGCATAGTTGTAGCGGCAAGGTCGCATTGCAGAAAGAATTTAAAAAAAACGAAAATGGGGAAGTGGAGGGAGAAAAAAAAAGGGGTGGGGGGGGGGGTTAGAAGACAACGTTAGTGTACGTTTGTATAGATGAATGCTAAGGAATCACATTTGGTCAACCTTAATCGGGCGTCACTTATAGCCCACAAGTCGGTTGGGTGACGTTCAACGGCATGAATAATCTCCAAGCGCCATGCTAGTATTACCCACCATGAGTGTTAAAGCCGCTATTTGGAAGTAACTTGACTAACACTGTAGGTTTGACTACTTAGTTCCTGAGTAGATTAATTAATCTGCTAAAGGCAGAAAGGCAAGTGTTTACATCTGTAGAGACCATACTCAATTTCCAAGTGATGCTTACCGAAATAAATCATTCGGTTGAAATCAACGGTGTTGTCTTCGTCAGGAGCACTATGCATTGGCTGGCTGCCTTCCCTTATACGTCGCTCGCTTTCATGACTGGCCAGCACCGACAGCATCCGTTGTGCACTATAGTATAGTGTACGAACTGCTATGTGAGTACGAATCAATGATCTTGATAGCTGCGGGATTTGGATGCGTGAACACGAAAGGCTGCCATCGCATGGCAGTCTTGCGTGACGGAAAAGCGCTGCAGCATATCACTGCAGTGTTATTACGCACTCGCTTTGAGCAGATCCAAATTGGCTCAGGGTTGCGAAAACCGAATGTCGTGCGCTAGCCGTGCCCGTGAGAGTGTACACAAGCGTGCAATGAAACACAAAGAAGCGAAGGGCTGACGAGGTCAGTAATTTTAACATTCAGCCTTTCACCTCTTGGATCAATGCTGTAGCGACGGAATTTCTCGGTCACAATGAGAAACGTAAACGGAACGGCCTGTATACGCGTACTTGTGAGAATGTTCAACCGATAGAACAGAGGTACGCCGCTCAGCTGGGTCAGTTCAGCAAGGGCACTGCCTCCAGTTCTTTCCGGCCAGTGTTCATCACACAGGGCTGCAAAAGCACCTCTTCAGGAAAGACTAGTACCAAGCACTCCGTTCGTTGGTTTCAGCAAACCAACCAGAGAACTAATGCTTTTCATACTTACGCAGTGGTCATAGAATCTTATATACCGACCATACCACATTTCCAAACTCCTAAAACATGCGCACCAACTGGCGTAGGACCAGCCATATTTGTAGCGAATCCGTCTACCGTAACCGTGCTCAAAGTCGTTGAAAACGCACAACTGGGGTTATTAGTCACACCTCGCTTCAAGCAGCAAAAGAAAAAAAGGGCGGTACTTACACCTGAGCGCCCAAGCGTCTTGCCGACGAAATCCCTGGTACACTTTCCACAAGTGGTTGACGCAGTCAGCGGAAACGTTGGTGTCGGAAAGAAACCGCGTTGTTAAGGGCAGGATCTGTGTCATGAACTGGTTAATAACGGCGTTCAAATCAGGCTCGTAATCCCTGACTGTGGTGATCTCTGGTGTCATCTGAGTCGTCGTATCGCCAGCCGCATCCAAGTCTTCCATTTCTCTCATACCGCTTGCTGCCGAACCTTCGGCTCCGCTTAACGTTGTCGTAATTTCGCTTGAAGTCGTGGAATCAGACTCCACGGTACTTTCGGAATTAGTCGAGACCTCGTCAGAAGTGGTCGAAGACTCAATCGTCGATGTTTCTCTAGTTGTTGTTTCTGTTGTATCTTCCGCGGTCGTGGACTGCGTTGTCGTCGATTGCGTAGTCAATTCTGTAGTCGTAGATTCGGTAGTGGTGGACTCCGTGGTTGTCGACTCCGTCGTAGTTGATTCCGTTGTAGTGGATTCTGTAGTTGAAGACTCCGTTGTGGTGGTTGAGGAAGTAGTCGATTCGACAGCCGTCACGGATAGCGAAGATGCCGCTCCCTGGTAAGCTGCGATTTGGTTGTCTCCGCTGAATTCGGGTTCCATTTCTGACTTCACTGTGACATCGGAACCGTCTTTGACCGCCGTCGTAATGTCAGGATTTTCAGTAGTGCTTCTCACGGAGGTAGTAGAGTCCACGAGTGATGTACTCTCGACGTCGGTAGTCGCATCAGCTGTCAGCGTTGTGCCGCCTTCTGTAGAAGTGAATGACACAGTGGACGTCATGGAAGGTACTGTTGTTGTGGTGACTCTAGTGGTGGTACTTGTAGCAGCGGCAGTAGTTGTCAACGTAGGCGGCACAGAAGGCGCGTGCGTGGTAGACGCCTGAGTAGTTGGCACCACGCTAACGTTTGTCAAATTAGCAGTAGCTTGCGGCATTGGCTCACCACTGCCTTTGGTCACAGCGTTTTCTTTAGCCGCAGCGGTGGCACTCGCTGCCTTGGCGGTGGTCGGCGTGGAAACTGTCGTCGGCTCGCTCAGTTCCGTTGGGCCTCCTTCAGCGTCTTCGAAGTCATCCGTGGAATCATAGTCGTCGTCTTCGTCATCGTCATTGCTTCCCTCCGCCGGTGTCGTAGAGCCGCCGGTCGGTGCTTTCAAGTCGGTGCTGGGCTGTTCGTCGGCGGCGTCGTCGTAATCCTCGAGCTCGACGCCACTGGTGACCGGCATGTCCTGGACGTCGTTCTTTCCGTCATCGTCCGTCGGGGCTGCCCGCAGCTTTGCGGCGGTCGAAGCCGGCAGTGCCGTGGTGGTGCGCGTGCTCTCGAACTTGGCGGGCAGCTTGGTGGCAGCAGCCTCGGCCGCCAGCGGGCCCCGAGCGGCGACACAGAGGAGAGCAACGACGAGCAGCAGCATCGCGGCCGACGGCCATCCCATGACGGAAGAGCGTGCACTACGCGGCGGAGCCTGCTCAGCGTTTGCAATTGACGCCGGTCTGCATCGGTTTTCGTGGCGCGCCGCTGGTAGGCAGCCTAGGCAAGGCTGGCCGCCGTTATCCCCGCGGGGAGAGTCGGCCTAAATTCCGTAAGGCCGCTTTCTCCCTCCCTCCTCCTTTCGCCCCTTGCTGCTCGATTTCGCACCGGATGACTGAGATGCCCGGGCGCGATTAAGAAAAAAGAGGGAACGACTTTCTCTCGTCGCCGCAGAGACACCTCTCTTCTTCTCTAAGTGGAAAGGAGCGAGGAGGGGACTCCGCTGTGTGTGTCGTTGAACGAGTCAAAGCGCTGCTGCTGTTCGTCTTGCAAGGGCATGACGGGGCGATTTGAGACGCGGGTCAACGCGCTGTCTCACGAGCCGCCACGCTTCCGAGAATGCCTGGAGTGACACGCCGTGGTTTTTTGCTGCGCACCTCAGGGAGCTTCGCGTCGCCCGGTGTTCTAGCGGGAAAGCGCCCGTTTCGCGGTCGCGAGGCGCACGCGCTTGCGGTGGGCTCTCGTGACAGAGCGTCGACAGCGAGTGCAGCCCGTGTTAATTCGTGACCCGAGCTTCTGCTGCTTTCAGTGAGCCGCCGGCATGAAGTCATGTTTCCCTTGCTCAGAAAGAAATTCGGGCCCGCTCTTGTTTTTCTCGGAGTGCCCCCCGTTATGCATTTTTCTTTCATTCCCGCTTGCTCTCTCTGGCCTCAGCATCACGGCGGCCCTTTCCTCTTGTTGCGAGATGTAGGCGGCACAGTTTCGAAAATGTCGAGCATTTCGTCGGCGCGTGGGCAAGACTTGTGTCAACAGCCGGTATGCTGACGCCTCGGGAGAGTGCGGTCTGTTGGGATCAAGAGAACAAAAGGCGACAGCCTTCAGATCGCGACGCGGGTGTCTCGATCTGCGCCGCCCCGGGAGACGAAACGTGCAGCTGCCGTGCTCGCCTCGGATGAAGGTCTGATTACCAGATCTGCTAGAACGGTCCGGGTTTTCCGTGCTATTATAACGGCTCCCGCGTACGGTGCGTAGCGACGTAAGACGCCTTCTGTACCTCTGTTTACAGATAATTCGTACTTCTTAATTCCGCAGCGCACCTTTTGGAGGACAGATAACAAAGATATTATCCAAGACCTTGTCACTCGATTTTACCTTGTGCTGACTGGACACTTTCGAAAGCGCGAGAATCGAATGAGTAGTCATGCAAACATAAGTACAGCGAATTACGTTTCACGCCTCAGGCGAACAACCGGTGTACGTGAGGCGCCATACGAGAACGGCAGAGGGAGAAAAGGTTTGTTTGCGAATTTCACTTGTGGTACATGGGACTGTAGGTCCCGTCATTCCATTTAAGGTGACACACCGGTCAAAACGGAAGCAGCTCCGGATTGTGCTGAGTGTCCCGCGGACTTATGATGAAGGCCGCACCATGTACAGTACACCGCCAAGCGCTTGCGCAGATCCACTTAATAATCTAGAAAGAACGGTCGCGTCGCGTTCACTATTAAAGCTCCAACAACGGCAAAATTGGTGTCGGGGTGCACCGTCCATGCTCCTTCAGTCGAGTGGTCGCCAATAGCTGTCAGAACTGGCGTGTCCCTGCGATTCGTGAGCAGACTTAGTTACGGTAATGTCCGAAGAGCATGGCCCCAGTTTTAGACGTAGACTGTGCAGCAGCTATCATCATCACCTTCGTCATACCTTCCTACCCGGCCTCGGTCATTCGCCCAAACCCCTTCCCGATCATGGGGTAGCAGGAATCGCTCAGGCCTCCACCTTTCTCTCATTAAAGTTCATCGCTCTCTATCTCTTTCATCGGAATGCTGGAAGGAGAGAGTAAGCGTATTCACAGTTATACAGTCATGCTTTTTTTTTGTACTTTTATTCACGCTTATGGCGCACATACCAAGTTGTTCGGCAGGGAAGCCGACACGGTAGATACAGTTACACACACAATACATATGACTAGATGGGGGCCAATCTCCCCACTTCTTTCTTTGAACCAAAGATAACAGACCCTGTCAGAGGCAAAGTGTGAAAAAAAATGAGAGTATTCTACGACCCGTTGTGAGATGTACACGCCGTAGTGAGCAACACGCAAGAAAGGAAGGTAGCAAAATTAGCCGGAAAAGCGTCCGTTTGCCAAAATAAAATTTTGGGAACTGCATAGTTTGCAAACTCCCAAAAGCTCCTGAAAAAAAAGAAATCCCAGTTAGCACTATAGAATGCAGTAGAAAAAGACTACTTTGGGCGAGTAGCATAGTTTCGGTTTCTGTCTCGCGCTTTCACGCGATGCTACGTTCCGAGTTGTGGCGCTGTTTCCTGCATATTAATTCTGTGATATCATGTGGTCACACGGGCGTCAAAGTCACTACTAGTGCTGAGAAGAAGGCACGTAAATTTGATATTTACGGAGTCAGGATTTACATAGTCGGTTAGGTAGATGCCGCTATAGCTGCCGCAGACCAGTGAATAATGACACGTCGTTACTGCGGATTTGTTGTATGCTTCGCCATTACGGACTCTGTGTGGGCCGCTGTGATCCCGTTTGGGTAGAAGTTAAGCTCCGGTTCTTGAGTAGTGCACATTACCATCGGCTAGGGACGAAGGAGCAAGCCATGCCCTCCGTAGTGCCTAGGCGCAGTCCCCAGATTTCAGATTTCTCTCTCTCAAATCCCACAAGCACGCAAGTGTCGGGCAAAGGCGGCGCAGCTCTCAAGAGACAGCGCCTTTGAAAAAACGTAAATAGGCACGCGGATCCTCAGGTAAGTGTTCTCGCGGTAGCCTACATACAGAGCAAGCAAAGGGAAGTTACCTTAGCGAGGCTAGCGCTGTTCGCTAACTTTTGAAATCTCTGAACTAAGTAACAGGATCTTATATATATATATATATATATATATATATATATATATATATATATATATATATATATATATATATATATATATATATATATATATATATGTATATATATATATATGGAATCGTTCCTCACCTGCGGCAACTTGTTTTTTCATCCACTTTGATTTCCATTAATTTATCATTTCTTTAGTTCAATTAATAACTACAAGTAATTTCGCTTATGTTTTCCTTGGTGTCATTGCTTGCTGGCTCCTTAAGATCAATAAAAATCGGGCCCCTCAATTAACCCCCTTTATTTTCGTTTATTGCATAACGAGGGTCTCGAATCTGGCGACATTGATGCCCTCAAATAGCATATGTGGGTCTATTGACCAGTTGCCTTCACCTAAAAAGATCACGTACTCGTGACGCCTGCGGCATAAACGATATTACACATCCGCCGCCGAGGTTTGTGAACGGTGGTGCTGGCTAACAATCCGGGGGTTAGTTGTAGTAGTAATATATATATATATATATATATATATATATATACCCAAGAAAGTAGAATGGAAAGCGGAGCCGAGGTTTTTCAATTGGTAGAGCATCGCACGTGTAATGTGATGGCATGGGATCATTCCCCACCTGCGGCAAGTTATTTTTTCACCCACTTTCATTTCCATTACTTTATCATTTCTTTATTTCCATTAAATACAAATAATCTCCCCTATGCTGTCCTTGGTGTCATTGTTGACTTCTTACGATTTGACTATAGGATGATTTGGTATAGGAATATTGCTGGACAATAATGCCCAGCAATAATCCTATACCTGGTGTTTCTACGTAGATGTTAAGGAATATTTGCAAATGGCTGTTTTGAAATAAAACGCTGGTTCCTTCGGAGACATGCCGTCAGTGGTGGTGATCACGGGGGTGACGGGCGATACGTGGTCATTAGTCGCTAATTAAAAAAAGCCTAATAATTAACTTTCAAACGATAAGTTTCAGCGAACTCATCGTAATTGGGAAATTAAAGCGAGCTCTCCGTACAAGCCATATAAACTTTTCGATCTGGAAAAATGCGATTACTCGCGGAACTAAGGCACGGAGAATCAGAGCGCGCGAAACGCAAACTAGGAGGCTTCCGCCGCGCACATCAAGGCGACATTCTGCTTACGTCACCCAGCAGTTTGCAGCCACCGCGCTGCGACAGCGGGCTCCTTGATGTCGCAGCTTAACTGAACAATCGATGTAATTACACTAATGGACTTTTAATTAATCACTTTACAGTCCATATATTTCAATCTACGAGTTGTAGCTGTGAGTTCACAAGGCGTATCCACTCGGAACGAATGCTCAGGACTGCAGCAGTTTCGAGATATTCATTTTCAAATAGCCCAACAAAATGTATTGGCGTTCTACTTACTTTCGTGCTTCAAAGAAGTAAGCGGAACAACAGTGCATTTTTGCCGCAAGCTTCACGGCGCTCTAAAATGGTGATATCTTCAAAATTCATTTCAAGTCAATATGTCTTGCAGATTCACATATTCCTTGGACTTGGTCACGCATACTATTCTATTCCTTGATATGCCAGTCATTATTTTTGCCAGATGACTACTCCACACGCTTTTCCTTTACCGTTCCACATTTAGCAGCATGAATGGAGCACAGTGAGTTAGCGGTCACTCAGTTGTGTTTCCCCGTCAGCTGATCCCACAGTAACAGGGCGGAAGCGATAATGGTTTGGCATTCGTGCGCTTTCGCTTGAGGCAACGTGCGGCGCTCTGTCGAAAGCGCCATCTCGTTCCCCTAGAGCAAACTACTCCACGAAAAGCGTGTGTATATTTGCAACCGTATGGTCCACGCTCCTTAATTAGGTATCGTTATTTAGAGGAAGAAAAGCTGACAGTCATTTTAGCATGCGCCAAGGAGGATGAAGGCGAAAGCCTGCCCGCTCACGAGACATTAATTACATTACTTGACATTTTCATTCCATTGCATTGCTACTTCCTATTACTGGTTTTCTCCCACCAAATATCATGGGTTCGAGTGCCTTAATTAATTATACCTTGACTAATGGTACCTCAAATAACTTCACCCTAATTAACACCAAAGGTCGTCGGTTCGAGTGCCTTAATCAACTATATCAGACACACGGAACCTTAATTAACTTCTCCTTAAATAACACCAAAGGTCGAGGGTTCGACTTTCGTCCTGCACAATGTCAATTGGTATCCAACTTGCAAATATGGCCGGTTCGCCCATATTTGCAAGTGGGTTCGACTGTCACCAAATGCCGTGGGTTCGAGTGCCTTAATTAAGTGTGCTTCAATTCAGTTCGCCTTAATTAACAGCAACGGTAGTAGATGCGACGCTCGACCTTCACGATGTCAATTGGAATCCAACTTGGAGGTACCGCCAATTCGCCCATATCTCCAAGTGGGTTTGACTCCCACCAAAGGTCGTGGGTTCGAGTAACTTAATCAACTGTGCCTTAGTTCACTTCGCCTTAACACCAAAGGTAGTAAGTTCAACTCCAGACCTTCACGATGCCAATTTGAATCCAACTTGGAGATACGGCCGGTTCGCCCATATCTCCCAAGTCGGTTTTGATTTCCACCACAAGTCGAGGGTTCGACTCCCATCAAAGGTCGAGGGTTTGACTCCCACCGAAGGTAGTGGGTCTTAAATTCTCCTTAATTAACACCACAGGTAGTGGGTTCGTCTCCCTATGAATTTTGGTGCCATAAGTTTTGGTGTCATAACGTCGGACGGCGTAACGCCAGACATCAGATTTTTCGTCCCGTGAGCCGTCTAAGGCTTTCGCCCTAATGAGCCATTACTCGGTCGTACATGTGTCGCGGGCACAGATGCCACCATTTTCGCGCCGCGCGTGACGCAATCGGAGCTAAATTTAGCCTCTCGCTGGGCGTTCAGAAACGCACGCATTGCTCTGTAGTACTGTACGTTTGTCCAGTGGTGGCATTTGAGAGAGCACTCAGCCATAGTAGGTACAATCGATCAAATTTAAGAATATGTTCATCAAGCGTTAACGCTTTGACGAATGTACAGTCTAAATAAATGAAGGAATATGCCTTAAATTGCATTCTTGAAGTTAGCCGCGGAGTTGAAGTGGCGCACATCTTCCCTGGGCAGGGTGTTCGAACGAAAGATCGAAAGTGCGATCTTCGAAGATCACGCGAAGAATGCGCAGTTTGTTCGTGATTTGTGGGAGAAGAAACGCTGTCAACAACTGACGTGCCGTAAAACTTGTGATACAGACAGGGCCTTGAAATGTGACACCTTAATTCTAAATTTGGCAAGTTAACTTTGTATTTCAGTAGAATCACGGCTGCTGTGCCAATAATATTTATATATGGGGCTTCCAGGTAACTTCAGCCGAGAGAGAGACAGAAGTTTGATGGTGCGAAATACTGCAAGGTCGGCGTGACGTACATTCCTCTAGCCAGCTACTTTGCGCGGGGGGGGGGGGGGGGGAAGAGAAAATGAAAGAGGAACATGATGGAGGTGCCGATAGAGACAGAATGAAGATGCAAAACATATAACAAGCTAGTCTACTCAACGCCTAGAGTCTAGACGTGTACTTTTTAAAAAAGTTACGTAAGGCCTGCAAACAAGATTTGCGGTCACGCCAAAGGTCCAATATAACGTCCTCTGACAACGACTGACAACGACACGGCGCAAGATCATCAATCGATTTCTGTCGCTCTTCAACGTACTGAGGGCAGTCACGCAGCGTGTGTACCATAGTCCATGCACATGGCACATCTCACAGTCTGGAGACTCGGTGTCTCGAATTAAGTGTATGCACTAAGTTACTAAGTATGGACAGCTGGGCTAGTTGGTTATGATTAGCATTGTGAAACATAGTTCCAGCGCACAATTGAACAAGGACGAGGAGAGAAAGTCTTTCTCTCCTCGTCCTTGTTCAATTGTGCGCTGGAACTATTTTTCACAATGCTAATCATAACCAACTAGCCCAGCTGTCCATACTTAGTAACAAGGACGAGGAGAGAAAGTCTTTCTCTCCTCGTCCTTGTTCAATTGTGCGCTGGAACTATGTTTCATAGCGCTAAGTTATATAGTGTATGCTGTAAGAGTTGTCGAACGATCTCGCCGCTGACACCAGTTGTAAGGGTTGTAGAGGTCGATCTCACCACTGGTACCAGTTGTAGGGGTTGTAGGTCGTAGGGAGGAACTTGGGAGGGCAGGACTAGGTGAGCAGGATTTATTTACATATTTTTACATTAGAACAAGATACATTCGACAGCCTAGCGTGGCTCCCAAATGGAGCAGGCAAGACGAAGCATACAGCATACGAGCACACAGCTCACGAGCACACTCACAGAGCACGATGACGAGCACACCCTAGCAGCGACAAACTGCTGCTTATAAACACTCCGTGCTCCCTAGATCCCTAGGTGAGGGAAGCGTTCGACCAGTCCTTGTAGCCGAGCCGCCTTTGAGCGGGAGGGCTTACACACACACGTACGTACTGGTTTCACTGCCCCCACCAAGGCCAGACGGGCTTCGCAGAACTCGGGGCTTACGTCCTGACCAAAGGAGGGGCCTCTTATTCCCCAAGCTGACCCCCGCAGCGTGGCCGCCGGTTCTCCATTGTCATGCGTCCTAAAATGCGCGTGGGACGTTTCCGCCAGGTACATTCCCACGGGAACTCCCCCGCTCACAGCAGACCAGGTAGGCTGTGGCGGGTTCAGTAACATGCGTGGTTCGTCGAACACATCTCGGCCTTCCCGCGAGGGACCATCGCTGACGCGGCGTATTGTGCTCCGCACACAGTAGACTTAGTGGCGACGTTCGACTGGAGAATGACGGTGGCTTCCCAGAAAATGCCAACCCTGCTGCTGCAGCTGGCTGAGAAACTTTGCATGTTGGAATCTCGGCAGGCCATTCCTAACAGCTCCTCCATGGCCCGGAAAATCTCGACTGACCAGTGCTGACAACTGCTGGGCAGGAAGAGTATGGCTGGCGAGCAAGAATATGGCTTTGCTCTCTGCAACCCCTGCGCACTTGGAATGCCTGCAACCATTTCACAACAACCGGCACAGAAGAGTCAATCCCAGCAACACAATACCACTCAGTGTGAAAACGCCCGGAATCAGCTGTTAACCCACCAGGCTTCCTATCAAAATTTCAATGCAAGCCACTCAACTGGGAATCCCAAATTTTGCCCCTAAACTTCGTGCCGCCAAAGCGAGCGTTCATGTTCCCCTTGAGTTCGACCAAACCAGACCATAGCGTTGCACAAGAGTGAAGGTTTACGCAGAACTACACCGAAGGCTCTCGACCACCAATACCCAAACATAACTTCAGCACCCTAACTTCACGAACAGCCTGCTCTTACCCTATCGCAGTGGCGTACTTATCGCATGTACTTGTGCCACTGAACCGTTTGGTCAACTCCACAGGTACGTAATCACAATCGCGCTAGCTTTGTGGTCTCTATTCTGAACGCGTACTTGCGTCGAACGTAAGCATTTCATCACGCTTACTCACATTTGTTCCTTTACTTCATACAGGACACGTACCTTAAACGAACAACTAAAGTTGCGTAACTTACGCACACCGCAGGACCCTTAAAAAAAATGCGTCTTCTAACAACTACTTCCACGCATGCTCACTAGAGAAGTCAGAACACGGCCGCCCTAAACACACACGAGCAACCCCGTCATAAACCTTCTGCTTCCTTCCGTCCGCACAGGACACGCGCTAATGGAACTACGAACGCTTCTCAGTGCAAATTACGCACTTACTGAAAACCTACGCGCTTAACCTTAGAAAATTCAAAACCACTTATATAAAAAACGGTTAACTAATTCACACACGCATTACCATAGGCCTCTCACGGACAACCTTGACCTTCAGGTTACTCACACACACACACAAAAAAAGCCTGTCTACTCCTTAACTAACACTCGCGAAACTAAAGTTTTACCTAAACTGCATCTTTCAAATCTCGGAGCTTCTCGAACGACAACAAAAAACTCATACCTTACATATTGAATGAAACTTTAGTCTCAAATCGCAAAAATTATCCAACGCTCAAAAAAGAAAACAAAACAAAACGTTTCACTTCTCCGGAAGCTATTTCGGCCTCCCGTTCCAAACGTACTCGAGGTGGTCGCGATTCAAAAGCTATTCTGGCTACCCAGGAACACCAAAAGGGCCGACACACTATCAGCTCCTTCAACACGTTACAGTTTCTGGCCAATTTGCGTCCTGGCGCCACGCTTTCATCACTAACTCGACTGACCACGTGTGACTCCCTACCACCTCGTCTCGCCTTGCCACCTTGCGCTCCTTCGCACTACATGTTGCACTCCGAAAAGAATGACGGAACGACGAGGAACGTAACTGCCCCGCCGGTGCCCTTTGTCCGCGTCCGTGCAGAACATGCTTCTCGGTCTCTTTTTGACCGGTGGCTCGAACGTCTTTAATGCGCCAACATCGTCAACGACGACCGCACCTTTCTTTTCTTCGCGCCCTGCCTTTTTGCGCCTGTCGCCGACTTTTGTTGCGGTACGTTATTTACCGTCTTTCGGTCTTTACCGCGCTTCTTTCTACGGCGCTTTTCCCTCTCACTCACTTTCATGCGGCTCTCTCGCGCCTCGTGCTGGCCGGTACACATCTCGTCGGCCCGGATCGCTCTCCTACCCGCACAGTCTGAGTGATTTTCCTTTTAATCAACTCTCACTTTGCCACGACTGGCGGACAGCCCAACCAACTCTAGAACAATGCAACAGTCTTTACTCGAGCTATGCAACTCGCACTCTTGCGAATTGCCCTCTACTGCATCGCCCAGCTCACGCTGTGCATCGGCACACAGCCCGTCGGTCTCGATCGCTGTCTCACGCGCACAGTCCGAATGATTTCTAACTAAATCATCGCTCTCTTGGCAACCTAGACGGGCGGAGAGCTGCACCGATCCCTGAACAATGCAGTTGTTTTCCCTTGAGCTACGCAGCTCGCAATCCTGTGACCTGCCCTCAACTGCATCGTCCAGATGGCACTTCTCTTCGGCACGCAGATCTGACTTGACATGGGTGCTCGCGTCTGTCGAGTCAACAGTACTCTGTACCTCGCTAACGACTTCGTCAACATTAGATGCGACGCACAAGCGCGGTGACTGAGCCAATTCATTCACAGCTGGCCTAGCTGTCTCTACAGTGCTCTGTTGGCACATCACCTCGTCGCTCTTGCTACGGCCTTTAACGGCCTCTGTTGCCACTAAGGCCTCGTTAGCTGCTGGCACTTTGAGTTCACCTTTGAACGCGCTGCTAATCTCAAAGGTACTACTACTTCTCTCGGCTTTCGACCGAAATCTGCCATCGACTTCCTGCCCTTTTCGCTGCGTCTAGCCTACAGATTTCTCAAGCCGCTGTTGACTTCATGCGTTTAGCTGCTGCAAATCTTGTATCTATTTGTTCACTGCTGTCATTTCCTTTTCAAGTTCTTGCCGCTTTGCTCACGCTCTTGGCGTTCTTGCCTAATTGATTCCCGTTCTTTTCTTTTGGTTAGAATTCGTTTGCTAATTTGTTTTATGAATTTCAAATCATTGCCACTTTGCAGAATGGTCTTACTTATCTCTGTTTCCGTCAGGTACTCCTCTACATCTACCTCGACCTCTTCACACAACCACAACAGGTCAGCTTTCGTCAAACACAATAGGACCATGGTCGCTACTTTAAGCTTTGGCTCTGCTGTCACACAATACTTGCGGCGATACCTACGCAAATCAAAATACAAGTAAAAGATCCCCAGCGAATCGAATCCACAAACACAGAGAAATTGAAGCCTGGTGAATCTTACCACCAAAACCAAACGCTTACCTACTGAAGCAGCACCATATAACCAGTCCTTCTCCGCCGTATCCAGTCAGTTCCAACTTGACTATCCAGTCAAGTCACCTCCAACTTGACCGGGATACCGGTCGGTCACCATGTGCCAAAGTCCGTGAGCTGCCGTTACTTTCTGCGAGTCGTAGGCCGATCTCACCGCCGCCATTCAGTTGGCGGAGTTGTAGGACGATCTCGCCGCTGCCACCAGTTGTAGGGGTTATAGTCGAGTCGTAGGGAGAAACTTGGGAGGAACAAGGCGTACAGGGTTTATTTACCTATAATTACATTAGAACAAGGGATACATTCGACAGTCTAGCGTGGCTCCCAATTGGAGCACGCAAGACGAAGCGTACAGCATGCGAGCACGAAGCTCCAAACGCACTGCTTCTCGAACACGAGCACACAGCTCATGAGCCCATTCACGGAGCACTATGACGAGCACATTGACGAGCACACAGCTCACGAGCACGATAACGAGCACGATAACGAGCACGATGACGAGCACACCCAAGCAGCGACAAACAGCTGCTTATAAACACTCCGTGCTCCCTAGATCCCTAAGTGAGGGAAACGTTCGACCAGTCATTGTAGCCGAGCCGCCTTTGAGCGGGAGGGCTTACACAAACACGTACGCACTGGTTTCACTGCCCCCACCGACGCCAGACGGGCTTTGCAGAACTTGGGGCTTACGTCCTGACCAAAGGAGGCGCCTCTTATTCCCCAAGCTGACCGCCGCAGCGTGGCCGCCGGTTCTCCATTGTCATGCGTCCTGAAAGGCGCGTGGGACGTTTCCGCCAGGTACATTCCCACGGGGACTCCCCCGCTCATGGCAGACCAGATCGGCGGTGGCGGGTTCAGTAACATGCGTGGTTCTTCGAACTCATCTCGGCCTTCTCGCGACGGAGAGTCGCTGACGTGGCGTATTGTCCTCCGTACACAGTAGACTTAGTGGCGCCGTTAGAATGGAGAATGATGGTGGCTTCCCAGAAAATGACAACTCTGCTGCTGCAGCTGGCTGAGAAACTTTGCATGTTGGCATCTTGGCAGGCCATGCCGATGGCCTGCCTGGCCGATGATTTCGCTTCATCATCGGCCAGTTTATTGCCATGTACGCCACACTGAGTGGTAATTCAATGAAATGTAATGTAGGGGCCGTTCTATTCCGCTAGGGTGCACAGCTCGACAGTGTGAAGAGGCAACACTCTCTAGGAGCTTTCTTTCATTACAACTCTAAGTCGCTGCCGAGCTGATGTCGTGTCGCTGAATAGTGTCCATACTTGAGGTGCCCGTCGCAAAATATAGATGGCACTATAGTTCCATGGATGTTGATGTTGTGTTGTTACGCAGACGAAGCTGCAGAATGGCCCCATGTGCAGGCTCGATGAAAGTCACAGCTGACGCTGACGACGATACCATTCCGTCTGTATACAAATTATTCAACAAGCCATATTCTTTCACCATATATTCAAGTGTGAGTTGTCTAAGGTCCACGGTAGGTATCGAGAATTATTTAGAAATACCGGGAATTGAGAGTCGTACTCGTATTTTGGATATCACCCATGGGGGAAAATTTGGACGATCAGCGGGGGCAAAGTAGTACGGTATTGCGGATTCTTGGCTCTCCAAAAAGGGGAGTCCGGCCTCTTGTTGCGAAGTTTCGATAAGGGGTGGCGTCGTTGACGCCTCAGCACCCGCAGGAACATTCGAAGGAGCTTCGCATCATCACGGAGGTAACGCGAGCTTTCTCTATTGCACCATAAGTTGAAATACCACGCAGAAACCCGGGCATATTCTCAGCAGCTGTCCCTGGGCACTTTCCAACGTACGCATGAATGACGGGCGCGTACTTCAAATAACTGACAGTCTGTACGGAATGTATCCGACGAAAAGAGCCTGCTACTGCCGGAATAGCGAATGCTCAGACGAGCCCCGCCTCATACGGGCCAGAAAGCGAAAAAGTTTAGTAAGTCCAGCCAAGTTTTTCTTTAACGTTGCGACATGCTTCGACCATGATATTCCGCGGTCAATGACACCGCCGAGGTAAATGTGGTGGGTAACATATGGAATGACATTGCCATTGATGGTAATTCGATAGCAACACACGAGCTCCCATGGGAACGCCATCGCAGTGCACTTATCTGCTCCCAGTTGCAGTCCTTGGCAACCCAGGTATTGCGACACAGCTCGCTGCAGTCTTGCACGTGTTTGTGGTAGCGTGACTATGGAAGCCTTGTTACGTCTCAACACCACCAAGGGTGTTAAGTGAACGTTTGCCACATGCCAAATCATTGCAACTCCTAACCAGTCGTCAGCGCGGCGTGGACAACGACTAAAAGCGCTCACCCCACCATTACCTGGAAACCAGAGAAAAGGATAAATGGGAGGGAACCACGATAACGAATGGATAGGCGCAGTTAATTAGATGAGTCAAATCACCACCCATCCCACGGCACTTATCCAGCCATCAAGACAGAGTGTAAACTAGCTGTTACAGGGCTCCATGAAAAAGACCTCAGCCGTCCTTTCCCTGGCCGACTGAGCAAAGAAGAAAGACAGCGTGTAAAAAAGCTGTTGCAGGATTCCACGAAAGACCCTCAGCCGCCCTTCACCTTGCACACTGAGCGAATAACGGGGTGGGCCCCAACGAACGAACCAGGTGTCGCCAGATGATTTCTTTCTTCCACAAATTCCAAACCAGTTTTTTCGAGGCGGAGTTACTGCGGGTTATGGATAGCATGGGGGGGGGGGGGGGGAGGCGTTGTATCGCAACGGCGTCGACGATGGGGATTTGCTGCTGGACAGTCTTCAGATGCCCTAGTCGACTCGCCCAGGGAAGACGACGGGATTAAAAGCAGATACTTTTCGAGAGTGAGGACAGAGGGTCCTGATGTGAACTGAGACGTTAACTTGCTCCTGCATGGAGTGGTCTTCCGCACTGTAGCCGCGTAACCAAGCTGATTAAAACCCTTTTTCCTTAATTTTCTACAACTTGACGTCGTAATCGATGGACTTGGTGGATTCCATGCCCTGAACGCCATCCTAGCCGCAACAGCCTCTATGCAGATGTCGTCGGTAAAGATACAGAGCATTTAATATATTCGAGCCTACCATAAAAGGACGCGACTAAAAGCATGTTAGTGGCCATATTATAATGGAACTCAACCAATCTATAGCATTCTTCTTAATTGTATAATAAGTCAATATTATTTAAGTAATTTTGCGATTCTTAAAATAAGCGAAAACCTTGTCGAAGGTTCAAAGAAATGTCCTGTTCTTCAGCATTTAACGGCCTATCTGTCGAGCAGTCATTTTTTTTTCTGTGTCATACAGAAAGGCGCAAAGTATTGGAAAAAATTTCATGTAAAGTAGAAACTATGTGCGAGGCTGTCAAAGCGGCTACACGTGAAAAAACGGCGCTTTTAACCTAGCGCATAGCACGCTGCCGCTGGGAAAGGGAAAGGGCAGAGACCAAGGCGAGCTTGGAAATTCACGCCAAGAAATGGTCTTGTGTGCACTGTTGAAAGCAAGAGGCGTCTTCGTTTGTGGTAGCGATCACCAGAATTTAGGAACTCTAAATCTTTACCATCCTCTCACTCTCTCAGGGGCAGTCATACTTGTACGTATGTGTGTACAAGAAATTACATGTAATAAACAAAATTCTAGGGTTTACTTGCCAAAACCACGATATGATTATGAGGCACATCGTAGTGGGGTACTCCGGATTAATTTCGACCACCTGTGATTTTTTAACGTTCTCCCAATGCACGGTACACGGATGTTTTTACACAGTCGCGGCCGATGATTTGATTCCGTGCTTTCGGGTTTATAGCGCAACGTCAAGGTCACTACGCCACCACGGCGGGTGATTACTCGTATATTACCGCTCCACCAAATCTTGGCCAATGAATTGAACCGGTGCTGCTTGAGCTCGATATTGATGACCACTTGGCACGATGCTGCCATGGAGTCAAGTACGTACGATACCTTACATTGGCGCTACCGGCAGCGCCTTCTCCAAGCTCCAACATCGGTGAAATGCACCGCCTCATAGAGAACTGAAATGATAACATCGCGGCATTGGGTACGCACGCTCTTGTGAGTGAGGTGTTTGTACGTTACGCCTACCTGCTCTCCAGCGCGCTCATCAAGATATTTTTTAAAGTGTCGCTGCCGATGTCTTCGCAGGAAAACGAGATTACTGGCGAAAATTTTGGAAAGCAATTGCTTTGAAAAGGTATTGGTAATGAAGATAAGCAACCTGTGAGTGGCTGCAGAGGGCGCCCTGAAAAAGCCTCGGAAGCTCGTTCTATTTGCTCTTTGTGCATTGTTAGTAAAGGTTAGGTTTAGTAGTTACGCAGTTATGGTCGTGGATCAGTAATTGGTCCCTGTAATTAATTACATTTACGAATGAAGTAATTGTAGATGTACTTGGCTGCATTTTTTCTGTGATGAGTACAAGTTTGGTGCAGCAAACAAGCGTTTAAAACACTGTTCGTCTATGCGCGGCTCGGTTGAGAGAACTGCGATCGTGGTATGCAAGCGGGCAGTCGGCGTGAATTCGTTTCATAGTTCGTACGCTTTCTCTATGGTGCGGATGAAATTGTTGCATAATACTTAGGATTTTAAATACCACTTAATCGGACGTTTCCTAGAACGCTCTAATGCATGTTCTCTAAATTTAAGACTATTAATAATTACTATTAATTTAATATATAAACAATTTTAATATATTAATTAATATTGAACAATTATGGAACAAAACATAATTTAGCCGAACAGTATTTAACAGAATTTAGCGACGTTATGTCTGTTTAGGCACAAATTTATCAATTTAGGGGCCGGCGACTTTTTTCTTAGTGACGTGACAGAACCATTGGCGGCATTTAGGCGACTTCTAAGTTACGAAAGTTTCTTCAAAAGTAGCCTTCTAGAACAACACACTTCAGTATTCAAAAGCTACATCTGAGCCGCCATAATTGGCTGTATGACGCGTAGGCTCTGTGACTAGGACGAAGCCATGGTTGCCTTAATTCACAGGATTCAGAGTGTGCTAAAGAAAACGTTTATTTTCTTGATTTTGTTTATCATTTGCGAAACCGATTTGAATGAGTATTAATGATGCCGGTTCTGCAGTGTCACTAAATACGTTCGATTTGTGGACATTCACAAGTTTTATTGTGAGATTTAGAATGCAGCAGGTAAATCTTCACCTAGATCGGCATGTAGCAAGGCGTATACATGTGAATGGCTGGGCTCGCTCACAAGAGCCTGATCACACTGCATGCTTTTTTATCGCATGAGTTTTAGACAAATCAGTGCTGCGAAAATCCTTCAGGTACACCAAGTGGCGAAAGTGTAGCATTTACCTTGCAAAAAAGGTCCCGTTAATGTCATTGCCGTGTAACATGCAGCCAAGTGCATGTCGCAGAATTTTCCTTTCCTTTCATTTTCATTTACTTTCCATTGTGTTGCATTTGGAACCTCATAGTTTCAGGGTAAATGCCTAATTTCAGCTGTAATCGATCGTTTATGGTTACGCAAGTATAACATTCAACTAAACGGCCAATACTCGTTTCTCGTAACTTTACTGTTTATTCCTCGCTCACCTAGACCCTGCACATACGTAAGACGTTTCGGTAAATGATTTAAAGAATGCTGGCCTATATTACCGTGTTACAAGATGCCTACGTTACCCAAAATTTGCTCAAACTATTTAGGGAATATGGAGCAAAATTTAGCGGACATTTAGCGACTTTTTCGTCTCACTTTAGCGACACGCTTCAAATAGTTATCACAGCAGTGGGTAGCAGGGCGGATGTTGGTTTTTTCGGTTAACCTCCACGCCTTTCGCATCACATTTCGCCCTTTCTTAGTCCAATGTTTTCCATGTTTCATGCAGGCACCTCGTAATTGACGTTACCACACGCTTTCGCAATATCGGTGGCCACCATTGTCTACACTACTAGACAGCTGTGACATGTGACACACAGGATTGCAGCCGCCATGTTGTGCAGCCTCCATCACACTCGTGAGCGCAGAAACAGTAGGTGGCATACTGGCGTTTCGGTCATCTAGGGGTATTCGGCGAAAAGAAACAAAACAAAACAAAAAATAAAACGTTGCATATTATTTGTGGAGAAAACGAATGCCAAACTCTTCTTTTAAATCTCGCGCCCATGTTTCGCCCCTGATGACATCACTTGCATGAACCCTCTCGTACAATTTCCGTGGTTTTTTGGCCTCTAATGCAGGCAAACTGCACAAAAGATGCCATATTAAATTTAGTAATAAATTTTTATTGACTACAGACGAAGTAAGTTTTTTTTTATTTAGTGGTAAATACTTCGGTAGTCATATGGTCACAAGAAACCACTGCCGTCAGAGAGACCTGGTGCGTAAAAAAATGAAGTTATCACGTGCCTTCTATTTTTACGTTCTTATTGCCATGTCATGCCTACGTTTACAATATTATTAATAAACTTGCAATTTCCGAAGCGTTACGTGCTTTATATGCTAATCCGTGCTACCTAATCTACGAGCCCTGCTTCATACTGTTTGCTCATATCTCTTTGAGCGACGCGTGTACCATGTCCAACGAGGGCTGCTTTGCGCCTTTGCAGAGATTAGAAACGGCTGTAAACGGTTCGATTTACGCATTAGTTGACAGATAGGTGGATGCCAAAACTTGAACTGTGTATCTGTACTGTGACAATTCGCGCTCACTATACCTCCTGCATACGGCCCGTGAGCGACGGAATGTACCTGGTAGACGGTGTCTGTTCTTACTACAAACGCCGATACTTGTCATCAGCATTTGGTCGCTCGTGATAGTATAGTGCGTCTACTATTACACGACATTAATTAATTGTGAGCAATTAATTGTGAAATACGATACAAGTACCTCTGGACTTGGCTCGTATCGGTTGCCATACAGACATAACCAACAAAAACTGCTTTTCCCGACGTTGGCACCTTTTTTGGACAGAAAACCTCTACTTTTTCGTTCAGCGTTGCCTCTGTCTCCTCTAGCATTGACTCGGATTTTATTTCTCTAACGCATGGAGCTCTCCGCTTTTGGCTAGCAATTTCACATGAGCAACAAACTAAAGGAAAATTAAAGATGGCACCGTTCACCGCAAACTGCTTTAAATACAGCGAGCTTCTTTCACTTTTCGTGTCCGTCATTGGCAGCAAGCGACGACAGCTGTCAGAGGACGGGCTCTGGGCTGGCAATGGTATACTTAAAGAGTTATCCGGCATTGCTGTCAGCCGGTCGCCGAACGTGTGCCGTCTCAGCCTAGTCGCAACCTGTTTTGACGGCGCTACCCACTTTTCCTCGCGAATACCGCCGGGCGCACTTGACGGCTGCTGTCCACATCAACTCCGTGATCGATCACTGCCGTTAGCGGTCCTCCAAGCTGGCAAATGACACGCCCTTCGACTGAGCGTTTGATCATATCGTTGTGTGAGTTTCTGCAACGCCGTGCGAATGCGTGCCTTAATGCACGCATTCGGAGTGCTCCATTTCTATAAATTTCAAGGTGCCAATAGACCATGGTGTCGCAAAAGCGCTGTAACACTGCCACTTTTCTTTAGAGCGCAGCTCTTAGGCGCCAGTTCCTGCGTTCAGCGTCGGCGTCCATCGGCGTCCTCAGCGTAACCGAGCCAACGAGCACAGCGAAGGAAGAAAGAGCGAACTCGGAGAGCAGTGGGGAATGAAAGAAGGCGGTAGCGAAGAGAACGCGAGGAGGAAAGTGGAGGAGCAGGGTGCAACGGAACCATAGGCGTAAAACGGAGGAGGTGGGTATGGCAAAAGCGGGAGAAGAAAAGTGTAGTGAAACGCAAGACGGGCTCTGCGGCGACGACTGCTACGAGAGGGCGCCAGAGTAGCGCACCGTCTTCTGTTCGCCGATGACGCCATCTTTAAGGCATGCGGCGAGTGCATCCACCGATACCATATATGGAAACAAAGCGCTGTATGAACGGAGGTGTGTCTGCAGCGGCTGCTGTGAATCACGCCAAGCGTCACCCACGCGCTGCCTCTCAAGATCTCCCGATTAGCGAGGCAGTCACGCCACGCTTCTCTCCGTTCGCAACCTGCCGCACGAGACAGACTGTTCGCGCCAGCCACGCTACTCACAGCGTTCTCTTCACAATATAAACTTTGTAGTTACAATAACAATACAAAATATTGACGCATACTTCTTTTGCGTATACAGTTGTGCTCAAATTTCGCATTAGATAGTATCGTAGTCGTCGGTGAATTTTGTTTACTTTTTTTGCCTATGGTTCCTGGTTGCTTGAGAACGGTTTTCTTCAGAGCAAGTATCCTATTGCTTTCTGCGCTCCGCTCTTGGGTTAGTCGTCTTCAATCTGGTTTTTGTCTTTAAAGGTCATGTTTTCGGAGATGAAACAAAGAGAGCATGGAGACATGCAAAAAAGAAGGGGGGGGGGGGGGGAAGACGCCCCAGATTTCGCTGTCTCTTTCATTCAACTTGGAGCAATTGGGCCAGAAAAGAAAAAGAAAGAAAATGGGAACACGAGAGCAGGGATAGACAGGACTTCGCGCGAATATACTGTGGCCGCCTAGTGCGGTTTCTTCTTCTCATTTTAACCCGCCTACTCTCAAAGGTGGATGTATATTCACTCACCCACCTCTACTCCTTGATTCCATTCACTTAGTCACTGCCAACAGCAAGTTATGAGCGCCATTCTCAGATATGTTTACAGAATACCACGTGATCTTGAAAACACTTCTGTACGACTGATTAACTTCGAGAGAACTACTGTGCCATCTGAAAAACTCAGTGACACTATAAGACAGCTCTACGAGGCTCGCCCGCAAGCTGTGTAGAACTTTTTGAACCATTCTTCTCGCTTCTGGCAGGTAATACATGAACCTAACTTTTTCATACTATTGCAGGTTTCTGTACATTTTTCGATGTGAGAGGAGAATTTGTCGATGCAAGCATTTTGACGATTTAGCGTAGCATTGCAGTTTTATGGTAGCGCCATGGCATTTCTCCGATTGCGCGTGGGCGGTAAATCTGGCGCATGCACGCAGTCAGCGACACGTTGTATAGGTAACGGTACTTTACATGGGTGCGTGAATAGCAGTTTTTAAGACTGAATGGAATATGAATCAAATAGTGACAGAAGCGAATCAAATATGAATCCAGTTGGGACATAAGCGAATCGAATCGAAGCGAATACCGATTTTTTTTTCGAAAAGTTTGCGAATTATGGACAGCTTCTCACCACTAATAACAAATAATTTTAACATCCTTGTATTCACAACAATAGAAAACTTATACCTTAGACCATAGACCACACCTTATAAAGCATGCTTTATATTGTGTGGTCTACAACTGGAGCCTTAATAACAACTAAGCAGATTGTTCGCAGACTCAGGGCTCTTAGGGGAACACACGGTCATGCATTGTAATATAAAGTTAATAATGGTAACCTTGTGGACAAATTGGTATCTGTATATACCGTCCCAACCAGACATGCGTGTCGTCGGCTGCGACGGTAGAGTGAAAGAAAAGGAAAAGCTGCTTTTTTTTCTAGCGTGAATTCTAGCGGAAGATGGCGCCATTATAGTATAATATAAACTGCAATGGAGCATATTCTGCTACAATCCAATGACAAGACATAGGTAGGTGCTGCATCTATAAATAGTAGTAAACAACACGCACTACCGAATGACATGCCTAAACAAGATTTTTTTTTTTTTGCGTGTGGTTGCGTTTAGCCGGTAAAGTCTGGCTGACTAAGCGACGACGCAGCGTGCTCTGGTACGTTTGCCATTAGGCATGGGGCAAAAGATATCGCATTTCTGCTTGAATTACATGTTTGATCGTGTACAGTCGACGATGTAAAGTATTCGAGAAGGATTAAAGAAGTATTCATAGGTTTCAATAGTGACCATTCGATTCGTTATTCGAAGATATTGAATACTCGCACAGCCCTAGTATTTTACATTAAAATACTCTAATAGCTGCTTGCGTGCACGAAGTTGCCATTACATACTGGGTTCAGAGCGTTCCGCTTGAAACCGCAAGGTCTCACCTACACTTGTTCCGATGTCTTTTTGTGATATCTTTCCAGGGCTATCTTTTTTATCTCACGTTCCGTCGTGCAGCGTGCCTGAACCAAAATGCGAAGAACAAACGAACACGATCGGCCCATTTCTTAGCTCGTAACTGCTGTTCACAAAAAGAAAAAAAAATAATAAGTAAAAAGAAAACACACGCACGTACGCGCACACACACACAGGCACAGGATGGTGCGCTGCTTCAAACTCGTACCGAAGAATCAGGAACCTTAGAGCGGAGGTTGGCCGCTCAGCCACCACGCGGCGCACCGTGACCTTTGTTAGTGGAAATTCGCGCGATGATGCAAGAAATGATGCAGATATCCACGTGTCAATCAGTGAAGCGAACCGAGTCATGGTGAAAAAACAATACGCGTGCTCCGAAATCGAAGCATTGAACTCACGTTCACCTTATCAGCGTCTGTGATCTCCGGCCGTCGAAGTAACTCAGCCTCGGCCCGAACAAACGCTGCGGATATTTTATTTACTTAAAGCAACGTTCGGCTTAATGCACGCACGCAATATACCCGTCACTTGTTGTCGTCATTGGTACATTACATCCTAATAAAGAATTAAAACCTGTTCTCCCCAAATTATGCTTGTCGTCTATCCTAACGTGCATTACCTTTCTTTCGCGCAGCGCATCCGGTGTACCTTCAGATCACGAGCGGCGCGCTCGTATCTGCTTGACACGGCCTTCATGGCCGGATATGAGTGAGCGCTGAGCTTTAAAGAGAGGAAACGCAAGCGAGGCAGATTACTATTATTGCTCGGGGACAAAATAAGCCTCAAATGGCACAAACTTCCAAGTGAACATTGAAAAAATAGATGAAAATAACTTGCATGTTACGTGCCAAAACCGCGATCTGGATTTTGAGGCACGCTGTAGTGAGAGGACTCCGGATTAATTTTGACCACCAGGGTTTTTTTAACGTACACACAACAATGCACCGTAAACGGGAGTTTTTGCATTGCACCCCACCCAAATGCGGCCGCCGTGGCCAGGATTTGATCCCACGACCTCGGGCTTGGCAGCGCGACGCCAGAGCCGCTATGCAACCGCGTAGAATACTCTATTACATAATTTTTGGTGGTTTACGTCTACTGCATCTGGCCATTGGGATTGAAATTA
The DNA here is from genome assembly GCF_038994185.2 of Dermacentor albipictus. Classification (NCBI taxonomy): domain Eukaryota; kingdom Metazoa; phylum Arthropoda; class Arachnida; order Ixodida; family Ixodidae; genus Dermacentor; species Dermacentor albipictus. Next base: position 50,567,246 of record NC_091821.1, read on the forward strand.
TCGTACCTTTGGCTTAATTTTATGTTTAATTGCGAGCAATTGGTGATTTGAGGTATCCGAAATCTATTAAAATATATTTACATTTATAAATAGTGACTTGAAAACCGAATCTAACAGGAAAACCTTCGATTGGTTATTCGAAAGTTTCAAATGTTCGCATACCCCTACACTACAGTTTATCTTACTTAGAAATTGAGCGTTGGGTACATTTACACCTCACGTTATGATAGGTTACATTCTTACCCGACGAATTGATCTGGTTCAGTTTATGCTCACGGGCTGTTTCGCTACGACATCGGCCTGTATTCGCCAATGTACATTCGCTTGCAGTATGAGCTTCAGCGCGGTGCCCGACATTTAAGGGGCCCCAAGGCCGCACGCCAGCACCGACATACGAAAAAGTGGGGAACTAAACATCATTACCATTACTAGTACTTATGAATTAAGCCAATTTTCCGTATTTCAGCGCTGGCATGCAGTCCTTATAGGCCCGTTCAACCTCGGGCACCGTGTTTCCGCTCATACTGCAAGCGACTTTGCACCTTTCCTCCACTGTCAGGAAGTTCGCATAGCTACGCCTCTCTTGCATTCGATGTAATCTTTAACGTGGTTATTTGATCAGTCAATTTTTTTTCGCGTTGAACTATCATGCGGCCTATGTTTGATGAACGGCATAATGCCGGAGCAGAAAAAAAAAGGTACATTCCCACTATATCTCTGGGTAAGCTTCTTAAGGCTGTGTGATATATTGTGCCTATAATAAATGGTCACGCACATTATTTGGAGGCTTTTCTTTGTTTTGAGCTTTCTTCGATGACAATCTTATACCTTTGACAATACTGTCAAAGACATCTAATTGTTGTCAAAAAAAAAAATGCAGCGAAAGCAGAATTCCGCACCCTCTGAATCTGGCCAGCGACGCTTTCATCGCGAAAATGTGGGCAGGACCATTACAGCGAATAGCTTCCTTTGGCTCCTTTGGTCATTTTCGTGGTTGGTCGGTGGTCGGTGCATGGACGGATTTGGCAAGGAAAACGTTCGTTTTTTCTCGCACTCTCTACCTCGTTCGATTCTTCGATCCTTCGTTCGTTCATGCTATTCGCTTACATTGACAATAATCATCGATGTTTTCTGTAACATTTTTTTATATGCATAGCTGCCTCAATGTAATATTTTACCGTGGTCCGCTTAATTATCGCCCAGATTCTGTTGCATTTAAGGAATCTGCTAAATATCTATTGTTGTCGGCTCTGGCGCGTGTGGGATTTTCGCGTCGAGTTGGACGCATACTGATACGTACGAAAGGCACAGGAGAAACCCCCAAAGTCGTGTTGATCTCTCAACGTAATGTGTACCTTCGTTTTTTAAGTATTTATTCTTTGGGCAGAACCTGTCGTCCTCTTCCCCTTTCGTATTGCCTCTCGCGGCCTCCGAGATGCATGCACAGACGCCACCGCCCTCGGAGTCCGTGTTGTGCGCCAATCCCCGCACAAATGACCCAATGCCGAAGATGTACAATAGCCGCCGGCGGAGCGGGTTCAGAACCCAACTGTACATTGCTGTAGTGACTTGAGTTCGATTCCCTGTGGCGGCTTTGTTTTTTTTTTTTTTGCCTGACGTCGAGGATGAGGCTGTGCGAATTGTGCAAATAGCCTATTCACAACACGATCGCAACGACGTTTACTCGTTGGCGTAACAGAAAGTACGGACGCAGCAAACCCATTTTATAGCTCTCAGTTGCTGTCGCAGTAAGATTACTCATCTTGTGTTTGCGAAAGCATCCACTTAAATGCACGGGAAGCGAAATACATTGATGAAACTGCCATTGCTTTTTCTTTCTTTCTTTTTTTTTTTGCTTTGAGAATTTGGATGAAGTAGGAAATGTTGGCAACTGTATTGCCACCGGCTTCTCCACAAGCAACAAAGTATCGAATGAGTAAAGTATGCTGACATTAGGTGATATGAGAGTATACTTCGGTAACGACGCAATTTTCGCAAGCATGGGGGAACAGTCGATTGAATATCGAGAAAAGCAAAACACGTGAGCCAAACAGCGTGTTCTGCAGTTTCTGAGACGGTACAAAAGTCAATCAGGTCAATATAGCACGAACAGCAGAACTTCATGAGGGTGTAAAAAAAAACAAAAAAAACAACAACAACAGAGCTCTTAGAACCAAGGAAATCAACCGCATCAAACGCACACGCAAAGAAATCGTAACATCAGCCAAAGACACCGAAAGCATCGCCGTGCGAAGTTGAGTCGGTCCTTGACATGAACGCAATTTGAAAAATTAACATTAAATCCATCTAAAACTTCAAACAAAATAAGAACACAAAATAACAGAATAAACAAGGGCATGTTAAGAAATAATACACATAAACAATATCGCTTTCATTTAAAGAAGGCTAAAGGTTCCGGAGCAGATATTTGCAATGGAGGCAAGCAGCTTCTCTATAGTGAAATAATGTTCCGCTATGCGATTCACTGAACGGTGCCTTTGCTCTTTGTGAAAAGTGTTAAAAGTTCGCCTTCAGAAAATTTCCCTCCTTACGCAACTTGCACGGGCTTGCGTGCGTGCATGCCGCAGTGCCAAGTTTGGGAGATGCGTGCGCGTAGAGAGAGAGAGAGAGAGAGAGAGAGATGCCCACAGTTGAGAGAAAGGGACCTGTATTTTTTTAGCTACTAACTGTTTGCCTTGTATACGTGTCCTTAAAATCATCCGCTTAATTCGTGTAACGCAGAAAATATGCTCGTCACGACCCGGCGCGCTCTTGCTATACAGGGGGCGCTTCACAGAAATAGTTCCACCGGAAGGAGTAGTTGCGGCTGCCCCGAGACACATTTATTCAGTTCCTCGTTTCAGCGGCAAAAAAAGTTGCGTCGTCCCGTGTCCATTTCCTCGGTTTGCGCGAGTGTTACTTTTCGAGGCTCTCTTTCCTTTACCGTTCATGAGGTGGAAGGGAAGCTTTACTCACCTGGAAACTAGGAAAAGCGTCGAGTGTACGGGCTGTCCCAGCTAACATTGGCCAAGCTGTTAAAAATAAAATATTGAATACACGAGGGCGCAGCGAATGGTATTCTGTCAGCAGTGACGAACCGCACCTGGAGGATTTTTTTTTCATAACTGAACCCTCCCTAAGTCGATTAAATTAATTAACGAACTATTCAATTAATTTTTAATTGAAGATGCGAATTTTGACATAAGAGTAATAATTGCGTTTTAAAACATCCGATTCAGTCGTTTTCAGTGCGCTATGTCTCGCGTAATTATTTTGTCCGCATTGTAATGGAAACGCGCGAAATATATATATATGTATATATATATAAAAAATAGCCACATGACCGCGTCCGCGCGCCGCGACACTAGCGGTGCCAGGCGTTACTGGAAAGAATAAACTCTGCTCAATGCGTTTCTCCTCCTCCTCAATGCCGCTGCGCACTGCATTGGCTTCGCGCTGACACGCAAAACAACTTTCCGTGGCTATGACGGGTAAGCTACGGAGGCAAAGCGCGCACGAGCGAGAGCGCTCCTGGAAAGAGTCCCGCGTTTTAATCCACGACAGTTTCGGATGGGGAAGAGAAAACTTAAACACCCGATTAGTGACAGTTATCTAAGTCAGGACACACCACCGAGCGTAAAGGTTTACTTATTATGGTGGCTTTTCCCTTCCGCGTCTGGGGAAGCGCGAAACCGTCGCACTTGGGAGCTCCGTCGACTCAGCGTCCGTTCCAAGCAACCAAAAGCACTTTCAAACGCTGCCGTACTACTTGAAGCCGTAACACATGTGCAGCAGCCACGCGCTCGTAGCTTTCCTTTGATAGTCACAGAACGTTGTCCGCGAGTACAGTCAGTATGCCATTCGCGCTGACCAACGCAAATACCGATGCCTCGCCCCTTTCACGCGGCCGCCGAGCCATGCATTGTGCGCGTGTGCGTGCATGCGTGTGTGTGTGCGTGCGTGCATAAAACCTGTTTGGTGTGTACACACAAGGATAGCGCTCCTATTAATAATTCTGCATAGCCTCTACTAGTCAAGCTGCGTTCTAAAGGGGTCCCGATAACGTGAGGCTTATTGCCCGTAGCCACGTCGTTACTATTGCGCCGCGAAACCACACCATGCGCTAGGGGATACCCCTCATTTCTTGCTGAAAAGAATGCGTTTGTGGTCGAGCTCATCAGAAATCCAGACCTAATAAGGAGACCGAAAACCCTGATAAGATATTTTCAAAAATATTATTCAATCTGTCTGTCTTCCGCTTATGCGACCAAGACTCCTGTCCGCCATACTATAGCGCGACGCTCGCGGCTAACCTCCGTAACGCGCCCTTCTGCGATTTTTCATATTGTTTGCTACACTGATATGCACATGAAGCCATTATACCTGAATTGCGGCACAACGAATGGCAGATTTAGCCTGCCAGTGCGGCCAGCTTCGTTACTGGAAGAGTTGCTCACACTAGGCGATGCCCACTCCACCGGTGGACGGCCTTGACAGGGCAAATAAAGCTGGGTGATCGACGACTCGGCGCTTCATTTGGATGCAGCGTTGTTTTGGACAGTAAACGGTGTCTGCGTGAGTGTTTCGGCTAGCCGCACCACCGTTTGCTCAATCTGCGTGCGCAAGGGGAAGAACAGGGTTCTTATTCCGCGCAGCACCGACGTAAAGAAATAAAGAACGATGAAGGAAGAAAAACCTGAATTCTCTGAAGCAAGGCCACGCGGTGGAGTCAAAGTTCAACCGTTCCTTTACCCACTGGCGCAATTTGTTTTCGCGTGTCGGTCGCCTTGGATAGCCTCTTGGTGCTACTTAGAACGAGAGGAAGCAGGGAAAAGAAACAAGAAGAGTTGAGGCATTTCCGCTTCCAGATGAAGCGATCGTCAGCCGCTAAAAAGCCGTGCGGTTGAGGCAAGACGACGGTGGGTTCGCAGACCAATGGTCGGCGCACCCCTGAGGAGGTGGCGCCACGAGCGTCAGCCCAGAGAAGTGCCAGGCTGCCTCTGGGAGGGCTCTTCGTAACGCAGGTGCACCGGTAGCGACAGGAAGAGGCCGATCGCGGCCACTCCCAGGGTGTCCTTCACCTGGAAGCGAGAGACGCGAGCGCGGCGCGCGTGGGTCCCGTATCAAGGCGAACGCCCGCTCCCTTCTCGGCTCGCCCATGGCGCGCGCGGCTTCGTCGCTTTTGAGCACTTGCGGCCGCCAGGCTGGATAAAAAACTTGTCCCGGCGGGCGGGCGCACATTTGGCGGCGCCGCCGCCGTTCCTGTATATGTAACGGTAAACAAGAGTCCAGAGGGAGGACACGCTCGCTGCGCGAGAATTCAATGCTACGTGTCTGTAGCTGTTCATACGACACTAATGAACCATTAAGTGCGCTGCCTCGTGGAGCGTGGTTCGTTGTGATACACCGATTCGGAAGGGCCGAGCCCACAGCACCAGGGAGGGGAGAAGGCCGCGGCTGCTGCAGATTAGGGGCTGGTGCTTTTGTTCCTGCACAAGCTAAGGGCGCTGCCGGGGCCTGGGTGCATGCTCAAAACAAAAACGTTATCGAGCGTTTCCAGAGGTTGCTGCACTCTTTTTTTTCCCCTTGCGAAGCGCGCGTTATTTAACGCGGCGAATGAAAGAGCTGCGTCGCAGTGGGTTACTGCTATGTCCGCTTATACGGACGGACACGTTTCACAACTAAAACCCCATGCGAGCAAATACTGGTGCCCTGGATTCGAGGCACTGCACAACCCGCTCAGCCTTGCTGTTGACTAGAAGGTACACTTCACCCTGCCAGGACCCTCCCTCCATCCCCTCGCTGCCCCAATATTTCACCCTCAAACACTGTGGCAGTAGACATTCCGTCCGATTTTCTCCTGCAGGAATGGCGTGCTCGTGTCACACCCGCCATGTGTCTGTTTCCCCCGTCCCGTCACCTATACTATAACGTGAAAGAAGCCATATGAAGCTGATCGAGGGACGGCGGAGCTCTTACACCAGCTGCCACTTGTAGCATCAGCATACATGTAGCATTTAGCATACATGTAGCATCGGCATACAACGCGAAGAGAAAATAAAATGCTCATCACAACCCCTTTTACCAGTGTTTGCATGGGTGCGTTACGTGTAATCGCATTGTAGCCGATTTATAAGCCGGGTGTAGTCCTAAGTATATACTTTGGATCCTCAATCAAGCCGGTGTTACAAGTGAAGGGATCCTTGGAAATAAAGCAACTTATATTGATCGTTTTAGATTCGTTTGCGTTTGATTTTATTCTGATAGTACCTGGAACTGACCGCACGTTCCACTGGATGTAATATACTCCTACTGTACCTGTTTAGATGCTCCCGACTCAATGTACACTTAGCCAGCGTATACAATGAGAACACGCAAGTCTTCGTCTTTAAACCGGCATTCACTACAGGGCCACATCAAGATATGACCACTATTTATATAATAACAGATAGCACAAAAAGGTCCTTGGATGCATACACAACACAAGCTTTACGTAGAACAATTTTTCCTTGGGTACTTGGTTGATACTTCATGAAGCCATTTTAGCGCAAGTAATGATTAACACAAAAAATACAAGGACGGACACCCATGGCGTCCGGTCTTATGTTTGTTTTTAGTTGTGCAGCAATGGCTTCAAGAAGACTTACAAGATATATTATGCTATGCGGCAATACTTAAATAAATAAAAAGTGAGACCTGGCGCTGTATGTGAGAAACGATTTTATTACGCATATTTTTAAATGTCTCGCGAAAACATATTCCACAATACGAGGTAAATTTGCGAGTTGCAGACTGCGCCTGTATTAGCGAATTCGTGAATATATAATATGCTCCATGGACACCGATCCGATAGGTCTTTCGTACACGAAAAGGTAGCAGAAGCTTGATGTGGGCGAGCTGCTTTACCTATTCTTGAAGAAAAGAAACGAGCGCTACAAAGACGCGGACTAAGAGAAGAACATGTGCGACGGACAGGCGCCGGTCCGTCGTATACACGTTCATCTCTCAGTCCGCGTCTTTGTAGCGCTTGTTTCTTTTCTTCAAGTACGAAGCGGTAGTTCGCAAGGATCCACGTCGGTGTTATCGTGGTACAAAAAGTAGAACGCAGTGAATGTAGCAGTTATGCGCGAGAATAGTTCCATAAATCTTATCACAGTTATGTGCGTATACATATGTCAGATTTCTTACGCGTAAGTAAGAGAAACATTGTGCATCGAGGGTGGTTCGCCTGTTGTTTACGGACAGGCACATTTATTCTCCGCGAGTGCTTCATCTCGGGCATTGTGCATGTAATGCGCATAAAGAAAAGGCTTCTCGACGCGCTGTTTCGACCAGGCTGCCGCGAAGGCGCGGGCAACGACCGACGTGTGCGCTCCGAGAGTGGTTGAAGTATGGGAACGGCGTGTGCTCGGTATGGTACGCCTCTACGAGGCGCCTGTACGGAAGAGGCGGTACGCAGAAACTGCTCAAGGTCCCTGCATAATGCTTATTGATAGGAACCTCGATTTTACATAGCGCGAGAGAAGGCGCACGCGTGCGTGCATATCGCGCTCGTCATCGGGTTCGATCGGTCTGGCTGCTGCCGACGTGACGGGCTGAATATCGCCCCGCTTCTCGCAGTAAAAGACTTAACCCTGCAATGCCCAGTACGTCCTATATGCCACGCTGAGTCTCATGCTGCAAAATGCTAATCGAAAAGCGGGAAAGCTAATGCAAAAGCCCATAGTGGCGTTACTGATATGCTAGAGTAAAATTTCAGTTGCCTATAGTTAAGGTAATTTGTTGCTAATTAATTAATTTGTACAGTGATTCAGTTTTCACCGAAAACATTTCTTAAGCTTTTTTTCTGCAAATGTACGCTCCGCTGCCAAAAATAAATGTCAACGATTTGTTCAAATTCTTGTTGATGTGGAACTGTGTTTGGGCATTATACAGGGTTAAATAATTAGTGCGACATTTTGTTTTCTTGGCGTAAGGCAGCCACAGAAAATCAAAATGATGAATGTGATGTTTGAGTGCTTTTTATAGTATATAGGGTGTCCCAGATAATTTTAGCCAGACTTTAAACATCTGCGAATGCCACGTAGCTGCACAGAAGGAAGGTAATGTTGTTTGCCGTCGCTTCGGTCGGTCCTTCTACTGCATCGGGCAGTAGCGAACCGAACCGACTACAAGAAGACGGAGACTGGTCGAAAAAAAAAACACGCAAAACAGAATCAAACAAAGGGATAGGGTCAAGTCAGCGGAGACCAGCGAGTGGCGCATCAGACCGCAGGAACCATTCCCTTCACTAAGAAGAAACCGATCTACAAGAAGCTGCCTAAAAAGCTGCATTAAAATGATTGTCAGGCCACACAAAGGACTTGCCATAGGTGATTTCGCCAGCTCCCAACTAGCCGAAGCCGTTACCGAACCGCATGGACGCCAGGTAAGTGGGGAAAAAATTCTATTATGCCAAAAGCCCGGATCTAATATCTTTATTGTATCTACATTAGAACAAGGAGGGGTGGAAAAGGTAAAGAAACTAACCGCGATCCGCTTCAACGGCAACGTGCAAGAGATAACAGCTTACGTAGCAACATGAGAAAGAACGCTTAAAGGAGTTATACACGTGTTGGAACCGAAGACGGTCTCGGTGGGGCTGAAGAACAACTGAAAAATAAAACTCAAAGGGAAGAAATAATCTACGCAAGAATGCTGGGGGAATCGAAGACAGCCGTTATAAGCTTTTACGGCAAAATCCTTCCCAGGCAAGCGTATTATAAGTGGGGTGAGATAACCTGCGTCCCATATAAGTATACGATCCAAACGCGTAAAAGTTGTTGCTAAATAGGGCATAGGAACGACGTCTGTCCGAACCCCAGCCTTCCTGTATGTCACAAATGCGGGATACAAGAACCCGACCCCAACCATGAATGCGCCTCAAAATGCACATCAAGCGCATGAGAAAAAAATGCTCTAAACGACTGAAACCAACGAAACAAGTCGCAAACAAGGAAAAACTATCGAAGTAGAAAACCTGGTTGTCCAAAATGGTGCCGATACTCAGATGGTTCGTAATGCGCGAATCCGAATCGGAGGATGAAATGTTCCCAAGAATACCAACGAAAGCATCAAGAACGAGATCCCCATGACCAGAGGGACAACAAGCCAAATCGACTTCTAGATTGAGATCAGGAAAAAGACCTGACAAAGGCTGCAAGAATCAACCAAGATCCAGAAACTCAAAATTAAGACCAAGCATCAGTGCACCCTAACAAACTTTTTTCTCTTACCCAAACCACATGCCATGGATCCAGAAGGCCAGTGCTCCAGGGACACACACACCCGGGCAGGGAGAGGAGGACAAGGGAACCAGGGTAAGTTGGGTGGGGGTTGAGGACCCCAACAATTTGAAAGGACATCGCGTTGCAAAAGGACATCGCAACTGGTAGACATGAGCCCTTTGAAGGCTTAACTCATCACTAAATTATTGAAAATTATTGAAAGAGTGGGAAACCTAAATTGTTCATTGTTAATGTACACAGCCCTCCTCACCCCCCCCCCCCAAAAAAAACAAAGAAAAGGGCATATATTTTGAACACGTCATTGAATTAACAATTTGCAACATCACTCACAAGAATAAGTTAATCGTTGTCGGTGACTTAACGCACTGAAATCACACCGGGGGATACGTAATCCCACTGCAAAGGGCACCAGGCTGGTGCAGGTCGCGGGAAAATTCGAACTACGACTAGAAACACTGCCACTAGTGCCTAACGGACTGCTGAACAGTGGGAGTTTAGACACGTACGCCGATATGACGTTTACTAAAAACGTAGAGGCAGCCTCCTGCAAAAACGTAGATGATACACTAGACAGTGGCCATTATATTGTCAGTCTATAGACCTCTTCACCCAAAATCCACAGATAACTTGGGACAGACTGCATAATGGATTGGGAAAAATTTAGCAAGCATCCCTTTGCAGATGGGCAGATGGAAGTTATCAACCAGTGGTCGGAAGATGTGCGAACAGCACACTCGACCATATGCAAGAGCATCATTCTGACGGGGAAACACCCCGTGGTAGACCCACATTTATTACACTTTTGGGACTACCGCAGACCCCTCACTAAACGCTGGAAGAGTCAAAGACTCAATAGAAAACTCAGAGCAAGAATAGAGGTAATTGCACCACAACGAAATGATTACTCGCAGAAACTAGCAAAGGAAAATTGGATGCAGCTCAGTGATTCCTTAAGGGTAGCCCTCGCAACGAAGAAAACGTGGAACATACTTAGAAGTAGGTTAGACCCAGGAGCAACAAAATCCTAATCATCACGCATCCTTGAGACCATACTGGGAATATTCAAGGGCAGAAACGGCGAACTCATAGCAAAACTCGAAGAAAGATACATAAGGGAACCAATTAATCAGTCATACTCGAAAGCATGCGATGGGTCTTCGAACGAAATTATGGACGCCTCTATAACAACAGAAGCACAACTTTTCGCAGTGACCCAGGTACCTAAGAAAAATACAGCGCCTGGGAAGGACCGCTTACTAAATGCAATGCTGATGAATTGAAATTATGAACAAATTAAGTAACTAACCGAATACTTAAACAGATAGGTATGACAAACCGGGAAAATTCTCGGATAATGGAAAGAGGCTGAAATCATTTTACCACAAAAACCTGGCAAGGCTCATAACGTAAAACCTCCTGCCGATCTCACGTTTTGCCTGGGAAATCTTTTCGAACGAGTCATCCACACAAGACCTACGAACTATATAGAAGGCTAAAATCTCCTGTCAAACTATATGTATGTCTTGAGGCCACATTTGTCGACTCAAGATGTCTTCCTAAGACAGAAGGAACGAGAAGAAAGGGGGTTAACCGAGGGGCCCAATTTTTATTAGTCATATCACCATATTAGTGATATTTATTGTGATTAGTGATTTTTGTTAGTCATATCATATCATATTAGTCATTCCCCACCTGCGACAAGTTGTTTTTTCATCCACTTTCATTTCCATTAATTTATCGTTTCTGTACGAGTATCTCGTTTATTAAACACAAGTTATTTCCCCTATGTTGCCCTTGGTGTGATTGTTTGTTGGCTTCTTATGATATGACTAAGACAAAAGGAAGATGTACTGAGTCATATTCTAATAGGAAGTGAACATCAACTAGCGGCCCTAGACATCAAAAGCACACTTCATACCATCACGCACAAACTGATATTGCAAGAACTTGAGGAAAGCAGATGTGGTAAAAAGACCTACAATTATATCAAGTCCATATTCAGCCATAGAACGGCCACTATCGGCATAGGAGAAAGCCGATCCGACCACTTCGCTATGCCAAATAGGGGCGCACCATAAGGTACCGTACTTTCGTTTTTGCTATTCAAATTGGGGAGGAATAAATTAGCCCATAGTCTCGGAAATCGTCCAAATTTGCATTTTGCATGTTATGCTGATGACATTACTCTTTGGGCGACAAAGGGCTCAATCGGGGAAAAAGAACGAATACTTCAAGAAGCAATAAACGTTGGGCACGATTTCATCACTGAAAACGGAATGAAATGCGCACCTGAAAAATCAGAATGGATTACGATGCGTGGAAAATATTACAACTCTCAAAAAGCTGAACTGAAGCTTGGAGATGCGACACTTAAAGATTCCAAAAAGTGAGGATTTTAGGATTGTGGATACAACACAATTCAAGAGCAGACTCCACCCTAAACACTCTAAAAGACTTGGGTTAAACAAATCAAGAGAATGATAGGAAGAGTTACGCGGAACGGAAGAGGATTGAGCGAATCAGACGCAATTAGAGAAGTTCAAGCTTTTGCAATAAGCAGAATTACCTACTGTCTCCCATATGAAGAACTTAACCGTAAAAAGACAGAGCAGGCACACGTCTTAATACGCACGGGCTATAAGACCGCTATGGGTCTACCGCTGGGGGCATCCATTGTGAGGCTCGGTGTTCATTGAACACAAAGCAATGGTAATGGTTCCACAAAGATAACGCCTAAATGTGTCACAGGCGGCCAGGAGGGTCCTAGAGGAGCTGGGATACCCGATCCATCCACAATACGGCAGCAACGAACTGGCAGACGAACTGGCAATTCTATCCAGAATATGGATAAAATTGAACATGCTCTCAGGAACGGAGGAAGCCTAAAAACAGTGAAGAAGAAACTAGGAATTGGCAAGAATCAGATGTATGCGTTAAGAGACAAAGCCGGCAATATCATTACTAATATGGATGAGATAGTTCAAGTGGCTGAGGAATTCTATAGAGATTTATACAGTACCGGTGGCACCCACGACGATAATGGAAGAGAAAATAGTCTAGAGGAATTCGAAATCCCGAAGGTAACGCCGGATGAAGTAAAGAAAGCCTTAGAAGATATGCAAAGGGGGAAGGCAGCTGGGGAGGATCAGGTAACAGCAGATTTGTTGAAGGATGGTGGACAGATTATTCTAGAGAAACTGGCCACCCTGTATACGCAATGCCTCATGACCTCGAGCGTACCGGAATCATGGAAGAACGCTAACATAATCCTAATCCATAAGAAAGGGGACGCCAAAGACTTGAAAAATTATAGACCGATCAGCTTACTGTCCGTTGCCTACAAAGTATTTACTAAGGTAATTGCAAATAGAATCAGGAACACCTTAGACTTCTGTCAACCAAAGGACCAGGCAGGATTCCGTAAAGGCTACTCAACAATAGACCATATTCACACTATCAATCAAGTGATAGAGAAATGTGCAGAATATAACCAACCCTTATATATAGCTTTCATTGATTACGAGAAAGCGTTTGATTCAGTCGAAACCTCAGCAGTCATGGAGGCATTACGGAATCAGGGTGTAGATGAGCCATATGTAAAAACACTGGAAGATATCTATAGCGGCTCCACAGCCACCGTAGTCCTCCATAAAGCAAGCAACAAAATCCCAATAAAGAAAGGCGTCAGGCAGGGAGATACGATCTCTCCAATGCTATTCACAGCGTGCTTACAGGAGGTATTCAGAGACCTGGATTGGGAAGAATCGGGGATAAAAGTTAATGGAGAATACCTTAGTAACTTGCGATTCGCTGATGATATTGCCTTGCTTAGTAACTCAGGGGACCAATTGCAATGCATGCTCACTGACCTGGAGAGTCAAAGCCGAAGAGTGGGTCTAAAAATTAATCTGCAGAAAACTAAAGTAATGCTTAACAGTCTCGGGAGAGAACAGCAATTTACAATAGGCAGTGAGGCACTGGAAGTCGTAAGGGAATACATCTACTTAGGGCAGGTAGTGACGGCGGATCCGGATCATGAGACGGAAATAATCAGAAGGATAAGAATGAACTGGGGTGCGTTTGGCAGGCATTCCCAAATCATGAACAGCAGGTTGCCATTATCCCTCAAGAGAAAAGTATATAATAGCTGTGTCTTACCAGTACTCACCTACGGGGCAGAAACCTGGAGGCTTACGAAAAGGGTTCTGCTCAAATTGAGGAGGACACAACGAGCTATGGAAAGAAGAATGATAGGTGTAACGTTAAGGGATAAGAAAAGAGCAGATTGGGTGAGGGAACAAACGCGAGTTAATGACATCTTAGTTGAAATCAAGAAAAATAAATGGGCATGGGCAGGACATGTAATGAGGAGGGAAGATAACCGATGGTCATTAATGGTTACGGACTGGATTCCAAGGGAAGGGAAGCGTAGCAGAGGGCGGCAGAAAGTTAGGTGCGTGGATGAGATTAAGAAGTTTGCAGGCACGGCATGGCCACAATTAGTACATGACCGGGGTTGTTGGAGAAGCATGTGAGAGGCCTTTGCCCTGCAGTGGGCGCAACCAGGCTGATGATGATGATGATGATGAACTGGCAGACACACCGAGGGATATGCGAAAAAAACTCAATATCTTCCCCATCCACCCAGAAATGAACCCCCGTAATTTCATGAAGGCAGGCGTATAGCTCGAGCCCAATTAAAAAAAACGATTTAACAATAACCCCGACACAATATACACATACGCATCACCGGACATTAGAGGACACTTTATCGAGGCTGCTTCGAGACACTCCGGAAGCCCAAGAACCGTGTGTGACAACAGCTTTGGTCCGCACAGCCTGCACCAGCACAGTGCTTCAGCTCCAGCGATAAAGACACGGGAGCGAGAAGACAGGCCTGCCCAGGTCCTAACGGACTGCTAGGCAGCCTGCCGACTCTTCCTTCAGGGAAGAATCCCCATGATCGCCTTTAAGACCTTGTGTGATAGACTAAGACAAGAACATCACATTGTATGGTCTTCGGGGAACGTTGGTGTCACTAACAACACAGGGGCAGAAGCTCTTGCTCGCGAGACTTCAGTTCGAGCAAGGAAGGACACCCCAGTCGAAAACAACAAGCAAATACTAGCGTGCAATGTCTTAGAACATCAAGGTTTTCTCACGCCAAGAAGTCGCTGTGCAAACCTGCAGTTAACAGTAGAGGAGATTCGGCTATACAGAAAAATCCAGACCAACACCTACCAGACATTTGGGGTCGTGGTATGCCATCTGGACAGCACGATATACCAATAAATACCCCTGGTGTGGGGAAAGGCCATCTTTGTCCCACATGACATGGGAGTGCAAATCATGGCCCCTAAATTCAAACTCGAACCAATTTAGCACAAAATTCATTTAGGGAGCCTTGGGCGACCATCCTCTCCCGGACTGACCTGGAGATTCACTGGAGCCTCCCCGACTGGGCTCGCTACGAGGCGGTGGCCACTGGAGCGCTGGACTTGGACCTACCCTCCGGCCCCCATAACCCTGTTTTTCCTCAATATATTTCCCTTTCTCTCTCTCAATGCCATGGCAGCGTTTTGGTGATGTCCATTTTAACCACAGGAGTCATGTGGTACGTGAATTTGGGAGCAGACAACTGGCCAATAAACTCGCATTGCACCAAGGTTGCCAAATTCGAGGCCCTCGCTATGCAATACGCGAGCAGAATAAGAGGATCCGAAGGGCTGTGAGGAGCACTGGCTAGCTCTCCCAAGCTTGGTATTTTGCACATACAAGAAAGTAAAGGTAAGGGTCCATTTCCGCCACGGTAGCTTAATTGGTAAAACACCGAATGCGTAATGCCGAATTGTGGATTTGGCTCCCACCTGCGGCAAGTTATCTTTCCGTCTAGTTTCATTTCTTTTTTCCTCATTATTTAGTCGTTTTAATAAACTTAACAAATCATTTCCCCCTTTTGCTCTGTTGTCATTATTTGTTTCTTTCTACTTCCTACCCCCACTATGTATATGGTTGTTACAAATAATTGCACCCACTCAGATCCCTTTATCCTCTTATTCAGAAGCTTCACATGTACGCCACCATATTGTGTGAACTTTCCGAGCCCATCGGTTTTAACGCGACAGCGTTAAGGGCCACGTGTCGCAGAAAATCCGATGTCGGCGTCAGCGTTGGTGGTGTTGTCAGTTCGAGAAAAAACATCCTGAACCACGCATCTAGAACCATGCAGGCCTTCTGTGTGGCGCATAGGTCTTACTGAACTAATTAATTTCTAATTAAAATGCGTCCGAAAATTCGTAAAGTGCGCCTTACACACAACCTACAGACATAATAGCGTCGAGTTGTAATTTCAATATACGAGAAAACCTAATTATGTTACGCGGAAACTCAAGCACAAGCCTCTTTTCCAGCTGCCGTTTGAATTCTGTCTTAGTGGACGCGGACGCTAAATGTGGATACTAGGGGAACCTAGTGAGTGGGTTGTTGTCTTTAGATTTATAACTTGTGTTAGAGACATGTGCTGATCAACGCTATCGCGTTGCCCTCTTAAAGACGAAGCTTTAGCGTCCCCGAAGGTTTTTCCGCGGTTTTCGCAAACGTAAGCCATGCAATGTGTCTGCGCATTGTTCTCCACTATTATGTGGCTTGAAGAGATACAAATGTTGCATATCAAATGTTGCATACCAAGCCGCTGACGTAGCCTACGTGCACACAGTGGAATACCCCAACGAAAACGCCATGGCGTTCGTCGCAGTCGCGGGTTCGCACTACCGCCTCGCCGCGGCCGCATCAATACTCACCACGTAACCCGAAGAAGGAAAAGAAACGGCGATCGCTTTGGCCTACGCGGCTACCAATGCACACTGCATCATCGGCGATTCAAAAACGGCCATTCGCAACTACACAAGAGGACTGATAGCACCCGGCCGAAGCGTAGATGATACTCTCTGGCACTCCTTTCTCAAAGCAACGCCCCGTCCAGATCATCTGGGCCCCTGGTCATTCGGGTCTGGCTGGAAACGAAGCCGTCCATGATGCCGCCCGAGCTCTCGCACACCGGGCGCATCATCCTACTCCCGAGTCTTCCGATCCTGACCAGCCCTCTGCTCTGCATCGTGGTCACGCGCGATACTGAATGGTCACGTTTAAAGAAATGCTCCTCCACTACCGCAGAGAGTGGTTTCGCTACCCCCCAGCACACAAAACACTGAATAAATCTCAATCCACCACTTGGCGACTACTTCAGACGCGAACTTTCCCAAACCCCGTGCTATACAGCCGCATTTACCCTGATGCGTGCTCACCACTCTGCAAAGCATGCGAGCCCCGCGCTGACCTCGATCACATTATCTGGCAATGCCCCAAAGCCTCACCCACCAACACCTACCGCACTAACACCACACGCATCATAACTGCAGCCGAGCAGGAGGAGACTTTTCTGCTCAGCTTGGACCCAGAGGAGCAGCTCTGGGCCGTCCGGATGGCCGAAGACGCCGCCAGAAAGCAAGGACTGGCCGCTGTCTGAGGAAGGGGGGGGGGGATCGGGAATTAGTCTCGCGACCCCCGCCACTCCTGGACCCCATCAAGGACATAATAAAGTTTTATCTCTCTCTCACTTGGGTAAATAACGAGCTTTATAATAATGTCTATATACAGCACGGCTAAAACATTCTACTTTCCTGCATCTGTGTTTCCGCAAGGAAATTGAGCAAGCTGTTCTATCTTTCGTGTGCTTGGAGCATATTATTTGTTAAGAACAATAAATTACCCAGCTATCTTTTTTTTCACTACTTTCACAATAGAGTTAGTGTTTCCTGTAAGTTTTGTGCCAGTTTTCATCGGCATGTAATGTCTGATGGTTGAATCTTTCCGGTGAAAGCACAAATCTTTTGGTGTATTCTACGTATCGTGCTTTTGTAAACGGGTAGGCATCCATGAGCAATACTGCCGACCACTGGGAGCCCGCGAAAAAAAAAAAGAACTGAATTTCAGCGCAAACAAAGCGTTTAGCACACTGTAGTCTAAGCACGGCTGCTGTTCTCATGCCGGGGCTGCATGCCTAGGTTGCAAAGCAACGCAACTTAATCGCGCATCTGTCGTCCTTATATTTTTGCCGATTGATGCACGTTTCTACGCTGCTCTCTTGAACAATGAAAGCTACATCTGAGTTCTATAGGGCTACAAAGGTCGAGTGTGCAATACGTAACGAGGCACGAACGATTCGTTGTTTCCGCTAATAAGCCTTGCTTTTATTACGCTTTATTTCGCGTCGCTTTTTCTTCTCTTATCGAGCAAATGTATTCATTCATGCACGCGGGCACATATTATGCGGCCTATTCCTCTTGGCGCTTGGCTATGTGTTACGCGCGCCTTACGTGCTTATTCTGCTGAAGCACCACGATATGGTCAGGGGGTCACCGGTCGTGTGTGGGCCCACTCTTTCATAACCTGTTGGACGCGCTCATCGCGTCAAGGAGCTACAAAATTGCGCGCTTGCTTCACCTCGGCCTTAAAGGCGAAACACCGGACACGACGCTCTGCGCCCAGTGCCAGCAGGTCTTAGGTTCGACTTCCGGCAATGGTTGCTAGTGACTGCATTTTGGCATCTATCACAAAATGCAGCTTTGGTATGTTCCCTCCATGCGTGAACACTTCAGAATAACACGTTGAAATTAACCCCGATGCCCTTGGTCGAGCTGGCTGCTGCTTTTTTTGTTGTTGTTGTTTACTGCAGGTTCTCGTCATTCATGACCTGACGATTTGCGTTGGGAAGCAACGCACGACTTAGCGCCCGTGTCTCTGTCATACTCCTTTCCAGTAAAGCAGCATTATTGAAACTCTCCTCCCCTGTAGCTGTAGTCAGCAAGGGCATGCAAATGAAACAAAGATTGTCTTGAAGCAAACATTTCGTTGTGTGCGCGAGTTTGAGGAAGGTCCTTTTTTGTCTGTCTGTCTCCGTCCGTCCGTCCGTCCGTCCGTCCGTCCGTCCGTCCGTCCGTCCGTCCGTCCGTCCGTCCGTCCGTCCGTCCGTCCGTCCGTCCGTCCGTCCGTCCGTCTGTCTGTCTGTCTGTCTGTCTGTCTGTCTGTCTGTCTGTCTGTCTGTCTGTCTGTCTGTCTGTCTGTCTGTCTGTCTGTCTGTCTGTCTGTCTGTCTGTCTGTCTGTCTGTCTGTCTGTCTGTCTGTCTGTCTGTCTGTCTGTCTGTCTGTCTGTCTGTCTGTCTGTCTGTCTGTCTGTCTGTCTGTCTGTCTGTCTGTCTGTCTGTCTGTCTGTCTGTCTGTCTGTCTGTCTGTCTGTCTGTCTGTCTGTCTGTCTGTCTGTCTGTCTGTCTGTCTGTCTGTCTGTCTGTCTGTCTGTCTGTCTGTCTGTCTGTCTGTCTGTCTGTCTGTCTGTCTGTCTGTCTGTCTGTCTGTCTGTCTGTCTGTCTGTCTGTCTGTCTGTCTGTCTGTCTGTCTGTCTGTCTGTCTGTCTGTCTGTCTGTCTGTCTGTCTGTCTGTCTGTCTGTCTGTCTGTCTGTCTGTCTGTCTGTCTGTCTGTCTGTCTGTCTGTCTGTCTGTCTGTCTGTCTGTCTGTCTGTCTGTCTGTCTGTCTGTCTGTCTGTCTGTCTGTCTGTCTGTCTGTCTGTCTGTCTGTCTGTCTGTCTGTCTGTCTGTCTGTCTGTCTGTCTGTCTGTCTGTCTGTCTGTCTGTCTGTCTGTCTGTCTGTCTGTCTGTCTGTCTGTCTGTCTGTCTGTCTGTCTGTCTGTCTGTCTGTCTGTCTGTCTGTCTGTCTGTCTGTGTACGTTCTCTGACGTCGCGGCGTGCTCCTACGTCTTCGTTATGCCATCACTTTACCTTTACCACATCCTTAGCCTTCTTCTCACCATATTAGGAAGGAAAGGGAAGCTTTACCGACCATCTCCACTTTGGTGATTGCGTTCGTGTCACGTCGGCTATGTGCATTCCGTTATGAGAGGCGCTAACAACTGAGCTATCGGGCAGCGCAATATAGGGGTGGATACTAATTGTCAAATCATTTTCTAACGCTGCCACGTATAAGAATGCTGGTCTTTCTAGCTTGCCTGCCCAATCTCTTTTACAGTGAAGCTGCGAAGGGCTACTTCCCCCAGGACCGTGTCCTTGTGTAGACACAGAACAGAACACAGAACAAAACTCCCCATACGTGGGCCGATCCCGAAGATAGCGAAATGCCAGGCCGACCCGCAGCGGAGGTGCAGTTCGCCATTAAGGGGGCGGCATACACAGCTTCGCTTGGCATCCTTTTTCACAGAATGGAAGGTCACTGATTTTCTTGAGCTGAAGCGTGCTATATTTATTACACTTATTACATGATAATAAGGCAGCACAACCGCCGTGTTTGCTCAGTGGATATGGTGTTGGGCTGCTGAGCACGAGGTCGCGGCATCAAATCCCGGCCACGGCGGTCGCATTTCGATGGGGGCGAAAACACCCGTGTACTTAGATTTAGGTGCACGTTAAAGAAACCCCAAGTGATCGAAATTTCCGGAGTCCTCCACTACGGCGTGCTTCGTAATCAGAAAGTGGTTTTGGCATGTAAAATCCCATAGTTTGAATAAGGCAGCACATATACCACAGTTTCTTTTTTTTTACTTTCTAAATTTTCTTGCTTGTATGCGAGATTGTCCGCTGTGAGGTAGAAGATTGAGAGCAAAGAAAGAAAAAAAAAGATAAGCTTTTAAAACAACCTTACCGGGCCAATTTCTGTTTCGTCAGCATTCTATATCTCGAGATTTAAAAAACAATATTTGTCACCATCTAAGTAATATTCTAGCATGTCTTTAGAAGTAGACTCAACCCTGATAATGAAACGTGACACGCCATTTCAGTTTGATTTATTTCCCCTGTTCTTGAAGGTGAAATGTAGAGTGCCCACCATGCGAATTAGCTCTCACGCAGAAAAAAAGTAACGGCAGCTTCTGTGAAAGTGGCCGAGCAATATTCTGTCGCGCATTTATCGTGAATATTCGTCATACACGGCAGGCGCTTTGAGAGAGAGAGAGAGAGAAAATAATGTAGAGAAAGGCAGGGAGGTTAACCAGAGGTAGTTCCGGTTGGCTACCCTGCGCAGGGGGAAGGGTTAAGAGGGATAAAAAGAGAAACAGAGTAGAAGGGGGAGATAGAAAGAAAGGGAGACAAGCACGAACAAAGCGCGTACACTACAGAGCGGTAGGGGGCGGCATTCTTAGAGTCTGTCGTGAAGCCCCGTGGACCGCAAGAACCTTACTAGCGCGAGTAGGGCCTTCAACGCGGATGTTCTTTCGGAGCATTGGCCTAAAGTTTTTAGTTCTGAAATTGGACGATTGTCCAACTGGTCCAGCACTCTGCACATCACTTGTCTCTCAGCACTGTATCGCGGGCAGACACAGATAATGTGTGCGAGCGTCTCGTCGATGTTACATGTGTCGCACGTGGGGCTGTTGGCCATTCCTATGAGGAAAGCATAGGCGTTTGTAAAGGCAACGCCTAGCCACAGACGGTAGAGCATAGTCTGGTCACGTCGGGGTAATCCAGGCGGGAGGTGCATCCGTATGTCCGGAGACAACGAACGCAACCGACACATTGTGAAAACATTCGAGTCCCACAGGGGCAAAGTGCACTCACGGGTCATCAATCGCAGCAGAGCCGCAGCGTCTGTTCGCGAAAGCGGAATGAAGACTCGTTGACCACTTTCATGTGCAGAACGGGCGGCTTCGTCGGCGTGGTCATTCCCGCTGATGTTACAATGTCCTGGAAGCCACTGAAAGATTATGTTGTGTCCCTTGTCATAGCTTTGGTGATATATGTGCCGAATTTCTGAGGCCAGTTGTTCATTGGGTCCGTGGCGCATTGGGCTTCGTATGCACTGAAGGGCTGCCTTGGAGTCACTAAAGACTGTCCATTGTTGCGGTGGCTTCTGCTTAATGAAATCAAGTGCAGCACGGAGCGCCGCGAGTTCTGCACCCGTCGATGTGGTCACACATGAAGTTCTTAATTTGATTTCCTCAGATTGTGCTGGGAATATGACTGCAGCAGCAGAGCTGTTGAGTTTTACTGAACCGTCCGTGTATACATGTTGGCGGAATCTGTGCACGTTGTGAATGTGCTCCAAAGTTGCTTGTTTCAAAGCTTGCAATGGCGCTCCAGCTTTCTTTCTGATTCCTGGAATTGTCAGTTCAACTTGCGGCCGGTGCAGACACCACAGTGGATCTGACAATCGTGCAGCGGGCGTAAATCCTGATGGCAAGTACGATTGATGTCTTTGAATAGTTTTAGCAAAGGTTGAAAGTGGCCTCTTTGCTGGCAAGCAAGCAAGATGGTGTGAGGGGATCCGAGTCAGGTGTCGGATGTGCGCTCTCAGGACATCTGTATCAATGTATACTGTCAAAGGAGCGTCTCTGGCTATGGCCACTGTCGCAATCGATGACGTAGTTTTGGGAAGACCGAGACAAGTCCTGAGTGCTTGGGCTTGCACGCTCTGTAGTTTGCGAATATTCGTGGTGCAAGTATTTCCTATTACAGGTAAGCTGTACCGCAGGAAGCCCAAAAACAGTGCTTTATATAGTTGCAACATTGATGGTACTGTTGCGCCCCAGGACTTGCCGCCGAGAAACGCAAGAAGGTCCACAATGGCGGCCAAACGCTTTGCCATGTACGAGATGTGAGGGCTCCAAGACAAGTCTCTATCAATGATGACGCCAAGAAAGCGGTGCGTTCGTCTATATTGTATAATTTGGTCATTAATCCGCAAAGCATACGGGGCCATCGATTTGCGAGTAAAAGCAACCAGTGCACATTTCTCAGCGAAAAGCTCCAGGCCTTGTCTTCTTAGGTATCTTGACACAACTGTTGAGGCTTTCTGAAGTCGTGCGCGAACTTGTACACGTGTCACGCCTGAAGCCCATATGCAAATGTCGTCTGCATATACGGAGAGTTGTACGGTTCGCGGTAACGAATCAGCGAGACCAACGAGCACCAGGTTGAAAAGGGTAGGGCTGAGTACTCCGCCTTGCGGTACACCACGACTGGTATAGCTAGATGGCGTTGGTCCATCTTCAGTCAAAATAAAGAAAGATCTTCCATTCAAATAGTTGCATATCCAGCAAAAGGTGCGTCCACCAATCCCTACAGCTTCTAAGGCGTCCAGAATTGCATGATGATCTACATTGTCGTACGCACCTTTAACATCAAGGAATAAGGCCGCAGTGATGCGTTTCAGGTGTTTCTGGTGTTGTACGTATGTTACCAGGTCGATAACGCTATCTATTGACGAGCGGCCACGTCGAAAACCAGCCATTACCTCTGGATAGACGTTGTAAAATTCCAGGTACCATTCTAACCGTGTAAGGATCATTCTCTCCATTACCTTGCCGACACAGCTGGCCAGTGCTATTGGACGGTAAGATGACAATTCCAACGGGGATTTGCCAGCCTTGAGGAGAGGAACAAGCCGACTGGATTTCCACGTTGTAGGGACCATGCCGTCACGCCATGATGAGTTGTATAGGCCAAGAAGGGCATCTCTGGCCTCCTGACCAAGGTTTGCAAGTGCAGAGTATGTGATGCCGTCGTGTCCTGGTGACGAAGATCGCCGGCACCCAGCAAGTGCGGCCTCCAGTTCTTCGATGGAGAAAGCAGCGTCCATACGAGGATCTCGGGAGCAAGGGGGCACTATGGGAATAGGTGCGCAAGGTGAGTGCGTGAGCGCCGGACCCGCGATCCTTGCGCAGTAATCTTCGGCTACCTCGACTTCTCGGCGTCCTTGATGTAGGGCTAAAGACTTAAATGGACGACGCTGTTGAGGAGCACTGCGAAGTCCACGGATTGTTCTCCAGACAACCGACTGAGGTTTACGCGGGTCGAGAGACTCACAAAACGATTTCCAGCGTTGATTTTGCAGTGAAGCAAGGCGACGCCGAATTTTCTTTTGAATGCGTCTGGCCTCTCTAAGGTCGTATAATGATTTAGTCCGCCTGTACCGTCGCTCCGCTCGCCGGCGGATTGCACGGAGGCTCTGTATTTCCGAATCAAAATCTGTGTATTTCTCTAATGGCCGATATGAGCGCATGGCATCCTGCATAGCCTTGGCGATCTCAAATTCTAGTGTGGATGAAATACCTTCGTGGCATGCGTCTTCCATAAGTGATTTAAACACGGGCCAATCTATTGTTCGTATAAAATTTGATGGAACGGATTTGGTGAGGCCTTTTATCTTCAGGTAGGTAGGAATGTGGTCGCTGCCGTGCGTTTCTATATCTGCGAACCAATGGACGCAGCGAGTGAGGCACCGCGAAACAAACGCTAAGTCTAAACAACTACTGTATGTCTGTCCGCGCAGAAACGTGGGACTGCCATCATTTAGACAACAAAGTTCATGGTCGCAAGCAAAGGACACGAGGTTTCTTCCTTTGGAATTGATCTTGTTGCTTCCCCAAAGTGAATGATGCGCGTTGAAGTCCCCAACAACAATCCATGGACCAGGTGTCGTATCTATAATGTCACTCAGTCTCTGCCTATCGAAACGACTTGATGGAGAAAGGTAAGCGCCCACTAAAGTAAACGCGTTTTTGTTTTTTCACGGTCAAACACACATACTGATTAGTGTCATGTGGCCGCACTGGATGAACAACATAAGTCAGGTCACATCGTATGTAGATGGTCACTTTGCTAATGTCAGTACAAGTCGATGACACATGAGGTTCGTAGCCTGAGATCCGGACGGGTTTCTGTAGCTTCGGTTCACAGATGACAACGATGGGGAATCGATTGGTGAAAACGTAATGGCGAAAATCACTCCGAGATTTCAGGCCGCGGGCATTCCATTGCATAATAGATGCTTCCTTGACTTGTCTGAAGAACGGCTGACGCGGTAGAGCCATTGTGCTTGCTACTCGAGGCTCGCAAGAACCGGATCCAGGCCGTCCAGCACTTGTAGTGCACCTCGAGCAGATGGCGTCTGCATGTCGTTTATCAACACGCGAATGACTTTCATTAGAGATTTTATTAAGGCGATAACTTGTTTGTCTTGACTGCGCACGTGATCGGAGCCCTCATTGGTTCGTCGGTAGTCCACCGTCGACCTTTGCTGGGCTGGAGGACTTAATGTCGGAAGTGCAGGCCAGTGGTTTGCAGTAGAGGTATTCACTGCGTCATCAGACACCGTGTTGGTAGTGTGGGTGAGCGCCTTGGGAGCACCAGCCTCAGGAAGTATCGTCTGTCTTGCGACGGTATCAGTATTTCTAGACGAAGATCGTCTACGGCGACGGTGGACACTACGCCGTCGTACTTTGGCGGCGGCCTCTCTGTGAGTTGAGTTGTCTCTCACCATTTGTTTTAGGACTTTCCGCTCTGTCTTGTGTCTCGGGCAGTCTTTCGACGACGCTTCATGGGGACCAGACCAGACCAGACCAGGCGCTTTGAGATGTGGGACGTTTCGGTTACGGTGTGGTGCACTGCATCTGCGCCACGGGCTAAAAGGGCGCTTCTGACGCTCTGGTGTGTACGGCGCTAACTTCGGGGAATTCGCCTTAATTCCCCCGATCTTACGCGTTAGTATCTTGTGCACGTATGTGAGTGCACACGATGTCGCGTTTCTTTTTCTCACTTATCCGTCATCGCTTACACCTGCAACAGCGACGTCTTTCACTCAGATAAGATTTCCATTTATTGCTAAACGTTGGACATGTCTCGCTTACTGGAAATGAAGTGTAAATCTGTAACAAATTTGCGAACGTCCGGTTCCTACGTATCTGCTATGACCGAAGACAGACAATGTTCAAGCTACGCATCCCACGTCACTACTTCTACGGCAGCAGAACCCCACGCCATAATGTCCGCCTTGAACCTCATATAAGCCCCACGAGACCCGCTGAAATGGGCCATCGTGACCTACTCTCAGGCGTCAATATTGGATTGCAGCCCCGCAAGCGTGAGCAAAAGTAATACTATTTCTGCATATGAAGTACACAGGAAGACAAAGGCGATATATCGTAAACACGAAATTTTATTTCAGTGGGTTTCTAGCCACTGTGGAATTAGCGGCAACACTGTCGTTGACAACCTGGAATGCGCGGCATGCACCGAACATGATACATGCCTGGTACCGCTTTCACAGAGCAATGCACGCAACTGTTTCCGTCAAACGCCCGTCCGAATATCGAGAGACGCTTCGTTTGTAACGCTGGTCGAAACTCTGTTCTATTTGGTACAGATTCAAAAATTCCATTCAATATTCCCTTAAAGGTCAGCCGTCCTATCGAAATAGTAATGGACAGACTGGGTCTACGCACGCAAAGTGTTTTCTACATAAAATAGACCGAGCCAAAAGTGCGGTGCGCTCTTATTTGGAATCAGAAGAATGTATTGAGTACCTTTTGTTGCAGAGCACTAGTCATTCTCCCCACAGAAAAATAAGCGATAAACTGCATGCTGTAGACAGAAGACCGCTCTTGTTGAAAATAAATAAATAAATAAATAAATAAATAAATAAATAAATAAATAAATAAATAAATAAATAAATAAAGTAATGTTGGGACCATGTCCCACAAGTAAACTGTAATATCTGTTAGCTGTAACTGTTACTGTATCTGTATCTGTTACTGTATCTGTATCTTAACTGTATCTGTTAGCTGTTAACTGTAAACTGTAAATGCTGTTAGCGCCTTAAAGGCGCCTTAACGGCTATGGGCCTCATAAAGTGGGAAGAACTACTACAGCGATGTAATATGTTCTGAATTAGTTCTACTTGACGAGAATATTCGTTTGCTGCAGGTATTTCCTTTCCTGCGCATATTATTTGAATGTTATATCCTATTTCTTCCTTAACTTGCTTGCGTATTTGTTTGTATAAACATATCAGGGCCTAACCTTGATATGTATCGCTTGGCTAAGTGATACAGAGTAGCCGTTGTCAACCGTGCTGCGAGCTCCTCCTGCACACCCATTTAATAAAATAAGAAAATGAAAATCGTGCAGATCCTACGCTTTTTGGGAATCTACGTTATGCGAATCACTTTGCAGGTACGCGGCTATCTAGCACTGCATGCTTGCTGTTCCGCAAAGCGATACCAGGAGGGATGTGTTTGTACAGATTGAGTATAGTGTCTGTGGGTCACGAGCGTGTACACCTGTCTGTGACGACGTAGGCACGACTACTACCACGTTGAAGGTCATAGAGTTTCATGCTATAATTGCTAGAGGGAACGCTTGCGATGCGATCGTTCAGCCATCATGGGGATGATGGGTGAACCCCATCATTCATATAGTGGCAGAAATCCCCCCCCCCCCTCCTAGACACACACAAAACACTTTTGAAAGGGGACACTTTCGGCTGCATGCTGGAAAGTCCAACAAAACTACAGCTTAAGCTAAATTTTGTTCCTAAATGATGTGACCACATAAGTAGTGCTTTTGTTTACTACGTATCCCCTGCTTGGACGGCGAGGATTGTCTTTTGTGCCTTCTCGGGACGCCCTGTTGCGGACGACGCGTGGGATCGGCCATACATACCCGCGTTGCGGAGGACGCCTGACGCTGGGCAGTTCCCACCCTAACAATTACCTGTTGGTTTGCGCAACTTGCATCATGCCCAGTTTTTTGGGACCGCTGTTTCCGTATTCAAAAACGCAATCAGCTTGGTACATATATTCTGCGGGTGAGGAGCAGGCCCGGATAAAGTATTTTTATCAGCCGCGCCCAACGACTTGCGTGCCTTACGGCACGAAATCGTTGGATTATCAAATGCTGCAACTATTTAATCTCTATCTAGAGATATATACGCAGCGTTGCAGTCTCAGTATTTTATCACCATCAACAACCTAATAAAACCTCTTACAGGTATAACTGTCGAATTTCATCCTGTAAGAATGACTTATCGTAGATACGCTCGTGAAAATGACCATGGTGGAACGTGTAGAGCCATTTAAATACCAATAGAACACTAACTTGAATTTTTTCTGAAGGCGTGTGTCATTTCTGACTTTGACGATTTCATTTTCAGGCTGTTCCTAAATAAGATCTGCCGTATTACTTGTTTCCCGGCAAGAGAAAAGAACAGCAGATATTTCATATTTTGAAAAAAATGAGGGGCACTTTTGGTGACGTGTACCAAACATTCGCACTGTGTAGGTTCCATATGTGGTCTAAAAACAGCTACTCAGTGGTCACTTTTTCCCAATTGCTATGCGTTATACACGGAATTGAGTCGCTTTTCCCGGTATCCTCAGGAATATATGCGGGGCACAGTGTTTATATTTATTCGAAGTACGAAGCAGTGTTCTGAGTGACGAGTGATATATTTTTATTTTGTGTAAGTGTCTTACAGCCTTTGTAGAAAGTCACTCACTGAAGCGTCCGAGAGTGTCATGCTGCCACAAATCTAAATGCTTCCCAGACTCTTAAAACAACATCACAAGGGACGGTTGACATTCCATGAAAATGGAGATAATTTTAAACGCAATGCGTTGGGGAACTTTCACTTTCCTGCTTTAAATGGAAGTGTTGCAGATAATTACTAAATTCCCGTTTTTCCATGTGTTTAGTGCATTATACGAAATCCGTAGTTTGTTTCTCCGGTGTCCTCGGTGAGGTGAATAAGGCATCTTGTTCATATCTGGGGAGAATTAGGAGCATGGTATGGCCAATGTGTAGACAACGTTCCCAATGGGTAGCTTAAATGCGCATTTTCCAGTAGCATGCATATGCAAGCGGTCCATTGCGTTATTATTCTGTTTTACGAGTGGTCTAAAACTTAGGCAGTCGCGCTGGCATAATTACCACTACAATTGAGGCCAAATATTGTGGAAGAATACGGCAAGTTTATGTTCGATGGTAAATGCGTGTTGATCAAATTCAGCGTTAAAAAAATGGCAAACAAGTATTTGAAAGTATCACGCTGTTGCTATCAGCTATAGGTTTCCCAGTGTCCCAAGAGAACTCCGCGTTTCAGATATTTTTTACTTTGAAAAAACAGGCAGCATTTTAATTGCGATGTGTCACATAGTGTTAACGTTTCGGCATAACTTAGAAGCATTAAGAATAATTATTGAACTATCATATTTTTCTTTCTACTTTTTCATGCGTCATATACTGGTTTCGCCTGGTGCCCTCATTGAAATAAAGGAGGCAGATTCCTTATGTTTGGCGACTGTAAGGACAAGTTAATGGGTGAAGTGTAAGTGAAGTTCAACATCTAATGGTATTTGGAACTTTCGCAATAAATTACATATGCAAGCACTCTGGATTGTTATGAGCGTGCCTAACGAGCAGAGAAGAATTGAGCTCGCTGCCCTGGCAGAAATATAAAAGCCACCAAGGCCAAAGTTGGCGATAGTTGGTGGCACGCTATGGAAACACTTTTTGCGAAGTATGGTTGGATCAAACGTAGCTTTTGTAAAAGAAATTATTGCTCAAGTGTTAGAGCATGTGATATGGCCGTTATCAGCTATGCTTCCCACTGTCCCGACATCGCTGTTGGTTACAGCAGGTTTATATCTTGTGGAAAGCGGATGAGGGACATGGTAACCGCAATGTGCGACAAAATTTTTACGTTTCTGGTTCACTTAGAAGCGTTGCAAGTAATTACTGAACCGTCGTTGTTCTTTCGCTATTTTCAGGCTTCATAACACGTTCGGACTGGGTTGCAGCGATGCCTTCGGTGAACTAAACTAGACATATTGTTTATAATTCGCGAAAATAAAGGGGCGTTATGGACAATAGTTAGGTAAACTTCAAATACAGGGAACTAATTGTGACATTTGCAGTAAGTTATGCATACAAGTGATCCGGAGCTCTGTGAATATGTCTTGAGAACAGAGAATGTATCCGATTTCCCTGGTAGAACTGTGAACTAAATCGATATCAAATCTAGTGGAAATTGAGTTGGAGGTGGGGGGAGCAGGGGGCGAGCGAGAACACCATGGTAAATGTTAGGGCGAAGCAACGTGTGTGTTGATGAATTACGGGATTTTTAAAAATTTAAGCAAATGCTTCAAAGTATTACATGTGGGCAAGGTTTCAAACTGAATAGTCGTATATATATATATATATATATATATATACGCGCAACTTCTTAAAGTATGTGATATAGAAGCAACTGACACATTTATGGCAACTGTTTGAAAGAATCAGCTTCGCAGGAAATCGGGTTGTAATGCTCCCAAAGTCGCACACATACGCTGTCTTTCCTTTGTGTGTGAATATTGCAAGTAATTTATGTTGACTGTACTTCGTTGCGTATAACCTTGACAATAATAATACCTAAACTAGTGATACAATTATGCTGAAGACTTACGCATCAAGTACAATTATTCGTTTAATTATTAAAATTGTTTGCAGCAAATTCGTATCTTTTTGTTCGCTGGACTCCAGCTACTGGGCGGGATCCGGAACCTCTGTGGGGCACTAGTGGCCTTTCGTGCCGGCATCATCTTGAGATTTCACGTAGTTGCAAGAAATGAATGCAAATCCAAATTATTTTTTCGCCCTCCCCCCTCATGGTTCACTATGTGTGATTGATAAATAGGTCTCTGTCTGGTAAATATAACTGACAGACGCATTTCCAGTCACTTTCACTTATTGTAGTAGTAATTCGATATATATATATATATATATATATATATATATATATATATATATATATATATATATATATATATATATATATATATATATATATATATATATATATATATATATATATATATATAGAGAGAGAGAGAGAGAGAGAGAGAGAGGTCATGCAGATTGTTTGCAGTGTGACCCCCCCCCCCCTCGAGAAATATAGTTCACAGTAGTTGGTGTTGGGAATAACGGCATGATATCTACGCGGGCCGTTCGATGGGAGCTTACGACATGGTAATGGTTGGTTTCTGCATAAGTAGTGGACGAGCGTAGAAGAGAGAAACGCGGATTGGGACGTCATGAGCGACTACGTGTTACGCAATCGTACTTCCCTACGGCTTTGTCATGTGGTGTATGTAAAACGACGATGACATTTGTACTACGGCGTAGAAATGCTAAAACATGATTAACTTGGGCGACCACGAAGTCGGTACAACGTCGCACAGTTTCCACGTAGCGTGGTGCGAGGAAAGTATTGAGGAAAGGGAGCCGGCTCCGAAGATTGTAGAGTCCAAAATGGCTGAAGGAAAAAACGAGTCACAAAACACAAAGGACAAGAGGAGAGGTTCACACCACAACGACTGTGAACCTCTCCTCTTGTCCTTTGTGTTTTGTGACTGGTTTTTTCCCTCAGCTATGTACCAACTGGCCCGGATTTCAACCCTTCTCCAAAATGCTGTCACAAGGAACGAAGATGAGGAAGTGGCACCATGTGCAAGCGCCCAGTGCTTCAAAAAACTGGCTGGCCTTGCAACGAGCGAAGTATGCATGCGAGCACGGCATGCAATTGTTATCAGTCACGTAAACGCGGCTTGTAGCCGCGCTTACATGAATGCGACAGCGCCGCATTTCTAGCGCATCGCATTCATGTAAACAGTGGTAATGCGCCGGGAAGACGCATCGCCTTAATGCGCCAGGCGAGGGTAGACTTCCGGGCTCGAGTTGACTCACGCGTGTGGCGCTACATTCTCGCGCGCGTTAATGCGCTAAACGGCGTCGCATCGCCTTTCTCAAATGCGATTGGAAATGCGATGCGCTAATGTCGCATTCATCCTGGACCTGCACAGTTTGTGGAATACCCGTATGCAAGCGCATATTGCTGTTATTAATGCGTGTTCGACACGAGACAGTTTCATTGAGAGTGCGGTTCGTGTTAGAGATGTGTTCAGCAATCAACATGATCCGCCAGAGTGGATCACCCTATACAATTTCCTGAGCACTACCAAATGAAGCGTTAAAACGTGTCAGACCCAAAAACGCTGACGCCTTTTAACATTGTGTACCGTAAGAAAAGATAATAAGAAAGAAGATTCTGCAGTAATGATTAGATTCAACATATTAAACTAGGAAGGTTTAGGAGTGAGCGTCAACAGGGAATATTTCAGCAACCTTCGGTTCGCAGACGATATTGTCCTGTTCAACAACACTGGAGATGACTTGCAACAAATGAATGAGGACCTTAACTGAGAAAGTGCAAGACGGGGGTTGAGAATTAATGTGATTGCCAGTCAGCCTCCAGCGTCTGAACAGAATCACGTTTGTGTAGGTCAATTTCTCACAGGGGACCCTGATCAGTAGAAGAAAATTTACGGAAGAATAAAAATGGGTCGCAGTGCACAGAGCAGTCACTACCAAATACTAACCGACAGCTTACCACTGTCCTTTAAAAGGAAAGTGTACAGTCATTGCATTCTACCCGCTGTCACGCATGGGGCAGAACCTTGTTAGGGGTAACGTTAAAGGGCAACCCCGACGATTTTTCTGTATCGACGGATGTCGATGAAATTCGCTGGATCTATTCCTCTGAACACTTCTGTCATCTCCTGAAAAAAGTAGGTTTCAGACTTGCACAGATTGTTTACAAATGAATTTACTTCTTTGCCTCGAACACGCTACCTTGCTCCCTCAGTTACGGGCCACATTTTGTATGACGTCAGTAATGTTCCACGTAGAGCATGCCGGGATCATGCAGACGACAGCGAGGAGAGCGTCGAGGAGCCGACGACCGTGAGTTAGTGCACGGCGTGAGAAGTTGCTGTCGCGAGAAGTTGCGTTCCATGTAGGCTAGCAATAAATGGGAGGCAAGTGGTGTTGCGTTGTTGGCCGCACGAACTTCTGCCCTCGCCATCCGCACACACAGTTTGAGCTGATGCCGACCGTGTTCAGCCGAGGTTAAGCCTGTATGTCACAGTCGTGTAGTTCATGTGTCTACTGCTGGCCGATCTTAGCGACTGACCTCAAGCTAATTAAGCCATCAGGATGAAGAAAATGCCTTCTGTAGTTCAGTGTCGCCCATACGGATTTGAAAGAAACCATTCCTAATTTCGTATAGTGCACACAAAAAAAGCGAGAAGCGACGACACGGAGCAGTATCGACATCGGTACGTTGCCGTTTTCGACGGAAAGCTGCCAGCCGCTCTCACCGGCACTTTCCTAAATTAAATGCCACTAGGAACATAGGTATATTTTTACGTATTGCCGTGCAGACTCATTATTTAGCTTCCGAGGTGCACTGCTTGCCTCGTATCCCAAATGGGCAGCGAGTGTAGGGCCCTTCGATACAGCAGCGTAAACAACCGACTCGTTCAGCTGCCAACGGTTTCTATGCTGGCATCGGTGTTTCCGCGAGAAACCTAAGCCTTGTATAAATGAACGATCATACGCACAAAGTCCTCATATGTGTCTGCTTTACGGAACATATTGTGTACTTGAATATAACACAAAGAATGATAAGGAGGCATCCATAACGATGCTCCCGTACTACGGTCTCCCGCTCGCTGTTTTCGAAGTTGTGTGGTAGCTCTTATCAGCGCGAATTAGAGTGAGGCAACGGTGCTTACATGCACAAAATCTGCCTGTTTTGATATGTTCTGACATTATTTGATGTCAATGATGACCGGCTAGCGTTATATCTCAAGCGAACGACGAGTGAAGAAGACGCCGTACCTGCCGATGTAAACAAATGCACCGTTCGGGGCTTCGGACTGTCAGCGGCGTTTCTGCGAGATACCAATATGAAAAGTCGTGCTCCACATCTTACAGTGAGCTTGCGAAGCGCTTCCCTGAGAAGGCGTAAAACACCTCAAATAGCAATCAGCACTCATAAGATCAGGGGTTAGGGGTACCTTTGGTCTTCATGTCGCAGCACCATATGTAGCGCATGGGTGCTGGCTCTCGTGGTGGCGGGTGGAATGCGAACGACGATTCGTGGCTATTGAATTCGTCAGAATCATGACTGCCAATGTTTGTCAGATCCGAAGAGCTGGTGCAGCTCACGTTGTCACCCGAAGGTCCGGCGCGGTCACGAATCAGCTGAGCGTCTGCTCTTCGCTGGTGTCGTTCGACTAGCGGGCGAGACCGGCATGCCTTGCGTGCCTTCCCCGCTGCGGACCCTCGTGACGTCACAGGAAGAGGTTCACTCGGCTGCTTGGTTAGGTTTCAGTTTCAGTTTATTTCATTCATAAGTGGAATACTTGCTTACATAAGCATACAGAAGGAGGTCCCAGAGCATGTGGCTAAAAGGGGACCTCCTGTAAAAAAATTTATACGTTAGTGCAAATATAGAGTATACAACAGCAATGTAGCAGTCTCTAAGTGGAAGATTATGCAAAGTAAATATCGTACAAACTGCAAAATAATATAAAGTCAATAACTATAGTCGCAGAAGTGAAACAGTAGTTAACTCGTTCGCAACAGAGCAAACCAAAAATGTTTATAAAGTCTATAAATGAAAAAAAAAAACTTGAAAAAAGACAACAAATAAATGAGCAGCTTCGTTTTTGCGCCTTTTTGCTATTTAAAATTATTTTCGAATTTGCGGAACAATTATACTATTAGACGCGTGACAGGGGGATCTTGGGAAGCTAAATATTCCATTACCTTGACATGATAAAAAAGATCGCCGGAGTTGCTCTTTAAGATACAGGAAGACAGCGGTGTGGATCAGAGAGCAAACGGGGAGAGCCGACATTCTAGTTGACATTAAGAGAAAAAAAAATGAAGCTGTGTAGGCCATGTAATGCCTAGGTTCTATAGATAACCGGTAGACCGTTAGAGATACAGAATGCTTGCCAAGGGAAGGGAAGCGCAGTCGCGGACGGCAGAAAATTAAGTGGGGTGATGAAATTGGGAAATTTGCAGACGCAAGTTGGAATCACCTAGCGCAAGACAGAGGTATTTGGAGACCTTTGAGTTTGGGAGAGGTCGTCGTCCTGCAGTGAATATAAAATTATTATTATTATTATTATTATTATTATTATTATTATTATTATTATTATTATTATTATTATTATTATTATTATATTATTATTATTATTATTATTATTATTATTATTATTATTATTATTATTATTATTATTATATTATTATTATTATTATTATTATTATTATTACAGCACCGGACTGCTGTGCTCGACGGCAAAGGGTAGATCACACCGTCGGTCACACATTATTTTCTTTTTATGAAAGCGATGCTAGACAGGAAGCTATACCTCTCTGCCCCAAAGTGCCCACAATGAGGCAAACAATGCTTCGCATTCATTCTCTGGCAGCTCAATGAACGTTTTTTGGTGAGATCATGAATACGCGTTATAACGAGCCGCAGCTGCAGGGTGAGAGGCACTGAGGCTCGAGGGCAAATCTGGCCCACATTTATCGCGAAACTAGATTTCAAATTGGTCGCGTTGTGCCTTGCGCCACAACCCCTTACAGCCACTCGTTACACCTCAGCCAGTCACACTGATTGGTTGGCTGGATGTCTGACTGATTGATTTAGCTCAAAGTCCAAGTAAAGGACTGCATTTCGAGTGGGCATGCGGACGGTTGTTGTGTATTAGGGGTTCGAAGGACGTTTGATGGCGGACTTTAATTGTGTGATCTTTCTTATCAGGTCTATTTGGGAGGACCACTCATTCGAGTCCTTGAACTAGAAAAAAGCAACTTTAGATTGTTCGAAAGACAACATCACACTACGCCACTATTGACTATCTTTTTACCCTTTACCGAGGCATTACCACCTATACATACCTGGAATGTGGCGGTAAGCTTCCAGGAGCCGAACTACGCAAACTCAGTATATATATATATATATATATATATATATATATATATATATATATATATATATATATATATATATATATATATATATATATATATAGGAAGCCAACAATCAATGACACCAAGGACAGCGTAAGGGGGTAATCATCTGTTGTTCTTCATTTAATTAATGAAAGGATAAATAAATGGACATGAAAGTGGGTGAAGAAGCAATTGGCCGCAAGTGGGATACGCACCCGCGTCTTCGCATTACGCGTGGGATGCTCTTATTAAATGAATTACCGCGTCACCGCTTTGTCATCCTCTTTCTGGGGTATTTATGTTTATCTGCTAGAACTAACCCTGGGTGTGTTAGCCAGCGCCATCACACACGGCCTTGGCGGCGGATATGGAACAGCCTTTCTGCGCAAGCGTCACGTCTACGTGAGCTTTTTGGGTGAAGGCAACTGGTCAATAAACGTTCTGCCTGAAGGCATCAAAGCTGCCGTATTTGAGACCCTCGCCAATAAATGAACAAATGGAAAGGAAACCGAGGATCCCGATTTTTTCTTGGTGTCAATGTTTGTTGGCTTCTTATAATATGACTGACACATATATACCGATGCATACTTATTGTATCATGACTGCTCGAAATACTGTCTCTCATTGTCTTGCTTATTTTTTTCTTAGAAATATTGTTTTTTGTTCCATAGCATATATTTGACTTGTACTTCGCATATTGTAGGCATATTTCTGTTTCTAATTATGTGCTACATTAACCTCCTGTTCCATGATATATGTCCTTCCTGTTTTCCCTAATGTGTCAATACCTACATTTTTATTTACTGATACGAAGTATCTGTTTCATTTGCTTGTGTATGACTTGAACTACAATTACTGTAAGCACCTTTCTTGTATTTGATTACCTGCGTCATTAACTTAGTGTAATCTGATCTCTATCACTCGATCCTACGTTGCCATAATGTAATAATTACTATATTGTTAAATTACTAATAGGAGGTCCCCTTGAAGTTGTTGTAACTCCGGCACCTCCTCCTGTACTAATGACGAATGATAAAAAAACGAATTATATGATTTCAGAGTAAGTAAACCGGCATTTGTTCTGCAATCCTGGTTTTTGTCTTCAGAAATCATGCAGCGCACAATGCTTGCTCTCGTACCTAGCATCACTTCAGGGCTGCCGAAACTTGTCAGCGAAGAAAAATATTAAAAAAAGAAACTCGGGCAAAAAGGGGCGGATACACGTTCCACAATTGCTAAATGAAAATCAGCGAACAATTAGGAAAAACGAGGACAGATCGATACGTGCATCAGTAAAGCATAAGCGAAAAAACAAAGAACACCATTACCTCTCCAGCGCCATGCGTTGTCACTTTTCGCGCGCTTTGGGAAAGATATGCAAGATACGGAGTGAACAGCGCTACCGCGCAACCCCGAGAAACACGTGAAATTGGGACAAGTATGGCGTAAACGTGCCCAAAGCTGTATTGAAGATCGAACGCCGCGCGATGAAAGACAGATTGGAAGACTGAGCAGTGAAGAGCGAGCACAGTAGAGAGTGAGAAATAAATAAAAGCAAGGATAACGCTACGATACGCGGGGGGAGCGTTGTTTGCGAGTGGCGTACTTGGAAAAACTCGTCGATCGAACACACGGCGTAGTCGTGACCACTCCGCAGCGCAGATAGCGGACGAGGCACAGCACAGCACACCGAACGTGAGACGCGCCGGAATCGCGCAGCCCATGGAGAGCGCCCGCAGGCTGATCAGTCCTGTGTTCAGTTGTCAAGGATCGCTCGGTCACGCCTCGCGATCAAACCCGCGCTCACGAGGATCGGGGAGCGGACGCCGCGAAGTGGAACCGTTTCAGTGCGTATTTTATGTCGTCCGGAATGAGCGTGTTCTTTAAGAGCCGATTAGAATAAACGATACGTAGCGGACATATGGAAGGGGGCTGGGTCGGGTGGGGAGAAAAAATGAGAGCGCGTTCTGCCGTTGTTTGTTGAGGAAGCAAGAAGCACGACATCCCATGGGGATGCTGCGAGAAATGCTGAGCCTGGTGTGTTTATATGAGGCATTTAGGAGCAACTGCAGCTGTCACTTGAATAAGAAAGAAAGTGCACAAATACGGCCGGCCAATCTGTGATTGATGCAACTCGCTGGTGAAGTAAGGTGGCACAGCATGGTTGACGAGAACCAAAATCTCACTCTCTCTGTGTTACTTTCATGAGCTCTGTGTCAAGTCTTCACGCTGTTTTCTCCCAATAAGCCGGTAAATGTCACCTTATAGAAATG
Source organism: Dermacentor albipictus (assembly GCF_038994185.2). NCBI lineage: Eukaryota > Metazoa > Arthropoda > Arachnida > Ixodida > Ixodidae > Dermacentor > Dermacentor albipictus. The sequence continues at coordinate 50,604,498 of NC_091821.1, forward strand.
GTTTCTTTCCATTAAAAAGTCAAGGTCAAGAATTATTATATAACTATTTCTTTTTAAATATTAAAGTGTCCTATGGTAAAGGCTACAGAGTGCCAACACATGTTCTTAACGCGCGTAATGTGGTGTTCATAGTATTCATGTTCTCTGGCCTTAAGCATGTCGTAGTGGCGCATGACACGTGTTTAAGATGTTCAAAATTTAGATCAACGCACCTGCAAGGACCCATGTGTATGACCCATGTTACACAGTGTTCCAAACACGGCTGCTGAGGGATATGCAAAATTCTGCTAGTGAACTATCCCGCACATCTAGTTTCAACTTCGCATGATGGAGGTCGCCACCTCAGAAGCGAAAATAAGGCAGGAATGCACAAGTTGGTGTCTATCCATGTCACCATCTCTTCTTTACTGCATACAGGTGTTTTGCAAGCCCGTGCCCTCGGCTCAATGGTGCCGTAGGCGGTCGGTCGACCATCTTGTGTAGGGCAACCTAATAGTGTGGAGAAACTTACTTTCCCTCTTTCGCGTGTCTCTTATTTCGGTCAATATAACACTACGCGTTGAGCAGCACGGAGGAAAAGTTAGAAACGACTTTTGTTTGCGACCAGTGGCATGGCAGGGAAGCACAACCCTATGTCAGAGCTCTATTTTTATGAACCCTCCTCAGTTTACCTGCCTTGGTCTCATTTCACGAAATAATCTGAAGCGAATAGCCCGATTTCATACATAGTGTCGGGAATGCCGCAGGCAATAAATCGAGAAGCGCCTAGGCGTTGCCGTGGAACCTTCCACTCGCTCGCACTTTCCAAAAGCGTTCGCGAGGAGTGACCCGCCTATACTTGCCCTTCCGGTGGCGCATCCGTAAAACAAAAAAAAGAAAAGAAGAAGAAGATTCAGGACCAGGTCGCGGCCCAGATCAGCAGCGGCTTAAGACGACTATAGCCAGCAACAGCAACAGCGCCGGATGCATATCGGCGCGCGCACTATCCCACGCCCGACGGGCAGGTAGACGAGTGGCAAGCTGGTCACCATAACTGCTGCCCAGCGCACGGCCTGCGTGACCTGCTTGGGTGGTGCCGATTGAAGATCGCAGCCACCACTCCTTGATCAGTTCCAAATCGGTTGCGCACGCGCGATAGGAAAGCGGAAGAACCGCGCCTTCGCATCTCCACGGATGTCAGCATGCACTTTTGCTTTTTCATATTATGCAATCTTCGACAAAAATAACCGGTGATCTATACAGCGCTTTTCTGTTCTCTGTTGCTCTCTCAGTTCTTTTTTAAATATTATTGCTAAGCACATGCTTACGATATTACGATACGCGAGAGGTTGTGTAAGTTCGTTAGAATGTTTTATGTATAACTTAGCCGCGTCATGGTTGTCATGCTGCCGGTTATCAACTACGAGTTCCTCAACTGCTATGCCACTATACGCACAAACAGATAGTGCCAACAAGGGCAGTAGCATCCTCAATTCACGGACTTAGCGCACCGATCAGCAGGGTAAAATGCTCGATGTACTGAAAAGGGAAGTATAGGGGGGGCCACTGCTTGGTGCAAGGCTAACGAAACGTTGACTATTAAAAATAGGTGGCTTGCAGGAGCGGCTTTCGCGGCTTTCATGTTCGGAATATGCCAAGAAGTACACTAAGCAGGAACTGCATAACTCACTTCTAGACCCTTGCCGCTGGTAAAATCGATAGCGTTATTTGCAAGCTACATGTGAGGACAGGTGCTCTGATGATGGAACACGCGTGATCACGTTATAGATCACGCGTAGGTCGTATACCAGGCATCCGTGTGGGCTCTGTGGATGTAATTGCCGTTTGTGTGTCAATTCTGATTACTGCGTATATCATATCTTTCACCCAACGCATGAAGCGCAATACCGGTCCGTCAGCCTGGAAGACATCACTAGCTTTTCATTAAAGGCCGCAACTCTGTCTCTCACTTCCTGTTAATTTACTTATGATGAGAACTTCATTTGTTTTCCCTATTTATGCGTATGTGTGCCCAAGGAAACATTATTCGTCCAGAAAGGCTGTTTTGCTTCTTGAAACGACTCGTGAAGAGTGTAGATATTCATACAAACGCCGCTTCCAATTCAACTCATTATGTCTAATAACACGTATACAGCAGCTCTTCTCATGCGTGTTTAAATAAAGTCAAATACGTATCAGGATGACATACTGGGCTAGTTGGTAACGATTGGTCGCAAGCAGCCCAACTTAAGGACAAAAAGAGGAGAACCACAAAGCAGATACTGTAATTGGTGTCAGCGCGGGTCCTGTTGTCCTCTACCTGTCCTTGTCTTACGTGGTGCTTCCCACGATGGACAAAACGCCTGTTTAGATGAGTAAAATGGGGGGAAGGGCGGCAATTTTCTACGCAATAAAGTGATCAATTGGCAAACACAAAACGATGATAGACTACTAGACACATAGTCTAACAATTCAGCTTGACTAAATATTTTTCTGTGTGCCCATTTAAGGATAAGGGTGTTAACCATAGAGCTGAACAGCATCTTTAAGAATGTAAAGAAATCTTACCGTGTATGACAGTGCAAAAGTGGCACTCACCTGATTTCACTCCCCATCGTTTGCATTCACTGGCCCCTTCTATACAACTGCGCCTGTTATCTAGTCTTCCCCGATGTTAAGAAACATTGCTTCGTCGCTTGCTTTATCTTGGGCCTTGCATTCACCAACGCTTAATCATTCTTAATAAAGTGACCAGCAGCGCTGAATGCAATGTCTGTAGCGGTGAACAATATGTACAGTACCTTCTGTCTTCCTTTTAAAATGAAACGGTTGCCCTCCGCATGCTCTAAACCAGTTAGACGGAGGACCTTTCTCGTTGGACACGATCATGGGACAGTGGTCTCGCATATCACAGCTGCAAAAGGCTACAAGAGTGCGGCTGTGGTTCTTGAAGCCAACGGAACTGAGTGACAGTCTGTGAGACAGCACTGAGAGCTTTTATTATGTCGGTGACTCTCGTTCACATCAACTATTGCCTTTCTCGCCTTTTCCTACTGTTCTCCTCTTCTTTTTCTTTCCCCCGATTGCGTGGTGTACAATCGGGCTCCGTCATCCTGGTTAATCGTTCTGCCCTTTATTTGTTATTTTCTCTCTCTCTCTCCATCTGTGTGTGTATATATGTGTGTGTGTGTGTGTGTGTTAATGTACTCATTGATATTCATTGGTATGGTACGAACCAACTAAACCAGTTACTCAACACCATTTTGTTTCACTAATACTTGAAGCGGTAAGGCAGATATGAAAAAAAAGAAAACATAGGGAATGGGACGAGAGTGAACTTTGCGCATTTGTTTATGTTATACATATTTTTAGCATAGAACAATGTAACTTAAGACGAAGGAGATGAGAAGCACACAGCATTGATTTCGAACAAAGATTTATTTTGAACGAGCAAAGTGCAGACATACGGTATGTTTTTCTTTTTTACTTCAACAGTTGTTTTATACCAACAAAGGTTACTGGAACTGCCTCTGCGCATTAATTATCTGTTCAGGTGAAAATTATTTGCAAGAAAAACCAAATCATCTAATTCACCAATTAAACTAATTACATTAATAAACTTTGTAGTTGCGAACTTTGCGGAGCTTGTTTAAATTGTAAAGTCAAAGGGAATGGCCGTCATAGTTTAGTTCCATGCTTGTGGTTTTCAAAATGGCTGCGTAAACCGAAATAACTGGCCGTCAAATTTAGTTTTTCCATAAATCTGAATAATGATCTACCTTAATCTGATGTCGCCAAAACTACGCCTACACGATTGAACCCGCGTCGTTGTGTGCATATGCCGGTGCGCGTGTTCCTATTTCCAGGCTTCTTCACGTCATCTTGTGCATTCATTAGACAATCAAATGTGTAAAAGCCACGGACGAAAGCTGCCACTATTTCCAACATCATCAAACAATTTAAATCACTCGCTGATCGCATACTTCCTCAAAGACAAATAATGCAAACTTGGGAGGTTGAATGGAGTATCGTGAGCTTGTTGTAGCAATATGCGTAATTTGCAAAACATTGCTGATTTTCTGGACCAATAGAAATCAGGCAGTGTGTGGTTCTTTAATTTTGTTCGGCTGCACAGTTCAATGTCTGAAAGCGGACAAAAAACAATATATACGTAACCACGTAATGTAGAATTTATAAATGACGGCGGAGCAAATATGTAGTGAATTATTAATTTTGCCCCGTTTCACGGGGAGGGAAGTGAAAATAAATGAAGGTGATCTAGTGTAAATATACTGTCTGCATGCGCTGGCGTAAGGGGGTAAATGGAAGGAACGATGATATACTAAAAAGATAGAAGCGAAATGTACACATAAATGACGATGAAGCGCGACAACTTCTTAAATTCTGACGCTCATCCGGCACGTTTACAAGAAGCGGAGTGGAGCTCAATTAGTTATTACTCATAGCGTGTAAGGGAAATTATTTTTATATCGTACTATGGCAGGTGTTCGGAGGCACCTATACGGACCTTGAGGCCAACTCTAAAATGTCAGTGGCCACTCTTGCGCCGTCAATCATTGATGAAAATATTATAAATGCGAAGGGAATTTACAAAGTGGACAAGTATGAGTAACAACTTGGGGATAAATGACAAATTAATTTTTTTAGAACTAGTTTAAGTACTGCAATCCGAGATTCGGTGAACACGTACGTGTTCACGACATATAGCAGCAGACGCTTCTGTGATTAAAGAAATTAAATTTGGGAGTCTTACGTGCCAAAATAGCGATATGATTACGAGGCACGCTGTAGCGGGGGCTTCAGATTAATTTTGACCACCTGGGGATTCTTTAGCGCGCACCTTTTCCCCCATCAAAATGCGGCCGTCGCATCAAAAAATTGCGACCTTGTGCTTAGCAGCGCAACGCCATGGCCACTAAGCCATCGCGGCGGGTCACTTCATAGCTATATACTGGTCATCCGAAAATGTCTACACGAGGGAAACAGGGAGCGCACTTCTCTATGGATCGCTTTCGGGGACATCACTTTCGGTGCGCCATGATTGGCTAAGCCCCGCACAGCCAAGAGCGTAGCCATAATGTTTTTTTTTTTTCAGAGGAGGCGGGCGCGAGATATTAACGAGGATGGGGAGGAGGGCTGGGCACGCTCCATGTAAGCATAAAAATGGGGGGGGGGGGGGGGGGGTCCTGCCCGGTGTGCCACGCCCTGGCTACGCCACTGCACAGCATGGCCTTTGCTTTATAGTGAGACGTCGCGCCGGCCATGATGCCGCACAAATGTGAAAGTATCACCGAAGGATGACTGATAGAGAATACGCACTCCGTCGCCTTATGCACCACGTAATGTCCACGACCACGACCATCCACACTATCCATACTATTGTGCTGCTGCGCCAACCATGGACAACGGGCGCGTGAGCGTCATTTGAGAAAAACTTTGGCTTAACGATACAAAGTCGCGAAATATACGCGATATTTATTTTCGCTGCACGGGTAAGCAAGCCGGGGGTTTCCGGTGTCTAAAAGAAGTTTGCCATTGCTTTGCGATTTCTCGTTAGCACTTGTACGAAGAGTAGCCGAACGCAGCGCTATATACTTTATTAAACCCTCCCACCTCTCGCGCGCAAGGCCATTTATTTCGGCAATCTATAATTTCCAGGTTCTTTATGTGCACCCACACATCACGAAATGACATCAATCTGCAACTCAAGTTGGCCTTCATCCATCCTTGAAGGCCCTCGCTTCGCAGAACAGTGGCACTTTGAGCGAAGGTAAACAGGAGAGCAGAGGAGAGGGGGAGAGAGCGAGGGAACAGGTAAGTAGATTCGACCCCACCTCAGCTGCCTGTTTCGATGTGGTTCCGATAGTTTTTTAGGTGCGGTGCAGAACAGCAACAACAACAACAACGCGACGCAAACGTGTCGTTGATTAACGATCCCAGCATGGAGATGTGGAACAGGCGTGCGCCCCCCTACTCCGTGGTTTTGTGGAGAGGCAACGAGCTGCGCTGACTGATGTGCATTCGAGGCAATCTCGTCACGCCCTTGTTTAAACGCCACCGCGATTGCGACTCTGGGGTTAAGAGGGTGGACTGCGAGCGAGGGAGAGCGAAAGATATATACACACGCGTATTCGCCGTTCCTAGGTATGTAGATGATAGGAGGCGGCTTCGGCAAAAGCTATTCTCAATGATCTTATTTGGACAATCAACTCGTGCGGTGTTCTTTTTTTTTTCACGGCTGTTGGCGCCGAGATGGAACTGAACGGCGCCAGATAGTGCAGGGAGCGCGAAGGAGCGGGCATGTATACGTATCCACCGGAATTGCACGCGCCCAAGCGCGAGTGGCGCCAATTACCGCGCTGATCAGAGCTGCGCCATGCATTGCGAAGAATATGTGGTTGCGAAACGCCTTGGGGCTGTCTTAAAGTGATAAGGGAGTTTTTCTCACGCTCGTAGAGTTTGCCAGACACGCGTCAGCGGAATCTAGCTCTGTCGCCTGCGCCTATAATGCGTTCCGAGTTCCTGGGGCACTGCGACGCCACCAAGTTGCAGAGACGATGTGTAGGTTGGTAGCACTGCTTACTGATATCTGGCGCAGCCGGTGCGTACCAACTGAAGCAATACCTCAGGAAGCCTCCGCTGTCTAAATGATACGTACTCTTCTCACATGCTTATCCCGTTCCTAAGATAGAAAGGCAGGAGAAATCAAGGCTGAGAACGCTTGATACAAAAAGAAGAAATAAAACAACAAAATAAACAGTGTAAGAGGCGGATATCTGAGGGAGGCTCCACGGGAGGTACTACAACGCTAAACGAGATACTCGTGATTTTGTGAGTAGGCTGAAGTACGTTATGGAGTCGCCACAACGATTTTATTCAAGGTCATGAAGCTCGTCGGTACGAGAAGGAATAGAGAATACCAGGGCCAAGTCAAGCGAGGCGCTGACAAGTCAACGACATTTGACATTTATAGGTCGCTTTCTAACATTTTATTTCTTGTCTTGGCACAGTTTGAAATTAGGGGTTTATTTGGCATTTCTTTCTTTCGGAGGTTGTGAGTTCGACTCCCGCCGAATGCATACGCTTAAAATTGAATACATTATAATTGAAGTTTCAATACGTATTCTTTGTCATAGTTTGCTTGCTTCCTGTAGTCACACCTCCGTTACAAACCACTTGTCATTGTAACTGACCATTGCTTCTGAGCCACTTTCCGCCCGAAGCTTCACAACCTGTGTGAACCAACTTGGTGTTTGTGTTTATATTACTCCCACCCACTTTCACTAGCTTGCTATAGAGCCACAATATATGTTTTGAAACTAAGTAAAACGGATATTGCGTTCGTTTATGAGCGTTTAACTGAGTTTCAAGTTGATTGTCCACTGTAAAGCACGCTGTTATGGCTTCACGTTATTCCCGTTTAGTCTACGAAAACACCTGACTAATGTTTGCTTGATTTTCGGTTCGACCATTCGTTCATAGAAGAATTCGGGATTACAACAAAAGCCTTATGACTGAGGACGCGGCACAAAGCGCACTCTATCGGTGAAGTACGATACATTTTACACTAAACACACCCCCCTACCCCTTATCCGCGAATCCCATGGTGCTTCTAGACGACACTGATGCCAAACGTTACGCAACCATGCGGTTTCGCGCGCTAATGCTCGATGCGGCGAGAACGCGTCTGCTTTGTCGCAACGCGCGGACAATTTCTAATGTAACACACGAGCGCCGTCTGCGAAGGCGGATCAGCGGGCTGTCGCGAAGCTGGGACACTATTCCGATAAGGATCGGGCGACGTGTGCAGCATCGGTGGTGAGGCCACCATCTAAGACGGAAGGGGAGCGCCGATGCGGGAGGCGCGGAAGTCGAGCGACGGCGCCCCCAGTACGGTACGCGCGCGCCTACTATCGTCCGTTGCTACCGTGACCCCCCCTGCGGGAAAGAGGAACCGCTGCAACGTCCACGCTCTCTTCTGATGTAACCGACGGCATAATCCAACCCCCAACCTGGCGCCGCCGTCGTTCCCAGAGAGAATCGCTATCATGCCGTCCAAGATCCTCCATTCGATGGGAGAGAAGGCAGGCAGAGTTGAACAAAACCAAGAAGCGTTTAGCCCGCAATGCGCACGCGTAGCGTGGCAAGGGGTTTTGCGACGACCTGCTGCACGCGGTAAACGTAAGAGAATGTGTCGGAGAATGTGTCGAGTTAATTGCAGAGCCAGGCGGACTGCGCCGAAGCCTGTGATGTGAAGCAAACCGTTACTCTGCAGTCGCTGCCCTCTTACTGCGACATTTCAGGCGATGTAGACGTACACGCAGGCTGCAGGCTGCGCTGCTGGTTCAGCACCCAACTCTGCAGAGGAATTCCCAATATTAGCGCCTGTGTTTTTTTTTCTTGCCTGGCGCTCACAGAGTGCTTTCCGGACCGACGTGGAGCAGCGGCATGGGCCTATTCGCACTTACAACCAAATGTGCGAGTTTCGCATGACATGTGGCCTTGATCGTCGCGATCTGGCACACCGTATTCGGCTAAATTTCACCAATACAAACTACTTCTGATTTTGAAATAAGCGGGTAACACCGACGTTGTCCTCATAGTTGTGTACAACTTACGGGAAGGTATAGCTTATGCTCTTGCAGCATGTTCACATTAGAAATACAGGTAATAGTCCTAATGCCCGCACTGAATTTGCATCAAGCAGTGTTATACCTTGAACTATGACACGAACTATGACACTACTAGTGATGCCTGTGGATACCGCGCAATGAAGGCACCTTTCACCTTCCTGAGAAACAGTGGCTTCAATAAGATCATTTATTTAGTTTGAACGCTCTGACCCTGCCGAGTGCAGTGTGCATATCATTTAATTTCTCATCATTCCCATTTGGAGCAGCATGCTTGGCGTGGCGCCAGGGAAATCTCTCCAGAATGTTTTTTTTAAATAGGCCCTTTTCTGTCTCTTTTGGGTGGACTGCATACGTTTCTTCGACGGAAGTGAAATACTACTCCTTGATCAAACACCACTTATACACGAACTCTTCAGACGAAGCAACAATTATAGCAACCTCGCATGCTTCTGGGTTTCCATTGCGGGTGCACTACTCAAACACCATTCACCAGCGATCATCGGTCCATAGGGCCGTGAAGACACTTTGGTGTTTTTTCAAAACGGCTCGCTTGTGCGAGCGCATTTGACTTCGTGGGGGTGTTTGAGTGCGCGCGCACGTTTGGCGCTTGCATGTCTCTCTTCGTTCTGGTTCCCTTTTGCATTCCCCCAGCGCAGACTAGCCGACGAGATGCTTTTCTGGTGAACATCCGTGCTCTCTCTCTCTCTATCACTTGAATGAACTTCTGGCTTATATTAACAGTTACTTGAAAGCATCTCAAGCTTATTCTTATACAGTTTCATTCTATTCCGTTTTGACCTACGTGAAATTGAGATATATCACTAAAGGTGTGCGATTGCATATGGTTCCGTTTTGCTAAATCCAGTCACTATGGTGTTACGCTGCTGAACCCAAGGTCGCGGGTACGATTTCCGGCCGCGGCAACGGCCTTCTGATGGGGGCGAAATGTAAACACGCTCGTGTATACCGAACACTGGGTGCACGTTAAAGAACCACAGGGGTTCTAAGCAAGATTAATCCGGAGTCTCTCACTACGACGCGCCTCGTAATCATATCGTGGTTTTGGCACGTAAAAACCCAGAGCTTAATTAATTTTAATTTTCGTTTAGTTATGTATACCGCATGCACGTGATCGTACGAACACCTAAGTAAGATACCTGATGTACTATAGCGCCGTAGGCGCTCTAGTATATCAGTCCGCTACACCAAGTGCTTTAAAGTTGTTGGATCCTGTCCATCATTTAGGTATCCGCCTCGTGACCGGAGCCTTTAGCACAGGTGCCGTACAGAGCCTTTATGCAGAAGCAAATGTATGGTCACTCCATCTTCAGAGATCATATAGCAGTTTTACATATCTTCTTAAAATAAATTCTAACCACGAACAACCCTTTTATTCGTGCATAAACGATATGACCGCTGTCATACTCTTCAATGACCGACCTGCCGCGAGAAGGCCGTTATCTTTGCGTGCAAGGAACCTTAGTGAGGAAATGGGTGTTCCGGTGCTTTAACATTGTCTTATGGCTCCAGCGAAACTGTTACCACCATGGCAGTGGCAGCTGATAGAGTGTGACACATCCTTTGTAGAGATCCCTAAACATGCGCCAGAGGCACATATTAAAATGCATTTCTTAAAACTCCAGTACAAGTACTCGTGCACAGAGTTTCACACAGACGCTTCTAAGTCGCATGCCGGGGTGTCTTACGCAGCCATTGGTCCATTCTTTTCAGAACCTGGTGTACTGCACCCTGAAACAAGTATATTTATGGCTGAAGCCCACGCATTATTCTAGGCTGGAAAACTTATAAGAAAATCAAATCTTAAAAAAGACAATTATATTTACAGACTCCTTAAGCGTTGTAAAAGCCTTGAAGTCACTCTGTAAACACAAAGACCCGGTACTTACTGAGCTCTATTCCATTCTCTGTAGAGCGTATATATCTAACCAGCATGTCGTTATATACTAGGTACCTGGCCATAAAGGCATCGAGGGTGATGTACTAGCTGACCAAATGGCTACATCACTCACCTCGCAAGCTATTATTCCTACGGCTGCTGTCCCTGTCACAGATCTGAAGCTTTTCTTACGAAAGAAACTGCAAAGCTCTGGCAACGCTTGTGGGACATGGAAACTGGAGCTTCACTTGATTAAGCCAAAGTTAGGTTTCTGGCCCCCGGAAATGAAAACACGACGAAATGATGTCCTATTCTGTCGACTCAGGATAGAACACACCTATGGCACCCACAATTTTTTACTGACTGGAAATGAGCCTTCAACCTGTGGTAGATGTGGTGAGAGGCTGACCATTCTCCTCGTCCTCCTGCAGTGTCGGGAAACTGAAGCTGAAAGAAAGAGACACTTTCCTCTTGTATATCGCCAGCACACCCCTCTCCATCTTGCAATGTTTCTTGGTGCAGAACCGTTCTTTGACACCAATGCAGTTCTTGGTTTCTTGAACGATGTCAACTTGCAAGTTTTTAGCCCCCTAAATTCATAGCACATGCTCTTTCTAGAGGATGCCACTCTGATGGTAGTCTTGTATAGCACGTGCCTCCAGGCCCTTGCATCTCAAGGGCTCTGTTAAGGCAGTAGTGCTTATTGAAAAATTTTATCTATGAGATATTTCACTATATCATCATCATCTCACAATGGATCTTTCGTGTCCATTGTACAGCCCATTAACCATTGGCATAATTTTATATTGTATAGGTTTTATGCACTTTAGAGCGACTGTTTTTAGGCCCCTTTACAGCCACGTAACATCTACCCTTCGTTATTCATAGCTCCACTGCGAACTCATTAGCACCGGCCTGGCGCTCTTTGGCCACACTTGGCCCTTGCGCCACAAAACACCACATTCATCATTAAGGAAGAAGGCGTCACGTGAAATAATATGCGCTATTGGTAAGTTATCAGAACGCAGGTAGCAGTCGAGCCGTGCTTGAGGTAATGTTTCAGCAAGAGCGGGCGAAGAAAAAAAAAACTTAGTTTGCTTTTCTGCTTTCTTTCTCTTTTTTTTTTCTCGGCAATGAAGTACTTTGTGCGCTACGCCGCACAATATCTGGGCCGCAGAGCAATGTTCGAGGGTTAGCGAAAATTTCGATTGTCTCTGCTTTTTCCTGATCCATAATTCTTTCTTGTATGACGTCACTGCTATGACTGAAACATGATTAAACGGTGAAAAAAAGTTACAACATTCGAAATTATGTCGTCGTATCTCAGTCTCGAATTGCTGAGAACCAAAATGACATATACAGGATTCTAAATAAAAGAATCACTCATCTTCTAACTCTGTTCTCATTTCGAGATGCTTCCCAGTGCGTGTTCTGAATCTTTGTATCTAGAGCCTAGAAGACCTCGTTATTACTGCCGTATCTAGGGCTACCACAGTATGATCATGCTTTATTCCTGTGTGACTTTGAGCATGTACTTACCCTCCTGACGAAAATGGATATGAAAGTGACCATAGTTGCTGGCATGAATATTGATACCCTGCATAATAATTGTAGTGAATATACAAACCTCTTGAGTTCTTACGGATTCCGGAGCTTCATCACTTGCAGCACTCGGACTGCCGAAACTTCCCATACGTGCCTTCAGGTGCTGCATAACATCGAACCAGCGTGACGAATACGTTGCGATCACTGACCAGTCGAGTTGAAAAGCACAAAGACTTTTTTGGCGCTCGCACGCCCTCGTTGATACGAGCTCCAATATGTCTCTGTGATTTTTCACCTTGACTTGGTGAATGACCCCACCTTCTCCGTTGTTATGTTACCTGAACAGGCTAATTTTCGGCGAACCCTTGACTACATATCGTAAAAACCAGCGTGCAGTTTCTCGGGGGCTTCTGACATTGCTTTCGCGGATCACCTCCCAATTGCCTTTACACACCAAATAAAACCGTGATCTCTCACGGCAATAATACCCTCGGCCACCCTAGACGAACTTATTTTGGTAAACTACGAAGTCTGCTTTCTGGTCACAATTTTTGGGACCTTGATGGTGTGGATGCGACTTAGCACTGTCACTTGCTGGCTGAGTGACTAAGAAATGCAAGTGATGACCATAGCACAACTTCTAGGAAAACGTTTTTTTTTTTACGCACAATCGATTTGTTCATTTCTGACCTCTACTGTTCTACGTAAGTGAAAAAACAAAAAACAAAGAAACTACGTGACTACTGTTACACTAAAATGAAACAATAAATACGGTTCCTGTTATAATTTTCAGTTCAAATTTTACAGGAATAAGGAAGTCGCAGCTATACGTGAGCAAAAAAGGTGTATTATAGCAGGTAACTAAGTGTGAAACACGCAATAGTAGAAAGAAAGAGAGATAAAAGCAAAAAAAAAGACAGGGAGGCTAACCAGAGAATATCTCCTGCTTGCTACCCTCTAATAGGAAAGGGGGAATGGGGTATGAAAGAAAGAAATAAAGCAAAAAAAAAGGAAAGAAGGAACAATAACTGTCTGTGTGGGCGCTGTTACACAGTCGAAGGCGCCAAATAGGCATGAAGAATGTCAGTGTGCCACTGCGATATGAAATGCCGCTCAGTGTACAGTGTTGGGACTCAGGGTAGCGTATCCCATCGCGGTCATACAGTTGTTGCGACTCTGTGTCAGAGCGGCCATTACGGTGTCGTGGCTGATGATGTGCCAGGTGCTGGGTGATCGACAGGTCCGGGGCAACGTCCAAGAGATGAAAAAAAGGGTTTATTTACTAATTTACATGATGAATGTTCACATGTACTATCACGAGTACGAGTACTAGTACGAGCATGAGTAGGAGCACACGTACGAGTCGTAGTACCCGTATGACTAGGAAGGAGCACTAGTACGAGTCGGAGCACACTCCCACAGCACTCAAGATCCACTTTTTATGCACTTCTTTTTTCCCTTTCTCTCGTCGGGAAAATTCACTGTTCTTCTTCTCGGCCAACGACAATCGTTGAACCATTCGCAAAATCCCGCCCATCACGTCGCATCGTCCCGCCGGGCTCCGCCTCACGTTCACCACCGCATAGGTGGCAACGACGTAGAAAGCTGGGAACTAATATCGAAGCCATTCCCACGGGATTTTTCGACGTTGGCCCCTTTTATCAATTAGTGGACCATTCGTGATGGTCCGTTTGTCAAGGTCAGGCTCTGGTAGAGGGGTATTCATGGTAGTTGTTGCTTCCGCGAAGAACGGCGGCTGTGGTCGCCTCGACTTGAGCGCCTTTGTTTGCGTGTCACCGTCAATGTCGGGTCCAGTCTCGTCTAGGTGGCCGCCCGCCTCGCCCGTCAGCTTTATTTACGTTGATTTAGTAGCCAGCTCTCTGGTCCTGAGAAAAGGACGGTACAGCGTGAAGGGCCTTTCATAGCTGCGCGCTTGCCGGTGAAGCAATAATCGTCGACAAGGGATGCCGGATAAAAATGCTAAATGCCAATGGCAACAACAGTCACCAATTTGTTGCATAATACACTCTCTTAGGAAACGAAGCAGCGCCTTTATAACGGCTCGCGCTGATGTCCGTGTAAACAAGTGTCCAACAATTTTATTTGCGCTGTGCGGGTGCTTGTCCAACTGGTCTAGTCTGGCTGAGAGCGCTGCTCTTTGCTGGTTGAAGCGAGGGCACCCCGTAAAGAAGATGCGCGATTGTTTCACTGCAGCTGCAAAATTCGCAAATTGGAGTATTGGCGATTCCAATAAGAAAGGCGCACGCATTTTAAAAAAGCTGCTCCAAGCCATACACGGGCTAGAAGGGTGGAGTCACGTCGTGAGAGGTCGGACAGAATACGAAGTTCCAAACTGTGGTCCAAGGTATGCAGGCGTGTGCTTGTAAATTCGGATGAATTACTACCGATCCAATGTTAAGTGAAGCGCGAGCGCGCGAAGTGTTTTCGCTGCGTAGGATCACGAAAGAGGGATGAGAACACAGCTGACGCCGTCGTGGGAAGATCGGGCAGATTCTTTATTTAAAAAGTTGGAAGATACTTTGATGCCAACACACTACGAAGTATATATTTCTGCGTTTTTTCAGTCACATATAGCTTGCTGCATTGAGGTGTGGTCCTGCCAAGCCTGCATTGAACCCACCATCCACGGCTTCACGAGAGAGCAATAAGGATTCTGAACAGTGTTCCCCCTGGTATACATTCACAACTCTTATTCAATAACACAAATTAAATAACGGCATTCCTTCGTCCGTGCGGTTACCGAGTTAGTTGCACTTTTAGTGCAACTCGGTAACTATACCCCATACTTTTTTTTTCGCACTTAACTTTTCCATAAATCCTCACAGTAATACTCCGTCGGTTTCTTTCGCCAAATTCCTGTTTCCCTTTACCCGTATTGCTTATGGGAAACATCGTTTCATATATTTTGGGGTAGAGGTCTGGAATGCTCTACCCGAATGTGTTTATAGAGGATCCATATATAAGCTGTGCGCTCAAAGCTTCCTACCTCGTACACTGAGGCGGAAGACTGGAAATAAGGTTTCATGGTTGGTGCAGCGTCTTCTTATTTGTGACATTGCCTTGCTATAAAGTGTATACAAGTGTAGGAATGTTTTTATTTTATTTGTTTCTTTCACTTAGTGTATTCGATACATGTATGACAACCCACTGGCTAAGGATTAAAATACTACTGTCTGTACAATGTTTATGTGTACAATCAAGAATTTCTTTCTTTCTGCCTTTCTTCCTTATGGAAGAGGGGTTGCCGCAAGTATAATCAGTTTTGAGATTTCAAAAAACAAAGCACTTAACGTTCTATTTCTTTTTCTTTCAGTATTTTGCGCGTGCGCGCGACGGTTTCCAATGATGATGGTTGCTCGCCGAGGAAGCAGCCGCGCAGCCGCTTTTTTGCGCCGCGGGAGGGATGGCGCCTGGACCGATTTTGCACGACGTGCCGCTCGGCGCGGACGGAGGTACCCAATAAGAGTTGCTCCTTCAATGACGTGCGCGCGCAACACTGGTGTCATGCAGACCCACCTGACTGCTCGATTCCCACTCGCGTCTGGTGTCAACCGAACGACTCGTTTCGAACTAACGACTGCTCGCGTCAGCTCTCGTTTGCGCTTGTTTTAATTGTCATCGTTGGTTCTTACAAGGATGAGTCTAAACCGAGACGACCCGATCGAAAAGTTTCAGAGACAGTCCGGCATATCCGATTCTCTACAATAGGACAGACCCTGAATACAACGACGCGGACGCGACACCCAGTACCTCCTGCTCCTTGTCATTTTAACGCTGCGACGCCGCAGCAGAAGGGAGCACACTTACATGATTATGAAGACAATGACAACGACATCGTCGTCAGTATTTGGCATGAGTCGCGTTAAGAACGAAGGCTGAAAACGTAAACGCAACGGCGATCTGTGAGCTTATGAAAGAAAAAAAGCGCGCGACATCTCGCACCCACACGCAGAGTAAAAGCGTGGAGGCTATGGTGTTAAGCTGCTGAGCACGAGGTCGCGGGATCGAATCCCGGCCACGGCGGCCGCATTTCGATGGGGGCGAAATGCGAAAACACCCGTGTACTTAGATTTAGGTGCACGTTAAAGAACCCCAGGTGGTCGAAATTTCCGGAGTCCTCCACTACGGCGTGCCTCATAATCAGAACGTGGTTTTGGCACGTAAAACCCCATAATTTTTTTAAAAGCGTGGAGGCGAGATTTTCATGATGTCAGGTGACTGCCGCGGCGGCGCACCGCTAGTCGGTGTGGCCAGCGCAGCAGCGTTGACCGCGGCGGGCCGCATGCGTTTTTCCTGTAGTGTGGCGGGTGCTTTAGTCCGACATCCAGCGTGCGTCGTTTGAATGCTACCATGCACTTTCTGTCGCGCGAGTGCTGCCATGATCACGCGTATTCTTAAGTAGTCATCATGATTCCTTATTATATCTGCGGTCACTGAGAAGGCCACCATTACCATTTCACATTGGCTTTATAATGCCATCACAAGTTCCAAACAAGAATAATTAATGCCGCTCGTGCGCTGTTAACGTGGGTCGTTGCGGATAGATAACGCACCGCGTGTGTTCGGTTGCCCATTCGCACGTGTCAGTTAAAGCACGTGAGATCTGCCGAGTTAGCAAGCCAATCACAACGGCTACCTTCTGCAGCGCAGCTGCGACAATAACCTGGATAGTGTATAAGCAGCATCACTCGGCACACGTAAACGCTTATGCACAGCACGATTAATGCCAGGCGCAGCTGATTCTGAGAAGCATTCTCAGTCGAATCTGCGTGGCCAGAACCGCGGCTCTTGCACGAGAATTACTGAAACCGGGAAAGGGTAAAGTGAATGAGCGGCAGCGTACAGAGAACGCAGCGTGCCAACGCTGTAAGTTTGTTAGAAGAAACACAGGCCGAGGAATGCAAATAATAGATGCGCAACAATGAGGAGAGGGCGGATAGATCACCGAGCTTCCCCTCCTCTATCCACGCGTTGACGCCTGTAGTTTAGATCCTACCCGAGGGTACGCCATATTTTTTATCGCTAAGGTGCCTCTCACAAGCCCAACCGCGTCGGTGTTCCTCACTTTATGAAGGTGAAGCAAAGTGCGGCGCACAGGGAGAGGCGTCGCAATAAAGGGCTCTAGAGTAGAGACCACGTCAAATTGGTAATGCGCCGGGTCGCGAGCAGCTCGCCAGATTGCTTAAGCACCAAGAAGGTCGCGCACGCCGCGCGTACGTACGAGCCCAAATCTCAGCGCACCGCGGCGCTTCCGCATTTCCTCCCGTCGGCCGTTGCTTGGGCAACGCTGCCTCGGGGTCGCTGGGAGCGCTCGTTCATCAGTGGTCTGCACATGCTTCGGAGATTGACCGGGTCATAAGTTTCCGCGGCTTCATGCCAAAGGTTTGCAACGGCGCTGTGACAGGAACTATACTTCTGGCTTTCACCTCTGTGATAAAGTTTAAGGTCGTGTCCTTCCACTTCCATGGAAACTTACTGTGAGTACTTGCTCTTAAATGCTAACCTACAGCGTCCTTCCACTTGCACTGAATATCCCGCCTACGGGCACGTAAAATGTACGCTGTGCGCTGGTCGAACGCGATGACACTGAGTTTAGGTGCCAGGCTTGCAAGGAATTGAATAAGGCCAATGTGGCACAAGCTATACCTTGTCGAGCGGAAGAGGGGGGGGGGGGGTAAGACGTGCGGGGTGAGACGTGGGTAATCGGAGAGCCTAGGCGATGCTTTTGTCCTGCAGTGGACATAAAAATAGACTGATGATGATGACGATGACGCATTGTTCTGCACGGAGCAGCATACGGGATGTAACGTCTCCTCATCTTGTTCTTTGAGTATATTTGACTTGTTATCTCGCTGTAGGGCACCACCGCAAAAAATATGTGAACTATGGTCAGATTTGACACATTATGCATGGTTTTAGACTATGCCGGTACTTTGTGAATGCACACGTTTGCAATACACTCGTAAAAAAAAAACGGGAGTTCGCGTAAAATCTACACACGCGCTTTTATTTTCCCCGCATTAAACTGTTTCTGAGTAGCATACGAGTTACATAACTATGACTATATCGCAGTTCTGTACTGTGCTTGAAAAAAAAAACCATAAATCCTAACGATATCTGTATTTATTGTGGAGTCTTAAATTTGGAAACTTGCTGTTTCATTTCTGCTCATAACTTTTCTATTCTCTTTAAATTTAAACGAAAATCACTGGCTAAAATTAAATTTTATAACCATATTTCACAGTTTAAACTTTTCTTTAAACTCTTAA
This sequence comes from Dermacentor albipictus, assembly GCF_038994185.2. Taxonomy (NCBI): domain Eukaryota; kingdom Metazoa; phylum Arthropoda; class Arachnida; order Ixodida; family Ixodidae; genus Dermacentor; species Dermacentor albipictus. The sequence goes on from NC_091821.1 coordinate 50,622,863, forward strand.
CAAATTTTGTTCAAATAGTTTCACAGAGGCTTCCTAATGAGCAGTGCAGCCTTTCACATCTATTTGAATAGCAGGAGGGTGCACATTAAAGCTTCCTTATAAAAGGATGTCCATGTCCTTCCCACGGAACACCATTCGAATAATTGACTGGTACATTTTTACTTCTTCCATGGAAGATGCTTTCCGAGAGGGCTTATCCTCTGGACTAGAGGAAACAATCAAGTCTGCAATGCGAGGCGCCACGCGGATGGTCATGGTTTCGTTGAAGCTCACGGATTTGGATATAGAGTTGCAGTGGCTTCGTGCACTCCGTCGTCGTGCGGAGCGGTGATACCAGCGTACAAAATCCATCGATGACCTTACGACCGCCAGAAAACTACAAAATAAAATTCAACATCGCGTGGATAGATTGGCATCTCGACATTGGACAAGGTTTTGCCAGTCACTAGACCCCCGAAAGCCACTTTGCCACATCTGGATAACTATACGTGGCCTGCGTTCCCTCCCTGAACAACGCTACCCATTCAAAGCGCTGGCGCTGTTCCAGAGGCGCCTGGATGCTGATGTTGCAGAAGGCTTTTGTGCAAGGATTGATGGCCAAGCAACCGGTCCAGGCTCTCCAGCCCTCAGTGTCATCCCTGTTTCGCGTCTTCCTTTCTTTCACAATAATCTTCCTTTCACAATGGAGGAACGTGAAGCAGGTCTTGTTCTATGCAAGCGCTCTTCATCGCCGGGACCAGATGGAATACCCTACCGCGCTTTGAACAACCTGGGTGAAGGCGCACGGAGAGAACTGTTAGATCTCTACAAGGTATACTGTGAAGATGGCATGGTTCCCGAAGAATGTAAGACAAGCCGCTTGGTCCCTCTCCTGAAGCAAGGCGAGACCTCACTTGAACTCACCTCATACTACCCAATAGCGCTGGCCAGCTGTGTGGGAAAAGAATGCAAAAGATGATCCTTGCCCGCTTGTAGTGATACCTGGAACACTACAACATGTTCCCGAAGCGCGTGGCTCATTTTCGTCGAGATTGCACATCAGTAGACAGTGTTGTTGATCACACTACGTATGTCCAGCATCAAAATTCATGCAAAATAATATCTTCAGCTTTGTTCTTGGATGTCAAGGGGGCATACGATGACTTATCTCACAAGGCTATCCTCGATGCTCTTGAGAGGGCTGGCCTAGGTGGTCGATTTTTGCAATGGATTTCTCATTAGCATTTTATAAGATCGTTCTTTGTGTGTGGCGGCGATGGTCAAACTGCACGACACTACACCTACCGAGGTGTTCCTCAAGAAAGTGTCCTAAGCCCCACCCTATTCAACCTCACACTCATTGGTCTCGTTGAACATCTGCCAGCAGCGATCAAGATATCAATGTACGCAGACGCATATGTATATGGACTTCAGGCGTGATACATCCTCAGATACGTGCAAGACTTCAAAAAGCTGCAACTCTGACAGCTATATACCTCCGCAACCAATGTCTTGAAATCTCGTCAGACAAATGTGCACTGATGGCATTCGTTCGCAAACCAATCACACCCTACGCCATCTCAATAAATGGCCACATAATTTATTATGAGAAGACTCACAGATTTCTTGGCATAATCATTGATAGAGATCTCTCATGGAACCCGCACGTGACCTACTTGAAACAGCGTCTGACAGCAATCTCCCAGCTTTTCAAGTTTCTGGGCGAGAAGACTTGGGGTATGTCAGTTCATGCAATATTGGAATTGTACAGGGCTCTTTTTCTGGGCTTCTTGAGAAATAGCTTGCCAGTGCTGACCAACACTTGCCAGACAAATCTTCGTGTTCTTACAGGTTATTCAAGCTCGGGCGCTCAGGGTTTGTGTTGGTTTGCCAAAATGCACATCGACAGTGGCAACTATTGCAATCGCCCGGGACCAACCCATACAAACACACATTGCGGCGGAAGTGTTGAGAGTGAACATTAGGCACTTTTAGAAATTCCCCAGGCATCATTTTGTGCTACGATTTCGGATTATTACACCCACCTTCCATCAGGCTTCACCCCCTCAACTAAGCCATCGATTCCTCCATGGTGTTTGGCTCGACCTGCAGTGCACCTCACCATACCAGGAATCAGAAGCAAAAAAATGAGCTATCATTGCCTGCTCTTAAACAACTAACTCTGCTCCTTTTGCACTAGAAGTAGACCGACCACGTACATAATTATACTTATGGATCGGCAACTCCCCAGTGTTCCTCCGGAGCCGTGGTTTTCCCAGCGAAAGCCACCACCATCAGTTTCAAGACGTGTCATCCAACGACACCGACGGCTGCGGAACTTGCAGCTCTTCGCACTGCACTTCGTCTCGTCAGCCAAGAACAACCTCGACGATAGTCAATATTCAGTGACTCGAAGGCAGCACTGCAGTCTTTGCTATCAGCCCTGCGGCGTGGACCACAAGAACAACTGGTATTGAACATTAGAGAACTAATCCATACCTTGACTGAGAAAGGACACCGTGGGACATTTCAGTGGTTTCCAATTCACTGCGGTGTCATAAGGAACGAACTCGCCGATAACGCTGCTCAGTTGGCTCTTCAAGGCGACGAAGAGGAGCCGATACCGTTATCAAGTACAGATGCGGCTAGAAAACTTCGAATGCTCACCCGTGATATCACGTTCTCCTTGTTGAAGGCAGGACGTTTTCAAAACAACCGGCTGCACAACCTAGACTCCTCTCTACGTCTTTGCATTCCAGCTGAACTCTGCCGTCGCGAAGCTACCGTGCTTTGTCGAATATGGCTAGGGGTGGCCTTCGCTAAGTCCCCTGCATTCCGTATCGGATGGACCGACGACGCCTCGTGTGATGGCTGTGGTAGTGAGGAGACTCTTCAACACCGTCTCTGTGACTGTTCTCGCTACAATTTACAGAGACGATCGCTCGAAATCGCGATAGAGCGATTGGACCAAAGAGCTTTAACAGAGGAACTTATTTTAGAATGCCGGCATCACAAGCCATCGCAGCGGAGGGCGACGAGGGCACAGTTGCAGTTTTAAGGGCAACAGAATTGTACAAGCGGCTGTAGCCTGAACACAGGTTTACAGCGCTGCAAGTGCTACTGTGCTGTGTGGTGACGGTATGCGCTGACAGTATTTGACTGTGATTGTATGTCTATAGGCTCCTTTCTTTCTTTATCTATACTTTGCTATCACTTTACCTCCCCCTCCCCTCTCTTCCCAGCGTAAGGTGGCAAACCGAATCTACCCAACTGGTTAACGTCCCTGCCTCATAAAAGGGCATATTTACAAATCTCCCGCTGATTAAAGGGTATATTTATTGCCATAATTCGCTGTTGTTACGTTTTAGAGCTTTATCTTACCAGGGGATTTCGGAAGCAGTTCCATACCGCATATTCGCTAGCACTACACCGTGTATTCTGTTTACAGGGAGTCGAAAATTAATCCGATTTCGTAGTGTTCAACAATATAAATATAATTCGTAAAAAAATTAAAAAAAACATGACCACTGACGCAGAGAACGCTCGACAACAAGCGAAGCTTTCCTGTCTCTGTCCCAACGGTGGCCTATTTGTTCGCAACACGATATACAGGTGCCATGATAGCCCTCGGCTGTTTCGGCAGCCGTTGCGGCGCTAAGCCCTTCAACCCGTGGCGATTGTACCGCGACAGCAGCAGTGTGCTGGTAAGCCTCCTTTTCTCGACGTTCACCTCGGTGCTCTGCAGTAGACATCGTCGCGCCCAAGGACGATGATGTGTCGTCTTTCGGGATTCGTGCTCTGCAGGTCTCAATTGCGTCATTGATAAAAAGTGTATTGGAGAAAAGTGGATCGTCGTGCCATTTCTTTGCAATCGCCCGTCTTTGTCTCTCTCTCTTTCTCTTTATTTCTTCTTTTTCTCCGGACCGCTGACATCGGAGTCCGTCCTTCGAAACGGATGAAAAAGCCAGCTGTCCTTTCTTCTTTCTTCGTCTTTCTTTCCTCTTTTTTGTTTGTTTTCTTGGGGTAAGGGTGAGAGGGAAGGCGTCATTCTCACCTGGCTTCTGGGTGCCATTTCTTTTGTAACCCTTTTCGCTATCCGCCAGAGGACGGAGGATTCTCGGTTGCTTCCTGCCGGCCTCCGCTGCCGTTGCCATTCCGCAGGAGTGAAGCAAAGCGCGCGATCTAAATCTGAGGGAGCCGCGCCTGCGTGCGGTAGTATTAGACAGTTTTAGCAGAGCGTTTGCTTGCGCTCCGCTCCGCACACGTTTCACGCTCGCCGGTGGCTGCATAGAATGCATTGATTTCGCTTATCTAACAAGCGCGTCTCCCAGAGACGCCACTGACGTGCTCTCAGCTTGGCGGTAAAACGATTACGAAAGCATCTACACGCCCCCTGACGCACCGCTAAATCAGGTTCCTAGCGGAACGTGGTCAGCGTCCCACGTTCCGCTGCCACTATGTGTGCTGTGCGCACGCGCGTCAGTGTTCCCGGTAGCGTTTTGCTGAGCGCCTGCGTGCCAATTGTTGCGATAGGCCGGTCTGAGCGGAGCGGACCGTAAACGCTCTGCTAAAACTCTCTATTATACGCGTAGCACGCGCACGTCAGCCCTTCCTACGGTATACGAGCAGTGCCTGATCTGCCTTGGGCCACTGTTGCCAGTTTCCCGAGCAGCCGAAGCAGCCGTCGCCGCTGAGACAACAGCCGCTATCTTGGCTCAATATCTGCTCTACTTCACCGCCGCTTTGCTGCTGCGCGCGTGTGCGACGGCATGCCGCGAAAAAGGCGGTTAACGGACAATCAAGAACCGCGCGTGCGTCGTCCGTGCACGAGCCCCGTGCATCGATCGCGGCGAAGGCGCGCACGAATGCGCCATTGCTGTGGGCGCAGCGACTGGCCGGCTATTTCGTGTGTCGCTATTGTAGTAAATGTCAACCCGTTGGAGGCACACGCACGTGAAGCATATTGAGACTAATTCGGAAGGCTAACGCGGGCGTCTGGTGGATGCTTCGCGCCATGGACAAATGGCCTCCGCGGCTGATGCGATCGTGACCGCGCAATCATGGCGGCAACGCTCTGCGCTATTACAGGCCGCGACGTGCACTATAGCTGCGTGTACCGTCACACTGCTCAGGTTCACGTGGCCTTTGCTGAAACGTGACGAGGCGAAGTAAAAAAATATATGAACACTCGTTCGCGTTAGAGTTCGCGTCAATTGCGTCAGAGAATTCGTAAAGTGCGACTTACAAACAAGCTGCAGACAGGATAACTTCAGATTGCAATTCGCATATACGAGAATAACGGCATCCTCGCCTGACGATATCGCATGACGACGTAATCTGATGACGTCATCACGTCAAACGTGCGCCACGTGAGGACGTCATGTGATGCGTCTTGAAGAAGGAGCACACTGCGCCTTTCTTGTTTCTCTGCACTGTCATAGGGATCGGCCCACGTGTTTGTGTTTGTGTGAGCACCGCGCAAACAGACACGAAAAATCCCGACCAACTAGAGGCTAACAACATAATGCTGTGCTGCCTCTAAACGAAACTACCATGGAAACTTTGTCGGCTGTATAATGGGCTTGGCACGTATATATATATATATATATATATATATATATATATATATATATATATATATATATATATATATATATATATATATATATATATATATTGTCACGAAAAGACAATTAAAGATGTACCCGGCGTCGACGAGACAGACAAGATGGCGTACAAAAACTCAAGCCGGCGTCCTCAGCGTCTTCTTCCTCAGCGCCCACCTCTAGCCGAGCGCGCGTTACAGTCACTTCTTTTTCAGCGCTGGCTCGTACCTAGTGGCATTATTCCCCCGCCAAAAGAAAAGCATCGACCCGATGCTTGCTAAAAGAGTGCAAGTGTGGAAGTCATATGAGATCGGGTTGTCGCCGCCTTAACGCGCGAAATACGGTTTCAGGCGAATAACATGCACTATCTCTGAGTGGTGCTGTCGACGCCGCGGCGACGCGGCACCGTCAGGAATGACCTCATAGTTCACTTCACTAACGCGGCGTGTCACTCTGTAGGGTCCAAAGTATCTACTCAGCAGCTTCTCAGACAAGCCCTGGCGACGGATTGGAGTCCACACCCAGACTTGGTCACCTGGCTGGTACTCGACTTGTCGATGTCGAAGGTTGTAGCGTCGTGCGTCTGTACTCTGCTGCTTTGTGATGTGTATGCGCGCGAGTTGACGAGCTTCCTCGGCGGGTTGAGTAAGTTGCTCGGCGTCGGAAGTAAGTGATGCGTCGGTGTCATGTGGAAGCATTGCGTCTAGCGTGGTCTGGACCTCGCGCCCGTAGACAAGACGGAACGGTGTGAATCGTGTTGTTTCCTGAATGGCGGTGTTGTACGCGAACGTAACGTACGGCAGGACTTCATCCCATGTTTTATGCTGGACGTCTACATACATAGACAGCATGTCAGCAATGGTTTTGTTCAGCCGTTCCGTCAGTCCGTTGGTCTGCGGATGATAGGCAGTGGCCTTGCGATGCTGCGTGCAGCTCAACTCGAATATGTCCTCTATCAGTTGGGCCGTAAAGGCAGTTCCTCTGTCAGTGATGACATGCGATGGGGCACCATGTCTTAGGACTATCTGATCGATAAAGAAGTGGGCAACTTCGTAGGCCGTGGCACGTTGTACAGCTTTCGTCTCGGCGTAGCGTGTTAGATAGTCTGTGGCGACTATAATCCACTTGTTTCCGCTGGCTGACAAGGGAAAGGGTCCCAGAAGATCCATGCCGATTTGATCAAACGGCGCGCTAGGTGGTGCGATTGGTTGGAGTAACCCCCCGGGCTTCAAAGACGGTGATTTCCTACGTTGACACTGACGGCAGCTTTGCACGTAACGCTTCACCGTGGTAGAAAGTCCGGGCCAGTAGTACGTCTGGCGTACTCTTGCAAGCGTACGTGAAAATCCCAAGTGTCCAGACGTGGGCTCATCATAGCAGGCTAGAAGAATCTCATCACGGAGGGTGGCAGGTACGACCAACAGATACTCTTTTTCGCTGGCACTCGAGTTTTTCTTGTAGAGGACGCCCTGTCGGAGGCAGAAGGTCGAAAGACTGCGAGAAATGTGTCGTGGGATTGTAGCGTTCTTGCCTTCTAGGTGATCGATGAGAGGGCGTATTTCGGCGTCTTCGCGCTGCCGTCTGGTCAGGTCAGATGCGGTGAGGGCCCCAAGGAATGCGCCGTCTTCGTCCATGTCCTTATCGCAAGTCTTGATGGGAGCGCGCGACAACGTGTCCGCATCTTCGTGTTTGCGGCCCGATTTGTAGACGATGGTAACATCGAACTCCTGCAGACGGAGGCTCCATCGAGCAAGTCGCCCGGATGGGTCTCGTAAGTTGGCTAACCAACACAAGGAATGGTGGTCTGTCACCACCTTGAAAGGGCGACCGTAGAGATAAGGCCGAAATTTCATGATGGCCCACACAACCGCTAGACACTCTTTCTCGGAGGTGGAGTAGTTGATCTCGACGCGTGAAAGGGTGCGACTGGCGTAAGCGATCACTCTCTCGACGCCTTCCTGGTGTTGGACGAGTACAGCGCCAAGACCGATGTTGCTTGCGTCGGTATGCACCTCGGTGTCAGCGTCCTCGTCAAAGTGGGCGAGGACGGGTGATTCCTGCAGGCGCTGCCGCAATTCCGTGAAAGCTGCTTCCTGCTCGTCCGTCCAAACGAAGGGTATGTCATCTCGCGTGAGGCGTATGAGTGGTTCGGCGATCCGGAAGAAATTAGCGATGAAGCGACGATAGTACGCACACAGACCGAGAAAGCGGCGTACTGCTTTCTTGTCACGAGGAGTCGGAAAAGCAGCAACAGCAGATGTTTTGTTTGGGTCAGGCTGGACGCCGTCAGCGTTCACGACATGACCGAGAAACTTCAACTCTTCGTAACCGAAGTGACACTTTTCGGGCTTTAGTGTGAGATTAGCCGAGCGGAGCGCCTCAAGTACCGTCTCTAAACGCTTCAGGTGTTCTTCGAAGGTCGCCGCAAACACGACGACGTCATCTAAGTATACTAAACAAATGTGCCACTTCAGACCCATCAGAACAGTGTCCATCATTCTCTGGAATGTGGCCGGTGCAGAACACAGGCCGAATGGAAGTACTTTAAATTCGTACAGTCCATCCGGGGTAACAAAGGCAGTTTTTTCGCGATCTCGTTCGTCAACTTCGATTTGCCAATATCCGCTCTTCAGATCTATGGATGAAAAATACCTGGTTCGCCGGAGTCGATCTAACGAATCATCGATCCGCGGAAGCGGATAAACGTCTTTTTTTGTGACGTTATTCAACTTTCTATAGTCAACGCAGAACCTCAGCGTTCCGTCTTTCTTTTTGACGAGGACCACCGGCGATGACCAAGGGCTTTGGGAAGGTTGTATGACGTCATCGTCAAGCATTTCTTTCACTTGTGCGTTAATCACGTTGCGCTCTTTCGCCGATACGCGATAAGGCAGTTGTCGTATGGGACGAGAGTCGTCATACGTGATTATTCGGTGTCTCGTTATGGGCGTCTGGCGTACCTTAGAAGAAGATGCGAAGCACTCCTTGAACCGAAGGAGCAACTCGCGCAGCGCTTTCTGCTTTTCCTCTGAAAGGTCTGAATTGATGTCGATATTGCTGAGTGTCTGAACTGCGTTCTCCTTCGTCGCAGACGCAAAACATTCAGCAACGTCTGCAATGGGCTCAGCGAAAGCGATAGCAGTACGACGAAATAGGTGCCGATGTTCCTGGCTGAAATTCGTCACGAGGAGCGCCGAAAGTCCACCTCGAAGCATAATAAGACTGCGGGCTGCGCATACACCGTGAGTCAGCATAAGAGAGGAATTGCCCTCTGCAACGGCTTCGCCGTCACGCAGATCGTCGCATACGACCATTACCAAGACACTTGCGCGTGGTGGTACAGTTACACTGTCGGCGTAAACTCGAAGCGCGTTACGTCGGTAATTGTCGCGGTTGTTCGCTGCTCTTTCTGTCGAAAAAGTCACTGTGCGCTCCCGGAGGTCTATAATGGCGCCATACTCACGCAGAAAGTCGACGCCTAAGATGAGGTCCCGAGAACAATCGCGGAGTATAAGGCAGCTGGCTGGAAACGTGGACCCACGAATTTGTACTCTGACCGTGCACATGCCCAACGGTGTTACGAGATGCCCGCCAGCAGTACGAATTTGCGTTCCAGACCAAGGCGTGATAACTTTTCTAAGTTCCGTCGCTAGTTTTCCGCACAAGATTGGGTAGTCGGCCCCCGTGTCCAATAAAGCACTAACGTGGCGGCCGTCGAGCACAACAGGTATATCAAGCGAGAGTCTGTCGCTGAGTTCGGCTGCTGTCGTCGTTGAATCGTGCTGAATGGACCGTGCTCGCGTCGATGGGAGGTCTTCGGAAGGCCGATTATCAGCGGCCTCGCCCCCGAAGGTCGCTGTTCTTAGTTTTCCCGGCGAGGGCTTGGCGATCGTCCCTGCGCTGCCATTGGAGGGCTTCTAGGTGCGGGAGAAGAACGCCTGGGGGACGGCGAGCGCGACTGCCGCCGCGGGAACAGTGGCATACTCTGCTGGGTCAAGTATTCTTCTATCGCCCTAGGCCTTTCGCCATATCTGGGCCTAGGTGAATCCGCGGCAAAACCTTGCAGTCCGAGGCGGCGGTATGGGCACTCGCGGTATACGTGACCGGCTTCTCCACAATGATAGCACAGAGGCCGTCTGTCCGGGGTACGCCAGACGTCAGATTTCCTTTCCAGCGGGCGACGATCCTCCATGCGTTGGATCCGTTGCACAGATGGGAGCGGGGGGACGTATGACGCGGCGTAAGACGTGGCGGGGTCGAAATGGACCGGAGCGGGGGCAGGGACTCGCCTCAAAACTTCCGCATACGACGGCCGCTGCAACTGTGCTGTCACAGGCAGCGCATTGTTGCTTGGAACGGGACCTTGAATCGCTTGCTGCACTTCCTTCCGCACAAGGGCAGAAATGGAACCTAGCGTGGGCTGAGGCGGACAGGTGAGCCGTTGAAGCTCATCACGCACCACAGAGCGGATAAGATCTCGGAGAACGTCCACGTTTCCAAAGGCAATCGCGTCCGTCAGTGAAGCAGCGTTCGCGTGCCTGTCATACGGAGATGAGCGCTGGTCCAAAGGTGAAGTTGGGTTCAATTGTCTTTCATAGAAAGCTGAACGCTGGTGTAACATCTTCTCCATCGTGGTGGCATCGGTTAAAAATTCAGCCACGGTCTTCGGCGGGCTTCGAACAAGGCCAGCAAATAGCTGTTCCTTAACTCCCCGCATCAGATGGCGCAGCTTCTTTTCCTCGGACATGGTTGGGTCCACCCGACGGAAGAGGCGCGTCATATCCTCGACGTACGACGTCACGCTCTCGTTCGGCAGATGAACGCGGGATTGGAGCGCCCGTTCGGCTCGTTCGCGGCGATCAGCATTGGTGTAGGTCTCTAGCAAGGCACGACGGAACTCGAGCCACGATTTGATGAGCCCTTCTCGGTTCTCGTACCAAGTGCGGGCACCGTCCTCCAAGCTGAAGTAGACGTTCCTCAACTTCGCCGCGTCGCTCCATTCATTTATCTCGGCAACGCGCTCAAACTGGACTAACCAGTCTTCTACATCCTCGAAGATATCTGCGTGGAACACTTTCGGCACTCGGAGATTCTGCAGCAGGTACTGAGTTGCCGTTGTGGCCGCACCTTGCATAACTGTCGATAGAGAGGTCGATGTTCCTTCCATATTGGTCCGTGGGGGCGTCGATGTTGCTGTGGAGAGATGGTCAAGCTCTGGAGGCAATCCTCGGACTCTCCTGCTGGCCCGGTGAACAGGGGTGTCCACTAGTATCGGGCTGGTACTCCTGCTACCAGGAGGGGTTCGTGGCATCGGATGAAGCGTACCCCGCACCTCCACCAGTTTTGTCACGAAAAGACAATTAAAGATGTACCCGGCGTCGACGAGACAGACAAGATGGCGTACAAAAACTCAAGCCGGCGTCCTCAGCGTCTTCTTCCTCAGCGCCCACCTCTAGCCGAGCGTTACAGTCACTTCTTTTTCAGCGCTGGCTCGTACCTAGTGGCAATATATATATATATATATATATATATATATATGATTATGTATTTAATAAGCAGTAATGGGATTAATGTTCCAATAGTCTTGGACCATTTGGCAGAACTAACCACATCAACGGGTGGTAGAAAATGTGCATCATACAAGTCTAAGATAGTCTGGCAGCGCCGAAGTACTGAGATCCTTCGCCAATCATTGAAGCGCGCACACACGCTTTATGCAAAAACATCGTGAAGTATTGAATAAAACTCATCAGGCTGTTGTTTCATTACATCAGCCAGCCATCAAAACAGAACTTCGCCATATTGTAGTACTGATATAGTTAGCACGGGTGAGATACCTTCCTTGAACGAATATTTGGTTAGAGAGAACAATATTTTATATGCGATTCACGTTTGGTTTAAGTGGTGTTACCACCATCTTTTTTCTCACTTTCGGTTATGAGGCACCTTCTCTTCGGCATCGAGCGCAAAACTTGTGCGGCGCATCTTGTTTTCTCTACCTTTTATTGTTGTTGCTTTTCTAACCTTGTTTTCATCTCTTCTCTTACTTTTTACACCCAAGCGCTGCCAGTGATGTGAAAGCGGTCCGCATATGCTGTCAGGAGCAAAAGAGAGAGAGAGAGAGAGAGAGAAAGCAGGGAGCGCTAAGGCAGGGAGGTCAACCAGCCGAGCGTTCGGTTTGCTGCCCTTCACAAGCGGTAAGAAAAAGGAGGCATAGAGGGGGGACGCACAGGATGGCTATAAGCTGTCGCTCAGGCCGGTGTACATCGAGAACTGCACGAGTGCACGAATAGTTTTTGTGCCAGCGTCGGATGTGACCATGGTTCGTGAACCTTTGACTTAGAAAGTAGACTCAATTAATTAGTTAAATTCTTTGTTTTTACGAGCCTAAAGCACAATCTAATTGAGAGGCACGCCGTAGTGGGGGACACTGGAACAAGTTTGATCACCTGGGGTTCTTTATAGTGCACCTAATGCACGGCAGAGCGTTCTTGTATTTCGGTCCCAGCGAAACGCGGCCACCGAGGCTGGGTGTCGAATACGGGACCTCACGCTCGGCAGCAGGTTTAGAGCTGTCTGGAGAGACATGCGATGGACCTCGTAACGAGTCTATAGATCGCAAGAAGCCCTGGAGGAATGAAGTTTGCTCTCCGCTTTAGAATCAAAAGTGGAATTCATGTCGTTGTTTTGGCACGTAAAAACTCAGAATTTAAGTTTAATTTTAATTTTAATAAAAAGCCATACACTGTGCCATTCAATTTCACTCTGTACGTCTAGGCTGAAAAAAAAAAACGTTTATTTTACGTATTGCGTGGCCCCTATAGTATGCAGACTTTCGTTCTGGTCGACTGTTGAAGATAGGCTAATGGGCAGGAAGATGTACGAGGTCATCCCAAGTGGGGCACGGTGCTGTAGCTTGCCATACAGGTAAACCTAAGAGCGGGGGTGTCGGAAGTGCTTCGACGCTATAGGTTGTAAAAGGGTTCGGTGAGTGCTCACTTTGGCGCCGCTTATCTGCCTGGCCAGCAAAGGCAGGGGAAATTATTGCGAATTCGGCCGCCATACCACTTCCGACGCCACGGCTTAAGAGGAAGCTTTAGCTCAGGCGCTCCTATCTGAATACATGTAAAAGGAAAATTCGTTTTTCTCGGCAACCGCTGCACCAAATTTGACGAAGTTTGTTGCCTTTAAAAGAAAAGCTTAAAATCTAGTGACTGTTGGTTTGACTCTTAGGACTGTTGGTAGTGACGCCGAGCTGTCCGCCGACCGTCGGCAGATTGCGGGCATCAGTACAGTAGAGGCGCCCACACGAAGGAAAAAACGCTGTCGCCTACAGTCGGCGGAGCGAAATCGGTGTCGTGTTAGCCTAGTATGAATGAGTCTTAAGAGGAACCTTTAGCACGTGCCCAACTGCGACGCGGCCTATTCAAATACATGTAAAAACGCAAAAACGTTTTTCTGAGGTAACCCCTGGGCCGATTTTAATGAAATTTGTTGCATTTGAAAGAGAAAATTAAATTGTAGTGACTGTTGGAAGCGGAATTTCGATTTAGGTCCTGGGTATTGTTAAAAAAATTTTCGAAAATTCTGAAGTTCGAAAAACATAGAAAAACGAAGTTTAGAAATTCATAACTCTGCATCAAAAATAGATATCGCAGTTATGTAAACGGCATCCATTAGGGCATTGAAAGCGGACAAATTTGATGCGTCATTTTACATCTTACGTGAATTTGTTACGTCGTTTTCGAGGGTTCTGCAAAAGTTGTAATTACATATTAATACATTTTTGAAGGTTCATGTGTAACACATCAATTTTGTCCGCTTTAGATGTGCTATCAGATAAAATTCACAGAATTGTGATATTATTTTTCATTGTTGAGTGACTGAGTTCTAAACTTGATAGTTTCGTTTTCTCAAAATTTGCGATTTTTGCCAATTTTTTATAAATAGTTGACGACCTAAATCGAAAATTCGAAACCAACAGTCACTAGATTCTAAGTTGTTATATTAAATGCTGCAAACCCCGTCGAATTTAGTGCAATGGTTGCCGAAAAAAAACGAATTCTCCTTTTACATGTATTTAGATAGGAGCACCCGAGCTAAAGCTTCCTCTTAAGAAGTACTCGTATACCATCAACGTAAGATGGAACGCAGAAATGACATATCTGTTGAAAGCGCCTGTTACGCGTAAATACGTGAGATTGTCACGTATGCAATAGCTCTGTAGCCGGTTTCTAAGCATGGTGCAGACTAAGTCTACGTCTTAGTTTCTTAATTAGGACTCTTACAAGTTCACGTGATCCTATAGAAATGCAACAATGCCTTCCAGTCATTCCCAACTTGTTCGGGCCTGAATTGATGCATGGCTGATCAGTAATTATGCATCGATACATCAGTGACAATATCTCGCCGTAGCCAGCCGGTCTATAGACAAGCACCATGTTTAAAAACAAGGCACCAATGACACCGATAGCTCGCAGGCGTATGGGTAGCATAATAACGAAAAGCGTTCTGGGATTTCCCATCCAGCCACATCAACTCATGGTCGCAGTAATCTGCGGCTTAGGCTGTTCTCCTGTACGGCGATAAAAGGCTCAGGGCCAATATAATCACGCGATCCTGCCAGATCCAGCAGGTTCCCAGTAGGCAACTGTAGGTAACTATCTCTAGGACGTCACGGCTTGGAGCAAGTCTAGGCAGAAGCTAACGTCCTGGACTTTCCCCTCTTCTTTCCTTCCTCCTTGCTTGCTCAAGCACAGTGAGCAGACGTTCGCTTCTCAGCAGACATAGGACAACTTGTTCTATTTTATGAGTATTTAATCGGAGTATATCACACAGTGTTAACAAGCATTGTAGGTTAGATTTTTATTGACCGTTAAATAGTTACATTGCCACTCGATCGAAACAAGTAAGTTGTGCGCTTTTATGAAGCAACGGTGCTCGTTGTGTCATAATCTGGTGTTCTTACACGGCATCCCGCGATTATACAGATTTGGCATAGAGCAACCGCTTATACATTTAGCACTACCGCCGTGTCCTCGAGCTAGCATTCACGCGTGTCTATAGCAAAGTAGCAATAGCACTCTCCTAAAACTGCCCATTCATTTGAGGTATGTCACCAGGGAAACGTCGCCGAGCTTTGTGCAACGAGGCATGTAGATTTACGCGAGATTTCAACCGCAATATTTTTACAACATTCGGTAATTTCTTTTCCCTTTAACATATTCTTTGTTTCCCTTTTCTTTGGTGGTTCTTTATATATCAATATTAATGAATGATTTATTTCCGTTCTTTGTACAGAGCATGTACAACGACTGGGGTTGACGAGAAAAAAAGCAATATTCACGACCGCTTTTCAGGCCTCGCCAACCTTGCAACTCGGCAGTGGTGGCAATAAAACATTGTAATCACTAACTACAACAAGAACATAAGCAAGTAGCACAATATATTAATATTTTTGGCATAACAGACATAATCCAATCTCAAAACAACAAAAAAGCTATAGAAACAGGGAACGGGATCTAACCTCCATAAAACTGTTTAATAGTGTGAAACGGTACAGAGCGTATGCGCTGATAAAACTCCTTGTTCAAGCAGTCTGGAAGTATGCATTTTACCATTTGGAATCCGTAGTTTGTCCTACATCGAGGTACGATAGAAGTGCTTTGTGTGCGCATTTCGTACGATGTATAATGCGACAAAAGTTCATCAATACGATGCAAAAAAATGTCAGTGCCCTTCCACTCTGTGAAGAAGGATGACCGGCGAAGCTGTGTATGTGGGTCCCTTAATGGCAAACTGCACCCCCACCGCGGGTCGGCCCGGCATTGCACTATCTTCGGGATCGGCCCATGTGCGGGGAGTGCTTCACGCCTACTTCACCTCCGCCGCGGGTCGGGCCCACATTGCACTATCTTCGGGATCGGCCCACATATGGAGAGTGCTTAACGCCTGCTTCACCTCCGCCGCGGGTCGGGCCGGCATTGAACTGTCTTCGGGTTCGGCCCATGTATGGGGAGTGCTTAACGCCTGCTTCACCTGCGCCGCGGGTCGGGCCGGTATTGCACTATGTTCGGAATCGGCCCACGTGCGGGGAGTCCTTAACGCCTGCTTCACCTCCGCCGCGAGTCGGGCCGGCATGGCCCTATCTTGGGGATCGGCCCATGTATGGGGAGTGCTTAACGCCTACTTCATCTCCGACGCTGGTCGGCCAGACATTGCACCATCTCCGGGATCAGCCCACGTCTGGGGACTTTTTTTTTTTTGCTTACAACGACAAAAATTTCTTTGGACGGTAGAATATACAGCTTCGCTGTAAAATGAGTGATTTCGATCAGTAGTTGGTTTTTAATAGAGACATGCAAACGTATTTGCGAAGATATCATGTACAGGCACAATACTATAGGCGGAGGGGACAGGTTGGGGGGTATTGTGTGGAACGTTTGCGATAGCTCGAAGTATTTTCTTTTGAAGAATTGAAATCTTTTGAAGGTTACTACTTATTGTGGTTGCCCAAACTAAGCTTTAATAGTTCAGACGCGACTGAAAAAAAAAGCGTAATACACATTCTATTTCGCGTAAACAGGCAGAATGCCTTTATTGAGGCATTCCAAACAAATTTGTCAAATATCCAAACGACAGAAACACTCTGAATATCGATCTGAAGAGAGCAAGAAGAGAATATTTCCAAAACATTTTTGGAAAAAGTACTTCACAATTGTAAAAAGGCCTGGGAGGTAGTTAACACCCTGACTGGCAAAAACGCAATGAATTCACTATAGCTGCTTCTGATGGTTCAATTCTAAGCGGTCAGGCTTTGGCGGACGCTATGAATGACTTCTTTGTTAGCTCGGGCGCATATCAAGTTGGCAATGAAGATAAGTGTATCAATTCTGCAGTGCATATTGTTCTGATAATATCTTCTGTTTTCTTACAACCATCTGGCCCCGCCGAAATCGCATGAACGATTTACAACTTAACAATGTGGCAGCTAGTATCGATTACATAGGTCCAGTAGAGATTAAGTATATATCACCTTTAATATGCAATGTTCTTGTCCCCATTATTAGGCTTACTCTGAGCTCGGGTATCTTACCACAAGTTTAAAGCTAGCAAGAGTGACACCCATCTATAAAAGCGGTAGAAGGAATACGCTTACACATTATCGACCGGTGCCAGTCCTACCCACTATGGAATCGATGGTTCGACGATAATTCATCTGGTTGGGAGGAGGCATAACCAAAAGGTAAAACAGAGAGACACCGACCAAAAATGAAAAGGCCTAAAAAAACTTCAAGACATTTCGGCTTCCGCACGGAAGCCGAAACGTCTTGAAGTTTTTTTAGGCCTTTTCATTTTTGGTCGCCGTCTCTCTTTTTTACCTTCTCATTATCTTACCCACTATAGCTAAAGTATTTTAAAACATCTTACATAGTAGACTGATATCTTTCCCAAATAGGCAGAACATATCAACAAAGAGTCAGTATGGCTTCCAGAGGAGTAAATCAACGAAGCAAGCTTTGACGTTCATTAAACATAAAATAATAACAAATATTGAAAACAGAGAACGGGCGTGCCTCATAATCAAAAAGTGGTTTTTGCACGTAAAACCCCATGACTTAATTTTGAGAACAGAAAATATGTGCTTGTTTTGTTATTACATTTTATAAAGGCTTTTGACTGGATTCATCATGAAATATTGCTCAATAAATTGTCAAGCTATAGTATAAGGGAGACGGTGTTCAAGCTATAGTGACGAATTACTTAAAAATTGTTTTCAAGTAGTTAAGGTAAATAGTACAACTTCTTTCAAACTAATGTTAATACATGGTGTTCCGCAAGAATCGATACTAGGGCCACCTATGTTCTTGATCGAGTTATGTAAATAATTTAGTTAATATTCCTGATTGCCCTGAATCATGTAATTATCATGATTCATGATAATTACATGTATCATGTATGCAGACGACACAAATGTGTTCTTCGTATCGAAAGACCTACAACCACTCGACACAAATGTAAACCATTATTTGTCAGCTCTTTGATCCTGGCTAAGGGTCAATCGGATGCAATTTAATAGAAAAAAGAGCATATACATCATATTTACACCATATACACCATATACACCATATACATCATATACATCATATACATCATATACACCAGACTTACCTTCTTAACTCGCTCGAAGCAGTGCAGAATCGCGCATCTCGTTTTATCGCTTCAAACTATGACTAACATACAAACATAAGCGGCATTAAATCCTCCCTCCGCATCCCTAGTCTAACACTTCGTAGGAAGATTTCACAACTTTCCCTTTTACACAAACTCTATTATAATTTCTCACCATCTCAGCAACACTCTTCTACTTCCACCCAACCGCTCTTCTAAGCGTCTCTCTAACAACCTGAGTCTAGAACTTCTTCATGGTTCCTCCAATGCCTTCAACAACTCTTTCTTACCTAGTGCTATTGTATTGTGGAACGCGCTACCCAACAGTATAGTAAATGAAAGTGGTCCCGATAAATTTACGCACCTATTGTCATGTTTTTTAAACCCTTAACCTATCACTATTACGCTGTTACTCTAACGTCTAACTTCTGTACTGCTCTGTTATACTGCCGGTTGTGTTGCCATTTCTACTGCCGGTTCGTGTAATACTTTGTTTTGTTTTTAATTTTTATTCTTCATCGTCTACTAGCATGTATACTAAGTTTTGTTTACCTCTGTACAAATAAGTTAACCATTGTGTAATAATGGCCATAGTGTTTATTGATGCTCCTGCCCCCTCCCCCTTATTTAATACCCTGAAAGCGGTCCTTAAGGGACAATAAATGATGATGATGATGATTTCGCGCAGTTCATAAAATCTATTACTGGAGTGAGTACACAAAAAGTTCGTCATATAATATTTGAAGAGCACCTATCTTGGAAGGCTCGCATCAGTAATTTAGCAGTAGAATTTACAAAGTGTGTGGGGTGTTTATACAAAGTGGCGGCTTTCATTCCTGTGTGGCTAACGAAATCTATGTATTACGCGCTGTTTTACGCTAAATGACGTTATGGAAATTTAGTACGGGGAACGACAACACAGGCTAACTAGAATAAATTATCGCTATTCCAAAAGTGAGTACTTCGCTACTATGGTATAAAGCTATAATGCTATATAATGCTATAAAGGGAACCCGCGGAATCTCAGAACACCGTCTTTATTTTTTTAACATGATATGTTTAGAGCTGACGTAATATTTTATTATAAGTAACTTCAATTAGTGCATCATGAAAAATTATACATAAATAGCAGCATTGAATAATGTTCTTACTACTTTAGAGAACAAAAACCACACATTCCAATAACACGGACTAATTATTGAAAACAATCCATGATATATCAAATAACATCGCTCTAAAGAAATTCGGACTTCGAAATTAGTCCAAACCTCTTTAAGAAACAGCTAAAGAACGTATTAGTAACCAACGTCTCCACGTTCGCTTTATCAAATTAAAATAAATTTTCTCTCCTTGTATTTTATGTATATTTTCTGTTTTGTAGTGTTGTCTACCAACACATACTGTTAAATTGGCCGTTCACACTGTGTATACGTAGCTCTATACTAGTTGTATTGTTAGGTAGTGTATGAATTCCGTTGAGCGAATTGTGAGTATGCCACTTTTGTTGTTGCGCAAAAGAGACTTGCCACATGCTGCAAACTTGTTACTATGTATGTAAATATTGTATTTTTGTATAACTGGTACAAGGAATCTGTCAGATATTTCTATAACTTAGGCTTCTGTACCCTTCTTGGAAAATTCAAGAAAAAGAAATAATCTGATTCTGATTGCGTGACCATTTGCCGACAAACCTAAACAGTTTCAAAGTTTACCTATGTGGGCGTCCAAGAACATTGTAGGCGTGAATATTACGCCGAGAGATGTAAATTCATCTACGTACGCAATGGCATTTTTACTTTAAAAAAAGTGGTGGTGGGTCTAGCACATTTTTTCCTCGGGGACGGAAAATCACGGCCTTCGTTTCTGCAACATTATTTTTTAACGAAGTTACTGGTGGCCATTCTGCTAAGGACTTCAAGACGCAGTTAGCCTTTGCAATTATTTGCTAGATATCATATGTGGCAGAAACTAAGTAGCGTCATCTGCGTATATAATATATTTAGATTGCTTGTTTATGCTTACTATATCATTAATCTAAAAGTTAAACAAAAGTGATACTAAAGGACTCCCTTGCAGCACACACTTCGAAGTTTGCAACACGTTAGAGGAAAAATTGTTGATTTCTAATACTGAGAGCGAGAACGGAGGTATGACCTTAATAAATTGAGGGCATGGCCACGAACGCCGTAATCCTCAAGTTTGGCACAAGTGATGTTATGGTTAAGGGTGCCAGAGGCTTGGCTAAAGTCAACAAAGACACCAAGAGTTAGGAGCTACCACTCAAATTCTTATTCTAATTGATCGAGTAAAGCGTATTCGCTTGACCTATTTTTAGTAAAGCAATATTGACAATCATAAATTACAAAGCGTTCTTGAAAAAAAATTCAGGAGATGGACGCGAATTAACTGCTAGCCCTTTGGACAACAACGGTAAAACAGATATTGGTCTAAAATTGACAAACCAATTTTGTTTCGCCTGTCTTGTAGACAGCGGCGACTCTGGCTAGCTGCATACCAGGAGGAAACTGCGCTGTACTTATTGCAGTATTATAAATATGCGTCGGGCATGATACAATAAAGAATAGCACGTGCTTTACGGGTCGACATTTTATATTGTATAAGTCGAGGTTTGAGGTATCCTGTAAATTTTTACAAACTGAATAGACCTCACACTCATCTGTTGGTTAAAAAAAGAAGCGATTTAGGTAAGTGTTTCACGAGGAATATTCCTGGGTTATACCGGCTTTCAACCACATGAGAAAGGAACTCATTAAAGGCAGTTGCCGGGATTTAGCCTGGGAGTTTGTTACCATCTATATTTAGACTTGTTACGGCTTGGGGAATGAGTCTTACGGTTTAACAGTGTACGTTCAGATATCTTCATTTATATGTTGTTTTGCGTGGAACAGCTCTGCCAAACAAAATGTAGTAGGAAGTCCTAGCAGACTTTATTTCTCTGTTAATCTGGTTGCATAAGGATTTGAACCGCGCGAATAACTCTGGTCGTTTGCTATTATTAATTTTGCGAATAGGTAATTTTTCTTTTGTAGTAGCCTGATACGCGAGCGGTCATCCGAGGCGCACATGCTTTCTTAGATAGTTTAATATCAATTGTTGAAAAACTGTCATCATAAATAGGAAGAAAAAGCCGAAGAAATTCGCGGTATGCCCCCTCAGATGAAATCTGATCGTGTACCGGACTACAGTCTATCGATGCAGTACGACCTCTAAACGTATGAAGTGTTTCGCGTGAAACAAATTGGCGGCGTCATTTAACTTTATTTTTGGGTTGAAGACGTGTTTCAACAAGAAAAAAAAAACAGGCAAGTGATCAGTTATGTGTGCGGCAATGCGACCAGATAATGAAGGACCATCGTTATTAGTCGTAATACGATCTAAAACTGTCGATCTCAAAAGAGGCTGTGATGCACGTGGGGCTGTTAATTACGATATGAAATCGAGCGGCTTGAATTGCGACTAGCATTTGTTGCTGTACGGCGCTGTTTGCACCCATGTCAATATTAAAGTATCCCCCTGTATAAGATAAAGAATTTTCTGGAAGGATGGTGATTTTCTGTTCAGACTGTTCAAAGAAAGTTGAAAATTTTCCTTGAGGTGGACGGTAGACAACAGAAAAAAGAAAGACGACCAGACTGTACAGTGCGCATTTTGATGCTATCATCGACGCAAGCAAAACTTTCCTTCACCAAAAGTGTGATATCACCTCTGTGATACCACGAAACACGAACGGGGAGGCAAGAACACTCAGCAGCAGAAAAAGGAATCGTAAGCAGGCACTCATATCATATAGCGTCATACACTTTATATTACGATAACTGCATTATGATAATGGTAATAATTATATGACTATAGGTTGGTGGTTAGGCGACCTGAGGTGTTATTTTAATATGTAGTTCTTATTCCACTACGCGGAATTCATTTTGCCTCGCAATTTTATTGTTGGCTTTTGTACTTTGATGCGCTGCTACAAAATTAAAGCTAATGATCATGCGTGAAACGGCAGTCTCAGGACGCAGGATCTCATAACACCGAGGTGAAAAGCACCTATTATAATTTCCTTTCGCTCTTCACTGTGGCGTTGTTATTTTGAAGCAACACTCTAATGATTCTAGCCACTCAAATAACTACAACTTTGTCGCATAGCAGTCGTGCGCGTAACCACGCAAGAGTGAAAAAAAAATAATACGTTTTGAAGCACCCTGATCATCCTACTATTGTACTGTCGCTCACAGTGGCCTAGTTTCCATAACTGAACTCGTTGACTGTTTTCACTTAGCAGTGAATAAGAAAAAGAAAAAAAAAAGCCCCAGAGGTGTATGCATGCAATTGGTGATGCTTAGAGGGCCCATTAACTTGCTACTTTACCTTAATTGTATAAAAATGCAGACTTTGTTAAACCACTGCAAGATTCAGAGGGAAAGATATATTATTTACTTGCGCAACAATTTTAACGCAGCAGGCGGAACTCAAGGGAAGCATACTCAGAAAGCCCAAAGGAAGTGTCGAAACAGAGGCTGTGTGGCTGAGTGCCCGCGCCTCGTTGATTGAGAATTTGCGCTTCTTTCAAATAAATGGAACCGGTCTGCGCATTTCCTGCATAAAATGTGGCATTGGAGGGCAATGCAAGATCAGTTCATTTCTATCAGCGCGTTTCGCTACCGCAGAAACGGGCCAAATCGCTCGTAGCGGTATGCTACCGTGTAGATTTCAATGCGCACCGCCGACCCCCTGCCCACACTATAACGCGTCGACGGTGGAGTCGCCTGCAGTTCGATCTCGTGGCGAACATGCGCAAAGCGTCTAACGACAGGTTGTGCTTTCGGTACTGTTACGTTTGGCCTACGACGCGCGGTAAAGCCGGCGCGGATGCAACGTACGCCGGAGCTTCGTTCAAAGCGGCGGACATTTTGGCCCGTTCGGAGCGGCCGCGACGCATCCCCGCCGAGCGCGTCCCGGCATGTTCAGTGCCAGGTGTCTTTGTGTGTGCGTGTGTGTGTGTGTGCCCACGCTTGTCAAAGCGCGGCAGCCGGGGAGAGGAGCTCCCCAAGTGTGAAGCGAGGAGGTCTGACCGGCGCCGGCCCGGCTGATGCGTCACTACACTCGTCTCTACATGTCTCAGTCCGTCCGTGCCTCGCTGTCACGTGGTGTCATCCCGTGACCTTCCTTCTTGCCCGCGACGCCAAGAGTATAAAAGCAGCTGCCCCCGGACGCCAAGAGGGAAGCTCCGAATTCTTCCGTCGAGAAGCGTGCTCTCCCGTCTCTCCACTTCGGTCGACCTGACCGGCCGCTCTTTTGCGATGCTAGAATAAACAAGTTGTTCTGTTAGCAGTCGACTCATGCTTTGCCGGGACCTTCGGATGCTTCCAGTGTGCCCCAGGCCGCCAGGCCAACGCTACCCTTGGGGCTTGCGACCCATTTGCAACAACGGGCGCCAGCGGTCCGATTGCAATAACGGGTGTCAGCACTGAGGTTCCAACAGCCGGTGCCATCGGTGAGGTTCCAACAGTACTGACCACCTTCAATCTCGCGGTTGCAGCATGCCCCCTGAAATCAATATGTTAGAAAACTAATTAGTGAAATTGTGATTGGTAAATAACAATTATAATATTTTTTTCTCACACCCCCTAATCTTTATCGAAATGAGAGCGTCGTCTAAGAAACACGTTGTATACCATTTTTATCCGGAATAAGACTGTCATTATTAGGCCAGTAACGCCACGTGCAAAATTATAGCTTTGCAGCGTACAGCAAACTATAGAGTCGCTGATGTAGAAGGCACAGAACAAAACGAACATTCCAGCGTTTCAAGAGAGCGAAATCTCAAATATGCGTAACTCAATTGCGTGGCTGCCAAACTTGTATACTCCTATACAGGTGGTGTTTCATTTTATCTTTAACAGGATTTTTAAAAATCACCATTGACATGTAGCACAATTCCACAGCTTGAGATAGACTGAAAAAAAAAAAAGAAAATACATGACTAATTCAACTTTATTTGCTAATTAGCTTTACACGAATTACTTTACGCCACATGTTGCAATGTACGAATCGTAGCCGGTCACTTTTCAAGTCATATCCACTTCTAACGAATTCTGAAAATGAGACTAGTTTCAAGATATGCGTTCTCAAACTTTGCGATGAAATGCATTGGTGTTCCCGTAACCTTTTAGCTCCAATGCATAAAAAGGCATTTTCTTAAACAAGTGGTGTAAAAGTGCCTTCTTACGTTAGAGTAGACTGCGCTTATCTAAAAAAACCAGTGCGAATTTAAAAATTCGTTCCAGGTGGATGTGCCTTATGAAATCACTAGCTTCCACTCCTGTATGACGACTGAGGTAATTAGTCTAAAGGTTAATTAGAGAAATTTTGTGAAATAGTCTATTATGAGCATAGATATTTATCGGAACTAATGTATACCACCGCGAGTGTTCTAGCTAAATAAATCAATTTTTTGCTAAGTGCCACAGGCGGTTCTTTAAACCTTCCGTTAATGTTAAAATAAAACGCGCAGTATTAACGTGTATGCATTTGTATACCCTATGGATACTCAGAATGAAATCATAAATGCTGTGACGCAACGCCCCTCTGTCGACAGGACAGTCACGATGCATAAATAGGTCGTCATACATGCTGCAAATGAATGAAAATGGATGGACGGAACAAAGTATAAAATGTGAACAATGCTTCAAGCTTCGTAATGCTGTCATTGTGCAGATATGCGATCGAATAACTTGAAAAACGAAAAAAATAAAATAAAAACCAACCATGGTGGTTAAGGGCGATAAGGACGGCTACTCTAGGCGTAAATGGTCTATTTATCACGCACGAAAGTGCGACCCCCTCTACCTTACTATATGCGCATAACGTTATAACGTGGCGTATTAATATGACCGAGTTTCCACCCGTTTACTAGCACCGAGGAGTTATTACGGTGACCGTTTCTGCTCATTGAAATGCAACCACAGAATTGAGCCTTTGAATCACTGGCCTCGAGATTTGCAGTAGAACATTGCAGCCACCGCTTTAATGCAGCGGGTTGCAAATTACACCGGGAAATAAGCATAAAATTGGCGTCCAGACCTCGAAGAAGAAAGAAAAGGCCGTGCGCTAAGCACATGCACTCATGCGGCTTTCTAAGGATTCCGACCAACGACCCGAAACGAAGTCCTCTGAGAATGTCCTGGCGTCGATGTTTGCCAGAGAAGAGGCTAAAGTCCGCCGCTCCTGTCTGTGTATTTGGCGCTCGCAAAATGTATGCGTTGGCCTCTCTGATGCATGGCAGCGGTCGCAATCAGGGCTTCTCTCACGACCGATGGTGTGTACGTAGCGCTAGGTGAATGCCAAACCAAATCGCGGCCTGAGTACTATCACCGCATTCTGAGTGTCAACCGTAACCTGTGTCACAGCGTTCGAGTTGCGGTGACATGAGAAAGTTCATTTCGGTGTTCTGTCTTAGTATTCCTTCTACGTGAATACTGCTTGAACCCTAACCGGATTAGACTCCGTAGTTGCGGCATACACCCTGAAGTATCTAATTAAATATTAATTAGTGAAACTATAGAGAGATATGAGTTATCGCATGTTTATTGATTTTCGCTGTAACTAATAATTTTTCGCAAAAGAAGGCGTTATCTCCAAAGAACCAATGCCTTAAAAAAGATTGGCTATTTCCCCTTGAAGCATTTGGTGTACAAAAGCACATGTTCAGTTACTGCTCGCGGCGGCTGTTGCACGTTGACGTCAGGAGTGCTTTGTCGTTGCACAAGAATGTGATACAGTTGCCGCGCAATTTAAAGTCGGCGAACACCTTGTGAGCGCGATGCATTTCTCGAAGACGCTGCGATTTACACGTGGTGCAAATGAGCGCCGCAATTGTTCGAACACCGCAGAGTAGACGCTGGATGTTTCGGTGTCCGCATGTTTCGGTGCAGGCACCGAATGTTTCGGTGTTGACCGCACAGTTGCGGTCAACATTGAACAACATCGAAGGGCGAACGAAGCCACTGCAAGAAGTGTCTCTATAACCTCCACAGCGTTGACTGCTGTGTATTAAACGTAGTATAGGGGTGAATACTTTTTGTCAAAACATTTCCTAATGCTGCCACGAATAAGAATGCTGCTGCTTTCTAGCTTGCCTGCACAATCTGTTTTACAGCGAAGCTGTTAAGGACCGATTTACGCTCGAGCCGCCCATCGCCGCAAGCCGCGCCGCATGCTTGCGGTCGCGCGAAAAATTGCTCGTATCCAGCACTTGTGCACAAATTACCATTTACACTCTGTGCACAGTGTATACCTTACACATTGTAAACCGAAATTCGTGCACAAGTGTTTCATACGTGCAATCTTTCGCGCCACCGCATGCGTGCGGTGCGGCTTGCGGCGATGGGCGGCTCGAGCGTAAATCGGCCCTAAGGGCTAGTTCCCCCAGAATCGTGGCCGTATGTAGACACAAAACTCCCCGTACATGGGCCTATCCCGAAAATAGTGCAAAGCCGAGGCCGACCCGCGGCGGAGATGCAGTTCGGTATTAAGGGGCCCACATACACATGTTTTCTGGTCATATTTCTTCACAGAGTGGAAGGTAACGAAGCCACCGAAGATGATCAATAAGCAATTTACAGTTTTACGGTTCTCTATGGTTATTACAGGTACGAACTTACATAATAAGCTGCTTAGAAAGTTTTTAAGTAAGAATCCAGCTTTCTTCGACCGTACGGCTCAAAATGTTCAACAAGGAAACGATCAGCGAAAATAGAGAGTTGGACGTTAAACATTGTAAGGATGACGTTCTTGTGGCATCGTACTTGTTTAGGAATACCAAGCTCGTTTTTATTCCGAGCCACCAGAGGTCGTTGCTATTCCGGTTGAGGCACCTATCCAGGATGTGTCAGTAGTGCTAAATAAACAAAGCAGAACAGTTAAGTCTGGTCCTGACATTTCACCTTTGAAGAGATGATGCGACGGCTAGCTAATCACAGAAGATGTTTGCTCTTAAAAAAAAAAAGAACAGCGATGTTGGCGAGTTGGTGGTTCATTCTTTCGGCGTCGCGAGTGTGACAAGCGTCACGAAGGAGAGAAGCCGGACAGCGCAACAGAGCAGGGCACAGGACGCGCGACGCGGGAAGTGTGCCTCCGCGGGCAACTCGCGTGCGCCTCTTCGTGGGCTGCAAGAAGGTGGACGGGGAAGGGGGGAGGGAGGGGGGCCATTGGAAAGAGGGCGCGCACGTTTCGTGCTGACAGGAAACATTCGTGAGCGCCCTTGTTGCTTGATATCTCGCGCTCTCTCGTTCCCTGTTCTCATCGACAGCCGAGCGAAAGTGAAGTGGATTGAAAAGAAGAAATGAAGGCTACTTGGACAAAGTGAAGGCTGCCGTGCTCGCCGGATAAGGGTCATTTCCTTGTCTGCTGAGCGTTTATTTTTCTCCGTCTTCTTTGCCATCTTTTCATATAGCTTAGCGCCTTTGTCAAAGTTCACCGGTCGCTAAAGTGGCTGGGCAGCGCCAGCTGATCCCGTTATGAGCTCTTTTGATCCCCGGGCATGTCGCGTGCTGTGTGACCAATGGGGCTTCCTGCGCCACTTCGCTATACTGAAGAATGTTTGTCATAAAAAAAAAGAAGAAAAAGAGAGATGGTGGTGTGTGGCTGTTGAATCTACAACCGGGGAAGCTTCTAGTCGAATAATGTTTCTTGAAACACGCGATCAGGGCAAAATTATCATCAAGAAATTTTACACGATGAACGAAAAGTGTACCGGAAGCGTATGAGATGCTGCGTGTTCGATTGACGTTCGGATTCCGAATAAACAGAGGTGTACAGTGAGGCGGCCAAGGCCACATTTATGAGAGAAGAGGTGGAGCCGCTCCGAACCACCTCCTGTCCTGGCTGCCGGCTGCACAATGCTCAGTCGACGCTGCATTATTCGTAACCTTCGCCGTGTGGCGCGTTGTGGACTGCAGCCAGTGATGTACACAACTTTATTTATTCCACCGCGTTACTGTTCCAAAAATAAACATTTATGCCTGCTCCTCCACCGCGCTGCATAGCATTTAGAGAGCACGCCTGGAGCACGGCGACTCTTCTCGTTTGCAAGGTACCATCAGGACAGCTTCTTGTGAGGCTGCTCAGTTGCTGCGTAGCCGGAGCGCAGGTGAAGCTGCCGCTTAACTATTTGCGCCCACGTGCGACACCAGTGCTTTTAGGCATAGTACTTTTTTTGCTTTATTATAAATGACATGACCAGTCCTGACAGCCGTCGCTCTTCATCTCGTGATCTTCACTCGTGAGTTGTTTTCTGTTTAGCGGCCTTTCTCCTATAGACTCATGTTAACATACGCGTGAAGCCGTTGAAAGGTGGGCTCAAAAAACAATCCTATATCTAGCTTAAGTAAATGTCCATCATAGGTTATTCGCGATTGAGTTTTCTTCCAGGCAGTATACCGCACTGAAGTGCACTATTCTCTGAAAGCTAGGTCGAGCTCAATGTTATATACTAAAGCACACGGCCCGAGAACGGGACTAATATTAGAGGAACACAGGACAACGGCAATCTTAGTCGCGTTCTCACGCCCTGCTAACCACCATTTTGAGGTTAGATATGGATTGAAGCCGATTAATTCTTCGATTTCGCTTTGCTTTTCTTTTCGCCTTACCGCAGCCACCGGCAGTGTATTCATGGTGATTGTATCGATCCATCAAACGCAGGTACAATGGGCTTGCCGGTTTGCAGTTTGCTTGTCACTCCTATGTAAATGCTAGGTGGTCGCGCTGAGCGTGCTGTCTGGCCGGGCTGCGTCGACACGACCGCGTAGCTGGACCCGTTTGGCAAGGTGGTGCTACCAGCACGTTGCACTGGTGCGCGCGTAGTCGAATAGGATCCGTAGTACACAGTTAGCGCGATATTACTGGATGCTACACAGAGTATATTCCTTTACTTTGGACCCTTAGAAAAAAAAGTCTACAACGTTTAGTCGAATCCCGTCGCTGCACTACAGAAGAATTATCAGCCCAAACATAC
Source organism: Dermacentor albipictus (assembly GCF_038994185.2). Taxonomy (NCBI): domain Eukaryota; kingdom Metazoa; phylum Arthropoda; class Arachnida; order Ixodida; family Ixodidae; genus Dermacentor; species Dermacentor albipictus. The sequence continues at coordinate 50,651,654 of NC_091821.1, forward strand.
ACAGTTTGCAAGGAAAAACAAAAGCATTTCATTCACTCATTAAACTAACTACATCAAACACCTTAATTATACACTTTCCGGCACATGTTTATACTGGTATCTTGAACGGAATCCTTACGAAAGTCTAGCTCCGTGTTTCCACGTTATAACATGGTCATGTGGATTAAAATAACTGGCGTCAAATTATTCGTTCAGTTTATCTGATTACGCACGCGGCTCCGCGAGCCGCGGTTTTCCGTCCCTACCCTCTGTGACGTAACAGTGTGGCGTAAAATTAAGCTGGCGTCGCACTTTCCTCTACCCACGACCTTATTCCGATAGTCGTTTTGCGCAGCTGCCAAATGGACGGACAGACACTTCAGCAGCAGGCGCAAGACACGCCGATTTATCACGCGATATTGCGAAATTTTATTCTACACCGCATAATACTACGTCAGTGCGGGGCTGCACCGCGAGTTACACTTCGCGGTGCCGCGTGCATCAACTAGATTAAAAATTTAATTCTGGGTTTTTACGTGCCAAAACCACAGTATGACCATGAGGTACGCCGTAGTGAGGGACTCCGGAATAACATTGACCCACCTGGGGTTCTTTAACATGCACCGAATGCACAGTACACGGGCGCTTTCGCATTTCGCCCCCTTAGAAATGCAGCTGATGGGGCCGGGATTTGATCGCACACCTTCGGCCTTAGCAGCGCCACTCCAAAGCCACTACACCACGGTGGGTCACCAGCTAAATTGAATGAATAATTTTATGCCACTTATGTTGGTCTACCTGGTCATCTTGAAATGTTGAAGTACGGAACTATACTTTTGTGACGATTCTCATGAACTTTCAAGCATAAAGATGTGCTGTAAAGTTTTTGCTTATGAAGTTAATTGATGTAGTTAGCTTAGTTAGTGAATAGATTGATTGGTTTTTCTTGCAAAAGGTGTCCACGTGGGCACATAATTCATCTGTAGTGACGGGACTTTAGTAAAGGTTGCAGGTATTTTTTTTTTGGTGTTCGAAGTAAAAAGACGGCAGTAGGGATTTAGCGGTAAATGTGACAGAACTGCGTTAGCGTTACGTCGTACCTCTTTGAGGTCCTGGATCTATGATTTCAACCGCGAAATTGCAAAGTGTTTTGCAGGAGCCCACTCGACACACGTCTAGCGAAGTGCAACTGGCGGTTGCCCGGAGCAGACCGTTATACAGGCAGTAGCAATATATATATATGCACAACGTAATGCTAGCGCATTTCTTTGGCATACCGCTAAATCACTACTGAATGTTTTTTTTTCCACTGCTATGTGTACTATTTATTGCTTCTGCCACTGTGAAAAGCTATAGACTTACAACGTGCCCATATAAGCCACGTTACTTGGACTTGAATTGTGTGCAGCACAAGGAATGCGGTGGCCGAGATGGGCGAAGCTTTCTTTTTCTTCGCCCCATGGCAAAGGTGAAGCTGAGGAAAACGAGGTGGTGGCCTGACGACGATACGATATAACGACGACGACGACTTCATGATGTCGACCACGGCCAATGAAAAAGGCGAATGAAGGAACGAACGAACGGACGGACGGACACAACCAGCCCAGTTTTGAACTTTTACCTGCTGTCATAGAAAAGTGCCACAATCATTACAACGGTGATGCTAACTTACTTCTTTAGCGCGACGTTGCTAATGTCTCCTACAAGCGATGCTATACGTGTGAAGGATGACGTGTCTTAATTTGAATAATATTCCACTACCGATGACTATTACTCTACGAAGTTTGGCATAAATTGAGAATTCTTGAATGTACAGACTTCGCAACTCATTGTAACAACAGACGAGCGCGGACCTCACGTGTTCTTTGCGACGCGAAAGCACGTGAGAATGACAAGCCACGCTTTAACTTCACTGCAGAGGGCGCATGCGCATAATTTGTCGTTAACGGTGTAAGTATATCCCGACACCATGCTATAGTTAGCGTAATTCACGAGACTCGAGATTGCTATGACTGTTGTATATGTAATATTGAGAATTGTATGTAAGGGAACACGCTTGCGTCTCCTCGCTCCATACTCATTTTCTGGGTTTTTTAAGCTACATCTTGCCGGGGGTGGAGTGAGCACATACAAAACAAATACTTGCACCGTCGAGAGTTTGGAATACAAGGCATTGCGCACGTCTCTAGGGCTCATGCAAGAATCACGATCGCTAGAGACTATCCGATCCCTATTTGCGCCACATGTTCACGCCCCCAGAGCACACGCTCAACATCACCGTCGCGTCCCCTATCACTATATTTCTGCTATAGAGCTCAAGTAACGTTTTCAGAACTTGTAGCTCGTCAAGGCAGCCTTCTGTTGGCTTTTCCGATGGTAATACCTCTGTCGACCTGTGGTACCTAGGATCGCCAGATATACGCCTCCAGCTTCCTGGATAGGTGAGGAAGACCGGTCACTCCACAGTGTCCTTACGACAGATGACACTGATATTATTGAATGACGCCTATTGAGATAGGGCCCACATTTACACTATTGATTCGTTCTCTGTCAACACATCCACAGGTGCTGTTGTTATCCCGGCCTTTCTGTACTCACTTCAATTTCAACGTATCCAAGAAGAATACGTCTAAGGCAACGCAACTTGCCGCTCAAAGTGCTGTCATTAGTTGCATCCTGCAAGCACAGCTTGGAAAGTGCATAATTTTTTGTGACTCCAAGGCAGTGCAACTGCGCCGCGTTCTTGCCGAAGAGGGCGATCCTGCAGCAGTTCGTTCGTTCACGAGAGTGTAAACAGCACGTTATTTTATTACAGTAAACTCTCAGGGAGGCAGTTTCGCTGCAACGTTACAGATCTCATTCCATCTTTGGCGCGGGCAGGAGGGGCATTTGCTTCCTCGTGTCCAAGCGATGTTCTTTCGTTGTACACTCCATGCGCATGGACCACAGCAAGGTCGAGCATACGCTATAGAAATCATTCCCAACTCCTGGCTAAAATCCAACATCTTTGTTCTCAACATATACAGTTCTCCCAGAGACCAAAGACACTGATTCGTGTCCCTTGTGGGGGAGGCCGCGGGGCTGGCGGCAGGCTCTCCACTGGCGGTCGCGGGTGACTTCAACGCCCCGCACCGCGAGTGGGGTTACCCGTCTTCGACCGGTAAGGGAGCGACCTCTCGCAAACGGCCGCCGATCACGCGCTCGTACTCTTGACAGACCCGTCCTTCCCCACCAGAATGGGCACTTCGATCCCCAGGGACTCCACGCCGGATCTCACCTTCGTCAGAGGGGCGGGGCCGACCTCGTGGAGTAACCTGCACGAGAACTTAGGTAGCGATCACTTCATCCTGGCCAGCTCCCCTGCCTAAATAACCTCTGACCAATCTCGCTCACTTCGTGCTTGGGATAGGTCGCGGAACATGTCATTCGTAACAGTATATCTAGGTACATCGAGGAACGCGAACTCTTCCCCTACAACATTGTGGGATTTTGCCCGTCCTTGTCAACTCAGGACGTCATGAAACTCATTAAACACCACGTCATCGATAGGGACACCCGAGACTTCAGGGGTATCCTAGCGCTGGATCTCGAAAAGGCCTTCGATAACATTTCGCGTAGGCACGTACTCGATTCAGTTTCGGATAGGGGCCTTGCGTTTAAGTTCCACGGGTTCGTCAGTTCATTCTTTCGGGGCAGGCGCGCCATTCTCAAGGTGGGTTAGGTAAAGTCTGATCCCTTCGAGCTGGGGGCAGGGGCACCCCTCAGGGGTCGGTCATCTTGCCGGTTCTCTTCAACGTTGCCATGCGCGGCCTCTCCGCGCGTCTCTCCGAGTTGGACGGCGTTAATCACGCTCTTTACGCCGACGACATCACGGTGTGGTGCGACGGTGGCAGTGAAGGTAGAGTCAAAGAATCACTACAGGCGGCCCTGAGCTGCACGGAGGAATTGTTGGCGGGCATGGGGCTCCGGCTCTCCCCGCTCAAGCCCGAACTTCTTTTGTATCGACCGACAAGGAGAGGGCGCATCCCCAAAGACCAGGTCCCTCTCGGGAAAGTCAACATCTCTATTCGGGCCGGGACGAGCAGGCACAGCCTGCCCGTCCCGACATGGGAGCAGCCCGCGGTGGCTTCTCCCTCGTATGAGGGTTTCGGAGTCGCTCCTTAGGACCTAAGTAAACTTCATTGCCTGCCTGCCTGTCCAAGGGAGTTCTACATAATTTGCAGTCAGTCATATGACGCAGGAGCCATAATCAATTGGTATCGGAGATCATAGAACTTCTCCATCAAGACCTCTCTAATGGACATGACATCATCTTCTAATAGCTGCAGGTTCCCTGCAGCATCGTCAATAACGACCTTGCTGACCATGCTGCCCTTACAACCCATAAAAGAACCCAACCTGTTTCACTATCCTTGCTCAGAACACCCACTGCAATAGGTCTTCGTCTGGTTGCCCACACCAAGACGCAAACATTTTGGAACAGCATGAGAGTCTCAAACTGTCGTCGCTGCAGAATTGACCCTTCGCTGAAGCTGTGAATGTCATCGCGCATTTCCCGCTGGCATGCAACTTTATTGTGTCGACTCTGGCTAGGAGTGACTTTTAAGTAAGTCTATTCATTCCTATTTGGAATCTCGGACACACTCATCTCTAACTCCAGCAATTGTGAAGAGTCAATCAAACACGAACACGTACTGAGTATTTGTCATCTTCATGGCGTCGAACGCGACGTTTTCGGAATGTGTTAAACCAGCTATATAGCATACCGTCTTGCGAGACTGCGTCTTGTACCATGGCCCTATGTGTCGCAGGCTCACTAAGTATGGTGGGCATTACGATAGTTCGTGAAGTCGATAGTCTCAATAGTAACCGGTTGTGGGCTTAATGAACAGGCCCCGGTTTTTACATTGATAGTGCCTTTCTCACACGTGCCCTTTTCTTCTTTTTAATCTTTATATTCCCATTTGCCCCCCCCCCCCCCCCCATTGTAGGGTAGCAATCCGGGTGCTCGGCTGGTTGTCCTTCCTGGCTTTCCTGTCCTTGCTCTCTCTCTCTCTCTCTTAAAGCTATTCCTCCTGTGTAGAATGGCTAACCGGATGCCCGTCTGATTAACTTTACCTTTCGCTTTTCTTTTCTCTTGCTGCTCCTCTTTCTCTTCAATATTTTTCATCCCGACGTTCGCGACATGATGTGATATAGAACAGAATGTCATGTGATACGCTAGCGCACGGCGCATACTGCAGTGATATGGCATCAGTGCGCCGACTTCGTTCGAAGGAATTTTATAGTATAGCAGAAACTGGTCACGACTGCTAAAACGCGTTGATGCGAATGAGTTGCCAGCAGACGACACAACTTCACCACTCTCTTCTTTTGTTTGCAATTTGCGTCACCGCACATAGCGGTCGGTACCATGTGTTGCTGTGATTGATGGATTTTAACGTCCCAACGCAGCACGTGTGCTGCAAGAAACGCCGCAATGGAGAACTTGTGAATAACTTCGAATGCCATGGGGGCATCCCACTGAGGCCACGGCGGCCAGCATTCAAAACCGATACGTATACTGCTCAGCAGCATAACGCCACAACACATACATGTCGCGGTGCGTATGCTTTGGGGCTCTAATATCCACAAAGCAAGTTTTCAGGTAGCGCACCAATGATGCACGTATAAGTACGGATGCAGTGACCACCAAAGCTAATGTGGGTGCTGCAGTATGTCCGGGCGTGCTTACGAGCTTGCATCGAATGGAGCTTCGCTCCCGTGTACGCATCGTCGCGGAAGTGATGCCTCTGGACTGTAGTATAGGCGGTATGCGAACTGCCTCTCTGATCAAACAGTGCAGTGATAGGCTACCCACGAAGTCCACTGTCCCTGTGCTCCACATTAAATTAAGTCATTGAAGAACTAGCAGGGAACATCCTCGTGTTAACTGAGAAAGCGCAATTTTTTAGTGTGCGTGATTAATTGATCAGTGGAAAAATGCATGACTCATTGGAGTTAAGCTGGAGTTACACTATTTTAATTGTGATGCTCTGTAGGCTGTAAACAGTAATTTGTGCAAAATTACACGGAACCACTTGATGAGCAGCTCTCCTTCACTTGCATCGCAGCGTCGCCCTAGAATAAAGAACCAGCAAATGCTCGGGGACAGAAAAGGTAAAGGAATGCCGCGTAGCGGGAAGCGGGCAAACGCACAGCCGGCGTTGTTTCGTGGTTTTATCTCCACGAGACAGGTGCCGCTAGCAGCCTGCGACGCCAGTGCACGATGCTGCTTGGCAGGAAACTTGAAGGTTACGTAACTGTCTTTACAGAGAAGCTCCGGTCAGGGGGCCGGGGTACTCCGTGTGCTGGGGTTACTCATTAGGAAGCGTAAGCAGGGGCAAAGTGTTCGCAGGCCTGAGAGGAGCTCCAGCTGGTTCCTTATTTTAGGGTCTCTGCTGCCAGTACACATCGGCAGTGTACGGTAGGTGGGTGCATCAGATGACAGCGGTGACATGGCTATACAGGGCGTTTCACGTAACTTGTGCCAAGGATTAAAAAAAGTGATTAGCCGCAGCTGAATGAAACCAACGGCATACGGTTTGCCGTCATGTGGCGCTCCTTAGAGTATTTTTTTATATTCCGCTTACTTAGTTAATTACCTAAGATCAATTATGAAAAATTTTTAGTATTCACTCTTGGGCCAAGTGTGTTTCGTTGCGTTGTAGAGGGGCTTCGGAAACGACCGATCCAATTTTTGTGTCAACGTACATGTAGCGTGCCGATTTTTTTCGGCGTTTAATGAAAGCCCGCTAAATATGAAATAAAACCACGTGACTGAACCAAAGAACCGCGCGCGCAGAAATGGCGAAGTGAACTTCACAGCGCGTCCGCATTTTTGGCGGTGGCACATGGAAAAAGAAGCGCCGTCGTCCCTGATAGGCGATAGACCCGACGCACGGTTGAGAGCGCTGCAACACGACAGCGCACGATCGCAGTCACGTGGTTTTATTTAATAATGAGCGGGATCTCTTTAAACGCCGAAAAAAATCACCACGCAGCACTCACATTGCCCCCTCTACAACAGAACGAGCCGCGCTTGGCTCTAAAGTAAATAATAAAATTTTTGCATAATTCATCTTAGTTAATTAAGTAATTAAGCGGAATATAAATACTGTGAGGAGCGCCACATGACGGCAAACCATATACCGTTGGTTTCATTGAGCTTCGGCTAACCACTTTTTTTTTTTTAAATCCTTGGAACAAGTTACGGGAAACACCCTGTATACGTATCATCTACACACCGCTTGCACTATACATTACATACACTGAGGTTTTTTAGCGCACGAAAAGGGACGAAAGACAGTGGCAAGACGCGGACACAGCGCTACGTCTGTGTCCGTCTGTACACAGCGCGTCTTGCCACTGTCTTTCGTCCCTTTTCGTGTGCTAAAAAACCTCAGTTATGGAATATCAACACGCCCTAGCCTACGCTCTTTCAAGTTACATACACGCCGCGGTGGCTAAGTGGCACTGGCGTTCCGCTGTTGAGCATGACGTCGCGATTTCAACTCCTGGCCATGGCGTCTGCATTGCAATGGTGGGTGGCATGGAAAATAACTCGCGCACGGAACTTTCAGTGCACGTCGAAAGACCGGTGGTAGTCAAAATTGACCCACAGTTACTAACTACGGCATCTCGTATAATCAGTGTGTTGCTTTAGGACGACGACTCAGTTGGCGGGTACACGACATAACTGATCAGAACGCCTGTTAGGCTTAATTACCAAGAAATGCCACATGCAATCGCTCTGTAACCGGTCTCTAAGTACGGAGCAATCCCAATACTAAGTGTACGTTTTGGAGTATGAACTAAGTCATTGTCACAAATGCAGGTGAACGTTGAACAATACATTGAAGTATTTTCCAAATAGTTCACGTTTTAATTTATGCTGTTAATGCATTCACAATAAGCGGGATGTTATTAGCGTTGCGGCAGCCAAATAGGTACATACAAGCTCGAAAATATCAAACCATAAAAACACATATGGCCAAGAATGAGCAAAACTAGAACAGAAGGCAGCAAAGCGTGCGGAAAATCTATTTAATATGAAGCTGCTTTTTTAACGTAGTTACGCCCCACCTAAATTCAAAGTTAAGCGTAAGGTTTTGTCCAACCTCATTTAAAACACTATGCGAGCTATGCAAATGTTTTGGCTCATCCGCGGACACTGTGCGCAAGAAATTACAGTCACGAGTGACTAATTACCTCAAATTCCTTTATATTTTATTTATGTTTGCTTATGCGGTGCGTATTATCAGACACTTGGCAGTTGCATCTAAAGAGGAAGCTTGAACTTGGGGTCAACTCCGATACAGCCAATTCAAATACATGTAAAACGCAGAATTGCTTTTACGAGACGTACAACCCCTCGACCGATTTGATTTGAATGAAACTATTTGCACTTGAGAGAAAACGGTAATTGGTAGTGACTGTTTGAAAGCGAAATTTTGAAATTGGAAGGGATAACTTTTATAAGTTCTGCCAGTAATCGCTTATTTTAAAACAAATAGAAGCATTATTTGCAGATCTGCAAATTTGTACCATAAACAGATATCTCCGTTCTGTAAACTGCTTTCGTTAGAGCATTTAAAGAACAGAAATTTCATGTAATAATTGTCAGCTTAAAGAATTTGTTACAATGTTTACAAGTATTTTGCAAAAGTCATGCTCACATATTAATGGTATATTTCAGAGTGATGTTTATTACACAACTTTTGTCCAGTTTATATGGGCTATTGGGATGAGTTTATATAATTGTGATAATTCTTTTTCATTGTTGCGTTATTAAGCTGTAAAACTATAGTTTCGTTTTCTGAAAATTTGCGGTTAACAATTTTATGCCAAAATTGACGGCCTTAATGAAAGATCCATTTAGTACGCTCACTATAATTAAATTTTTCATTTAACTTCAAGAAAGCTTATCTAATTCGGTGCAGTAGTTGACCCAGAAAAATGACTTTTCCTTTTCCATGTATTCAGATAGGACCCCTCGATAGGAGCACCGGAGCTCCGATTTAAATACATAAAGTTAAAATCTAGTCATTGTCGTAATCAGATTTTCAATTTATGCATGCAGGATGTCCTAGATAACGTTAGCCAAGCTCTTAGGAATGAAATATAAAATATAAGAGGACGCAACTAATAACATTCTGTCAGCAGTGACGTAGCGCGTCAGGAGGACTTTTTCATAATTGAACTATAGATAATTAAGCGAGGTTAATTAATAAGGTTTTCAATTGCTGAATTGTGGGCACGAATTTTGAAAGAAACGTTGCATTCAGTGTGCTAGGCTTCGCGTAATTATTTCTTTCCGCGTCACAAAGGAAACCCGCGAAATATGAAAACAGCCGCATGATTACGCGTCCCCAGCGGTCTCAGGCGTTACTCGCAAGAATTAACTCTGCTCAACGCCTATCTCCTCCTCCGTTGACTTCGCGCTTCGCGCATCAAAGACAGCTCCCAGTTCGTGGTGACCAACGCCAATAGAGATGCCTCGTCACTTTCACGTGACCGCCGAGCCAGTGATGTTATTGTCAGTGTGTTTTTGCCCTCAGGCAGGTAGCTCAGTTGGCCTCAAATAGCAAGGCACTCCTCTTTGCGTTATCATACAGACTTGCCTTCGTGATTTCTTCCTTGCCGTTTTTGTAAATTTCCATTACCTTCTTTTTTGCTTCGATCCTTTGCATCCACTTTATCGTCTGTTTCTCTCGCTTGCTTGTTTATGACTCCTGGTTGCCTATACACACTTTCAGTTACCGTATACTTGCATGCCAACTTTCAAATCTACGGCGCAGCGAGCAGCGCCACCAATGGTGAGAATTTCTGCCATGGTGGGCGAATTGTAAGGCACTCCAAAGCGATGTTGGACGGACGATGGTGATAACGTCATCTACCACTGTTTTAACAACTTCAAATAAATGTGGGCTTTATCATTCCGAAACTGCACAGTGGCCTATACGGGACGTCGCAGGGAAGTTATATATATATATATATATATATATATATATATATATATATATATATATATATATATATATATATATATATATATATATATATATATATATATATATATATATATATATATATATATATATATATATATATTGCCTAGGGTACTTGAAAGTGCACTCAAAGCCTTCTTGCATGCCGCCCCTATTGGAATGCTGCCACCGCGGTCATGAATCGCAGACACTTTCAACAGACACTCGGCTCTCCACACAATGCATGGTCTATATAAGTGTCATTTTCTCCATCTTGGTTTCTTGAAAAACGCGTTCTCTGGTTTCTGTTCCGAGCTTCCGCACTTTCTCTTGAGCTTATGTTTAGCTGCATTCCTCGGTTGTTTTCGAGTAGTTTCTCTCTCCTTCCGTATATGCGTATAATGCAGAATGTATGTAATTTTGTGTTATTCCTTGGTTGTTGCTCCTTATGCACCTTTTTATTCAAATATCATTTGTTTTATATTATGTTTCTAATTTTTTAACATTTAGTCTGATTTTACGTTTCTATTTTTTTTTCTGTACGCGACTATTTAGGCGTCCAGTTGTTCCTTGGCACACAAAATAAGTTCTTCTTCTCCTTCTTCTTCTCATTATTATTATTATTATTATTATTATTATTATTATTATTATTATTATTATTATTATTATTATTATTATTATTTCGGAGGACTTACATAAGTTCCTTGTGTGGGTCGCATATGCGGGCTTCTATTATCTATTCATCGGAGCGTAGCGCTACGCGAGTACACACACACACATAAGCATAGACGCACGCTCGCACACGTGCACCCATGCACGCACGAACACAAGCACGCACGCACGCCTGCACGCGCATACGTTATTCTCCATCGCTGCAATTTATGACGACGCACAGGCAACAATTACTTATTCCGAACATGCACTTCGCCGCCTTGAAAATAGTGTTTAACGAGATTGATCTGGACTAGAGTAATAATCTTCGGGAACAAATAGTCCTACGCACTTATTGCAGCAGTAGTGGCGCTTTTCCTGGTAACATACGGCATGATTACATCTTTCACCGTGGTGTCTAGTACCGCCTAGTTCTCCGTGGCCATTAACATTTCTGGAATTTTTTAGAGCGTGTAACTGCTCGCTCTTGCAGTCCTTTTGTTGGCCAAGTTATTAGTTTCAATACTGCTACCTGTGAAGAAGAAATAGACTGAGAAAAATAGATAGGCAACGAGGTTAAAAGGTGTCACTTGGCTTGCTGCCTTACTACTGGGTAAGGGTGAAGCAGGAAGAAAATGACGAGGTATGCGGGCGCACACGATATAGCGTTCACCGCGCGAACAAATGTGTTCGTAGCGGCCAATCGTCTTTAAAAATTGCAGCAATAGTCTGGTGGCATACTGTGCGGATGGCGATGGGGTCCATGATCTTGCTATTTTTCCCATTGAAAGCGACCTTATGTCCATATTACTAGTCGACTTATACGTGGAATGTCGCCTGCAGTGTGGTATTGGCTAGGTCCCAATTGTTATTCCTATTCTTCGACTGCGTGGGTCCCCAAAAAAACTGGAAGAATGCAAACAGTATACTAATCCACTAAAAAGGGAGACGTTAAAGAATTGAAAAATTATAGGCCCATTAGCTTAGTCCCACTATTATATAAATAGTCACCAGGTTAATTTCCAATAGAATAGGGGCAACACTGGACTTTAGCCAACCAAGGGAACAGGCTGGCTTCAGGAAGGGATACTCTACAATGGATCACATCCATGTTATTAATCAGATAGACGAGAAATCCGCAGAATAAAATCAGCCTGTCTATATAGCTTTCATAGATTACGAAAAGGCATTTGATTCAGTAGAGATACCAGCAGTCATAGAGGCATTACGTAATCAAGGAGTACAGACGGCTTACGTAAATATCTTGGAAAATATCTACAGAGATTGCACAGTGATCTAAGTTCTGAAAAAAATGTTCCAATAGCCAGGGGAACTCATACTTCTTACTTTGTTGTTATATATTATTGTTGAGTAAAGCCAGTGAAAACAACATGTTGAAATATCTTAATTCTACACAAGAAAAGTAGGAAGATACCTATAAAGATAGGGGTCAGACAAGGAGGCACAATCTCTTCAATGATATTCACTGCGTGCTTGGAAGAAGTATTCAAGCTATTAAACTGGGTAGGCTTAGGAGTAAGGATCGACGGCGAATATCTCAGCAACCCTCGGTTTGCCGATGACATTGTTCTATTCGGAAACACTGGGGACGAGTTACAACAAATGATTGAGGACCTTAACAGAGAGAGTGTAAGAGTGGAGTTGAAGGTTAATATGCAGAAGACAAAGATAATGATGAATAGCCGGGCAAGGGAACAAGAGTTCAGGATCGCCAGCCAGCCTCTAAAGTGTGTGAAGGAGTGCGTTTACCTAGGTCAATTAATCACAGGGAACCCTGATCATGAGAAGGAAATTCATAGAAGAATAAAAATGGGCTGGATCGCATGCGGCCGGCATTCTCAGCTCCTGACTGGAAGCTTACCATTATCATTGAAAAGGAAGGTGTACAATCAGTGCATTTTACCAGTGCTGTCATATGGGGCAGATGCTCGGAGATTGACGAAGAAGCTTGAGAACAATCTAAGGACTGCGCAAAGAGCGATGGAACGAAGAATGCTAGGTGTAACGTTAAGAGACAGATATAGAGCGGTTTGGATCAGAGAGCAAACGGGAATAGCCGATATTCTAATTGACATTAAGAGAAACAAATGTGGCTGGGCAGGTCATGTAATGCGCAGGTTAGATAACCGCTGGACCATTAGGCTTACAGAATGGGTGCGAATAGAAGGAAAGCGCAGTCTAAGATTTCAGATGACTAGATGGGGCGATGAAATTAGGAAATTCGCGGGCGCTATAGTTGGACTATAGGTTGGCGCAGGACAGAGGTAATGAGATCGCAGGGAGAGACCTTCGTCCTGCAGTGGACATAAAATAGGCTGATGATGATGATGATTCTTTCTTTGCAAATACAATAGTCTAACTTTTCATCATTACTGTCACCCGCTATGGTGGCGTAGTGGCCTTGGCGTTGCTGCGCTGCAAAGCCCGTGTGCGCGGGATCCAATCTTGGCCGCGCCAGCCGCATTTCGATGAGGGCAAAATGCAAAAACGCCCAAGTACTGCGCATAGCCATACATTCACTGACATGCCTATTTCCTCCTTTCAAGGACTATCGCAAAATGAGATGTTTCATCTTCGAAAATTCTGCGGTGCACTTCGATTGCATTGTATAAGTTAGGAAAAGCGCTACATTGTAGTTCTGCGGTGCTTCACGAATGCGCATGGCATCTTAGTTATGTGACGTTTTAACCCGTTCGAAAGTTTCTCGGTAAAAGTTTTTCGATGAACTTTTGAACAGTATCTTTAGTGACTCGTTTCGGTGTTACATATTCATTATTAAGGGGCTCACAGACCGCTTATGCACTTGTACATTGATATTCTTTTATATACTTAAATAATAATGATGTATACATTCAAAATAATAAAATTTAATTGCCTTATTGGAGAAAAGTGGCGCTGGCGAGGCCTTCAAACGAAGTTTTCTTGTTACCAACTGCAAAAGTGTTAAAACGCACCTCTGGAGCATTTTCAAGGCTGTGAACGCAGAAAGAATACATGCGTGTTTTCTTCGCAAACTCCTTGACAAGCTTGGCTTAAAAAAACACAATAAAAAGAACAAGAGTTCGTGAGGAGCAACACTAGCTTAACAGCCATAGCGTCAACTCCGCTGCAGAAATATCGTGTAATTGTTAGTTATTATTCGTCGATGAAGGAGTCTTCGATCTACAAACGGGAAGGACGAACTGCGCACAGCGGCAGCCTTAACATTATTCTTATTATATTTCTGGTAATCTTTAGAGTCATTTTCTATACAGCAGAGAGAAGTGGAGTAGCCGAGAGATTTTCTAGCTCATTCTGTCTGTAGTAACTGATTTATAACCTAAAAAAATAGTGAACAAGCCCAGGAGGAAATACTTGCACCGCGGTTAATCCAAAAATCTTAGGGGAGTTTTGGAAAATTGCTTTATTACGCTGCTCATTCTGAATTATGATTATGGCGTATAGGCTACACTTTCATTTGTTTCTGCATTCACTGCTACTGTGCCAGAAAGGACTTCTTTGCTCGACGGACAGGAACATAATAGTATACAATATACATTGCGATCAAAGAATTCAGCAGGTAAATTGTCATCGTTTGTGTACCGGCAATATATATATATATATATATATATATATATATATATATATATATATATATATATATATATATATATATATATATACAAATTCCTAACATGTCGTAAGACAAAGAACGTCCCCCAGGTCGCAGCGGAGCGCCTGTGCGCGTAAGATGCCTCTCTTATGCATATAGTCCGACACTTCCTTCCTCCACCACGGGACAACGTGCTACGCCCTCGCAGAACGACACGGAAATGAAGCGAGCGCAGGAGGTCTCTGGCTTCGTGTTGACTTTCGGAGTTTTCCTGTTGTCCTGGCGGGGAATTCATGACCGACCTTGGACGCAAACGCCGTCGTCGATGTCTGCGAAATGCATACAAGACGGTCGTCGCTTTCCTCGAGTGCGTCGCACGCTTTCCTTGTTCGAAGTGGGCGAGCTGACATTCGCGGTGGGGAAATAATACACAATAGCGGCCGGCCCGTCCGCCTTCGTAACCTCGCTTTTCCTCCACAAACGTCGATGCCGCGTCTTGTCGCTTACGTTGAGTTCAATCCATCTTTCTCTCTCTCTCTCTCTTGTTGCGACTAGGAGATAAATGGTGCTAAAATAAGATTTATTTTACTAATTTACATAATGCCATTATAAGCTTCAAGTGTAATGGCATTATTTCAGGGTGCCCGAAACAATTAGCGTTGTATGTGCACGCCGTGGCGCGGCTGTGCTGTGATGTAAGACCAGAATGTCATACTGCAGTGTAAGATTATAGCGACTATGGTGTTGGGCTGCTGAGCACGGAGTTCGCGGGATCGAATCCCGGCCACGGCGGCTGCACTTCGGGGGAGGGGGGGGGGGGGCGTAATGCGAAAACACTCGTGTACTTAGATAGGTGCACATTAAAGAACCCCTGGTGGTCAAAATTTCCGGAGTCCTCCACTACGGCGTGCCTCATAATCAGAAGGTGGTATCTGCACGTAAAACTCCATAATTTATGATTATAGCTAAGTGCGCTTTCCCTCGAAAAGTACACATACGAGACAGGCATACAAAATATCACTAAACGCTCAACGCGTTAATCGCCCAGGACAGAGTGCGTCACCGGTGCTTGTACTCACTGTGCGGCTTATCGCGGTCGCGCATAGGCACTCCTGTATAAAAGTGCGAGTATCAATCTGCAAGTGTGGTAAACCTATGGCGCGCCCACCTAGGTGGTTCAGAATGACTCAGTGGCAATGGCATTGCGCCGCTGAGTTCGTGGTCGCGGGGTCGGTTCCCTGCTACGGTCTCGCTGCAGTACGCGCGTGTTACATGACGGGTATCGGAGGAGGACATACGCGTGCGCGCACTCACATGCACACGCACATGCACGCACACAACGTGCAAACTGAAATGCCAGCTTTTTCCAGAGTTTCCTATCACAACTAAAGATTTCGAATGCCTATGCTTATTATCGAACAGTCACGTTTACTGCGTGATGTATCGCCTAACTTATGGTCCCATGTCTCACTTTATTGACTATGTTGATAAACTGTTGAACTTTATAAATTATTACAAATACAAGATGATCATCGGAGGCGATATTAACAAAGATGTATTAAAACTCCCTGCTGATCAGGCAATGTTTTTGTGCGCTGTAGAATCAAATTGTCATACCATTGAAGAAATTCTGCTACGCGTGTTACTGCTCGGACAGAATCGCTTATTGATGTCTTTATTACCCATCTAAATACAGATGGTGCTTCATCGGGAGTTGTGTATTCCGGTATCAGTGACCATTTTTCTATTTATTTAATTGTTCAAGTGACCGACCCACCAACCCGCCCAGAACCAGATTCAATAGTAACAATCCAAAATATCACATCGCAGAAATCGGGTGCCTTTTTTTTACGATTTAAAAATGAAAGATGGGACGAAATGACGCGAGGTGAAACAGCCGATAACTCTTATCAGGCATTTATTTCCACGTTCAACCGTCTTTACCATGAGTGCTTCACCGAAATTCCCTGGATAAGAAAATGTGGCAAAGGCCGTAAGCCATGGATAATCCGTGAGTATCGGAAAAGAATGAAGTGAAAAACAAAATTATTCAGAAGATTTCTTAAGACAAAATCAACCACGTACCTAGAAAATTTTAGCCAGTACCGCAATGAGCTAACGTCTTTTCTGAGGAGTGGAAAAAAAAGGTATATACACGCCCTATTTCAACGGGAATGCTATGAGAAAGCAGGAAATGTTTGGAAACAGCTAAATCAATTACTAAACCGTGCGAAAGCGCCGGCTGCTGCTGATGATATCATATTTACGGCCATCGCATACAAGGTTTAGAGCTTACAGAAAAGGTAAATAAATTGTTTAAGGAAGCCATTAGCACTGGCCAAAGCACACCATTAACATAAACAGCCGCAGTATATATTTAAGGTCTACAGATGACATTGAAATGCAGGGCATTTTTACTTAACTGAAAAATGACAGGGTACGTGACGTTGACAATCTAATTGAACCAGTAAGGTATGTGCTTAATATAATAGCTCCTCTGCTTACACATATATCTATATAACCTTGTGTTATCAACAGGATGTTTTCCCAAGGTTATGTAGATTTCTAAAGTCATTGTTTTACATAGAAAGCGCAATAAGAACGAACTGTCAAATAGACCAATTTCAGTTTTTCCTACCTTACTGAAAGGTCCGCAAAAAATTATGCACTAAGATTAATTAGCTTCTGTACGTCATTTAACTTGATCAGCCCATCAAAACACGGGTTTATTCAAGGCAGGTCTAGTGAAGCCGCTCTTCTGATGCAGAGAGAGAGAGAGAGAGAGAGAGAGAGAGAAAATGATGCATAGAAAGGCGGGGAGGTTAATCAGAGGTAGTTCCGGTTGGCTACCCTGCACGGGGAAAGGATTAGGTTGAATAAAAAGAGAAAAAGAGTGGAAGGGGAAATAGAAAGAAAGAGAGACGAGCACGAACAAACCGCGTACACTATAGCACGGTAGGGGGGGACGCTCATGAAATCTATCGTGAAGCCCCGTAGACCGCAGGAACCTTAATAACGAGAGTAAGGCTTTCAACGTGGATGTTCTTTGGGAGCCCTGACCTAAAGCTTTGAGTTTTGATAGGGGACGATTGTCCAACTGGTACAGTACTCTGCACATCACTTGTCTCTGGGCGCTATATTGCGGGCAGACAAAGATAATTTGTGCGAGCATCTCATCGCTGTTGCATGTGTCGCACGTGGGTCTGTTGGTCATTGCAATAAGCCCTTCAGCTAAGAAAAGTGTGCTTTGGCATATACATTGACCTTTCAAAGGCTTTTGATCGGTTATATAACAAAACACTTCTAGAAAAACTTGAACTCTCTGCATCTCTTTAGGTCCTACTTAAAACACCATTTCCAGTGTCTAACAATAGGAAAAGCGGTGTCTTCCCTTGTGAAAATATCCACAGGTTTTCCACACGGCAGTATTCTTGGGTCACTTCTATTCATATTATATGTCAATGACATTACCTCAATCAGTCACGTGCCCACTTCAGAGTCTGCAGTCAGCCTTACGACGCAAGATCCATGAACAGCTCGTGTTTGAGACCAGAGAGGTTCTCTACCAAGCCCTAATAAACGGACACGACATCATCTTCGAATGGCTTCCGGGGCACTGCGGCATCGTCGGAAATGACCTTGCTGATGATGCCGCCCTGTCAGCCCATAAAGAAACCATGACAATTCCTATACCTTATCAAGGACAGAAGCTGCGAGGAGTCGTCGTTTACTTGCTCAAACCAAGACTGAAACTTTGTGAAACACTCCGATTGTCTCCAACTTCCGTCTCCTCCAGCTGTGTCCTACATGACGCTGCAGATTTCATCGACCTTTTCCCGCTGTCATGCAACGTTACTGTGCAGCCTCTGGCTAGGAGTGGCTTTTAAGAATGCCTACTCATTCTTTATTGGAATGACAGACACATAGATGTGCGACTCGTGTCAATGTGAAGAGGCGATCGAATACATTTTGTGTTTTTGTAATCTCTATGAGATCGAACGCGACGCTCTCCGGAGGAAGTTAAGCCGATTAGATAGCAGACCATTTTCAGAGGCTAATATTCTCGGATCAGGGATGGCCCTATGCGTCGCAGGAGAACAAAGCGACGTGGGCACAGCTACGTTTCATGAAATCGACTGGCTTCAGTGACCGATTATAGGCGTGAAGTTATGGAAAACCGCACGTATTCACTCTGATGGTATCCTTTCCCCTCCTTCTGCTTTCTTTTATTCCATTAAACCCCTTCCCCTGTGTAGGGTAGCAAACAGGACGTGCGTCTGGTTGACTTCCCTATTTTTTCCTCCTCCTCCTCCTACTCAGCACTAACCAGCAGAGTCTGATGCATGAAGTTAATAAAACATTGCACAAATTGCACACATGGAGCGTGTCAAATTCATTAACGATAAATTCAGCGAAAACAAGAGCTGTTCTCTTTCATTCCCGTGACAATCAAGTCGCAATAAATTTCAACCTGCACCTTGGTTGTTCCGCTGTCGTGTTTGTAGACACAATAAAAACTATCGGTATTATTTTTTCATAAAAACATGATATGGGACTCAGTTTGATTATGCTCAGTCACAAGTAACCAACTGTGTCGGCGCACTTGCAACACTTCGTTACGCTCTACCTGAACCAATCAAGTTGATTATTTGTAACACATTCTTTTTGTCTTCTATATAAATTATTGCTTTTTTGGTTTGGGGCAACTCTACAGATAGGAACATTCGCAAGATAGATCTGTTACAGAAAAAAGCAATTCGTCATATTGCAAATTTATATTATCGTGCTCATACAGAAAAACTGTTCACACGATTTAAAATCATACCAGCATTTAATATCTACTATTGGGACTTAGTTGTCAAATACAAAAAGCCCCTGAATCAGAAACGGCACACCTTAATAGATCATGCTAACCTAAGGGCTAACATCAGCAGTTATATATTCAGAAACCAGGAATTTTGGTGCATATACCATTTCGTAGAAAAGAAAAAAAAATATGGGGTTTTACGTGCCAACACCACGATCTGTTTATAAGGCACGCCGTAGTCGGGGACGGGGATAATTTGGATCACCTCGGTTTCTTTCACGTGCGCCTGAATCTGAGTACCCACGAGTGTTTCCGCATTTCGCCCCCATCGCAATGCGGCCGCCGTGGCCGGGATTCGATCCCACGACCTGATTTAGGCAAATGATCGGTCATACTTTGCCACGACTTCTGAACACACTAAGAGCCGACAGTGTTGTTGTATAAAATAGCAGTACAGGAGGTATTGAACGCCATTTTCTATTTTGGTGATTTTCAAATTTCAGACTACAATTACATGTGTATGTCTATATAATATATATACAGGGTGTCCCAGCTGGCTTCAGCCAGAGTTTCAATATGTGCAAATGCCACGTAGCTGGACAGAACCAAGGTAATGTTGCTTGCCGTCACTTGGAGATACTCAACTTATTTTTTTATTCCGCCTAATTCGATAACTAGTCTTAATTAATTAATATATACTCATCAGAAATAATATAGTTAGACGAAAAGGGTCAATGAGAAAATTGTAAAGCGACATGAAAAACTCCAGATACAGATTGCTGTTGCTCCCTACGTGGTACATAAAAGTGGTTTTCTTTCCGAGCGTGAAAGAAGCCCCGCTAAAATGCACGCAAAATTACCGCAAGACTGGCTGCTCCAGGCGCTTCATATATATATATATATATATACACACACACATGTGGGCAAGGCGGTGGCCGGGCAATGCAGGCACGGCTAGATTTGTTCATCCTTTGCGTACATGGCGCCCTGCTTGCGAATTTCGTAGTGAATGTTTGTGCCTCGTCGTACTCCTTTGCCCAGGCATGTTGTTTGAGAGCACTGCGGAATATTTTGACTCGTTTTGCTTTCTCGTTCTACTTCTAAGTGGCGATGTAGAAATGAATCCCGGCCCGTCAGTAAGCATAATCAACTAGCAGCAATTTCGCAAAATCAGATGGACTCATCATGTGAGCTCAAAGCAATAAGTAATAAGTTAGACGCGCACATAACCGAAACAAACAAAAGACTAGCTACAATTGAAAAGAAAATGAAAGGGTTTGCGCTGCTAGCTGGAAAGACCGAGGACTGTGAGCGTACCGTGCGCCATCTTCAAGGTGAAATTGCAACGCTACAGCGGAAAGCGGACGACCTTGAGAATTATAGTCGGCGCAACAATCTGATTATCTTTGGTGTAGATGAGCCTGAATCTGAAACCGACAGTTCGCTTAAGCAGACAGTTGTGGACGAGATCTTCGAACAAACTTTGGGAGTAAAAGTGATTAGTATTGAGGGGATTCATCGTTCAGAAAAAAAAGCAGTCGACAAAACACGAGCGGTAATCTTGAGATTGTTTGATTTTAACGAAAAAGTATAGAGCTTCTCAAAAAGGCCAAGAAATTGAAAGGTACAAAACTTTCCCTCTCTGAGGATTACTCCGTTCGAATTCAGAGGATAAGAAAGTTGCTCTGGGCTACGGTCCAGGACAAAAAGCCGGAAGATAAGGTGTACCTTCGCCTGGATAAATTGATATTCAACAAGGAAGTGTACGTGTGGGACGAGGTCAAAAATCAGAGGTGTAAGGTGGCTAGTTTTGTTAAAGCAACAGATATTGATGCCACTTCGAGTGTCCTGATTTATTCAGCCGTCCAGAAGGAAAGTCGAGTAGCCCCCAGTCGTAAATGCGCAAACGCACCTAAGTGACAAGCCCGAACAGTTGTTCCATTACGGCTTGTATCCTTTAAAGCCCAAAGTTTTGTCGACAAGGTGACCGATTTTGAAACCCTCCTTTTGACCTCGACCCTCACATAGCATTCCTTACCGAGACTTCGTTACAAGCTGACATAAAGGACAGCAAAATTGTGCCCCCTTCGTACAAAATTTTTAGATGTGATCGACAGACTCGTGGCGGTGGTATGGCTATAGTGGTTAAAGGAAGAGATTAAAGATAGTGGTTACTGCCAGGCATACCAGGCCATGAAAGTATGTTCTGCAAGGCCGAATTTCTTGGTAATAGGGTTATTTCTTGGTAATAGGGTTGTTATTTGTGTGGTGTATTTGGTCTTCGAATGCTGATCTTGCTTTCCTTGAGGAACATTGCGGCTACGTACTGCGCTTCAGCGGTGATCAAGTCAAATTTATTTTTGGTGGGGACTTCAACCTGCCTAACACTGACTGGGCCAATATGATAGCTACTCGCGGTCATAACAAACACTCAGAATTATTAATTTATACTGCCTTTTTATGTGATGTGAACCAGATAGTTAATACGCCTACTAGAGTTACTGCCTCATCAAGCCACAATCTCGACTTATTATTTTTATACTCTAAAGTAAAGTGTTCCGAGGTTACTGTTATGGACGGAATCTCTGACCATAAATTCGTGTTTGCGACTATTCGATTAAAAAAAATAGCGGAAGCATAGAAGGACCGTATTTTTGTGAAAGACTTCAACCGAGCAGATGATACGAGTATCTCGGACTATTTAGAAATTAATTTCGACAATTTCGGTGCTGATGATAATGTAAATGTATTGTGGCCCAGGTTCAAGTTTATATGTTTGCACTGTTTAGATCGTTTTGTGCCGCACAAGGCGTTTGATACAGTATCCCACAATAAACTTTCTCAAAATTTTAATAACATTGGAATCAAAAGCAAACTTGTTAATTTTATTAAGGCTTATCTTGACAACCGTTTTCAGTGTGTACAAGTTGATAACAGCATTTCAGAACTTCTCCCAGTAACATCAGGCGTTCCCCAGGGCTCCGTCCTGGGTCCTATCCTATTCCTTGTTTATGTTAATGATGTTGCACACGTTGTTGACCAGCATAGAAAAATCAAACTCTTCGTAGACGTATTTTCTGTCTTGTACACATTGGTTCAATCACCCGCACACCAAACTTGACTTAATGACAATTTAACTAGTGTTGCTAACTGGTGTAAGCGCTGGGGGATGGTCCTAAACATTAATAAACGTGGTGTACTTCGTATCTGTAACAAGACTACTTCCATGACGCACTCTTACTATATACAAAACACACCAATAATGCAAGTACCAGCAATCTAGTACTTCGGAGTAACAATCACGCGAACGCTGAGTTGGAACAACCACTTAGATAACATATAGAGTATCGCACTTCGAACCCTACGAGCCATCCGACACAAGCTTTGCAACGTGCCGCTCCAAGTTAAGCAGACGGTTTATAAAATCCATGTTATAAATCCAGGCCCAGTTTAGAGTATGCATCAACCTTGTGGGGCCCGCATACGAACAGAATATTACCGAGCTAGAAAAAGTACAAAGGATGGTTGCAAGGTTTATTTGTATTAGGTACAGGAGAACTGACAGTGTTACAGAAATTATTAGTTTTGTTGGCCTCGAGTCGCTGCAGTCTAGGCGGGCCGAATCAAAGTTGAAGCTCTTGCATCTCATGTATCATGATTTTTTACCGATTGATTTGTTTCCCTACATAACCCCTGTGCCTCACGCCAACACTCGTTGCAATAATGGCAAACAGCTCGAACAGTATCGTATACAGATATTGATACGTTCAAGTCTTCATTTTGCCCCAGCACCATAGCAACCTGGAATCTGTTACGGAGGGACGTTGCTGACAGCCCCAATGATGAAGTGTTCACCGCGAAATTGACAGCTACGTCTGAATGTTGCATATTTTTATTGCTCTTGCCATATCTTTGTAGTGACTGTCTATTCAATGTTGTTTTTTTTGCATTGTATGTGCTCACCCCTGCGTGCACTCAAGAGAGTCTGCAGTAATACATATATATATATATATATATATTACTACGGAGTATTACTACTACGGAGTATTATATTACTACAGAGTATTACTCCATACTGCCATTACTAGCAGTACGGAGTATGGTTCCTAATCCATAAGGACATAGCGGGCAACATTGACGAATTCTACAGCATTAATGAGAGGGCAGCAGTAGTAATAAAACTTAATAAGAGGTATAGATTAAAAGTAGTACAAGTCTACCCTGCAACATCCAGTCATGATGATGATGAAGTAGACCAGTTTCATGAAGATGTGGAATTAGCGATGAGAAAAGAGCAAACTCAGTATACTGCAGCAATGGGCAACTTCAATGCAAAAATGGGGAAAAGCAGGCTGGTGAACAAGCAAAAGTATGGCGTCGATTATAGGAACGCTAGAGACGAGATGCTGGTAGAATTCTCAGAAAGGAATAAGCTTCGAATAATTAACACCTTTTTCAGGAAGCGTAGCAACGGAAAGTGTACCTGGAAAAGCTAGAGAAAAAAGAGAAATAAAATTGATTTGTTACTTTTTGCCGATCCCAGCATAGTGCAGGATGTGGAAGTGTTAGGTAGAATACTAGTGCAGTGATCATAGGTTAGTGAGGTCTAGGATTCACCTCAATTTGGAGAGAGAAAGAGTAAAATTGGTCAAGAAGAAACAGGCCAACATAGATGCAGAAAGCGTAAAATCAGACCAATTCAGTTTGGCACTTGCAAACAAACATGCAGCCTTAGAACAGCGAGCTGTATCAAGATGTATCACAGGTGGCTCAAGTACGCTTATTGACCATATTTTATCTGACTACATATCATGTGATGAGTTGGCGTAATAACACTCGACATTAAAGACCACTATCCCATCTTTTGTCGCTTGTCTCATCCCTCACCACGCGCTGAGCGTTATTTCCAAAAGTCCTTGTTTAACAAAGTTCAATTCATAGATTCCATCTCTTCTTTTGACTGGTCGACAATAAAAGCTGAATCAAACGCTGAGCTAGCTTTTGTACGCTTTTCATCTGTAATACAGCAATGTGTCCATGATGCAACCACTTTTGTTCGATGTAAGAAGAAGTATCCGGCACCCCACAACCCGTGGCTCACAGATGCTTTGCTAATGTGCATGCGCAAGAAAGAGAATATGTACAAGAAAATTAAACGTTGCCCATTTAACTTCAAATTGCAGAAGCGATATGCTTGCTACAAAAATGTCCTAAAGAAATTGTTGAATGATGCCAAAAAGAAGTACTATGAAATTAAAATTAATGAAGCTGAAGGTATCGCTAAACATTGCTCATAAACTAAGCTCATAAACTCTTTTTTGAACAGAAACTTAAAAGACTCATCAATAAGTGAGATTTCAAGCTCTAGTGGTACGTATCGAAGTCCATCAGACATCGCAAATGAATTTAATAATTTCTTTTCCGATAATAATACGCCCCTTCCTACCAGTCCTATAACAACACCCCAGAGACAACCACAATCTTTTTTTTAATATCCTACCATTCCGGACGAAATATACAATGTCATACAACAACTAAAGCTAACAAGTGCAGGTCTTGATGAAATACAACCAGTGCACCTAAAATATGCTGCTGATATCGTTGCTGACCAATTTTCTTATGTAATTAACCTTTTATTTAAATGCGGTGTATTTCCATCCAAACTTAAGAATGCCAAAATAGTCCCTGTATTTAAAAAAGGTGATAGAGGGTTGATTTCTAACTATCGCCCTATTGCTATATTATCCGTGTTCAGCAAAATTATAGAGCAATGTTTTGAAAAGCGTCTAACTAAGTATATAACAAAATTTTACATTCTTTGCACCACGCAGTTTGGCTTTCGTGCAGGTTACTCTACTAATCTTGCACTTCTTTCATTCATTGATCGAATTAGGCACCACATTGACGAAGGTAAATATACACTAGCAGTGTTTATTGACCTCACCAAAGCGTTTGATTCAATTCGTCATAATATTTTAATTACTAAATTAAACGCAATCGGCGTTGTAGGACCGGCGTGGCTTTTGTTCGCGATTATTTAATAGACAATAGGCTGTTAGCATTTCTAATCACCTTTCTAACTTCAAATTAATTGATAGGGGAGTTCCTCAGAGGTCTATACTAGGCCCATGACTCTTCACTATCTACATTAATGACTTAACTGCCCATCTTTCGCATTGTGAACCTTACCTCTATGCGGACGACACTACGATTCTAACTGCTGACACCTATATTAATAGCCTAACTTCTAAGCTCAATACCGATTTGGAAAACATTATTCGCTGGTGTCGTCGCAACTCTTTAGAAATTAACCCTAGTAAAATAGTCTTCATGCCATTTCACCCCACTCAAAAGAAAATAATAAATATTCCGACCATAGCTATCGATAGTTATCCCATCAAACCTTCTAGTCATTGTCGTTCTTTGGGGGTTGTCCTCGATTCCAACTTAAAGTGCACTATAGTGAATACCCATATTTTACATCTAAAGCAAAAAATTGGATATGGTATCCGGATTCTTATAAAAGCACGTCCATACTTTAGACTACCAACCTTGCTTTCTCTTCATCATGCATTTATTCACAGTCACTTCACTTACTGCATTGCGACTTGGGGCAACACATATAGCTCTCATCTTGTTCCTTTACAATACTTCCAGAACCAGGCCATCCACATTATTACTTTCCAGTCACCCCGATGTAGTGCATCTGCTCTTTTGCAAGAGCATCGCATTCTCACAATTAATAAACTATTTCAATTAAACATGGCATTCCTTGTCTATAATTCCCTTCACTCAAACATTCCCCAAATAATCTTTAACACTGAACAACTCCGGACAGGCCGCCATTGGAATCTGAACCTGGCAACGTTTAACGTTAGAACGTTATCTAGTGAGGCGAGTCTAGCAGTGTTATTGGGGGAATTAGAGGGTAGTAAATGGGATATAATAGGGCTCAGTGAGGTTAGGAGGACAAAAGAAGCATATACAGTGCTAAAAAGCGGGCACGTACTGTGCTACCGGGGCTTAGCTGAGAGACGAGAACTAGGAGTCGGAATCCTGATTAATAAGGAAATAGCTGGTAACATACAGGAATTCTATAGCATTAACGAGAGGGTGGCAGGTCTTGTGAAACTTGATAAGAGGTACAAACTGAAGGTGGTACAAGTCTATGCCCCTACATGCAGTCATGATGACCAGGAAGTCGAAAGCTTTTATGAAGACGTGGAATTGGCGATGGGTAAAGTCAAAACAAAATACACTATACTGATGGGCGACTTCAATGCCAGGGTAGGCAAGAAGCAGGCTGGAGACAAGTCAGTGGGGGAATATGGCATAGGCTCTAGGAATAGCAGAGGAGAGTTATTAGTAGAGTTTGCAGAACGGAATAAGATGCGGATAATGAATACCTTTTTCCGCAAGCGGGTTAGTCGAAAGTGGACGTGGAGGAGCCCGAATGGTGAGACTAGAAATGAAATCGACTTCATACTCTGCGCGAACCCTGGCATCATACAAGATGTAGACGTGCTCGGCAAGGTACGCTGCAGTGACCATAGGATGGTAAGAACTCGAATTAGCCTAGACTTGAGGAGGGAATGGAAGAAACTGGTACACAAGAAGCCAATCAATGAGTTAGCGGTAAGAGGGAAACTAGAGGAATTCCGCATCAAGCTACAGAACAGGCATTCGGCTTTAACTCAGGAAGAGGACCTTAGTGTTGAAGCAATGAACGACAATCTCATGGGCATCATTAAGGAGTGTGCAATAGAAGTCGGTGGTAACGCCGTTAGACAGGAAACCAGTAAGCTATCGCAGGAGACAAAAGATCTGATCAAGAAACGCCAATGTATCAAAGCCTCTAACCCTACGGCTAGAATAGAACTGGCAGAACTTTCTAAGTTAATCAACAAGCATAAGACAGCGGACATCAGGAACTATAATATGGATAGAATTGAACAGGCTCTCAGGAACGGAGGAAGCCTAAAAACAGTGAAGAAAAAACTAGGAATAGGCAAGAATCAGATGTGTGCGTTGAGAGACAAAGCCGGCAATATCGTTACTAATATGGATGAGATAGTTCAAGTGGCTGAGGAGTTCTACAGAGATTTATATAGTACCAGTGGCACCCACGACGATCGTGGAAGAGAAAATAGCCTAGAGGAATTCGAAATCCCGCAGGTAACGCCAGAAGAAGTAAAGAAAGCCTTAGGAGCTATGCAAAGGGGGAAGGCAGCTGGGGCGGATCAGGTAACAGCAGATTTGTTGAAGGATGGTGGTCAGATTGTTCTAGAGAAACTGGCCACCCTGTATACTCAATGCCTCATAACCTCGAGCGTACCGGAATCTTGGAAGAACGCTAACATAATCCTAATCCATAAGAAAGGGGACGCCAAAGACTTGAAAAATTATAGACCGATCAGCTTACTGTCCGTTGCCTACAAAGTATTTACTAAGGTAGTCGCAAATAGAATCAGGAACACCTTAGACTTCTGTCAACCAAAGGACCAGGCAGGATTCCGTAAAGGCTACTCAACAATAGACCATATTCACACTATCAATCAGGTGATAGAAAAATGTGCAGAATATAACCAACCCTTATATATAGCTTTCATTGATTACGTGAAAGCGTTTGATTCAGTCGAAACCTCAGCAGTCATGGAGGCATTACGGAATCAGGGTGTAGATGAGCCATATGTAAAAATACTGGAAGATATCTATAGCGGCTCGACAGCCACCGTAGTCCTCCACAAAGAAAGCAATAAAATCCCCATAAAGAAAGGCGTCAGACAGGGAGATACGATCTCTCCAATTCTATTCACCGCATGTTTACAGGAGGTATTCAGAGAGCTGGAGTGGGAAGAATGGGGGATAAAAGTTGATGGAGAATACCTTAGCAACTTGCGATTCGCTGATGATATTGCCTTGCTTAGTAACTCGGGAGACCAATTGCAATGCATGCTCACTGACCTGGAGAGGGAAAGCAGAAGGGTGGGTCTGAAAATTAATCTGCGGAAAACTAAAGTAATGTTTAACAGTCTCGGAAGAGAACAGCAGTTTACGATAGGTAGCGAGGCACTGGAAGTGGTAAGGGAATACATCTACTTAGGGCAGGTAGTGACCACGGATCCGGATCATGAGACTGAAATAACCAGTAGAATAAGAATGGGCTGGGGTGCGTTTGGCAGGCATTCTCAAATCATGAACAGCAGGTTGCCACTATCCCTCAAAAGGAAAGTGTATAACAGCTGTGTGTTACCAGTACTCACATATGGGGCAGAAACCTGGAGGCTTACGAAAAGGGTTCTGCTGAAATTGAGGACGGCGCAACGAGCTATTGAAAGGAGAATGATCGGTGTAACGTTAAGGGATAAGAAAAGAGCAGATTTGGTGAGGCAACAAACGCGGGTAAATGACATCTTAGTTGAAATAAAGAAAAAGAAATGGACATGGGCCGGACATGTAATGAGGAGGGGAGATAACCGATGGTCATTAAGGGTTACGGACTGGATTCCAAGGGAAGGGAAGCGTAGCAGGGGGCGGCAGAAAATTAGGTGGGCGGATAACATTAAGATGTTTGCAGGGACAACATGGCCACAATTAGTACATGACCGGGGTAGTTGGAGAAGTATGGGAGAGGCCTTTGCCCTGCAGTGGGCGTAACTAGGCTGATGATGATGATGATGAACTTGCTAATCATAATAATACTCGATTTGCATTAGCTAACAACTTCTTATTACCTAAAATCAGAATTTTGGCAAATTCACTTATTCGTTCACATCGATGTCTTACTGGAACTCTATTCCAACGGACATAAAGCTGTCTCCTAGTATAGGCAGCTTTAAAAAGCATTTGTTCTCATATTTACTTAACTTGTGAATGCTGTAATGTAATTTAACATGTTCTGTTTGCTCCATTATTGGTAAACCATTATATCTCTTTAACATTTCACATTTCACCATTTCACCAACATTTCATCATATCTGTCCACTTGTTTCCTTGTGTCAGTTATTGTTAGAACACTGCCTCATAGGCTACATTTCACTTCCCATGTTTTGTTTTGTTTTTAATTCAGTACATGCTGTAATTCTGTACAGTGGTATGCCATGTTTTCAGTTGACTTGTTTTCTTGCATTAATACATGTTAACAATTCTACCTATTTGCTGTATTTCATTAACCTGAATTGTATTGTTACTTTTATTTGTTCATAACGCCATTCTTTGTACTATCATATAATGTTTCGGTTCCTTTGCGGTCATGTGTAATTATTTGTAGACAACTTTAAAACTTTTCTGCGTTTGCTGTAACCTAACTTTTTTTGATCTTTCTAATTAGAACAGGAGGCCCCCTACAGCCTCGCGCTTTGGGACCTCCTTCTGCATATCTTGTTACTGTGATTTTATTTTCTTGAGTGAAAAAATAAAATTCTTTAAAAAAAGAGATCAGATAGAATTCGCGGAATTGTGAAAACTGATCAGTAAGGAGAAAGTAAGGGATATTCGAAATTATAAAGCAAGAAAGACTTAGAATGCAGTAAAAAAATTTGGCCAGCATGAAATCAATGAGAAGAAAACTTGGCATAGGACAAGCCAAGATGTATGCACTGAAAGATAAGCAGGGTTATATTTTCAGCAATTTCCAAAATATAGCAAAAGCTGAGGAAGAATTCTATATTGACCTGCACAATATCCACAGCAGCCACGATACCTCCATTCGATGTATTAAGGAACAGGATATAGAGGCTCCTTCCATAGTTAGCGATGAAGTTAGAAGGGGCTTTCAAGACATGAAACGAGGAAAAGCGGCAAAAGACGGAATAACAGTCGATTTAATTAAAGATGGACGAGACATCACGCTTGAAATGCTTGCGGCCATTTGTACGAAATGTCCCACGACTTCAAGGGCCCCAGATAAATGGAAGAACGCCAACATTATACATATCGACAAAAAAATAGACGTTAAAGAATTGAAAAATTACAGGCCTATTAACTTACTTCCAGTATCATATAAAATATCCACCAAGACAATTGCCAATGAAGTAAGGGCAACACTTGACTTCAGTCAGCCAAGAGAACAGGCTGGCTTCAGGAAGGGATACTGTGCAATGAATCACATCCATATTATCAATGAGATAATCGAGAATATTCCAGAGTACAATCAGCCTCTCTATATATGGCTTTCATAGATTACGAAAAGGCATTCGATTCAGTTGAGATACCAGCAGTCATAGAGGCATTACATAATCAAGGAGTAGAGAACGCTCACGTAAATATCTTCGTAAATATCTACAGAGATTCTTTAGCTACCTCAATTCTCCACAAGAAAAGTAGAAAGATACCTATAAAAATTATGGGGTTTTACGTGCCAAAACCACTTTCTGATTATGAGGCACGCCGTAGTGGAGGACTCTGAAAATTTTGACCACCTGGAGTTCTTTAACGTGCACCTAAATCTAAGTACACAGGTGTTTTCGCATTTCACCCCCATCGAAATGCTGCCGCCGTGGCCGGGATTCAATCCCGCGACTTCGTGCTCAGCAGCCGAACACGATACCTATAAAGAAAGGGGTCAGACAAGGAGACACAATCTCTCCCATGCTGTTCACTGCATGCTTGGAAGTAGTATTCAAGCTATTCAACTGCTAAGGCTTAGGAGTAAGGATGAACGGCGAATATCTCAGCAACCTTCGGCTTGCAGATGACATTGTCTAGTTCAGCAACACTGGGGACGAGTTACAACAAAAGATTGAGGACCTTAACAGAGAGAGTGTCACAGTGGGGTTGAAGATTAATATACAGAAAACAAAGATGATGGTGAATAGCCAGGCAAGGGTACAAGAGTTCAGGATCACCGCTTAGCCTCTAGAGTCTGAAGGAGTGCATTTACCTAGGTCAATTACTTACAAGGGACCCTGATCATGAGAAGAAAATTTACAGAAGCATAAAAATGGGTTGGAGCGCATACGACAGATATTCTCAGATCCTGACTGGAAGCCTGCCATTATCATTAAAAAGAAGGGTGTAGAATCAATGCATTCTACCGGTGCTAACATATGGAGCAGAAACTTGGAGACTGACGAAAAAGCTCGATAGCAAGTTAAGGACCTCGCAAAGAATGATGAAACGAAGAATGTTTGGCGTAACGTTAAGAGACAGGAAGAGAGCAGGGTGGATCAGAGAGCAAACGGGGATAGCCGTTATTCTAATTGACACTAAGAGGAAAAAATGGAGCTGGGCACGCCATGTAATGCGTAGGTTAGATAACCAGTGGATAATTAGGGTTACAGAACGGGTGCGAAGTGTAGGGAAGCGCAGTCTAACATGGCAGAAGTCTATGTGGGGTGATGATATAAGGAAATTCACGGGCACTTGTTGGAATAGGATAGCGCAGGACAGGGGTAATTGGAGATCGCAGGGAGAGGCCTTCGTCCTGCAGTAGGCAAAAAATAGGCTGCTGCAGCTGATGACGATGATGATTACTGTGTATATTTGTATTGGTATATGCATTGCACTGTTGATGAAGTCTGTAGCATCAGTATTGTAAGAATCTATTCTTTCTTTGTACAGCTTTTTTTGTGTGCTAAGTTCCGTACTCATTTTTGTCATATAGCCATATTTGATGATTTCAGTTCGCTGTATGCCATGTACAAGGGGTGCTCAGGTTTCCTTCAAGCGAATTTGTCACTTTTTGCTTGCGCTATCCCGCATCCCTCCTGATGTAAAGAAATAAATACCAACAGGAATAACAACATACCGTCGTCTGCATTCATTCGTCGTCATTTCGTCTCCTTTCCTTTCTATCGTTATTATCTCTGCATTGTCTTGCCATCACCATCGTTTCCCCGTCTTCACTCATGGTACTCATTGCCTCGTCGTCATCTCGTCGCCGTGATGCCATCGTCATCATAGTGTTGATGTCATTCTGTCGTTATCATTCCGTCGTCATTAGGCCATCAGTAGTCATCGCTCGTCGCTCCATTGTCATCATCCAGTCACCGTCATTCTGTCGTCCTCAGATCATCGTCGATATTGCGTCTTACATTGGTCGTCACGCCCTCATGATCGTTCCATCGTCGTCATTCTTTCATCGTCATTGCAGCCGTCGTCGTCCCACTGTCGTCGTCGTCGTGCAGACGTCATCGCGCCGTCGTGGCCGTTCCATCTTCGTAATTTCTTCGTAGTCATGCCTGGGATCCGCATGCTCGAGCACCACAAATGTTTGTTGAACGAAGCGTTTGCCAGTGAAAATGGGCCCAAAGTGGTTGTGGGCTCTATGATTGCAAGTGATCCCTAAACAATGACAGCCTTCCTCTCAAACACCAATGCAAGGTTCACCTAAATTGATTCCCAGAGCGGGTAATTCGCATACTTGTTGGCATTTTTTTTCGGTTTAAACCGCCAACGTTTAACCCTATATATAGTACATTAGGAGTAGACAATGAGCGCATCTGTTCAGAAAGTTCCTGGTTATTGATCACCACTCAATGTCACTGCAATGCACTGACCACTGCAGTCGAAGGGCGGTGCTGCCATTCTCTTTCTTGATGGATTGGTAAAGTGCACAAGTATATGTACCTGAAAAGCGTGGACACAGAATAAAGAGGTCAAGAAAGTCGGCAACCAAATCCAGGGTAATTGAAAGTGTAAGTCGACAACCAAGAGTCATCAGAAAGAAAGCGAAAGAACCAGACACAATGAATCGGATGCAAAGAATGGAAACAAAAAAGTTCATGGAGTTTCACAAGAATCGGAAGGAAGAAATTAGAAGGGAAATTCTGGACGATAGCACCAAGGGCAGTGCTTCGCTATTTGAGGCTCGAGCTGGTTGCCTAAGGAGAACAACATACCGGAGCAAGCATTCGCAACAAGATAAGGCATATGTATGCTGCAGCAAAAACCCGGAGCATACTCAGCACATTCTAATGTAATGCGAAGGGATTCACCCAGAGAGACCCGCAGGTAACGTACATCTTCCAGAAGCGCCTGTATTTAAAGTGGACGAAATCATCGCCCGGTCAGCTGTCGAGATAAGCAAGAAACATTTAGAGTAGATGTGGAAAAAAAATCAGGGACGAGATTGATAGGACCGGACCAGTTAAGGCATAGGTAGAGGTACAATGTAGATAGAGAAGTTTTGAGGAAGAAAAAAGAAGTTAAGGAGATGTATACAGGAATGCTAGAATGCCAAAAAAAAAACATGCATAGCATACCTTATTGCTCTTATTGCTCTTATTGACGCTGATTAAATGAACCTGCCCAAATGAACCTGATATCTGATTAAATCAAGCAGGCTAGGTGACTGTTTGTCACCTAGGGAATAGGGAATATGCGTGTGTGTGTGTCTGTGCGCGTAAACTGGAACAGACTGCTGGCGCAAGTGTGAAGCCAGACGCGGCCACTCGATACTGCTATCACGAAGCGATGCGCACGTGCGGGGTGCGAGATCAAAAAAGAACGTCTGGTAGAGAGTGTGAGAAGGAGAGCAGACGGGGCCAGCGCGAAAAGAGACATCGTCTGAAGAAGACATGCGTAATCTTCCTTAAATATGGCCAAGGTTTTTTTACCATTACTTAGTTTTGTCCCTGTGTGATTTATCCGCTGTTATTCGAACCCTAAGGTTTAAAGTTGTAGCATCATAGCTCAATTCAAAACCACTACAAGGTCATTTGTGTACAAAGGCGAAATTGTAGAAGCCGTCATCGCCTTCCGTCGTTCCCACGCCCGCTTCGCCCTTTCCTTCTTTCAAGCATAATCAAAATGCTGATTTCGCCTTTTCTTTTTCGTGGCCTTAGACGCTTTATCGCTTCGGCAACGCTCGGCCAGCAGCATGCATTTGCACCGTCATGTGATGAAGCCGCGTGCCCCTACACCAGACATAACGCCCTGTCGCGAGCCAGTCTCGCTGCAGCCGACCTTGTTCGTACATCGCACGATTGAGAGCAGCCCAATAACAGTGCGCAAGTGCCCCGTCACGTAGTATTTTTTTCATGTTTCGCGGGCTTTCTTTGGAACGCGGAGAAAAGGACCACGTGAGATATATCGGGTTGGAAACGATTTGTTGAGGGGTTTCTCAAGATGCTCTACAACATTGCGTATCACACTTCGGGTCTGCAGCCAATACTTAAAAAGTTGATTAATGAAAGATAACTAATGCGTTAGTTTAGGGGAAATAAAAAAAATTGCCTGAGTAACTCAAGGCCAGCGCCACGATTGTGCATTCGATTCAACTCGCGTCCGGAGTGCCTTTCATTTTTCGAACTTTGGCTCAAGTTATGCGGGACAACCTGTATGTATGTATACAGGGTGTTTCAGTGAACTTTCAAAAATCTTCAAAAGTTGCCTGTGGCGGATATCACAATTATAGTTGAAGAGCTGGTCTACTAGAAGCGGCGGACAATACTTGCGCCAAAAATTGAGATGCAGAATGGGCTAATTACTAAAGGTTCTCTAATTAAATCTTTAACTAATTACGTTATGGTCCATATTGCAATTTACAAAGTCTAGCTGAGGAGTTCGCAAGGCGGATCCACTTGTAACGAATTTTCAGGATGAGACCAGTTGCGATATATAAATTCCCGAACTTTGCGGAGAAATGCATTGGCGTTCCAGTTACCTGTGTGCTTCAGTGCACGAAACAACGTTTCGTTAACAAATTAACGAAATATATATATATGTATATATATATATATATATATATATATAATATTAACGAGAAGAAAGGGGCTTAACCGAGGGGGCCCGAATTTATTAGTCATATCATAAGAAGCCAACAAACACTGACACCAAGGACAACATAGGGGAATTTACTTGTGTTTAATAAATGGAATAATGAAACGATACATTAATGGAAATATAAAGTGGATGAAAAAACAACTTGCCGCAGGTGGGAACCGAACCCACAACCTTCGCATTTCGCGTGCGATGCTCTACCAATTGAGCTACTGCGGCACTGTTTCCCCATCCACTTTCCTGGGATTTTTTTGTGTCCTAGTAGAACCCTGGAAGTGTTAGCCAGCGCCGCCACTCACAGACCCTGGCGGCGGACGTGGAACGTCGTTTCTGCCGCAGGCGTCACGAGAACGTGATCTTTTTGGGTGAAGGTAACTAACTGGTCAATAAACCCACATATGCTACCTGAAGGCATCAATGTAGCCGGACTCGAGACCCTCGTTATGTAATAAACGAGGGTCTCGAGTGTCAGTGGGGACGACGCTGGGTCAGTGGGGACGACGCTGCAGTAGCGCGGGTTTTTAGGTGAAGCGGGGAAACGAAGAAGACGTTGTTGTTTTCCCTTGGACGACTGACAAAGTGCATTTCTTGGCGGTGCTGCTCCGCATGCTTGTCGATCCCACGTCGTTACACTGGTGGAGGTGCGCGGTATTCTTCATGCTTGGCACCCCTTCGCGGAGCCGACAACCGAGCCCGGAATCACCATCGCGCATCGAAACACCGGTCCACCGGTTCAGTCATCGCCTGCTAGGCTTAGCGCCCTAGTTCAATCCCCCTGCAATAAACTTCGAGAAATCGTTTGCCTCCGACAAATAACATGGCCACCGCAGCTCCATCGCAAGTAACACTACAGAATCCTACGGTCCCGGAGAGCTTTCATGGTGATGCCTTTGAAGACGTCCAAGATTGGCTCGGTGGACCAGCTCGGTGGACAAACTCTCGAGTGTCTATTTCTATTTGAAGGACAATGCTCGTACGTGGTACGTAAACCGGGAGAGGAGCTTTGCCACGTGGGATGACTTCCGCACACAGCTGCTGCATACCTTTTCAAGCATCTACAGGAGGGAAAACGCGCAGCGTCTCCTTGAAATCCGCGTTCAAAAACCCAATGAGAGTGTTACTATGTTCTCGGAAGACATGGCCCGTCTTTTCCGTGGGGCAGAACCAGACATGCCAGAGAAAAGAAAGCTGCGATATCACTTGCGAGGAGTGAAGGAGCAACTGTTTGCCGGCCTTGTGAGAAATCCACCGACAACAGTGGCACAGTTCGCAAAAGAGGCTACAGCCATTGAACGGGCCAACGATACCGCCAGCATGACATGAGCAACTCGGCGGCGAACACTTCCGTACTGGCTGCGAGTAACGACATGTCTCTGCGTGAAGTTGTCCGAGAGGTGGTGCGAGAAGAGTTTCGGCAGCTCGGCTTTTTTGTTGCGCCTACGGAACCAACGCCAGCATTATCTTTTGTTGCTGATGTGGTCCGGGAGGAAGTCCGGCATGCTTTTTCAGCGCCAGACTGGGAGAACGTTCCGCGGCGCCTCACTTATGCGGAGGCTGTTCGCCGTCCACTCAACGCAGCTTCAACGCCATTGACACCCGTAACTACAACACCCCCTACGCCACAAACAGCGCCCACATCGTCACCCTCGTCGACTCCACCGACCCCGCCGATCATGCCAACACAAACAATGTCGTATTTTCGACATTCGCAAGCCACTCCTTGGCTCCATGGAGAGTTACCGCCGAACTATGAGCGTCGGAAAACCAATTTCTGGCGCACCGTCGACCGTCGACCAGTGTGCTACCATTGTGGTGAAGCTGGACACGTCTATAGAGTTTGCCACAAATCGAACAACTATCGCGCCGCTCAACGTCCAAGCTTTCCTGCCAACTATGCTTAATCTCCGTACGACGGTCGACGCGCTTACAACGACGCTCCTGTGAACAGTCAGCCACAAAATACGACGACGCCCCAACCACGTTCTCCTTCTCCATCTCCGGCGCGCTACAATTCGCCGATTCGTCGCAGTTTTGCCGACGTCACTATAGGGCAGATCCCCTAGTCCTCGATGGGGAAACTAGCCTCAGCGACCTCCGGGGCTGAGATTGCCAATACTCTAACTTCTCCACATCCCCCGTTATCGATGAACGACGACGTGAAGACTACGTTGACGAAAAAGACGCCCAGTACAACGACAAATACGACGAATACGACGAATACGACGGATACAAGTACGAAAGATGTAACTGACATCGGCAGCTCCGAGCTCATCGTTTGCATTGACGGCCACGAAGTAGCCACTCTGGATGACACTGGCTCCTATTTTTCAATCATAAGCTTACAGGTCGCCGACAAACTAAGGAAGGTGAAGACACCATGGCACGGGCCCAATATAAGAACCGCCGGAGGTTAGTTGATGACACCTGTCGGGAAGTGCATGGCCCGACTCTTAATCGCCGGTTCAACCTTCGTCGCCACCCTCATCATCCATACTGAGTGTTGTAAAGAACTAATATTAGGCATGGATTTCCTACGTGAGTACGGCGCCGTGATTACCATCCGTGACAGAAGCGTCACATTTGCCACGAGTTCGGATAATGTCACCCATGAGTATTGTCACCCTTGTTTCTCCCCACCACACGATGGGCAGCCTTGTCTTCTGTTAAGGCAGAAGGACCGATGGTGGATTTGTGGGCATGCTTCCGACCGGTAGTAACTGCAGGCCCCTCATCTGCCGTAGACGCGCGAGACGTCTTTTGATGAAAGAGAAGGGGTAACCCAACGTCATGTCACCTTCCAAGGCAGGCTGAGTGCAGGACCGCTCTTTATCAGCGTATGACACTCTGACATCCGCCGGCAGCCCATGTGCTCATTAGGGAGCCATTCCGTTCATCCTACCGATCAAAAGCCCACGCATCCTGGGACCTTCCTGGCCCGATCACGCTTGGTGCCACTGACACTCAGCAGAGGCTTTCTTGGGGAACTCCTTATTTTGAATTTGCCGAGCGCTATTGTTCTCAAAGTACTCACTACTCCTTGCCCGTTTGCCTCTCAGGGGCACCGAACCCGAAAGGGACGGTGGCAGGGAAAAGTACATGCCAGATTAGGACTTCTTCCCCTGCTGCTGCCGCCCTCCGACTCCTCGGCATCTCTCTTAGCCGTGCGAGCATCCGAGGCCACTCGCACGTTGCCCGTGACGCACCCCTAGGAGGTGGGCAGAGCTCTTGTCCAGAGGCCGCGACTCCACCCAGGCTAGATTACACGGACACGTTACCATCCGCATCATTCAGGCACCTCTGGACCATGAATGGTTGTCAGACTCGCTCAGGGCCGACTTACCAGAACCGACTTCCGCGCTGTGGCCTCCAGTAGGCTGCATTACAAGGCTGCGCCACCGAACCTCGGCCCTGACAGCGTGGTCATCGAACTCTCTCACAAAGACGCGGTCCCATACCAAGGCCTCCAAGTCGTTGGATTACCGGAGCACACCAAGTGCCCCCAGCCATTTCGATATGGTCCTGTATGTTCACCCTATAGGTCCTTTTACCCGCGTGAACATTCGTGGCCACGTTCCGTGTGTGTTAGCCGGTCGTTGAATCCATGCGACTTCATTAGTGTATGCGTTGATCAACACCTTGCCCCCAATCAATGGGTAACAGAAACCCGCCACAGGCTTCCGGCATGGACCAGCCATGGCATAAAACAACGCTACACTACGCAACAGCAACAACAACAACCTCGCTTACGTATCGCCGCGGACGACGTCATACTTTTGCCGCGGAGTTGCTCTCTCGTACAGGTGCGCTGTGACAGTCTGCAGAATGGGACTGGAGTAGCTGAACACATCAGTGCGCTAGCACTGAATTGCGGTGTCTCCATTGCCAGAGCACCTATCAATGTAATCGACGGAAGTGCCGAACTCTTGCGGACGAATTTTAGTAAGGAGCGCCGACACATCGTTAGAGGCACTGCTGTCGCCTATTTCGACGAAGTGACACAAGTACAAGACTTCCACTTAGCGCAGGAGTCGGCCTCTACAATCCACACAGCTGCGCCTATTGTAGACGTTAATCCGACGTTAACGGCCGTTGAGCGGAACCGTCTTCTCGAGCTCATCACTTAGTACCAGGGCTGTTTCTCCTCTGCGTCAAGAGTTGGTCAAACGCCACTTACCAAACACCGCATCATTATTGATGTCTACGC
The DNA here is from genome assembly GCF_038994185.2 of Dermacentor albipictus. NCBI lineage: Eukaryota > Metazoa > Arthropoda > Arachnida > Ixodida > Ixodidae > Dermacentor > Dermacentor albipictus. The sequence goes on from NC_091821.1 coordinate 50,690,659, forward strand.
CAGACCCATCCGACAAAGCCCTTATCGTGTGGCCCCAAAGGAACGCGAAGCAATAGAAAAACAAGTGAAGACGATGCTGGAAGATGGCGTTATTCGACCATCTAATAGTCCTTGGGCATCACCTGTAGTTTTAGTGAAGAAGAAGGACGGTAGCCTGCGCTTCTGCGTCGTCTATCGGAAGCTCAATCAGGTCACAAAGAAGGACGTTTATCCATTGCCACGTATTGATGATTCATTCGATAGGTTCCTCAATGGACTTGAAAAACGGTTATTGGCAGATAGAAGTGGATGAGAGAGACCGTAAGAAAACAGCCTTTGTGACGTCTGACAGACGTAATGAATTTCAGGTACTTCCCTTCGGTTTGTTTTCGGCGCCAGCAATATTTCAGTGTCTAATGGACACTGTGCTCTCTGGACTCACATGGCAAACATCTCTGGTGTACTTGGATGACGTGATTGTCTTTTCCGCAACGTTCGACGAACACTTACGAAGGCTGAAAACTGTTTCTGAAGCGATACGCTCTGCCGGTCTCACTTTGAAGCCTGAGAAGTGCCATTTTGGTTTTCGCGAGCTCCAGTTCCTCGGTCACGTCGTCAGTAGCCAAGGAGTCCGACCTGATCCGGTTAACATTGCCGCCGTCGCCAATTTCCCGATTCCATCAGACAAAAAAGCCGTGCGACGTTTTCTGGGAGTCTGTGCATATTATCGACGATTTATTGCGAATTTCTCGCGCATCGCATGGCCGTTAACACAGCTCACCCGAGAAGATATACCTTTTACTTGGGGCGAAGACCAGCAGCGGGCATTCCACGAGCTCCGGCAACGCATGAAATCACCTCCCGTATTAGAACACTTCGATGAGGAAGCCCCGACGATATTGCATACAGACGCTAGTAATGCCGGTCTAGGGGCGGTGCTAGTACAATGGCAGGGCGACAGCGAGAAAGTGAATGCTTACGCCAGTAGGACACTATCCCGAGCCGAAGCTAACTACTCCACCACTGAACAAGATGCCTCGCAATGGTATGAGCAGTTCTGAAATTTCGTCCGTATTTGCATGGTCGGTCTTTCATCGTCGTTAGCGATCACCATTCCCTCTGCTGGCTCATTAATTTGAAAGATCCTTCCGGCCGGCTCGCACGCTGGAGTCTTCGACTCCAAGAGTTCGACTTTGTTGTTACATACAAGTCGGAAAAACGGCACGCAGACGCCGACTGCCTTTCTCGGTCTCCTGTTGAGCCGGCAGCGCAAGACGATGGCGACACGGTCTTTTTGGGACTCGTGGATACTGCCGATCTTTCACGCCAGCAACGGGACGGCCCTGAATTGCTGCCGCTTATTGATTACCTCGAAGGATTAACCAATAGCGGGCCGAGGCTCTTTGCAAGAGGGCTGGCATCGTACTGCTTGCGTCGCAACGTCCTCTACAAGAAGAACTTCCCAAGGAAAAACGTCTTCGTTTCCCCGCTTCACCTCCTAAACACCCGCGCTACTTCAGCGTCGTCCCCACTGGCGCATACCCGCTGCAATATATATATATATATATATATATATATATATATATATATATATATATATATATATATATATATATATATATATATATATATATATATATATTAGAAACAGAAAACACAGGCTACATACGGGTGATGAAATTCGTGGTATGCCAAGTGTTTGTGTAACAACGGTCCCGGATAATTCAAGACTGATTGTTGGTAACCAAGTATTGTCTTATTCAGTTTCGAATTTAATGACTTTAGTGGACATGTTGTAATTGCAGAATATAAGTCAGTTAGTACTCAAAGCAAAGCCTTTTTGTAGAAGCTATATGGATTGCCTCAATTTGGAGAAATAAGTACTCAGGATCTCTGAGAAAATGGCATGGCTGCACCAGCCAATATATATCAACACTCTGGAAAAATGCAGAGTGGGAAAGTGGTAAAATATAGAGCAACAATGCCTTCAATTTGTTATGTGAGCACGTTTGTTAAAATATACTGCGCTTTAGTTGGGTCATCCCGTGTACATAGAAACTCAGGCACACGGCCGGCAGAGGTCTTCGTGGAGTTAAGTTTTCGAACACCCGCAAATATTTTTCTTTCGCGCTTTTCTAAACAGCAGAGACGACAGGGCAAAGGCGAGCGATGGATGACGCGGGCGTTCAACAGTGCCTGCGTCGTCCACCTCACGTTGTCCGGTCTTTTGCGCTGTTTGTAGTTAAATATGGCGAATTCGATTAACCCGAAATTCACACACACTTGACCCCTTATCTATGCATACCCGAACTGCCGTCGTTCACAACAGCACTCGGAAAGCAAGGAGGAAAAAGAGCTTAAGTCATTTTTAATTTGTGGTCATTGAAGACTGTCGATGTTTACAGACGAGACTTCTCGTGTTTGTTCTCGACGATCTCCGGCAAGGGCGGCTTCTTCGAAGCCTCCGTGTTGTTGAGCTCTTTGATAATTCGCTTGTCGACAGAGCGAAAAAGCATTCTGTCCAGTGTGTCGATGGGGGACTCGCAGGTGATGTTCAGGAGCACCGCGAGCGTCATGCTCAGCACGGTGATGCCAATAAATTCCAGCGTCTGCGAGAAGACAGAGAGAGAGAAAGACAAGAGCACCTTACCACGTATCCCTTTTGGTAATCAGTGCCAATACGAAAGTTTAATTATTAGTAAAACCATAGTCCTTTAATATGTGTTACTACAAAGTCCAGAACTTCATTTTTGTGTTCACTCCGAAAGTTGCCAAGAGTAAGTACACGGACAGCAGTAAGCTTTGTCGAACCTAGCCTACTACTGCACTGTAGACACTAAAGCAACAGCTTGCTTGCACAGGGTAGCCGATACGACCGCTTTCAGCACTGCGCGGCTGACATGCCCATGGGTGATCGCCTACTTCTAGTAGGATGCTCGTGCTTTCTTAAATATGTTTTGAGCCCCACATAATAGTGCCGGTTATTCATTTCTGCTTCTCACTGGTGCAAGTGGTGCTCCGCTGATACGCTATCACTAGGATACTATGATGGTGAGCCGTAGGGGGAAAAAAACAAATAGGATGCAGTGAAAGGCATCCTTCCACCATGCCGGCCAAGCTTCCGACTGGTGGTGTAGTTTCCCCTGTTCCTAAGGTATAGTTTAGTTTACCCTGCGCCTAATAATAGCTTCAGCCGAGTAATATTCGCAAAAATATTGAACCACAATTTTAGCGCGCTTCGGCAACCTTTATTGCTTAGTTGTCATTCTTCAAGCCGAGTCGCCAAATCGCCAACACAACACTCCAAATAGGCATCAAGTTTGCCATCCAATTACACAAAATTATTAATGGATGTGTTAATGCTCGCACAATGTCTTTGTTTATTATTATTTTTTTGCAATGGTAAGGATGCGGGTTTGTAGCAATTGTGCTGCAGCTGGCTTATAAAAAATTAACCAAATTGAAATTTCGTTGCAGTTGGCCTTAAGGGGCAGACAGAATATCCGACGGGGACAAAAAGAGGTTTCTTTTTCTTTCCTTTGTTTTTTTTTGGCGACCGTTTTTATTAAGTAAACGTTATAGTAGCTGCGACAGACGACCCGAAAACTCTATGAAATCAACTTTAATGGCTATCGTTGTCTAACTTTCGTATCAGTCATTTCGATGCGCACCAAGTGGTAAGAATTAATGCATAAAACTACGGCTCGCTGTTGTATTCAGTAACATCTTAAACAGCCTTAAGGATTAGGTTGCTAGCCATGGGAAAACCCAGCACCGTTAATAATGCAAACATTTCTTACTTTGCACAAGGGCATCCAATTGCCTCTACTGGCATTTGAGTAGCAGTGGTTTTATTTGGGTTCTGGTGTGAATTGTACGAGCTAATAGAGTGCAAGAAGCTGAGCTGTCACCATGGCGTTTCTTTTTCCGCACCAACGATGCAATAAAGGACAACCTGCGAGTTATATGGCGTTCCAGAGTTTGCAGCTACGTTTATCTTGTAGCAGAATGTCTGGTTATGAAGCTTCGTACCGTATGTTCTGATTGCACCCGTCACAATCGCTAATATAGACAACACTTGGCACCTGGCGTTAGTGGAGGCACAAACTCATAATAAAATAGGAACCCGAGAGAGTGAAATATCACACGAAACATATTGTTTGCATGTCAATAAAATACAAAAGAAACTATACTCGCTATCAGCCTTAGCCGGATGCATATTTGAGCGCAGCTATGGTCCAACCCACGACACAGCACCGGATAAAACTTGCCTGGAAAAATTCCTCGGCTTGAAGGGGTGTCTTGATGATTCCGATGCGGACTAACAGCAAAGGAAAATGAATTAAATACGTGCCATACACGAGTCGTCCAAGCACTTGGAAGATTCTTGAGGACAGGAGGGCATTTAATGACCCTAGAGAAACAGAATGTAGTAGAATCAGTGGCGAAGCGTACGTAAATAGTGGGGAGCCCATATTAACCAAAGCAGTTCGTGCGCTTAATAATAATAATAATAATAATAATAATAATAATAATAATAATAATAATAATAATAATAATAATAATAATAATAATAATAATAATAATAATAATAATAATAATAATAATAATAATTTATATCCACTGCTGGAAGATGGCCTTCCCCAGAGTTTCCAATTATCCACGTCTTGCGCTAACTGACACCATCCTTGACTGCGCTTTCCTTCTCTTGGCATCCATTCTGTAACTCTAATAGACCATCGGTTGTCTTCTATACGCATTACGTGGCTGTTCTACTCCATTCCCGCCTTTTAATCTCAACTAGAATATCGGCTACCCCCGTTTGCTCTCTAATGCTAAATGCGCTAAATGTCCGCTCGTAAGAACAGTCCCTCGCTAATCGCCGTACAAAACGTATTAGTGAGAGCCAACGCTGAACGACGAGGTTTAGAAATAGCTGACGCACATCTGGGGAACACAAGAGTTAGGGAACGCTGTCGATTGGGCGTGTAAAACAATGCAATACGAGTACAAAATAACTTAAGCAAAGTTTTAATTTTTGGTTACGTATGTCACTTGTTTGCGCTATTTCTAAATGTCCTATACCATCGTTCATTATGAATGGTAGAAACAAACAGCGCAACTTTTACGTATAGCCGGCGAAGAAGGCACAAACAACTACTTCATCTCAGCTCTTGTTTGTGTCTTCTTTGCCTGCAGTCTGCGTAAAAGTTGCACTGTTTAATAAGGCGAAAACCTTGTGTTATCCTTCAGTCGACCTTCAAAGTCCGTGAGCGAAAAGGCGCTGGCGGCACGAGAGGTACAATCATCATCATCATCATCATCATCATCATCAGCAGCAGCAGCAGCAGCAGCAGCAGCAGCAATGGCTCATACCACCCGTAAGTAAGCAAGATAGATGATAAAGATGGATGATAAAGCGAATTAAGAAGGATGATAAAGCGAATTAAGTGGATGGCTATGAGAATTAGGATGGATGACTAGTCGAATTACGTGAGTGACTCTGGTGATTTAAAGGCAATATAAGATTGATGACTAGGTGATTTAAAAAGATGACTAAGTGAATTAGGCTAATCCAATTAAGATAATGACTGACTGAATTAGACTAACGGAATTAAGATGATGACTAAGCGAATTAAGAGCATGACTCAGCGAATTAAGATGACGACTCCGGTGAGTTAAAGGCGATATAAATAAGATTGAGGACTAGGCAATTTAAGAGGGCGACTAGGTGAATTAGAATAATCGAATAAGAGGATGAGTAAGGTAATTAAGCGAATGACTCAGCAGCAAAAGAGGAATGACTAAGCGAAGTAGACAACTACCCCTGTCACACGGGAAAACTTGAGTGCACTTTGAGTGAGCGCACTTCGACGCTAGTGTCATACGCAGGCTGCCACACGGGAACTCTCAACTGATGAGTGCACTCGTCAACGAGTGTGTCCGGCGAATACACTTCGCAGCGGTGAAGTATGTAGCCTTTTTAGCAATGAGTAAAAAAAAAAAATATGTAAAGTAATATTGAAAGAAGAGTCACGACTAATATTAATATAGTCTTTTTTTTAATTGGTCATGTTACAAGGTAATAAAATGTGCCACAATGCAAGAAACAAAAAAAAACAGTAAGAAGACTACTCCCGCTCGCGGGTTGTTTATGGCCTCACCGGGTAATGGCCGCGCAGTTTGGCGGAACTCGTCATGTCGACTGGTACTGGTCAAGTCGCTGTCGCTGCTGTCGCTTGTTTGTAAATACTGGTTCTAATAATAACAAACTGTTTTTCAGCAGGCATTCTTTTAAGTTAACAAATATGTGATTTGCCTTCTGACTCCCGGTTGCCATCGCCACCAGTTTGAAAGAACACTTTTCTTTCTCGTGTAGCAGTGCGCCGCCAAAATGACACTCAGCACGCTGAAGTGCACTTGCTCAAAGTGCACTTTAGTTTGCGTGGGTTACAAGGGTACAAGCGAACTTAGAATATGAGTAAGTGAATTAAGAGGGATGACTAAGCGAAGTAGACTAAGCGAACCAAGGAGGATAAGTACGTCAAGTGTCCGTCTTCAATACATCGGCACTCGGGCTTTCGCCTCCTCAAGTCGTCTTAGGGGTAACATAAGAGGCCGAGTGAATTTTTGTTTTTATCGTGTATATGTACCAACTCGCCCAAATATCCGCTCTCATGTCACTAATCATGAAAGCTACCGTCGGTGCGTTTGCTGCAATGGGCTCAGCGGAGGGCAGCGTCATAATGCACGATTTTTTGTTATTGCGAACTGTTACGTTGCGAGCCTCGTTACTAACGAAAAGCTTGGCCAGTTACGAAGCTACCCTCCACTGAGCCCATTGCAGCAAACGCACCGACGGTGGCTTTCGTAATTGGCGACCTCATAGAGCTCATCTTGACGGCACAGGAAAGACGGGACATCATGAAGGGCTGAGAGGCACGAAAATTTAAAGGTAGGTGCGGTAGGGCTGCTTTGGGGTGCAGTCGTCACTGCCGTCATTTAGAGAAAAGTTAAAGAGACGGCGCAATACGCTAATGTCTCATCTTTGCAAATCTGGTCATTGGCAGCTGTCACCGGTGTCGGTTATAGTCGAAGAATTACGTTCTTTCGACTGTACTGCGTTATTTTTATTTACCGCTAACGACCGGACGATCCGGATGATAACAGGTGCAGCGCGGTGGACCAGTGACGAAGCAAGAAAAACCAGGCAAAGAATTGGAATGGAATCGTTACATTATCGCGTCCCTGTAATCGTGAAAATGCGAGGGAAAAAATGGATATCTTTGTTTACGGCAATAACGAGAGGGGGACAAGAGAAGTAGTTGCTGAATGGTGACGTGAAGCACGCCCCCCCCCCCTTCAAAGAAAAAACGCCCCGACTGTTAAAACAACTGGTAGCGTGCTTTCTTGTGATTTGATTTCTCTTTGTTTCTTTCTTTCTCTCTGCACCTTCAAGTTCTACCTCCGCACATAACAATTACTTTCTGACAACCTCTACTGTGTGAATTCCTTTGTTCATCCACTTTTAAGACGCAAAATAAGTCTCCTTTGGTCGCTGCTAAGCATTCCGTTGCAAAATGCAGGAATTTAGTCATTATTCATTTCGAATTATTTCATTTTAGAATCGTGAAATGTACACTGAAGGAATAATGGGCCGAAGAGGACCGTTCGTGTACGATAATTGCTTGCAAGAATGAACGTCGGCCAGTCGCGTAATATACCGTGTGCCCCGCTAACGTTAGCCGAGGTATTCAAAGAAAAAAATATTATAAAATGCCGCTGCAAAATAAGATTATAACACGTGCAGTGTTCTGTCACCAGAGGTCTGTCAACCGAGCACCGTTGGTTTGAATATAGTGTCTTTCCACAACGTTCTCCTAAATCCTTTTTTTTTTCTTTGAACACCTTGGATAACGTTAGCTAAGACACCCTATATACGACGTATACCACATGTCCCAGTTAGCGCGACCCGAGCGGTTTAAAAAAAGTGGCTACGAGACACGCCGATGAGATCAATGGTGTCTTGTTTGCAGTTGCCTTGCGCACACTGTTGAATTTTTCTGTTATCATCATTTAGCTAATTAGTTAGAATTATTCGCGTGGATTCATAATTACTTTCGTCATTGCGTAAGCTCGAATGTCAAAGTGTGCACCGCATTCAAAAACATCATATTAAACAGTCTCCAGCTCGCCACATTTCCCACAGTTACTGTTTCCTCGCCTCAAATTTGTGGCGCGAAATGCCAAAAAGAATACCAAGTAAAGGCGGGCCCGCGCGTTTCTCGCACATGACAACAGCATTCGCAAAAGGGGTTTGAAATAATCAACACTACTAAATGGCTGTCTTGGTGACCACGAAAAAGTGACAAGGTGACGGCGTACCTGTTAAATGCTGCTACGAGCAAGCAACCTTGTCACGCTGTTTGATGGAGCATTGCACATCAGTTTAGGGCAGCGATAAGAAATACGATTGAAGCGAAGAAAAAACCTAAATAAAAAAAGGCTCCGTTCTTATAGTATATTCCCTATTTTCAGGAAATGTTTTATAAGTGTTGATCCGCTCTCCTCGCGATGCCTAGACTCAAGCGCCCGAAGTGTTTCATGAATATGATCCCAGTTGCTTGAGAAATGCGGGTGTACACACCAACCTAAAAAAAAAATACAATAAGGGAAACGCCACTACAAGAGATACGCCCTCCACTGCCTGGAATGCCGTTGCAGTTGATACGAGTGTGGCTCACCGCCCCGTCCGGTGACGCAGGCGTAGTGTAACCACCAGAAAGGTAGAGACCAGACGACACGGTTGAGGCCGGCGTACAATGCAGTGACCATTCTCGTGGGCATGTGGCCTCGATGCCACGGCATGGGCACGTAGATGACGACCGCACTCAGCACGACCGACGCAAACCAGGCACAGCCCTGCATGAGCTGCAAACCGAGCGTACGGAGCATTCTGACTAGGGCCCAAAGCGAAGCACCTGGCGTAGGCCAAGATTTTCACTTCTCCAGACTACCGCACGCACGTACACCGAAAAATAAAGGAGAAGAAGTAGCGGGCAAAGCAACTACTTCCTGCATACGGACGGCTGAACTATTGGTTGCTCAAGCGACGACTGTCGTCAAGTATTAAGAACAGACAATTATAGAAAAAATAATGAGTTTTGCTGGCCAAGATTCATATCAGTTAACAAGGAAAATGAGAATCACGAATAAAATAGTTATTTAGCCAATTTTCCGTACTTTTTAATAATTACTTTAGTGCGCTTACTGTAAATTTGAGCCAAGTTGAAACCGCGCTTACCAGTATTCATTTATCGAAGCCTGTCGTAGCTCAAGCCTATTCGCCAAGCAGGAAGTTTGTAGTGCAACCAGCGCGAGGACTCAGACACACGCTGCACCAGAACTCGTGTTGCGTTTGTCTCCGTCCTCGTTTTTCGCGCTGCTTCCACTACCAGGTGCAATACCAACTAGCTTTTGAAGGAGGAATCCGCAGACTAGCACCACTTTCGAGGGTAGCGATCCCCAAACTTGCGACGAAATGCCATTAGCGTTCCACTCAACCGTTCTTGCGTGAACTCTTTCTTGGGCAATGTGGCACAAAGCTACATAAAACCCCAACTATTCGCTGCTTTTAGGGACGAATAATTTGGAGACAACAGCTGGCCAACGTGTTGGTCAACGACTCACGCTGCACAACAGCTTTCGCGACGGCAACAGTTTTTCCACAGCGTCGGTAACAAAAGCGAACGACAGCGTTGATACGTTCTTTTACATAGTATATCTTTCCGTCACGCTCCTTGCGGTGCGGGCTGCAACGTCTCTGTTTTTTACGCGCCTTTTTATTTTTCTTACTTTTTTACTTTCTTTCTTACTTATTTTTGGCATAGGGGTGAAAGCGCAGGCCCCCTTTTTGGGGCGAGCCTTCAAGAAACAACTGCGGCATTTCGAATCTTAGGTAGATTGCTGACAAGTGTCGATCGAAGTCAGGGAGCAATCGACACCGCTGCCTATAAATAAGGCGGCGAGCTGTGGCCACGATCAATTTGTGGTGAATGCTCGAAGAACTGTCTCACGGATGCCTACTTCTTCATCGAAAAGAGAGGCGCATGTGATAGCCATAATGGACGAGTGCTGCTTCATGTGGGGCACAGACGCGCCCCGCATCATAGTTGTCCAACATGTTACTTGGGGCCGTATAACGTAAAACTATTAAAATATGTTTCTATTCCAATCTCCTGACGTCAAATTTGCGTAACCACCGACGCAAGCACCGGGCGGTCACCCGCAGCGTTGTCTGAACAGACCAATCAAACGCTCTCCTCGTTCATAGGAAGTCACTTTTGTTTGCTTGAAAAACGAATAACATTGCCTACACTGAGCGGCTTGTCGTATCTAATTGGCTGACAAGAAGGGAGGAGAACGCTCAAGTGGAGAGGGATTCACTGGGGCAGAGCCAGTGTACTGAAAATCGATAACCGGATGAAGAGGGTGATGTCGGCGTCTGCGATTGGTCGGCTTTTCCTTACTTAGCTTGTGGTGGCTGGTCGAAAATCACGGCGGTATGCAACGGAAGCTTAAGTATGACGCTAAAACTGACCCTCAGCAAAGAAGAGTTGGCAGAATGAGGTGGTAAACGCGCCGAAAAGGCTCGAAAACGGTACACGGCCACGCAACAAGCTTTATTACACGCAAATAAACCCATGCTCTTCGACAGGTGCGAGTAGCCAGCGTCTCAGCGATCGGCGGCAGCGATCTTTTATTCCTCTCGGAACGGGGCAGCCTGCGGCTATTCCGAAGAAAATTCAGTTTCGTTCGGCATATTAATGCATCTTTATCGCGTACATGTCACTTTGACGCGGTGAGTTTGTGCGGTTTTGTGACGTCGTGAGACAGGCAGGGGAAGTGGGTGCAGCCCGAAAACTTTTTACCAATAGCCGAGGGCTAACGGCGAAAAGGGGTCGAATCAGAAATAACTGTTTTTCTTTTTTCTGTCATATCATGCATAATCAGTGAGTACACATCATATCAAATGAGGAGGTATCGCGGTTTTCGTGACGTCGCGTGACAGACACGTGAAGTGGGCGTGGTCGAAAAAAGTTTTTGACCAATCGTGGAGGGCTGATAGCAGAAATGGAATAGAAAAGTTTGGAATAGTTTTACGTATAGCGCCCTTGGTCTGACAGGGCGTCGCTTACCTGTTGGCAAACAAGCGCAGTCGACGCTTCTTCAAATCACGTTCCCCAACATTTTTGGGGTTGCCCAGTGTGACAGGGCCACCGTCTGTATCGTTCTCCTGCTGATGCAGACGCTGTTCGTCAACATGTTGCTTAGTGCGAATAGGCACTAAATGGGCATGCATTTAGCACTCTCGATCTCCGATTCTGCAATTGCAGCATATACCACTTAAAGTTGCGAATTTTGTGCTGAAGTTCATCTCTCAAATTTTGTTAAAGACCGTATTAGCTCGCAGTAGTTATGAATACCTCTAATACCCCTTACTTATGTGGAACACCTCGAAATAGTTTTAGCTTAATCAGCTCGTATACGTGTGACATGCACATGGTACAGATATATATATATATATATATATATATATATATATATATATATATATATATATATTGTTTCTTGCAAAATCTCGTTTCATTTGCAGCGCTTGGTATTTAAGACGACTGAACTCATGAAAATATAACAGGGCACATAAGGGAAATCTACCCACCTTCGAAATTTTCGCATTCCTGTAACGTACTGTAATGTAGCCGCAGAACATTCCGCTCATGTAACTAGGTACATGGGCAAAGGGCTTAAAGTGGATGTATTCGGCTGTGTCCAGAACCTTGCTGGATAAAGAGACAGAAGAATGCAAGAAACTGTAAAAGTAATATCGCTTTCGGAAAGAAGTTTCCATATTCTAAAGTTGGAAACAATTATAGGAGGAAATGACCACACGAGCTCGTTGTTTGTTATCTAATAACAGCGCTTTGATGGAAAGGTAGGCTACATTACAGCAGGCCATCCCACGCGCACACACGTTAAGAACGCACTAACATACACATTCTCCAAAAAATAATTGTAAGCAAGAGAATAGCTGACTAAACCAGGAAAAGTGACCCATATGCATCCACGTGGGATTCTGTCCGTTAAAAAAACCATAAGGGGTAATACTATCTTAGAGCCTGTGCAGTTTGGAGAATGCAATGAGTCTGTGTAGATACTTGCGTACTACACCAAAAATAAACTAAAAAAGTGTGACCGATGATCCCATTCATTTGTTGCATAAATATGTAAGAAAACGGATAAAAATCTTATCCTGTCATTTGTACATTCATTATATGTTGTCTCAGCATTACAGTGCACATGCTAGCTCTCTCTTTCGCTCTTTTTCTAATTGAAAACGTGGCTTTGGGGCACTGATGGTTTACACCAGGAAAACGAGGAAAAAAAGCAGAGATGTAACAAAAATAATGCTGCAAGCAAGAATCGACTGGTCTCTTGAGATTACAAGGTTTCCAGAGAGCTGCAGGAACTGAAGTTTTATCTGGGCGATTTTTTTCTGCACCATATTCAACTCTTGTTCCGCTGTGACAGCGACGAACCTAAACGTCCACACGTGCGCTGTCCACTTCCCAACGCCGCCTACCTCAGTGAAGTAGACAGTATATGCCTACAAATCAGGGGGCCTCCCCTACTAGCAATAAAATTTTCCGAAGCACTGCTTCATACATTACTATTATCACATGTAACATGTAATTCTTGCAGCAAGGATATTCTATAATCTTTTTTCTGCGTGTGTAGTCGTTATATAGGGGTAGCACGCTGGTCTGATTGACCTTCGTACCCTTCCCCTCCTTGATTTATATCTCTCTAAGCTGCGGCAGTTCTAAAGCAACATTGCGTAAGCTCTTTAGGTACGGTAAGTTAATGTGGGACGCCAGGGATTACAACACGAGTTAGCCCGCCATTAGGGAAATAACTTTCCACATTCAAACAGGGACTTGGGTGTAATGCGTGAATGTGGCTGTGGCACATTCATCTTTTTGGTGACCTAAAGCTTGACGGATTGTGAATATCAATTTCGGTAATTGAAAGGGTATTACAAGAGTCCAGCCATATTGGTCGATTGAAACCTTTCGACATGTTCTAGTGACGTGTAGATGTTTGCGAAGGCGACGTCCTTATCGCAACTATTCCCGGCAGTAAGGACGGACGCCCGCTGGACGCCCGCATGTAGAGAGTATGCGCGCTCTTCTAGTCTCAACAGCTGAGGTAGACAATACCGCGTTATGTTTTCGCCAGCAGGTAGGAGCTGAGGCCGTCTCAGGTAAGGTTTTTTTTTTCCCCGTCTTATTCTGTTAATTTCTTATCTGAGCGGCTGATCTCAGCTATACCGCCGGCGCGGCTGAGGGCGAATCAATGCCGAAAGACAAGAAAGAATCGAAAATGAAAGGAATCGTTGCGTAATACGGACCCTGGATCAGTTCTGCGGTAAAGTGGAATGAAAACGCGTCATGTTAAGCCGAAGGCACTTACCCTATGTCTGAAGTTCCAGGAGTGAGAGAAAATACCAGATCCCATATGTACGTCAGATAGCCCGTCAGGATACACGTTACGATGCTCAGGATGACTCCGAGGACGAAAGTTACGCGTGGTCGGCTGTGCAGGAGAAAATTAGACATTTCAACTTTCAAAGAACGAGTACTGCATAATCACAATGTCCCCCGCCTATGCACAGGGCTATGGTCTTCTCCTCAAGCTTGATTCCGGCTCAGAGCACGTATGAAAGCTATCAATGCAAATATGGAGCAATTATAAAGTGGCTCTAGGTCGTCGTACAGACATGATTAGGCTGCGCGATCTTGCTGAACACTAATACGGCGTAACCATGAGTGTTGAAAGACTCATCATGCGCTAAACATCTGATGCAGCTGGTCACGAATAAATTATCTTCCCAAGTTTTTGACACAATGCGCCTGCATTCTACGCACTTTCTCTCTGTATGGTCAAACGTTGGCATCTGGCCTCCGTTGCCAAGGGGGAAAAGTTGCACTTTAGCCCGAAAGGCGAAGCATTGATCGTGATAGCCAAATATTAGACAACTACACTAAGTAAGGTTCGTAGTTTGATCGCTCGTATAAATTACAGTAAACATAAGCTTACTAGTTTACTTAACAAGCATAGTCTTACCCGCGCACAGGCAAACATGAGATCTCACTCGATGACCGCAAACACTTGCTGTCTGTCACAATGTTGGTGCGATAAAGAGCGTGAGCAGAGTGGAGCGAGCCCTTTTGCTGCCTCTCGCTTCTGCGTGTCACCAAAACATTATATTGCGTGACCTCCAGCACTAGGCGGCCCGCCCGCGGGAAGACAGCACACATGCAACCACCAGCCATCTCTGCTCGCCCGACTTTTGCACCCACCGGAGATTACCTAAAGCATAAGTATCTGGAAGTGTATGCGCTTAGCCGCGTGGACAGCTTGTGTAGCTACGGCTCCTCTAGGAGAGGAGACGCGCACTTAACTGCACCAACTCCGCCACCTAGCGCGAGCTTTATCCCGTGACCTTCAACATTGGGCGCATATCAAACTACCATGGTACGCGGGGTGGTACGCTCACCCTGGCACGCTTTTCCCCGCACCCACAGCACGCAGCAGTTGGGTAGCGATAGGATCTTATCGCACTTGGAACTTGGAACCTCACGGTGACGCCGACGGCGGCGACCACGGGAAAAATTCACCTGGAGTGTTCATGTGAGTGCTATCGCTAGAAGTCGCAGTTTCACCCGAAATAAGAAGCACTGTTTGCGATAGCCAAAGATTAGACAAATACAAAAAGTAAGGTTCGTAGATTTTATCGGCCGTACAAATTGCCGTGAACATTCGCTTACTAATTCAATTAACCAGTCATGGTGTGACGCGCGCACAGGCAAACATGAATAGCTCTTATTCGATGACCGCGAACACTCGCTGTAACAATGCTGGCATGATGAAAAGCGCTGCCTCTGGGAACGAATGCTTCGTGCTACCTTTCGCTTCAACGTGTGCCCCACACTTGAGATTACGCCACCTCCAACACTAGGCGCGCGGGAGGAGCGCACGTAAAGCCACCAACAATCTCGGCTCACCCAGTCTTTGTACCAGTTGCAGATTACCTCCAAGATACGGCACGTGGCCATTGCAGGGTAGAGGAGGAGATGTGCGCTCACCTGTCCTCCCCCACCCCCCTCCCCGGCGCGAGCGCAAGTTTGGTCAGGTGAGCTCCAACACTGGGCACGCGGCAAAGCGACACACATTAAGCCACCATCCTTCTCGACTCATCCTCCCATGCTTTCCCTGGCACCTATAGCAAATCTTATCCCACTTGTTCTTTATGCAGAAAATATCGCCTGGACTGTCCTTACAATTGGTATCGCAATAAAGAAAAGCATATTACTGAAAACGTTACGCTCACGTAAACCTAACAAGTGTGCAGTGTGCAGTAAACTAACAAGGTAGTGCGGTGGTGGCGTATAGGTAGAACACCCGCGTCGCGTGCAAGAGGTCCGTGGTTCGAATCCCCGTGCCGGCAATTTTCCACCGGATTAAAAAAAGAAACCCGCGTGTTGATAAAATTGCACAAAAAGGCCTGGAGTGTGGCCTGATCCCGGTGACCAGAACCAGTAACGCACTACCTCACCAGAGCAGGATTGGCCACCCTGGTGCAGTACTTGGCCACAACCTCCTATATGAACACAACAATCAAACCCCGGCCCTCAGTCCCCAGCAGCTGCGCAGCAACTGACCACGGCGGCGGTCAGACCTGCGACGCAGCCGAGGGTGCTAAGAATCACTGCCTCCGGACAGGCCGCCATTGGAATATGAACCTGGCAACGTTTAACGCTAGAACGTTATCTAGTGAGGCGAGTCTAGCAGTGCTATTGGAGGAATTAGAGGGCAGTAAATGGGATATAATAGGGCTCATTGAAGTTAGGAGGCCAAAAGAAGCATATACAGTGCTAAAAAGCGGGCACGTCCTGTGCTACCGGGGCTTAGCGGAGAAAAGAGAACTAGGAGTCGGATTCCTGATTAATAAGAATATAGCTGGTAACATACAGGAACTCTATAGCATTAACGAGAGGGTGGCAGGTCTTGCTGTGAAACTTAATAAGAGGTACAAAATGAAGATTGTACAGGTCTATGCCCCTACATCCAGTCATGATGACCAGGAAGTCGAAAGCTTCTATGAAGACGTGGAATCGGCGATGGGTAGAGTGAAAACAGAATACACCATACTAATGCCCGACTTTAATGCCAAGGTAGGCAAGAAGCAGGCTGGAGACAAGGCAGTGGGGGAATATGGCATAGGCACTAGAAATAGCAGGGGAGAGTTATTAGTAGAGTTTGCAGAACAGAATAATATGAGAATAATGAATACCTTCTTCCGCAAGCGGGATAGCCGAAAGTGGACGTGGAGGAGCCCGAAGGGCGAGACTAGAAATGAAATAGACTTCATACTCTGCGCTAACCCTGGCATCATACAAGATGTGGACGTGCTCGGCAAGGTGCGCTGCAGAGACCACAGGATGGTAAGAACTCGAATTAGCCTAGACCTGAGGAGGGAACGGAAGAAACTGGTACATAAGAAGCCGATCAATGAGTTAGCGGTAAGAGGGAAAAGAGAGGAATTCCAGATCAAGCTACAGAACAGGTATTCGGCTTTAACTCAGGAAGAGGACCTTACACTCTAAAACAGTTTACACCCTTTGGCTTGCCCCTTCTTCCACACAAAAATAATCGTCATCTGCCTTGATGCGTTTCCTTTCTTTATCGCTGCAAGCCCGGAACTTTCCAGTGACGAACGGCACGCGCGTTATCAGAAGAGGCACTCCAAAGGGTGTAAACCGTTCTATGCTGATAACGCGCGTGCCGTTCGTTACTGGAAAGTTCCGGGCTCACAGCGATAAAGAAAGGAAACGCATCAAGGCAGATGACGATTATTTTTGTGTGGCAGAAGGGGCAAGCCAAAGGGTGTAAACTGTTCTTAGAGTGTAGTGTTGAAGCAATGAACGACAATCTTGTGGGCATCATTAAGGAGTGTGCAATGGAAGTCGGTGGTAACTCCGTTAGGCAGGATACCAGTAAAATATCGCAGGAGACGAAAGATCTCATCAAGAAACGCGAATGTATGAAAGCCTCTAACCCTACAGCTAGAATAGAACTGGCAGAACTTTCGAAGTTAATCAACAAGCGTAAGACAGTTGACATAAGGAAGTATAACATGGATAGAATTGAACATGCTCT
Organism: Dermacentor albipictus; assembly: GCF_038994185.2. Taxonomy (NCBI): domain Eukaryota; kingdom Metazoa; phylum Arthropoda; class Arachnida; order Ixodida; family Ixodidae; genus Dermacentor; species Dermacentor albipictus. The sequence continues at coordinate 50,707,921 of NC_091821.1, forward strand.
CAGGAACGGAGGAAGCCTAAAAACATTGAAGAAGAAACTAGGAACTGGTAAGAATCAGATGTATGCGTTAAGAGACAAAGCCGGCAATATCATTACTAATATGGATGAGATAGTTCAAGTGGCTGAGGAGTTCTATAGAGATTTATACAGTACCAGTGGCACCTACGTCGATAATGGAAGAGAAAATAGTCTAGAGGAATTCGAAATCCCAAAGGTAACGCCGGAAGAAGTAAAGAAAGCCTTGGGAGATATGCAAAGGGGGAAGGCAGCTGGGGAGGATCAGGTAACAGCAGATTTGTTGAAAGATGGTGGGCAGATTGTTCTAGAGAAACTGGCCACCCTGTATACGCAATGCCTCATGACCTCGAACGTACCAGAATCTTGGAAGAACGCTAACATAATCCTAATCCATAAGAAAGGGGACGCCAAAGGCTTGAAAAATTATAGACCGATCAGCGTACTGTCCGTTGCCTACAAACTATTTACTAAGGTAATCGCAAATAGAATCAGGAACACCTTAGACTTCTGTCAAGCAAAGGACCAGGCAGGATTCCGTAAAGGCTACTCAACAATAGATCGTATTCACGCTGTCAATCAGGTGATAGAGAAATGTGCGGAATATAACCGACCCTTATATATAGCTTTCACTGATTACGAGAAAGCGTTTGATTGTGTTGAAACCTCAGCAGTCATGGAGGCATTACGGAATCAGGGTGTAGACGAGCCGTATGTAAAAATACTGAATGATATCTATAGCGGCTCCACAGCCACCGTAGTCCTCCATAAAGAAAGCAACAAAATCCCAATAAAGAAAGGCGTCAGACAGCGAGATACGATCTCTCCAATGCTATTCACAGCGTGTTTACAGGAGGTATTCAGAGACCTGGATTGGGAAGAATTGGGGATAAAAGTTGATGGAGAATACGTTAGCAATTTGCGATTCGCTGATGATATTGCCTTGCTTAGTAACTCAGGAGACCAACTGCAATGCATGCTCACTGACCTGGAGAGGCAAAGCAGAAGGGTGGGTCTGAAAATTAATCTGCAGAAAACTAAAGTAATGTTTAACAGTCTCGGAAGAGAACAGCAGTTTACGATAGGTAGCGAGGCACTGGAAGTGGTAAGGGAATACATCTACTTAGGGCATGTAGTGACGGCGGATCCGGAGCATGAGACGGAAATAATCAGAAGAATAAGAATGGGCTGGGGTGCGTTTGGCAGGCATTCTCAGATCATGAACAGCAGGTTGCCATTATCCCTCAAGAGAAAAGTGTATAATAGCTGTGTCTTACCAGTACTCACGTACGGGGCAGAAACCTGGAGGCTTACGAAAAGGGTTCTACTCAAATTGAGGACGACGCAAGGAGCTATGGAAAGAAGAATGATAGGTGTAACGTTAAGGGATAAGAAAAGAGCAGATTGTGTGAGGGAACAAACGCGAGTTAATGACAACTTAGTTGAAATCAACAAAAAGAAATGGGCATGGGCAGGACATGTAATGAGGAGGGAGGATAACCGATGGTCATTAAGGGTTACGGACTGGATCCCAAGGGAAGGGAAGCGTAGCAGGGGGCGGCAGAAAGTTATGTGGGCGGATGAGATCAGGAAGTTTGCAGGGACGGCATGGCCACAATTAGTACATGACCGGGGTTGTTGGAGAAGTATGGGAGAGGCCTTTGCCCTGCAGTGGGCGTAAACAGGCTGATGATGATGATGATGATGATGATGATGATGATGAAACCTAACAAATAGAGTCGGCTTGTGAGGTCCTAATCAAGTTGTCGGGCTCATCTAAGCGATAGTGGATCAGGTGGAACTGGGCGCATCTTGGCTGGTTGGCCCAGTCCACCTGCATGGAGTGGGTTGATTGTTTTGATTGGCTTGACAAAGTGCATGTAGACGAGGTTCATTTTGGGCGGGTCAGAGCGAGTCGACCGGATCGCGTCGAGCCAATGACTGACAATCAACCCTCGTTTGCAGCTGCCGCGACTGCACTTTCTGCCAGAAAATGCGATTTTTTTTGTTGCATAGTATATGTGCGTAATCAAGTGCACGAAAATTTAACCTTGAGTGGCGAGTCAACTCATGCAAAGCATCCAGTACGAGAGCAGAGGCTTTAAAAAAAAGCATCAGCAATTGTCGTCCGCTATTGCGTTTGTTACACCGTCCTATTTCCTGACATCCATTTTACGTGTGCGTTAAAAATGGCATGCGCTCGATAATGTAACATTCCAACTTCTTGAGCTATTCAAATCATAATTTCACTGTACTACCCTCCATTATGAAGCGGCGCACACTAGTCACGTTGGCTTTAGTCAACGCATATCGTGTACAACTAGACCGTGGATCAGCTATTGCAGATTGGTGCCGCATTTTGATTGCTGTGAGTCACCCCATGAATGTCGCGCAATATGGACGGGCTCCTGCAATGTGGCCATTAGGAGAAAGCGCCTTACATCCCGACGAAACTTGACGGGGGATATGGAAGAAAAATGATCTCTTGATGCAATCAATTCTAACACTCCACCATGACTTCTCGTCATGTAGGAGACGCATTTTCATAGAATAATTGTAAAAATACGCCCTGGTATTTCTGGTACTTGTCCTTCGATACCTTGCAAGATAAACTTGTGTGTTATGTAAAAAAAAAATTCAGAGAGAGAGAAAGAGAAAAGAGGTTTGCGTAATGTTAGAGACAGAGAGAAGTCATAAGGGAAAGACAGGGGCGTTAACAATGCTCAGCTCGGTTGGCTACCCTGCACTGGGGAAGGGGTAAAGGGGACTGAGCAGCTTAAGACATACTAACCAGAGAGCCTGCCTACAACGGTTTCTTATTATAATGTTGACGTACGCAGCAATGCCGGAAGAGTTATGAGGAAACCACAGCACTTATGGTGACCTCTTGTGATGCTGCAATGAGCCATCATGCGTTAAACGTTCTCTTTTTTTCTGCCCCTTCGCTTCAAAGAGCAAAATACGCTCAGAATAACCACGTCGCTGTCAATTTCTCCAACATAAATCAGTTTCTCCAACATAAATGTGGTATAGAGTTAGTAATACCAATAAGACTTGCGTGCTCTTTCAATAATCCCATAATGGCAAGACGTCGCATTCAACGCTGCTGTTCACGTTAATGTTTTCCGTTTTCTATCCGGTATACGCCCCCTGCCACACGAATACCTGTGTTAGAAAGCGAAAGTATCTGCCTGAGCGCGAGTTCCCCTTAAACACCTAGCAGGGAAAGAGCAAGCGAGGTTAAGGACTTAGGAATAATGAGGAGACCATGACAGGGAAGAATGAGAAGGTGCAGACGAGACCAACGCTCTATAGCGTCGCGGATTGCCCTCCGCTCCAATTTCTGTACAAGTTCACGCTGCATTCATTTCTTTTGCGGGCCTAAAAGAAATCTTGAACCATGTTCCCATATATGTAATGTTTCACACTTGTTAATCTACACTCTCTATTTTTAGAAATGTCCTAACGCAAAAGAGTTTCACAGTTCAGTTTCACGCAATTGACTTTCAGAGAAAATATGGAAAGCTTGGGTCTAATGTTCCTCAACGTTTAGAAAAGGAAAAGCAAATAAAGCTTGCATTGGCTAGTATTTCAGTACTTCGCCTAAATACAGGGGATGTCATCATAGGCGGTGGGAATACTCGGTGGGAATACTAAAGCTCCATTTAAGGCTAATAAATAATAAGGCGGTTCGAATGACAGTCGCATAGACTTAGCATGCGAAATGTCTCACAACAATGTAAAGCGTAAGTGGCCTGCTTCTTTCGCGACGAAAAGAAAGCGCGCACAGTCAGTGGACGATCACTTTTAAATATCACCTGCAGTGCAATATATTTAAATTGGACTTGACATTTCACATGACGGGGGCGCGAAACGCGAAAAAGCCCGTGTACTTGGTTTTAGGTGCACGTTAAAGAATCCCAGGTGGTCCACATTTCCAGAGTCCCCCGCTACGGCGTACCTCATAATCAGATCGGGGTTTTGGTATGTAAAACCCCATAATTAAGTTGTTTTTTACCGTTCACATAAGCAGCCATAAACGTATTTTCGTTCTTAATTGGTAAAAAAACGAAGAAAACGGCACAGGGCATGGCACCATAATATTTCTTTGCGCTCTCAATTTTTTCTCCACAGAGCTGTCATGAACTCACTGCGGACCTTTCTAGGTTTAATAAAAGAGCGCCTCTCTATCTTTCCCTCTGAAATATTGAAAGTTAGCAGTCGCCTTACCGGAAAATAAACAGAAACGGTGCTACTTACTAAATCATGATAATGGTCAAAGGTAAGGCCACGACTGCGATGACCTGCATGTCTACTGATATGTACCATAGATGAATCAGACACTGAAAATAACAAAGAAATACGTATTGTTGCAATGGTGTAGTGTAGTAAAAAACTTGTTTTAAACGATGTACACAGTGCACGCAAATAGTAACAGTCAGGTGCAGGTGACTGCAGCTTGTCTTTGTGTGGCCTCCCAAATCCGCCATTGAACCGTGGTCATGGATGGGGCTAACTGTGTAAAAGAAGCTCGAAAGCTGTTATTTCAAGGACATAATTTGTTTAGTGGTAGGAGCTTTCTCCGTGCGTTAGAGGAGAGCGTGTGGATTAAACATGGGTTTCTTTCAAAATTAATGGACATCTTGCAATTACTGCATGTCGCTTGCTCCTTAGGAGCATTCTGTTTACTCATTGTTTACGTCAGTTTACCGAGGTTTTTGAAGGCCTCTGAACTGGCGCGGCCTGAGTTTGTCGTGATGGCTGCTGTTGACCTGTTTTGTCAGCAGAGCATTTGAGGGCTTGTGCATTTTTTTAGTTATGATCGTGAAGTTTGCTTTTAGCTCGCAAAAAAGTACGAAAGTAGATAAAATACATAGACAAGTTATTCAGGAACCGAACAGCTGGAGAAAGTACCTCTAAATTAAATGGCTTAGTGGATGCGGATGTTTTACTGAACTCTTTGTAGGCATGGGATGGTTTGTGTTGTAATTTAAACGTTAAAGACGCCAGGTGGCGGCACTAAGGCTGCAATTACGGTAACAGTTGACGCAAAGGAGTAAACACATTATTTTTACAGTAGGGTAATTTGGTGAGGCTAAAAAGTTCAGTCAACTACGTAAGTTGATGTCCTGGCTGAGGCGCATCTTGAAAGGTCTCTCAATGTAAGTCCAGGTAAACTTACTGTCTCTTCTATTCTCTTGAAGTTGTTGACTAGTAGTGGAAGAGCCCACCAGCTTTTATCGCAGACTTTTATTTGGTCCATAAGCATTCCGTCATCTGCTGGTCCTTCCAGCATCAGAGGAATTAGTGCGGATGCCAACAAAACAGCCAAGGCGGGAAATATGAGCCTGTGAGGAATGAAATATCAGTGCCTAACGCCCAGCTAATTACAGCTCAGAGTCAATGTTTTTCCGCGCACTCATTTCTGGCTGCATGAATGGCCTTTAGCTCCAGGGATGAAAAACACGAGTTCATGGTCTTAAGTAGACATATTTGCTTTCGATTGAGGCCAGCTTTGTGGTGCCCAGGTATTTGTTATATGCGCACAACATTAACCTAGCTGGTAATCCACGTCAACTAGGCACCCTTGTAGGTTATTTTTCTTTATCTTAATATGCCTGTGGTATTTATTTCCTTCAGTATATAGCCATGTGCTTCCATTTTCTTCGTTGAAGTTTCGGGCAATGGAGTAGCTTGTGCCCATTATAGATCGGCTCGTAACAATCATGTATAACGACACAGATGTCATCTAAGCCCTGCCAATTGTTTTTAAAATCTTGCGCACCTAGCGCGAATGATATTTCAGGGCGCTGCTTATAGTCCCTGATACAATTACACTGGCGAAGCGATCTGCAAACCCTCTTTCGCCTTGATCACACTTCTTTCACTCTTTCCTTACTTGTGCTCTGGATCTGGCACAGCACATCAGCGCTCACGACACTCGGCCAGGTCTTACCCAGCCATGTACAGCATAATTAAATTTCTGGCTCACCGGTGACATTAATCAGCGTGCTTTACTCTTCAGCTCACAGGAAACTGTGCGTGTTGGCTTTGATGCTCAGTGTGATGCTTATGCGCATCAATGACGCTAAAGAAGGGATTAAGGTTAGGAAATAACTTAGTGCAGTAGAGGGTGAACAGGGGTGTTGCAGCACTCCTTTTAGCTATTCGACAAACTCTGATGAGGATTCTGTTTGGTACATCCTACGGGAGGCACATGACAGAGCGGACGCAAGGACAGAGACGTAAGTTCACCTACCTCACGTATCTGCGGAAGGTTGCCATCGCATAGACCATCAAGGGATTTTGCCGGGTTGCTATTGACCGTTTGTCTTGCATCACAAACGTGAGCAGAAACCCGCTGTTCAGCGTTGTGAGGGTAGGAGAAAGTGTTCAGGTAACAGCAGGGCTTCACTGCAGACATCGGTCGAACGACTACTACTTCTTACTTACCTCATGAAAAAGAAGGTGGACACACTCAAAGTAGTGCCGAGCACAATCTGAAAATGCAGTTGGTCCATTATCTCCAAGTAGCGCCTGAGAGAATCTGAAACAAAGTTTTAAGATTTGTTCTTATAGCTATAAGCCATATGAAGCAATGTTTTATAGCTATAAGCCATATCAAGCAATTTCTTGAGTTCATCTTATTATTTACTATTAATTTACCCATGCGTGGTCGTCTGGAGTGCAACGTGCACATCATCAACAGCAACAACAACAACGATGGCGATGACGAAGAGCATGACGACAACCCCGGCAGGACTGTTATTAGAAGATGCGTATTCCAAGGTTTAGAATTGTTGGGTTGCGGCATTCTTACCTTATATTTATTTATTTATTTATTTATTACTTTTTGTAATATTAATATATTGTCTATCTTTTATTTCCTTTTTTAGGGAATAAAAAATCACTAGGCAAGATGCTCTCTGTGTCAATATTTACGCAGTAGACAATGTACTATTACAGAGCAGAGGTTGCGGCAGTTATCATGCTGAGACCTTCGTGCTTCCTTGCTATAGTAAAACATGTACCTGCAGTCGAGTCGCGTAACACGTCTGCAACAATAAAACTGAACTTCGCATCGCTGTTGCGTTTGTTCATCGGGCGAGCACTACTTGCGCGATTGTTTTTCACCTGGTGCGTCTCGTGCTGCGTGCTCAATGTGGAAGCTCAAGTGAGAACGTGTACTTACGGTAATATTCTGTCTGCATGATGATGTACGTGTGTCCGAGGATAACCCAGAGGCACATCAGAGTCTTCATCCCACTGATGAATTGTAGTGGCTTGTTTGCCGCTCTGCATTGGGCTGACATGAGGCGCTTGGCATTTTTTCTCGCAGAAAACGCGAGCAACATTTCCACGGGCAGGCCTTGAGTGAAAAATGAAGGGAAACAATAAAAATTGTAGTGGAAAAAGCTAGATCCTGTTTTTAGGCTTTGTCTGTTTCGACATTACCAAGTTGGCTATATATATCAGAACGAGATAAGGCGAGATTCACCGCTGAAAGAAACAGGGGTTGACGCCTTGTCTAATACATACTTGACACATAGCCTAGCCTCGAATGCTGAAACTTTCATTTTCTTTACAACATTTCCTAACTTTACCTGAGGAGCCCTCCACGTCGCTTTACCACAAAGTGTCAATGGTAAACGCAAGACTGTAGGAAGACGACGCCATGGTGGCCGACGAGGCGTGCCGGTCGTCCCTGCATTTGTTTGGGACATTCAGTCAGCTGCGGCGACCAGCCTTGTCCAGAACGAGAGCGCGTTCTCTTGCTCGCGCCTGCTTCGCCGTTGTTGTTCGAGGCGCAACAAGTTGCACGCAGTGCCGTTACAAGAGAATTCTCAAAGCTCACTTTACCTGTCTTCAGGAAATCAGCCCTTTTGTAAGGCAAGGAACGGTTTCCGCATGTCTGGGTTCGAGGGAACCCATCACAAGCTTTATGAGAACGCTTTAACCAAGAGAAGTTGCTCAAGGCACGAGTCACGCTGCCTACGAGCTAGTAGCGACAGTACGCAGGCGAGCATCACGCGGGCAAACAGTGAGTTCAAGCTGGGAGATTGCTGGCAGTGGCCTTCGTCCAGCAGTGGACATAAAGATAGTTGATGATGGCGCCTAGCTATCTGTTATCCATCTTTGTCCCTTTGGTTCATTAAACCACAGAGATGGATAACATTTTTTTTATTGACGAGGTCCTAAAGCTCCACTCTACTTTGTACATTTCATGGTGCTCACTACTGCCCCTTTCCGATTTTTTGTGCGAGTCGATGCGTGTGCATTTTTAAAAAATTTTCTCCCGCCCATTTGTCTTTCGTTATATATTAAACCTGCAGTAGTATTCTAAAGCCTTTCGCTCGGCTAACCTCTCCGCCTATTATTAACATTTCCATCACCAGCGCGCACGTATTTTGGCATTCCGGTTTATATACGTTGTGACCATCTTTAAGTTCCCCTGAATTTTTGAAAATCTCCTGTGGCAGATAGTATAATTCTTATCCTTGAGCTTGATTATTCGAAGAACCGGATAGTACTAGCATGAATGATCGAGATACATATTCAACAAATTACTGAAATTTCACTAATTAATTAATTAATTACGTTGCGCTACATATTGTAACTTGCTAATTGTAGCCGCTGAGCTTGCAAGACGCATATACTTGAAATGAATTTCCATGATGACCCCAGTTTCCATATATTATTTTCCAAAGTGTGAGACGAAATACAGGTACGTTTCAGTGAGTTTGTACTTTAGTGCATAAAAGAGTGTTTTGTTAAGAAAGTAAGCGGAACGACGATGCATTTTTACGGCGAGTTTGGTGGCTCATATCTCCAAACCGGTGTCATTCTATAAACTGATTCCAAGAGGATACGCCTTGCAGTCTCACCGGCTACAATTAGTAAACTATAATATGTGGAATAAAGGAATTAATTAAGAAATTAATTAGCGAATATATTAAGTTAATTGACCATTTGCATCCATTTCTCTTGCAAGTAATGTCCGCCTCTCTGAACAATCCAGCTTAAGGACTAGGAATATCTTATCTGATGTTATCTGCAACAGGCGATGTTTGCAAATTCCGGAAAACTTAACCGTAATGCCGCCGTATGCGGTTTTCTAATTACACATTTTTGGAATACGCAAGTACTGTGCATGGTGGGGGTGGGGGGGGGGGGGGGGCTATATATATACGGCTCTTTGCGGCTTCAGTACGGAGCGTCACTGCATTGCTCCAGTACTAATCGCGTCAGCATCAAGATTCGTCGTTTGGTTCTATTGGAATATTTCTTTACGCTACAGCCTGCCAGTGCTGTCCAGTGCGTACAAGTTAAAAAAAATCACCGGCCCTTCCAGTCAGTGAAGATGGTCGAACAGCGAAGCTGTGTTTGTTACACCGAGTGTTACACCATGCAAGACAAACTTCGCAAACAGGCTATATAGTGAATCTTTTGTTTCACCATTTTTTCACCTCATTTCGTTTTTGCATGCTTCGTGTGGTGAGCACACTTTAGGAGTGTCCTTTTTTTGCGCGTGAGGTTTCTGCCTGTGTTTTGCCATGCTTTTTTTTCGCATGCAAGTTGCTCCGACCCTTCTAGCGCTGACACTCACGGTAGGCAGCTTCATCCTGAGGATTACGCACTTCTCGTGGTCTTCCCATAGTTGTAGCTCGGATGGAGTGTGCAGAACCACTAATCTAAAGCTCCGTCATTGGGCGCAAATCCCACCACTAAAGAGGCAGGCACTGCGATAGTTTTGACGATTGGTTGGATTGGTATGACGATTCAGGCGGCTGCCGGCACTTCTTGCGCGAGCAAGAAGTGCCGGCAACGCGCTCCTAGCATCGGAAACATCCTAGCAACGAAAACGCTCTTCTACCATCGCGTTTCAATCGCTGGGCACTGTTCATTGGCCGCATACCGCCAGCATACCATTTGTTTTGTTCGCGGCAGGGTGGAATCATTCGTCGACAAATTCGATGCTGATCTGGCTCGATTGCCAAAAATTCACCGTGTGACAGCCGTATAATATTTGCGTAGAATATAGCATTCTCACAGGGAGGAAGGGGTCGCTCCAACCACTTTTCCCCGGTTGAGCTATTCTTTCCCTCTGCCGTTAGGTCACGTGACCCATTTTTAGCGAAGTCCGACAACGACGACACAGGGTTTGCATGAACAGCTTTGCTGTAAAATATTCGCTCATTGGAGAACTTACAGGGCCAGAGGCACTGTGCACTTGTTTGGGACTTCCTCGAAATGCTTCAACTTATTGGTCATTGCTTGAGTATTTGCGCCGAAATGTCTGTTCAACTCCTTGCCATGTGAAGCTTTTACTTTCTATATTCCGTTCCATACATAGCAGTCAACGCTGTGGAAGCTACGCAAGAAATTCGGTCAAGAAAAGTTATCACTTCGCGCGTTCCGTCTATGCTTCGCTGGGGATCAGAACCCGAGTGGTTCCAGTCTCTCGAACTGCCGTCTGCATAATCTGGATCATTCTTTAAAGCTCCAACTTCCATTACGAATTTCATGCTCTGATTCCAAATTGTACTGCTGCCTTTGGATCAAGGTGGCATTTACAAAAGCCAACTGTTTCCGCATTGGAGTGAACGACGCAGCTAATTGTGACTTCTGCGAGACTGAAGAGATTATTGAACACCTTCTGTAACTTTTGCTCCCGTTACGACCTCCAGCGCCGCCCTCTCTGGACAATATTATACCGGCTAGGCCCAAGGCTTTTTGAAAGCAAAAATTTAAGCAGTATGGCTGTGCAAGTCGCTGGAGCAGAAAGCAACAAGGGCGTTGCTAAAGTCCCTCAGGTCGACAGATGTGTTTTTTATGTCCTTCTCCCAGTGCAGGATAGCACACCGGACGAGCACTTGGTTAACTTCTTTGCCTTTTCTTGCTTCCCTCCAATGCCACTTATGTGTTGCTTCACAAAACTTGAATCGTCAAGACACAAGTTGGACTGTCTCATCAGAGGAGCGGGGCTCCTGTCTGTCTAACTCTGTGGTCTACATGCAGCACCAGCATACCCAGTAGTTAGAGCTTTGTCACTGTACCACCACGCGGCGTCACTCCATTTCCGTGACGGCGTGAGCGGTGACGGTGGCTGGCTGATAAGTGAACTGAACCAAATTTAAAAAAAAACGGTAAGCGTGCGCACAATACGAACTAGCTAACTTATTGTCGCTTTATCATCTCATTTGTAGCCACTCGTCGTAAGCGCTCGGCCTCGGCCCTAATAATTGCACCACCTCACCAGAAGGCATTTACTCATACTGCAAGCTTGCGCTTGATTTAGTTGCTCACTTTGAAGATGGCAATTTTGGAACTTTGCGGTCGTTCTAGACACACCGTTGAAGCAATCTGAAAGCGGAGTGCAAACTTTGTAAAACAGCATAGAACATTCAACTGACGTGACAGCTTGATTCGCCAATTGCTTTTCTCTTCGTAAGAAAGGTCCCAAGTCAAGACAAAATTTCCATATAGTTTCATACCTCAGACATCGAAAGTAATTTTGAACGGGTTTCGAGCACTTTTTCCAAGGGCACTGAATAATTTTGCCTTTAAATTTAGTGAAAGTTCTCACCATACTTGTTCGCTTCGTCGGAACCCCGTGTTCTGTGGACGAGAAAGTCAGCGGATGTTCCGGCAACGACGAGCAGAACTATAAAGCCCAATACGCTCCTGCAAGTCGAGAGAAAAAACTCAAAGCACATGAACGCTGGAAGATGACGCGTATGCGCTTGTTCTTTTTTTATTTCGAAACTTACATGCTCACCGCTTGGAAGGTGCTAACTATTACAGTCGTTCGAATACGGCAGCCTTTAACTGTGGTGTTAAATCCGTACGTCGAAGCAACTGCAACGAGAACAAGCAATAAGAACAGCGCTCAGTGTTTGTTGACTCGACACCAGAAGTTACTGGCCCGGCAGAGCAATGACCGCCACTGGTAGTCGAATTAAGTTTGTCCATGGCGGCCTCTTACCTGCATGGATGAGCTCCCCTAGCTCCCCCTGACTGCATGTCGAAGGACCACAAATTCCCAACAGGAAAGCGTAATCTCTTCCTCTGATCTTGTCCGGCAACGCATACAAATCGAAGCGACCCTGGAGGACATACAAGAGCGTATGGCGTTACAGCGTAGCTTTCTTTTTACAGTGAAGCTGTTTATGGCTAGCGTTCCATGCATTTTTGTTCTGCGTGTACAAAAACTGTGGGCCGATCCCGGGAATAGTGCAATACCGGGTCCTGCCGCGGCAGAGGTGAAGCAGGCTTCAAGCCCTCCGCCAACTTGCAAAAATAAGTTTAATATCTTGGGGTCCAAATAGAGCCCATATCAGACATTAAGCTGATAAGAACAGATACTACGCTTTGACTCGCGTCGGCCATGTATATGTTTGCACCGGACTCTCTTTGTCGGCGTTCCAAGCACTTGCGTATCTCCTTTCCTTTCCTTCCACTCTCCGTGGTGGCGGTCCCATCGAAACGTAAAGCCTGTCTAGTTTCCTTTGATTTTGACACAGGCATTCGAAGACCTGACATCTGTAGTATAGCGACACTTTTCGTTCGGCTCACACGATTCCGTTTTTTTTTTTGGCACGGCACAGTATTTCAGTGGTTCGTGAAGCTCCCTAGCCTTGGGAAATAAGCCTGCTCGACTTTTGGCTGTCCACAAAAATCCAAAGGCGCGAGAAGGAATGCACTTTCGAACCCGAAAGGACATCAAATGCAAAGCGACGGTAGCCCAAGCAGCACTTCCCCAGAAAGGGTTTGCATAACTGTTTTGATAAGGGGACATAGCATGGAACTCGGTTTGTGGAAGCAGGAAGGAACTACTTTGAAGGAGATTAGGGCAGCGAAAATACCAGCCGGCGCTTCTATTATTCCGGGAGCATGGTCGGACAGATTTCAGAAAGGCCCCTCTTGTACTAGCGAAAATGTTGTTTACAATTACGTGTAAAAATGAAATTTAAACACTGCGTCATTGATTACTTCGCACAGAGTGTGCGATAAATCTCACTAAAATAGGAAGTCATCGTTTCGTTCGCTAAACAAATTTGCGCTGAAAGCCACTTTACTCAGTAATTGTAATGCCCGAACAACTAAGTATTCTGATGGTTGAGGGCGTTGTTAACTTTCGCCCATCGCTGGGGAAAGCGGGAAGAGAGAGAGAGAGAGAAAACAAAAGAAAACTCTACCTGAAGGTCGCCGGTCACTTTGAATTTTTTCACCAAATTTTTCGCAAAAGCTTTGGTAAGTCGGAAAGTCATAGTGCAGTACTGTCCTCTCAGTGGGGTTGACCTGTCATGCGTAGGCGCAACCGTTCGTAAGCATTGTTCGAAGCCTCCCAGGTTGGAAACGCTGTATTCCAGTGCATTGTTCGGTACGAAGGCATTTGCGAAGATCACTGCGAACAAATTCTGAGTATTAGAGTACATTTCAAAACAAAACGTTTTTAGCGTTAAGGTGAAGCAGGTGAAGCAGGTGCTCGTTTTTCTTTTTTTTAAGCGTTTGAATTCTTAGGATTCTTCACGCATTTTCCAGGGCTATCTATCTATCTATCTATCTATCTATCTATCTATCTATCTATCTATCTATCTATCTATCTATCTATCTATCTATCTATCTATCTATCTATCTATCTATCTATCTATCTATCTATCTATCTATCTATCTATCTATCTATCTATCTATCTATCTATCTATCTATCTATCTATGTTTGTATCTAACCGTTTTTCGCACCTACCTGGGTCATTGGATAGTCCATTGTCAAATGGGTAGCGCATCGGGCTGCTATGCAGAGGGAAGATGCTTCGAAACCAACCGTGGGACCTACTTGGGCCTCTGAGCATGTGGCAATGTGTACATATGTGTCGCTCTTCAACGGACCTCTTTCACGCCGACATGGGTCAGTGTAGGTGCGGGACATGGGTGGGTGCCACCGTTCGAAGAAACTCTTTTACTTAGAGCGCTGGATATGTGCCATTCAGTCGGTGCTGGTCTTCAATGGACCTTTTTAAAGCCAACTTGAATCACTGGGTATTTGTGTTAACGCAACAAGTAGCTACAGTATAATCTATCTACGAGAGCATGTACTTGTAACCATGGTGACCAGTGTAGCGGTGCGGCCATCTTCCGGCCCACGGTAAGGAAAGCAACTTTGTAAGAGCGGCCCGGAGCTCTGCTGGTCGCATCACTGCATAAACCTAACTTAGCCTAATATCACAAGCTGCTTCTACCGATTGCTGGGTACGCATAACAAAAGGGCTTTCTTATATTTGTCACAGAAATCAGTCAAATACTGGCATCAAATACTTTAATAACCGATAAGAAGTATATGACAGAGTAAATAAATTAGCAAGGAATAGACGCAACGAATTGTGCGATGATATATTTTAGTTTTAGCAGAGGAAACGGTGAATTCTTCAGCATATCAATAAACATTCCCGTATACTGGTGCCTTCGACGCGTTGTATGCAATCGAATTCTTTCGCGTTGTTGGAGGATGTCTCTTGTCACATTCAATTGTGACAGGTTGTGCGAACTGCATCCGCTGCTGATGACAGAATTGCAGGCACTGTCACTTGTTAGGAATCGTATTTGTGACACTACAAAATGTTTATTAGAGAAAAAAAGGTACTGAGTGGCTGACAAGTGCTGCACCTATAATTGCCTACAATATTCTTAGCGTATTATGAGAGCACTTAACCATCCTACCTCTGAAAGGAACATTGCGGCAATCTTTCCATCATACCAGAAAAATGGCTCTTCTAGATTAGTCAGCGCCTCCTCACTTGTGCGGTTGTTAAATTCGCTCAAAACGCAGAAATAATTTTAAATTATGATAATAATCAAATGAGAATCTAAACCGGGCAGCCAAGGGAGCCTCAGGGTGCCTCTGTGCCCACCTCTTTCCTGGCGGGCGAGAGGGACATCAACGCACTCTGACGTGCATGGAACATGAGCGCCTGTAGCGACACGTTGGCACAGTGCATTCAACCACAACGAATTCTAAATGTTTTTGTGCAGCACGATTGTCCATTAAGTAAGAGTAAATGAAATAGTTTCTCTTAAGAACGTCACGTTGTTGTGAAAATCTGTGCACCAGCGAATACGTTTAACAATGTCGCTAACGGCGCTCGTTGTAAATGTACGCCTTGGTTAAAAAAATATCCCTGAGATGCCGCCACCATGGCTGCTGCTGTCTTGGTGACGACACGCGCGGAAAGCACAGTGTTGTCAGTAGAAATTATTTATTTGAGGGCCCAAATCGCGAGTGTACATGCCAACCCTTATAGTTACCTTGCAGAAAAACTACACAGCTTTTGGATGCGCCTCTTGGTAAACATGACCAAAGTGTCGTTGAGGAGCTGCCATACAAATTTCGTTTACATACAGGCCAGGAGCGGCCGCCGCTCATGAGAATCTGCGCTGTAAAATTGTGAGAGCTAGTGATGACATTTTTTTTATTGACTTGAATAAATGATGAGGTGTCGGCACCAACATAAAAAAGCACTCACTGGCAGACTGTTAGTGCTTACGAAGAGCGTAATAATAACAAGAGTAAGTTTTTACTTAGTTTCATAAGATTATGATTGCAATTGACGGGTACACCAGAGTCACAAAATGGATTGTAGGGCAATACCTAACAGCGACGAATCGCTTCAGCACACACTACACAGTACAAAAAAGTAACACAATAAGAATTAGCTCATCATACGATTGATAAGTATACAATGGTACAATGGCATAATGCAGACTAATAGACTTCAAGCATTGGGGCAGTACCTTTTATTATCTTGGAGAATGCCGCTGTAGGTCTTTCGTTTGTTTATGTATACCCCCAGGTATTGCTTGAGTACGGGTATGACTTCCGCTTGAGTGGATATCACGTTATTACTCTTCTCTTCATTAAATATCATTGTTACAGATTTCTCTGTGGTTAACTTAATGCCTAGATTGGTCGTGTCATTGCTACCCATATTCGCAAGTCTATCTGAATCCCTTGCATTGTCCACTAGTTTCATCCCAATACATTAGGCCAGGGACCATATCTCTCACACCTTTTGCCCATTGGGGATGTAAGAGAGATCGAAACCTAATTCACGGCTTTCCAGTACTTTTGTATGTCCTTAACATAAAGCGCGAACAACAATGCAGACAGAGGACATCCTTGCTTCAGCCCTCGGTGCAATTCCATGACTCCATTGCATTTCCAGCCATCTCATATGATTCGTACTCGCTTGTCCCTCTATGTTTAGCCCCATACAGCTCCATGAAATCATAGTCCATGGCCTCCTACTTGATAACATCCCAAAGTAATTCCCTGCCTACGTTGTCGCAACCTACCTTAATATCTAGAAATGCTATTCATAACGGCCTATTCTGAGCTACTGAAATATCTATGCCCTGCGCTATAGTACAAAGATACTAGAGAGCTTTAGCGTGTAGTATGAATCGTATGACATTGCCAGAAATGCAATGAAGTCGTGGAATTTCACCAAGGACTATAGGACCAAGGATGTCCTCGGTCTCCATTATTGTTCACGCCAAAACTCTCTATTATATGGTTTTAGCATGTACGGCTTTCCGGTAACAAGTTTTAGCCTGTCAAGTATTCGTTATATGTAAGCGGACTCGGTGTTTTACTGGATGACCAGAGGCGCAAACGTGAACGGCCTGCGCGGTGCAGACACCTGGTGGCGCAAATATCAACAAGACAAACACAGCCAACAATGCAGTAACCGAGTGTATTTTTCTTTGCTGCTGGTGTAAATGTCCTGCAGCAACACGATTACGCCGCTTACTTGTTCTCTTTTGTAAATACTCTTTGACCTGCTAGCTCTAGTCAGCGGCTGCGTCCAAATAGAATCTTTGTCAAGAAGCAGATTTGTAATCAGATTTGGCGCAGCTATTATCTGCTGTTGGAGATAAAGCATCTTCCCTTTCGAAAGAGCATCTTGTGTACGCTTGAGCTGAACCTCTGGGTAAATGGTCACTCCTGGTCACTCCTGATCAACAGAACTCCTTTACCTGGTCCCTTAAGGTTCCGTATATTGAAAGTCCAATCTAACTGCAAGTATTAAATTTAAAATCTGGGCACGTGGCCCCTGCTAGAGTTCATGAACACGCGGGTCTTTCCTGCTCTTCTTTCTTTCTTTTTTTCCCGCCGTGCTGCTAAATCACTTCTACCACCAGCACATTGGTACACACCAAACCACCCTGAACACCAAGTTGCTTGACTAGGCGAATTCAGCGAAAATTTCGATTATGTTAATGTTATAGCGCACTGGGCTACTGAGCACGAGGCCGCGGGATCAAATCCCGGCCACGTCGGCCGCATTTCTATGGGGGCGAAATGCGAAAACACCGGTGTGCTTAGATTTAGGTACACGTTAAAAAACCCCAGGTGGTCAAAATTTCCGGAGTCCTCCACTACGGCGTGCTTCATAATCAGAAAGTGGTTCTGGCACGTAAAGCCCCATAATTTAAAAATATTATAGCGCACGCGTGTGACGCTCATTGTGCAAATGTGTTAGTGTCTGTAAGCTGAAATGTTTGTACTTTAATGGGTCGTTCTTTGTATTTAAGCTAAGCAGTTCATATCCGCGAGAACTATCGTTGCCGGCAGCATACTACTTGTCTCGCTGAGTACTTTAGCCTCCAAAAGGGTGCTTGTGTACTGGGAATGGTGCTTTTATAACCTTCGGTGCAAAACAAATCTCATAGCATCAACATAATCACCAGGCGAAAATATTGCTAAATGACTTGTCTCGTCTTACGCCGTATACACACCTACTCAGATGAAAAACATCAGGAACAAAGAACGAAAAAAAGAATACTTAACATCCCTGATCGAGATCTTGGGAGGTTCAAATTTTGTAAGGGACAAGGGACAGAGTGTCGGCCGCAAAAAGCAAAAAATACACAAGTCATGGTACTCACTTCTGATGGCCCACGGTTCTTGCCTTTTAAGCGCCATTGTCAATCGGAAGAGCCCCGAGGCACACTCGGAGCTCACATTGACTGTATACATGAGTTCAGAAGAGTGCGACAGGATTGTTTTCACGACGAAGTCGGTTAATCGTTGTAGGTCCACTTCAATGTCCTTTGTCGTAACTTCGGGAGTGTGAGCGTGAACTTGTTTGTGCAGCAGTGCCACAAAGATGAGGAAAGGCAGAAAGTATGCCATCATGTTGAAGTAGTGAAGAAAAGACCGTCCTATAGTATAGGGAGGACTTCGACGAAAGGACGCGGTCGAGGACGCGATGCCTTCTCCTAGAAACAGGAAATCACGTCTCAGCCATCTGTATATGCATTTCTTCCTGCACAGTCGCCTCTCCGTTGAAGCCGCGATGCAGTGTTCTAGCGAAAAGCAACGGCCAGTATCCACCTAAAGCCCCGCGCTGCTATGCTGCTCCTACAGGCACACGTGTTGTCTCTTTTATTTTTTTCGCCTGATTCCACACCAGGGTTAAACGATTTGCGTTGCACTGAACGACGCCTGAGTGGCGACGGTGTCAGGTTAAGGAAGGGTAGAAGAGAAAGGAAGGAACTTTCTCCAAAACGTGTGTTACCGTTGACGTGTTACAAGTGGTTGCTACTCGTAATTCCCGTATGTTCCATCATTAAAAGTTTTGAAAGTATTTCGCTCGATGCGAAGAGTGTCGTATTTGTCTGTCCGCCACCTTAATAATCAAACAACATGCATCCTAAGACAACAACAGCCATTTCTCAAGAGGCAGTGTAGCGCTCTTAAGAACACCCCC
The DNA here is from genome assembly GCF_038994185.2 of Dermacentor albipictus. NCBI lineage: Eukaryota > Metazoa > Arthropoda > Arachnida > Ixodida > Ixodidae > Dermacentor > Dermacentor albipictus. The sequence continues at coordinate 50,726,707 of NC_091821.1, forward strand.
CTCCACCTACTCCCCCCGCCCGCTTTTCCCCAAGAGAAAAATTATGTCTGTCTACGAAAAGGTTAATAAACTATTACTCCACATAATATTTTCAACGAACAGAAACTGAGCAATGTGCTGTTCATTAACACATAACTTTAGCATCACTGTGTCCACGATGTGTGGTTCGAAAAGAAAATAAATTTTAAACAACAATGTTTTCGAAATTATTATTTATGACTTGCATCAAGCGGTCTCCCCGAGAGCGCGAGCACACCAGAGGCGAAGAATGGTGTTGAGGTATACTCAACGCAGCCGCATTTCTCCTATAAACTAAACGGGTCATGACATGGTCAACCAGAATTTTGGTGTTTTCCCCATAAATTAAGTGTATGGGAACACCTTCGCATAATCCACTCCAGCATATGCAGAGCTCCGCGAGCTCGGCATCTTGGAGTGTCCGTCCAAAATAAGAGACTTGAATTGACAGGTCGGAGCTCCTCCTTGAACAGGCAGCAGCCGCCATGTTGATAATAAGCATGCGATGTCATGAACCGCGGCGCAACTGCCCGCTATGTGCAATACAGAAATATTGCGGCTACACTGATCGGCGGAGATGGTACGTGAACAATTATATTTCATTGTCTTCCCAGCAGTCAAAAAGCGCGACCGTGCTGAATTAATAGGCGAGCATGACACTGATGTCAGCATGACGCTGACGCCAACCATCGGCCGATAGGTTGAGTCGGTAGGCAGTGTCCCTAAAACACCAGTCGTCTATACTAAGCCGACAACGACACGGACATGACATCGACAGGGAGTTGTCGCAGCCTCGCTGCCTTTCGTGCGGAAAACTCCTAAAAAACATTCTACCGATTGACGTCGGACCGTTCTCCGATAAGTCGGTCTCTGAGTGAAAACATCGCAAGAAGCCCCCCCCCCCCCCCCCCCCCCCCGCCCCTGCCCCCTAATACTCTGCCTCAACTGCAAAGACTTCCATCTTTAGTCGTAGTAAAAAATAAACAAAATGATATAAAAAGGCACAAAGGGGGAGCATGGAATAAACTGAGGCACTTCTGACTATAAGACGTGCTGTCCCCTGTACTTGTCATTTACACAGCTTCCGTACATATATTAATCAATGTCTCCATTGTCTCCAAGGTCGTACCCCTCCCCTAGAGCGCGCCCACTAACTTTCTGGGTGAAAATATCAATCCTTTCGCTACCAGTCAGTTTTCGACAAAACGATGCAAAAATAACATTCGTTTTTTTTATATGTAATGACATTTATGCGGACGTATAAGGTGAAAAAAAAAAACACGAAAGTGCTTTATTACGAAGCCGCTGTATACTTCGTTTTTCAGCGACTACTGTCTCTAATAACATAAAATAAGGAACTCAAGAATCAATAAGAGTTTTTACAGGACATGATTCGGAACCACGGCTCACAAAAGGAAATTCCCTGTTGAACTGTTCAACAGCCTAAAACTATTCTAATTAACTAAGATTGGTTAATTACCTTTTTATTATTGTCAACGTAGGCTGACTATCATTGTCGACGTAGGTAGAAACATGACATGGAAGGAAACGCCTTACATTTTCTTTTAGCTACAGCATTGCGGATAGCAATAAAGCGCTGGCACATGACACGACCAGATATTCCGTGGGTATATATATAGCTCAGTCGTGCAGCACTCTCTTCCCATGTAAGAGGTGCCGGATTGAAACCCCGACACCTCCATAGTGGTGCGCATTTATTTTTGTATTTTGATTCGAAAACTGGATGAAAACTTTCCAGTAAAAGACGATTCTCTACGATGCTAAACAAAGAAAGGTGCGCCTCGCTGGAGCTGCAGGCATGTCACAGCTTCACACGGGATGCCACGCTCGCGCGTCATGCTCCAGCAGGTATGACTGTACCATGTTTCCAGCTATCGGGACAATGATGTATGTCGTACTGCGCTGTCGTGGCCCCCTGATTCTTCTAAACGTTTTCATGCGTCTGTGATGCACCTGTAGCGTCTTTTTATTTATTTGTGCCACGGCGGCCACATTTCAATGGGGGCGAAATGCGAAAACACCCGTGTGCTTAGATTTAGGTGCACGTTAAAGAACCCCAGGTGGTCGAAATTTCCGGAGTCCTCCACTACGGCGTGCCTCATAATCAGAAAGTGCTTTTCGCACGTAAAACCCCCATAATTTTTTGTTTATTTGTGGAGGCGTAGAGCTGAACCCTGGGCCTATGACGAAACCTCAAGAAGAGAAACTCGATCTCGTTGTTGACGCCACTTTAAGAGTTGAGGCCAACAGCCCGAATGTCCTTGAGAACGTTAATAAAGCGTTGCGCCTTCACGCGACTTTGCAAAACGAACTCGAAGCAGTTTTACGACACCTAGCTGTCTGAGTTGGAAGCCAAATTAGCAGTTGCTGTTAATGGCGCGCCTTCGCTCAACTACCGCGAAACCCTTAACACCATCATGATCCGTATGTCCAATGTTGAAGCCAAAGTGTGTGTGTGGGGGGGGGGGGGGGGGGGGGGAGGGGGGGGGGGACGTCCCGGTTTGCGCGGCCAAAAACCACTTGGCTCATATCTGCAGAATTCAATAGAAAGTTGACGGCTTGAAGAATCACTCTCGTAGGGGTCACCTAATGTTTTACGGATTTTATGATACTGGTAAAAGGGAAAAATGGGAAGCTTCCGAACAACTTGCGCTGTTTTCAGCAGTAACAAATGAGGCTTAACAGTTTCTTTGGTTGCCAGGGCTTATCCCTTAGGTCATTTATCTTCGGACAAAACGGGACAGGCAAGTTGAGATGGTGCTAAGTCGTGGCTACAGGCTGAAAAATACTGCTTTCGGTCTTTCTCGTTACCATTCCGAAGACGTGCGAGTGAAACGGCGCAAAGTCTTGCACTTTTCCAAGGGGATAAGAAAAGAATGTGATAGGGTCCATCTGGTATTCAACGAGCTCTTCACTAATAGTGACATTTACGAGTGGGATACAGAAGCCGATCTCGCAATTCGTATAACGCGAGGCGATCCGATGGTGGTTGATGCGCATGCAACACGTATCTTCCCGTTCCACTCAGAATGCATTAACATATCACATACATCGATGACAGCATTTCGTTCTTTTTCACAAATATCAGAAGTGTGCTTCCCAAATCAATTGCTTTTTCATCGTTCATTGATTCATGCTCAGCGTCTCTAGTCGTACTGACGGAGTCCTGACTTGACGACACTTTGTCCAATGCGCATGTTTTGAGTGTTTAGTCCTTGTTTACGTGTTTTAGCTGTGACCGTAAGCATAAAAAAGGCGGTGGTGTTTTGCTGGCAGTTAAAAAAAGAGTACATGTCAGCAAATGTTCCAATTGATACACTTTTATAATGCGTAAGGGCCACTGTAAAACGCGACTTGAGCCAGATGCTTGTTCCTGTATTTTATCGACCACCTAACATAAGCGCCATTTTTTCTGGAGAATTTCAAAGGATCCACACCGTTCTTGGTAATAATCGTTTTACTAACTGTATTTTGCTTATTTTCGGAGACTTTAACTTACATGATATTAACTGTCCAATCTTAACTGTTGCTCTAAACCCTAACAGAGGAGCATTGTTTTCTTCAAACTTGTCTTGACTTTTTTTTAACGCAGATTATCGCTAGTCCCATGCGAAAGTCGGCTTCGTCTGTCAACGTACTCTACCTTATTCTAACTAATGTTCCTAAAATTGGTTTTAACTTGTCCCACGTGGATGGTCTGTCTAATCATGACATTATAATCGATAGCATTGCTGTTTTACCTAATAAAATCCATATTAATAATAGGTATATACGATGTTACAAGAACGGTATCTTCTACAGAATCAAGTCAGAATTCTTAGCTTTTTCTAATGAATTCTTATATGTTTGCTTAAAGCTGACAGTTGAAGAAAATTGGATTGGTTCAAAAATGCAGTAGTCAATTTGATTGACATGCACCTTCCTCTTGCTAAATAAGGTGTTCTAAATTGCCACCGTAGTTAAACGATAGGCTTCCACGCCTCAACAATTAAAAAAAATGGCTGTATAGGACCGCCAACACAAACTGCCGATCACAATCATGAAAACGCTACATATTATGCGAAAAAGCGTACCAATCATCGCTAAAACCTACGAGATGTACCAGTTTTGGAAATGACCTCTCTTCTCTCCTCAGATCTAACTTGCGACGTTTTTGGCATGTTCTATGCCCGCGCAGCCATGCTGAAATTGCACCTACTAATGATAATGGCGGCATTCTCTCCGACTGTGTAAGTGCTCAACTACTAAGCAATGCTCTTTCATCTGTCTATTTACATACGAAGACTTAGCATCCAGTCACCTCATTAGTATTCGCACAGACATAACAAAGCCTGAAATAAATATTTCTGAAGGAGGAATTTACTGACTATTAAATAATCTTAAACTGTCTTCCGCACCTCATCATCTCCGATTCAACAACATGATACTTAAGAATGTCTCAGCTAGCCTCTCACCTATATTGTACGCCCTTTTCTCGCAATCGCTTTCATCGCATTCATCGCTTTCATCACGACTGGCGGCTGGCCGAAGTCGTTTTCATATTCAAGCCCGGTGGTCGATCTTTGCCGCTCAGTTATCGCCCCATCTCTGGAACTAATAGAATCTGCAAACTGTTGGAACACATTATTTACACTCAGTTCATCAACTACCTTGAGGAGCACAATATTATACGTAAGCAAAAGCACGGTTTCCCCAAACGATATTCATGTGATACTCAGCCCACCGGTTTTTTCTTTCTCATAATTTACACTCGTTGCTAGATTGTACTTTTCAGGTTCAGGCTAGCTTGTTCTCTGTTATTTAAAATCTTTCGATGAAGTTCCCCACCACAGGCTTATACTATAGCTAACACAGCTTAGCCCACACCATAACGTCGTCTCGTGTATTAAAGAGAGTGAGTCAACTTTTATTGATGCCACCAGTGACGGGGGCGAACGCAGCCTTCCCCCGCCTAGCAGATGGCCGACATCCCCTGGGTCTCAGCGGCTGCCTCGGCTAGCTGCACGGCCCAGAGCTGGTCTCGCCGGTCTGATCTGAGCAGCAAGGTCGTCCGCTGCTGTCGGTTTTGAATTTTTCGGCCCTCGAGAGGCGCCACCTTCGAGCATGTCTGTAGAATGTGTGGCAGATCAGCCGAATTTCTTTCGCACAGTACACAGTTAAGAGCCGTTGACAATGCTCATTCTTATGTCAACGTAACATCAGTAGACCGTCAATGTACTGTTCTAGGTCCGTTGCATTTTCTAATATATATATTGACCTGCCTAATTGTGTATACTCTTCTCTTTTAATGAAATGAAAATAAAAGAAAGAGACGTACTCACCTTATAATGGTGACGGCTACTCCTTTTCTCATAGCGGAAACAACAATATAAAGAAAGATATGTAGGAAAATGAAAAAAAAAAATCCCTTCATACGGTCAGAAATCCACAGCACTGTCCTATACGCCCATGAACATAACAGTATAAAAGTCAAATGCAAGTTGCACCACAATGAGTTCGTAAACAGCCACAAACGTACACAAACGGCCGTGAGGTAGACTTCGATGAGCATATAAACAGCGGAGGAATTACACAGTGTTAAAATAATTCACGCATGGAAAAAAATGTATAACACGTAATATAAAAGCACTAATAATTACATATAATAGAAGAACGTTATAGTAACATCGTCTGATTATTCAGTGCAATACCTAGTACTTGTTAAGGATGCCTGTTTCATCATAAAAATGTTCAAGTGTGTTCAGTATTTTTCGCAGCGCTATTTTCGGTGGCCATGAGCCCAACAATTTTGCGAGTGAGAAAGGCCGGTGAAGATCAGTGGAGTGTAGCTCTTGTTCTAGCTGCCGTCTTTGCATCTCGTATATGGGGCATTCGAGGAGTGGATGGCGAACATCCTCATCGTCGTGGCCGCAGGAGCAAGCCGGGGAAGGAGCCCGTTTGATGCGGCATAGGAAATGTTTGGTGTATGCTGTCCCAATGAGCAGTCGATGAAATAATGCCTCGGTACTTTTAGGAAGTTGTACATCCAGCTGGTATCCTTTCTTATTAGACTTTTCGCCTTTGATTGCGTACTACCTGTATACCGTAAGATATCAAGCAATACTACTCGTGAACTCCTCCTGTTCGACGTCGTCAATATTATCAAGTGGTGTACCACATGGTTAAAAACGCCGAATGAATTCAAAACAAAGTTACTGTCATTTACTCAGTATAATGCCCGTATACCAGCATCGTACTCTTTAAATAACGCCGAAATTGAACTTCGTGCTGCATATAAATAATACCTTGAAGAAAGGGGGTTAACCGAGGGGTCCGATATTTATTAATCATATTATGAGAAACCAAGAAACAAAGACACCAAGGACAACATAGGGAAGGAAGGAAAAAAAAAAGATGGAGAAGGAAAGGAAATGAGGTTAACCAGTTTAGCTCAACCGGTTTGCTATCGTACACATGGGAGGGGGAGGGGGGATGAAAGATGGAGATTACTTGTACTTACCGATTGAATTAAAGAAATGATAAATGGATGGCAATGAAAGTGGATGAAAAAACAACTCGCCGCAGGTGGAGAACGATCCCACGTCTTCGCATTACACGTGCGACGCTCTAGTCAATTGAGCTACTGCCGGCACGGTTTCCCCTTCCACTTTCTTGGGTATTTATGTGTTACTACTAGAACTATAACCTTGGGAGTTTAGTAACGTCTGCTGCCGGGATAGTTGGTACATAGCTTTTGGAAATGGTTTTAGGAGCAAAAATAAGACGCGGACAACAGAATAAAAGACAAAAGACACATATGTTTTAAAGACGTTTAAAAAAAAAAGACACGGAAAGGCGCACGCTCGCAACTGTTTTTTATTTTCCCCGATGCTTCACTTATATCCCCTCAGGCACGCGAAAAGGAACATACACGGGTGAGATCACATGAGATACAAACCAAACCTAATCACATCCTATCAGCCAGGAAACTAAACTCATTCTCGTGAAGACACAATGACGAAACGCTGATACACTGGTCACCAAGCTTTCTGATGAAAAGCCATGTACCAACTAGCCCGGCAGCAGACGTTAATAAACTATCTGTCTTGTGTCTTGTGCAGCGGGCCCTCCTTTTTGTGGTTCTTCCCTTCTTCCGGATGCTTCCCGGTTATTGTAACCCTAATCGCTACTACGTCATTCAGATCAAGGACTATTTCGTACTGCCTGCATAATGGTTTTGTTCCCGGGGAAGTGGCGAACCTGTTTGGATGCAGGAGACCATCTTAGGGACATGCCTAGCGCGTGTCAAAGATTGGGCGTTCGCAGCTCTGACGCCAAGTTGGGCTGCTATTTGCTGTTTGGATGGCTGCAGTTTCTATGCTTCTCTCAAGAATGTTCCTGGACTGCGCACATAAAACTTCAAAGGCTCAGGAAATTGGCTACTGAAACGACTGAATTCCAGTGGCAACGGTGTCTTCTGCTCTTACCCAGGCGTAGGAAAAAACGGTTTGGTCTGCATGTTTCCAGGTTCTGGGGGACATTCCAATTCCGGATGAGCTTGTTGTGGTGCTAAAGAACGGGCCTAAATAGAATGTCCAGCCTACCATTCCTGCCCACGAGCTGCTCTCCGTGAATAGACGTATGGCCAGCAGGGCTAGGACAGAAGACCAAAAAAGGTGCGTTCTCGATGGAATGAATAGCTTGTTGAAGATGGTTTCAAAAGAAAGCCAATGCGGCCGTGATTCTTTGGAAAGTGCTGTGTCTTTTCTGAGACAGAATGTCCTACGCCTCTTAGTGGCGGACAAAGAGGGGCGGGTTCCCCCATCCCAGGAAAGTGGATGGGGAAACCGCGCCGCGGTAGCTCAAATGGTTGGAGCATCGCACGCGTAATGCGAAGACGTGGGATCGTTCCCCACCTGCGACAAGTTGTTTTTTATCCACTGTCATTGACATTAATTTATTATTTATTTAATTCAATTGGTAGGTACAAGTAATTTACCCTATGTCTTCCTTGGTGTTCTTGTTTCTTGGCTTCTCATGATATGATGTAAATACCTTGAAATTTACTTTCAGTCAGATCTAACATGGCATTATCATACTGACGTCATCCTTGCTGCAGCTAACCATTCAATTGGCCTTATCAAATATTCTCGAAAATATGCCCCTCCCCAGATACCTAAGCACGCGTACATTGCACTTGTTCGTCCAAAAATTGAATACGCTTCCGTCATTTGAGATCCCGTTCAGGACAACCTTACTCATAACATCGAATCCATGCAAAACCATGCTGTGCTCTTTATTCTTTCAGATCACTCACGTAATTCTAGCATCACGGCACTAAGAGATCGTGCTGAATTAAAAAGCTTATCATATCGTCGCCAAGCAACTCGCCTTTCGCTTATTCATAAACTTTATCATCATCCAATTCTTTCTGAAAATTTCTTCCAGTCCCTTGCCGTCTTTTTTCCTCGCGGCGATCACCAATGTGAAGTTCATCATTTTGCATATTCGTTCATACCGCGGACTATCGTCGTATAAAAGCACTTGCCATCTCGCGTAACAACTGAGGGAAACGCAGTAAAATCCCAGCAGCTGCTACAAACTGACCGCTCTGCATGACCTAATTGATTTGTGTCTACTTTCCACTTTTCACGCGTCTTTGGTTTTACAGTTCCTTACACATTGACGTGTATCCTGCCATTAACATGTTACCTCTCCTGTTCTATTTTGTAAGCATTTCTCAGCATATGGTATTTTGCATTTTGTTTTTTATTATTTTTAAGTATATTTGTAAGCTTTCTATAGGTTCTTCTATGCACTATATTTATTGGTTTTTTTATATATTATGCATTGTCACTAGTATAACTGTTGTATCTATTCTAGTCCAAAATATGTCATGGTTTTGCATTCATTGCATTTTTTTCCTATCCACCCTTCCCCGGCTGTTAATCATGCACGGTTAATAATTTTGTTTTTTTTGTTCGTATTTCAGTCACATTATTATTGTGCAACTGTTCTAGCTCCCATGTTATTGCACTACATCCTCCCCTCCCCATATACTAATTCTAATAAATATACGAATTTCAAAAGAAGAATATATTAGGCATACCATACTGCTACATCCAGTGCTGCAACATCCTAATAAGTGACATCTTTGCACGACAAGAGCAAAGGGTTCACTATGCCCATGTGGTGCAACATAAGAAACCTAATTAGAAGAAAATGCCTTACAGTTTCTTTTATCTGCAGCATTGTGAAAAACAATAAGGCGCTGGCACATGACACATGCTGAGGTACCGGGGTTGTAGCCGAAAGGTAGAGTGCTCGCTTTACGTGTGAGAAGTCCCAGGTTCAAATCCTAGCACCTCCATTGCATAAAAGCCATTCCTAGCCATAGCCGACAAAGCAAGGTCACGTCGGCAGAGTTCAGTTGGGATGTAAAGTCGGAACGAAGGAGACTATAGTTGGTGAAGCCGGTTGTTTTGAAAAAGTAGGGTGTGCCACATAGAAAACATGATATCTAGTAGAAGCACTCTAAGTTTTCTAACGGCATCTGACCCATCGTCTTGAAGAGCTGACTAATCGGGGTTATCGATACGCTCGTTACCTATAACGCCGCAGTGACTTGGAAGTCACTGAAATATCACGTGGTATCCTTTCTCCACCATAATATGGATAAGTTCTCTAATCTCATATACCAGCTGTTTATGCGGCCCGCATCGCAGTGCTTTTCTGTGCGTAAAATTAAAATGTGTGTGTGGGCAATACACTCTGTTTTCAATCGGTTGTTTCTGTGGTGTTGGAGCGCCATGTATGTTGAGCGCGATGTTTCCAAGCGAAAGCGGCTCCAACATCGTCGCGTGATTTCTACTTGCAAATGACCACTAGATATTAACAGCGTTCCTCACAAACACCAAAGAAAGCGCCATTTCAACCGACTACCGCAGTGCGTGGGATCCGCATAATTTTTTAAGAGTATATGGCAAGCGTCATGTGGTGCCAAACTAGGTCATCCGGGAGGCAGTTAGATTCATTTGCGACTAACTTCATCACGTGTTGGTTGGGCTGTGCAACTCTAAGCCCGCTTTAATGGCAGACATTTCGGCCCTCGTTTGTAGAAGTTGTGGGCATCGCGCAGCAAACGGGTCACGATATGACATTTCACGGCTACCGGGGCACTGCGGACTGGGAAGCAGTGAACTGGCTGACACCTTGTATGATGGCGCTAAAAATGCGCGTTGTTTTTTTTTTCCAGACCCGATACGAGCTCCCTGATCGCTTGTGTGATACGGATCTTCGCAGCCGATTACTTGGATAAACGAGAACGTGAACACAGCTTCATAAATTTGACGCCGCAGTGGAGCTTCATCTACCATCGAAATTAAAACGCTGCCGCACAAGCTTGGTGTGAAGAATATAACTTGGCGTGGCATTTGCCCGGCGCTAAGCTATATATATATATATATATATATATATATATATATATATATATATATATATATATATATATATATATATATATATATATATATATATATATATATATATATATATATATATATATATATATACTGACAGCATTTCGCTTCTTCTCTGGCAATTATCGGCGCTTCGTCATTCTCAAAGGTCTTCATTTTAGGTCCTTTGTCCAGGTCCCCAAGATACATTGTAATAACTCTAAGGGCAATGGTACAATATCGACATAAACGAGTAGTGACTTCAGTACTTTGAATACGCTGCATTATTCACAACTAGCATCACTGCAATGTTATTATTTGTCGTAATGATCATCCATCGCTTTTTACTCAAGTTTTACCCTTCCCCGGGTGCACGGTAATAGGTCAGAGTGCACAAGTTCGGGCCGGCCTCTCTGTCTTTATATAAGTCAATTCTGATACTGCTACAATGGCAAGCAAATTGAAAGAACTGCTCGCAGAGTAACGGTAAAACTAAATAATCTGGAACCAATGCGTAACCTCTTGGCTGCCTCGAAACTCCAGTATGATTTTTTAATTAACGACTTCAATGAGGGGGAGGGGGTTAAACAAAATTGCATTTTTACACTTCGTGATCATACAAGTGCGCCAACCACACAACGAGAATCGCCCATGTGCTAAACCTGTTAACTGTTTGTTAAATCTGTTTGCAATTATAAAAAGGTTGGATCGCTTTTAGGGGGGTCACCTTTTTGGTGGATTATAATAGAAGCTACAACAAGTGCTTCAGTTTCTTCATGGGGTCATATTTATAGGTGTCGTACAATTGCTATAACTGGAGCAAGGAAAGGGAGTAAAATGTGCCATGAAAAAAAATTACATGCACTGTATTGGAAACACAGAAGCTCTAAAAAAAGCGCGAACAAAAGCCAAGGTGGCATTATTTTCTTTATTTACCACCACTCGTTGGCACCATTGATGTACAAGAAAAGCTCATGACCCAAGGATTTCACTTGGATTGAAGCTCATAGAATTAGGTGAAAACGTTCAGGGAAGCCGTCGGATTTGGTCACTTGTCTGTAGTGGCCTGGGAGTGGACATTGTAGGCTGGGAAGTTTCAGGAACTTTGTTGCCGAAAATGTGCTCATAAACATTTTCGATGGGCGCATCACACAGAAGAAAGAGCAGGTATGCGAAGCAGTAACTGATGCCTATGATTCCCAGCGTGTTCGTAAGCTGAAAGAAAAATGCCAAAAAGTCAATTTATTGAAAAAGCAAGAAACGCAATGTCAACTGTAGTATGGGGGCCTGAGACCGAAGCGACAGCATTTCCTAGCGTTGTTGAGAGTTGGGCAGAAAGCGATATACATTTACAAACTGAAAACAAAAAGACAGGCATAAAGAATAACAATAAGGACCTGCACTCACATTACTTCGAATTTTCTCCTGATGACGATAGCAAAGACCCTGCTGATAACTGGTCAACATCACGTAGTTCTCTCTAAAGCACCTCTGATTAATATCAGAGGTGTTTTCATCTTGCTATAAGTACAGAAGGATTTGTGAGCAATACGCAAAAGATATAATAGCATTCTGGTATGGAAGGACTTCCATGAATGAAGCATTTTCATCTTAGTTAACTGTATTATGGCAGTGAAGATATTACTGTTACGTTCATAAACTTTATAGCAGGCGGAATGTGTGCAAATAACATAGGTCAGGCGGACTATATAAATTAGGAACGTGCGTGCTGAGAACGGTAATATATATTCCTGGACTAGACAAGCGCCCAGAACATGTAAGCGAAACTCATAGTTAAATCAGAATTTATGGTCATACACATGTTCGAAAGTGCAGTCTAGTTTATGCATTACATGGATTCAGTAAATAAAAGAGTAAATTGAATAACTGCACTTGTGATCACTTTAACAGTTCACTAAGCAGTCACCGTCTTGGGCAAGGTGGTATTTCAGAAAATTCTGCTTACTATACTAGGAAAGGTATTAGGACTATTAGGACTATTATTACTAGGAAAAGTATTCGTGTTTATTGAACGTTCTCTTGCGAAGAAAGAAATAAGCAAGACAAGAAAAAGGAAACAGAAATACTTTGAGGGTCTTATTAATTGTGTTCTTATTAGCATCAGCTGAATTTATTTCACCTGAATGACTTAACTTAGCTCATTCCAATTCATGTCAAATAGTCTTTTGTACGATTTTTTCCTCACTTATTAATCGCTAGAGAGGCAGCATGACTACTCCAGAAATAAGATGTTCGTATCGAAATTTACTGGGCATAATCGCCGTCAACGCAATATGACATTGAGAAAGGAACTCGAAAAAATAATTAGGAAGAAACAAAGCCACTCTTCAGCCTTCTGCCAGGCTTGCGACTACAGAAGCTCCCTTTGCCAACGGTTTAGCTATTGTGCTCTTGAAGCCAAAGCGTCTCTATACCCAGATCTGCGTATCTTACCTGAAAAAAGTCGTCCAAGTTGAAGCGTGTCTTTACGAGCGCCATCCGAAGAAGAAGGAACACGCCTTGAAGTAGGTACACACCTTGCGTGAGCCTAGCGAGGGGCACGAACCCTTTCCACGATGACATCCGGGCTATCATGCCTGCGAGATTGGCTTGAGCCGATGAAGAGGCTCACCTCGACTCACCTGTCCGGGTGTTCTTGGGTGATCGTGCACAAGCTAAGCTGTGGCAATGTTAGCCAGCGCCATTGATCGCCAAGCGGCGGACGCGCCTTCATAGTCTGTCATGCCGTACGAGTGTGACCAACGAAAATCGAGCACCTCAATTCACCCTGTTGTCGATCATCGAATTTTACAGCAATTCATTGCCCTTAAGAGTAATGTGATTTCATTAAGTGTGTTCCCTGCGTTTACTTCACAATTACACCAGCCGTTTCCCAGCGTTTTCCATTGGTCGATCTGCAGCTGCCACCGAAATCCTAAGCCAAGAGCTCGGATTTCCTCAATCCCAATCTGCCAGAGGAAAGCGAGGATGCTCCGCGGATTGGTTGCATGCTCAGGGTTTCGTCAGTGTTTTTAGGTACCACAACACATTCTGGCATATTGCAACGCGTCTCCGCCCTCACTTAGGTTCATGAGAACGCACTATACACACCTCCACAGCCCGTAGCGCAGGCGTAAGCCGGCCAGCATAGTGACAGTGACCATAGGAGCCGGTGGTATCCTCCGTATATAGCATTGGTGATGGGGTCCGGTAAGTGCCCCCGATTCCATGGCAATGTGATGAATAAAATGAAGCTCATGACTGCGGCTGACATCAGCCAGAGCAATGCTTGAGTGATCTGCACAAAGGAAAGAGATTAAACAACAACACCATTTTCTTATGTCAAAGACAATTTCAAATCGTTATCTGCTCGCTCCAACAAATGGGCGGTGGTGTTGAAAGAGAGTAGGTTAGCCCGTTAATGCGAAAGCTGACGCTGATCCGTGAAGCGCTGTCATGCGCCCCCAATCTGCGAGTCCCGAAGAACCTGCAGCACACAAAGGTCGCAATCCGTGTTCATTGTAGGACTCTCCAGCGAACTTCATGTCAACCCTGTGTGGTCAAAGGACTAATTCGAAAAGAGGCTACGTTCCTCGTTCAAGTTAGAACTGGCTCCGCTACATGAAGGCATGCTTATTAAGACTGCAAGATCCACTTCCTAGTTTTGTGGCATTGTCGGGTGAGATTGGTTATCTGGAACATTCCGTTTGGTTGGGCCCCTAGTTCAATCACGAAATTAAACCGGTATTTCACAGTCTACAGAAGAAGGGTCTTTCACACGCGCGCTTTCAAGACGTATATAGTACTATGTTGCCGGAAGGACCTGGAGTAATCAGAAAAAAAAGAGGCCTGCGCCTGTTAATTGCCTTTCTCCACGACAGCGGGTTGAGGAACCCTTAGTGGAACACACCCTTACTCATAGCGTGAGAGATGCTCAGGTGGAACAATTGCTCCAGTTAAGTCTGGTTCATTCAAATTTAAGTCATGCAACATTTCACCGTGACACTTCAGCTACGCAGATTCGTGATTTATGCCTCAAGAAACTTGCGTGCACTGTGTATAAGATAGTAAAGAAATAGAAAAAAAATGCAATATTTGAGGCGTTGAGTAGACGTGATTTGAGTTCTGGGGCCATACTGTGGTTACCACTACTTAAGGAGTAATCGTTCCTTTCTGAGGCTGATAAAAAAAAAATCATCCCACTTTGTAAAAAGCCGAGTTTTCAGTTTTTTCATAGATATTGAAAGGCGACTGTTTTATGTCAAGAGAGCGTAAAACTCACGTGTCATGGTATGCTACTGCAAGATGTGGCTATGAACAAAATTCAGCGGGAAGCCGCAAGCCCGCTTGTATTAACACATGACGGAAGTTTAACATACCTCAGGTGCGCGAAGACACACACACACACACACACACACACACACACACACACCACACACACACACACACACACACACACACACACACACCACACACACACACACACACACACACACAAACACACACAAACACACACACTTATATATATATATATATATATATATATATATATATATATATATATATATATATATATATATATATATATATATATATATATATATATATATATATATATATATATATATATATATATATATATATATATATACTTACACCAGATATGGTGACTTCCTTGTATCTCACAGCCAGGTACCCTGCCAGGATTCCACTTACGTACGTCGCCACGTGGGTTATTGGTCTAAAATAAATCAACTCTATAGTTTTGAAGATGCGCCTGAAAAAAACAAAGCCTCTTTTAGTTTTTCTAAGCATCATGTGCAAGTAATAAAGATAAAGTTCCCAAACGAAATAATTAACACTAAATCAGTTATTAAATTTCAAACACCGTGGTACCGTCCATCGTTCGTGCCAGTTGTCATGCCGTAAAGCAGATTCGTAAAGAATGTGCGGAAGGCCGTGTAAGTGCTGCAGGTAACTCCAGTCAACAGCAGCACGGTCACAGTTGTTTTCGGAAATCTGGAAGCACGAATTAGCAGGTTATCTGTTGCTGTTGAAAGGCAGGACAGTGCACAAACACAAGAAACCGTCCACTAATGCACATGTGTGTTTGTTCATCGAATTCACATTACTCGAACGATTGCGAAGGGTACTGAAGCACGCAATAACAAGCAAGTTACATTTTGGGTAATACAATTCTCATAAAAAAGAGATGGATGAAAGGGGACGTAGAAGCAGAGTAAATATTAGGTGTGGGAAAAGCGAGAGCGAGAGAGACAGATAAACTCTCTAATGTTGCAGACTGCTAAGATGCAATCTAATAGGGCGCTCTTTGATTTTGTGCCAGCAGCCACGGTGACTGACTGAGTGAAGTAGTCTCTCGCTCAGCACCAAGCTACGGAAACGAATGCCAACTTCACCGGACGCATTCCAAACGAGAGCGCTGTGCGAAATCTCTCGGCTGTTCACATTAGCAGCACCGTAAAGGAACCCCCGGTGATCATCCAGTGCTATTTACTACGACGTCACTCATGTTCCAGTATGTCCCCACCTTAGAATATTAAATCCGTATTATTATTATTATTATTATTATTATTATTATTATTATTATTATTATTATTATTATTATTATTATTATTATTATTATTATTATTATTATTATTATTATTACAACTACTACTAAAGCTTGCGATGTGCACAGCGCAGCAGTTCAGATTATCGACTAGTCATTTGAAATCTCAAGAGTTTCCTGTGCGTAATTATTTATTGCGATAATGCGGGAAGTTCAGCTACTAAAAAGCTCGCTATATCGAAATGATAGCTAAAAATAAAACTCGGGAGATGCAGTGATATAGAAAAGAGAAAGTAAGAAGTGACCTTCGCAGTGGCAAGAAATAGAATAAAAGAAAATTTCCGACAGGAATACAATTTACATATCATGCACAATGCGGAGCCAGCACCTCATTTGCGGTACGAGCTGTCTCCTATGATTTTAAAATAGTTAACATCAAAATGTAAAAGTTGCATGTGACGGGAGGAACGCCATAACAAAAGAATGGGATAAAAAAAAAGTCGTAACAATTGCATAGCACTATTTTCTGTGCAGTGATAAAGTAAACGTAAAATTCAGCACATTAGATATTTATATGCATAATATAGTAGCTCAAAATTGACAAGTCCACTACTTCGTCGTATCAATAACTCCGCTAAGCAGGATTTGCAGGGGAAATCAAAAGCAAAAGAAACCACTTGACCTGACAAAGTAACAAAGGCGAGACATTTGTAACCATTCGCACTCTCAAAACAAAAGTCTAAAACACAATTGTGTTTCCATTGATTCGAAATAAGAGTGTGATATCTCGGTAGCGACTGCGCTCTATCAGAAAAAAAAAATGCACAGGCTACATTTCGCCGCTGCATAAATGGGGCACGAAGTTTGACATCGCTGTATATAAGGAACAGTTAGATCTGACAGCTTAGTATGTATCTGTCTGCGGGGAACTCAAATACATATAGATGACCGGCTATTGAAGCTAGGAAGTCGTCATACGAGTACACGTTGTATTACGAGAGATTACGAGCCCTGAACTAAACGTCACCACCCTGAGAGATCGAGAAAAAGAAATCGTGGCGCCGCGATCAGCGGGTGACTGCGACGCGCCTATAGTGATAGCTTTATGGTCTCTCGGGATACACCGGGGAAAGCTCTGTGTTTCGAGCATGTGTAATGTGGAATGATGCGTGAAGTGTTTACACTTTGAACTAAAGTGATTTCACCCCGTGTAATGTGAACATGAGGTGCGATGTGCACTACCTAGGCTTTGTTTGCGAGGTTTGCTAGGAAGCAAATGAGGAGTAGAAAGCTCGGAAACGATACTACTTCATGGTTCCCCTAACCGTTGTTTCCAGCTAGCAAAGAAAGGGCATCACGGTATATTACGTATAAGTGCGAAAAGATTTATCTGTATCGAAAAATTCCGGATTAAGCGAAACAACTAACCGGGTGGCAATTAAAAGAAAATATAAAACGCATTTTAAACTCCACCAGGTACGTCAAATATTGCATCTTTATTGTCCTTTTGGGCCAGTAGGATACAGTCAGTAGAAAAAATATATCTTATATCGCTGAGATTTTTTTTTGGTTGTGGACACTAAAATAAAAAAAAGCATGAAGAAAATAAACCCCTTTGGAGTATTTAATTTTTGCGTGCAACCGGCTGTTGTGTTCAGTGAACTGGTTCAAAACAGGAACTATTGCAGCGTCAGTATACGAATCGGAACTTTACATTTTACAGTATTCATGAGTGTTGTCAACAATACCGGAGCTGGATTGTTGTTTCAAAGCGCGAAAATATTGAACTCGCTAAAATAGAAAGTCACTTGAAGCGTTATTATATTTTTCTTTGTATTCTTGACAACAAGTAAAGATAGCGGTTAGCGTACCTAGGCAGAAGCATGGTGAATGGCAGCGTGAGGGTGAAGAGCTGCATCTCTGTGCTGACGTACCAAAGGTGTACTAAACACTGAAAAAAACGGGAAGACAAACGTTTCAACATCAAACAGTATATTTACTACTGCAAACAACTGCTCTTATTACTCTATTCAGTTTACCAAGTTCGGAGATATGCACAGGAACTCATTCATATGAGGAAACCATATGTAACAAGGTTTTGTATTATTGTAGGATGCACGTTACAAAGTAGTGGAGGAGAGGAGTACATTTTCTTTCGACACGCAGAACACTAATGCTAATATTTATAAGCAGCCATTTATTATTACTAACTGAACCACTGTTGAACGAAGGCAGGTTATGCAAACGGTGTATGAATCCCCTATGGCGGTTTAAAAGAAAATTGGTGCTAATAATACGACCATATCGCAGAGCTTGTGGTGTTAAAACTTTCTTGTTCTATCGTAAAATGTGTTCTTTTTTTCATTACAGCAACACAAAATTAACATCATCGAGGAAAAACGTCGCCAAGGGCGACTACCAGCATGAATTTACTAGGGCAGCACGTGCTGTAGTTTTCTTAAACAATACATTACGAAGGAGCGTCATATGCGCTGCCCACCCACCGTGAGGGCTCTGGTTGGTCGCTTGCATTGCAAGTTTTTATGTGGTGCTGTTTAGCCCGGTAATATCATGTCGAAGTATCAGACGCATTATCAGGAGATCATGCATCCGCGCCGTCTTAAAGGGCTCTGTTCGTGTGAGTGAAATAACTGTTAAACGATAACTTCCACCTACGTTAAGAAACGTAAAATCAAAACCAAAACCAAACGAGCAACACAGATTGTCACGCGTATATCTACACCGATCGCAATCCCTTTGCTTACGCAGGAAAAGCATTGCAGTGAGAGAGGCCCTGTAGCCCACGTTTTTGCATTCACTGCGTTTGAGTCATCCCGCCTCCTCTCATCCCCCCCCCCGCCTCTCTCTACTCTTCTCTCAATACATTTAAGCAGAAGTTCACGCAAATGCGCCGTTAAATTTGAATGTCATCATGCACCTGTAAGCCGGTTTCCTCGAATTAAAGAACAGAAGCGTTCTCAAGAATATTGCGAAAAAAAAAGAGGCTAAGAAAATCTCCACAGTTTTGCGCAATTAGTAGTTAAATATAAGCCATAGCTGAAGGACTACAACGCTGTTATGATGAGAAATCTTCCGAATTAATCTACGCCCCTGCTTTCTAGGCTCAAATGATCTGAAGCGGAGCCTTTCTATTAGTAGCGCCATCTAGGAGAAGGCGGGGCGAACAGCCGCCTGGTGTATTTCGATTATCTCGCCGGCCGCGCCTAATCTCCTTTTTTTCCCCTCATTACCATAAACAACGCCACGTGGAAAGTTCTCAACCGCCGAGTTCAATTTGAATATCGCATCACGTCATGCCATGTGACACACGCTACGTGGACGTCGAGGTAGATATAGAAATTTTGCCAACTCCCTCCTGGGACACTGAATGGAAACTAAAAGCCTCGTATTCATAGCAGTGTAAATTTTGTTTCTTCTCACAAAGTTGTGCGCATTTTCTTGTCGAAAAAGGCTTACTGTTAATGGATAAAATGAGTATCCGAGTGCAATTGTAGATTTTTCAAGCCACGTACGTCGATGATATAGTTCTCTAGATAAAAATAAACAGCGTTGTTGCCACCGTTATCTGGCAACGGCTACTCCTTTTATCGTGATTCATAATATAGGGCAAAAATAAATGTAGATTCTTGCATACATTAAGTCTCTGTCGAGTTCACATTTGCAACGAAGTCCGTGGATGTTTGGCGTACACATGGTTTAAATGCACGAACGAGATAATACCTCACGATGCAGTACAGTCAATAATCGTCACGAGTGACGGCGTCTTCAGAGAAGTATTGAAATACTTTTATGGCTTTGTGATGCACTTTTGAAGGCCATGAACCTAACACCTTGGTAAGTGAGAAAGGCCTTTGGGAGCTAGTTGAACGCAGTTCTTATTCAAGGCATTGTTCATGTGTGGTGGGCTTGGGAAAGTCAAGTAGGTGGTGTACATCTTTATCTTCGTGACCACCCAGACATGTTGGAGAGGCCACATGCTTAATTCGGAATAAGAAGTGCTCGGTGTAAGCAGTTCCGAGGCGGAGACGATATGAGGGGGTATTTACGCATTGTGGAAGCTGAGTGTCTAGCTGGTGGTCGAGATGTGAGTCAACTTCATATAAGATTGATTCCTTTGTGCTCTCTGTAAATCATTTGAACACAGACTACTCGCTTGAGGCCTCCTAAAGATCGCCGGCTGTCGGACTGAGATAAGGGAATAAGGGGTGTTTGCGAATTTTCATGAGCTGCTTTTGCAATTACATCCGCCATTTCAGTTGCTTTGATTACGTAGTGACCTGGAACCCATAGGAGAACCACATGTTCTTTTAGCGTTGTAGCTAGAGTAATTTATTTTAGTAGAGCGTTGATTACACGTGTCTCTAATTGTCCTGGAACGGCATTTTCAATGTATTTATGCCATGCCGTCTAAATGAAGATGTGTTCGCTTATTCAGGCAGTTTTCATCCAGAAACAGTGATCTGATGTTGCCAGGTTGAGCCCTTGCCCACGTATCGATACATTGCAATCCTTCTGAATTCACACATGATTATTTATTTATTCTAGGCAATGCTCAAAATCTCCATGACCGAACGCAGGGCAGGTGCGGGAAATTCAATTTGGCGCCCCCACATATCTTTGTTGTTTTGTTGTTTTGTTTTCGAGCCCAATGTGGCTTTCAATCCTCGGCTTTCTGGGAGTCTAGAAAAATCTATGTTCTACCGACCGTACCTTGTAAGCATTCTTTTAATTTTCTATTTCTTCTTGGCCCTTCGTCGTTGGCTCGCGCAAAGCCACACTCCAGCTGATCGCCAGTATCGGCAATTTAGCGGGACAGATGATAACCAAAGTATAGGATCGCAGAAAGGAAATCCTTGTACATGGTGACTCCAGAAATGTAATCTAATAATGTAAATAAATATCGGTCCATAGTGTTGCTTTATGTGTACGCAACACTCGTTGCGGTATGACTTCACTGGACGCGGTGACATCGCAGCTCGGGCGAAGCTCGGGCACATGGCTGCAGTGTACTGAGAGAAACGTGCGGCTAAAATACGCAGTCATTATTTGAATGTAAAGAAATATAGCACCGCATGATTTCAAACGAGTATCCGAGCATACTGAGCATTTCGCGTACCACTCTGCGCGCTTGCACAAACGAGAGAAGGGAAGCCGCATATCTGCAGAGGCGACTGCTTCGGTCAAAGATTTCGCTGACCCCTCCAAGTGCACGAGAGAGAGTGTGTGTGTGATTGCGTCATAATGAAGTAACTGATACTTGCGGTTTCATTGAGCGCGTTGAAGTTGTTCGTGTGCGTGATTACCGTCCACCATTTTTCTGCACACCTGCCGATTTGTTTCGAAAAGAGTTCTTGGTCAGCGGGCCCTTCACCCATGGTGGGAAGCAGGAATGCGAAGAACACCACAATCACAACGGGGACAGTCAGTCTAGAATTCAAAGAAAGAGAGACTGCGTACGACAGCAATGTTGCAGTCCTAAGAAGCACAGGCTTGCTTAAAAGGAGTAACTTGGGCATTAAACTCTGACAGGAGTCTTACCTGATGTACCGATGAACTAGAATCAGCAAGTAAGAACGCAAGCACTTTGTTGCAGGAAGCGCTTCGTGGCCCACATTAACGAGGTACGAAAACGTAAATCCTCTGCCAAGAGAAGGATTGTGTGAGTAAAGCCGCAGGAATTGACTCTCTTAGTTTTGGCACTCCAGAAAAATCCGTCGTCATTTGTATTTGTGTCATATATAGGCAACGAAAGCGTTGCTGCCTTCGTTTTGACACCAATGCTTTTCGTAGTACCTATGAATGAAAAAGCTGAACTCAAGCTTTAATGCCAGGAATGCCTGCAGATATTTCCATATTCACTGCTGAATGTTACCTGATATTTACATGATATAAAATAATCGCTTCTTCCATACATTCTTGCGGACATGGTCGCGCTGCATCGTTGAACGCAAACAGAATCATGAAGGAAGCTATAAAAATGATTTTCTTAGCCGTTGACTCAACAACTGGCCGCGTCTGACGCAGGTAAATCAAACAATGACCTCGCCATATCACGACATCGAGGAACATGCAGCAGGTATGAGCTTCTGCAACTTACTGAATGAAGAAGAGGCTGGAAATTGACAAAAAAGCATTTGTTATTAACTGAAAATACACCCGGTCTCCCATGTCAAATATCTTGAAGCCGGAATCTGTAAAAAGTAAAGTAATTTAAGAATTAGGAAACGAACTTTCAAAAGATTTAACCTAACGAAATAACTAGTTGACTACAGTGGTCTATCGGTTTCGTCTACTGCAGTACAGATTCTCTTGGCAGCCACGAGAGAACGCCATAAAAAATGTTTTTTTTTTTGCGGCTGAAAGTGATTTCATTTGATTATGTTAAGCAGCATAGGTTCCCGTTTCTTTGGGGTCTTAATTGTAATGCTTCGTAGTTGGGCATAAAATGAAGAAAACCCTGAAACACTTTTTGAATAATTCCATCCGTTAATTACTCGACCGTGCCAAGACCATATTACCCAAATATCAATCTTGCGTAGTATACTACGCACACATTGACCATATATAGAATACGGTACAGCTACTGTCTTCCAGGAAGGTCGCTTCCCCTCTATTGCACTCATACAATTTATATCATATTCCCCATGCTTCGAAGAACATGAGTGGCACCAATTTTCTGGGATCCTTCAGAACTACCAAAGGCCGAACCGGCAAGCTAAGTGCTTAGCTGACCTAACACGTCGCCAAGGGCGTACGTGACAGAAGCAAGATCCATTTCAGGTTTGTCACAGCAGTGTAGTATACCAAAGAAGGGAACACGATCCAAGCATACGTGATGATGAATATTTTTAACACTCTGCCCGGGGTGTGGTTACTGTGTGACAATATTACTTCACGCGCAGATTAAAGGACTGGGCGAGCAAATGCGCCACGCCTAGAGATGAACGCGAGGCTCGTCTTCAATGGGCGTATGGCCATCTCTAAAATGCCTCCTCCACTTTCGCACACAGCCATACACAAGCTGAAGCACTATGTGAATTTCGGCAACATAAATTTGCTCTTTCGCCGGAAACGCTATCAAAGCACGGTATTTTGTTTAGCGTACCGGTGGCTAGATTATATAACCTGTCGGTGCCAAAGCGCCTTCTATGATTGCAAAAAAAAATGTGGCACCATGTACTGTCATACTCCCATTCTAATGAGCTTTCAGGCTTGCGTACAAAGAAATAGTTGACCATTACTTTCAGTACGGCACTTGTAATAAGATGTTTCTATTTATTGTGACCTTATACGTGTTATGGCAGTTCAACAGCGATGATTCCGGAAGCAATGATTAAAAACTTAAATTCTTTAGTTTTACATGCCAGTACCGCGGTGTGATTATGAGGCACGCCACAGTGGCGGACTCCAGAACAATTTCGGGTCGTCATGCAGAACTTTGTTCGCTATCATATTTAAATTCTACCCGACTTAGCCTCGACGCCACTGCATAAACTCCGCGTCATTGAACATCAGCTGCCTCATGCGTCTACATGGAGCTTTAGGCAACAAGAAGTATTTCATTATCGGTAATATAGGTACAGTAAATGAAATACTCCAGTCACCAGGCACGTACCCAGGATTTCTTTTTGTAGGGGGCCCCCAACCCAAGCTAACTTTCCTATGCAACTGAGGAGGGGGGGGGGGGTACCTTAACAAGTACAAATGTGAATAGTGCCCACCGTTCACCATAAAGACGCCTAAACCCGCAAAAGAGAATTGAAATAAGGTGTATCTCACAGGCGTACCTGTGAGATACACCTCTCCTTTACTTTACAAACAAGGAACCACATCAAATGGACTCGCGCATGAAAGAAACGCAGGAAGAACACTGCCAATAACAAGTAAAGAAGAGAAAGTTTAAAATAAAGATTTCTAGTACCGTTTCTTTAATTAGCTCTGGAAGAATTATAGAGAAATATGTATTTGCGAAACAATCACAGTTCTCTTTGGATCTCTCGTTTACTGCTTTACCAAGTTTAGTGCCAAAACCAACTCCTGTTGTTATTTGGGAAGTTGCGTAACAATACGTGGCCGCCAGTCCCGTACAACCACGTAGAGCGCAGGACGCTGCGGTTCTAGACGTACTGCGCCCACCGTGGTAGGTCAGAAAAACACCCACATTAGCACAGCAGAGAAGTGGCTATGTCACCCGCCGCGGTTGCTCAGTGGCTATGGTGTTAGGCTGCTGAGCACGAGGTCGCGGGATCAAATCCCGGCCACGGCGGCCGCATTTCGATGGGGGCGAAATGCGAAAACACCCGTGTACTTAGATTTAGGTGCACGTTAAAGAACCCCAGGTGGTCAAAATTTCCGGAGTCCCCCACTACGGCGTGCCTCATAATCAGAAAGTGGTTTTGGCACGTAAAACCCCATATATTATTATTATTATTAAGTGGCTATGTCAGGTGGCTCGACTGATAAATGTATAAGCATCATTCAAAACACACGGAATTATCCTCCAGTTCTGGCGGCTTTTTCTCTACTTCCTGTTAAAATAAAAATATGTCGATCCATAAATATTCTCACAAACAACGGTTAAATTTCTTACTTTTTGTTTTTCCTTCCTGTTGGGCTGTTGCCTTGACTCTCTCCCTTAGTAGATCGCTTAATTTCTCAACTCCTTGCAGCTCTTGTTTCCAGTTGCCAATTTTGCACAAGAGTACTGTACAATTAGGGAAAAGCCAGACAAGCTAATGGGTGACAGCCATATTGTTTACGGATTTAATGGTTATTCCAGGGTCCGATGATGGACGCTCTTTCGCATTATTTTATTTTCCACCTTATCTAACCCATATCACGTGTATATGGTTCCGAGGATCTGCCAGCGTCGCGGCGAGCCCTCACTCCAGGAAATAATCAAGCCAAAGGAAACGTTAAACGCAACTGGCGTTTTCTCCGGGTGGAACTTGTTCCACGAGCATGCAGACCAGCTGACTACGAACGAAATCCCTTTCCTGGTCCCCGGATCAGTCTAAAGAAAAAAAAAAGGCTGAACTAACAAAGCAATAACTATGCGCGTGGTTGTTGAATAGATGGTGACAGCTGAACTCATCTCGAGTTAATCGCGCGGGCACCGAATCAATGAGGAAACTGGCCTTAACACCCCAGGAGATGCCGATAACCACCGCCATACAAAAGGAGTGAAAAAATTGACAACCCTTCCACTCTGTGAAGATGGAATGGCATCGAAAGCTAACGACAGACAAAGCTCTCAAACGAAATGCAAAGTGCTTCACCTCGGCCGGGGGTCGGCCCGAAGATAGCACAATACCAGGCCCACCCGGGCGGAGGTGAAGCAGGCGTTAAACACACCCAATACGTGGGCTGATCCCGAAGATAGTGCAATGCCAGGCCGACCCGTGGCAAAGGTGAAGCAAGCGTTAAACACTCCCCATACTGGGCCTATCCTGACGGTGCTGTAGTGCAAGGCCGGGCCGACCCGCGGCGGAGGTGAAGTATATTAGGCACTAAGCACTCCCTATAGGTGGGCCGATCCCGAAGATAGTGCAACAGCGGGCCCACCCGCGGCGGAGATGAAGCAGGCGTTAAGCACTCTTCATACGTGGATCCATCCCGAAAGTAGTGCAATGCTGGTCCGACCCGCGGCGGAGTTGAAGCAGGCGTTATGAGCACTCCCCATACGTGGGCCCATTCCGAAGATCCCGAAGGGCACGTTACGGTTTCCCGAGCCCACAGGAGTATGTGCCATTGAGCTCGGACCCTTTCTGCACCATCACCAGAATCGGCCCACATGATGTTTTTTTCTGCTGACGGACGCCTAAAAAACTAAGGAAGGTTCGTGATATACAGCTTTCGCTGTAAAAGGCAGCAAAACGTTGACCGCCGAATAGATTGATTTGTCGGTGCTTTAGGAATGTGTGTGAGGAGTGGTTGTGTGGGCCGGGAGGGGGGTTATGCCACTTAATTTCTGGTGGGGGGAGGCAGGCCCCCCCGGCCCCCCACCCTGGGTACGTGCCTGCCAGTCGCAGTATTGAACAGGAAAAAGTTAAGACAACAGTGGCCGGCAAGCTAATCGTTTCTCGAGTACAAGGGATGCTAATTTTCAACGGTTATTTTGCAAACAAAATGCTGCTTTGTTTGCGGCTACGGGGCCAGAATAGCATTATTATATGTGGGCTGTTCTTAAGCATGCCTAAATGTGACGTGTTTGCAAGCGGAACATGGAGAAATGATATGGCCGAGGTACTTTCTACCTCAGTCTCCAAAGTAACCCAGGTGTAACAAAACCTAATCTGTACGCTTGCCTTGGTGCTCACTCATATGATAAATATGTGTAAAGTCAGTTATTTAAATTATGCAGTTGGAAGAAACATAGTTTGAAAGGCGTACAAGAATTCGTAAGTAGAGGAGGAACAGACCCATGCTGATAGTACTTCAATGCCAAAAACATTAACGTCTTAGCCCTCTTCAAGTATACTGGGCTCTAGAGTGAGCATTCATGGCGACTATGGCTTTATATTAATCCAAGAGATTCGTTTTCAACGACCGCGGTTCATGTGTGCTGTTGTGCAGCCTCCATGCTCAGGAAGGTTAAGCCGCACACTGCGGCGGTAAAAAAGCGTGACGTCGCGCTATCTTGCGCAATTCAAGAGGCATGTGATGCGCATGCATCAGCCGGCCCGTGCGTCGGTATACAGCTCACGAGGAGACTGCGCTTTCTATTTCCATGTAGGCCCAGTAATAGAACACTTCAAAACTGTTTACTTTTGTGCACATTCTAAGATACGGACTCCAGTAAAAGCCACTTACAATGCGGAGATGTGCAGATCGATTAGGCTATTGTGGCTATAGATCCAGCTTTTCCGGGCATCGACGTTTAGTTTTCTCTCTGGGTATGGCTCTTTGGGTTGCCACTGGGTATGTGCTGCTATTCAGTGAGCCTCTTTGACGCCAGCTTGGCTCACTGGGTAATGCGGGCCGTTCCTATGAGTATATACCGCTGGGTATGTGTCAATGGGCATGTGCCGCTCTTCAATTAACCTCATTGACGCCAACTTGGGTCTCTGAGTAGCACAATGACAAAAAAAAAGATAACATCGTACCCTGCACTCCGCATTGGTTCGCAACACGTCACAAAAACAGGAACTATTCGCTGTAAAGCAGTAATATGATTCCTAAGAATCATTCTCGACCAAACTAAGCATGCCTTGCACTACGTAGATGTGAACTGGGGTTAAGCCTGGTTAAATTTTTATACGGCACTACTTGGGGGGCCTACGTATTTATACTGCAAGACCTTGGGGTTCGGCCCAGATTTTTCAACTGCCTTATCTTGGGCATCAGCCCATGTTTATAGACTGCTTCCAATTTTCGGAATCGGCCCACGAAATCGTCACATTGCCGTCATATATTCATTGCAGAAAACTCGGTTGAATTCGCCAAGAATTTTTTGCATCAAAACAATACCACGTACACACAATTTCGCGCCACGCGAATGGAAGCTCCCGTCAGTTGATTCAAAAATTAGATGTCGCCTGCTTGGAAACGTCGCCAGCTCGATCGCGTAAGCTTCTCTGTGCCTCGGAACCGCCCCTGTCACGTGCCCTTCGCGTCACTGCTCGCTGGCATTGTACCATTGGTCAAGCGCTGTCACCGCTTGCGATTTTTTCGAAATGTTTCGTTCATGATCGCAGCGGAGTTGGTGGGATTTTGGGGTTTCTGCGACAGCCACCGCGCCACTTTTGAGCCAAAACCGATGATATGTGAAACAGGCTTTAGAGATGCAAAAGAGAAACTTCACTTACGGTAGAACTCGGGTTGAATCAGCGTGTAAGAGTGAAAGAAAACCACCCAGAAGCACAGGATCAGTTTGGCTCCGCTGAAGAAGAGCAAATTTTCGCGTGGGGTTCCTTTATATTGGCTGGCATTGAAGAGGCGTTGGGTGTTCGAAATGACAGAGAACCAGCACAAGAACTTGAAGGGAAAAGCTTCTGAAAGAGAAAAGCTTGTAAAGACATCCATTGTGTTTGTGCGCACAGCGCAGTGAGTGACAAGCTTCACAGATACTGTGACGAACATTGTACACACACAGGAGTATGGTACTTGTTATAGACGCTTTCATGAGTAAAAATTACACTCTCTGAGTGAACTGAAGTTTTCTGATTCATTATGTGCACGCAGTGAGTGCGGATATAAACAAATCTGATTAGGAAATAACTGGTTTCTAATCAGTTAGTTGGTAATTTTATTCCCTTACACTTACATGTACGGCCAAAAACAAGAAAGGGGCTGACAGATGGGATTGTAGGCTCCCCGCCTACAAAACAAACACCGCCCACTAATCTACCAAACTAATGCACTCATGAAACACAATGAGGAGATTAACAAGCTAAACTCACTAATTTTCAACTTAGAAAACGTCCATAACAATGTTGACACCATGCACCACGCAGAAATACACGAAGCACCACACGAACACCTAGCTTGGGATGGTTTCCACTTGAACCGCAGTGGAATAGAGCTAGTTTCCCAACACATCAAGTCCTTTATTAAGGATAAATACAGAAAAACTTTTTTAAATTCCACCTCAAATACCACCTCCACCAACTCTGCGGAACGTGCAACCGCGAACAATACAGCTGCGACAGTCACTTCTAGAACACAGGGAATACAGACAGTGGAATGTGAAGCAAGCCACTGCACAAGTGAAACAGTCAACACAAGAACAGTTGGAACACAGACATTGGAATGTGAAAAGAACCAGAAGGCACACATAACACCAAAAATGACATCAACCACCATGCAAACAGACACAATGGCAGCAGACAACAGAAAACCCACCACCGAAGTCTACACACAGACCCCCACACGCCTGCCTGCACACACACAAACTCAAACAGAGACCGAGATCGAATTAAGCCAGGCATACGATAATAAACCGGCCAAACAGAAAAACACCCCACGCAAATCTGCCCGCAAGAAGACAAGTAAATGACAGACATCGCAAATCAATAACTCTTCAATGCCACGTAGCACCGAATTCCTACAGGCTAGAAAACTTACCAAAAAACATGTGAGCTACACCTCCCATCTGAAAACCTACACAAGCTGCACAGATAAAAATATAATTCCTAAAGGCCTAACACTCAAGGCTGTACCAGCTCTAGGAACACTCCCACCACACCATCGCGCAAACTGGCAAACAACATTACATAATGCCTCACTTTCACTTTAAAATATCCTCAAAGAACACTGCGAAGAGCAAATCGAAACTTTTAACCACAGGCTTAGGAACATAACCCTGACACCAGATGAGAAGAGAGATTTAGAACATTACGGCGAAAAACAATCTAGAAAATTGGTTCAAAAACAAAGGAAAAAAGCAAATTTTAATCAAAAAACAACCTTCCAGCCAAACAGCCACCACACCCAGACAAGAGGGACCTCGAGCTTAGAAGTACCAGACAGGAAGGAAATTTCCACAGAACTAAACCGCTCCAATGTTATAGACATTTCCAAAACATTAAGTCAAAAAGAAATAGCCGTACTCAGCAAGGGCTTAAACTTTTGCCCCACGAACAACACAATAAATGAATTCGAGCTTCACAAGGACCTCTCAGAATTCTCCCGACGAATGCGTATCCGACACTTTTTTGCAGACACACCAGACACCGGGACGACACCACTCCACTCGCCCAATCCACTTGGACTCCCGAACCAGAACAAGCCATAGAACTTGACATATACCTTAAAACTATCACTAAAGAAATTATAAGCCAATCCAAGACATCTAAGCGACCTAAAAACATAACTGCGTCGGAGAGTCATATCATTTCAAATCTGAGCTGCCGCAATGACATTGTTATTAAGGAAGCAGATAAGGGTGGAAGTATAGTTATTTGGCCAATAGAAAAATACAAGCACGAGGCTTACAGACAACTAAACAACCCAGAACATTACCGCAAACTAGATAACGATCCGACATTGTCCTACACAGTGACAATTACCAACAGGCTGAAATCACTTTTGGCTGATGAATTGATAACACCATCAGAATACAAATTTCTTAAACCAAACAACAAAACTGCCGGACGTTTTTACCTCCTTCCCCAAAATTCATAAAATGCCATCCGCTGAACTATACACTGCTATTATCCCAGGCCGTCCGATAGTATCAAACAACAACACCCCGACAGAGAGCATCTCCACATTCCTTAACCACTACCTGGGTGACTTGCCAAAAGCACTTCCGTCATTTGTACAAGACACGCCCCACCTGCTGAGAATTATTGAAGACATTAATACTAAAGGCACACTACCCCACAACACAATTCTCGCAACACTAGACGTCACGGCGCTGTACACCAACATTCCAATCCCTGATGGTTTAGCCTCGATAAAACAAACGCTGTCTAAACACAGTGCACAACACTCTACTGAAGTCTACCTGTCGCTTCTTGAATTAGTTCTAACACATAACTACTTCGAATTTGAAGAGAGTTACTACCTACAGATACATGGTACAAGCATGGGTACGCCTTTTGCACCAACCTACGCGAACATATTTATGGGGATTCTAGAAACAAATTTCCTATCGCGCTGCACTACCAAGCCCCACACATACCTACGATACATAGACGACATACTCATAATCTGGGGACACGGTCAAGACAGTCTAGATAAATATGTAGCCTTTCTAAATTCTGTTCACCCAACAATAAAATTCACATCAGAATCCTCAACTGAGCGCATAAACTTTCTGGACACAACAATATACATTGACAATGGTGAACTAAAGACAACGCTGTATAGAAAACCTTTCGACAAACAACAGTACCTAGAATATACCAGCCACCATCCCAGACACTGCAAACAAGGCATCTTTAAAGGCCAAGCCACACGACTACGTCGCATTTGCGTTGAAAACCAAGACTACATAGATAGACTCGATCACCTTAAAGAAACGCTATCAAACAGGAACCACCCAAACAGTGACCTTCAAACAGCTTACATCGCTGCAACCAAACTTGATCGAGCCGAGGTCCTCAAGCCCCGCCCGAGGATCACAAGAACAACAACGCCTCTTCTTACTACTAAATTCTCAAACGCACTCCCAAACGTGAATAACATCCTAAGTAAATACTACCCGATTCTCACCAGCAACCAGAAACTTAAGAAGATTTTTCCCGTCCCTCCCAGAGTGGTCTACAGACGCAACACTAATTTTAAAGATGTTCTTGTGCACGCCAAACTACAGAAAAAGAAGAAGTTGGGAACCAATCCCTGTGGCCGCCCCAGGTGCTCTACATGCAAACACATTCAATCCACTACTACAATAAAAAGTACAGCGTCGAATTACACACACAAGGTCTCTTCGGCTTTCACCTGCACATCAAGCAACGTAATCTACTGTCTAGAATGCGCCGCTTGTAGCAAACAATACATAGGTGAGACTGGACAACAAATCAATACAAGACTCAATGGTCACCGCGTGGACACAAAACACAATTTACCCAAAGCAGTAGCCAGCCACTTTAATGAACATGGACATATGTTTGACAAAGCAAGGCTCTATATACTACAAACAAATTTCCGTTCCCCTCGCGAAAGGAAGTATACGGAATCATACCTCATACACAAGTTTAATTGCCTACACCCGACAGGAATTAATTTGGCACGCGGCAACTTAGAATCTTTAAAAGCTGTTACTTAAATCTGAAACTCTCATATCATCAACCAATACACAAAATACATTAGGCCACCAGCCAACTTTAATTCTTAACCTCACCTACTCTTCCATTTCGAGAAAAGCAAAAAAAATTATTTTTTTTCTGCCTACTACTCAATTTAATGTACTCATTCAGGTTTTTACGTCTATACCAACTGTACGATCCCCTTCTTCCATGTACACTTGCCCCCGCCCGCTTCTGCACGCGTCACCCTCCTGTTTGTTATACCGATTTCGCCCCCCCCCTTCCCCCTCCCCCTCCCTTTTTTTAATCTTTTTTTTTCTTGAAACCACCTCGACAACACATTCCGAAGTCAATATGCCTTCTTCGGCGCCTCAACCCAGAATATCGCCTTCTGGATGCCGCCGTAACGACACCTATGTTAAGCGCGTGGGGCAGTGCCCCTTGAAAGACCATGCCGCTGCCTTTCAGTCACCCCATACATTGCACCGCAGACTCCTCGTCGCCACCTTAACTATTTCAATATTACTCGACCTATTACTACTATGCTGCTCAAGTCACTTTCAACTCATGCTTTTTTTGAGTGTGTGTTTGTGTGTCTGGGTTTTTTCCTTCTTTTCTGTCTCTTGTGTTACTCGCGCCTCGCGCACAGACCGCTTGACCGGCCCTTCTAATGCCTCAAAAACATGCCGCCGACTCCCCCTGAATACCTCCTAACCTTTCACATCCCCATCACGCTCCCAAGGCCCCGTATTTCTTAAAATTTCATTTTTCTCTTTCTTTTTCTTTCACTCCCCCCCCTTTTTGTGTCTTGGTGCCGCCTTGGCCCCCCCCCTTTTTTCCCCTTTTTTTTCGCTTTTTTTTCTGCTTCTATTTCTTTTCTTTTCTCCCCGCATGCCCACCCTCACGCTCTTGTCCCGTCGTCTCGAGAATGAGGCTCACAGACGTCGGACGACAGCGCCTGTTCCCTCTTGTAATCTCTCTCTTTAAAACCAGCCGCCAGCGACAACACCCGCACGTGACGTCACTGCACTAACCCTTTAAAACTAACACGCCGAGGATGACGAGGCCGCCTTTGACGAAGATAGGTCCTCCTATCGAAACGTTGGCCAGCCTGTCTGAGGTACTTCATCCCTGTTCACAAACTTTATATCACATACTTACATGTACGGGTATGCTATAATACTCACAGCTTATGGGGAGTGCGTACGGGATAGTGCGGGGCGTAACGTAACGTGGAGTGTGTTTCGGAGTATCCGGCTTCAAACTGAGCCCTTGCCTTGATTGATTACGCATTCGCACTGCATTTAAGGACGCAGGACAGACTGAGATGCTCATACTCTTACTTGACTGGTGTGTACATCATCTGCGCTAGTCCCGCTTCAATAACGCCTTCGTCGGAGCCTGCACGTGTTTCTTTGTGAAATGTCATGAATTCAACGCAAGTATTGGCATTGCTTTCTAAATGGGCTGACGCCGCCGAACTACTACCTTAAACTGTTCAATACAGTGCGCCTTAGCACTTGTACTTAAGGAAGTAATTATTAGCTTTCAGTCAGAAAGTGTTGCATCGGGACAACCATCATTTGACAACGTGTAGGCGTCGCATTTATTGTGAACACTGAAATAGACATCGCCTAGCGGACGCATCTGTTTGTTAATAATTGAACAGTCTTAATATATGCGTCATATGTGCAAGGCTATAATTAAGGTATCATTAAATATCCACATTAGTCTGCATATATATCAAGAATATCTAGGCGGTCGGATATCGAGATACTTTCTGAGCAAAGTCTAATTATATTGGTGTTCAGTGAATTCATGTAGCCTGTTGAAAATCGCCCCACTGAAATTTAATTTGCTCAGATTGCCCTTTAAATCGCACAATGCAAAGCGGTTTAAGGTGTGAGAGACCGGGCTCGTTAGTTTTCGTGATGTCTATATTTATTTAAACATATTAGCATTCTGCGTTGAGGACTAGTGTGACAATTAAATGACTCACAGAACCGGCGATGCTAAAGGCGGAGGTAATCTAACGTGCTCCTCTTTTTTTTTTTCGGTGATGTCTACAGCGCGCCGTTCCGTGTTCATGTCTCGTCACGGGGTGGCTAAAAATAGCACAAACTATTGTAGTCTAAATTTTTCTGTCTTTCCATTAGCGGAAGCGGCAAAAATACACCGTTTGTACTACTATTTCTGTTTATTGTGACCACAGTGTTTATTATAGAAGAAAAGGTAGTAAAACATTGTAACTGGTCTACTTACTAAATTTACACCCATTACTACTATTTTACTAGCTGATTGCTACGTCCGACAATCCAGAGTTATAGTAAGTAGGAGTGGGTGAATATTTGAAGTTTGAATACGAATCGAATATATTTTACTAGCCATTCGTATTCCTATTCGAAAAGAAACTATTTGGCAATTGCGATTATTAAGAAATTACCAAATATCTCGCAACAACCTGTTGTTAAAGCATAGTTTCTGTTCTATCTGCTGAATAAATCATTGTAAATTATCAGAAGGGAAGCAATAGCAAATGTTTGTGAAGCAACGCAAAAATAAACTGAGTAATGCAGGCCTATAGGTGAAAACCTACTTAACAACCTTGCGATTTTCGCTAGTGGTCACTTCAGTGTTACTGGCAGCAAACTAGTTCTGTAGCAGTTTTATTTGGTACTCTACAACCAGTGATGTTTTTTTTTTGCAACGGGCTCTTTTACACGTGTCTATCCGACACAAGTTCTTCAGCAGCTCTTTATTTTTTTCGCAATTTCTCATATATTTTCAGTCACCATTCATCTTGCGTTATTCGACTTTAAGACCTACGACATTCGGTCGCCAGAGGCGTGACGACCGAGCACCGGAGGTCTTAAAATTATATCTTTCACCGTGTTTTTCGAATCTTTTTTTCCCTTGAGCAGTCTGGCGAAAATTGGCTGGGATACGTTATACATGGTGTTTTATTTTAACTGCACCAAATTTTTATATATTGCCTGTGGCATATAGCACAATTCGACTATTCGATATTCGAGCGGATGCTCGCTACTTACTATTCGTGTTCCATTCGTATTAGACAAATATGATATTCTCCCATCTCTAATAATAAGTGTTCCCTCTACTAAGCAGTTGTACGTTTCACAAACCAGTTAGTAAAAGGCAATGCCGCCGTCACCGGTGGTCTA
This sequence comes from Dermacentor albipictus, assembly GCF_038994185.2. Classification (NCBI taxonomy): domain Eukaryota; kingdom Metazoa; phylum Arthropoda; class Arachnida; order Ixodida; family Ixodidae; genus Dermacentor; species Dermacentor albipictus. Next base: position 50,761,652 of record NC_091821.1, read on the forward strand.
TCATGCTGTATAGTGGCAGCCTTAAAGCAATGTTTCGATAAACTATAGTTTCTTTCATTGTGGCAGTTTATTAGTTATTTGCTGCGTTGTGGCACACATATGTGTAGAATGTACGTTATACAAGTATAGATTCATAATTTTGTTTATTTATCCAAATACATAGGTACGCACCGGTACAGCCTGTTCTCTTATAAAGTTTATGACTATACTCATAAGCTAGTTCTTTGAAAAATGACGTGTGGTATCCTGATCGTTGTACTGTACAATGCACGTGTTCTCCTTTGTCATTTCTTCCTTTCTGTACAGTGCTGTCTATTACAGTTCCTGTCATGAACCTTAGGTGCCTTTATTTGATGGAGCTATAAATATCACTAAACTGGGCGGCAATGCGGTCCTATGTTTTCGCATAGGTGTTTTTTCGCATACACCTTTAGAAGCAAGGCAACGTAATTATTTCGTGGCTATGGAAGCCCCACTTGTACACGAAACTGCCGTGCTTACTTAATTGGGTAGCAGACTGCACTTTACCGGTGCCATTTTTTTTGTTACTGATATGACCTAAGGAGATGTTGACGCACAATTTAAGGCGCCGGCTACTCCTTAGCTCTTGAATGGGTCTAGCCTGCAGAATACAGGGTTCAAGATTACATATCAAATATCCTTTTCATACAAGCACCAGGACTTGTCAAGCAACGTTTTCACAGTAACACTATCACGTAATATATACATGGTGCATACAATATACAAGCTAAACGACTCCACAGTTCTGTAGAATAAAGTCTCAAAAATACAAATGATGCTGTCGACTAATAATACAGTCTTTAGTAAGCGGGTGGTACGTAGATCGTGTAAATCATCACATTTAGTCACAACAAAACATTCTACATAACACAATCCACAAACGCATACATATATACAGCGACATTGAAATGAAATGAACAATGAAATCGTTAATAACGGCCAACAATGCCACTCTCTTAAAAAAAAGTATTTAGTGCTTTTAAAGCGCTCTTCTGCCGGCGCCATTAATATCTAATGTTTTTACACTGAGTAGCTGTTGTAGCTGCATGCACCACCCCCTTTGAGTAGTAAATGCAACAGCCGGCGTCGTTACTAATTACCCTTACAAGAATTCTAATTACGTTTGTGACAAGCAGTTACTAGCTTTTGACGAGTAACTGACGCGACCTTTTTTTTTCTGAGAGTGTGTGAATGTAATAATAAAACTAGACTGTCAAAGTCCTTTCTACACCTCGTCGGTGCGTACTTACCAGCCTTTTTACTGGGTTTCGTGTGGCCTAATGGCTTCACATACCACTCTGCGATTGTTCCAGCGCATAAAAGTAGTGCTAGAGAGCAGAAGAGCGCACTGAAAGAGATAAACGATGCGTTGCGAGATTGCGAGAGTAAATACCGGAGGCATCGGGAAGTTGCGCGCATCGAAAGAATTCTCATTGAGGAACTTACATGGAGCAGGCCTGGAGTATAGTTAAGGACTTTGGATCATCAGTTCTGCAACCACGAACCGTGGCATTCACTCCGTATAACTTCATAACTGGGGATTTAGAGGGAAAGAACAGAGCGATGATACCGAGCAGCGATCAGTGCGTCCTACACGCTTTGAGCTCGCATGCCCGTAGCTACACAAATATTAATTACCGTCAGAATGGTAGTTTTGGTGAAGTGGGCATAATTTCTCAATTATGCGACATAGTTTCACAAAATCGCACATAAAGCCAGAGTTAACGTTCTTGTACTGAAATAATGCATAATATATGTATTTTTTTAATCGCATGCTAACATCGACGTGTGTCATAAAGTGCTGTTTGCTTCTTTACCTTTTTTTTACGTGAAGTATGCAGTGTTCGACACTCCCAGCGAGCCACGATATTGCATATTTGTCCGTTAAATTCTGGGTCATTAAACTCTCGCACGAGCACCCTAATTACAAACACAGACCCCTTTCTTGCACCTTTACTTTCGCTAAAGACAAGTACATAGTATTTCACAAGTTGCGTAACCTTGTTAGTGTGGTTGCCATGCTTGCATATTAGGAGCCGCCAAACCCAATTTAGAATTACTTCTGTATCGTGTGTGTGTGTGTGTGTGTGTTTAAATTATTTTTTCTCTCCAGCCTATCGCATCCATTTGCCCCTTCCCAGGTACCAAGTAGCCACCCGGAAATAATCTCTGGTTAACCTCCCTGTCTTTCGTTTGCCTCTCTCTCTCTCTCTCTCTCTCTCTCACCTTCACCTACTGAAACACAGCACCAATACGTATTCAAGGAAGAAAAATTTTTCAAGAAAACACCCTTTCATCAGCTAGAATCTGTCCTTTGGATACGAAATGTCACTGACAAATCACTCCTCAGTGACTGCTTAAAATTTTAAAATTCTATACTGGATGACTCTCCTATATAGGTAGACTGCGCAGTTCGCCACAAGAAATTTTGTCATAAGGGGATAGCATTATACCACATCTTTCAAAAACTGTGCGAGTTTATTTAAGCGCTGGATTGTCTGTGTGGACGGAGAATAACCTCGCTTTTAGAAGGACGGAATGATAAGTTGGTTGATACGGCATTATAATAGAGTGTAAACAGCACACAGCGTCACTTTGTCATCTTGTGCAAACAGCACACAAGATGGCAAAAAGGACGAGAACACGGCGCGGCGTCCCCGTCTTTTCTGTTGCACTGTAGGCCCCGTTCGCGAAACGCGGTGTACATAGTGCCGCCTTCAGGGTGGGAATTTCTGGCAACAGAAACAAATGGAAATGGGCCGCCCTAAGTAATGCTTTAGAACTCGAAAGTCTCTATGAACAATGTGGTGCAGCAATAGAAACTAAAACAGCAGGCATTCTAGTCATAACTGTATTTCTATCTCAGCGATTGTGGAGGAATAATCATGCTGAAGTGCGTGGACATGCAAGATAACAGTATAGCAAGAAATGCCCTTACTTGAACTAAACAAATAATCTATTTCAGAGTGTGAGCACAGTGAAGGCAGGCATATCCCAACTCTAAAGTCGATGCTGTGAAAACCGGTGTCCGTAGTCGCAGTCAGTGGATCCTTCCGCCCCTGCATATGTTTGATTGGGAAAAAAGTTATATAGTAGTCAAAGTGGAGCTCCGCTGTTTCACAAATTACAGGCAGTGATTTCATTCAATAAAAATATTTAGTGCTCCAAGTTCCTCACACCAACAGTATCTCAGACTCGTAAAGTCGCCCGTGCGAAAGAACGGTCCACTGGAACGGGCACAGACAATGACAAACATTCCTTATGAAAGGAAACCTCCGTAGGTCTGTGTTGATAGCTGAAATTTGCCTGTCTTTGACAAGGATTCTAAAGAAAATGTAAATATTGACAGTCACTTAAATATCCTTACGTGACTTGAATGCGAAAGCGTTATGTCGTATCACGTGTCATACGTGACACGTGACGTGACGTCATACATGAGCACGTTGAAATCCACATCCATTTATAACGTTACCATGATACGTGACGTCATACATTGTCACGTTTGCTTCACAGTTCTACCTTAATCTACCTTGCTCCAATTTGTATCCACAATCCACCTTAATTCACATTAACTCACTTTAATCCACCATAATTCACCTTGCTGTAATTTGTACCAACCTTAGTCCACTTTATTTAACCTTAGTTTACTCTATTCCACCTTAATGCACTGTATTCCAGCTTAATCCACCTTACTTTAATTTGTACCAACCTTAATCCAGCTTAATCTAGTTTAATTAACCTTAATCGACCTAATTCCACCTTAATACGCCTTAACCATCTTTCTCTTATCTGTAGCAATCTTAATCCACCTTAACTCGCCTCAATCTGTTTTAATCCCCTTTAATTCACCTTCATTCACTTCCACTTAATTTACTCCACCTGAAGTTGCAATTTTTCCTAATTCTGCATTAAAAAATTTACAATCTAAATAAAAATTCGAAATCAGCAGTCCCTATATTTTAATATGCAACAAACTTTGTCAAATTTGGCGCAGTGGTTCCTGAGAAAACAAATTCTCCTTCCACATGTATTTTGATAAGAGCACCCGAGCTAAAGCTTCCTCTTAATACTTGGCAATACGCAGCAAAGCAATTGTATGTCCTCATGTAAGGGTATTCCCCCCCCTCCCCCTGTGTATGACTGCATCGTGATGATCACGATATCTTAGATATGATTAACTTCGAGCCCAATATAATGAATGGAAAGCATGAATTCAACAATACATTCCTTTAGCTTGCCCACATTTTCTTTTTGTGGGGTAGCCAACCGGACGTTATTCTGGTTAACCTCCCTGCCTTCTGCTTTTCTCTTTCCTTTCTTCCCCATTTTCGCTTGGAATATTTCTGGTTATGTTAAATGAAGTCACCTGATAATTTACGGCTGTTTGGGCCATTCACTTTACCGTATTTTATTGTATTAGCACCAGTTGTTCGCTGTCAGTCTGTACCACCACACCGCATCTATAAGTGACGTTTTGCGACTTAAATATAATCTCAGGTTTACCGGACCTAGTAGTGCTCTCGTAAAACAGCTTTTTGTACGGTTGCCCTCTCCAAATTTTTTACTTGCCTGGAGCAATAAAGTGGAACGGAATTTAAACGAAAACGTTTTGAGAAATCGTTTATGTTCCTACAAAGCTTTAGTGTTTGTTTTTCTTATAAAATATGCATTATAAACTTGCAAATTCTCATATCTTTCATCTAGTAATGCAAAACCAAAAATAAACATAAAAAGTCGGGAGTTCAGATCACTCTTAACTGTTAGGGTCAAAGCAGCTGTCTCTGGTTTGCTTTCTTACAATATTCCCCTTAGCGTCGCGTGAGCTAGTGCGTTTCTGTTTAGTTGAAATACTGGTGTTATTTCTCCGATTCTTTTGGCTACCTGGCTTTAGAACGGGGGACTCTCTCACGAATGACTTCCTACTGCTTATGCCAGTACCCATCCTTCATAGTGGCTTGTGTAGTTGAACTCACGCGTAACATGCCGGCGGCGTGGAAACGCTCCACGAGGCTGCGCATGGCTTCCTTGGGCATTTGGGCGAAGAGCGAGCAGTAGCGGCCTTTGAAGAGTAGCTCGCCCTGGTAGTCATGAAAGCGGGTCTTGAGGCACTGCTCGTAGCCTCCCAAACTCACCAGGCTGCCCTCGAGCAGGTTGGTCGGCACCAGGCCATTGGCGGTCACCACTAAAAGAACGCGCGGGGGGAGACGATCAATTTGTAACCTTTTCATGGTGATCGGTGAGTGGCACGAATTTAATAAAAAAATCAATAGTACTTCTCTAGAGCGCTAGACGCACTGTCCGTATAAGACGCGTTGCTGATTAGAGATAATCACACATGGCTCTCTAGAAAGCCTTTAGCGCCTTGCACTTATCAGCTCACGTCACATTGCACTGGCCTGATACAAATAAACTCCAATTAAACTCTCCCTGAAGTCGTGTCACGTATGCCACGTTGTCTTATTTTCAACCAAGCATTCCAGTAATGATATGAAGCTATTAAAAAGAAAGCTGTTTTCACCATAAGCATCATCAAACCCAACCACAACAACCCTAACAACGCTAACAACAACCACAAACATATGTAAGGACCATACGAAAATTAATGATCAACAACTTTTTGAATGCAAGTCGGAAAGTGTACAAGAATGGTCGTTTGGCAGTACGTCGCACCGTCTTTTAAGCAGCCATCAATTGTCATTTGCCATAAACAGGTTGCGCCATCTAGCTACCAGCAGGCAAAAAAAAAGTTGACAGTTACTTTAGCATACCCTAAAGAGAATGAAGGCAAAAGCCTGCGCGCTCACCAGACATTATATTTATTTATTTATTTATTTTACCCACAGTGTTTGCACATTACAGAGGGAAAGGGCATATTGCAGACAAAAACTGAAAAAAAAAACAGCTGATACAATAAGAATAAGCAGCAGAAACAATCCACAAGTTAATTGAAAACATGTGCAGTTGGAACTAAGAAAAAGCAGAGTAATTTCAAGATCTAAAAATATAAACAAACAAACAAACAAACAAACAGGCTAAACAGAAGAACAAATTGAGTACAAACAATGAGGCAATGCTATGCATGTTATTCAAAGAACACTTAAAGCGCGATGTATCCGCAATAGCAGTAGCTGCTTCTGGCCGGTGATTCCATTCGGACGTGGTCCGAGGCGAAAATTCGTGTAAGTAGGTCACAGTTCTGCAACGAGGAATATAAACTTTTTGGAGGTGGTCAGTTCTAGATGATCTGAAGGGAGGGGATTTACCGAACTGCTCACGAGGATTATTGCTGTGATAGTAAATTTTATGAAGAGGAGTGAGCCGGGCTATTTCTTTCCGAATGGTAAGTTCCGGAAGATTAAGCAGTGACTTCATCATGGTAACACTGGCTGTGTGGTCATAATTGGATAAGATGAAGCGAATGGAACGCTTCTGCACTCTTTCAAGTTCGTTTATCCGTCTACTACCACCGGGATCCCAGATAGATGATGCCTGTTCAAGTGAGGGACGGATGTGAGGAGTGTAGAGAAGATTTTTAAGTGATGGGGGTGCGATATAGAAATTTCTTCGGAAGTGCTCAAGTGAACGGTTTACTTTGGCGATGATGTACCTTGCATGGTGCTCCTATGATAGGTTACTACAGATATGAACAGCGAGATATTTGTAAAATGAAAGCGACTCAAGGGATGTATTATCAAGATGATAGTGTGGACATGCTATTGAGGGGCGAGATATGCGCATTGATTTGCATTTTGAAGTGTTTCATTCCATCTTCCATGTTTGACACCGGCCAAGTATGTTATTTAAGTCGGTCTGGAGCAAGGCAACATCTTCTTGGATATCTGTTTTCTGGTAAATTACTCAGTCATCTGCGAATAGGCAAACCTTTAATGAAATGTTACTGCCTAGGTCATTCATGAAAATTAAGAAAAGTAAGGGTCCCAATACAGACCCCTGGGGAACACCCGACAGCACTGGTTGGACTGGGGAATCAGCAGTATTAGGCAGAAACAAACTGAGCACGGTTAGAAAAGAAAGCTCGAATCCAGTAAAGCACATTAGGATCTAGATTTAATTGGCCAAGCTTAAGAAGTACAAACTGATGACTAATCTTGTCAAATGCTTTAGAGTAATTTAAAGAAACACAATCTATTTAAAATCCAGAAATCGAGCAAATGATACAGGTCATCAGTAAAGACCAGAAACTGTGTTTCGCAAGAAAAGTTCTTGCAGAAGCCATGTTGTGTAGGTGCAAAGAACTGGTTCGACTCAAGAAACTTAACAAGTTGTTATACCGCAATGTGAAAGGGCAGTCAAGTGCTTTGGCATAAATTATTAGTTTGCCTCTAACACCACGAATGTTGGCTGAAAAATCCTCCCGCATGACCACCCTGCGTCCTTTGAGCGTGTGACGCTTCGAAAAAAAAGACCGTTTCTTTTGTTTTGTAGGCGGAAAACTAATTGGTCGAACTTTGTTAGCGGAAAATTTCCCCATTCTATCCATGCGCAAGCGCAATGTTATCGTCAGATAACGTTAGTTCGAGAGACTGGCAGATTAAACTTAAAACATTTTCTTCTGTCTGCTGTGCCGTTTCAGAAGCGTTATCGACGATTCCAAAAAATACTAGATTGTCCCTCCGAGAGCGATCATCCGCTACATCAATACGCACGCATAGCTTCAGCGCCTCGCTTTGCACTTGCTGAATTAGTTGACGCATTGTTGTTAGTTGACAGTGTACATTATGTAAATTAGATGTCGGCTTTTCGACATTTTATAGGTGCTTAATTATGGTAGGAATATCTAAAGTAAGCGATTGTTGCTGACTCTTAAGCTCTAGGATATCACTTGACATCGTCATCTGTGCACCTTCAATGCGAATGGAGCGTTCATGCATGTCTTTCATCAATTTGTGTATCTCAGTAAGCTGATCATCCTTGGGACACGGGTTCTGATCAACATCACCGCATATTGACAGCAGCAATTCCCACAAAGGCACATATAAGGCTTCTGGGCATGGAAGCACTCCGATACAACGGTTGTCCGACCGAAAGTTAACATATATAGGGTAATTTGTTGAAAAAACTCAGCTGCAAAAGGTAGGCGAGCATGAATGAGTACATGCTTCAGGTGATGCTTCCATGCCCACTGCTTGCGGCATGCCTGCAACATGGTTTTAACGTTTTGACAAGTTTTAACAGTCGTTACATTACTTGACATTTTTATTCGAATACATTTCTACTTCCTATTACTTGTTTTCTCCCACCAAAGGTCTTAAGTTCGAGCGCCTTAATTGACTCTACCTTAACTGTTCCTTGATTAAATCTGCCTTAATTAATTTCGCAATAATTAACAGGAAATGTAGTGGGTCATACTTTCGACCTTCGCGATGTCAATTGGAATCCAACTTGGAGATATGGCCGGTTCACCCATATCTCCAAGTGGGTTCGGCTCCAACCAAAGGTCGAGTGTTCAACTCCCACCAAAAGTCGAAGGTTCGAGTGCCTTAATTAGCTCTATCTTAATTTACTGTGCCTGAACAATTCTTGCCTTAATTAACACCGCAGGTCGTGCTGACGCTTCTGCTTCACCACATCTTCATGTTTTCTTATAAAGAAATTGATGGCCTATTTTGCCCTAATTACCATCAAAATTCGTGTGTTCGACTTCCACGAAAGGTTGAGCGTTCGACTCCCTATGAATTTTGGTGACATAACGTCGGACATCATATTTTTTTTTTACCTATAAGGCATCTAAGGCTTTCGCCTTATTATCAGCCCACAATCCGTTGCGAGAAAGTGCGTTGCTTGAATTTCTCGTCAAACAGCAACTTTCAGCCATAATGCTTAGACATATTCATAAGGCTTAGCATTTGTTTACGGGCTCTAACACTGTGCGATGATAAGTCAGACATTTTAAATACGACCAGTCGAATATTCAAGATCAGGAGCGGAGTTGTCGCTTCCAGACCGCAGCGGCAGAAGCCAAGGAGACCTTTCATCTACTTATCGAAGACAGGTGAGTAACTATAGACTAAACCCGCCGTGGTTGCTCAGTGGCTATGGTGTTGGGCTGCTGAGCACGAGGTCGCGGGATCGAATCCCGGCCACGGCGGCCGCATTTCGATGGGAGCGAAATGCGAAAACACCCGTGTGCTTAGATTTACGTGCACGTTAAAGAACCCCAGGTGGTCAAAATTTCCGGAGTCCTCCACTACGGCGTGCCTCATAATCAGAAAGTGGTTTTGGCACGTAAAACCCCAAATATTATTATTATTATTAACTATAGACTAAATAGCGAGAATGCTTGAAACAGTTGTCACAGTGCTGTTCGGACGATGATTAAAAGCTTAGGTCACCGGCACCTAAAGCACTGCAGATGCTATGTCACGCATTGCGCGGCAAGTGACTTGCAAAAAGAAAAGACCTTGCAGCACAAGGTGCACTTTCACACTTTTAGATAAAATTGGTTGGGAACTGCTTCCGCACCCGCTTTCCAGCTTTGGTCTGGCTCATTCGTACTTCCATCTGTTCGGATACTTGAAGAATAAAATGTAAGTCTAGGGATATGAGCCAGCAGAGATACGTGCAGCAGTGCACCACTGTCGGGAACGGAGTTCTCTCAGGAGGGGATTTTCAGTCTTTCCGACCAGTGGAGAAAGATGTATGCAAAGAAATGGGGCATTAAGTGAAATATTGAAGGAAAGTAAAACCAACACCATGAACAACAAAACAAGGTAGGACTGTCTCGCTTTCAATAATGCAGCGTAATAATTTGTGAAAACTTTTGCCATTTACTTTCAGAACGATCATCGTATGGTATTACTTATATTCGACATGCCATCACTCGATCTCAACGTCTGAAGCTTGTGTCGCAGTGTTTCAACATTTGTTTCACTTAGGTTCAGTTCGGATAGTAGCATCCAAGATTGTAATGAGAAGACGTGTTATTAATGCACGTAGAAAAAAAATGACCATGTTAGATTGAGAGAAGTCCGTGCTTTTATCGTAACGATTGATGGTGTTTTACGTTCAGAAGTTCTAGACTTGAGAAACAACGTAGTGGAAAGCTCCGGTTTGATATGATCTCAGGAAATTCTTTAATATGCATAATCGGCCATAAAGATTTGCAGGAAACATTATAGATAGAAAATAGTTTACTCCAATTTAATGTTTCCGTCTTTAGCACTTTATAATACCTACATAATGATGCAGTAAAATATAAGCGCTGTTTTATAGCAGACTGCACATTCATACTTGTCGTGGAACACATGTCCCGTATACTTCTGAGGCAGACTGTGTAGGCAAGCTTAAGTTTGCAGGTTTTATGATATTCTTCCTTTACAACCGACTATATGGCGGCTGCAGCTGGGAATTGATCCCGTGACTTCATGCTCCGAGACAAGATTGCGAGTTTGCAAGAGCGTAAATAGCTCCTCCAAATATAAAACATTACGACCCGGATTCACAAGGCTGTTAGTGTGTAAAAACGGTAGATCAAATTATACACTGGCCAGTGTGTGTGTGTGTGAAAACATTTATTGGAATGAGGTCCGGAGGCTCGACTTCTCAAGTCAAGGCGGGCCGCTCCTACGTTGGCACTGTCAGGCCAAGCCTTTCAGCGGCATCATGGGCCCTCTGGACGGCCCTTAGTTGGTCCTGAAACAATGGGCTTTGAATCCTTTTCTCCCACTGTGTCCATTCTTCAATGAGGTTGAGGAGAGTCGCGGGGCAACCCGCCAGCATATGTCTGATTCCAATGATGCCATTACAATCGTTGCAGTCCATCCTAATCTCCCTCTCTGGATATATTTTATTAATGGTGTACGGTGTGGGATATGTACCTGTTTGCAATAAGCGCAGTGAGACTGCCTGAGCCCTGTTCAGTTTTGAATGTGGCAATAGGAATTGCCTGCGTCCTAAATAGTAGTGTTTGGTAATGTCATTGTATGTTATTAAATGATCTCTAGATTCCCTGGCTTGATGGTGAACGGCTCGGTTGTGATTGTCACGGTTAGCAGGTCCTCGTGCCAAGTCATGAGCAACCTCATTGAGGTTTATTCGAGTCTCGTCCACTTTTCCCATATGCGCAGGAAACCATCGAATTTCAGTTCTCATAATCCCAATGTTTTCAAAAAGTTTCGCGGCAACACCACCAGTGGTCATACCGAAATACACAATAGCCGAGGTTATGGCCAAAGGCACGTACATTAACGAACAAAAGGCTTTATGAATTCCACCCCAAGTGACAATGCAATGTGCGAGACAGCTCCTTGGAAGTCAAGGTAAAGCAGCACCCTGTCCAAGCGCGGAAGGAGGGATGGCTGGTGTACCACTTGAGCTTCAGTTAAAAAATTGCTGTGGTGAACAGCTTTCGTAATGCGAGACAGATTGAAGCAGGGGTGTCTTGAGTAACCAAACCAATTGTTAAGCTTGTATTCTATCAAGTGGGAATAATGTCATTTTGCTTGGAGATGTGGGAGATGCCAGGTGTAGGTGGTGCGACGGGAGGGGGGGGGGGTTGGAGGGGAAGAGAGTCAGGGTGGTCTAGAAATAACTTGGATAGGCAGCAAAAGAATGTTGTACGCATATAGGAGGTGGCGGTGGTGGAGAAGTATAACCCTACAGCCTCAATACTTTAACTTCCGAGTGTGATGAGACGCATTTTGAATAGCTGTTTCTCCCGAAGGTTATGTGACTGAGTAACTGTGCAAGCGTATCGTATTTCTGCATTATACCTCCACGTTTGCTTTGTTAGTCTCTGTCCTCCTCCTTGTGTGTCTGCGAGCATCAAGTCAGGAGGTGTTGTTCGCCTCGCGTCTGACAGAGTGGTCAGCTCCGTGAAACTGTGTTAGCAAACAGGTACGTAATTTCTGGCACTTGTGTTTTCACCTCATTCGTGGCTGGTTATTTTCGAAGCTTGATATATGGAGGGATTATGTTCTATTTAAAGGTGTTTTGCAGCATGTCTCACCAACGTACACTCTGTAATGGCATATTCAACTGATCGCTTCAGAGAGCTGTCACCTTGCTGTAAAGTTGTTCAATATAGCTTTGAAGCGGTATACTACAAGGATGTATACATTTATTCACGGGTCTTGTTTTATCATCAACACTGTAGCCAGCCTGCTATGGTAATACAACTTAGTTATTGTCTCTTATGGTACGCCCACACTAGCGACAAAAACGCGCGCGACACGCCGCACGCGGCAAGCGCCCGCGCGGCAGACGCGTGCGGGCAAGTCCACAGTCGCGTTTTGCGGCACGCGGCAGCGGCCCGTGGAGTCCCGCGTTGTCTCGTTCCATTCGATACTTCTCGCGACAACGCGCTCTCCGTTCTGTCCATTTCGTCTTCCATCGGAAGTGTGTGTTTTTTTGCGCCACTGCCGGCCACGCTCAGGCATGTCGGATACGGACGAGGAGCTACTGGTGACTGTGAACACTATAATACTTGTTTGTTCTTTACTTGTGCGACGCCGACGTGCCAGACAGCGGACAAGAAAGTTTTGAGTGCGGTACAGGGACACTGAGGGCCAGGCGCACACTCTGCTTCCCCACCTTCACCAATTACTCACCTGTCATGCCAAACTGCTGTCCATAATGTGCCAGCGGTTGGCGCGCAGCTCCTTGTCCGACGCTCGATTTATCATAGAGGTACGCATATCCGCGAACGGTTTCCAAAAACGCCTCCATTGCGAGGCGAATTCTTCGTCGACGCCTCAGTGGCGGTGTGGTAAGGCTTAACAAAAACAGCCCCCTTGACTGGAAATGGCCTCTGAGATTTTACGGCGCGCGTGTCACTGTTCAGGCCCATAGATTATGATTCTTTGCTTATGCGACAGGTGGCGCCACAACAGCGCGGCTCGTAAAGCGGCTCGCTTCTGATTGGTGGACGTTTCGCGTCTGCCGCGAAAAATGGGTCTCGCACCCATTCGCGCGTTTGCCGCGCGTTGCTGCCGCTTTTCGTGAATCTTGCCGCGCGCGACAGCACCGCTCGCCGCGCGCGTTGTGTCGCGCGCGTTTTTGTCGCTAGTGTGGACGTACCATTACACAGCTTTTGAAGCACGACCATAGAGGCAGATCATAAAGAAACTTGCCCCGACACTGAGAGTGGCATACCAGGCATCGGTAACATTTTGAGCAAATTGACCGACGTTGCTGCTTCTTTTGAAGAGTACTCTTGAAGAGTCCGGCAGTCTCATGCCGCCAGCTTCCCAAAAGGTGGGTGTCCTTCCAAGCATCTGGAACTCCCGTAGTTGCCGCGGGCCCTCAGGCCGCAAGCGAGCTTGTGCCTGTTTTACCGGTAGTGGCAGCACTCGTCTGTCTCCCACAGCAGCGGCAGATGCTCGACTATGTCGCCAAAGCAGTGGTGGGGACAAGGGGCGCCGAGACACCCTCGCAAACATATATAGCCCCCTCTTTAGAGATGAGAGCCCATATAAACAACTGAGCCTCAGGTAGTGGTACATCTCTAGTGATCAGAAAAAAACGGTGCCTTTCCGGTGGCACCAGGATTCGAACCTAGTTCTTCGCGCATATGAGACGCACGCTCTACCATTTCACCACCGGTACGGTTGGATACGCCGTAAAGAAAGAGGAGTACTGCATACACGTTTTGCGGGAGTAAGTGCTCGCCAGATATTTGAGTCCATTTTCCAGAGTTGGTATGCTTGTCGATCAAAAGGAGAACGCTCCCTCATCTAGTGCCCGAGGCAGAGTGAACGTGCTACCTAGGTGTTTATAAAAGAACTTGTTTAAAATAAAGTTACATATGGCAGTTAGTGGAGCTGATGCAATAATTGGCAAACGCGAACGTATGACAATTTATTTCGTCTGGATCGAGACATTCTGGCTGCAATCTTTAGCATCAACTGCTGTAGAAACACCAGGACAAAAGTTCTAAACGCAAAGTTGACACCACTCGACCGCACCATAATGGTGTTTGTAAACGAACGTAGCAACATGAATGCAACTGCACTACAGTGCTTATCAGGATATCCGCCGACTGTTGTGTCAGTCAAATCAGCTCATGATGTTGTGTGTCAGGGGCTGACCGGTGGCTAAATTGAACATAACAAATTTAATATTTATCAGCGATTTGAAGCTACCTGCATGTCGACGTTTAGTTTGAAGTCACATATATTCTCTTTGGCCACAAAAGACGGAATAGTAGAATATTTATTATGTAGTTCCGTTTCATTCTGAGCTCCCGACCGCCCCTGGCTGCACGACTGGCTGCACGCTGGCTCCATGCAAGAAAACTGGCTATTGCTATATATGATATTCGTTACCTTGCTTTGAGTGTGCCACGCGTGTAGAATAGAAACGATGCAATACAGTTAAGAAAATACTAAAGACAAAGTTCAACGCTGCGATGCGCACCCGTTCAATTCGCCTGCGAAACTATTTAAATACAAGCAATAGTTTCAAGAGTAGCAGCTTCACAGATTAAGAAACAGCTCCTATACTTGACGCTGTATATGCATTCCATCAAATACACGAAGATCGGAATGAGCCTCGCTTTATGTTCTGACGACAGTTTGGGCACACGAGATTCTGGCTTCCGCCGGAGCTCGATAAATAGAAGGCTGGTCTTTTCATGTGCGTTAATGGGACAGACCGGTATGCTTTTGCTGGCTTTCCCACTGAAGTGAATTGCCAACTTTTGCTGACAGTTTACTTCAGTGGCACTGATCAAGCTTGGTGCCTACCCACAGATGTACTCACTGCGGATCGCCCATGGTTCCTTGAGCCTTAGATGCAGGAAGAGCTTGATGAGACTCGAAGAACAGGCAGCGCCGACCTCCCCACTCGTCAACAACTCCGAGACCAGTGGCAGCGCCTTCCGGGAAAGCAGAGTGAGGGCATCGTCCACGTCGGCCTCAAAGCTGCGCGTGCTTGCCTCGCTGTCAATCGGCGCTCCAGCCACGGTGGTTGTGGTATCATCGACGCATTCACTAGAAGCGATAAAGTGGGCGACCATGTATCCAAGCAGAGGAAGCCTGTTGCTACCTATCAAGTTCATCGCGCTTGCTGCTTATTATACACCGCTCTCACTATCCGTGCACTGGGTGAAGCACTAGAGCTTGCGTGCAGCACGTCCGCAGGACGAGCAAGCTGACATGCCCTATCTAACGTTGTCTAAACAACGCGCACTCGGACGGCAAATGCCTTGGAACTGCGTGGACAGACTGGCTTTAGAAAAAACAGAGGCTAAGACCAGCGTATGCGGATGGCTGTAACTTAACGACTTGCCAGCAGGTACAGCGTACCGCCCAAGCGGGCCTCCGGTGTCGACTTGTTCGCATCATCAGCTCTCCGACTCGGAACAGTGCATCGTCGTGCACGCTCCGTTGGGCGCAGATTATGCTGCGCTCAGATTGACAGAGGGGGCGAAACACGCGAGAGCACCAATGAGGAAGATGAGCATGACGGGAACTATAGAGAACGCCAAAGCAACAAGGACGTCTTCGCGCGCATTGAAAATAAACTTTGGCGCACGCACAAGGCATGGAGGAGAGGAGGTTGAGAATACCATCGAGAGGCACCCCAAGGGACTGGAATGCCGTCCACGGAGCGTGGAGCGCCGCGGAGTAAATAAAACGCCGCCGTAAAGGCCGCCACTGCACGCTTGGCCGCTGCTACGCCAATCTACGCGCGTTGTGCTGAGAGTATTTTGCATTCGGCAGCGCCACGGGCGATCCGAAGGGCACAGGTTGCGCCGCGCAACCGCGACAACTACGCAGGCTAATGAGGAAGTCAAACGACGTGAGCACTTTGTGTGAGTGGTGGAGTATTTAGAGAGATAAACCAAGCAGGTAACTGCGACGTAAAAGGAGAGAAAAAAATCAGAGGCACAAATGCGAACTTATGGCAGCCTTAGCAACCAATGTTCTCATCACGTCGCTCAGAAAACAATTAATTGGTTCGGAGAGCCGTAATGGAGGGCGGAAAGAACAATGAATGTGCAAGGTTGACCACATATCTAAATAATCCCGCTTAATATGGCATTGTTCGGGCTAATTACCATTTACGAGGCTCCCCCAGCGCGCATCTTCAGTACCTCTCTCAGCACGATCTGCTCTGTGTCACAAGCACGTTTTCAAAGCTTTAGACGTGGCTTCTGCGTGGAAGTATTTTTGCGCTAGAGAGCTGTTAAGAGTTAGTATAATATTAGCGCAGGAGGCTCACAGGGGACCTTGAACATGAGAAGGAAATTCACAGAAGAATAAAATTATGCAGATCTCATGCATTGTGGCAATCGATGTAAGCGAAGCTTCCTGTGCTGTTTGCTTTGATTGACGATAATGAGCGGTGATATTGACGCGAATGTTCAATTTCGTTAATGTTTTGTCCTACACAAGAGTGGCGAGTTGATGCTAAGCGTTACCTTGCGTGCACCACTCCTCTTTGCCTGCGTAGTATACAAAACACGAAGGGAGAGGTGTTTGCTTGAGGCATTGTTGTGCGCCATATTTCATAACCTCTGAGAGGGTTGAGCATTGTCATTGCCTCACATGGCGCATAGTATCATGGCAGAAGCATTAAACTTGAATTGGATTATGGGGCTTTACGTGCCAAACCACAATCGGATTATAAGGCAGGCCGTAGTGGCCCACTCCGGATTCATTTTGGCACTGTGGTGTTCTTTAACGTGTCCCTAAATCAAAGTACGCGAGAGTTTTTATTTCGCCCCCGTCGAAATGGGGCTGTCTCGGTCAAATCCGTGACTTTGAGCAATGCCATAGCTGCAAAGCTATCGCGACGCGCACAGAAGTGTTGATTTGACGTGGGACCACTTCCGTGGTGTCGCCTAGACCCTGCGGTACGCTTTAATTAATGCGGCTCTGCTTCTGCACGCCCTGCGTAAGTTGTCCGCTAGACATATTTGCATGGTTTTATTTTTCGGAAATTGCAGAAACGCACCGTACCGTACCTTGAAGTTAAGTTTATCCAGCGTTTCGTTACCTTCTCACGTCACCTTTTTCTTATCAACCCCCCTCCCCCCCCCCGTTTATCTGCATGGGAACTGCGAGCGAAGAGTGGTATGGCTGTTTCGCCACTCGTTTCGCGAATGCCGTCGGTTCTACCCATTTTCGGCCCCCTCTCCCCCTCCTCTTTTCCATTCTATCTAGCTTCCCTGCGGACTTGCACGTTGGTAGAAAGGCAAGCGCTTGGGGGGTATCACGGATAATTACAGCTGTTAATCAAGAGGCTAATTGGGGATCACCTAGGAACTCCAGAGGGTATTGTGCACATTCGACGTGGTGTGGTCCAAACGAGTTCCTCGCGTCTCTTATTCTCTGCGACGCTCCTTCCATGTATATCATCATCATCATCATCATACCCACCACCACCACTATCATCATCATCGTCATCATCATCATCATCAACAACAACAACAACAACCTATTTTAAGTGCACTGCAAGGACGAAGGCCTCTCCCTCCGATATCCAATTACCCATGGGCTGCGCCAACCGATTCTAATTTGCACCTGCGAATTTCTAAATTTCATCAACCCACCTAGTCTTTTGGCGTCCTCGACTGCGTTTCTCTTTTCTTGGCATCCATTCTGCAACCCTAATGGCCCACCGGTTATCTAAACTACGCATTACATGACCTGCCCAGCTCCATTTCTTTCTCTTAATGTCGATTAGAATATCGGCTATGCCCGTTTGTTCTCTGATCCACACCGCTCTCTTCCTGTCTCTTAACGTTACGCCTATCATTCGTCGTTCCATCGCTCTTTGTGCGGTCCTTCACTTGTTTTCGAGCTTCTTTGTCAGTCTCCAAGTTTCTGCCCCATATGGTGGCACCGGTAGAACGCACTGATTGTACACCTTCCTTTTTAGGGATAATGGTAAGCTTCCAGTCAGGATCTGAGTATGTCTGCCGTATGCGCTCCAACCCAATTTAATTCTGTAAATTTCCTTCTCACGATTTGGGTTTCTTGTGAGTAATTGTCCTAGGTAAACGTATTCCTGCAATATTGTCTGCAACACAGCCATGCATAATTAAAGAACGAGCTCTCGTTTGTGCACCTAATCTCTAGCCCTAACGTATATCCGTGGGCGTTGCACGCGAATACTTCGCACAGTACACGGCATATGTGGCGAAAATTCACTTCCAATATATCCTTATCTCAGCGCTAGTTCACTGTCAGCTTGTCCCCCCCCCCCCTAAATCCTAAATAAGTAAAGCACGCATATTGGAAAGTGAATAAGGGAAAGAGAGAGAAAACAAGGAAAATGCGGGGAGGTTAAACAGATGGACGTCTGGCCAGCGACTGCGCATAAGGCCAAATGAGGAGTGCGAAATAAAAAAGGACCCTGCCGAAACCCTCCAAAGACCCTGTAAAGGCTAAAGGAGAGAGAGCTCATGTGTGGAGGAGTAGAAACAGTGTCTGTAAGCGTCATCAAAGGTCCGTTTATTACAGCAAACTCATCAGAATGTGCGTGGCTTCCTAGGTTGATATTGAATCAGGCCATGCATGCAGGATTTTTGCCTGTATAAAGGTCCGGTTGGCTGAACGCCCCGAAAATTTGTCATTGGACGTCGAAGGATGTGGGAGGAGGGGGGAGGGGGGAGGTGGGGGAGTTCTCCATGGTCTCTTGCCCGTTGTGTCGGTCACATATAAAGGAGTCAGTCATTCTAACGACGGAGGAGCGCGAATTGGCGAACTCTAGCCCCAGTCGCAGTCGGCACAACAGTGTAGTGCCGCACCGGGAGACGGCTGATCGTAATCGCAGCTGCAGTGACGAATGCAGTATGAAAACACGACGGTTGGAATTCCCTAGAGTTCTTTAAAGAGCGAGCGTGATTTCGCGAGCAATTCGGTGGAGTTCCTTAACTGCATCCATTCCTGATAATGGGATGAGCATGAAGCGTGCGTGGTTATTAGCGGATCAAGCAGCTTCATCAGCAAGAAGGTTTGCGAAACTACAATGTGCAGGCAGCTACTGGAATATAGTGTTAGGTCCTTTTTCGGCAGTGTGATCGTAGATTTGTATCATGTTTGAAATTCACTGTTCATAATTTCCATGGCGCATTGTCACTTGTTAGCTTTGAGGGGCTTCTTTAGAATCGGAGAACACATACCACTTACAAGCCGATTCCTTTTTAACATAACAGTGACACCAAGATAGGCAAGTTCTTCTGCTGTTGACGTGGTTATATATAAGGTTTGGAATTTGGCTATGACCAGACATGCCTGAACGACGACACCAACCATGGAACTGGTAGACGTTCCGTGTAACATTCGTGTAATATTAATGTGGTCCGCATAAACTTCGTGCAACAGCGATAAAGTAAGCTGTTTTAATACCATTATGACATGTGGGAATTCTTTGTAAACGCTGGTATTTTGGAGAGTACCTTCAGACTTCTACATACACCATAATGGAGATGGTCATCTTGAAGCCGGCGCGAAGCTCTTCTAAGGGAAAACTCGTTCTTGGTAGTTCTTGAAAATATAGGCTGTGGTCTCTTAATTTCGAGCAAGCGAGTTGATGGTCAGAAATTCGTATGAAAGGTCGAATTTGCGCTCTGAGCGCGTCAGTAGCTATTTAAGTAATGATTCGGGACTCTCTGGCGATGGCAATTGTTGCGGTGGTTGAGGCGCACCAATCTAGACCTGAACATGTGCGAAAAGCCTGGGTTTGTAGCTGTGACACACAAGGGTTGTTTTTCCCAATGCGAGAGAGGATAGCCAAGCTATTTTGTAAAAATTTCGAAATTGTGCCCTATATACTTAAAGCATAGATCTCATGTTCCCCACGTCTTCCCCCCGGAAAATCTTAGCATGCGCGCAATTGAGCTGAGCCTTTTCTTTAAGTAGGAACACCAGGAACTTCACAACATGTCTCTGTCGATGACGATGCCTAGAAAGCAGTGAGTTTTGTGCGCTAAACAGCTTGCCTATTGATCTAAACTGGCTGCCATGCCATTTACTTACGAATAAGTATACCACTAAGAAGACCTTTTTCTGCAGAAATACTCAGGCCTTGATTGCAGAGGCACAATGATGTCCAGCTTGCGGCCCACTGGAACCTGGCAGTGACCTGGGAACCCGTCACCGCCGATGCCTGAATGTGTACGTTAGCACATACAGAAAGGTTGACTGACTGCGGTATGTTTTCAGCCAGACCGATGATTATAAGGTTAAAGGCTCTAAGGCTGAGAGCTCCATCCTGCGGGACACCATGGCTGGTGTAATGAGGGACAGTTTGACCGCCCGCTATTTGCACAAAAATAAATCTTTACACGTAGCTCCG
This sequence comes from Dermacentor albipictus, assembly GCF_038994185.2. Classification (NCBI taxonomy): domain Eukaryota; kingdom Metazoa; phylum Arthropoda; class Arachnida; order Ixodida; family Ixodidae; genus Dermacentor; species Dermacentor albipictus. Next base: position 50,781,941 of record NC_091821.1, read on the forward strand.
TATCCAGAGAAATGTTCGGTCACCGAGTGCCACAGCCTATAGCGTGCCAGGCTGGCTCCGGGATCGACATTATCATTATGTCGAAGACGAGGGCCACTGATATTCGCTTGACGTATTTTTACTGTTGGAAATGAGTAACGAGATTGACGACGTTGTCTACAGAAGAGTGGGGTAGTTAAAGTCTTGCCATGGGATGGGATTATATGCTATAACACTGTCGCACATATTCGAAACTTGTTTGAATATTGTCACGTGGTAGTGACGGTCGAGGACACAGCAATAAAACTGTGAATGGCGAAACTGAATTTATCGGGCGAACCTGTGCCCACAATAACAGGCTACACTCAAAGCTCAACGAAAGCGGCCAACACAGTCGGCAATCGTCGAAAATCTGATCTGCGGAGCAAGCGCGTCGGCTTTTATACATCAGTCCTCGAGGTTCCAGAGTAATCACTGGTGCCTGCGCGTCTTCCAGAAAGTTCTACACCATTCGCGTCGCGCATACATGACATCAGATTACACAAGGTTCGGTGACACCCAAACAATAAAAAGAACCATCGGTAACAATCGAGAAACTTGCTATACATGCAGGCGCGTCCCACGCTGTGCGATAACATTTGTTAGACCGTAAAAAGGGGTCAACCGGAAGAGACAAACAAGTACCTGGGTCAATGCCCCCCTCTCAAAAAGCATCGTCTCGAAGCTGCAAACCAAACAGGAGAGATAAAACAAAACGGCCACTTATTAAATAAAACCAACAAAACAACAAAGTAAAGTCCGAAGTAACGCAGTCGAAAAAAAAGTTCGAAGTTCAGCTATGTAAAGTCCCAAAGTTCATTAGCGCTGGTAGAACGGCTTAAGCCGCACAACATGGACTACTTCAGGTCGTGAGCGGCGCCGCTGTGATAGCGAAATGCTCTCTGGCACGACATCATCGTCGCGTGAGCCAATGGTCCGGATGATCTTGTAGGGTCCGAAATAGCCGCCTAATAGATCCTCACTGAGTCCTCGTCGGCGTATCGGGGTCCAAACCGAAACACGATCGCCGGGTTGGTACTCGACGTAGCGTCGTCTAAGGTAATAGTGTCGGCTAACGGTCCTCTGCTGGTTCTTGATGCGCAGGCGGGCGAGCTGTCGGGCTTCTTCTGCGCGCTGGAGATATGTGGCGACATCAAGATTCTCTTCGTCGGTGACGTGCGACAGGATGGCGTCGAGAGTCATCGTCGGGTTTCTGCCATAAACCAGCTTGAACGGCGTGTTCTGTGTTGTTTCTTGCACTGACGTGTTGTAAGCAAAAGTTACGTACAGCAGGACCGCATCCCATGTCTTGTGCCCGACGTCGACGTACATTACTAGCATGTCGGCGAGGGTCTTGTTTAGGCGCTCCGTGAGACCATTCGTCTACGGGTGGTAGGCAGTTGTCCTCCTGTTGCTTGTCTGGCTGTATTGCAGAATAGCTTGGGTTCGCTCTGCTGTAAAGGTCATTCCTCTGTCGGTGATGAGGACTTCTGGGGCACCATGTCGCAGCAGGATGTTCTCGACGAAAAATTTCGCCAGCTTGGTTGCGCTACCTTTCGGCAGGGCTTTAGTTTCAGCGAAATGGGTGAGGTAGTCCGTTGCCACGACGATCCACTTATTTCCGGATGCTGACGCCGGAAACGGTCTCAACAAATCCATCACGATCTGCTGAAAAGGTCGGCAAGGAGGCTTGATCGGCTGTAGTAATACCGCTGGGCTTTTCGGTGGTGTCTCGCATCGCCGACAGTCTCGGCATGCCTTGACCTAACGCGCGACGTCGGTGGTCAGGCGCGGCCAGTAATACCCTTCCTGTATCCTCAATAGCGTCAGGAAGAATCCGAGGTGGCCAGCGGTCGGATCGTCATGTAGGGCATGCAGCACTTCTGGACGCAGCGCTGACGGAACAACAAGGAGGTAGTTGGCATGGACTGGTGAGAAGTTCTTCACGAGTAGGCTGTTTCGAAGCGTGAACGAAGACAATCCGCACTTAAATGACCTAGGGACAACGTCGGTGCTCCCTTCCAAATAATCGACGAGGCCTTTTAGCTCCGGGTCCCCTCATTGTTGTTCGGCGAAGTCTTCCGCGCTTATTATTCCAAGGAAGGCGTCGTCATCCTCGTCGTCTTGCGGCGGCGGGTCATTGGGGGCACGTGATGGCCAATCGGCATCACAGTGTTTTCGTCCAGATTTGTAGATTACAGTGATGTCATATTCTTGCAGTCTGAGGCTCCACCTTGCCAGCCGTCCTGATGTGTCCTTTAAATTAGCTAGCCAATTAGCTAGCCAACTAGTTCTTGGCAGAACACTTTTTTCTGTGCTGTGTGAATTTTTGGTGAAATCTTCGCCTTTCGAGGTGCCTCGCCTCCCCGTCTTGCGGCCATGGACGCGGAGCATACCAGAGGCCCACCTGGCCAGAAGTTATCACGCCGTCAACCGCAAGGAAGCGAGTTGGCTCCCCAGTGACACCGAAGACACCGAGTTGTACTCTATGTCCGAAAGCGACTCATCCGACGACAGCGTCATACCCGTCAGGAGTAAGAGGGCGAATAGAAAGATCGTCAACACAGCGCCGTCACCTTCTGCGAGTACAGCGACTGTGAAGTCAAGGCCTGCGCGCTGGCTACACGTCATCATCTTTATGCCGGCAGAACCCTCAAGCAACCTACGATTGCTGAATAGGCAAGCCCGATCCATTTTTCTGGAATGTGCGGTGCCGGATCAAATTAAAGACACCAGAATAAATCCACGCAAGAATATACTCGCCATAGACGTGTACTACAGGAGTGCGCTTGGAAAATTTCGAGAAATCACGGAGCTAGGCGGAATCAAAATGCGCCCCTTATCCCGATCGACGATATATCCATAGCCGGTGTAATTTGCGACATTGAGTTGGGAACCATGTCGAAAATGGTCAATCTTCAGTAGCTCAAAGGCAGGCCTACAATCTGTGCTTTCAGCTCTGCGTCGCGACCCATACGAACAGCTCTTATTCGATATTAGATGCCTACTGCATACATCACATGAGAAAGGACACCACGTGAAGTTTCAGTGGCTGCCAAGTCAATGAGGCGTCATAGGAAACGAAGACGCCGATAATGCCGCTCGGGCAGCTCTTGAAGACACACAGGAAGAGGCCATACCACTTTCACGGTCCGATGCAGCCAGCAGACTTCAAGTGCTTCCACAGGAGATCACGCTCTCTATGGTGCACACCAAGCAGCCAGACCCACCGGAGCAATCGTCAATACCACCTGCCCTCTTTGATGCATCTCTGTATGACAACTGGATCCGTCGAAGAGAGGCCACTCTGCTTTATTGCTTATGGCTAGGGGTGGCATTCACGAAATCTTAGTCATTTTGCATTGTAATGGCCGACAACGCTCTCTACAATGCCTGTCTTTGCGAGGAAACGCTAGAACACATTCTGTGCGACTGTCCTGAATATAATATTCAGAGACAGTCCCTGGCGTCCATTCTAGCGCACCTTGACAATAGACTATTATCATTTGCAACTATTTTCACATGCCGCCGACGGAAGGCATCGCAGCTGAGGGCGACGCAGGGTCTACTTCAGTTTTTGAAAGAGACGGGCTTGGACAAGCGGCTGTGACAGTGATGTCACGTACCACACAAGAGTGACGGACTGTAACTAACGATGTGTGTGCTGTGCTATGTGCTCTCTCTCTCTTTCCTCCCGATCTTTCATCCCCCCATCCCGCTCCCTTGTGTAGGGCATCAAACCGGCAGAGCTAAACTGGTTAACCTCCCTGACTTTCCTTCTGTACTTTTTCCTTCCTTGTTTCCCTCCTAGCCAACACAACGCGTGATGGTCGCTGACGACTTTGAATGGCCTGCCATATAGGTAAGCGCGGAATTTCGCTGTAGCCGAAATGAAGGCGAGGTATTCCTTTTCAGTCTCGTAGAATAATTGCCTTCCGCTTTTTACAGCGACCGGCTAGCGCAAGCTATCACCCGTTCAAGTCCGTCTTTCCTCTGGTCTAGGACAGCACCGACGCCATGGCTACTGGCGTCAGTGTGGATATCGGTATCGGCGTCCTCCTCAAAGTGCGCAAGTACCAGCGGCGACTGCATGCGTGTTTTGAGTTCTTGAAATGCGTCGGCCTGCGGGGTTTCCCACTTGAACTCGACATAACATTTGGTTAGATGTGTCTGCGACTCAGCGATGCGTGAAAAGTCCTTGACAAAGCGCCTGTAGTAGGCATACATGCAGAGGAATTTACGCACTGCCTTCTTGTCGATCAGCTGCGGGAACTTTGCAATTGCAGCTGTCTTCTGCGAGTCAGGGTGGACTCCAGATTTCCTGATGACGTGGCCTAGGGACAGAAGCTCATCGTAAGCAAAGCGACACTTTACCGACTTCAGAGTGAGCCCTGATGACATATGGCATCTAGTACTGTCGCAAGTCGCCTAAGGTGATCGTCGAAATTTCTCGCGAAGACGACGACGTCATCCAAGTACAGAAGACAGGTCTGCCACTTCAGTCATTCTGAAACCGTGTCCATTACGCGCTGGAATGTTGCAGGCGCCGAACACAGTCCAAATGGCATAACCTTGAAATCATAAAGGCCGTCTGGCGTGATGAAGGCGGTATTTTAACGCGATAGCGTTAAGGAGCTCGTGTCGCAGAAAAGCCGGTGTCGTCGGCGTCGGTGTCGGTGTCGGCGTCGGGTGTCGGCGTCGGTGTCGGCGTCAGCGTTTTGCGGCGTTGACCGTGAGCGATAAATCACGGCAGGCACTCCATAAATAAAAAGCAACTTCCAAGATGGGCTGGGTGGGAATCGAACCAGGGTCTCCGGAGTGTGTGGCGGAGACGCTACCACTCAGCCACGATTTCGATGCTTCCAAAAGGTACAAACGCGCCTCTAGTGAATGCGGTGTTGCCTTCGAAACGAGCCGTGGAAAGTTATACTGTGGTGTATATCGGTAATTATGAACATGTAACTTACAGAAGTCGCAATTACACGAGTAGCGAAGTGCGTTTCGCTGCATTTCTTCTGCGCTTTCCGCACACGGAGAGCCATCTTGCGGCAAACACAGAAGACCCCCTCCTCTCCATGTACGGCGCTGCCCCGACAGATGGCGCGCCACGCGCGCATTGGAGCTGTCGCGGCTCGGACTCTCTCCCCTGACAACGCTTCGCCTTCTCCCTCTGTAGAATCAAGCGTCCTTCCTTTCTTTAGATCACTATCTCTCTATCTCTCTGCCCGTGCTGATCACGGCGTTTGGCTGGCGTGCATCATTTCCCCCTCCGGGATACCGAGTTCTTTGGTTCGCTCCGCTTGCTCAGGCGCACGTTTCGTTGCTGCGCCGAACGCCGCGTTGCTCGACCATATGGTTTGACGCTCACCGCGTCTGATGCGGGGCGCCTCGTAAGTGATGGCTGCCCTGTAGCCCATTGTCTTACACCCATTGGCGGGTCGACGGGAACGCTATCGCGTTCCACTCTTGAAGGCGAAGCTTAAGCGTCCTCCAATTTTTCACGATCTCTTTCGTCGACTTCTATTTGCCAGTAGCCAGACTTGAGGTCCATGCACGAGAAGTATTTAGCGTTGCAGATCTGATCCAACGCGTCGTTTATCCGTGGGAGGGGGTATACGTTCTTCTTCGTGATCTTGTTCAGTCGAGAATAATCGACGCAGAAACGTAGGGGTTCCGTCCTTTTTCTTCACCTACACTACAGCAGATGCCGACGGGCTCTTCGAATGCTGGATGATGTCCTCGCGCAGCATTTCGTCGACTTGTTACCTAATATCTTCACGTTCTCGCGTCGAAACTCGCTAAGGGCTCTGGCGGAGTGGTCGAGCGCACTCTTCGGTTACTAGGCGATGCTTTGCGACTGGTGTTTGTCGAATTCTCGATGACGTCGAAAAGCAGTCTTTGTATCGTCGGAGAAGAGTTATGAGCTGTTGCTGCTTACTAATGCGGAGACTTGGACTTATATCGAAGTCTGGTTAGGAAACTTTGGTTGTCGAGGTAAATGCGGCAGAAACGGAGAGGACAAACGCATTGCTGGTTTCCACAATTACCTCGATGTACGCGATTGTCATGCCCTTGTTGATGTGCTTGAACTCCTTGCTCATGTTGGTTAGCATCACTTCCGCTTTTCCTCCGTGGAATCGAGCGATCCCTCTTGCGACGCAAATTTCACGGTCGAGCAGTAGACGTTGGTCGCGCTTGATGACACCTTCTACGTCAACGGGTCTTGCGGTGCTGACGGAAATAATAATGCTGGAGCGCGGAGGCATGCTCACTTAATCTTTGAGCACACACTAGGCTTGGTGACTACGAGAGCTCTCCGGCGGTATCGCTTGATCTTCCGACAGCGTTATCGACTTCGACTTGAGGTCGATGATTGCGCCATGTAGGTTCAGGAAGTCCATGCCGAGAATGAAGTCTCGTGAACACTGTTGCAGGATAACGAAGGTGGCAGGGTAAGTCTGGTCATCAACCGTAATTCTTGAGGTGCAGATTTCAGTCGGCGTGATGAGGTGTCCTCCAGCGGTCCGAATTTGAGGGTCTTCCCATGCAGTCTTAACGTTTCTCGACTGGGCGGCGATGTGTCCACTCATGACGGAGTAATCGGCTCCTGTGTCCACTAAGGCGGTGACTGCGTGGCCGTGGAGAAGCACGTCGAGGTCGGTGGTTCTTTGTCTTGCGTTACAGTTAAGTCTTGGCGTCGAATCACGGCTGCGTCGCGCTGACCTGTGTCCGGTACGTGGGGTCGTCAGGTCGTCTTTCGGCGGCGTATTCGTTGCTTCCAGACTTCGTCGGGACGGCGGCGTGTCGTTGTTATGTCATCGAGATTGCCTCTTCGGCGCTTCGTCGGCGGTGGAGGATCTTCGTCAGTTCGACGAACAGCAACCGCACCTCCATTGGTTGCTGCTTTTAGTTTTCCGGATATGGGCTCGCAGAGCGACCCGAGTCTGGGCCAGTGTATGGGCAGCGCTGAGGGGATAGGTAGCGGCTTTGGGATGGCGAACGGGACGGTCATCGAGAACTCCACTGAGTGGCGGCGAGGTAGTCGGCGATATCACGTGGGCGCTCCCCAAGTTGAGGACGGGGCCCGTTAACGGCGAACCCTCGGAGTACCAAGTCGAGGTATGGGCATCGGCGGTACACATGGCCGGCTTCTCCACGCTTGTCGGGAGCGTCCGGTATATGAACGAACTAGCACCTCCACCAGATGTCAGGTAATAGTGACGGTCGAGGATACAGCAACAAAACTGTAAATGGCGAAACTAAATTTATTGGGTGAACCTGGTGCTCACAAAACAGGCTCAAAGCTCAACGAAAGCGGCGAACACAGTCGGCGATCGTCGAAAATCTGACCTGCGGAGCAAGCGCGTCGGTTTTTGTACATGAGTCGTCGAGGTTCCAGAGTAATCGCTTGTGCCCGCGCGTCTTCCAGAAAGTTATACACCATTCACATCGCGCACACATGAAATCAGACTACACAAGGTTCGGTGACACGAAACAGTAAAAAGAACCATCGATAACATTCGAGAAACTGCCGATACATGAAGGCGCGTCCTGCGCTGTGCGATAATATTTATTAGTGGGTAAAAAGCGGTCACCCGGAAAAGAAAAACAAGTACACGTGTCTATATATTATTTCGACTACTTTCCTCACACATATTGAATGCGCAAGTCGGGTCATATAATGTCAAATCAAATAGAGACTTGCCTGGATTTAGCTTCGGAATTAAGCAGCTAAATAAACAGCTGTGGTTAGAATCCCACCACCGGACGCGCTTTTCTTTCATTTTTTTTTAAGAAGCAATAGAAGTTCACTCGGCGCGAACCTTACCAGCGACCAACCGATCGATCGACCGGCAGACCGACCCAGGAGAAACCGGGGGATGGTTGGCAAGCAAAGTTTCGCTTTAAAATTATTTTCAGCGAAGCCTGTGCACACAGCCTAAATAAGAAAGGGCCGTATTCACAAAGCTTCTCTCTTCTAAGCGCCGTCCTTGGTTCGGCATCACCGTGACTATGACGTCGTTATGACGCCTAACATCTGTGGTGGAGACGCGAACATTGGTCATTGGAGAAATGCAATAAGAAAAGAACAATTTGGTTTTGTGAACATTTATGCTGTGTTAACTCATGTATTGCGTGTGAACACTTCGGTTTTGTGAGTATTTATGCTATGTGAACTTTTCTGTTGCGCGAACATTTATTTCTATTGCAGTACTGAGACTTACTACGGGAGTGCTCGCTCATGTGCACATGTTTATTAGTCCACTTTTGTGATTGTTGACAACTTTCCGGCGATAACTATCATGTAAGAGAAGAGGAGTAGCCGGCGGCACACATAGGCACCAACTTCTCTTTAAATACATTTAATGATAAAAAAAAGTTTTCTCGGCCGCGGGATCGAGGCCCGGCCGCGGCGGCCTCATTTCGCCGGGCGCGAAATGCAAAAAAGCCCGTGTATCGTGCATTGGGTGCACATTGACGAACTGCAGGTGGTCAAAATACTGCGGAGCTCCCCACTACGACGTGCCTCATAATCAGATGGTGGTTTAAGGCACGTAAAATTATAAAATTAAATTTTTTAGAAGTTTCAGAAAGCATTAGTACGCAATATATGAAATATACGCGCTGAACACATTATTCCATTTATTTACACACTTCGCGCTGTAACTGGCTAGAATTTCTTTTGTTTGTTTGTTTGCTTGTTTGCTTGTTTGTTTGTTTGTTTGTTTGTTTGTTTATTTGTTTGTTTGTTTGTTTGTTTGTTTGTTTGTTTGTTTGTTTGTTTGTTTGTTTGTTTGTTTGTTTGTTTGTTTGTTTGTTTGTTTGTTTGTTTGTTTGTTTGTTTGTTTGTTTGTTTGTTTGTTTGTTTGTTGGGTCGGTCGGTTGGTCGGTCGGTCGGTCGGTCGGTTGTTTGCTTGGTTATGGAAGCCACGCCCCGTAAACGCTCGTTGGCGACTTCACGTACACTTAGAACATTATCGATAATGAAATAAGAGCAAAAATAAACATTAGATTTCTATAACCTTGTAATTTATTGAATAATCAAGTACTTACAACACTCCGGACATGTGAAATGAGAGAACAAACGCGACCCCTTGAGTTTAGGCGGTGCCATTGCTCACTACATCAGAGGATGGTATTGTTGCAGTTTCATTTTCTTGAGGAGAAACTTTAGCACGAGAGCTAGTGGTCTTCCTGAAAATACATCTTTCTATCTGCTGTGTTGGGCCATCGCAAATTATGTACAGCACGTAGGCCAACGCAACGCTGAGGCCAAACGTTCCAATGGAATTCCTCAGCTGAAAAGATGCCACAGGAAAACAGCTCAGTTTTACATAATGTTAGTGTCCACTTGTTCTCAATTTACATGAATATGACTGACACGCTGCTTTGTATATCGGTTCACCGCGAATGTAGTACTTCGGATCGGCGATAAGTTATTGTTACGTCCTGCCATCTGTCTCACTGTACTTGACTTAAAGCATCACCGACATGGCAAGAAATAACTTTTTTGGATTCCTTTAAGCCTTAACCTTAATGCAGACACAGCTGATATCGATGTTATCATAAGAACTGTGGCGTCACACACAGTAGCTCTGATTCCGTGATGAATTTTTGAAATGTAAGCTTGAATTGGTTTCAAATAGTGCTTTATTTAAAAACTTCCAGACTGGACGCCTCTAAAGTCATTAGTTCGTTTGACACATTTCAGTCTGACTGCCTTGCGAATATCAACTTTTTTCGAATACTAATCAAATACGAATAGGAAGTATCGAATATTGCATCAAGTGTCGAATAACAAAACGTGAACTCACATATTTACAGAACGAATATTTACTTCGGTATTAAGAGGCACTGAATAGAGCAAAAAATACAGCTAAGAATTGGGAGCAAATTATCAACTTTAAGCACAAGATCATTAATTGTCATTAAAATTGCATGACTAGCCTCTCAACAACTTCAGAAACTGGTTCCGAAATAACTTTCCAAGTGAGAATGGTTGCTCTATGACTTTTAGAAAAAGGCTAAGTCGACCGTTCCCTTAAAATGGAAGAGAACTTGTGTGGAAAAAAAAAAGCTCCTGAAAGACATGCGTACCCTAAACACATGTAAAAGGGCCTGTTGGAAAGAAAACATCACAGGTTGAAGACTAACAGGTAAAACTACTTAAATAACTAGACTGCCGTAAATACTAATTAACAGACTACAATAAAAATCCCAGATTATCATGTAGGCTTTCATTGCGAAAACTAACACAAATCTTGCACAGCCCATTTTGTTTCTGCATTGCTAAAAAATTTTTACTCAATGCTTTACATGTGATAATTTGCAATGTTTTATGTAGCAGACGGAAAGTATTAATGAGAATTTAACAGTCGGTTGTTACGAAATATTTGGTTAGCTTTGAAAATTCGAAAATAAAGAATATTTCCTTCTCAAATACGGACACGAATAGTTAGAATGTAGTCAATTCGTATTCAAAACTAATAATGTTCGTCCGCCCCTACTTAAACAAGAATAAGGGAACGCGTTGGGCAAGAAGCTTGTCTGTTTCTTATATTCATTAAGGTACCTACAAATCTCTCTTTCAGTACGTGTGTTTATTTAATTGGTTTACTCCCCTGCCACTTATTTATTGGCCGAGAATCGTCGCATGCATCGTGTCGTTCCTTGCATATATATATATATATATATATATATATATATATATATATATATATATATATATATATATATATATATATATATATATATATATAGGCTTATATTCCAATATTATTTGCTTAGGTCAAGCTGTTCAAGAATGTCAAGCTGATTCTATGAGGCTCCCGCAGTAGCCTCGTAAACAGCGCTTGCAAACCTACGCATAAGCTGCAACACATACTTGCAAAAACTCGTCCACATTTATCGGTGTCTTTGTATTGGCCATGCGCAGCAGATTAAAAAGAAGGTGCGTGAGGTAAATTCCATAGGTGAGCCGTGACAGCAGTAGGAACGCCTTCCATGCCAGGAATTTGTAAAGGACACCTTCGTAGAAAGAATTAAAAAGAAAAAGAAGAAGCCAATGTAAGCTCACAGAGGGGAAAAGGATGCAAAATACACATCTTTACATGCACGTGTCTAAACGTACGCAACGTGCAGCTAGCTATGCACCAAAAGATCAATACCTGCACAACGCCGATGATGGCCATAAACACTTCAGCGTTCTAGAGGCCATGAAAAAGGCAAAATCTCTCTGACTCGGCACGCCACTTCGAGTGCCTTTCTCTCACATTATGGCCTCTCCTATTTTGCTTCCAGATCTCAATGACTAGGCTGCACTTAATTTATGGATGGTTTAGGCTATGGTTCAACCGCGTTCCGCTGATAACATTGCTAAAATCTACCGCAGTTAGCATTACGCCAATACTGCCACATAGTCTCGAAACGTTTCAATTCATTTGATTTTGCGTTTGTTCATATACACTTTTTAGCAATGCTTCTGCCAATAGTTATCTAAAGAAGTTAAAATAACAGCAGTAGAATAACTAAATGGGGTTGTCTTTAAGGCAAGCTGCAATCTCAAGTACAGTCATTTTTTTTTTTGTTTTTAAAGCGTATGCGAATTGGCGTAGAAGTCCGTAAGCGCTTTCGCGTATTTAATACGAGTGACAAATATAGATATCGACGCATACTGGCAGCTCCTGGGCCCGTCTCACCGATACAATCAGTTTCCTGACCACGTTTTTATCATTTCAGACAGAGGAAGAGAGAGAGAGCATCAGAACGTTTGCTTAAAGAAATTAGAAGGCAAGAGCTCTGTGTACTCTACACAGACACTCTGCGCAGGGTCAAGAAAAGCAGGGAACAAGACTTGAGTGCGATAAGTGACCGTAAACACACACGTTCAGCGTTCCAAATGCTGCCATTTTCCTGGCGTAGTCTACAAATTAGGTATTGGGGCCAGAGAAAAGCACAGGTGTGTATAAGCAGCTCACGCACTTCCTTTTCCAGTCGCACAGGCAATGAAGGGCCAAGACAGACCCAGTGCCCAGACAAGTCTGTGGAAGCCTCCGTACAGGGCAATAACAGAGTCAGCGGGGAAGCGACCTCCATTCCACGGAATCGTCACAAACATAACCGAGCACAGGAGACAGGCCGACAGCACCCAAAGAAGAGCTTCTGTTTTCTGTAATGGAAAGAATGACATTTTGAGCTAGAGCAAATAAACTCCTTCAGCTAATTAAGCCGTTTTGAAAATTCTTGTACACTCGGTATATGAGTGCAGTGTGTAAGAGCAACATGCAGCAGCGGCGCACTTAGACGACCATGCCCATGTCCCAGCGCTTGCACACTGTTGTATGCGTTTCTGACACCCGTCGTGGCTTATGTGTACTACCTTGTGCAGTAGCTTTCCTTTCAGTCTGTTTGCGAGAAAGCCACAGACAGTACCGCAGACGTACGTTGGGATGTGGACAAATGGCTTGAAATGAACGTATTCCAGCGTGTTCGAAAATCGCCTAAGAGTGGAGAAAACAATAATTAGTCGCGGATGAAGCCTCAAGATCACGTCTCTGCAAACTTAAATTGTCCGTTTAATTTCGCGCTGAGAACTGTTCTGCATTCTTCGGCGACGTGACGTCTTTTTCAAGAGTGACAAGATGGCCAATACCTCACATCACTGTTTCCGAAGGTGATTCCGTGGAACAGCTGCCAAAGATAAGTTTGCGCCGCAGCTAAACTAGCGAACGCTGCACATGTCACGAAAGCCACAACAAAGCCGGCTTTCTTATTCCTGAAAAAAAGAAATAGGTTAGAAGAAGGAGGAGGGGTGGAGGACGCGAGAAAGGTGGCTAGATACCCGCGGTTATGACTCTATTATTATCTTCTACGGCAACTGAGTAATATCATACCTATTCAGAAGCACCGCCAGCGGGAGGGCGACGGCTACAAATATCTGCATATCAGCAGCAACGTACCAAAGGTGGGTTAGGCACTGTAATTGACAATAAAAAATAGAGCAACACGTAACGTTAAAGGCGCATGTTGCCGCTTATTTTTCGTTGGCAACCACATGGGAATATTAATACTATTGCTGCAAAGTTACTAATACCTTCGCTTGCCCTAGAGAGAAGGATGGGGATTGGGCTTGACAATATGTTCTTTCGATCATTCATTTGCAGTTATAATTGGACAATTTCTCACTTCCTGTGCCAGCGAAATGCAGTTTCCATGTTTCCTTAGTGAAAGCGGGTAACCACACTAAGTTGGGGATATTGATTGACTGATAAAGTATAACGTTCCAAAGCAAGACATTGGCTATGTGAGGCGCTGTATATGGGAGAAGTCGGCTTTATATTAATGCTGATCAACTCGTATTCTTCAACGTAAACATAACTATAGGCACACGAACGTTTTCGTTCATGTTTAACTGTAGAAAGCTATATTCACTGTGGGCTATATTCGCTATATTCACAGTTTGGTCATGCCTGAATGGCTGTCCGGATTAAATTTCTTAAAACTGCTGAGTCATTTTACAGGTTGCTGAGTCCGGTGTTTCATGGTCCCGCGCTGGTGTGGCGGCTCATTTGCATGGTCTACAACTGACGGCAATAAATCGCTTACCATTTGGTCTCGAGGCATGAAGTCGTTAACGTGCACCAATAATGCCCACCAGTTGGTGTAGCAGCCACTCAACTGCTGGGGCAGCAGTTCCGAATCGGCAGGGCCGTCGGCAATTAGGGGCACGAGGAACGCCATGAGCACAACCACCATTACTGGACACGTCAACCTGGACGACGATGGGCAGCCAGCGTACTTCGGCATACTATTCATCCACAAGCTTTAAACGGTATGTCTCCCGTTGTGGCACGCGTGCAAACAGTAATCGCCGCACAATGCAGCTGTTAGTTATTATCTAAAGCCATCACGAATTGTGGAGTAAGCCACTAGAATGTAGCGCCAACGGACAACATAAACTGCAGCCGTGCTTTACACGTCATTGCTGAAGCCCGCGCTCTCACACTGACGTAAAACCTGATTGCTGACGTGCACCTCTAGAGATCATATTATTGACGCATCAGGTCGCAATACGAATCACGTCATTCTCTTTCATGCGGGAACACAAAAATACAAAGGAGCATGCGTTGCAAATGCTGTAAACTGTTTGCCTTTCCATCTCTCGCAACGGCACACAGCCCTGATTAAGAACGCCAACAGGCCCCTTTGCCATGAACGGTCGCAAAGGTGTACACCAATAACAAGCTCCGCATTGTACATATCACATGTGCCTGTTAGCTTAATACTTTAAATTCACAGTGTGAAATATCGCGGCTTCAAAGACGTCGATGAGGCTGTGGCCTATTTTTCGTCTCCTTCCAAGTGTTAAAACAAATTGCGTTTATAGACAGAATAGAAAATTTACAAATGAAAATGAAGAAAAAGATCTGCTTTCGACCAGGGTTCGTTCTGTCCGTATCAAACTACCTCTACGGTATACGTAGAGATGGAGCTCCAGATTACTGGAATCATTCGTCAGAACTTATCGGAAATTATTATTTCCTAAAATTCGTGATGCAAATGCTTTCGCTATGTAGCAGTGTCAAATACTACCGCAATCAACAATTAGCCATGACAGTTCTTCCGAAGTGAGTAGGTTGTGTAATTAGGAACGCAGGAATGGGATAAATGTGACAGAAGCCTGAGATGTGCAGTCGTAGCTTATGTTTTGCTTACTTTTAATGAGGACAGCGCGGTAGAAGGGTAAGAAAACTTGAAAAGTTAAATATAGCTAGCTTTTGTAATAATTATGTAGAAGTAGTGAATTAAAACGTAACGTTCAAGTTTTCATGCGCTCGGCCACACACACCATGGGTAAAATAACAAGCGGAAGGAAACATAGGAAGTACTAAATTGGTAATTTAGAGCACACATCACGTGTTGTATTCGAAAAAAAAAGTGCTCACCTTATGTACCTACGAGCGATTGCCACTGCACACGAACGTATGCTTGAAAGTGAGCCAGCCATGGAGAATGACAAGGCAAAACCACTGTCGTAGATAAAAGAGTGAGCATTGTAACAATAAAACTCAGTAGTAAGGAAACAGGAAAATAACCATAGCTGCAGCAATGGAAAGCACAACAGTTGGCACGTAAACTATAATTAAGACACTTTTGTTTCGTGTTCATCGTCGCCACCATCTCTTTAGGTCTATTTATATAATAATGAAATATTTCGCCAAACGCCAATAGTGTAGTTTTTACTTCGAGTGAGCCTAATCAATAATGGCAAGTTTCCTGGCCTTATCATTCCACCTAATTCTCTGCCGTCCTCGATTGCGTTTCTATGTCCTAGCACCCATTCTGTTAATTTAACGTACCACGGCCTATGTGTTCTGCCCATGACATGACCCATGGGACGTCTGTGCTTCATCCTTATTGATATCGATTAGTAATAGTAGAATCCAAACTTTTATTTGATCTAGTGTAACGGAGTCATTTACTACATTAAAGGGTTCAGCGCACAGGAAATAAAATTCGCATCTGCAGGCAAGCGCAGGAGTTACAATTCGCAAAAACTCGTTGGCAGACTCATTCAAGGGAGTCAAAGTAACTATAGTATTCGGTAAGCTTGTAAAGACACTCCTCTGAGTAAAACATCTGTTTTCATGCAGTACGAGCACAACCTCGGAAAATTCTAACGGAAGAGCTAGTGCTTTGTTTTAGAGATGTGCAGCAATGCATTATTGCATAACACTTACACAATACATTATTTCATCACACGATCCACTTCGTGTAGTTGAAAAGTGCGCTGTTTATTTTTTTTCGGTGCTTATTTCATCATTGTTGGTCGCAGGAAGTGCAGGTATAAATCGTTACCGATTCATTTTCATGTACTGCCTAGCAATCTGGAACATTATCTTTGTTGCGATATGTGTGTTGCGGTGCACCACATATTTTACTGTAAATACTGAAACTCTAAATGTATGCTTGATGTTAAGTGGCACAATGGCCGCTCAGACGATTGAGCGCTAAGACAACTCGGTTGGTAGTGTGCGCTTATCTTGTGCATGTTTCATTGTGTGGTTTAGCGTTTATTTGCACAATCTATCGTTGCTAACAGAAATGCACCTGCTAGCCCTCCAAGATCTCCTAATGAAATTATATGCTTCTTGAAATTATTGGGCAGCCTCTTAGACTTGTCCAGGAGTTTCCGAGTATTCGGTGGCACTAAACTTATCCCAATGTTCTCCAGGTGTTTCGAAGGGCTCTTCTTAACATCTCCCGATATTCCCCAAATGTGTCCAGGTGTATGTGACCCATAATTTCTCTTCGTACTGATTGAGTTAAGGGAATGAAATAATCGCGGGAACCCGGTGATATTTCTTTTTTTTCACTTTCGGCCCCTTTTGTGAGGTTGGTTCACGTAGGCCGGATCAGTTTGTCCATTTCTTAGCAAATTTGCAAGTGTATTAATGATATTTACCATATTGTTTGCGTTTATTGTCTCACTTTCAGACAGTACTAACATGCCCTAGTGTCAAGTCTTTATTGTGTTGGAGCAGTATTAAAGCATAAGCGCGCACCGTGCGCCTAACATAGACCACACTTCAACAAGCTGTTGCAAAGTTGCGAACTCAAACACTAGTCTGCCGCACTAAGAACGTTAAATCTATATACACTCAAAAGTCTTATTGGCCGTCATTTTTGCGCACTAATTCTTTGCTTGGTGGCGCGCGCTTCTGAGCTTCCTCAAAGGAAATACGTTCTACCCGAGAGTAGCACGAAGCTGCAAATTGAGATTCACGCGCGCTTCTAGGAAAAACTGCATTGTGGTTTGTATTGTAGCACATGAATATGTGATTTCTTCTCGTTTATAGGGAAATATGGCTGCGAACACTATGTGTTCGGCCCACATTCCTCGTGCTGGGCAATACTGTCACTACGCAGCACTACTAAAGTCAATGACTCACCTCATGTAGAAAAACGTCGCCACACTTAAGACGCCGTTGGTGACAAATTGAAACCAAGGCTTCGATGACAATCGCATCAACTCAAATGGGCTGTCTATGGAAAAACAAACAGAATAAAATCTATAATTTCTTAACATAATTTATTGGCCTAAAAAAGGAAGTGTTGACTGTTTTGTGTTTCGGAACCTTTTCTGTCGTATGTGGTCTATTTATAGACAATTACACCAATTTTTACGTTAAGTTCTGCAATAATGATGGAAATAATCGAGCGTGGTGTGCATATGTTTGAGACTTATACTAAGGGAGTCAAGTAACCTGCTGGACCTTGTCTTTTTTACAAAAATTGTAGCGTCTTATTTTCAGATGACCCAAAGTCCCTGTCCACGCTTTAAGCTACCGAACGGACGTTTAAGAGCCTGCTACTACCGCTTAATAAAGTCGCAATAATATCAGTAGGTGAGCAATATTTTACCGACAGGTTTGCCGGTTCTGCAGCAACGCAGCTGCGTCCCTGCAGCCATCTGTCGACTGCGTTCTCAAGCGTAAAATACAAACATGCCACTGCAAAAAGCCATCCCAGTGGGCCGGCTGAATGAACGGGACCTAGACATTTCGCACTTTTGTACTTCTAACGCCGTACTCAGATGCACACGCTCACGAATCTGTATCAAAATTTGGGCAGTTTTTGAAGGGGCAGCGTCACTTCGCAAAGCCAGATACAAATCTTACAAACGACGAGAGGGATTGGCTGAAATCTTTTCAAAATGATGATACTTACGCAAAAATTCTGCCTGAAGGGCGATGTACTCGTGGTCGAGCAAAACCCAGTAGGCACAAAATACTTTCAGGCCGCTCAAAAATAGGAGGGATTGGTTCAGTCCTGTATTTTCTGTCTTCAGGAGCGTTCTCGTATTCGATATTGCGGAAAAAATCATTACCGTCTTCAATAATGACCCTGTCAGGTAACGCAAGACAAAGTAAACATTCAAAAAATTGCACTCGTAGCAAAAGTACACGTGGAAGGCCAAACGATGGAATTCATGAAGTGAAATAGGGCGTTGAATTGAGTTAAAATTGATCTGAAAGGACGACCAACGCCTTTAACAGTTTAACAGGTAGACTTGTTTTGTCATCATGACAACATGTTGGTTAGGGTAGCGGCGTCGCATGTGCTCATAGGTAATCCAGGTCACTTTTGGTGGCCGCAATATTCAATGAAGAAGGCTACTTCTGCCATGCACGAGCAACATCCGACGATGGCGGCCTACTTGCTTGTTGCAACCACTGGCGGTAAATATGCCTGCCATGCGAGTTATATTAGTCGTAAAGTCATGTTTTATTCTGTGTGTAGATTGTTATGAGAAAGTGCGCGCCCTACCTGACAAGCACTCGTGGTCCGTGCTCCACTTTTCAATTGCAGTGGCCACAAGCACCATGCAGACGAGTGTCGAAAGAATCGTTCTGCGCAAAGTAGAAAATGCCGCAAGTCAGCGCATGCTCTTTTAGCGACTGTCTGGTGTTTTCCTTTGACAGTTTTCTCACACTGATAACACCTGTGCCCAAGTCCACGCTTTCACTTCGCCGGACCTGCACCCTTTCACGGAAGCCTGAATCCCGTATTGCTGTAAAACTAAGACAGTCGTAATGTGTTAGTCCACCAATCGCAGCAACGTGGTAGCGCTCAGAAGTGGAATATCCAGTACGATTTTGAAAGCAAGGCGCAGCAAAAGGAAAAATAAGGGATAACAGGCACTGTAAGAAAGGAGCACACACACACAACTTCATTTATTGCACAAAGCGTCCGTGCAGTATACTCTCTCACTTTATTATTTGCATTTACTATTTGGCCTACTGACTGCACTTTCAGCCTCCCCCACCCTCCATTGGCATAGCCTTGTCGTAAACCACAGCTTCGAAGGGTTCTAATGGGTAAGCAATGAAGTACCTGCTGCAGGAGGTGTGTGGTCTCTCTCTGTGCGTTAATCTACAATATCACTGCAGTGGTAATTCGTTTCTTTGTTGTTGAAGTTTGTTATAAAGCGAAAACATTTTATTTGGGCATCTTGTATACTGACGCCTGATGCTAGCTGGTTGTAATTGGTTATAAAGTGTTTTAGGTAAACTATTACAAATAATCATTTTCTTTAGGTTGTTCGAACTGGCTGTACTCGTAGAACTGATGCTACAGTAGGATGAACTGTGGTGACATGAAATTATTACGCGACTTTTTTTTCACCAGCATGCACACTTGCTCGCCTTGATTAGTAAACCATTGAAATGGAAACTTTTTTCTCCTGATGCTGAATTTTTTGTATGGCAGCAGTCAGCTACATATATATGTATCCCGGCCATCCATTATAAAATATGTGCAAATTGATGGGGTAACTTGCCCTGCACGAAAAATAGCTGAAACAAAAAAATTATTGTCATACATTCGCGTAAAAGAGCAAGCTCATAGCGTAACAAATATTAGATGTATTCGGCCCTGCGTGTGTTGCTTTTCGTTTGAAAATATAGACGTCGAATATCTTGGTGCATTGCAACCATCAGAGTGAATGAAACAGCGCGTCATGCCCCTTGACAGCAGAATTACTCAACTATCCCTTTTATGACTGCTGTAATATTACTATATTATTATTCTTCCCGTTAGAATTTGATTTCGTGTTACCAGATAGCATATTTTAATGTTACCATACACAAAAGCATTACTGAGAATAATGCTCTCAGTATTGGATAAATAAGAAACTGAACCGAACAACCATACCACCCGAGACCAGTGCGTTCAGGTCAGCGACTGTGCAGGCAGACGGCGTGCAAATACCGATACGCACGCTCTGTCTTCCACTCTTCGTGTCCGCCGTGGCTATCAAGGGGCTGAAGCGACCCTGAAAAGATGTATGTTGCGCTTTTGGAAACTATGCCATGTAGAAGCTAAAGACTGCAGCTGAGAACAGGTAGAACCAATGTCGATGCGCACCATGCCATGTTAACAATAATCTTTTTTTTTAATGTTTCATAGGTGCCAAGAACTAAAATATCAAAAACGAGTGTCGCCCTTTCTGAAGCCTCCTAAAATACTGATGCCCGTTTGTACATTTTCCCAAAGCAATAGCTGAGTTACTGTTCCTGCTAATGAGTTGACTGATAATGAGTTATCGTTTCTCCGAAATCCAAGCGTTGCGAGTACGCTGCGTATTGTCAAAGTTTCCCTACGTAGTGGTGATTCCTTGCCTGCAAGTCTCCATCTTGGTTAAAACGGCGAACAATTTCTTCCATTGCATGACGAGGTGGCTGCAAAAAGAGCGAGCAATATTGGCCCTTGATGTAGGCGTCACCATTCCGGCCGTGGGCTACGGTGTGCAGGCATTGTTCGTAGCCTCCGAGGTTCACTACTCCACCTTCGAGTAGGTTGCTAGGCATGAAGCCATTGGCAAGGACCACTGAAGAAGCAGGAATAGAAACGGAAAAAAAGAAAAGAAAAGTGAGCTTCTTGAGGAGTCATGTACTTGCATGATCAACAAGATAAACGGAGAATAGCGACACGAAATATGGCACTCAGTATTCATCCAGTGTTCTACTGAGTGCCATATTTCGTGTCGCTATTCTCCCTTATTACGCAAATTTGTTTCCTTTGCCAAGTGACAAGGAGTAGCCGGTGCCACCAAAAAGGAGCCAACCTCTCCTAATATTTACTTCAATAAAAAAAACGCGCAAACCATAGTGTTTCCTTTTCTCAGGTTGCACATTCAACATGGCACCTAGGATAGTTCTTTAAGAGAATAATTACAGCATGAATAGGCTGATAAATTGACCAACAATTTTGTTAAATTGTTTAGTTTGTTAACTTCCGCACTCTTTAGTTTATACCACAGCCATAAATTCATGTATTACTGTATAAAGAAAATAAACGTACAGCAGAGCTTTGTTTCAATTCAGGGACCTTTGGTTTAGGGGCCCAGCATGCTTCTCATCGATCGCTGTATGTAATCTATCTATATTTGTAAAAAACGAGACCAGCCTTTTTAACGCGAGTAAAAATACCCGTAGTACACGAACGCGATTTACGGAATACAATTATTGCTGGCTGACATGCAAAAAATCACCACCCAAGCACTCCATAGAGATGCTTAACCAGCAAAGCAGAAACGTGCGGCCCCGAAGTTTGACACTGGGTTAATCCCGATGGTTCATTAAATGACGGCTTGGTAGGCGGCCGGACCCTCAGTACCAATTCCTGCTTGCGCTCGGTGGCACGAGCCTTTTATTGTGCCCGGGCTGCAGCATCGGCACGGCGTAGATGAGCTCGTTTCCATTTCTGCTCGTGGCGTTGCTCATTGAAAGCTGCCTGCTCCTCAGGAGTTCGTATGACGTGTGGCCTACCCATTTCGGAGCCGGAAAGAAACTACTGCGCGCATGCTCGGCTACGACGGAGAGCAGCGACGTCACTACTGGTCCGGGCAATTGCGCGACTCTTTTTCTCTTTATTTCTTTCTTTTCGCGTATGCGCATGAGATTGCACCGGAGGAGTTTTCGGCGCACAGGCGACTGACGGATGGACGAATCGGCTAGCCATGTACAGCTTCGCTGTAATAGTATTTTGACTAGGTACTGCGTAAACATTGAAGCGAAGTGTATGTAAAGTTAGCGTCAAAAACTTACGGGGTATGGCTTCCACGAATATTTTGGATTTCTGCTTTGTTAACGCCATGCAGCTTCTAACTTTATAGATCACTGCGTTGGTAACGCAGCCTACAGCAAACAGCAACTCTGAATTTGATGCTATATACTGAGGCTTTCCGCGAATTCAGTTGTTTCGAAAATAATGAGTCCCGTAAGCTTTTGTTGCCCATGGCACACCGCTTTGTTGTTGAGAGCGAGATATTCAGAAATTGGACGAAGTAATTAAAAGTGGGCGAAAATATGGGTGGCGTGAAATAACTGCCTGGTTTCTTGAAGCAGTCACTGCGAAAAATTATCGCTTTCAAGTGTCTCTATGTTTGCACATTCAGAGAGCAGTTGCAGTTTTAGTGAACAGCGACTTTCTTCTGATGACTAATGGTGAATCAATCAAGTCAAACAATTGATTGATTGACTTATTTATTTGATGGTTGTTTGATTTATTGGTTATTTGATTATTTGATCGATCGATCGATCGATCGATTGATTGATTGATTGATTGATTGATTGATTGATTGATTGATTGATTGATTGATTGATTGATTGATTGATTTACCATCCCAAATTGAGGCAGGGCTGAGAGAAGCCATGGTGGAGATCCCCCGACTAATTCTGACCCTCTCCAAATCTTTAAACTGCTCCCCCAGTGCGGTTCCCGAACGTTTTGCTTTCCACGCCATTGGAATGCGGTCAATGTTCCAAGAATCAAACCTTCGGCTTCATGCTTAGTAGCAGAGTGCTGCAACCACTGAGTCACTGTGGCTGGTGCTTGAAATAGGTTGGGCCATAAACAATACTTGCTTACACGTGCACGCTATCTTATAGACGTAAGGCAAATCAAGATTTCACTGCTTGCTTACATATGAAGAATATTCTATGGAAGCTGGCGGCGTGCATGTGGGTGTTATTTTTTAAGCATATATTGCAAGATACGGGACAAATTTCTACACACCATGGGTGTCATGAAAAAAAACGATTTTTTGTTTTTGTTTTGTAGCACTAGCGCACACCTTAAATCGAATATTGTAGTGGCCAATAGCATGCGAAACCGATGTAGTGCACTTTGCTATTTTTCTCTTCGTGGACAAAACGTCGGAAAATTTGTGTTTCGCAAAATACTTCCGTGGTGTTAAGAGCTTTGCTTCTTACGTTACAACATTCCCTACATCCAAAGGTATACCTAGCTGATGATTCACTGATTCGTTATAATTGAGCCTTGAGCATTTAAAGCAATAACATTTGAAGCAATGTCTGTCTCCCAGGTACGTTTACAGTAAGAACATTCACTGTTTGCCATTTCATGCTCCTGTGCGCACATCTCGTCGTATTCACAACGTACTTAGTTTCGTGCGCATTCATGGCCAAACGCAGGCATTTAACTCATAACCGCTGCCAAGAGCTATTGCACATTGGAACAGTCTCCCGGTTCACATTGCATCCATCTCCAATCGTGAAACATTCCGTGATAACCTGAATTCGTTGTATATCAATATTGTAAAACGATGTTGCACTTTGCTATTTTTGTCATGTAATTGCTGTTGGCGCCCTTACTCAATGCCTTTCAATGGGCCTGTAAGGTAATGTAAACAAATAAATAAATAAATAAATAAATAAATAAATAAATAAATAAATAAATAAATAAATAAATAAATAAATATGCAGGTCCAACGTGCACACTTTGGAACCTATGTGAACCAAAGCCTTCGTGAAGTAGTTAACTAATTGTTATAAAATTAATCCAATGCGTACAATTGTCTCTATTTTCATTGTATGCAACGTACGTGTTATCTAAAGCACCGTTTTTGTTTAAGCAGCACACAGGTCACAACTTTAAGTACGGGCAGTATATATTTTTATTCACTACACCGTTTACATGGCACTGTAAAACCCCATAATTTCGCGGCTTTATTTGTTCCTGAGTCGAGGGCTTCGAGCGAATTCATGGCTACTAAACTTAACGATTTCAGGCTTCTGCACCTATGGTTCGTAAGGCCACAAAAGCTCCTTGCATTTCTTTATTACAATTTTTTTGCTTTTTCGAAACAGTGCAGTAGAGCGCAGTACAATACGTTGGCACATTCGTGGCGCAGCTGAAACTAGGCGAAGATGACAAAGTGCTCCTAACGGCTTAAAGGCTGGGTTTCGTCATTTGTTTGTCAAGCTCTGTACCAACAAGCACAGCATCAGACTCTTGTACGTTAATGATAAAGCCAGTGCTCGCCGCCTGGCACAACCTTTAAGAGGAATGGCATAGCATTAGCTTGCGCAGCCAAGTAAATCGAATGCGCCCCGCGGGTAATTAAGCCTCGTCAAAGCTTCCTTTTTTTCTTGCGTTTAAAGCGTAATACATTTGCACACTTGTTCAGAACACCTAGCAACGCCTGTCTCTTTCTAATTTAGATATACTAAAAATATCCCAGTCATAAATAAAAAAATAAAGAATTCATCTGATGGAGCAGCTCTTGCTAATCTATGGCATTTTAGCACACTAAAATGCATTGCACATCTTTGGAATCGATACTGGGACCATGGGCTCATGGCATCTGCGATTTCCAAAGTCACAAAAAGGCGCCAGCGTGCACCAGCCAATATATATATGACCTTTTGTGACGAACTGAACAATAAACGTTTCATTTCATGTGTGTCCGTGCATACAGTGGACTTCTCTTCTCTGCTCCTTTTCTCATTTTTCAGTCCCTGTCATCCCTTCTACAGAACAGGGTAGCCAATTTGGCTAAGCCTGGTTAACCACCCTGCCTTTTACAGCGGAGCTGCGTATGGCTGGCCGATTCGTCCTTCCGTCCGTCTGTCGCCTGTACGCCGAGGACCCCTCGACGCAACCACATGCGCATGCGCGAAAAAAAAAAGAAAGAACAAGAGAGGAGTGTGATTGGCTGCACCAGTGATGTCGTCGCTGCTCTCCGTCGCAGCCGAGCGCACGCGAAGCAGTTTCTCTCCGGCTCCGAAATGGGTAGGCCACACGTCATGCGTACTCCTGAGGAGCGGGCAACTTTCGATCAGCAACGCCGCGAGCAGAACCGCGAACGAGCTTGTCTACGCCGTGCCGATGCTGCAGCCCGGGCACAAAAACAGGCTCGTGCAGCCGAACACTAGCAGCAACTGCGTTTCGAGGATCCGGTAGCCTACCAAGCCGCCGTTTAATCAATCTTCGGGATTTACCTAGTGATAAACATGGGGGCCGCACGTTTCAGCTTCGCTGGTTAGCCATGTGTACGAAGTACTTGGGTGGTGATTTTTCTTATGACGTCTCACTCTCTTCGTAGTGCTCAAGTATACGAATGTGGAATGACGTCAAGAGTTCGGGATTCGGGGAACGTAGCTTGAACAGTTAGAGCGTGCAGTGACGTGACCTTCGGGCAAATGAAAAAGCGAGAAAAAGCTGCAAAGCTAACGATTGCATGTCTGTACAGCTGTCAGCAAATTCTTCAGGTCGTTTTTTTTTTTCACTCAAAAGTAGGTAGAAGGTGTGAGTTAGAGAAGATTTGGCCGGGATCAACAATGCAAGAAACTATATTTTGTGCGAGATACTCACTCTTGATGACCCATGACTCCTGGCGCTTCAGTGCGGAGAACATCTTCAACAAGGCGGATGTGCATGGCACGCTGATGTTGCCGTCAGCTGCAACTTCAGAGGCTGCAGGCCACACCTTTTTTAGTAGCAGGTCGGACACATCGGTTAGGTCTCTTTGAAGATTCGTCCACTGCTTTTCAACTGCATCCGTGGAACAGCGTTGAAGCGTCATTAAGGCAGTCCAAATCAGCAAGAGCTTCGACGCCGTCATTCCAGCAAAGTGTCGCATAGCTTTCTAAGATCTCAAGAGTCAGAGGCGGGAAACCTCCCGAGTGAAACCCGGAAGAACTGCTGTGTTTATCCTTGCAAATACTCATCGCTTGTTTGCTTCCGCCAGGTCAAACATGTAATTCAAATATACGTGTAGTGGGGTTTAACCGCCTTTCTCTTTTCTGTCTAGCCTTACTTTGTCATCGCTAGGCTTGTGATCTGCATTTGAGTGCAGTTTCGCTTGCGAGCACTTCAAATGCTAAGTTCGTAGCATTTTTCTCATTGTTCATACTCGTTATCAACGCACCTTCTCGTGGATCCCTGCGATAATTTTTTTACGCTGCTGTACCTTGACTCGGCTACTGTATTTTACCACGCATTCCGCAGCAGTGGTTTGAGCTGCACCAGTTGCAAGTCGCATAAAACTTGAATATTTCATTTTGCGCAGTGAACGAAACGAAAGGATGTTCGTTGGTTTTCCGCCACAACAATACATACGAATAATTTTTGACCATCAACCTTTGCTCGCTATACAGCCAGCAATGATTTCAGTTTTCTTTACAAGTTCTTGCGCACACTTTTCTTTTGTGATTTTAACTGATGTTAGGTACTTTCTTCCCCTTTCAGGATTTTTTTTTTTTCTGCTCAGCTTGCTGAACGTTCTGGGAAATCTCGGCGTTCACGAACGATAACGTGCTTCGTTTCTGCACAGGTTCCCCCAATTAAACTCCCACATAATGCGCAGACAGAAGAAAGGGGAAAGCTGAGGGGGTTAATCAGAATTAAATATCCGGTTTGCGATCTTACATTGGGGATAAGTGGAGGGAGAGGTCACGTGGTATAGAAGTTCCAAATGACGGTGCGCGAAAGGAACCAAATGTTCCTATCAGTTGTGCATCTTAGTTGTCAATAATGTAGTAATTTCGTTTAATTATTAAAAAAACGAAATTAAGCGTACTTCGAACAAAAGACGTGAAGATGGACCTGTCAATAAAGCATTCTACTAGCTAGTCAGGCATCCAATGCGCAAATATAGCACATCGCCTTCCCCGGCAAAGACTATCACCCTGGCCTTCCTCTCCTCCTA
Organism: Dermacentor albipictus; assembly: GCF_038994185.2. NCBI lineage: Eukaryota > Metazoa > Arthropoda > Arachnida > Ixodida > Ixodidae > Dermacentor > Dermacentor albipictus. The sequence goes on from NC_091821.1 coordinate 50,808,477, forward strand.
TTGGGCAGGCGTGGATTGAAACACTTTTACGCTTGCTTTTAGAATGCCCAACGTTCAGCAGTTGCTACCCTGCATGGCTGAGCAATTTCCGGCATCTTGATCTTTCTCGAACTGTGGTCAATGAACTTTAAAGGGAATATTTCTTTGCGAACCTTCCCAGTCTTTCCTGACTGTGCTGCTGCTGTCTTGCCTAATGGCTCACACAGCCACCCAGTGATCCGACCATTAGACCACGATCACTCGTATAATTATAACGTGCCAAACGCCAACTGCCTCTTTGCGATGATGGCCGCGTGTGTGACATTGCGTAGCAGGAGTAGGCGAGAGCTCATGTGCTTCCAGTTCCCTATGCGCCAAAGACTCAGGAATGAAATAGACACGAAATTGGCAGCGTTTGATTAACCGTTTCACGAAAGCTTCGGTTCCCAGGTATTCTTATGTGGCGTTGGATCTGCATATATATATATATATATATATATATATATATATATATAGTAGAGAAAGAGTAATTCTTCAGGCTACCTTTTAAACGTAAATAAATTGAGTGGTGCTACAAGGTAAACAGAACAAGTATTTAATTTCAACAGTTTCGATCGGTGGACCGATCTTCATCAGAGTTTACAAAAAAAATGGCAGTTCGGCCCTGGTAGTGAAGACACCAGACCGGGTGCCCAGTCGTTCTCAGATACATCAAACCGAGAGGAACAATTGTGACAGTGATTGATTCTCGGCGCTTTGGCAGATTTACAGCTGCCTTTGGCAGCTATGCAGGGCAAGAGGAAGGCGGAGTGCCATGTATGTAGAGCAAGGAGGTCAGTGAGAAAAAAAGAAAAAAGAAAGGAAAAGCAAAGAAAAAGAAAAAAGCACACAGGAGGAGGGAAACGTAAGTCGGAGAGTGAGGGGGGCGGGAAGTAGCGGCAGCTAGGTTCCCGTTCACCCGAGGCAAGAAGGGAGAAAACGGTCGCTCCGCAGCACCAGTGCGTGTGCTGCCGTTGTAGTGGGAGAGGGGGCAAGTTGAATCGGGCGGCGAGGGGCCCAATAGAGAAGGGGCCCAGAAGGAAGACAGAAGAGCGGGAACTTGTGGAAAGAAACACAGTGTCACAGTACACATATACAAGGCACGGCCCGTTCCGGCAACTCTGTGGTCCAGCTACGGTACGAAAAAAATACATATAGTTCCAAAAAGAATATATGCGTGGGATTCGCAAAGCAAATGCGCCCCTGGGCTTCGATTTAGGGAGCCGAGTTAAATAGCCTCCTTGTGGTCCAGTTTTTGAACGTATAACAGACAACTGACATCAAGTTAGCCCATGCGTATTCCAAGAAGGGCAATAGGTCACTCATAATGACCATTTCAGTAGCAGGGTGCAGGAAACTGAATTTATTGATTTTCCGCTCGCCCCCTTGAGGCGCATGCGGAGGGATGAGCAAGCAGTGAATAGCCAGCGTCTTAATTTTAGAGTACAGAACATGTATTCGCGTTTCCCCTGCACTCTCACGGCATATCCCGGAGGCACGTCAGCCGCCCCGGACTCTCATTAATTCCTTTAGTGTACGTTCCAAATTTATGGATGAAAAAAGATTCTCTCTGCTCGCGTGCACTGGCGTGTTGGAAACCAGATTGCAAGACCACAACGCTCACGCGTTCAATGGAGCGATCTGGCAGCCGAACGTGCCTGGAGAAGGGTAAATTCGAAAGACTTTTCACATGCGCGCGGTGATTGTTGAACCGCAGGCGGAAAGGGGTCTCTGTTTGTCCGATAGATTCCTGCTTACGCACCTCGCATCGAATTTTGTACACGACGTTACCGGAATCAGAGTCAAGATTTTCGTTAATTTTATATACGAAGGACGAGTTCGATGCTTCAGCCGTGTCTGCTGTTGTCATGTGACGGCATACCTTGCCACGAGGTTTCCCACATGGTCGACAGCCCTTGGGCGTGTGTGACTTCTGTTTCCTCACCCTGACTAACAAATCCCTTAAATTCTCGTTTCTTCTATACACAACCCGAGGCGGCTGCTTGAAGATAGTAGCGAGTCGCATGCTCTGTTTCATGATATTGAAATGGCGGGTGAGAAGGGCACTGACCCGCGGAGCACCGGTAGTGTACGTGAGGACCAAGTTCGGATCTGATTGTGTATTGGTATTGCTAACCTTTTCTCCCATTATCTGTGCTTGATCTAAGCTGCGGGCGCGTTCAATGGCATCGTCTACTATTTTTGGAGGATATTTTTGGCGTATGAGAGCAGATTTCAGTTCCTCCGCGTGTCGCTCAAGTTGCGCAGATTCGGAACAGACTCTTCTGTATCTGTGAGCCTGGGAGTAGGAAATGCCTGTTTTGCAGTGATGGGGGTGGCTACTATAAAAATGCACATATTGCTGATGATCTTTCGGCTTTTTGTATAGGGACGTGAAAATGCGACCGCCACTCAGTGACAGAGTGACGTCGAGAAAATTAATACTATCTTGGGAGAAGTAGAGCGTCAAGCAGATTGACGGGTGCAGAGAATTGAAATTGGAAATGAAGTCTAAGAGACTTTGTTCATTGTCGGCCCACACAAAGAAAATCTCATCCAGGAATCGCTTATAAAATATTGGTTTTCCGGCCGAGTTTGCGAGGAAGGGTATTTCTAAAGATGCCATAAAGATATTTGCATAATTTGGCGCCATCATCGTTTCCATGGTGGTTCCGCTGATTTGCAGATAATGCTTATCCTCGATCTCAAGGTGAATATATTTCAGTACTATACTTAGAAGAGTCTCAACTGTATTGTTATCTAATTGCCTAGGTTGGCTAGAGCCAGCGTAAGCTGAAACTGCGGAAGCTATGCCCTGGGCGTGAGGTACGTTGGTGTACAAAGATGTGACATCCATAGTGACATCCCGCCGGTACCGTCAGGTTTGATACCTCCCGAAGGAAGTGATTTGTGTCTTTAATGTACGAGGGGATTGAAGATGGGATGTCCTTAATGAGACTGTCAATAAAGCTGGATATTTTCTCAGTCACTGTTCCATTACTGGAAATGATAGGCCGACCGGGATTGTTTATATTGTGAATTTTGGGTAGTAGGTAGAAACGGCCGGGGCCAGAGTTTCTTGGTATCACTGCTTTGAGCGTCTTATAGGTTATCTGCCCTGCCTTGCGCAGAGTGGTTCGGGCGTCCTTTATTACGCTTTCAAATTTCTCGGTAGGATTGCTTGGGAGTTCTCTGTAAAAGTTGGAGTTGCCCAGTTGACGGAAACCTTCGGCTATGTAAACACTCCGGTCAAGTACCACCACTGCACCACCCTTGTCCGCTGGCTTAATCGCAATTGTTTGATCATCACGTAGGGTTCACAGCGCCTGCTCTTACTCTTTTGAGAGGTTACTGCGGACGGGACGATGCCTCTCGTACTATTTTACAATGTCTTTTTGAACCGCACAAATATACATGTCCAAGTATTTGTCGCCTGCCTCGCCAGGTGTCCATGATTTTTCGGAGAGCTCAGGTAGCTGATCAAGACACCCTTCTGTAGTTTTTCGATCATAAAAGTACTCCCGTAGTCGCAAACTTCTCGCGACATCATCCAAATCTTGAAACAATTGAAACTCGTTCATCCTTCCTGACGCCGGACAAAAAGTTAGACCTTTCGAAAGGATATTTAGTTGTGCACTTGACAATGGGCTACTCGACAAGTGTATATATATATATATATACTTCCAAAGTCAAGCTTCACCTCGGTATGAGTCTCACGAAGCTGTGCTGGAATTTCAGCATGGGTGGCCTCATTGCCCTTTCCAGGAGATAATCGCTAGTCTGCTTCTGTTTCTGTGTGTGTGTATGTGTGGCGCTTACTATGCTTACGTAATTAATAATAATGATATAAGTTATGTGTCAACTCCGTACATAAGACAGCGACTTACAGGAAGATGGATAGATGAAGAGATCAACAGCAGTCGAATAAGGGACCTCTCAGCCTGGAGCCACATTTCGACGAGCGGACTCGTCTTCGTCAGGGTCCCCGCGAAGATTCCCATCAAGACACAGAGCGTCGTTCCTTAAGCAAGCCTCTCCTATATCTTCTTAGTCTTTCAGTGTAATAAATACCTTTCTGTTGAGAACTGTGTGCGAGAACTGCGCCTTCTTCTGGACCAGCGCATTGCAGCGCCCACTATTTGCGCACCCTCGCACCCGCGTGCACTGCAGGCTGCAGCGCGCAAACTGGCACCAATGTTTCCCGCTGCGTGCTCGCTTCCTGGTGTCTCGCTGCCGCCGAGATGAGCGAGATGAGGGCGCAGATCAACAACACGCAGACTACTGCGTAGTCCAAGAAAGCTTTCAGTTTGATATAGAAACCTTTCCTTCTTACAGGATAGAAAAGTCCTACCTTCGCCGCACTCCTCGCTGTGCCGGGCCCAGGCAGTCACTCTCAGACTTCTACAAACAAGCACTTACCCGAGCCCCGCGGCGCTGCACACAATTTACCCCGAACAGTTCCCAAGCCCAGACTGCCCTCTGTGTGGTGATTATGCGGACTTCGAACATGTCCTGTGGGGCTGCGCCTCTGCCGGTCCCCCTTTCACTCACGAGGAAATAATGAAGCTAATTATGGCCCAGGATCCGACCTCTCAAATCCTGGCAGTCCAGAGGGCTCGCGACAGGGCCGTCAGGTTCCACCTGATGGTCCCCGAGTGGGCCTAGCCAGGTGGCGTGGAGTTTACTTACGCCTATAGTGGACAATATAAAGTTGTTTCACTCACTCACACTCTCAGACTTTTCCAATTAGAATGAAGGAGATATTTTTGACAGTCACAGTTTCTTTCTATTTAAGGAGCTTTTACTACAGCTTTTGACTAAAGCCACTTTGCGACCGGTTTCAGAGGTAATGCCACTAAGGAACATGACAGCCTTGAGTTGTGCCATGTCGGTGCGTCATCTCTATAATAAAGATGCGTGTTTGCAAAAAACAGCCATAGTACGGGTAAAACGAACAAACGACTACGCTGATAGGTGCTTCATTATTCACAGCGTTGAGAAGCGATATTTGCCAAGTAATTAATGAAAACAGGATCACATGTGTTCGTCTTGTTTTTTAAAAAACATTCATGTCATTACACTGACATAGCCCCTTTAACTCACATGCTCTGGGACTGTAACAAAAAACCCGCACGGTGCTAACTCTGGAACCCTTGCGCCGCGGTGGGCCGCTGCCTTGCACAGCCCCAGCCTCGGCGGCCAAATCTGGGCAGCGGGTCCGCGAGGCGACGGCGAGGCAACACCTCCACGTCTCCACGTGGGAGATCTGAAGTCCCGTCGGCGGACGCTCTGTGCAGGACTACGAATGAAGTTGTTGCCAACCAATTATACAGGGTGTTTCAGCGTACACTTACATTTTTTTTTAATTTCCTGTGGCTGTTGACGTAATCATAGTGCATGAGCTAGTCTACTCGAAGAGGCGGACATTACTTGCGCAAAAAAATTCAAATTAACAAAAGCTCACTAATTAAGTTTTCAGCTAATTACCACATGGCGCATATAGAAATTTACAAATTCTAGCAGGTGAGACTGCAAGGCATATCCACGCGAAAATAATTGTTTGGATGACACCATTTACGAGATATGCGCCGTCAAGCTTGCGATAAAGATACACTGTCGTTCCACTTGAGTTATTAACAAAACGTCATTTTATTCATCGAAGCACGAAATTAACTGGCACGCCAATGCATTTATCCGCAAAGTTCGGGAATTAATATCTCAAAACTGGTGCCATCCTGAGAATTAGTTCGAAGTAGGATGTGCCTTGCGAACTCCCCGGCTAGATTTTGTGACTTGCACTGTGCCATAAGGTAATTAGTTAAATCTTTAATTAGTGTTTTTTGTTAATTCGTTGCTTATGCATTTCAATTTTTTGTGCAAGTAATGTCCGTCTCTTCGAGTAGACTAACTCATGGACTGGAATTGTGCCATCTGTCAGGCAATTTTTAAACAGGTTTTAATGTGTTCACAGAAACACCCGATAGTATGCCGGAAACTGTATTGACCCTAAGGAATGTAAGGGCAGTGCTGCCGAAGCTTTGTGACATCCCTCTCTGCAGTTTCTATCGAACAAACTAAAGCCAGGAAGGCGGGGGCAGGGGTGCGGAGGCGCGACAGGCGGCAGAGCTAGACAAGCTACGACTCCGCGTTAATAGAAACTCTAAAAGAATGGTGGGCTGAAACGTGCTTCTTACCCTTCTGTTTCGAGTTAGTAGCGCTGTGTATGAGTAACCAGAAATGTAGAGGTTGCTGTCGTGGTAACAGCGGTTTACTGCTGTTACTACGATGAAGCCAATGGCCACCCTTATACCGGCTGATACAATTTTCTTCCTTGTGGCGTAATGGCGAACACATGAGTCAGAGTTAAATGCCTCGAACCGTCTTCCAAATTCGTCCTGATTTTCGTTGGACCATCCAGTATCGTGAATTCTCCCCCGAGATTGCTCAAATCGGGAGGAACCTTTCATGTTTGAGACTTTGTACGTATTAAAGAATAACGCGTCCATGACATACGAGTTCAGTTGTTTTCTTAGGCAGCTTCCGAAGCTGGTTTTGCTCTTGCGGTTAAGTTCTTTTTTTATTTCAATATGAACAATGTTTGGGGATTGGCGAAGTTGTCCCTTAAGACACGATAGAATCGTGACCCATCTAATTTTTGCAAAGATATTCCTCTTTGGCATGCTTTAATGCACATCAGTGCTTCATATATAGAAATTGTGGTCAGGCGCTAATCAGGAAGAATGTTGCAGTCCAAAAATGTCAGAAGAAAACGAGTGTATCTCAGCGCGATGAAAGGAAATGCAAATAAGAAAGACAGTAAACTTAGTCTGAAGAAAAGAAAAAGGTGATGCTTCTAGTTTCCTATTTAATTTTTTTTTTCAGGTGTTGCCTATTTGCTAGTCGAGTTTAGGTAGATACATTTTTGTGGCACCGAATCGAAGACCGGCATATCAACACGATGACAGCGGAACTTGACGTTTGTAGATAAATAGTTTTGTTAGAAACCTGGAGCAGAACACAGGTGGTCTCTTTCTCTTTTCCCTTCTCTCTCTCTCTCTCTCTTTACAACCCATTACTCACCTCCCTCAGAGCATTGTAGCCAACCATGCGTGCATCTGTTCGACATCCTTGAGGTTCCTTCCTCCCTCTCTTTGAATCTTTCTTAAGCAAAACACAGAGAAAGTGTTCACTTTTTGTCATTAAGGCTCCTTACAAACTCCGGATGCTAACAGTTGCGCCGGGGGAAGCATGGTTTATTCAAATGTCGATAGAGATCAAGTAGAACTAATTTGATTCAACCAATTACTGTACAACGCAGGCTGCTGCGTATGAGAAGAAAACAAACGCACAAGGCTACAAGATCGGTTGTTTAACTGACTGATTTATTTATCTAATGGTAGGGAAAATGGACGTCATCTTATTTCGTCGGCTTCTCCATCCACAGTTTATTGTCACAAGAGCACACAAAAATTACATGACATACACACACAAAAAAAGAACAATCACGAGCAATTTGACGCCAAACTCTGCGTCATGGCGTGATGCAGGAATCCCGTAGGACAAGAATGCCGCTGTAGAACCTCCTGCGTCTTTTAACGAAAGAGATGGAACTTTTTAAATAGTCATATGTTACTTCTCACTACCTGCACATGTAGTTCTCGACAAAAAAAATAAGAAACGAAAAACAGCATAACTTGTACTGTTCTGGAAGAACAGAAAATTCTTAAATCCTTTTACACGTATATGCTTCCGATGCTGCACACTTGTGACTCCATATCAACATCATTAAAAATGTCAATTTGCAAAACGAAAGTGTGATTACTAAGGGACTGCCTGAACACTTTTATAGCTTCAACAGCAAAGATGTTCTGGTATGATCAGGACGCACAGAAAAAGGGAAAAAAAATGAAGCGACAGCGTAAAAGTAGACCTTACCACCTATAAGTGAGCGCCATGTCTAGGTTCTTGGCCAAAATCGGTTTTTATTAACGTCCTTATTAGGAGTGTCATGAAGTGCGGTCCTAGCTGCTTAAAACACCTGAAAATAATTGCCTTCGTATAATTATATTGTGTTTTATATGTAGCTTAATTTGCAAGATATGTCATGTTCTGAGACTGTTGTGTTGCAGAAGTTTGCACCGCCGCAATCTGAGAGATGTGAAGATGATGGGTCTGTATCAGGGGCAACACAGGAGGCGTGCATTAGTTTGGTTTATCACTCATTCAATTTGTAGTCCTACGTGCGCTCAAAGAATGTTCAGAGCTTTGACTTTTCAGGGTCAGTCTGGAAAGCGTGGTTGTCGACGCCACCTGCATTCATTGTCAGCTTCTTCGCATCTTCCTCCATGGTGAGCGTAATTTCCGGGTTTTTCTGTGGGTTGTTGTTGAAATTGTCCGTCAGAGGAACCGTTCTGGTTTCGACCTCAACAATGGCCACTTTTGAATGCGGAGCAGCTGCAGATTTCTTGACACTGTTCATGAGAGCATCCTTCCTTTTTCCCTCGAATATTAGCTTCTCGAAGCGTGCCACGGGAGCCTCCGTGGACAGGTACAGAAGGTATGCCAGGAACAAGCTCATGCCTAACAGGCCGATGGCAGTGGTGAGCTGGAATAAACAAGCTTCCGTCATCGGTTTGTGATTTTGAGTACCGTGAACAATATTATGAAGTGCCATATTAGTACTGAATTACATGAAAGTTTACATAATTATTTCCATATACTGGATAATAAGGAGGCATCATTAGGGCTGAAGGAAATGTTCGCTAGTTTACCATTGCCTACTAGGGACAGCCCCCTCAGCTACATCAGGCATGTTCTGGGCTGTTTATATTCATATAAAGTGGCAGGAACTACGGTATCACAGGGGCACATAGGAATAAACACCAAAGCCAACGTCGAAAGAAAGTTGGCCCTAGCGCCCTTGCGCCATAAAAATCAACATCATCATCATCGAATGAAAGTTAAATTTTCCCGCGTGTTCGGAAAAAACCTGCACTACAAGTATGAAGCATCTGCAAAGATAGAAGTCTAGAAATGTCATTAACAATAATGCAAGAACACGAAATGCGTTCGCTACATACCACAAAGGTCACCGGATGTTCGAGATGTTTGTCCTTTTTTATTTTATTTATTCCCTCCCAGTGCACCCAGCCCGCCCGCAAAAAACAAAAAACAAAGAACAAAGAGAATCACTAAGGAAGTCAATGGGCTACAGAGAAAACCTTCGATCACAGTCATAAAACGTGCCACTCATTCCAAATTTATTGCATATGCTTTTTTAAACTAGCTCATTGGGCTTACAAGCAACTAGTTAAGATTTTCAGTCAAGGGCGCCGCCCACCATCGAAAAGGAGGAGAAAAAAAATGAAGTGCTTCGCTAAATACTTGATAGCAAACAAGTGCTCAGCACGGAATATCAACAAAATGCAAATGCGCTAACAAAACATACAGTCCAATGGGCTGGTCCTTCATTGCTCACCTGAAAGAACTCGTTGAAGTTGATGTGCGTTTTTATAATTCCCATGCGAAGGTATATGAGAGGCACATGAATGAGGTAGACACAATAAACGAGCCTAGACAATGGCAAGAATGGTTTCCACGAGAAGAAGGCGTTCAGCAAACCTGCGTGGAAAAAAATAAAAGTATACAGCAGCATTCCGCAGTGAGTGAGAGAGTGAGGTAGTTTCCGTACGAGTTGCATTGATTGAGCGCTACCTCGCGCGCCCACGCCGAAAACAATTGTGTGGCAGCTGACGCGCATTTTAACGCGATAGCGTTAAGGAGCTCGTGTCGCAGAAAAGCCGGTGTCGTCGGCGTCGGCGTCCGCAGCGTTGACCGTGAGCGATAAATCACTGCAGGCACTTCATAAATAAAAAGCAACTTCGAAGATGGGCTGGTTGGGAATCGAACCAGGGTGTCCGGAGTGTGAGACGGAGACGCTACCACTCAGCCACGAGTTCGATGCTTGAAAGAAGTGCAAAAGCGCTTCTAGTGAATGCGGTGTTGCCTTAGAAACGTGCCGTAGAAAGTTATACTGCGGTGTATATCGGTAATTACGAGCATGTAACTTACAGAAGTCGCATTTACATGAGTAGCGCAGTACGTTTCCGCAACATTTCTTCTGTGCTTACCGCACACGCAGAGCCATCTTGCGTCAAACACAGAAGACCCCCTCCTCTCAATGTACGGCGCTGCCCGGACAGGTGGCGCGCCACGGCTGTGCGCGGACCGGTGCCAGGCGCGTCGCATGCCCCTACTCCCTCTCCCCTGACGACGCTTCGCCGTTCTCCCACACGGGTTGCAGACTCAAGCGCCGTTCCTTTCTTTAGATTACTATCTACCTCTCTCTGCCCGTGCCGATCACGACGCTCGGCTGGCGTAGATCGTTTCCTCCTCCGAGACACCGAGTTCTCTGGTTCGTTCCGTTTGCTCAGGCGCACATTTCGTTGCCGCGCCGAACACTGCGTTGCTCGACGCTCACCGTGTCCGATGCGGGGCGCCTCGTAAGTGATCGCTGCGCCGTAGCGCGTCTTACACCCCTTGGCGGGTCGACGGGAACGCTGTCGCGTTCCACTCTTGAAGGCGAAGCATAAGCGTCCTCCAATTTTTGTAAGCTTTCACAAGCCAGCCCGCCACAGACAAGGCTGTGAGGATACTGCTGTAAATGCTGCAACGTCTACGATTATGCTGTTAGCCCTAACGTTAATGTCTGCCTTCATCCTGTCAACTCTGTACCACGCTTTCTTCTTCGATACACCTAGAAAAATCCCGACGACATGCGTACGGTTAAGATTCTTCGTTGTTTTAGGTGGAACTCTGAGAAACATCGTGTAACCAACGCGCAGCTTGCAGACCTATAGATCGTGGCTTGATGCCGGTTAGAAAGAATTAACATAAAACAAAACTTGGCATACTGTTGTGGGAAATGAGAGCGATCCTAGCGGTCCGATTCACAGCTGTTCGACTTGAAATAAGCCTGCCGTTCGACATGCTTGCCGTACTAAGATCACAAGCCAGAGTATACCGTCAGTGAAGTCCATCATACTGAACGAAAGAAAGTCTGCTGTTGGTCCTCACATGCCGCAGGTGAGCCTCATCAGCTTACCGGTTGCAAACTTTCATTGCCGAGTTCCCTTTCATCCGCAAAGAGGTTCACGTTATTAAAGGGACAATAACCAGGAATATTAATTTACGCTAGATAAATAAATCCATTTCTTAAATACCAAAAATATTAGTCTTAACCTGAGCAGAGGCTTGGTACGTCAGAAAAAAACCAAAAAGAAGAGATGCGGGGCAATACCACATTGAAGTTCCCACATTAGCTCCACGTAACATCAAATAGCATCACAAATTTTCGCAGCGTTTACGGGAGATGAAATAACTGCTTGTCGATAAGCAATAAGGATTAGACTATATTTTAAAAGAATGACAGACTCATTCCAGCTACATTTGAGAACATTTTCTAACAAAAAAAAAATCGGCTCGTGCGCAGGAAAATTACTTCCCCTCCGTGGCGTCACAATCAAGTAGCGGTGCTGCGCTTTAAGCACAAAATTCGAAAGAGGAGAGCTTCAGCCTTAACTTTCTTAACCAGCATTTTTCCTCCAAATAGCTGCAGAGTATCGAAAACAAAACGTCATCCATCAGCATGCGTTTATTGTTGCTCTTATGTGTCTCTTAAAAGTCGATTTCCGTTTTCTCATCTATTTGAGTGCCTTAATACTGGTCAACAAGAGAAAGGGGAGCTAACCAAGGGGCCCGATATTTATTAATCATATTATGATAAGCCATTAAACAAAGGCACTAAGGACAACATAGGGGGAAAAACTTGTGCTTACTAATTGAATTAAAGGAAGGATGAATTTGTGGCAGTGAAGGTGCATGAAAAAAACTTGCCGCAGGTGGGAAACGAGCCCACGTCTTCGCAGTACGCGTACCATGCTCTAAACAGTTGAGCTACCGCGGCGCCGCTTTCACATCCATTTTCTTCGGTATTCATGTTTTTTTCACTACTAGAACTAACATTGGGAGTGTTAGCCAGCACCGCCACTCACAAACCTTGGCGGCGGATGTGAAACATCCAGCAACATTGATGCCTTCAAGTAGCATGTGTGGGTTTATTGACCAGTTACTTTCACCCAAAAAGGTCGTGCACTCGTGACGCCTGCGGCAGTAAGGATGCTTCCCATCCACCGCCAAGCTTTTGTGAGTGGTGGCCTTGGCCAAAACTCCCAAGGTTAGTTCTAGTAGTAACAAATAAATACCCAAGAAAATGGATGGGAAAGTGACGCCGTGGTAGCTCAATGGCTTAGAGCATTGCACGTGAAATGCGAAGATGTGCGATCGTTCCCCACCTGCGGGAAGTTGTTTTTTCATGAGCCATTAATTTATGATTTTTTTAAATTCAGTTATTAAACACAAGTAATTTCCCCCCTGTTGTCGTTGGTGTATTTGTTTGTTCGTTTCTCTTAATACTGGTCAGTGAGACGTCTATAGGTCAATAAGTCTCAGTTGAAGGGACACTAAAGCGAAACAATAAATCAGTTTAGTCTAATGAAGCATTGTTTGAGAACCCTGTAGGCAGTCATATCAAAAAACTAGTTTGATTATTAGATGAGCAAATGAAAGTCCAAGTATCAGTATTTGAATTTCGCGCCGATACCCCAACGCCGGTACGTCAGCGTGACGTCAGGGGTTCCAAAGTGTGTTGTCGCATTTGGGCCGCGTTGGCTGAGTAAAGGTTCCCGAAACTTGGCATGTTGAATATTTGGTTCCTTTAGAACACAATGTAGTCAATCTGTACCGCTATATATAATTAGTAGGCGCTAGAAGACGCCATCGAAATCCAAGACGTCACAGCCACCAGGTGCGGCAACTAAAGTAGGCGTCGCCACCCCTATTTCATTCTTGCGCTTTTTCTGCCTTACGAAACGTCTTATCATTGTAAGAGTGGTGTTTGTGGTGTTGTGTAAAGGGAATTTACTGATTCAGAAGAGATAATTTTTCACTTTAGTGTCCCTTCAAGTTAGTTTGAGAATTGTCAGCAACATAAGACCACACATCATCCTACTTCTTTGATTGCGGATCTCAAGTGTAGATTTATTAACTAATGGTGCTGAACAGCTGACACCGATACCTCCGCAATCACTACACAAATGCTGCTAAAGCATTTCTGTCGTCAGGCACATCTATAAGGTGTCCCAGCTAACGTTAGCCAAGTTGTTGGACAAAAAAAAGAAGTAGGGAACATGACAACAGATGCAGTTATAAGACGCACGGCGTTCGTTCATCGGATCCTAGACGAACGAGCACCGCAGGCTTTATAATTGTATCTTGCATAGCGTTTTCTTTTCTTTTTTTTTTCTTTTAACAGCTTGGCTAACGTTAGATAAGACACACGGTATATCACGCCGAGACCACGTCCGTCCTCACCTCCTCGACCTGTGGCGCAGGCAAACGTGGGCCAGACGAGGCCCACTGACCAGACCAGACGATGGAAACCGGAGTAAATGGCCGTCGTTATGTCATCTGGTGGATTGCCTCGATTCCATGGCAGGGTGATGAACAGCACGAAGCCGGTGAGTGCCAGTGATATGATCCACTGAGCTAGCTGCATAACCTGCACATATATTGAGAGTTCTGGATTACGATGATGTACACGGGGTGTTTCACGTAACTTGAACCAAAGAATAAATAAAAGGGGTTAACTGGATCGAGCTGGGTGACACCAACGACATATTGTTTGACGTCATGAAGCACTACTCAAGGTAAATTTTATATTCCGTTTAATTAGTTGATTAACTAAGATGAATTATGCAAGATCATTAGTAGTCACTTTAGGGCCAACTGCGTTTCTTTACGTTGTCGAGGGTGTTCAGAAATGACCCATCAATTTTTTTTTGTGGCAATGTACAGGCGCCGACAAAAGTGGTATACTCCACGCAGCAGGAGACGGAGCAATGGCAAAACTGCATCGCAACGCCATCTACAGGCAGCATCTGCGATAGAGACAGCCAATGGGTTCCCTTTATTATCTACAGGCATGTCGCTTGACTCGTGTCAATGTAGATGGCGTCGCGATGCAGTGTGCCGCTGCTCCGGCTCCCGCTGCGTGGAGTATACCACTTTTGTCGGCGCCTGTACATGCTGCGTGGTGCCTTTTTTTTTTTTTGCCGTTTAAAGAAAGCCCCCGAAATATGAAGTAAAACCACGTGACTGTGTTCATGCGCTATCGTATTACAGCGCTGTCAACCGTTCTTCGAGCCTATCGATTGTCTGGGACAACGCCGCTTGCTTTCCGCGTGCCGCCAAAGATGCCGACGCACTGTAAAGCCGACGCGTAGAGCCGCGGCCATTTACTTCACCGCGGTCCGCGGGCGCGGTTCTTTCGCACGAACCGCGATTGAGAGTGCTGCAATACGATAGCACATGGGCACAGTCACGTGATATATTATTTCATATATCGCGATGTTTCTTTAAACTTCGCAAAAAATCAACGCGCAGCATGTACATTGCCACCAAAATTGGATCGGTCCTTTCTGAAACCCTCTACAACGAAACGAAACGCACTTAACCCTAAAAAAAATATTAATAATGTCGCGTAACTAATCTTAATTAATTAACTAATTAAGGGCAATATAAAAATACTCTAAGGAGCGCCACGTGACGGCAAACAATATGTCGTAGTTTCGTTCAGCTGCAGCTAAGCATCTTTCTTTTTTAACCCTTGGTTCAAATTACGTGAAACACCCTATATATTGTTTTATTAAGGCTCGATAAGATGATACGGCTATGTAGAAGGCTCCGTTATTATTAGTCCGGAACTCCAAGCGTGGGCCAGAACAAATTGTCAACGACGAGAGCACAAGGAATAGGCGACTGGACTGCCCGTCTGAATATTGTGGACGAACACCGTCGCAAAAACAAAATATCTCTGAGATAATAGAGGCTTTTAGCGTGTCCGCTATTCCGGCAAACCAGGATGGATTACCGGATGGTCGGAGGCGTAAACGTGAGCGGCCAGATTGGTGGCGCCAGCTGGTGGTGCAAAGCTCAACCACTTAAACACAGAGACAATTTAATTACTATATTCTTCTTAGCTGGGGTGTAAGTTTTCGACAGCGGTGTAATTGTGAACACAACTACGCTGCTGCCGAAAATTTGCACCAGCATCGAAGCAGAATGAAGTAGGTTACTGCAATTTTAGCTCTGTGTTTGTCTGATTGAGCTCTACAAGACCAGGCGGCTGCACCGCTCCGGCAGCTCGCGTTTACACCCCCGACCATCCGGTAATCCGCCCCGGTTTGCCGGAATAGCGGACACGCTAAAAGTCTCTATCATTGTACTCTCGTTTTCACAACATTATTATTTCTGAATACACAATTAAAATTTGCGCAAGCGCACTTAATTATTAATAGGACAGCGTTATTCAAGAGAACCAGCGGGTACAGATTTTCTTTCTTAAAGCGCCGGCTTTGTGGGAAACATGAGAGATGAGAGACAAAATGAAAGACGCACGATGTCCTCTATTGAGATAAACTGTCGAAAGTGACTACGTAATGGCAAGCTGAAACACCCATGCTTTTGTATTCTCGTTCGCTTGAAAACCTGGCCTCCTGCTCGAAGCTTTAGCGCGTAGTACGCAAGCGCAAACACGCACTATTTGCATGCAGTGTCCCGTGATGATGCAAGCCTTAAGTGGGAGAAGCTGCTTCCAGCGCCGGTCTCTTCCGGTGACTAGTCGTATTAATTTCTGCATGTCGCTTTCACGGCGTGCTTGCGGCTACAGCAGTAAGCATGCACAAGCCTAGCTCGTCGATCACTGAAAGACACCGGCTTTGTAGAACTTGCCCAGGAGAGTTATATCAAATTTTGCGGACTTGGCCATATCGAAATTTCTAGTGGTGTCGATTGCAACACGATTAGACCCGCGACCCTCCTCATCAGCTTTTGTGTCTACACAGCAATGCACAGGAAGCACAGCCAGGATAAGAAATTAGGAAGAATGCAAGTGCGACTTTATTACGCGATACGCAAAAAGTGTGCCGAACCATAAAGAAGAAAACGAAGCAAAAACTAAATCTTAGGGACGAGCTGCAGCTCGTGATGCAAGTTACGCGATGGAATCATAGAATAGATATGCCCCTGTAACCATGCTTTGCAACGGTGTTGCCCATTTTTGTTGCCGACGCAACAAAACATGGGCGACAGCGTTGGTCGACAAAAGTGGGCCACAATGTATACGTGACGCTGCTCATCTTGCCAACGCTGTTAGCAGCGTGACAGGATGTTCAGCGAAATATATGTTGACCAACGCGTTGGCCAGCTCTTGGGAACAATTTATGCCGGTGGTTGGAAAATATACTACTAGCGTGAATACGCACCTGTAGTTTTATTGCATTTGTAAACTGTCAAAGTGCAGTCTACTGCGTATTTTGTACGGTCTCTGTGAAATCGTTTTTTTCTAATCTGTGGCTCGTATACGTGGGGGAAAATATATGTTGCCATTTATTTCCCCCACTTATTTTTCTCTTTGACTTAGGCATCGCGAAATAACATAGACGGAGGGAAAGAAAACGCCTACACAGCGCAGTACACAGCGTAGGTCTTGTACCAGACAAACCTGCTTTTTAAGAGTGGCGCCTTAATCCCCATGCTCTGCGGGCGACAGCGCGCGCAATTTAGGCTCACATCTCTACAACCACGTACATGTGCGCTAACGGTGTATAGTGAAACGCTAAGCCAAAGGTGATTGCCGATTTGTTCGAAACATATGAATATAGCTATAATTAACAAAATTATACCTGCCGCTTGATTGTCAGACATCAATGAAGATGTCTTGCTTCCTCTATTGGCGCTGTTATTGGTACCGTATCCCCACAGCAGAGGCGGATAGCGCAGAAGCGGCACTCGCCTCCCTTATTATTCTGCCTGAGGTCGGAATGTTCGCAAGAGGAAAACTTCCTAACGCGCGACGAAATAACTGGATGGTTTAATGTTGAGGCCTTGCCGACAAGTGAGCCGGTAAGGTTGCGCAGTTGGCGCCTTAAAAGTATTTGTATCATACCCGAGAACTGTGTCTTAAATTTTTATATGTCCTGTCGTAAATGTTTCTATCAACGTATTTCTTTGACACACTGTAACTGTGCGTTTATTTGAACGAGAGTCTAACTTGTGATGTACCATGTGCGTACTGTGATATGCACTTTGGGTCGTTGTATCGTGGATTAAGCTGTTAATGACGGCATATTAATTTACTCTTGGTGCTTTCTTTACCAAACTGTAAGTAAATGTGCTCTGATGGAGGTGTAATTTCTATGTGCAGTGTGCAAACACGTTCCAACTTTCATTTATCTCTTCTATTACGGTGGTAGTGGCCTATATTTGCATCAAATTCTATGGGTAGGCAAAAAAAATATAGCTGGTTCATAATGTTAATGGGTCGCATACTCACACGTTTGTTAAAAGAAAGAAATAACACCGGACCGGAAATTAGCTGTTGTTGCACCGAAATCGCTGACTCATATGACATTTGTTCGTCCTTCTGCTTCAATGTTTAGACACGAATGACGCCTAGTGTCTCATAAATGCGGTCCTCACAATAAAATCATAAAAATTACTTACCAGGCCAATTTTCACGTTCCCGTACTGTAACGCCAAGTATCCGGTAACGACACCAAGAACGTACGTCGCAACATGTGTGAAGGGTCGGAAGTAGACCAGCTCGATAGTTTCTACAAGGCGCCTATAAGACAAAGATGACGAATAATAAAAAGTGTCACATACTACCTCCATTCATCAAAGTAGCTTTGTGCTCTGGTATTAGGTTTGTTATGTCATAAACTGGAGCCTCGAAATCTCTCCTGTGTTTCCGGCACCTCTTAGACGCAATAAGAGCTCTTTCAAGGCCACCCTGCCAAAAGAAGGCTAACAATAATGGGTGCAAAGTGACGGATAATTACAGCGTTTATGACAAAGTCATTCACTTGGCCAGAAGGAAACACGAGCATGATAGGAAACAACACTGAATTACCAGACAACAACAAAAAAAAAAGACATTGCAACATGATTTTCTTCTCATTCATTGTATTCGCTACATCTGCAGATAGGTGACATAAAGGCTCACGTATTCGATTTTACCTATGTCCATGTAAGCTTTTTTTTGCTTCGAATTGCTTTCCAGTCAGCTTTGGAAGTTTTGGAATGTTTGAGTAAACGAAGACCCTTCGTAACGCATACGTTGCCGCTACATAAACCGCACAAGAAAGCTAAAGCGAAAAGGCACGATTACCGAACGTGCTGAATGTCACTAAAACTATCGCTAAGTATATCGTGTTTGACAATCACAAAGAGAAACTGAAGCTATCGTAGTTTTAGGGAGTTCTAGAAGTAATTTCCCCGAGGGATTTAGCTTGATCAAAAATATAAATCCCGCTTACATTCTCCTCTACTCATATTGCGTTCTTCATACGCCTAGCTCACAGTGGCTCCTAACTTTCGGTTCCCTATTTCTAAAATGGCATACTATTCCATCGCAATCTGAACTCAACCATGCACTGATCGCCCGAAAGACTGCGCAGAAAGGCAGATAGGCGCGAGAATGGCGAATATAGAATAAGCTAAATATAGCACGGCCACTGACACGAATCACGACTAGGCTCAATGGGGGCAGACAGCGAGGCTACCTTTTTACTCTCGTGGAAACTTTCGGTATGCATCGGGCGTGGCAAACAGTTGATTATTACGCGTCGGCGCGATACACGTTCTTGCAACGTGCTCTTGCCATCTCGGGCTTATGATTAGCGAGTTTCACCGTGAAACGTATGCCTATAGTTTGCTTTCATTCTGTCACAGTCTGGCCGGAGAGGGAGAGACGGCATAGCGTCAAATCGTATTTAAAGCTTTTGGCACATCAAGCGTTAGCTATAGAGAGCTTCCTCATGGGCGCCGCAACATTGCCTAGGCAGTGGCGCTATGAGCAGAGGGCATGAGGGCTTGGAAGACCGCTTCGTGTTGTATGCCATTGCCGGTGCACGCTCAGCGGCTGTTTCTGGTGTGTGTTTTTCTTTTCCCTACGCTAACGCAGACTATTTAGCATGAAACGGCGTCTTCTACGTGGGACACGATTCTGTGAGACGTAGTGAAGTGACTTAAACCAGCATATCCGGAGTTTCTTCTGGCACCGAGGCGGACGGAGCGCCCAGCTTGATGTGTGGGCGTGTGTTAGAGCCTTCTATCAGCCTCAGAGATCTGTTGTGTATTTCTGAAAATTCGTGTCAACCTTATTGCAGGATTCTCATTGTAATTCTAAGCGGTTGTTTTATACCAATGAGTACTTACGAAACAGTTGACGATCCTAACCCCATGGGCACCGTTCTGCTGCGGAATAAGTTGTGCTGTTTACTTCGAAAAGCATTCGAATTGATATATCTGTAGATACATTGCGCGACTACCTTGTTTGCTGGGCGAGGTTTCCGCCCACGAATACAATAGCTTTGGTTAGTAATAACAGCATACCGTACAGTGTGAATCACAGTTGCCAAGGGGTAGTGCGACCGGCTTCAGACTGCGCGAGCGTCCGAAGTAGTGGCATATGCTGTGTTACAGATTTGTTTGTTCTATATAGCGCATAATCCAAGCGCGCGGCACAAACATGCGATGACTTCTTGCGTTGTTAGCCAGTGGTGTTATTTCTTTTTCTATGTTTTCTTCAAGAAAAGTATAAAAGGCGATTTCTTTTATATATATATTTCAGTCGTGTTCGTCCAGTCTATTACGAAGCACTCACCCATATTACAAAAATGGCGTTCTCGCACATAGTCTCAGATTTTTTTTATGCGATCCCATTTGAATATTACTGCCTTACAGACAAAAAGGCAATGGCGAAGCATAATGCTTATATGCATCATGCTGGTTGTTCTAACCGCAATGACCGCGGTGTTGAGCGAAGCCATCGGCTTCATACAGGAGGCTAACGTATACATAGTATAGTTATTTCAAGTCTACTAGACTTGAAGTACGTGAGAACGATGCTAATGGCTGACGCAAGTGTTTTATAACGATTAACACTGACATGTTTCGGGGCTGCAATGAGTTGGCCGAACACGAGCACTCTTACGGTTTATTTCCCACGCCAAGCGATCAGACAGTGAGAAGACGTTCTGTTCAGGCTGACAATATACAGACACTGATTCTCTTCGCCGAGTCAAAACCGATGCAGCCAAAACAATTCCCAGCAAACATACTGCGGCTGATGATACGCACCGTATTTTTGCGCAGCCAAGAAAAATTTCCGCATAGTGTAGCTACTGCAGAACCTAAAGGCGACACCTGAAGTAGTTCGATGACCTCGTATGAACTGACATCATGTGAATTTCCCAAGGAAATGGCTAAAAATCTCCGAACTGTCGCTCAGCATGCGACGACAACACATTCAAGGAGAACTGCGTCAGGTCACACAAGCCAGAGAGGAGGAAAAGCTCGCTGCGCGCCCTTTCCTCCTAGCCCGATGAAAAGGTCTATAGTTGCCACACATACATGATCTGATGCTTTTAGTCGCCTTCTCTGCTGTCTATAGCGGCAGTCAGCACTTCAGGGATATGGCGCATGTACGGCTCAGGACAGCTAGTGCTTATCTCATTGGATTATTTTACAAACATTCTCCATTGTCTTCTACTTTCCTGTACTTATTCCTTCCCTTTTGTACAAATGCTGAGTAACAGGCCAGAAGCGCGCTCCTTCAGCCAACCTCTCCGTCTTTTCACTCACTAAACTTTCTTCTATCTCTATTTTTACGCTCTTCATTGCGGTGCAGAGTTACGTTCGATCCAAGGCTTGCCAACATTCGTCGCCGCCCGCAATACCATGATAACTGCCACAACCAGTGTTAGAAGAAACTCGCGCGACATGCAACTACTTCTCAGTTATAACTGCGTTGTTGATGCCGGCAGCACGTTTTCCTCGTTTCCAGCATGGATGCTTCCCTCAAGCTAATGCATCTCTCAAGCCCTCATTCCAAAAACTGCGCTTGATTGTTGTTAAGTGTGCTCATGAGAAAATGGCTCCTGCCACGAACGTTCTTGTATCTGCCGTACTATTTACTATCGCCAGTGAACTTATTGGTTGCTAACGAGGAGTGTGACACAATTCCTCAAACGGGCGTGCTAAATTGCGCTATTCGGAAAGGATCCATGCATACTCTTTCTATGTACTTACACCATGTCATTGGAGGCTGTCGTCGCGGAGTAAAGCAGGTGCCAAAAGTGAGTTTGTAGCGATACCAAAATGCAGAATGCTAGAGAAACAACGCATGACACCAAAAAGGCGAACTTGGGGTGCCTATAATGAAAAAAAAAAGAAAGAAAACAGATCCACTTGGCTGAATGTTTTCGCAATGGCACCGGCATGTTTCACACCACCCTGTGCAAAGGTAATCTGATGTAGGGCAACAGCGCGGCAGTCGAAACAAATAGGACCAGGCACAGCGCTGCGTTTCAGTGCTCTGGATGCCTACACCTATCCAAGCCGCAGCGCTATTACTCTTCGTCGCTGCCCCGCCCACATTTCTCAGGAAAGAAGCTCTCTCACACCATTTTTCCTTGTTTATCAATTCCTATTAAAAACCAACACCCCACAAACTTATCTTGCGACATGAAATTGTAAAATACTGTTTAACAAAAAGTTTATACGATGAAATCCCCAGGTGGCCAAAACTAATATAAACATCTTTTCTACGACATTCCACGCAACCACACAGGCCAGTTTGGCACATTAAACCACCAAATCATTACAATATTATTAGTATCTGGTCATTCGGTCTTGGTCATTCGGTCATTCTGCGCGAAAGGCTATAAGGCAAATGCGTTGTAATAGGTAGACATCAGAGTATTGATGAGTGCTCATTCGTTAGTACTTGAATGACTGAGTCAAAATTAGACTTGTTTGTAGCCCGAACCAATGGAAAATAAGAGGAAAGCAAATACAAAAGCACATACATGGAGCAAGGACGGAAAGTACGGATACTCATGCATATAAAATACGAGCATTAAAAAAATTATGTTTTCTGTTTCAAACATGCCTATTACTTCCGACGTAGATAGTCCAACAATAATAAGGTTTCCCGAGTTTGCCCGGGTGTGCATATTTTTCAACACTGTACATATCAATGGGTAAGAAAGGAAGGTTAATTTCTTAGTACTCTACGGAGATTCTTATGAACAAACCCAGCCAAAACGCATTTACCTCCAACATGGTTCAGCGTTGTCGAGCAACTTCGTTTATAATTCGAAAACAAATATCGTCAAAATAGCTTCAAACACATATGTAGCAAACAGATGTATAGCCTTGCATTTTCTTGCCCATTTTGTTCTGTATGCACTTTACAGTACTAACTGTCCAAACAATTGCTCAACACTTCATAACGAACTACCATAATATTGCTATCTTCGTTTTAATAGTTAAAATGTAGGAAGCCTAATAAGCTTTTTCAATATTCCTGTGGCAAACATTGAAACCACCGCATATTTTGCATTGCTCTGCAATGCACAAAACCTACCGAAAAGTGCCTCAAATTTAAGAAGGGTAAAGGCGCACATCATAGAGGTGCCTAGCGCAGAACTTGCCCTTTCTGCCTGACGAGTATATTTGCAAAGCACATGCGGCAGCACGATTACGTGGACTTCATAGTTCTCTGGTACCCATTATTAACTAACGCGGCAGTTTGATAAAGCCTTCCGTCTAAAAATTGTTATTTGAGGAATGGGAAGGAATCAGCACCAAGTAATAAGAATGCACTTACCAGACAAAAAGGATGGTGAGGGGAAATGCTATCACGAGAAATATTTGAACATCGGTGCTCACATACCACAGGTGAATCATGCACTGCAAGATGACAAAGAAAATAAATTGAAATATCAATGTTACCGCGACAATTTCTGCTGGTTACAATGAAGTGGGAATACGAATGCTAAGTTAGTTGTGCAAGCACATGATTCCCTGAGCATGTTTCTTTTTAGACAAGGAATACCTGCGACTTACGATATGTTTAATTTTTCCCGCTTATGACAACTTCAGCTAGTTGCCTTAAATTGCTCCAGCGGTGCTACTAAATCGCCTTAAATAGCATTCAATACAGTACGTTGCAGTATGGTAAAAATGATAATCAGACTAAACTTTTACACTGGAGTCACGCATAATACTAAGAAAATTCAGTTCGTACTTTTGCTGCGGTGTATTTAAAGCGGCCAGAGTACTAAGAAACGAACATGCGATTACGGGGTTTTTTTATGACATCCATAAAGCGCATACAAGACCATGTAACGCATAGTGTTCACAGCACCTCGATAACTTTGCCGCTTATTGAATAACAAAAGCGACTATCTCTTACACATGCCGTAGAATTATTTGCGCAGTTGTACACGTCAGGCATAGCCCCTGACGTTCGCTTCAGTGACCAAAAAAAAAAACTGTTCCGAGGTGTTATTTTTGACATTTCGCTTTCGTTGAGTTCCACTACACATTTGCCTTTGAGCGAATCACAGAGATTTAGACCCCCGTTGGAGCCAATTAAAGAAGGAAACATGCCAGAATTCAACATGGCCAAATTCTATCGCGTCGAGAACCGCTTGCACGATTAGAATTCTGCTTTGGACTGAGCTTCTTGCGTCTTGTTCATCCATTCGTGCGCATCTAGCCTCAATGCTGGATGCACACGAGACAATAAAGCTGAATTTTGGCCCTCCGTGTAGGCTTCACGGCATGCCTATGGGAACTCAATATACTGGGAACTCAATATACGGTAGATACCTCCTTTTACTATTCGATTGCCTATACCATAGACCTGAATAACGGGTCAACGATTAAGTCCGTGCCTTTACCAAGCAGATTTTCATTTTCTAAACGCTATATGGAGTCAAGCAAGAAGTAGTAAAATGTTTTGTTTAGTAGAATGTCAGTTTGGACAAATTAGTCATTCCATTATATTTTGAAAAATGTGCTATAGACGGCTCAGAAACAAAGGGGAAATGTACAGCGTCGTGCGTGTTGTACCTATATCTCTGTGTCGCTTCTGTCCCATCTACAGCGCACTTTTGCAAGTTGAAACTTTTTGGCTCAAATATCTGTTTTCCTGTAGAGACCTTCACCTTATCTTTCTCTCGCAACGTGCCTACTGCGTATCTGGCGCAAGATCAAAGTAACTGGCAGCTATGCGTATACATCAAGGCTGCAGCTCTTCATCCGGTGGTCCAATGGCGAACGTCTTCTTGGTCTACCTGCCACGGCAGCCCAGTGGCTGCGCTGCTGACCACGAGGTCGCAGGTTCAATCCCCGCCTTGGTGGCCGAATTCCGATGGGACGCGAAATTTAATAGCACCTGTGCACCGTGCATTGGGTGCTAGTTAAGGAACCCCAGGTAGGCAAAATTATTCCGTACTCTCCCACTACGGCGTGCCTCATAAACAGATTGTTGTTTTGGCACGTCAAACAACAGAATTTAATTTAACTGTTGACCACGCTTGAAACCGGGCGTTTAGTAGCGGTTAGGGTGATTGATTCAAAGTCTCAAAAGCGCTGGTTTCACTCGCCGCACCAACGTGCCACTGTTCAAGATTATGGAGCTTTACGTGCCAAAATCACGATCTCACAATGAGGCACATCGTAGTGGGGAACTCCAAATTAAGTTCAATCCCCTACAGGCGTTCTTTAACGTGCACCTAAATCTAAGTACACTAGCGTTTTCGCATTTCTGTTCCATCGAAATCTGCCCGCTTGAACACGCGATCTTCAGCTCAACAGCACAATGCCATACACTGGGCTACAGCGGCGGGTCCGCAATAAAATAGGCCACCTCCACTGGTAATAGTACTTTCAATGACAGGCTAGGCTTGCAGGTCAGATTTTTCTCTCCTAGTGTGAATCCAGTTTTACACCTATAAGCTGGCTTCCCATGCTGGGGCGGACCGCTCATTCAGTCCGCGGTCAAGAAAAGCGAGTCGCAGTGCCACCCAATCACGCCGCACAGTATGACGCCGCAGACGACCTGCTAGCAGAGCGATCCGTGGCAGTTCAGCAACGCCACGCTTGCCTGTGGGCAGATTTAGCTATCTGATTTTGCGACTGAGTTAACGCGTCTGGCTATAGAAGTCAGGACCACCATTTTGTAGCCAATTCTCTTGGGATGCTACTCATTTTCGCGCTTTGTCAGGGGTCAGAGCGACGCCCGGCTTGCGTTATTATTGCAGTCAGCCCGCCGTAAACAGTGGAGAGTAATGGCATCTTCGACTGGTCGTTTCTGAGCGCTCTATACTCCATTCCATACATAACAGTCAACGCCGTGGAGGCTAGAGAGACTTTACAGTGGCTTCGTTCGCACTTGGATATAGTTCGATGTTCTTTTTACTGCGCGGTTGTGCGCAACTGTTTTTGATATATAGGCTCCGTGTTGAATGAAAGAAGTTTCAACCCTTAGAAACAAGCACACTGTGGTATACGGCTGCTAATCCGTTGTTTTAGATCATTTTTATTTTTGTTGTTCTTTTCGGGGTTTTTTTATTTGCAACCCGCGGTGAGGAGAGGAGCCTCACGTGCCGGCTCACTCGAGCGAATGCTGTTGGCGCGCAGCGAAGCATGGATGGAACGCGCGGAGTGAACTTTTCTTGACCGAACTTCTTGCGTAGTTTCCACAGCGTTCACTGCTATGTAGGGAACGGTGTACAGAGCGCACTCGCGAGCGGCGCTGTCTTCGGCTGGTTGAAAGAGGGCGCGCGTTCGGCTGGTTCTCCTCGATCGCTCTCCTCCGTCTTCGAGCGATCTGAGGTGCTCCGGGCCCTGTCGTCTGAGCAGTCGTCGAGATTGAAGTGCTTCCCGTAACGTCATCACAGCACAGCGTCGCTGCTGTTGGCGGCGGTCCACCGCAGCCTAGGCAGCCTAAGCCGCTGTACGCTGGCGTTTCGACGAACGCTCGTCCCACGGCGCGTTCGCCGGTTTTCCCGGCAGCGCCGGGATCTTTGGATAGGCGAAACATCGGACGTTGGAAGTAGTCACGCGGTTTCGCATCTGGCATTTCCGCCTGCCAGAGCGAGTCACACATTCGGCTTGCGGGCTTCTCCTCTACCTCTGAGTTCGGGGAACGCCGGATCCGCCCGGCTCTCCTTCGGGGGATGGAGGCGACCAGTCGAAGATACCCCAAGAGTGGGCGGAGAATCGAGCGAAATGCATCACTACAAAACCATGGCCCAGAACAGCAACACGCATTCATTTTGATTACATATTTCTTCGTACGAACGTTTTAAAAAACTTCGTTGATGCAGTTAGAATTGAGTGTCGCCGTGCTTGGGTTTTTTCACGCAGAAGTAGACACTAGAAGCACTGCGTAACTCAACCTATACCACGGCGCTTAGGAGGAGACCTCACCATCTTGTCGACGGGGTAGAAGTTGTTGAAGCTGAGCAACACCGCCCACCAACGGTTGATGCACCCGTCCACCTGCTGCTGTAAGAGTTCGTGGTTTGCAGGGCCATCCGCAAAGTGCGGCAGAAGGAAGCATGCCATCACCACAGACACGATGGGCAGCATCAGCCTGCGTGTGACAGCGGGCTTAGATACATCAAGGAATTTTATGAGTTCATCTTAAAGGAGGTTCTTATCAAGAAAATCTTCTAAATGAATTCGGAGGCCTATTTAGCAGCAGTCGGAGTATTTTCAGCAACAATGCGAATCAATGTGAAACATAAATATTTTTGAGAACCTTCGCGCATACATGTTGACACGTAGAATTGTCAAGCGCTACGGGGCTCGCTTCATGCCTTATCGCATCAAGACAAAATGGTCCCCAAACCTGTGGTTTGGGGGATCATTTGGTTTTTTCTCAGCTACGCCTGTGCTATCGATTTTGTTAATACTACGCGCTATCACCCGGAACGTAGCTCGACAGCGCACGTGGCAGTATTGACAGGGCTAGGCCATAATGGCATACGCGGGGATAGTGCATTGAGCTACGCTGAGTTTCACTGGGAAGTGGGTTAACCCTCACTAACGATACAGCATGTGCACCATGCGATCTAAAGGTCCAGGGTTTCGGCACCAGACGATAAAGCATTCGCTGTAAAAAAGGTGGCTCCATCGTAGGCATGAACCATGCATTAAGAAAGCATACCAGGGGCGCTATAACGTAAAGCTATTCCAAACTTCTCTATTCCAGTTCTGCAATCAGCCCTCCACAATTTGGAATAAAATTTTGGAGAACTTCGCCTGTCTTTCACGCGACGTCACGAACAGCGCGGCAGTTCCCCATCTGATCTCGCGTGTACGCACTGGTTCTGCATGAATAAACCAAACAAAAGAAAAATAATCATTTCTCATTCGACGGCTTTTTGCCATTATCCCTCGGGTATTGGTCAAAAATTTTCGGGCTGCGCCCACTTCACCTTTCTGCCACGCGACGTCACAAAGCCGCCAAAACTAACCGAATCAAAGTGACGTATTGGTATTAAAAATGCATTAACATGCCGAACAAAACTGCTTTTTTTTTGCTGTTTAGCCGAAGGCTGCCCCTTTCAGAAAGGAATAGAAGATGGCTGCCCGCCGATCGCTCAGGCACAAGCTATTCGCACCTACCGGAGAACATGAATTTATTAGCGTATAATAGCATTTTTGCGTGGCATTATAACATTATCGAGTCCTTTCGGCGCGTATAGGAGATCACTCTGCCAACTTTTCATTGGTGAAGATCCGTTTTAGCGTCATTGTTAAGCTTCCGTTGCACGCCGCCGCGATTTTAGACCAGCCACCCTAAGTTAAGTAAAGTAGGCCAATCGTCGACGCCGGCACCACCCTCCCCGTACGTTTATCTATTTTCACTGCGCTGGTTTTGCCCCATCGAAACCGTCTCCACTTGAGCGTGCTCCTTGCCTCTCGTCAGACAATTAGATTTTTAAAAAAATGCTCAATGTAGCCAATTTTATTCGTTTTGAAAGCACACAAAAGTGACATTCTACAAACGAGGAGAGCGTTTGATTGGGCTGTTCAGACAACGCTGCGGTTCACCGCCCACAGCTTGCGGTGGCTGGTCGAAAATGGCAGCGACTTGCAATGGTAGGTTAAAAATGCTGCTAAAAGGGATCCTCGGCAAAGAAGAGTTATCAGAGCGATGTCGTCCACGTGCCGAAAGGGCTCGATAACGTTATACTGCTACGCAAAAATTTATATTATTAGGCGAAAAAAACCATGCTCTCCGGCTGCTCCGAGTAGCATTGCTAGAGCAATCGGCGGTCACCCATCTTCTATTCCTTTCGGATCGGGGCAGCCTGGCTATTCAGAAAAAAGAAATTCAGTTTTGTTTGGCACATTAATGCGTCTTTAAAGCGTACACGTCACTTTGATGAGGTGAGTTTTCGCGCTTTTGTAACGTCGCAGGACAGACAGGCGAAGTGGGCGCAGCCCGAAAACATTTGACAAATAGCAGAGGGTAAACGGAAAGAAAGGCGCCGAATCAAAAATAATTATTTTTCTTTCGTTTGGTCTAATTATGCATAATGATTGTGCACACATCATATGTGTTCTCGCAGTTTTTGCCACGTCGCGTGACAGACAGGCAAAAGGGGGGGGGGGGGGAGTTGCCCGAGAACTTTTTGACCTGTCGTGGACGGCTTATTGCAGAATTGTAATAAAAATGTTTGAAATAGTTTTACGTTATAGTGCTCCAAGTGTGGCGTCATCCGATCACCCAATTCAACCGAAGTTCCTACATGCTCGAGCTGCGTGGCCTGCATGTGCGTCCGACCTCTTCCTCCTCTATTTCCTTGCCGTTGCGTGAACAGTCAATGCTGTCCTAAACATAAGTTTCAACATACCCTCTGACTACGTAAGTATGTGACACAGAACTTGTTAGATGATATCGAGTTATGCCTATGTAGCTGCAACTTTCTAATTGTTCAGGTGAAGTGATTGACGCATTTCGGAATCTCATACTATTATGGAATAAAATACCATCGTCCACAGAGTGCTGCTAAAGTTTTCTTATATTTTAATGGGTGAACGTACGTGCCTATGAAACCGGCACAGGCCACATGCCTTGACGTCTTGTCTGTGCGGACACGCGGGCGTCGGCAATTCTTGATTATTGGTATACACACCTTGGCAGAAAGCTGTGCGCCGGCCAGTCAGCGTGTTTACCAGTCAGTCAGTGTGATCGATAAACAGTGCAATATAGCATGTGGAGAATGCTAGATACACAAGTTACAGACTGTTCTATGATTAGAGAAAATCATGCAATGCTAGTGGTGGTGGCGGTGGTCATCGAGACTCGTCGGTGGTCATCGAGAGTAGTGTGCGTACTACAGCGACAGCTCTCTGTGTCCATATACATGCACGATGCTACAGCTTGTACGATCCCAGGAGCTCAGAGGGCTCAAAATCTAGGAAAATAACTCGATATCTGGTGAAGCAGCCACCTGTCAAATTCCTATAAGAGGGCGTAAAGGGACCGGCACATTCGATAGGCCCCAGATGGGAGGGATGCCGAGTATTTGGTGCAGAATAGGCAGTAGTAGAGGTTCACATACTGCTGAAGCAAAACGTGAAGTATTTTTGCCAGCAGCTATTCAAGCTTAGCATTCGTGGGTGCCTTTAAAGGGATACATTGACATATTGGGGCCGTTGAGGTGATCTAGCATCTTGGTGGGATAAAATTTTGTCTCGAGCTCAATTCTTGCTGTGTTCTTGTCAGCAAGGAGCATGGTCATGCCATCGTTGCTGTGGGGACACCTCATGGCTCGTCTATATTTGTCTGAGAACCTCGGCCCCGTTCTATGCACCTTCCATTTCACAGCGCACTTATTGCTCGAACAAACCATCTGCCACTTGCCGGAGCGCATTCGGAAGGAAGCCCGGCCGGCTGTTTGCGGTATGCGCCCGCGGCTTGCTCTACGACACAAACAACCCTTTTTGGTGTTGGTCACGAATTGACGGTTTAGGTTAACCCTATGGCGTAAAACAAGTTTTTATGGTCGTTGCATTTTTAAGTGCCGCAAATAAGCATAAAAGACTTCTGAGGGATTGTCCGAATACAGAGTTTCAGGATAGGGCACCAAATATTTAGTACCCCGAAGAGCTTTGATAGGGCATGCAGGAGGTAAGAGCTTTAGAATGGGGTCTTCAGCTCGCGGTTTGTTTCGCGCTTGCGGTGCCACCGTGGCTGGAAAGAGAAGATATCATAAATAATGAAATAATGTCTGGTAAAGGAAATGTCGCCGTCACACGTACTTTGGTTTAAATAAGCGTTGCGAGCATTTATACGTCACCAGTAGCAACTTATTTAGTTAGTTTCTGATGGTTCTGAGAGACTAATTTATTGGCCTTCATCAGCTAAATCAATCTTAATTAGCTCACGCCAGCCGAAACCATCCCCCTCTAGGCCATGAGCTGTCGAATCAACCACCAATCTTTAAAACTGTGGCGAATTGTCATTCTCTCTTTGCCAGCTACGTCACACGAGTGGAAGCGAAAACCTACATCAGGATTTGTTTGTCACGAACGTTACCAGTTACCCAGATATCAGGTCAGATTTAGGGCTAGGTAGGACCGGTCGCTTTGATGGGTGCCGCCATGTTTGTTGACGCAAAGCTTTTAAGGCAAATTTGCGGTTGCATGCTGTAGATGTAAAAAAAAAAAAATGCTTGCGTGACGCAAACCACGAACAGCGTTTGCATCTCATGCATGCACAATGCCGACGACGCTATGTCAAAGGGGGCCCCAAAACGTCGGAGAGTAGGGGGGGGAGGGTATTCTTAAACGATCGAATCTCCTGCAGGCTAAGCTTTAAACCCTTCAGAATCACAATCAAGTCTTACACTTATGAGATATCGTCATTACAGATACAGAAGGAGGTCCAAGAGTCATAGAGTGGACTGAGATCTCCATCGCATTGTAAACGTGAAAGTAGTTCACATGATTATTAGGAGCAGTAACAGAACAATAAGCGAGCGCAAGTTTGTAAATACAAGAATATATAATGCATATTTAAATACAATAAATGTAATAGGTTCTTCCCTTCGTCTCTCAGGCTGTAGGTAAGAAACCTGTACTACAGGCGGCCATGTGCTGAGGGCTCAGCGCTCAGTAACTGAAACGCGATAATCAGACCGCATGGTGGCCGGCGCTTCTTACACCGCCGCAGAGCGCTGGGGGCTCACTGGGGAACCAAATGCAGCTACAATGCGTTTCATATACTCTCGCTGTGATCGTTTACCCCAATGAAAAAGGTCGGTGCCCCCAGCCCCCACCGGTGGCGCAAGAAATGCCGGCAACAATGCGCTCCGAGTATCGCGTTTCAGTCACTTCACAAGCGTTTCGGCTGCCATCATGTAGTGTCTCTCGTAGATGCATAGAAAGAGCGTTCCTTTCCGACCGATCGCAGACTTCACAACGCCGAGATAAGAGCATGAAAGTTAGAACTCTGTTCTTTTTGTTTGGATTTTCGCTCAGAAAAGTCAGCGGGCCCTTTACCCATTCTTCGATTCTATTTCTAGCACACTTGCTTCAATGACCGGGTAGCTTAGCGTCGCAGCGCGAACGCTACTCAGCGATGAAACTTCCTTACCTGATATACCGCCGAACGGCGGCTATGATGTACACAGCTATCGGATTTTGCTTGCGAATTAGTGCGCGGGACTGGAGCAATAAGTATGACATCACAAATCCGCTGGAAAAAAGAAACACACACAGCGCATCAAAGGCAAAGAAAAATAAAAAGAAAGAAAAATGAACACTTCATATTCTGCCTATTTTTTGTGCTCACCTTAAGAACAGAAACGTGGACACACTGAGGAGACCATTGAGCATCAATTGAAACATAACTTTCCCTGACAGGTCTACGAAGACAAACGGGCTCCCTGTAAACGGAATTCATAAATACGTGATGCATTCGGAGTTCACTCAGCTAAAAAAAAAAAAAAACTTGTGCCATGTGTATAGCTAACTTTCACATGCAGCTACAATCTTCAACGCACAATAAATGCACTTTCTGAAAGGTTGAAAGCCACTGGCGAAACGACTATTATTTTCCGTGGAAGGAAACGATGATATTGAAATGTTGCTCTTACAATACGAATAAATACAGAGAACGAGAGAAAGAAAGAAAGAAAATTCAATCATAATTGGGCCAGCATGTCAAGATTTCATTCATTTTCGCACTTCGTCAGTGGTTCCAGTGAGCGACGGTCCACCTAAGTTATCATCGGGATTGGTCGGTCGTGAACGGCGGATGATAAGCAGAAATACAATTGAGCGACAGAAATCCTTACACTACATCTAACCTTGAAGAGTGTCATTAAATTCATTTCTCTCTATACTTGTATAACTTTCCTTTTTTTATTAGTTCGAACCGATTTTTCATTAAACAACTGCGACAGATACCACTTTTCCACTTTATCAAGTAGATTTCTTGTATGAAATTTTCCTGCTCTAAGAATTACTACTAAGTAGATATGACTTCGCTACTACTCTGCTTCAATTTCGCAATTGCAACATGTCTCATAAATGGAATATTTAAAGAAAATATTAGTGAGTTCCTTTATTTAGCCGCTTGGACATCGAGGCTTTTCTACATGTAATGTGCGCCTCTTTGGGTATATTCCACCTGAACAGGGCAAGTTTTGTTATGTGTTTCGCACGATTTAAAAAAAAAATGTTCTAATAAGAAAGAAACACAGGAACAAGGGAAGTGTCACGCTGGAGCAAAGTCAAGCCTGTGACTTCCCTTGTTCACCTACTGTTGACCGCTGTGAAGTCACGATTCCAACATCTTTTAATCGAAGGCACTGCTAAACAAGTATGCTGACGGTGACTCCTCCATGGATTAAATCGCGGTGCAGTTAGCTACACTCGCTCATTCATGTTTGGCTTCTGCTTATTGGCTGCCACACAAGAACGTTGCAGTTTCATCTCCCCCCATCCCGCTCCCATGTGTAGGGTAGCAAACCGGTTAGGCTAAACTGGTTAACCTCCCTGCCTTCCTTCTCCACTTTTTTCTTCCTTTTAAATGTCAATGAATTTGCTTGTAACAGTTTTTCGCGTGCGTAATAAAAAAACATAAATATTGCGTACTTACGCACAAACTCTGGCTGTATCAAGACGTAGCAATGTGCGTAGATAACCCAGAAAATGAGGAATATCTTGAAACCGCTGATAAAGACCAGGTTTTCATTGTCTTTTCTTGCTGTGGTCTTCAGAAGGCGTTTTGTGTTGCTGATTGCAGAGAAGTACATGAACACTTTGAATGGCCCCCAGATGCGTACTGTTAGCATCCAGAAGAAAAAAGAAACACGCACACAGGGAGGACGGGGAAAGAGGTGATAAAGTGTGTTAAGAAAGGAACAATAGAAACAGTCCTGTGATTCAGCAGTTCGTTTGCCAGTACAGTCGATTCTCGTTAATGCGACTCGGTTAATTCAATTTTTCGCCGAATTCAAACACATTAAACATTCACGGCGAAACACCATACTTTGATACGGAAGGAAAACATGTTTAGCTCGAACTCGAAAGCATGCGGCTTCGGTTAATTCGATTGCCCCCCAACCTGTACGGGCGCCCCCTCGGGCGCGCAGGGGTTACGATAAGCTTGAAAAAGACAAGAAAGGGTGCCCACGATGCTACTGGCTCCCTAGGCGTGAAAATATTTTATACAAAGTTATTTTTATCTTTTAGTGACCGACGCTCCTTCCGCCCTTGAAGCAATCCGTTGCCGCTGGCTTCATGTCGTGTAACGTTGAGCTGCAGTGTTTAAACGTGTCTGCGCTCTTCGCCTCACGCTGCTTGAGCGGCTGCTTTAAGAGGCAGAAAGAAAAATACATTACATAATGCTAAGTAATAGAAAAAATATCCGAATTTCATCCTTCTTCTTGTGATTTGTTAATTCGACCTTTCGGATCATTCGATCAAATCTTGCAGTGCGGCATAGATCAAATTGGGGGACTTGACTGTACGATGACAAGTAAGCAAGGACATGAAGAAGCAGATTGAGCGCATGTGCTAAACACAAAATCTCTACGTGCCTACCCATGCATTTACGTTGTGCAACGGCACTACTTGTTAATCAACTTTCCGCGGTATACTTTAGTAGGTATGGCGTTGCGCTGCTGAGCTAGAGGCCCCGTGCTCGATCCTGGCCGCAGGGGCAGACTAGGGGCGAAATGCAATAACGACTTGTATAGTTGAAAAAATTAAGTTTGCTTTGAAAATGAATTAAAAAGAACATGCAACGATATTAGCGATGACACTTCCGCATGCCGCACAAAAAGCGAGGATACATCTAATAACACATACAGTTGAATGCTAAGATTTTGGTACACACTTCTGTAGGACTGCAAAAAGATTTTTCTCTGCTGATGCTAATTTAAGCGTTAACATGGGGGTGCGGGAGAATGACCAAGTTTGTAGTTTCTAGACACCGCGTGAGGACATTACCGCGTTTTCAATGTGCCTCTTATAGCTCTAATCTTACTTTATTATCTCGCTTGCCGAGGTTGAACATCCGAACATGTTGTTGCAAGGAAAGACATGTCTTACATCTCTCACTTTTAAATTTGTGCGCTTTTGACCCTCCTCTCTCCTAAGCTGCATTTGCCTGTACAGCCTACTGAGCATCTTTCCTAGTCAGAACGCCAGGAATAATTGGCTACCAACCTTTAAAGATATGTAGTAGCACACAAAAAGACATGCTTTGCATTTGGGTCCCGCGAACTCTCTCTCCAGCGTGTGTGTACTTTCCCTCCTGGTTGATATTACGGTTTCCTTGGGATGCGTTCTCGTAGCACCAAGTTATGCACACGGTGGGTGGTCCTTGCGGTGGGAATAAAGTGCGATGGCAGTGCGTGTTCAAGATAGCATTTCATAGGCTAATGGTCTGACGCAAACAGCTTAGCGAACCGGACCCAAATGCAAGATATCCTATCTTATTGTTGACGGCTGTGTTTGCTCCCGGGCGTATTCTTTTTCACGTTATTTTTGTTACTGTTTCAGTCACACTTCGAGATGGCTTCGAGTCTTCCAATCCTGAAAATTGGCTTTACTGTTTCTCTTTTAGGCAGAAAGTCTTTATCGGCAAGGCAATATACAATTCCGCGTAATAGGGCAAAAGTTTAATGCTAGCTTGCTCATGGTTTTTATTACGCATAATGTCCCCATGGAATAATAGGTGTCATTACTATACACAAGGAAGTTTATTGCAGCATCACCGACCCCTCACGAATACCAATCCTCCCCTTGTCATTAAATAAACGGCTATAATGACCTTCTTTATTATGCTTTGCTAAAGAAGGTAGAGTCACAACAAGCTGCCTTTTAAAATATTGCAACGTA
The DNA here is from genome assembly GCF_038994185.2 of Dermacentor albipictus. NCBI lineage: Eukaryota > Metazoa > Arthropoda > Arachnida > Ixodida > Ixodidae > Dermacentor > Dermacentor albipictus. The sequence goes on from NC_091821.1 coordinate 50,843,847, forward strand.
GACGCTTATTTGATACGAACACAGACTGGCTTCCATGTCCGGTGCCGGGAGCTTCAGCACGAGCCATTCAATAAGCGTTCCTAGAAGAACGAGAAGTCCAAGGACGCTCAAGTAATATCTGAAATGCAAATAATTATAGCAGTAACATTAACGACACTAAGAAAAAATTTTAAAGATATAGGACGCAACAATTGAGTTTAAACCTACTAAGATAATGACACATCCGAGAAATTAGATCGGTTTTAAAGGCAAGGAAGCTCAAGGAATAGTTATCGAAAACATATGGAGAGACAGAATAAATGTTAATGACTCCCGCGCTGACACGGCCTGTAAGGCTATCGGTAAAATATGTGTTTGGTAGTTGGTACTGAATGTTTCATGTTCTGAACAAGTGCGGCTTAATGAATTACGGCATCACTGAAAAATGTGATTTGATTTGGTAACCTAGTTACCAGCACGACATGTTAGTTTAGCTATGCATGCGGATGCTAATATATGTGAGATCCGAATACAGTAACTTACACGGTTTCGATACTAATAATTATACGTAGTGTTCTTCATCTATCCTTGAGATGAAAATAAACTGATTTGATTTGATTTCATTTCATTTCATTTCATTTCATTTGTCATCTGTGCAGGGGGGGCTTAGCAGACATGTCGCCGTTTTATGTTTCCCTACCGCTGTTGCAGCTGACATGTCTCTTTTCCTTTCTTTGACGAGGAGTGGGAATTCATGCGTGCATGCTTGCGCGGGTTTACGTGTGCATGACAGAGGTCTGTGAAAGAGAAAGGGCTGAGGAATAAATCTTTTTGAGTATTTTTGATTTTTTTTAACAATGCGCCTGCCTTTCTATACGTCCTTTTTCATTTTCTCTCTCTCTCTCTTAACAATCCAGTGGAAGCTTCATTTCAAGGGAAGCATGTAGCATTTTTTTTCTGTTTACAAACTATCGGTGAACACATTTACGTCAGCAGACAGCAAAGTTCGGCATACGAGAGGAATACCACCACGGAGAGCAGTGCATGTTTACGTTTTACGTTCACTGGCGTATCGGCAAATAAGATATCATAACAGGCACGAAATTGTTGTGCTTAACTGCATCATTATAGCTGGTGTTGCGTTGCTTCGTGAGGCTTCCCACTGCAGCACTCAAGTGACTGACTCAACGTGCTTGAAACGACGACAGGAGCGGGAAAGCCACTGATACAAAAAAAAAACGGCTGCATTAATCAAAAGGCCTCTTTGGCTTTTTAAAAGTTATTTAGCAATTTCGCGACGTCATTTAACTGCTTGGTCTGATCATTGCAATATTTCAAACATGTACTTTTCCGGTTTTCTTCTAGAAACGCATTCTTGAAGGCACGTTTAGGAATGCGACGCCAATGTGAAACTTAACCTGCATATTGGGCTTCTTTTCCTCAAATGATGAACAATCGTCTTTCTTTTTTTTAATAATTTCTTTGAACATCACAGCTGCTGCAAGTCTTCCCTGCAGTGTATGATGCCTGTGAAGGTAACACAGAATAACGGCAGGTTGAGCGCGCCTCCAAGTAGGAGCTAGAAGTCTCGTTTGCGATGTGGTCACTTTGTACGCTCGAGAACTTCGATTGTGGTTCCAATAGTTGGCGAAGCGGCATCGATTCGTAGCAATGCCGCCAACATGCTACAAATTTCACTGAAACAAAGACCCACTGTTGTGTACTTTGTAACGATTTATTTTTACCGCCGAGTTTAAAGCAGTGAAATTAAGCACTTGGCACAGTTAGCCATATGTGAACTAGTCAAAAGTATACTTCGCACACTATTTCATGCACTGTCAGAAATGCTCGGTGTGATCATCGAGTACTCACATTGAAGCATACTGAAGTTTCGTCAGCTGCGGTGGTTTGTCTGTTCGGCAGCCGGTAACCGTTGTGTTTGCGCCGTATTGCTGGAAAACTGTTGGCGTTTTATTAGAGCAAATAGTTTTTTTAAGTGTAATATAACGTTAGAAGCTTCTCAGCAAGCTTTACCAAAAGGAGATAATGACATTCGCAAGCGCGCGTTATGGTTTTACCTCCAGCAGCTAGGAAGTTGACTTCTTCCTCGGAGCAAGCATCGAGCGTACACAGTCCAATACGCAACGCTTTCCTTCCTATCTTTTCATTCGTGGTGATCGTGAGGGGGTTCAACCTGCCCTACGATACGGGAAAAAAAAGAGGAATAATGACATCATTTTTTAGAACCTTTCGACGGATGAGTTTTGCTCAGCACACACGTCGCGAATGAATATATAATTCTGTTTTATATTGACTGAGTTGATATCTGAAATAGACGGCAAGCGGATACCTTGATGGAGCGGCAGCCAGCGCATGGCCGAGCTTCAACGTTGGCTCTAAGTGGTCCGTAATCAAAATAATCATTTAGAAATGTGATACCAGTTCAGCGATCGGTGTACGCCACCAGAAAATGTCATATTTATACGGATTGAAGCAGTGCATTCTTTTCTGTAAACGTGTTCCCGGTGTTGTCGTTGGGCCACTGTTCTAAAGCGAAAAATAACGTCGCCAAAAGTGGGATGACGCACTTACTACGGTTATCACAACATCTCTATCAACTTTTGAACGTGCATGTTTCATTGCAATGTCAGCACCAAGTGTAAAAAATAACTAAGAACAGCCAAATGCGCACAAAAACATTTGGTCGAGTGGCGGTCGGTTTACACTGATTACAGAGGGGTCGTTATGAGCGGCTAGTTCTTGCACTAGTGAAATCCCCCATACAAGAAGCATCCCTGTATAGCTGATAAAAAAAGCTGAGACAGGTCATACTGGCATATACTTTGTCGCTAAGTCTACTTTGGTATCCCACGTACGTGCTCAACTATTGACAGTTTTCTTTCCAGAGCTCTGTACTGCTGCCTTTTTTTAAAATGAATATTAGGAGAGGTTGGCGCATTTATGGTGACACCGGCTACTCCTTGTCACTTGGCAAAAGAAACAAATTTGCGTAAAAAGTGAGAATAACGACACCAAATATGACACTCATTAGAACACTGGAAGAATTTAAAAATTTACAGTCCAACATTACATGAATCGCAAAGTTTTGTGCATGAGTTCAGTGCACGTACGCACATATAAAGTCAGATATTTTGAACAGCCAAAACACACAACCCATGTAATACACTGCAAGTACAGAACAGAATTATACATATTGCGTAAATGTTGCGATCACCACATAAACCAGTTATGAACCACGAACAACATTTATGAGAAGCCAACAAACACTGACACCAAGGACAACAAATGGAAAATTACTTGTGCTTATTAAATGGAATGAAGAAACGAAAAATAATGGAAATCAAAGTGGATGAAGAAACAACTTGCCGCAGGTGGGAACCGAACGTGCATGTTTCATTTGCAATTTCAGCACCAAGTGTAAAAAAATAACTAAGAACAGTCAAATGCGCATAAAAAAATATGGTCGAGTAGCGGTCGGTTTGCACTGATTACAGAAGGGTCGTTATGAGTGGCTAGTTTGTCGCTAAGTCTACTTTAGTATCCCACGTACGTGCTCAGCTATTGACACTTTTATTTCCAGAGCTCTGTCCTGCTGCCTTTTTTTTAAATGAATATTAGGAGAGGTTGGCGCATTCATGGTGACACCGGCTACTCCTTGTCACTTGGCAAAAGAAACAAATTTGCGTAAAAAGTGAGAATAACGACACAAAATATGACACTCATTAGAACACTGGAGGAATAAAAAAATTTACAGTCCAACAGGACATGAATCGCAAAGTTTTGTGCATGTGCTTCTTGTATGGGGGATTTCGCCAGTGCAAGAACTAGCCGCTCATAACGACCCTTCTGTAATCAGTGCAAACCGACCGCTACTCGACCATATTTTTTTATGCGCATTTGACTGTTCTTAGTTATTTTTTACACTTGGTGCTGAAATTGCAATGAAACATGCACCGCAGGTGGGAACCGAACCCACAACCTTAGGTTTGGTTCCCACCTGCAGCAAGTTGTTTTTTCATCCACTTTGATTTCCATTTATTTATCGTTTCTTCATTCCATTTAACAAGCACAAGTAATTTTCCCTATGTTGTCCTTGGTGTCAGTGTTTGTTGGCTTCTCATGATATGACTAATAAAAATCGGGCCCCTCGGTTAGCCCCCTTTCTTCTCGTTTAACAACATTTACGTTACTCATTTAGCGTATTCGAATCATCTGAAGCTTAATATTTTCCCAAAATGTTGGTGTCCTCTAAAAATGTTTTCAGAGCAAGAAGCGCTCCTTTCTGAAGGCCCGCAGTTGGCCATGGGCCAAGTATCTTTTTTAAGGTGAATGGTCTTATGTATAATATCAACAAATTAGCTTGCAGTACCGTTCTTTGTGTATCGTATTTCGTGCACTCGAGAAGGAGATGATGCACATCTTCGTCTGGATGGCCACAAGAACACTGCGGACTAGAGACACGTTTTATCCTGTACAAGAAGTGTTTCGTAAATGCAGTACCAAGACGCAGGCGGTCTACCAATGTTTCAAATTTTCTGTTGTCTCTTAGATTTTCCCGGCGTTGATAAACTTATACATGGGTCTATAAAGTACAACTCCGAGTTTTCAGTTTGCAGATCAAACCAGGTAGTTTTGCTGAGGCGACAGGAAACCTGTCTCAGGATCAGACGGACTTCACTACACAATAGGGGAAGATTGGTTGTCTCTGCGTTATTGTGCGCCCGATTCGCAGCTGCGTCCGCTGCAGTATTACCAGGAATATTGCAGTGTCCAGGTATCCACCGAAATGCAATTACGTGGTTCATTGCGCTTGCTTTTGTAAGTTCTTTGAGCGTCTCATACAATAGCAAAGTGTTCAAAGAATTTTTCTTATTGCTCAGTAGTAATGTGAGAGCGGCTTGCGAATCGCTAAAGATAACCTATTTTTGCGAATGCTTTTCTGATGTTATGAAACGCAAAGCACACAGGATTGCAAACATTTCTGCCACGGTGGAAGATGTCTCTCGGGATAATTTAAATGTTTGCTCTAGTGCTAATTGTGGAATGATGAATGCAGAAGTTGAGGAAATATTATGGAACGAACCATCTGTATAAACATGAATGTACTGGGGATATAATGAGTAAATTTGGGAGAGTGCCAGTTGCTGTGCGGCTACCATGAACATGTCTCTCTTAGATATAATCCTGTCGATCAATAATTTTATTTTAGGACTTGTTAATATCCAACGATGGTAACTAACATCCACTTTGCATAATTGAAATCTTGGTAATAATGCTTTATGTTCTCGAAAAGCATCGTGAATTTTGCTTTTGTTTCTTTCGGTAAACGCGAGGTTTAATGGATGTTTCTCGTGTTGGGTTAAGATGCGATAAATATGTCGGCATGGTTCAACCGTTCGTATGACTGGAAATGCTAGGTGACGAGCTTCAGCAATTACTAAAGAACTCGAGGTAGCCTGCGGAACCCCAAGACACACTCGCAGCCACCTTGCCAGTAAACGTTGAAAACGTTCCTCAGAAGTTTGCGATAAACCATGGAGAATAGGTGCCGAGTAAGCAATTATTTGTTTTATGAGTGCGTTATGAACTTGTAGTAGTGAAGAGACTGATCCCCCCCCACGCTGTGCCAGCGAGTCGTCGAAGTACGTTTATTACTGCATTGGTCTGTTTTTCAATTGCGCGGATGTGTGATGCCCATGTCAGCTGGCGGTCAAGAATAACTCCAAGAAATTTATGCTTTTTCACAAACATCAAAATTTGCCCATGAAGCGTAAGTTGGAAATTATTCAGCTGTCGTCTAGTGAAAGGAAGTATGGCTGTCTTTGCGTAAGAAAAACTCATGCCTCTTTCTTTTAAAAAGGTGTCGATACTATCAAGACCCCCTTGCAGCGTTGTTTAAATGCCTTGCATATGAGATCCAGAGGCCCATATGCGGATGTCATGTGCGTACAGAGAATACTGTAGACCAGGCGGTAGTTTTTGTGGTCAGGCTGCCATGACACAGTTGAATAAAAATGGACTTAGAACACTGCCCTGCAGAACGCCCTGCGTGATGCTGGGATAATTACTCTCCCCTTCGATTGTTTCCATAATTATTTTTCTATCTTTCAAGAAATTCGATACCCATCGCAGTGTTCGACCGTGTAGGCCAAGCTCTAACATACCAGCAAGGACGTGTATGTGACTTACAGTGTCGAAGGCTCTTTGAATGTCCAAGAATACTGCTACTGTCACATTTCCACAAATTCGTTAATGTTCGACGCTTGTGGCAATGTCTAATACTGCATCCATTGTACACCGATTTTGTCGAAAACCGGTCATGTAGTTGGAAAACACCTTTGCGTGTTCACACCACCATTACAGTCGAATGCCTATCATCTTCTCCATTAGTTTGGAAAAACCGCTTGTGAAACTGACGGATCGGTAGGAGTCAAGACAAAGGGGAGTCTTTCCTAGTTTCAGTACTGGAATTACCCGAGCTAATTTCCATGAATCTGGAAGAGTCTCTCTTATCCAGATATTAAATATCTCTAAAAGAGCCATTCTTCCTGCTGGACCTAGGTTCTTTAACATCACATACGTAACAGCATCTGGGCCTGCGATTGTCTTTGTGTGGCATCACGAAAGAGCACATTTCAATTCATCTAAACTAAATCACAGTCGAGTTGAGGGTGTTGTGACATAAAGCACGCAAGAACCTTCTGTTTTGCTAGTGTTGTCGAATTTGTAAATTGTAGGCAATAAAAGGAATTCCTAGTCTGGATATAAGTTGACAAAATTCGTCAGCAACAGATGTTTCCAGAGTGCTTCGACATCCGGCAAGGGCTCGGAAGGGATGGTCCTGGGTAACTGGACCACTAAAAGATCGGACAACTGACCATATTCTGAAAATTGTAGTAAACGGAGACAACGATGCGCAGTATTCTCGCCATCTTCTCGTACCTAATTTTTGCGCGAAGTGGACTGGACTTTCTGTGCCATCTTATAGCCATCCAGCTTTCCACTGTGGTTGTAAGCCCATTCTGCGTGTCTTCTAATTCCTCTTAGACATTCATATTCTCCGTCGACTGCAGCGTATTCATTTGGAACAAAGACTTGCTTTGTGCAGATCTTGTAAGACTCACACAATATATTTGCAAAACTTTGAAAGTTTGGATTTTCGCCCAATGAGTTACTTAAATGGTGACGAAAACTTTGCCAATTAGTATCTTTTGAGTAGCGCCGGGTCCCTTCACTCCGTATGAGACGATGTTTTACCAGGATCGGAAAATGGGCACTACCGTGCGTTTCTATATCCGTTGACCATTCAACGCCATCAAGGTCTTGTGAGCAGAGCGTGGCATCTATACAGCTTTAGTAACGAAACCCCCGCAGGAACGTTGGAGAGCTGTCATTTAACACGATCAGATTACTTTTTTGCGGCAGACTCTATAAAGTTTCCGCGGGAATCGTTATATTCACTGCCCCAGATGACGTTATGTGCGTTGAAGTCCCCACAAACCAGCACATGTGAGTTAACGATACCAAACACATTCACCAAGTTGTCTACTGATATATTGCTAGAACATTGCAGATAAAGAGTGATCACTGTGATGCTTGTATTTCTAAAAGATATCTTGCATTCTGCGAACTCCGGTATATTGAAATCGCTCGACTATATTAAATAGGACGGCCGGTCTTTTCTCACGCATAACATCGCTCTGCTACTTCCAGCAATACGCGATGATTTATATATTACATAGTTTGAAAGACGAAAGCCATCTTGTACGCCTGCCTCCTGAATACATAAAACAGGAAAGTTATGTTCAGCTAGTAGTTTGGGAAAATCAGCTGACCTATTTCGAAGGCTATTCGCATTCCACTGAAATATGAAAACATTGTTGTAACGATTATTCATTGTAAGCCTGCCGTGGAGCTGTTGGTGGTTGTGGAAGCACCAACAATTCCACTGCTGCCTTACTTCAGCTGTTCATTCAATCCATGCTCAGTGTTTAAACAAAAGGGGTTCTGTCTTCTTAATGGGACATAACACAGAAAAAAATTTCGAACGCGCACTACGCATTCACGTGTGCATCACAAGCACACACACACAAAAAAAGAAACTAGCAGCCAACTAAAGAAGCTTACTGAAAATTCGCCAACAGCCTGAAACTTTTCCACGAGAGTCTCGAGGAGTGACCAGGGTGGGTAGACGAAGAGGCTGCAATACTGTCCCCTGTCTGTTAACTCGCCTTGCGAGTTGAACACCCTGGTCTTGAGGCACTGTTCGTAGCCTCCAAGGCTGATGAGACTTCCCTCGAGGAGGTTGTTCGGAAGTATTCCATTAGCCAGGATCACTGCATCAAATCAAATCGTGCAAAATATGAAAGAGCTGGGAGTCGAGCCATTGCTCTTAGTGTGTAGACCTTTGAGCGTGACCCTCGAACCATCGCAATTCATAGCTGATAAAATACAAACTGAACGATTCATCGAAAGGACGCACTACCGTGTTGAGTTTATACCAGTGCTTAGTGACGCCCTTACCCGCCTCCTTTTCTGCTTCCAACTTTGCATGGCACTAAGAGAGAAATAATTTTCGTTGTTTAAATACGCTTCATCTATAGCATCACGCACATAAGAAAACCTTTTTTAACCTGTACTTCAGCAATAGAAATCTACACTCCCGTGATTGCGATAATTTCGCTAGGGAGGCAAAGAAATCTGTTGTTTCTGTTTGACACGTCCCTAGAAAACAATTAATGCATAATTTCCCTGAGATCAAAGAACAATGAATGTTATAATCTACCTTGCGAGAAAAGCTTCAGTTTTGCGTACGTACAGCTACCATGTAGGTATTACGCAGGCAAGCGTGCATGGCAGAAAATTGCGAGCTTTTCGTCTCAAAAACAAAAACCATGTGGCAATTCCAGTAATATAGCAGGATTTTTCATCTAGTTTTGAAAGCACCATGGCCATAGTACACGAAACTGCAAGTGTATTCGTTAAACTGAGATCCGGTTTAACGAATATTCTTGGCACACTAGTGGCAGGAAGAAAAGTTCGAAAATTATTTCAGGATTTCAGACTAGTAAAACACGTCTTCTGTGCGTGCTTTGCAGGCTGAAAGGAAGTCGTACGACGGAGGGTGCCGTGACTCTCCCATTACCGTAATGATCAGAATCACAAGTGTAGTATAACAGGTTGTTTCAGCTAACTCGGGCCAAGTACTGCAAAAACAAACATAGGTGCTACGCGTGTCGAATTGCCGCAGTATTGTTCTGAGCCATATAGAGCACGTCATGATATTTTCTTTTTCAATCGACCAAGGTGGGTAATAAACAAAGACTGCTTAATTTACTTTTTAAATATTAACTCTAGCGAAATATATTCGATACAGAAGTTGTAGCGTTTGTTCAGAGACATCGGAATATTTCATCTGTGCTAAGGTAACTGCCTTGCTTAACTTTTTTCAAGCCTTTCTTTGAAGTGCACGAAATTATTAAAAAAATACCATGTGACTGCCGACTAACGTGCCGCGCTTTTAGTGCCCTAATATGTAAGTTGAACGAATTAGCAAGGCTGCTTTGCGCACAGAGATCGACTGAGCAGGCTGTCGATCTCTGTGCGCGGCGCAGCCTTTGATAACCCGTTCAACTTACATATTAGGGCACTAAAAGCTCGGCGCGTTAGTCGGCAGTAACGTGGTATTTTTTTTATAATTTCGTGCACTTCAAAGAAAGGCTTGAAAAAAATTAAGCAAGGCAGTTACCTTAGCATAGATGAAATATTCCTATGACTCTGAACAAACGCTACAACTTCCGTATCGAATATCTTTCGCTAGAGTTAATATTTCAAAAGTAAATTGAGCAGTCTTTGTTAATTACCCACCTTGGCCGATTGAAAAAGAAAATATCATGACGGGCTCTATGTGGCTCAGAAGAATACTGCGGCAATTCGACACGCGTAGCACCTATGTTTGTTTTTGCAGCACTTGGCCAAAGTAAGCTGAAACACCCTGTACACTAACAAGGAATACGTTTGAAAATACGCTCGCATCTTCGCTTCTTACAGACACTAAATACACAGAATTTCTGAAGGCACAAACGTAGCGAAAAAAGTCATCGGCTGCTCACTTCTTATCACCCATGGCTCTCTGGTTTTCGTAGCCTTGAGCACCTTGAATAGGCTGCCAGCGCACGCAGTGCTCAGCTCGGGGCTGGTGGCGAGCTCCGAGGCCACTGGCATCAGCTTCTTCATGAGCATGCCGCCAACATTCGTCAATTCTGCTTCCAGGCTTTTCGTTGACGTCTCTTCTCCGCAGACGAATGGTGAGTTGAACCACGTCCGGTCCACGATGGCTAAGGCCATGACTAGACTCACTGTCGGATGCATTTTTGTCGGCTGTTGGTTGCTGCTTATTACAAGGTAAGTACCAAGAACGGCCGTGTAGCGCCACCCTTCAATCTTCCGATCTGTTCACTGCTGTGAGGGAGCAGTCACCAGCTTTGAACCACCATCACACGGCGTTCAACTTTCTCTTGGGAAAGGCACAGTCAACGAAGACAGAGTTCCTTCAACGCGGCGAACATCTGGACTGGTGCTAGGGAAGTGACTCGTTCAAGGAGGCAGTCGGATGCCGCCCTGCTCTGGAGGCATGGACGCGCAATAATAGCAGCCCTTCTCGATGCCGATGACGCTACCATCGGTCCAGCACTATCCTATGCTCCGCACGATCGCCTCTTCTGGGCACCTATAGGAAATGGTCATTCGTGTATACTTCCATGAAGAAGGTACCGGTTATATGAGTCAGGGCTATGAGCAAGTAGTGTCACTAAGCTATCCCGAATCCCGCTCTCCTCTTCGATGAGAGCCTGTATGGATCGTATAACGACAAAAAAAGATTGAGCCTCTATTCGACGAATGGTCTTTCCTCAATCTATAATAGAGAACACGTGGGTGGCTCGCTGACGACCAAAATGAAGAGACAGAAAGCATGCCGGCAACACGCAGGGGAAGGCCTTTCGCCCATCACAAAGGCGCCCTTGGATGCCAAGATTATAGACGATTTGGCACGCCGCCTAAATGACCATGGGGTGAGACGCGCCGCGCGTCCGCTGACTTGTGGCTGTACGTAACGCTGTACGGAACGCTGTACGTAGTCTTGCGTTCCATAATGCGTTTCCGCGACCAATTTCATGTTTTATAGTATACCTCCAGTGACCTTCAATGGATATATTGTTTTGCTTTTCGCGTCTTGAAGGAGGTCTTGTTGCTTCTAATGAAAACGTCAATATACCATGTCTAAATATTGTTAGGCTTCCAATGCGTAGACTAAAAAAACAAAAGAAAGACGAAGCCCTTGAACTAAATGCGACAAAATCACTGTTTGTGCTAGTAATTTGGCCTGATTCATCTAAGTTCAGCTGTTTGCTTTACTTGAGGTTGTATACCGAGTCTCTGACTTAAGTGCAGAAAACGCGTTAGTCGCATTACCTACCCCCACCGAGAAGAGAAAAAACGATTGCGAGGGACGCGGATGACAAATGTAGAGAAAAAAAAAGAACAGACTGAAGGCTGACGCTGATTACCGCCTCGATTACTGCATCTGAGCAAGCCCATGAGGACTCCGATGACACGTGACTGCTACGCCCATGAAAGTAATTTCATGGTAAAACAATATCCCGCACAATATAGCACTCTTTTTCTAGAAACTTGGTATTGTAGTTAAATTCTGCCATTAACGCCATTGAAAGCATTTACGAAATGAATTTTCATCCCCCCTGTTGTAAACATGAAAACCCGAGCGAAAGCGTAGTCTTAATTGTTAAAAAAAAAATAGGCACTTTGCTTACTGGTTTGTTTTTGTTTGGCTGCTATTGTATGTAAAATAAGAAAAGATAACACCGCGCCCTTGTTGACCAGGTCAACAACCATTTTGTTGCGTATAGTGAATACGACTCTCGAATGCAGCATGTATTTCATCGAACGTAAGACAGTTTTTTTTCACAATGTGTAAACAAAGCGTGCTACAGGCTTAATAAATGTTTCTTTTTTTTCTGTGTGAATGTACTACTAAAGCATCTTCAGTTACGTACCTGCTATACTTAGGGTCCTTCGTTCTCGGGTGGTTAATTACTAATTTCGTACTCCAAATAAGTTCTCTGAAAATATGGCAAGTCCAATTTCTTCCCGAAGTTCACTCCGAAGGGCATTCTAGAAACGATGAGTTTAAAGAATACCTGCTAGAATGAAGTCCGGCAATAGAACTCACACGCTGGCCTACTGGCAGGACGCTACTGCACGTTACCCCAACCTAGCCAACGTAGTACTGACGTTTCTCTGCATTGCCAACTGCAGTTGCGATGTTGAGATGACGTTTTCCCGACTGAGGTACGTTCAAAGCCCCGACATGTCTAGGATAGATATGGAAACAATAAAATGGCGAATGATAATGTATTTCGACAGGGGCTTGTAAATACAAGCATCATACTTTTGCGAAATGCGCTCGTGTGTATAGTATCGGCTGCTGTTTCTTTTTTCCTCTATTTGTTTGAGAACAAATTAGGCAAATAATGGTCAAGCACGCCTCCATGTGTTATTGTTTACGTGGTTTGTTTAAAAAAGTGCTAATAAGGCCGGCCAACGAATACGAATACTTGCGTAATAAGTTCATCCTTGTGAGAAGCTGCCTTTGTCAATCTGTGTTTCTGTGAGCAATTTTGCTTGTTTAAACAAAACTTTTATGTTGAAAGGGAGGCGATTACTTCTGGTAATAGTTTCTGAAAGTTAGCAGAAAAATCCTGAAGCTTGGGCTACCAACAAACAAAAATTACAATTTCTCCGAAGTTTTTCTCCTTAAATATAACCCCCTAACCACTCCCCCCCACCTACCTTTAAAAAATATAAAACCTGAAAACGAAGGACTCTATCTATAGTTATTCGTGAGAGTGGTTCTCGTATCTCCCAACGCCCTACTAGTTAATATTAGAAAGTTGACGGACCTGAATCTAGTTGAAGTGGCAAGATGAAAGGTGACTAAAAAATGTATTGAGCCTTATCAAATTTGCCACATAAAAGTGTTACTATATTTCATTACTGCACACAGTCAGGTTGATCACACAGCCCACTGTTTGTAACTCGTGTTACAGTCATAACAAGCGGAGCCATTGAGAAAACCCTATTTGATGGTATCAACAGAGCACAACAGCAACAGGACCCAATAAGGGGGCACATACATGGCATTATATATGTGTATGTGCACACCGCTGTTTACGTAACATTTTATTGTCACGTAAATAGCGCTCTGCTAATTCTCTTTCCAAAATGCCGTGTCAACCAGACCAAGTCGTAACTCTCCATTTGGTGGCAATTCTGTATAAATAATCTAATCACCGTCTGATCATCCCTGATTCCAAAGTTAATTGTCTTATACTTTGAGCAGGTTAAGCTTCTCTTGAAAATTAGATCAGATTATGTCGGAAGCTAGAAAGCTCTGTGAAAAGCCTCATTTAGATTAAATGCCAAAAGTGATATAAGTGAATAGACAGCAAGTCTTGCAGTTGTTTTACTTAGAAAAAAACACACAATGTTGGCTGTCCACTGCGCTTACACGGTTGGAGCGAGGTACTTCATACCAACATGTGGCCTTGTGCTCATTGTAGATGATGCCGTTCTATCAAGGAGCACTGAGAAGTGATTTGTGTTTGAAGCACAATCCGCACTCAGCATATCATAATATTTTGACTGGTAATTATATTATTCTCTGTGAAACAGGTAGCGCTTGTGCTCGTGTTTCTTTCGTGAGTTGTTCGTCTACATTATCGCGTTAAGATCCACAAATGGATTAATATATGGACAAACACCAGCTGGCAATAACCTTCATGTTACTCGGCCCTGCTAAAAGCTGACACTCTCGGAGGCTATGTGTGAGTTAATGCTAGCACCCTGCTCTCGCTCTCTTTTTCGAAGTGATATAGCACATAATTTTCGTTCCACCTGCTGACCCGCTTGGTTGTGCCAGTGCACGTGCTTGCGCCCAATATAGTGCTGCCAATAGTTCGTTGTGTCAACGTTCACTAAGCTACAAGCTTTGGAAGCTGCATGCATAGTGACTCTTTCTCGCTTCCGCACCTGAAGTACTGCTCTTGTATGTTAGCCCCTGCTATTCCCTACACTCGTAATCTTCTGCATCCTCCTCCTTATTTTGTTTTATCCCGGATGCATGGATAGATGCTATGAGGGTCCCCTTCGAAACAGGGTGGCGGGTTGGGCCAACAAGCTCTTGTTCTTATTTTGCCTAATGTCGTACCTATATTTATTAAGCACAAACATGCAAAGAATTACTAGCATCAAACTTTCTGAACCACTACTGGGAACTTTGTTTTGATGCGATAGCGGCAAAATGCCATTGAGCCAGAAAGCTGGCGTCTGTAGCAGCGAAACAGCCCCTAAATTCCCATTGGCTGCGAGGCCATGTCACGAGCGCGCCTCGACGGAGCAGAGCGGACGAAACTCTGTTGCGTTGAAGGTAGAGGGCATCACCGCGTCGCCACGTCGCCACGTCGCCACGTCAGCATCGCGCATCGAGGGGCGAGGGGATTTTCGTCGGCGAGGTAGTCGTGTGACGCGGGCGTGTGGGTGCCGCCTGTTCGCTCTCAGAAGCCGGCGCGCGGTCCGTATCTCTCTCTCTAACCACCACTGGCCTTTGCTGCTGAGCGTGTCTGCCGGCCTTGGTGGCCTCTGCTGCTTCCTGGTCTCCTCGTGCAGGACGTCGGTGGCATGCGGCATTGGCACCGCAGGCTGCTGCTGCTTGCTCGCTCGGGCAGCACTTCTTACCGCTATGGTACATTACTCTCAGCTCAAAACTCGAAGGATGACTCAGCGGCGTTCAATAGGATGTTAATGCTTTCGCATCGACAACTGCCAAGAAGGGCTTAGGTGTCCTCGGATTCCTTTTTAGTACGTCTCAGTTGCTTGTCGTCTTCCTACTTTTCTACCACGAAACCTGAAATTGCCTTTTACTAATCTCGATTGCGGACATGTGTACTTTCCCACTGCTAAATTCCTGAATCCAAAGACTTCAAGAACACCAGAGGAGCTTAAAGCGACCGCTGAGTTTACATCTTCATATGCTAACAAAACATGGTCCATCGTTCCTCTAGCTTTACCGCAGCAAGTACATGCTTCTTCTTCTTGGTGTATCTCGCTTTAGATTTACGCATTCTAAGGCATCCTGATCTCGCTTGGAAAAGTAAAGGCCTTCCCTTCCAGTTATAATAAATTGTTTCTTTCCTGATTTCGTTTTTAGCTCCTAGGCAGTTACTCATAGCAGGTTTCTTTTCCACTGCCAACCTGCCTACACTTCTCTGCCTTGTTTCTATGCATGCCTGAACTTCCAATTTCATGCACACTACTGAATTTCCGAATGTGAGGCCAGGTACCATAACTCCTGTTAGGATCGGCCTGCAGGGGTTCTGCTCTGCAAAGCTATTTCAGCCCGCGGCAGGTGCGTCGATCAATCCGCGGTGGGGGCGCTCTACAAAGAACCAGCGAGGACAGCACTAACGAACCATGAACTTACTTCAGTGAACTGCGGACTGCGGCAGCTCTGGAATTTAGAGGCGCCGGCTGGGGTCGGGCGTGACCACGTGGCTACGGGGACGCAAGACAATGGACACCATGATGGTGTCAGGATTGGGGGCTCAATCCCATCGCTCGTGATCCGTTGTCAAGATTGGAGTCCGCCATGAATTCGAAGGTAGCTGGCCCATGCCGTCGTCCAACTTATCCACGCTGAGGATGTTGATGAAGGGAAGGACTGCTTCTCATCGAGAACGAGGAATGTGGGTTTATTTACAGTATTTACATGCAGTTCATCAGTCTAGCATGACTGCGAGAGAAAGTACGTCAGTCTAACACGACTGCTTGAGAGAGTGTCTCAGTCTAACATGACTGCTTAAGAAAGTGTGTCGAGCATCCGCACAACAGCGGCTTATAAGCACTCGGTCCCCCCTTGATTCCAAGGGGACGGAAAACGTTCGTCCAGGCATTGTAAACAGGCCGCCTCTCCCCGGGACGGGTTAGACACACACTCACACACACACACGCCCACACACACACACACGCAGGTGCAATGGTCCGGAGCCGACGTCAGAGGGGCTTCGTAGAACTCATAGCCATCCCGGGTAGCGCGCCCGGGTAGCACATTGTCTGGCGTCTTGGTTGGCGCGTGGGAAGGAGCCTTCATCGGCGTTCCCGCGGCAACTCCCCCACTCATAGTAGAACAGGGCGGCGTTGTCGTGTTGCGCAGAAAGCCTGCTTCGTCGACCTCCTGCAGTCACAACGGCGACGAGGCTAGACCGTAACGGCGGCGGTTTCAGCACAAAGCCTGCTTCGTCGAACGCATCCTAGCTGAAGCGACGGAGAGTGGAGGTGCGCGTATTGTTCCCGACACAAAGTCGATTTAGTCACGTCGTGGCTAGAGGTTGGCGGCGGAATTCCAAGATAAGGTTGCCACCGCTGGCTTAAATGGCTGGCAAACTTGCGCTGCAGCTGGCCGTTCTTAACAACGGCCACGCTTCGGGGGTCAGCTCGGGGAACCCACGCGCCGTCCAAGACGCAAGACAATGGGCACCCGGCCACGCTGCAGGGGTCAGCTCGGGGAATAAAAGGCACCGTTCCTGACACAAGCCCCGAGTTCTACGAAGTCCATCTGACATCAGCTCCGGACCGTGGACCTCGCTCAAGGAAGTGTGTGTGTGTGAGTGTGTGTGTGTGTAAACCGTCCCGCAGAGAGGCGGCTTGTTTACAATGACGTCGAACGTTTTGCCTCACCTAGGGATCTAGGGAACACGAAGTGTTTAAAAATGGCTATTTGTCGGCTGCTAGGTGTGCTCGTCGTCGTGCTCTGTGATCGTACTCGTGAGCTGTGTGCTCGTTTGCTGTATGCTTCGTCTTGCGGGCTCCATTTGGGAGTACCGCTAGACTGTGCAAATGTATCACTAGTTTAAAATGTAAATACTGTAAATAAACCCTGTTCACCTAGTTCCTCTCTAGTTCCTCTCTGCGACCTTCAACCCTTACAAATGGTGGCAGTGGCGAGATCGTCTGACAACCCCTACAATTGTATGCCAGCGGTGGGATCGTCCGACAACTCTTACACCCCTTTCCATACCCCTCTAACCACCTCGTCGTTAGAGGGGTATTTGCGTTTAACGTCCATTTTTGCTATGTCGCTTACTATACCAATCGAATACTTGCTGGTAAGCTTCTTAGTTCTCTTCCTTCACTGTGAGGCAATGTTTTACATTCTTTGGCGGGTACCCCAGTAAATTTGTCTGTCATGTGAAAAATTTAATACCTTGCATATTCACAAAAATGCGTAATTTGCGAAGTTGAAGCATTTACTCGCTATGATAGTATAAATGTAGATGATTGGCAGCTTTATAAGCAATAAGAAAGAATTGAAAAACAACAAAATGGATCAGAGAGAAAACAGTTCTCGTCAGTTCACTTTGAAAGCTTACTTTGCCGCTTTATAGCTGTGTGCGCAGAGAAGCCTGCTGTGGGTCTACTGAGCATAAAAATAAGAATAACTGATTGGCACATGTGAGAATAGCCCAATAATAATAATAATAATAATAATAATAATAATAATAATAATAATAATAATAATAGGTGATTGGTGGCGTTAAAGAAAACTGCTGACATCGCCGCGTCAAGGTCGTAAAATAAGGAAAAAGAGAAAATAAAATAAGAAAGGGAAACAACAGCTGTGGTGAAACCGGTTGTGACGGCGTTCCAGCTCAGTTGATACGATGCATCTTCCTGGCAACTTATCTCCACACCGTTCAATACACGGATTTCGTTTCTTTGGCACCGGAAAAGCGATAAGTAGACATACATAGGCTAGGAAAAGCAAGTAAGCAAACGGGAAGTAGCAGCCGAGCCAAAGAATGCTTACGCATTTTCAGACAATTCTCAGAATTTTTGTAGCGTTTTTCCTGTACAAATACCTAAGCACTCTCGCAACCCATTTACTTTCTTCGATATTGCTCAGTTGCTCTTCGAAATCAATTTTGCTCTGAGCTTCTCTTACGTCAAAACTTGTACATCCCGTATAACCTTGTACAGCGTCATTTGTAGTCTTCCCGGGAGCGCCCAATGCGACGTTGCGACAATGCGACCATGAGTACCCCACTGACCTTTGGCTGCCATCGAGTCCTGATTCAACCCCTGGCTTGAAGCCAACAACCGCATTTCTGAATGTAAGCCCTGGAACCATTACGCTTTTCCACATACCCTGGAGCACCTGGTGCTTATTGCATCCCCATAGCGCTCTGTGGTCTTCACCCGAAGGAGTTCCTTCATTCCACCAAGCTCAAGTAACGGAAAGAATGGTAAATTATAAAAGTCGTCGCAGAGAGCGGCACCTAGTCTGGCTGATGTAGCTACGTGGATGGGGTCAGTCGCAGGTTAGCGAAGAAATAACTAGTCAAATAAAGCCTTGTTTCACAAACATCACTCGTGCGACTTTTGTGAATCTGTGCTGATTGTTTTCGACACGCGAGGCAGTTGAACATCGCCGTATGAAACTGCTGAAGTAACACTGGCAAACACCTACCAATGAAGCCTGCGTCCCATGCTTAAGAACTATACTAACAAGTTCGTCTTCTTGCAGAATGGCATCCCGCACGCCACTTCTTTGTATGCACGAGCTGGCTCTGTTGAATGCTAAAGCAGCCACGACACAACGCTTGTCCAAATTTTTAAAAAATCTGCAGTGAGTACACTAACTGCAGCAACAACTCTCTCCAACTCTAAGAACTCTGGTTTACAAATGCGACAACTTGTTGATAATGCTATTTTGTGTCCCACTATAAAACACCATTTTTGCGCGATATTCGAAAAGCATTTGCCCATTTGTTTGTTTCTTTTGTCTGAAGAACCATTTATCGTTGACTACACGTCTTTGCTATCATATCGCTTGCTATCGCAAGTGACCGACGTGCGTGAATATGAATGAATATGAATATATTCATGAATTTAAAACTGCGTGTCGTGAATGCGAACATGTCATTAAACCGGACGCCCTACCAATGACAAATAGCTCTTGCGAACGTCCGACGCACGATGTCCAGACGCACGATGTCGGTGGGGAATTTATCACCGCATTCGGTAGCCTTGAAAAACAGGACGACGACGACGATAACAGCGAAATAAAATGATCCGCCTATCCGCCTAAAGGAATAGAAGATGGCTCCTCGCCTATCGTTCTGGGATTGGCTACTCGAAGCTGCCGCGGAACATAGGTTTATTTGCGGATAATAAAACTTTTTGCGTGGCAGCATAACGTTACCAATCCCTTTTGGCACATACAACATCGCTCTGCCAACTCTTCTTCGCTGAGCATCCGTTCTGGCGGCACTTTTAACCTTCCGTTGCACGCCGCCGTGATTTTCGACCGTCCACCACAAGCTAAGGGAAAGTGAACCACTTCCTCATCCAGTTTTCTACTTTCAGTGGGCTGGCTCGGCCCACTGAAACCCTCTCCACTTCAATGTGCTCCTCGCCTCTTGTCAGTCAACTAGATAAGAAATATCGCTTAATGTAGGGAATGCTATTCGCTTTGAAAGCAAAAAAAAAATAGATCCCGTATAAACGATAAGAGTGTTTGACTGGGCTCTTCAAACAACGCTGCTTCTTACCGCACAATGCTTGCATCAGTGTTTGCGTAAATTTACCTGCAGGTGATTGGAATAAAAAAAATTACATGTAGATTCTCCTGTGGGAGTTATCTAAATTATGCGCAAGCATTATCTACTAATAACCTGCTGTTTCGTCCTCATATGCTGGTGTGTTTGGTATAATTTCGAGAAACACCGCGAAGGAATCGTGAAACGGAGACGCGCGATCGCAATCCCGAAATGTTAACTGAGACCAGCATGAGACGATGAAGAGGCGAGTAGTAACGATATTCACTCATGTTATAGGTAACTCCCGGGTAATGTGGACGTGGAATGTAATAGTGAGAGGGATTTTGTAAACGAAGCGAATATATACACAGCATTCATTATGTGCAACGTCTCTTGTTTGGTTTCTTTTTTATCTTCAAATTCGGTGATGGTGAGTTTCGAGGATGTAGTTGCTTCGCGGAAGATGAGCACTGGCTGATGCGTGCTGTATTAGGTGACGTAATTGAACAGCGTCATGTTTGGCAGACCTCGTACGTACACGTGGTCGATGACGCTGCCTACTCTCGACCCAAACCGTTATCAACTGTGTTCAACCATACGCCGGCGATGGTTGTGTATGGCGTGGCCGTGCGGGCCGCATCCTGAAAGCGATCTGCGATGGGGACACATTGCGCCGAGTGCTGATAGCTTCGTTTGCGCTGTGTTCTCGTCGCTTAATTCGTGTTGGAGCGAGAGGCAGCAGGAAGATCAATTCGCTCGCTGCTGCGGGACCTACCTTGAAAACGATCGTCTTACGTGACGGACGGATGGACGGACGGACGGATGGAGGGACGGACGGACGGACGGACGGACGGACGGACGGACGGGTTTCTTCGTTGGGTAGGCACTGAAACTGAGATCCAGAAATTGGGAAACAGATTGGGATAGCTTTACGTTATAGGGCTCCAGGGGTCGAATTCAGAAGTTCTTTTTTTCCGTAAGAAGCACACGTCACCGGCCAGTCACGTTCACTAACGTACTATTGACTATCTCGACTGACCGGCGCCATAGAGGTGTCTGGGCACCGCAATGTAACACAGACACAATAATAGAGACAAGGGAAATAGACAAGACATTCGCTGCCTATTTCATTTGTATTTTTTCTGTCTGTGTTACATCGTGCTGATCAGGCATAGATATGAATCCGCACCAACTTGCACACATCTTTATGTAATTCTGCAGTGTGGCCGGTGCCTGTTGTAGCGAACCGCATGAACTGCTATTGAGAATATGAATCCTGGGGAGGTGTTCACGAAGCTGTCAAGACAACAGCGGTGAGTGGTCAGCGCCCATAGATCCAGAAGCGCGGCAGTGAAGGCACCGATCAACCGCAAGCACTTGTGTCATATAACAACTTCACGAACTGTTCGTTTCGTGCCTACACTGACCCTCAGAGCTTTGTCCGAGTTCAGTGAAATGGACAAAAGTGACATTGCCCTACGTGAATGCATGTTTGGGGTAGTGATTGTTACTTTTCTTGGAGGTGTTTACCGGGTGGAGTTGGAGTCTTTTATGGCTCACCTCACTCTCGTGCGCTCGCCGCTTTTGGCCCCGTACAGGCCACACAGATGTATGCAAGCTTAATTATTTTCATTTAAGTCGGAAAATGTTGATTTGGAACACACTCAAGGTTTTACGACCTCCATATGAAGCGATTTGAAGTCCAGAGATGCTTTGATTATGCAAACGTCTTTATTGTGTCCACGTGTCACATGAAGAGTAACAAACAAGGGATGGTAATAAAGTACAGTGTCACAGTAAATAATTTATGCGTGTCGTCCGCCGAGCACCATGTTCATGATTTTCCGTCACCGAAACAATATAACCGAAGCTTTACTTTAAACTAGTGATGTGCTAGCTTCAGTTATTAGAGCTGAAGTACTAATTATGGTGCCCAGAATGTCTTCTGAAGTGGTTTTAAAGAGGAAGAAAAAACGACTCCCTTCCTTATACACCAAGGCGATTCTTATAGCTTTGACCGTTGTTCCCCGTTCTCGACTGGCGATGGCTTGGCAACAGCAGACGCCTTGCTCTTCTCAGAGTCACGTTCGAAGAGGAACTTCTGGATGTGCGAGACGGGTGCTTCCACGCACAAGTGCAGAGCTAAGCCGAACACAACGCTGAAGCAGTAGATTCCCAAAGAGGTGCTGAGCTGCAATGTTGAAAAGGTGGTGGAGGGGAGACAACAGGTCAGGTTATAAAGATATTTTAAACTGGCAGTCCTGTGCTGAGCTGTTCAAGAGTGCAGGTTTACCGCACGTAACATTAGATGCATGTAACGAAATTTTACGAAAACTTGTAATACTAATATCGCTTATATATTTGCAACAGTAGTACCCACATGCCTTACTTTCATGTCATTGTAGAGAAATAAGAAGCTTCCACTCGATCTCGTATCTGTCGCTTTCACAAATAGCGCCGTTGTCTAACTACGCATGACGCTATAAAAGCTAAATTTAGCTTCTTTCTTGGCTCCCAGAAAGGCGTAGCTCGGCTATATTTGTCGATCTGAGTGGGAGTGGTCGTGCTTAAAAAACTCACAATAGTAGGTGTAATTCATCAAGCTCAAACCTGTGCTCATTAGTAGTTATAATGCCTACAAGTGTGGGTAATTTGTTGCAGAAATCACTCACTGTTACGGATCCCTCATGTTATGGCTTAAGAGATGCGTAATTTGGGAATTAGTCTTTATGGTCGCACAGCTTTAGGGACAAGGGAAACTTGTTCGTGCTGACATTACTATGGTTGGGATATCGCTTGCAGAGTTAATGTTGTGACTCATGCATAAGAATGCTAATAAAGAGCGGCGCACGTGTTTTAGGCACATTTCAAGCACTCGTTATTATCTTCTCCTTACCATATGAATCACGCGTTGATTCCTAGCGGAAACTTATTCCTCAACGGTATATTCTCAAAATGTTATTTATGCTCATGTTGTTATTTATGTTGTTTTCGAGTGCATTCAGTCATAACACCAACACAAGAACTTGATTATTTCATGCAACATGCACATAGAATTGAAGCATTGCACAATTTGTCACATAGCAAAGATGGAGCATGGCTTAGCTTAAGTTGTACCCCTGCTGAAAGCGCCCCATTTGGGCGAAACCTACACTGGGCAATGCCTTCTTTCATCAACTTATGAGGGCACTTATTAAGGCGCTAGTTTAGGGCACCCATTATGACGCTTGAAGCTCTCGGATATCGTCGACACAAGGATTTACCGTCAAAGGAATCATTTTGTCTATCTTCTCGGCTTATATTATTCACTTGTCCACTGACGAGAACAACACCAAAAGTGGAAACGAGACCATCGATCTAAGAACTCTAAGAACATCTCCATCCTCAGTATACGAACTGTCGACAAGTCTTCGAGATGGCTCCTCCAATGGAGAACCATGTGCCATCGGTGCAGCCTTCTTTTTCTCTTCTATTTGCACTAATTCGGCTGTTTAGATCCTGTTAGCTCCAGTTTTCTTGCTGAGTCTGCAGCCATTAATGCATCTCAGAGAAGTGTCAAGTCATTAAGTAGCTGGTAGGGCAACTCACCAGTCACTCAAGATCAGCTCTAGAACACTTTAGAGCAGGCTGGTGCGCAAACATTTAGTTTGCTCAGCAGCCTCTCGGTTAGCCCGAGGCTTACGCAATGGGATGCTTGGCAGCTCAATGGATAACGTCATACTTCCACACACAAGGTAATAACGAAACTGACGACTTCGTTCATAAGGCTATCACGGCGCATACAAGAGGTGATAGAGACTGGGATGGAACTAAAGGTTTAGCGTAGGCTCAGATGTCCCATGTCAAGCAACTTCAGCACATTTTGCGTAATTCATACCCATAAAAGACTTAGAATAGCCGAAGCTGTACTTCTTCTTCGCCTTAGGAGAAGCTAGGTGTTCACTCCAGTTTGACTCCATAAATCTAGCCGTTCTTCGCAAGTCATGCGCAAGTCATGCCTCGTAGAACTAGGCATTCAAAATTTGTTGTGAACACGCCTAAAATAAATTTCTAAATAGGACGTTTTACAACGCAAGATACACCACATAATATTCATTGTGACTCTTTCATTGCGACTCTGTAGGCCTTCCTAGATGGATTGGTCGTTCTTAGTATATAAAAGTATTTGATATTGAGATGCGGATGAGTTGTATCGGTTAAAATTTTAAATAATTCTAGTTGCACACTGCCCAAAATGTTCACAGATGGTCAAGTTGTGGAATCATTGTAAGGAAGGGAGCGAAACACGGCACCAGATAGAAGAGAAAAGGATGAGTGCCAAGTCTCTTTTCCTGTTTCTCTTCTTTCCCATCTCATTCTGCTAAATTATGCAGGTTCATTTCCTTCTGTGCCAAGTTAGCAAGCCAAGAACATTTTTCTTCATATTTTTGCAGCCTACATGTTGTGAGCAACAGGCAATGTACATGCTCTAAGTTACTGCGAACCTTTATGTATATGGAAAAAAAAACTGAAACAATAGTAACTCTTGTTAGGGTGTCCCGTAATTCAGCATCAAACTTTGCATTGCGAGGACGGTTGACTGTGGCTATACCAATTAGTCTGTCTGAAGGGCTGGTGGACGGCACTGATTACTTAATGGCTTCTGCCTAGACTATATATGTGATGTTATAGTCGCGTCTAACACACGTACTGTATTTCCCAAGTGCTGCTTTACTACCGCTGTCCGATGAGCTGTATGATGTTGTCCAACTACGAAGCACAGCATCTACCGGTCTCAGCGCTTATTTGAGACTGAGTGCTTCTCTCGCTTGCGAACATGCATTGTTGTGCGGGTAATTCCCTACAACTCACATATCCAACTTCTCATGGTGTGCTCCCATGCCAAGGACTCGTCCACATCCATTTCAATAGAGCATTGCGACAGCCTTCATTGCAAGTTAAGGCGAAAAACACGAGTATCAGTGGCTCGTTCATTTCGCAGCGCATACACACAACCTCAATTCAATGTCGCATGCCGTGGAACACGTGAAAGTACAGCGAAGCCCTAGACAGAGGAGATGTTGAACGAAGTATCTTTTCTCCAGGAGCTTTAGTGTCGGAGTGGAATTCCAGCTGCCGAGAGCCAAAGAATGCCAAAGTCTCATCACCCTCATCATAAATGATATATATGTGAAGTTCGCGGATTTTGTATGCGTGATAAAATCTACCCGAAAGAAACGGCGAGCAAGGAATAAGATGAGGACAGGTTTGACTGTGAACTGATAGATAGTGACAGCACGTAAGTGATTAAAAGCTAGGCGAAGGCAGATTAGCATATATGCTAAGCGATCAGCAGCCAAGGTCCCGGCAAGGCCTGCAAGGCAAGGCTCTGCAATGCCTACGCTATCAACGTAGTTTATGTTTGATTAATTCTCGTCGCGCCCTTTCTTCAACAGGGATTCTACATCTCTAAACGTACATAGTTAACCACGGCTCTGGGTGAGCCAGAACAACATTACCACTCGTTCTTTTATGTTGATTCATCGCGCCCGGTGCACATTCACAACTTAATTCCGCATTGGGCCTCAGTATTCGTCCTCTCTATAAGTAATGCCAACGGGGCATTGTTCAAATAGCCACTTTATGCTTGTCAGACCAACGAGAGCCACGCAAGACCAGCCTTTTCGACAACGTCAGCTGTTAAAAGCACATCGACGCTTTTTTGCGTCCGTGATTCGTTTCCTCAGCTCTTCGGCGCGGGTAACGGTTATGTTGAAAGAATCCACGCAGGCAGGCGAATGGATGCAGTTGTTCGAAATTTTTATATTGCAAGCTGAGCGTGTACATATACGCACTGTTGAATCCCTTGTGGTGTGCCTAGTGAAATTCGGCAGCCGGTAAATAATCAACAGAGTTGCAACAGACCATGTAAATGCGGACGGGGGTACTTGTGGGAATATAATCGTCGTTGACGTGCCCTCTGGGCTGGACTGCAAGTTATGTCCATCAACCTATCAACAAAGTATCCTCACAAGCACGGCAGTAGAGGCATCAAGGTGAAACTTTGCAGAGTAATTCACAAAGTTCAAATGAACCTTGGTACACTTGGTCGGCGCCGTTACATAAGGTTGAGATTGTGAAACTTGAAAAAAGAATTATTTCTGAGATTTTGCGCGCCAAAATCATGACTTGATTATGAGGGACACCGTAGTGAGGGATTCCAGAATAATTTTTTACCACCTGGTAAGTTGGTAAAACCAGTAAGACTCCTGGGGTTTTTTAACAAGCATCGAATTCACGGTACACGCGATTCTTTTGCATTTGAACCCCATCGGAATGCGGCCGCCACGACCGGCATTCAAAACCGCGCCCTCGGGCTTAGTAGCGCAACGCCATAGCCACTACATGACCGCGGCTGTTCTGAAGCTTCAAGACTTTTTGTAAACTTCTGCAAATTTAAGTGATCGCTGCGAAGCCGCCAGGGCCTTCTGAAGACATAGTTTGATAATCTTTGCGAGCCTTTAGCGGTTCATTCTCGGCTGGCGTTTTCTTTTTTTTCACCTACGGGTACTGATCAAGTTTGCATAGATATGCCGCAGTTCTTTATTAATATCGAAATTGCAGTAAAGGAACGTGGTTTGATGACGGAAACTTTTCCACTGTGGAATGAATGAAAATAATGACGTAAGATATAAAGGAAGGTCACAACTTTAGTATAGTCAGCACGAAAGTAACATAAGGGTGCGTGAAGTTCAAATGTGGTTCGAGATGCACGAATGTGCAAAGTGATAAGAAACATCACTAAGAAAGGTCAAAAGGCGTACTTTATGTACAGCTCTGCAGCCTTAATTTTGTAAGCAGTGTTTTCAAACAATGGCGTAATACAAGAAACACATCGCTTTCAGGGGCAGGTTATACTCCCACTAATGAGTATAGCACACATATTTGAACTAAGCCAGCTAAACATTCGACTTGGCTACAATTTGGCATGTCAGTAGTTTATGCTCTGAGTGCGCAACAGGTACACATAAAATATAAAAAAATTGTTATTTGCTGCAGAATTTGTGTCCTCTTCCGCTTGCAGGCCATAAACTAGCTCTAGTAGCCACCAACATGGATGCACTGTTTGCTGACAGCTACAGCATGTAAATTCATTTCTTCGGACTGTATACTTTTCGTCGAATTCATAATTTATTCTCCACAAGTGGGTTAACGTCCGCTGAAGCAAACCACTGCTAAATATTTTTTTCTTGTCACTGCATTCCCACGGAAGCTGTTTAAAACTCAGTGGCTGAATTTATCAACCATGGACGAAATTCAGATAAAAAAATATGTAAGCCATAGCATGCGTAAGAGTTCAAACGTTAAGGATGCCCTACATTGCAACAATGGGCATTAAACAAAGGGTATACCTGAAAGAACTCGCTCAGCTCAAAATTGGTCCTCATGTTTCCTGTGCGAATGTAGAACACGGGTACATGAGTAAGGTAGATGCAGAAAGTCAACCTTGACAGGGGCCGGAACGCCGTCCACGAGAAGAAGCCGTTGAACCATCCTGTGAGCAGAATCACCGCATCAATGTTTTCAAATACGAAAAATGGAAGCGAATGCATCACACCCTTCAAAGAAACTTTGCTAACTCTTCGAAGAAGAGGAGTTTCTTCACTTAGCAGTGAGTTTCGGACACAGCATGTCTGCCTGTTGGGTGAGTGAGTGAGTGAGTGAGTGAAACAACTTTATTTTGTCCACTATAGACGTAAGTAAACTCCACGCCACCTGGCTAGGCCCTCTCGGGGACCATCAGGTGGAACCTGACGGCCCTGTCGCGAGCCCTCTGGACTGCCAGGATTTGAGAGGTCGGATCCTGGGCCCTAATTAGCCTCATCATTTCCTCGTGAGTGAAAGGGGGACCGGCAGAAGCGCAGCCCCACAGGACATGTTCGAAGTCCGCATAATCACCACACAGAGGGCAGTCCGGGCTTGGGAACCGTTCGGGGTACATTGTGTGCAGCGCCGCGGGGCTCGGGTAAGTGCTTGTTTGTAGAAGTCTGAGAGTGACTGCCTGGGCCCTGCACAGCGAGGAGTGCGACGAGGAGTGCGCAATTTTTCGGGCTCCTTCATACGTTCGGTTACGTGGTACAAGCAGGTTTTCGGCGTAAGTGTAGGCGAGCAGAGATGTCCGATTCCATTTCATTGTATAACATGTTACTCATAACAGCGATATACATGGGAAGTCATCTATCTCCTGTACTAAATGTGAGGAATTTTCTTATTTATTATTTTTGTCTAAACTTTAAGTGTCAAGCATTAAAGCTCGTTTTACTGAGTTTTACGCTTTACTCGAATACTAGATATTTCCCATTATATAGACAGACACATTATTAGATCCGCAGTAACAATTGGAACACGCTTTGTATTTTCGTCCTCATTACGATGTCGAGCGCGACTTGCTTTGGTCTGTGTTAAACCTATTGGATTCTAGATCATTTCCAGAGATGAAGGTTCTAGGCCCTGGACCTCATGCCTCGTACGGTCCCAAAGTAATCCAGCGACTGCACAGTTCTTGAAATTCACTATCCTCAGATATCGATTGTGGGTATGATGAGCAACCTTGCGCGAGGGCACTGCTTGGACTCCATTTCCTTTTTCTCTCATTCACATCTGTTAAATGAATATAATTTTACAGTTGAAACCTGCGACGTCGGCGTTGTGTCCAGTTTCGCAACTTGGCCTATCCAGTAGGCGCTCTATTCAGTTTAAGACTAGAGTGGGCTGATCCTAATACCAGTGTGCGAAGTGTGTTCTCTAATATTGAGAAGCAATTATATGCCTCGTACCATAATATAATATGGTCATATGCGTGTCTGCGGGAACCTAAAGATTTTCATATAGGACCAGTATGATCCTACATAGAATTAATAAGGTGTGCATAGGGTATACAGGGCTTTTTCGGTTGGGTTGCAAGGGTTTAATGCGATATCATCATGCGCATTGATGCCTGGCCTTCGTCACTGTAGGGAGGTATGTCCTCGGCAGAGCAAGTGACGGGTAAGGGCAACGGAGCAGGGATGCAGAAGCGGAGTTGGTGTGAGATATAGACGCGTGCTGCAGGAGGAACGGCGGCAGTTTCGCAGCTTGCGCTTGGCATGTTGGATATCGCAATACTATTCGCCACACAACACTCCTTAGAGGTGGTCGTAATGAAGTGGTGATGTACATGTGTCGTGACTTAATAGCAACAAACTAAACGTGGTCATTTTGCTATTATGTTCCAGTTGACCAACTAGGACGTTGTACCGTCGTAAGCAGCAGCAAATATACAACACTAGACAGCAGCTATAATGACATAACTGACAAATAAGTTTGAGGTAGGAGAACACGTCATGCAGACGTCGATATATAATCACCAAACTATAGGATCTCATAATGCTATCGCGTTACAGCCACTCTGCTAAAACATTATATTACTTTCTAGTTATCTCCTTAACCTCTTTACTCCTGTGTATGACAGCAAACTAGATGGGCGTCTGGTTGACCTCCCTACCTTTCTTTCTCTATGTCTTCTCACTTTTAATCTCGTCAACGGCTCTTCCTATTTATGGCAATAGTTTTCACGAGACCAAACGAAACCATAAGGCATATGTGACGGTGCCAGTAGTTTTTCCTGATCAGTTTAACGTGTCAGGCACAGGGTTTCTGCTAGTTGTTGTAATGAAGTTCGGAAGTAATTCCCTGTTTATATGATAGTTGTCATGCACTCAAATGCAAGAAAGCTTTTAATAAAGCTTCTTCGTTTTAGGCAAAATGTAAGGTAAAAAATTTCTTATAGCTACTCAGCCGAAACAAACATGCTTCTCGGACAAAGTTATGACCCCATATCAAACGTATCGAGGATCATGCCATCAACATTCATCATAAGTGGTCACCAACGAAGCCAAGCCAGTTTTGGTCTATATGCTATAGTTAAGAACTGGTTCTCTCACAGGTTTCTCTGCATTTAGCTGTCGGACCCGGCTGATTGAGGAATCGTGCTTGCTATCGATTGATTGATGGTTTTAGCATGATTAATTCCGGCATGGTATGAGATTGAGCTTAGTGAACATAATGAGGTGAGCTTGCCCTCTTAGATGCTTGGCTGCACTTGTCGAGACATAATTCCCGCGTTAAAGTGTGCAGCTTTCACCGAGTTCGCAACGGTCTTCACTTTATACAAACTCCTGTTTACTAGGGCGGATATCCCATTTCTCCTTGTGATGCGTCTATATGTAACCAAACTTCGCAGGGATCTTCTGTTCTAAAGACGATGCACTCAGGCTTCCTGTTGTATTTAGCCTTTTTATTTCAAGAAAAGGGAAGCGCTGGGCTCTGTTGTAGTGGCAGTTGCCAGCCAGCTCTTCCATCTTACTTCTACGATCGTTTTGATCCTTGCAAACGAAATGATAATAATTATCTATGACAGCAAGATATCGGGCGTGCCTAATATCTGGGTTCGCTGACAGCGAACGCACTGACTGTAACAATGGAGGACGCCATAGCTCTAACTGAAAGCACACAACGACAAGTTAGCCATTTTGTCAACGCAACCTATTTCACATTGCTGTTTTCAGCTCTGCCGTGTCGATGGCATGACAGCATAAAAAAAACAGATGAAAAAATATGGAAGAACCCTTCTCAATATAAACGCCGACGTTAGTATGATTAGCACTGAAGCAATGCCGCGGAACACCGTATTGCCAATGCCGAAACATGTATGCAGCCGGCCTCTTGCGCTTCTTACCGCACACGCTGCGCCACCTGGCCGCGCCGCCGTAAAGTGCGCGCGTGGCGCGAGTTCCACTCCGCCGAGCATCGGATAAATTTAAAGGGTCATTTTCGCCAACATGGGGCAGCACGTACGCAGTGGCACACACCTAGTTACATAGGTTAACGTCAAACAGGTTCATTAAAGAGCGGCACACACCTAATGACACATACACAGTGACGCAAGTTGGTATCAAAGATGTTCGCTGAAGAGCAGCACAGAGCGATTGGCACAACCGAATGGAAAATTCTCAGGGCGCCAAGTCGCCGTCAAAAAGGTTCATTGAAGTTCACCCAGTGCCACATGCTCAGTGTCGCGTCCACAGTAACCCACGTCAGCGTCAATACTTGTAGAAGAGCGGGCACATGGGTACACAGTGACCCAGTGACTAAAGTGATCCAACGGTTAGTTTCGGAAATAGTTCCCAGCAGCTTGACGCACTACCCGTTTGACCCTGGGCTATCCAGCGACCGAGGTTGGCGGGAAAATAGAGACATATATTGGCAGGTACATAGCGAGATACACATTCTGGCTGTCGAAGTGCGTTAAGTACCCTAAGAAAGCTAATCGTATTAAAATGGCTTTGCACCTTTCCTGGGTGCTGCACGTACTAAATACACATCCCAGCAAGAAATCTCTAACTTAAATAAATTGTGGGGTTCACGTGCCGAAACCACAATCGAAACGTCGTAATGGGGACTCCGGAATAATTTGGACAGCCTGGGGTTCTTTAACGTGCGCCTAAATCTAAGCACACGGGTGTTTTCGCATTTCGCCCCCATCGAAATGCGGCCACCGTGAATAAATCTCTTAATTGGGTCAGACTCAACTGTGAAATTTTAACGAATGCATTCCTTTATTAGGATTAGCTTCCTTAGGGTACTTCACGCAGTTTCCGGTATTTTGTTGCTGTCTACGTCCGTAATCATTTACCCGCCAAGTTGGGTCACCCAGTAATACATGGTGGCGCAGCGTGTCCAAAAGGATGCAAGACAGAGTACCCCGTCTGCGTAGACGCCCCATACATGACGCGTTTCTGTGGTGGTAATATGACGTGCTACATTGCTTCACTGCCAATCACATTAAAGTCTACATTCATCGTGAGATGCGTTCTGCCGGAACTTGTTTTTTCTTGAATGTTTGCAACATTGCGATTGCTGCGGCACTTTCGATGCGGACAGCCGCAAGTATTGTAACGCACCTCCGCGTTTTGTGGCGCAGGCGTAGCATGGCCAGAGCAAGCCCACACTCCAGAGTAGCCGGTGGAACCCGCCGTAGATAGCGTTCACGGGGGCGCTGGGCAGCTTGCCTCCGTTCCACGGAACCGTCACGAACATCACGAACAAGATTAGAGCCAAGGACAGCATCCACTGGGCAGCCTGGAACCACTGGCAACGACAGCCGCACGAAAAATAGAACGCTCAAGAAAGTTTGCAGTAGGAAAACTGGTAGTGTGGCCTAGGTTACGAGCAGTCTAACATTGACTCAGACAAGGTGTGATTTATTGGAGAACCAGGAAACGCACTGGGAAGAAACGCAGCGTCGACTATATCCCTTAGAGCAATATGAAAGGCACACTATAACTTACATTCAAGGGGCAATATTGGCTCAACATTCCTGCCGCCCGTGAGTGCTCCACGATACGGTACGTATAATGGGAAAGCTACTTGGTTTTTAATCACATATCATGTTTCAGTATACTCTCCATGAGTAATGGGTGATTAAGAAAAGTCGCAATGCTCACAGCGTACACACCGTATATTTCTAGCACACTAGGGAAAGAGGGAAATTGAAATGAAAATTCACTGCGAGTTTCATTACGGCACGAAGTGTCACAGGCAGTGCCTTTACGAAAGCTCTGTATCGAGGACAACACTGAAAGAGTTTCTTATTTGACATGTTAAGCGGTGTAGAGTGACATGATAGCATAAGTGCGCACCTCTCTGAAGTCAGTTAGCTATAAAATAGGGGTGTTCGAATAGTTAAATTTTTGAATCGAATCGAGTACCAATGTTCGAGAAATGCGACATACGAATATTGAATTGAATATTGAATATTTTGTTATTTCTGAGCAAATGTAAGATACAGTTTTGCGAGGGGCCTGCTTGATGCAAAAATAAGGATTATATACATTTATTTTACATATATGTGTAATACTGTTTTCAACTTTCAAACACAACAAATTCACTAATAGAACAAGTGAACACAACGTCACTAGGCGTACATTGCTATGTGTTCTTTGAAGTTGAGAAGTGTGATGCTGCAAGGGGCACGTTGTTTCAAAGAGATGCAAATATGATGAGGTTGGTCAAATAATAAAGCGAAACAATGAATTCGTATATAGACTACCTAACATTTAGGTATAATTATTCAATGACTGCAAATTATTTATATGAAGTTATCATATATGAGTGATTCCCCAACTGAACGACTTCAAAGCTTCAGCTTTACATCAATGCCAGACATTGAAACTAGCTTAAAATGCCGATCAAAAGTAATAAGAGGGCTCAAGTTATCGGCTTCAGTTAGCTGCGATGATTTCTGTAGCAAACTACTAAAGAACACGCTCACATGGTCCAGCAGGATTCTATGTCGAATTTTTAAACATTCACTACAATTAGGTATTGTTCCCAATGACTGAAAAAAAGCTAAGGTTATGCCCATTTTTAAATCAGGAAACCACGATTCTATTGCTAACTACCATCCAAATTCCTTGACTAGATTGCCGTCCGAAATTCTACAGGTCATAGCATCCCACATCATGAAACATCTTGAATGTAATCACTTATTGTACCCGCTACAACACGGCTTCCGTCTGAAAGCCAACTAGATTAATTTACTCACGACCGTCTGCAGTACATGGATCACCACTACCAAACTGACATTTTTTATTACTTTTTTAAAGCCTTCGATCGCGTTTCCCACAGTCACCTACTAACGAACTTACGCTCCATTCGTATCGGCACAAATTTATTAAGATAACCTGAACATTTCCAAAAAGGTCGCGTCCAGTTTACTACTGCCAATAACACGAACCCGCTTTTTTACTGACGTGGCGTCGGGTGTTCCACATGGCGCCGGCTTATCACCACTCCTATTTCTGATATACATCAATGACCTCTCAAGAAACGCTAATGCACAATTGGGACTTTTTTCTGATGACTTAGGTATTTATAGCGTCAATAGCCCTCCAACGCGACATCGAAACAATCGCCACATGGTGCGATAAATGTCTCTTGCCGCTAAACCTTTCAAACTACAAATTCATGTCCTTCTCACGTAAACAGACTATCAACCATAACGTGTATGACATTGATTTCGTGCCAATTGAATCAACTGAATGATTCAAGTACCTACAGGTTCACCTGGCGCAGTTACTATCATGGACCACTCATATGCAAACCACCTGCTCTGCTCAAATGCATCGCGCACACTTTGCTATACACGCCGGAATCTTAAAACAGCATCTCCTGAAATAAAAAAGTGCTAGCCTACATAATATACGTTCGGCCCAAGCTCGAATACGCAGCATCCATGTGGCATCCTTCACAGGTCTATCTTAAATTATTGGGTGTTACGTGCCAAAACCACTCTCTGATTATGAGGCACGCCGTAGAGGAGGACTCCGGAAATTTCGACCACCTGGGGTTCTTTAACGTGCACCTAAATCTAAGTACACGGGTGCTTTCGCATTTCGCCCCCATGCAGGTCTATCTGTCTGCTTACTTAGAAGCCGCGCAAAATCGCGGGGCGCGGATTATGGGCGCGGTCGCAGATCGTTGTTCAAAACGCGCATTCAGTTTCGCCTCGCGCGATTCGCCTAGGCCACGCCGACGGGCGCGGCTGACGACGTCGGCGCGGCCGAGGCCAGTCGCCTGAGGTGAAACTGAACGCAAACTGAACGCGCCTCCCCAACAACGATCTCCGACTGCGCCCATATCTCATCACAATAGTCTATGCAAGACAGTACTACCGCTGAAAGCCGCACTCTCCTTCTATCACCACTTGAATCCCGCCGAATAAGTTCACGTTTCTGCCTTCTTCACTCATTTTATTATCCCACAGGTGATATCACGATACGTGCTCCTAAACCCTACCCGCAGAACATCTTCCCGTTTATCTCACAGTCAACACATAGCATACCTTAAAGGTCGAACAATAGTGATGAACAGCTCATCCTCCCCCCTCCCCCGCTATTATACCGTGGTATTCACTCCCTGATAACATAGCATCTTGCATGGACCGCTCAAAATTTTGTGATATACTCACAAGCCATCTTCTTATCAAAACGCCTTCGCCACATCGTCAATATGTTTTCCTTTCTTTTCATTTCATTATTATATTTTCTTTCGTGTGTTTAACGTAATACTTAGTTACTTGTGAATTTCCAAACTGTTTTTACACCAATTGCTTTTCTGCCAGAGTTACGTGTGTATTTTGACACATTCTATAGTGTTGCATATTTCTATTTATGTAGTACGTATATATATGTACCGCTCTACGCCCCCCTCCCCCTTATGTAATGCACATGGGCGTTTAAGATGGACTAAATTATAAGAAATCTGGACTGTGCGTTCCCCCAGTAAGTGGCGTCTCTGCGCAACAACTGCATGCAGTTCTTCTATATAGTGGAATCATATGTAATGGTCCTCACTTCCATCGCTCTCCACCCTCACTGCTACAATATTCAAAATAAACAAATATTAGACAATTTCCAGAAGTGAATTCTCTAAGAGAATACTCATCGAATATTAGAGACTACGAATATTCGATTCGTATTCAAAATTTTCGATATTCGCACACCCCAACTAAAAACGTTAGCATTGACCAAAAGAGCAGAAATGTAGAGAAATGTAGAGCTGCATTTTAGAATAGGAGTAGTAGTGGACAGGCTGGAAAAAATATCTTACCCGGCCAAGAGGCACTGACGCATGGCAGACAGACAGGTATCCAGCAAAGACGCCAACCACGTAGGAGACAACGTGGCAGAACGGCCTCACGTAGATGTACTCCAGGTGGGACAGGCTGAGGCTGCGGAGTAGAGTAAACGAGATTTAGTAAACAAACGCATGCAGCCGTTCATCATGCCCCTGAGTTGAGTTCGGCTGCTTAAGAGGCCCTACAACAATATTGCTTGCGCATCTATTCACTCCAGCCATCCATAATCCTCCTTTCAGGCATTTGCATCCGGCTACCCAAAAGAGTAGCAATAAAATGCATCATTAGTGTAAAGTTTTCATAAGTATGTGTCCAAGCGCATTCATAGGTGCATCGGGAACAACAGTGATTTTTTTTAAGTTGCAGCAGCCTGAAGCAATAATTCACAAAACCTATCTGTGTTGACAGTGATGCGCTAGAATTTGTGTAGTATTTTGTTATGAGAAAATAAGGAACGCTGCAGGCAAAAAGGAGCATATACTTTAATTGTATTCCATCTAGTTTAAAGTATTCCAGAGTGCCCCTTTACCGCTAGTAATGGTAGGGAGACGATCTTCCACAAAAAATGACAATGAACTCATAAAAACCGGGGCAGGCAACATTGTAGCTCAGTTGTTAAAGAATGCAACCTATTTTTGCGAAGAAAGAGCCGTCACTGCGCTGACCGAGCTACTGCGCCGTGAGCGTGTTATGATGGTGCAATGTGAGCGCTATGAGTTGGCGCCTTAATTCGCGCTGTTAAATTGCCCTCTCGACATCACACACTTCTGATAGCAGTACTTGAGTGCGTATGTTTAATGCGCTTCCTCTTCAAGTGCTTCCACGTAATTTCATCAGCAAATTGGGTTCATTTCAAGGGAACTTCTTTCGTAGATCTCCAATTACCCTTGTCTTGCGTCAATCGAGCCCACCCTACGATTGCGAATTTCATGATCTCTTCAGTCCATCCAGTTCTCTGCCACTCTTGATAGCTCGTCTCTTCTCTCGACGCCCGTTGTATAGATTATTTAAAGATTATGCAATGCGTGACATTCACAGTTGTACTACTTCCTCTTAATCTTGAGATAACCACCTGGCGTTTGATCCGTATCCAATATAGCTGTCTTCAGATCATCGTTACGCTTGCCGTATCAATTCCTATCACTTGTGTTGTTTAAGATTTCCGCCATATTTCTGTGTTAGCATCCAACATTTCGTCTTATAAATGCCTGCCTCAAAAATATAGTAGTCGTATAATTTTCCTTTCAGTAACAGTGTAAACTGTCGCTCAAGGCACCAGAGTGTAAGCCAAGTCGTACGAAACCTTAAGGTTGATTTGACTACCCTTGTTGCTGTAAGCCTTATTGATAATCTTGTAATGCAGATTACAACGCTGCCAGTCATTAAAAATTCGTTGAACGCTTGCACATTGATGTCGCGTTCCATAGTTGAACTCTTTCCGTTACTTCTTTAAACACGAGTGTGGGCGCGATAGCACCTGCTTTTGCTTCCGTTATTAACGGCCATGTTATTAGGTTATTAACTGGTAAGTCACGCTCGATTGCTTGAAAATTGTGCAGGTAATACGTTAGCTCTACGAAACAATGTGTAATAAACGTATTTTCAAAGGAAGACTGCATCGTTTGAGACCCTGTCAGGACAGCCATACAAAATGAAAGGCCCCATTTTATCTGAACCGTGAAATTGTCAGGGCTGCTAATAAGAGTCCTATTAATAGTCTTCCAGTCTTTGGAAGGGAAAATGGAAAAAATATATTCGAAGAACGAGTTCTGTCCCTACCTGCTCTCTCTGTGTCACTAAAATGCCGCACCGTCGTCGTCGTCATTGTCGTCGTCATTGTTGTTGTTGTCTTTGTTTCGGTTTGTTAAGTGCGGCAAATTGGGGGGAAATTTGCCTAACAGTAGCACCCGATGTACCAAAATTATAGCTAACAAAAACGCCGCAAAAGAGAGAAATGTGAATGTAAACAAAACGAAATATTGACCATCTTCTTTCCGTTTCTTAGAAGAAAACAAGCATTCACTAAGAGCAGGACTTGAAAATAGTTTCATACCATGCCTAATGTAGAGCCAGCACGTGACTTTTGACAAACAAGAGTAGCGCCGAATCAAGCTGAAAAGCTGATCTCACGAGAAAGCACATAGAAGGTTGCTAATGCGAAAAATTAATCGTAGCAGTAAATTGAGATAAAGAAATAGCATCACCCCAAATCGCAGAAAATGACACTGACACGAGGAAGTCATCATGACGTTGCTGTGTGACAAGCATTACGTCGCACAGTGATCTTACGAGCGAAATAGTTGCACATAATTACAACACCGAAAAGCAGCGAATGAAGCTGCACATTAGTGATCACTCTAATAATACGGCTCTGCTTTAGAGCCACGGGCAGCCCCTTGTTTTCCGGTCCCGTGACAGGAAAATCAAAAGTTCTGCTCTGATAGCTGCTTATATCGGTAACGCGATGGCCTTCAGGGGAAGGCGTTATTTGCATATCAAGGTTTGCCTGTTATAAAGTCAGCAATATCTCAGGTACGCAATGGGCTATATATATGTATATCTCATTTACCGCCTGCATCAAAGGGGTCGATAAAACAAATTGAGCTCTTTTTGTTCTCTTATGCATTCTTTACAACATCGTAAAAGCTCTTCGAAGTGCCGCATTTAGATGCTTTGGGCACACAAATACACATAAGCATACTGCAGTTATAATTTACGCCTAGGTGGCAACAAAATTACTGAGCAAGCGTAAAGACGTGCATACTTGCATAACTTTATTGTATATTATTGCTCATAGATCGCGCAAAACGCTGCAGTTTGGTACGAAAAGAAATAAAAAAAGAAAAGAAGAAATTATTCTGATCACTTAAGAAATACCTTTATTTTTCATGAAAAAAAACGCTATACATAGGAACTGTATAATGTATAAGAACTATATAAGAACTGCAATGCGTGTTATGATTGCGCTGGACGCATTGTCCAAGTACAGCTTAGAGGCCGTTTTCTAGACCATGGGGGCAAAATAGGGGGAATATCAAGAGGGTATAAAAAACCGTACGTTAAGTTTAAAGAGACTGCAATAGCGGCGAGTCATCATACAGAATGCCGGCAATGTTGGTGCTGCGCCATTTCGGTCTTATTTGTATATGAACGGAACCTTCTATGCTGATGCGTGCCAGCTTGCTGAAAATGTTATATGCCACCATTATCTTATCTTTACGCTAGCCCGTTCAAAGGCGCAACCTGCTGTCCTTGCCTGAAAAATGGAAAAACTGGCGCGCATGCGCTCGAAAATCTGTACTGAAAATTATTCCGGCAGACGTCATCTATACGATGACTATCCAAGTATGCGAATAGCCAAAACGCATCATTTATCAAGCGCATCCGGGCTCCTCTCTCGCGCTCACCTCTGGACTCGCTGCGCCTTCTGGCGGCGTGGCCGTTAAATACACGCACGCCCAGTGACGCATACACAGTAACCCAAGTAGAAGTAGCGGCACATGCCCAGTGACATATAACTACATCAGTGGTCCACATTTTAGGCTGCAATACATTTGGGATAGACCCACATTTTTAGACTGCACTATCTTCGGGATAGGCCGACATTTTTGGTGGCATAGCTACATAGCTAGGTAGCCGGAAGAAAACTGGTCTCCCAGTGACAAGAAAACTGTTCGCAATAAAAAAGGCCGGTTGCTGCAGTATCTCAATCTATTTTAAAAGAACTCTATCACTCCTTCATAGGCACCTATGTACGCTAGGTCTGAATACTACTGAAGGTATACTACATGCAGGTCGGTAATTTAAATGTGCAAAAAGTAAACTGGCATAATTCTTGCAAGACAAATAAGCAGGCGCTTCCCCCATGACCTTGCACGTTGCGGCACAATGCACCGTTCCTCGCTTCCCGTACATCCAGTACCACAGAGCAGCGGGAAGGCGTCCTTCGCGACGGCACCTCCGAGGTCCGCCGGGCACTGATCTGATGGGCATGGGCCCTTGCCGAAGATGTCGTAGGAGCCCCAGACTAGGGGCTCCTTCCAAATTTACCTTTACCTATCAATAAAAAATGTTTTCATCACCATCATCTCCGGACAAACTTATTTCTTCAACCACAGCAGGCTCTGACAGTGTACACCGCCATCTTCCTTGGTTGCTTGCTTGATTTGTTCCTTGCTTGCTCCTTAAATAATGACGCCCCTATCTTCTGAAAAACAAAAAAAAACTTAATACTTCTCCTGTGTGATGCGCAAACTGTCGTATTCATTCGCTTGCTGTACTATCTAAAATACATGTGCAGACGCCACCACTTTCGTGATCTGGGTGGCGCACACAACTCCGCACACATGCCGAATGTGAATGTTTCAGGCAACACAGAGCGCTGCACTTGGGTATAGCCT
Organism: Dermacentor albipictus; assembly: GCF_038994185.2. Taxonomy (NCBI): domain Eukaryota; kingdom Metazoa; phylum Arthropoda; class Arachnida; order Ixodida; family Ixodidae; genus Dermacentor; species Dermacentor albipictus. The sequence continues at coordinate 50,883,638 of NC_091821.1, forward strand.
TATCCCGGTGCGGTATGTATGGAAAGCCCGATTTACCTTTCTTAAAATGTGATTGCATATGTTTCTATCATGTATGCGTCGCCAACAAAAAAAAAGAATTATTCATTCCGCACTCTTCCACCTTGACAGTGAGAGTATGGCTTAATGGGAAAAAAATTTTTCTGCCGCTGACTGTGAACTGTAGAATATGCAACTAATTCGAAACTATAAGAACTGCTTCAGCATCGTTATTTACCGCCTGCTTAAAAAGCCGCCGAAACGATATGCCATTGGCAGAAATAGTCTTGCAAACCCTAACAATATTACGTTCTATTTGCAAAATAGCCTTTCCAACATCACGCAGCAACTAGGGCAAACTAACTCTTGGTTTTGCCAGTGGGATTAACTGGATTTACTGAGCATTTACTGAGGGCTTATATTGCTCCCTTGTAAACTACATCTCTTCTTCGGTATATATTTTTGTTGTTGCTTGTTATGTACATCTTATGCTATGGTGTGTTGAGATGGATTTTATTGCTTTTGTGTAGCCATTCTTTCTTTTTGCCTACCCGCAATTGACGTCTTTTTATTTAAATATTATTATGTAACTAAGACCAAGAGGTCCCACTGCACTTTAAAACTGTTGGGCCTCTTTCTGCATAACATGTACTGTATATATGTACCACTAATGAAACAATAAATGTTAATCTAAATTCCTTGCTATAGTGCATTTTATTTTCGGAATATGTTGCAGTGAAATGTCAGAAAAGAATTACCTATCACGTCTTTTGGTTACCTGCCCTTCCCGTTGAAAAAGATCAGCAGCAGTGTGTCGTTTGATTTATTTAGGTCACTGGGGTTAAACTCATCGTGGAGAAGTCGCATTATCGACAGACATGCTGAGCCACCTTCTTCGACAAAATCTGTCTTTCGAGAAGAAGCTGCTCAAGCGAATTTTTTACCCCCTATGGACGCATTCCCTGAACGGCTTCCGCTGCTAGACGCTTGTGTCTGCTTGCGTGAGTTCTTAGTATACTCTACAGTGTGCGTTGTAGCGCATGCTCGCTTTGTGCAACTGTAAGGCAAAAAATATTCGCCCTACGCTGGCGGAAGTATCTGCTGCAGCAAAAGAAAAGTTTGCGCGATAGCTCAGTGGTCAGCATGCCCGGCTCCTGACTGCACATCGCCGTAGGGGCATGAGTTCAATTCCCGTGGTGGTGTTGGAGAGAGAATTTTTATTTATCTTGTCCATAAACGCTGCAGCTGAAGTTTAGAAGAGGACCTGATGATGATGCGCAACAAAACCAGCTTCGAGCTTTTAACTAATGTCGCCGCAAAAGATGCCCTTGAAGTAGATTCTCCACATGTAACCAGGTAATTTTATGTGGAGATTTTCAATATCAACGTTGCCTATCACAACAACATTCAATAACAAAATCCCATATAGTGCTCTGTCCTTGAGAACCACATTACCTTCCCCACAAGAGTCACAGCAATCACGTCTTCTAAAATTAATTTCGTACTTTCTGTCACATAAATTGCATTATATTGGGAGTCATTCCCGAACGTATACCGGGCCATTTGCCGGCCTATAATCATGTACCCTTAAATAACTCTAGCATCAAATTCAAACAAATCGCTTGGCAGAAAGGTGGGACTGCCTGAAAACTAGGAAGCGTTTAGAAGAAATGAACTTCGATGAGATTAACTACGCCGATGTCAAGCAGGCATATGAAAAATTCTCTAGTCTATTACTGTCCAGCTGCGTTAACCAAAATGCAAGCTCACGTAGAACCAGGTACTCCTCGATAACTATCTGTCCCTGAATGAGGGACGCAATACCATTAGCGAATGAACGATAAGAACACTAGATAAATAAAAGGAAACAATACAGAAGCAGTGATTATTACCGTTCTCGATATAATACAGCGTGCAACCTCTCTCTTTCATTAATGCGTAAGTGTAAGAAAGAATATTATAATTTTACTTTAATAATAAAAGCAAAAGGACATTCTAAAGAAATTTGGCAAATAGTGAATCCTGTAATAAAGTCAACAATACACTACAATATACCCCAGATAGCGACGCATTAGGCGCTACTGACCTAGATATTGCCGAATCATTTAATGATTACTTTTATTAATACAGGCAGCACTACACCATGAAACCTGGGTGCCCATGGTACAGATCTTGTTTCATTTTTACCTCCTTCTCAGATAAACACATATTTGTTTTCTCAGAAATAAGAACAGCGGAAATTATAAATACTATAAAACTTATGCCACCAAATAAGGCCACGGGTCACTATGGTTTACTTGTAAGCCTACTGGAAAGCAACATGGCATCTTGGGTCCAGTGCTTGCAAAGTTTTCCGATGAGTTCCCTCTATCGGGTACATATACAAAGCAGATAACCCAAATGACTTAGCGAACTATCATCCAGTTACTATTTTATTTTATACGCACTTAGAAAAAAAATTATTGCAAAGCGCATCACAAGCGATCTTTAAAAATACCGCGTACTTTAAAACGTGCAACATGGTTTTCGAACTGACTGCTTTTTTACAAGTACCGTAAGCTCCTTCACAGAAATCATAAACTAAGCACTTAACATGAACTACGTCTTACTCGGCGTATTCTTAGATATTGTTGAAGCGATTGAGTCGTTGGATCAAAGTATATTATTAAGACAATTAGAACATTATGGTTTTAAGGGACTAGCACTTGGCTTTTTAGCCGCTATTTAACAAATTATAAGCAATGCGTAGTAGTTCGAGGCAACGAATCTTCACTAATGACAGTGAAAACGGGTGTTCCGCAAAGGTCGGTGCTGGGTCCAATACTCTTCTGTCCCTTCATTAACGATTATCCTAGACCACTCAGATTTCCTCATTCTATCTTATAGCCGGATGATATAGCTCTAATAACTGCACGATAGTCACTACAGGAAGCAGAAGAAATCACTCAAATTTAGGTGCAGAATGCTGTAGCATGGTTTGATACTAACAAACTTGTTTTGAACTCCAAAAAGGCCAAGTATGTAATATTTGCTTATAACCGAAAAACTACTACTAAGTGCAACTTGTACCTCGGAAACACACGGATCCGACAAATTATTAGTCATATATATCCAGGAATAAGTCATGATTCGTCACTACACTGGGCTCCACGTGATGAACAAGTAAGTAAAACATAGCTTTTGGGTGTTATACCTTGTTAAAGGTGCGCAAACATTTCCATCTTTAAACACTACGTCTCATTTATTTCCGCAATTTTCATTGGCATTTAACATATTTCACAGAATGTTGGCGTTTCACCTACACCTCGTACGTTGATCCTTTAATCAGTATTGAGAAACGTGCGGTGAGAATAGTTGCATCGGCCTCTAAGGACGCGCCCTCTGCACAGCTTTTTGCACAGTTAAATATAATGCCCCTTGTCCAAGCTCGGGACTATAACACAGCTATACAAATCCACAGAATACTAACCACAAACGAGCCAGATCTCTTATCAATATTTCTCACGCCTACAAGGGATTCTTGACAAGCTGAGCATAACAGATTCGACTTGTCGAAAAGTCATAATGTATACGGTCAACGTTCCCCGTCTTTTGTCGGGAATGAAATACCCAGCCTCATTAGAAAACTTCCAAATGTCATTCCATCATTAAAACATCACTTTAAATCATATGTATGTTGCCTTTTTTTGCTTTAGATTGCAATTTATGCGGAATTTTATAGTATCGATCCAAAACTAGCCACATAGGCCAAGGATCCAGATGATCCTGTCAACCATATTGCATTACACTTTGCTGGTATAAAGATTTCTTCCTTCTTCTACACACGCATCTTTATGTCCTCTTGATAAAAGGTTTTAGTGCCAAGCTGATTTATCGGGACGTTTTTCCTGTTTCCTGGCAACGTCTTCCTCACATGCCGGTGGCTTTCGCGTTGCCTCTTTAAGCATTGTAATAGTGCCAGAGTCATTCGTCTCATTTATCATTGCAGAATTCAACAACTGATGCATCCCTAATTATGACCGAACCTATCTTCACTAATTGAAACTCAGCTCTGGGGAAGGCAATGTACACACAAATAAAAATGAGTTGGAGCACATTTGGCATGCACGCTGACGTCATGAAGGGTTGTTACCGACATCATTAAAAAGAAAAGCTTGTAATTAATACATTATCCAAGTAGCGACCAATGGAGCCTAAACATTGAGAGTGAATAATCTCGAACGGGAAGCTTTTGGACAGCACAACAAGGAATGGATCGAGAAATTATTTGCAGCAGATATCAAACGCAGCTAGTTTATATTCTACTTGTCATTAAGAGGAACAACTGGTACTACAGGTGTCATGTAGTTCGTAGAACAGAAAACAGGTGGTCTTTAAGTGTTTGCTCAATAGGGTGAACATTTACTTCACCAATTACGTATGGTACATTACATCATACGGCGTCAGTTGTTCCCGAGCGCTGCGGGTGGAGACCTACGTAGCGGGCGCCAAGCTCCCTTGTCACGACAAGATGCGCAATTTGGAATATTGCTTGTTTTACTGGCAACTTATATGATTGAGGGCAAAGATGAACATAAAAGGTGCAGATGTCTAGGAGCGCATACAGTTACGAGTTGCGCTTTCGTCCACAGGACCAGGAGTATACATAGTTCCACCGATTGAAGTAACAGTGCGCCTTTCTTAATCGGCGCACGCAAGCCTCTCGGCATGGATAATAAGCAAAACGAGAATAAGGTAAAAGCGTGAGCCAACGTTTCGACAAGTGGACTTGTCTTTTTCAAGGCTGAGGTGCGACACGTACAGTTTTACGCAGAAAGTGAGCCGAGCCGTGTGGCTGATGGCGTTTTCTCTTTTTCTATTTTTTTTCGTTTCCTTCTTTTATGTTGGTATCGAAACTACCTCTACTGCAGCTTTCACATTTTTTTTTTCTTGGCTATAGTGACTGATCGCGAAAGCAAAGGATATTGCAACTATCCATTAATCATTGAAGTCTTCGTGTAGCTGTCATCGACGCAAGAGGAAACTTCGTAACTGCCTGACAGCATGCAAGGGTAGCAGATTTGCCTGCATGCCGAAGGATGTTGCAGGTCTGGATGGAATATTGCGAAGCATTTGTTAATGCATACACAGAAAGACTGAGGAAAACACGTTGTTCATTTTTATTGTGGTGTTTATTTTGTCCCGGACGCCTTCACTGGCCCAAATGTAGACGCAGTTTTTTTTTTTTCAAGTTGTCTTCTAAGTGCTCACGAAAACATTGTAAAACCGAGGTCACTCTCGCACGCGTCAGAAATCCGGATTCGCTATATTACAGCCCATCTAGTGCTCAAGCAAACAGACACAATTGCAAATCATAGTAGGTTGTCATTATGGTACAGATTTCAAATATTCGGTAGGTAAATTTATCGTATGTACGGCAGGTACGAAGCGTATGAAAATGAAAATAGTTTCAAACATATTTACAAAACGCTACTCTTCATTACCGTCTACAGAAGTTTGCGTGTGCGTCAGATGTCAGAGGCCCTTTAGGTGAACTTGAATGTCCACTCTGCCGAAAGGTGTCCCAGGTATTGCTTCTTACCATTTACTAGCCTCATGAATATACCGTGCCTTACGAATATTAAATATCGTCATGTAGTAGTGCCGGTGAATAATACAGCTGCAAAACTGTGAATGACGAAACTGACTTTATTGGGCGAACTTGTGCCCACAAAGCAAGTTGCACTCAAAGCACAGCAATGGCTTCGAATACAGTTGGCGATCATGGAAATCGGTGCTGCCGGTCAAGTGCGTCGGCTTTTATAATGATCCATCGAAGGTTCAAGAGTAATCACTGGTGCCCTCGTGTCTTCCAGAATGTTCTATACAATTCGCGTAGCCGAAGCAAGTAGGGGCCCTATAACTTTTCCATTCCAATATGTTTTATTCCAATCTCCTGACGTCAAATTTGCGTAATCGCCGACGCAAGCATCGGGCGGTGACCCACAACGTTGCTTGAACAGCCCAATCAAACGCTCCCCTCGTTTATGGGGAACCAGCGCTGGCCAGGAGGCGCTACGACATTTTTCATGCGTTACTAAAATATGCTGAAACCGTCCGATAGGGAGGCTACGAAGATGGCACGACATATTTAGCGATAAGAAACGTGCGCCTGTATCAATGTTTGTCTAGCCCGATGCGGCCAGCCAAGTTCTGTCCATGGCCATGCGCGCCGCTTAGAGCGCATGCGCTGCTACGTCCTAGCACGTCGGTTCCCTGCCGTTTGAGGAGCCGTGAAAAGTGTGACTCAAGACAATCGGTGAATTTGCTGACACGAAATCACTGCGTGTGCTACTGGAAACTGTGTCTACCGCTCGCTAGGCTGTGTGTTACGGCGCTGCTGTCGGCACGCGAAGCTTCAGCGCTGGTTGCCCATAAGGGATCTTCAGCAAAGAAAAGTTGGCAGAACGAGGTCGTAATCGTGCCGAAAGTGCTCGAAAGCGATACATGGCCACGCAAAAAGCTTTATGTGTATGCAAATAAACGCATGCTCTCCGGCAGGTGCGAGTAGCCAGTGCCTGAGCGATCGGCAGCAGCCATCTTATATTCCTTTCGGAACCGGGCAGTCTGCAGCTATTTCAGAAAGAAACTCAGTTTTGTTCGGCATATTAATACATCTTTAACGCCTACACGTCACTTTGACGCGCTGTTTTTGCGGTTTCGTGACGTCACGTGACGTCACGTGACAGGCAGTTTAAGTCGGTGCAGCCCGAAAACTGTTGAGAAATAGCCGAGGGATAATTGCGGAAAGGCTTCGAATCAGAAATAACTATTTTTCTTTTGTTCGGTCCAATCATGCATAATCAATGGGTACGCGTCATATCAGATGGGGAGCCATCGCGTATTTCGTGACGTCGCGTGACATACAGGCGAAGTGGGGGTGGTCCAAAAAAGTTTTTGACCAATCGCGGAGTGCTGATTGCCGAATTAGAACAGAAAAGTTTGGTAAAGCAGTGGATCGCTACTTGGTCCCACAATCTGTTTTCGTGTACAGCATTACAGTGATTCTGGGCCGACTTTGAATTTTTTTAACTAAATTCTACATGCTCTACAAAGCCAGCAGAACTGCATTGATTGGTTGGTTAGTTAGCGATAAATGAGTTCAAACAGTGCTTAAGTCGACAGCTGAGTATTTTTGAAGCGTAAAAGGCCTTAACATTGAAAAATGTGCGAAATGCCTCATGTCCATGGACATATAGCTTGGTGATGCGCAAACGAGTAAATATGCACGCTTGACGTCATTTGGAACTATGTACAAAAGTTTGTATTAAAAAGCATAAAAGTACAAAAGTATGTGCAAAAGTATGTATTCCTGAAAGTTTAAACGTAGTACTTTCTGTTTTAGCTAAACATACATATATTTATTTATAATGAGCGTCCACCGCGTCGCTGGCGGCGGGTGGTAATTTCGCTTCACTGCACTGGGACTTCTCCGGGGCAACGTAAAGATGTGGTGGCTGCGCGGGTCGAGACACCGCATGTTGGGCTGGTTTCTAACGATGTTGGCTGCTCGATAACACTGATCAGACAATTATTCGCCTATCTTCCGCAGTGGAAAAAGCTGTGGATAAGATAATGAAGTTTGTCCAACAGTTCCTTTCGCGCCGCGCAAAATGTGTGTGGCCGCTTGCTAGTAATGCGTCTATTGTATACAGCGTCCGCCGTTGAAGGGTAGTAGAGCGCCAAGTTTCTGCGTTAGCAGGTAAAATGGGCCGTCCCAGTTGAAAGCGTCGGTCGAGTAGGCTTCATGGTGGCTCACAAATAGACATAGACAAAGTTTGTGACGAATAGGCATATTTCAAGGCTTCTCCGAATAGACGGAGGAACATTGAAATTTCTCACATTACAATAGCCTTCTTGGCCAGTGGTAAGGCTCTCTCAGGCAGAGCAAATAGCGAAAGCAACTTAAGGAAGCCTAACCTCTCTTTCTGCAATAGCACCAACATTAAGCGGTGTCCACGCCATCTTTTTTTCTGGTGAACAAGGGTGAACGTGAAACCAGGCACTGACGCAACTCCTCTATTCATTTATTCACACAAGTGTCACTGTTGTCACATGAATTTTTGAAGTCATAAGCTTTCTGAAGATTGCTCATGGCGATGCTGCTGAGATATGCCGAGATTGTATTGCCGTATTTGACACTGCAATGTCGTCAAAACTCTCTTATGGGCAGCCATAGAAAGTCATAGCGATAAATATAGTATTAACCTCATAAGATTTGTTCAGTGACTTTATTTTTTTACTGCATTATGTTTCAGCTACGTATTCAGTACCAGATAAAAACTACAGGTGGCACGCGCGCTGTCTTAGCGAAAATTAAAGCGTTCTTTTTGTGCATTACTTCAATATAATGTTAATTTTATCTTGACACGGAAATAACAGATGTGTGTTGGTGCTAAGGACACATACATAAGGTACTTCGTTCAAAATATCGGTGAACCCATTGCTCTGAATTCATGCAAAACTCTCAAGGCTCACCAGTGCGATACGTGCCGTTATAGAATGGGAGCTATAAATACAGATGGGTGTATTCAGGTTACATTGTTACAGGGTTACAGGGTTACGGACTGGATCCCAAGGGAAGGGAAGCGTAGCAGGGGGCGGCAGAAAGTTAGGTGGGCGGATGAGATTAAGAAGTTTGCAGGGACGGCAGGGCCACAATTAGTACATGACCGGGGTTGTTGGAGAAATATGGGAGAGGCCTTTGCCCTGCAGTGGGCGTAACCAGGCTGATGATGATGATGTTACGTAATGTTGTGGCGAAGATTCTCACTTACGTACACTTCATTTCTACTGTTGTGTGCTCTCTATATGTGATGTGATGTAAGCTGGGGCCGTAGACGACTCGAACGGAAAATGTTGATTTTTTTTTTTTACCGAAAAGTTGGCCCCACATATTTTAGGTGGCGCTGCCGTGCCTCCACAAGCCGACCTTGCAAGACTCTTGGTCTTCTATGCCAGCTTCCCTACAATGCGCACATATACTTTGAAAATAGCACTTCAGTATAGCAGCGTAGAATAGCACACTGGCACGCATCAGATGTACATGGAATACCTCGCTTAAAAAATGGGGGCAAGCTGTGGCATTTGTTCGTGTATTTTGTGACAGCGGAGCAAGAACACCGACCTCAGATACAAAAGTGCAGGTCATGGCATCGCAATGACAAGTTGTTACTGTCCAACGACGCGCCCTCCTATAGCAACAAATGATTGGATTTCTCCATCATGAGAGAGCCGCCTAATGCACGTGCCGGATGCGGTCAATGCAATGCACGTGCCGAATGCCGCCGTGACGATTTTCTGGCACTTATTTTGAAGCCGAGGAAGACGCGATAAATGGGTTTGTGATCTGCGATATGCGTTAGGCGGAAACATATAATAAAATAACGTAGTTAGCGAAGAAGTGAGATTTGCGTGTCGTTTGTTCTATGCGTTGTTTTTTTCCCATCATGAGCAACCCAACTTGTCGGAATATACACTGTATAGTACGGCAAATGTGCATTTCTAATGCCTGTTCACGTAACAATTGCAGCCTGTTTACACTGTACATTAGATGTCTAGTTACATAGTCCTTATGGGGTGCTCGTAGAGTCAATGAAATTGTGAACCTAATTATCGACGTTCGTCCGTGGTGCTACATTGTAATTTGCTTGGCTGAGTAGAAAATGAAGCAATAAATTTGCCGACTTTCATCATCATCATCATCATCATCATCATCATCATCATCCTGTTTTATGTCCACTGCACGACGAAGGCCTCTCCCGGCGATCTCCAATGACCCCTGTCCTGCGCCAACCGATTCCAACTAACACCCTCGAATTTCCTAATTTCATCGCTCCACCTAGTATTTTGTCGTCCTCGATCGCGTTTCCCTTCTCTTGGTACCCATTCTGTAACCCTAATTGTCCAGCGGTTATCTAACCTTCGAATTACGTGACCTTTGGTATGCACCAAATATTTATATGAAACTAGTTACTAAAGTGACTACAGAGCACATCCTCCCCCCCTCCCAGCATTAATAATCAGCGATATCAAGAACCATAAAGCATTTACCGTTATATGTCAAGAATGCAAGACTGATATTTTTTTTTTTCGTTTCGTTGTCATGGTATTGACTTACACTGCAGCCACTTTACTCGATATTTGAGTGACGCACTCAAAAAACATCAATTTAAGCTACACGATGTCAGTAGCAATTGTAGATCTTGACTGCGCAAGTGTCAGTGTTGGCATCCACTTGAACATTGCACAAGCACAGGAAAGCAACACGGATTCCTCCGGAGTTCTCGGAACGAAAGCTTCGCAGGGGGTCCACCGTCTCACCGGGACAGTCACCCTACAATCTCATTGACGTGAAGGCTGGCTGTGCGAGAGGGAAAAAATGAGCTCTTTGTCTTTAATGCGAAGCGTGATGTCCCAGGAATTCCTACAAGAGTTTACTTTGTTGGTGCGTGTAACACTCAGCTGAATATCAAGTTTTTCTTTTATAATATATCATCCCCCATATTGCGGATTTTCTGAGAAGTTATTTGGTTGGCACATTATAGCCAGCACAGCGCCAATACAATTGATTCCAATTTGGCTAATCTTCACTGGCACAGTTCAAGACAGTGAAGCAAAGGGTCCGAAGGTGAAAGCCCCACAGCCCTTCAAGCCTGGGTAACCACAAGCCACCTCGAAGATCCCAACATGAAGTATAACAACTGTTCAGCCGGTGCTGAACTTCATGCCTAGAAATGGAGCGCCGTGGGATTGCAGAGTGGGTACACAAAATGTGCGTATAGTTAAAGTAAGTTGCGTAACATTACATAGGCTACAAAAAACAAGGCTGCTACGGTGTTCCAGACAAGCAAAAATGAAATATCTGGAAATCACGTGGGGAAATCAAAAGAAATTGCCTCACAGTTCCTGTTGGGTCGTTTTTTTTTTGCATCAGGGCGTATTTAGCTGCAGAGGCTTACCTAATGTCAGCAGTTCCTACAGTCACGGAGTATGTGACTCCCCATTTGTAGATCTGGTACGACGTCAAGCCACAGCAGAAAAGCGCCACGCCGCATGAAAGCATGGAGGAAGTCTTGGGGTACCTGGTAACACCGCATGCGCAAGTCGTAAATATACATTCATAATATGTGGACTAGCTGCACATCTGTAGAGCCACAAAAATGTCGGCCTTACTTTATTTTGCGTGAAATAAAAAATATATTGTTACATTTTAGTGTCGCTTATTATCATCTGAAGAAAATTTAAAGCTCAGAAACATGACAGGTGCTAAAGAGAGATGCTGAATTAGATGACTTCAGATCACTTTTTAGCAGTTAAATTTAGAGCGCAACTTACAGTGAAGAGGTTACAGAGCGTTCTAGAAAACCTGCAATGCAGCACGTTTTTAAGTTCAAGCTAACGTACAAGTGTTTCGCGTCACAAAGAATAAAAACCGCCCCCCCCCCTTCACACGTAACTACCACTGGCGGTGCAATGAAGGCTGTGCTCTCAAGCAACCTGCGCATAAACACATACTGATTTTGACCGAGCGAGCTGCCGCTGAGACGATAAAGCAGCCAAGTAGAAGTTGGCCGTGAAATTCCCACCAGCGATAAATCTGGCTTTTACTGCTGAGTGAACCGGCACGGCGGTTCACCCACCGTCTTTACGGGGCCGCCGTTCTACCACCTGAGTTAACCAGGCGGCTAGCAGATGGCAGGCGAAGTCGAATTTATCAACAACTCGGAAGCAAAGGCAAGAGTTTGACGTAATAGTTCTGCGGAAACCCGCCAGGTGGAGAGAGGTAATTAATGAAGGTAAAGTGAGATATCCAACCATCCACCCAAACTCCGGTGTCAGAACGGCACTGTGTGTCAACACACCATGTCGCTGAAGAGCGTCGCAATGTGAAGCCCCAAAATTGGCGTACAGTAAACGTCAGTGCAAGAACATGTTGCCAGACGTCACCAAACGTCAGTAATTCTTCCTATCCCGGTCTGCGGAATAGGGCTCTATGCGCGTTGAGTGCGACGGGGTAGTTTGATCGAAGCTGCAGTGGTGCTACCAGCTGCTGGAAGGCCTAGCCTTGCAAATTGTGCCAGTAATTGCTCCACCCGAGCGTAACTTGTCGTATGTGTTGTGCGTTGGGAACTGAGTGAATGTAATTTAGCTAGCTAGATGAACTAGCTCACGGTCTTAAGAGTAAATTTAGAGACGACTGTATCTTTCACTTAATTACTACGGCTTCTTGGCAGCAATGTTAGTATTTTACGCTCTCTTGTTGTTATTCAGCTGCACGATTGTGGGAGCTCTTGTTATTTTACAGGCTCTGGGGTCGCATCATTCAATTTTCGATTCGTGAAAAGATAGCCTCACTGGCCACAGCCCCTCGCTACGGTAGCGTTCACTTTCACAATATCTGTAGCCCGATCGCACAAAACGTATTGCCTATCAGCGGTTGTGCGAATCTATCCTGCACAGCACACCACTTCTAAGGGGTGAAAGGATTGACGTACGGAAGAGCTGCTGTAATACAGTAACATACAGAAGTGTCACAACCGGCTGTATTCTAAAACATGTATATACAAATACGAGAACCTTACCTCAGAATCATCAGGGCCATTGGAAGCCCGACCACAATGAATATTTGCAGATCAGCACAAACGTACCACAGGTGGTTGAGGCACTGCAACAAAATTCTTCACATGGAATAGTGATGCCGCAAGAGTGATACAAACTCACTCAATACAGAAGATGACTTTCTAAACGGCATATGTATATGGGGTTATTAACTCACTCTAAATTTACTTAACTAGTTCACACAGTGTTAAAGGTTGTTTTGTCATAAGCTATCAATTTTCATTTTTTTTGTCTTCTACACAAATCTTATCAATACTAGCAAAGATAGGTTTGCTAAGTTTCACAACCGTCAAACCCAGAGAGACAGAGAGAAGTCATAAAGGAAAGGCGGGGAGGTTAACCAAGCTGAGCTCAGTAGGCTACCCTGCCCGCGGGAAGGGGGAAAGGGGAGTGAAAGAGGAGAAGGAAGAACTATGAGAAGCAAACCACACATTTCACCCAGATGTGCAATCGGAATAGCATTTCATGTGAAAAGAAATCATGTTCATCATTAAATTCATTTTCTCTTATAATCAGAAAATGCTTGTTAGAAAAGATACTCGGTTAAGTTTTAAAGCGCAGCTCATGTATTGTTCTAGTACGATGTCATAATTGTTGGCTTCTTTTTCTTAACTGTTTTGTTTGTCTATTGTAGTTACACTATAGTTCGTTGTATAATATGTTGTCGAAAATTATGTATATTTGTTTATGTGACTGACTGCTGCGGGTAACAATGTAACGCTCTATATTTTTTTTAGGGTGTCCTCCTTACTGTTCTTTAACTTCGGTTTACCCTATCACGCTACTTATATTGTATTTGATCGAATGTATACAGTTACTACAGTAAACATCTGAATCTGAAACTCTAAATCTCAAAGAAAACTACCTGTCATTTAGATGAACATGCATGCGACCCCAGAGCGTGCTCTACGGCTCTTTCCGGTGCGGGCCAGGTCACGCGCATGTAAATGGGCAGCCCTCTGCCGCTGCGCTTCATGCGCTGACCGCCACAGCCGCCAGCTTCTGACGCTCCCGCCCGTTCTCAAGGGCGGAAGGTTTCAAGCACGCTGCAAGCTGGCTCCGTGTTTCCGCAGTAAACTGACGAATTATTTTGCAGCTTCTTAAAGGCTCCAGATATTCATAATTGCGAGCACGAACTTGGACCAACGATATATAGAATCGCTGCATACGCACCATACCACTGAAGTGAACTGCAAGGAATAAGCAAGTGCGAACGGCGAGAAATAGTGACACCGAGGCACGAAGAAAAATGGTAAGTGGTCATTCGTTAGTGTCCCGGTGATAATCTATGCTACCCGAAAAAAAATTTATGCCGAAAATGTTGGAAGAGGATTTTATTCATGCTTATAATACCGTTGCTTTGTTTCCGCAGGAGTATCTCGAATTTCTTGGTCTCCATCGCGCACAATACTTTTGTAAAATTTGGTGCAAGATGAAGTAGCTGTAAGGTTATAGTTTTTGTAACCTTTCGGAGTATTATGTGCGGCACACTGCGCAGAATAATATGTAATGCCAGAAATCGTTCCACCCTTGCTGGTTTCTCTGCCTTCCTCTTGATTATTGGTAGTCTCGCCATTTTTTTTCGGAGTTTGAAAAAGTTTGAATAAATTTGTTCCCTTTAAATGTCTCTTTGAGCCGTCCAAGTTCGGCACCGACCGTTATGACTGATCGTCGATCTCAGTAGTTAATTTCGTGCGTTCTACTCTTGCGCCACTTCTTTTCCAGGAAGGCCGCTGCCGAGGTCACCTTCTCCGTTTGTGTGTCGACGAATGCGAAACACGCGCAGCCTGATGCGGACGTAGCTGGGTTCCACAATAGATGACTCATTCGATTAAGAGTCATATCTTACACGACTTCTTTTTCCCTGAGCAGCAGGATACCCCACCCAGGTCCCAGGAAATTCTTGATCAGCCACGATCTCGCTGCTGTTTCCCCCTAACACAGCCCGTGGATGAAGCCAAATTCTGACGTTCATTAACACTATTAGAATTAACGCACTCCATAGCATACGTTTGCATGAGTTCCTGCTTCGGTCCTCGGCACTCGATGGTTCAGCACCTCGTCGAGCTGACGTACGCGACAGCTGCACACGTGTTCTTGACGAGCCGAGAGCTCACATGTACTTTCTTTTCTTGTTATTGCTGGAGCTGCAGACGACAAAGTAGTTGGAAATTAAGTTTGGTTGTCTGTTCTTCCTCGCAATTGCCTTTAAACAACGTTTTCTCAACGCGGAAGTCGTGGGAATCTCGTACAAAGAAACGTCAGGCTTTATATTCTTTCGCTGACTGGACTTGAAGAAAGGTATACAATACCAGCACATTTCCGCTCCAATGCCTTCAAACAGCTACTATTCACTGAGGATCCATTACACTTGACTACATCGTCCAAATAAACGCCAGTTTGGTGCATCGTAAGAGCGATCGTTTCACTCAGTGCCACTTGCGGGTCGTCTGCTAGACGAGGATGATGATGATTTATTGGCATCCCCTTTAAAATCTTATTAACTCACTCAAGCAGGCTAGGTGACAAATAGTCACCTAGAGTGTTTGAATTAATCAGGTGTGCTATACATCCCAGCTTTTCATTCCACAATTTTTGTATACATGTCCTGAATGGGTTTTTTTGTTGCTGAAAAGTTATCTACCTTGCAACGCTACTTATACCTTTAACGAATGCATCAGTATCAATCTAGTTAGCGCATTTTCCCACTAATACTCTAAATGTCTTTTGCTTATGTCGACTGTTGATGCTTCCATCCACTTTAAATCCGAGCGCTTCTGGAAGGTCTACGTTGCCTACGGGTCTCACTGGGTGAATGCCTTTGCATTCCATTAGGGTATGCCGAGTGTTATCCGGATCTTCGCTGCAACATGCACATGCCTCATTTCCTTGCGAATGTTTCCTCCGCTATGTTTTTGTCCTTAGGCAAACAGGTCGAGCGTCAATTATCAAGGCACTGCCCTTCGTGTTATCGCACAGATGTTTCCTTCTAATTTCTTTCCTCTTATCCTTGCCATTATCCATGGTCTTTTTGGTTTTCATTATTTGCACCAAATTTGCTGTCTGTTTCGCTTACTTTCTTTTTGATGGCTCCTGGTTGTCTATTTACAGTTTCAATTATGTTCACTTGATTGCCGACTTTCTCGACCTCTTTATTGACCTCTTCCTAGAGTGTCAGAAGGCAGCGTCGCGGTGCGAAGGACGCACTGCACAACGAACTTGGCGGGGCGGGCTCCTCCATGCCGACGTGACTGGCATGTGAAAGAGTAGTAGAGGAGGCTCTAGCTACGCCCAAATTGATGAGCAACTGCTTTAACCTATAGCGCAACAAAGCATTGTGTGAGTGTAACAACTTTTGGGCATGCGCCCATTAGTTGATATGTTCTCCTCCTCCAATTAGAAGAACAAGAGGGTCAAGAGACGCGAAAGTGTCGAAGGAGAACAATACAATTTTAGAATACTGCACTGTGTCAAGCATTAAGTTTGCTGATTTCTTATTTTGCCTGTGCGACGGCATAATACAAACTTTTTTTTTATTTAAATGAATATTAGGAGAGGTTGGCGCCTTTATGGTGGCACCGGCTACTCCTTGTCCCTTGGCAAAGGAAACAAATTTGCGTAAAAAGGGAGAATGGCGACACAAAATATGAGACTCAGTAGAGCACTGGATGAAAAAAAAAATATACCGTCCAACAGAACATGAATCGCAAAATTTTGTGCATGAGTTCAGTACACGTACGCATTATAAAGTCAGATATTCTGAACAGTCAAAACACACAACACATGTAATACACTGCAAGTACTGAACAGAATTATACATATTGCGTAAAAGTTGTGATCACCACATAAACCAGTTATGAACCACGAACAACATTTATGTTACTCATTTAGCGTATTCGGATCATCTGAAACATAATATTTTCCCAAAACGTTGGTGTCCTCTAAAAACATTTTTCAGAGTATGAATATAGCTTTTTTCTGAAGGCCCGTAGTTGGCCATGGGCCAAGTATCCTTTTTAAGGTGGATCGTCTTATGTGTAATATCAACAAATTTGCTCGCAGTACCCTTCTTTTGTGGAACGTATTTCGTGCACTCGAGGAAAAGATGATGCGCGTCTTCGTCTGGATGGCCACAAGAATACTGCGGACTAGAGACACATTTTACCCTGTACGAGAAGTGTTTCGTAGATGCAGTACCAAGAAGCAGGCGGTGTACCAATGTTTCAAATTTTCTGTTGTCTCTTAGATTTTCCGGCATTGATAAGTTTATACCTGGGTCTATAAAATATAATTCCGAGTTTTTCGGTTGCCGATCAAACCAGGTGGTTTTGCTGAGGTGAGAGGAAATCTGTGTCAGGATCAGACGAACTTCACTACGCAATAGGGGAAGACTGGTTTTATCTGCGTTATTGTGCGCCTGATTCGCAGCTGCGTCCGCTGCAGTATTACCAGAAAGATTTCAGTGCCCAGGTATCCTCTGAAATGCAATTACGTGGTTCATTGCGCTTGCTTTTGTAAGTTCTTTGGCACCTCATACAATACTATGCGTTTCCCTCGATTATATTCAATTCGTTGCACACACGGGGTGCCCACAGGCTGACCTTACTCATAACGTACCCGGCGTGCTCTTCGTGGGAAAGGCGAAGAACGAAAATAAATGGAATGAGAGCAGAACCATTCCACTACATCTGGCCAGGTGAGACTGCGTGCCAGCGTCAGAGCAAGAAACAGGTAGAATATGGTTCTCTCAGAAATTAAGTGCCGCGTTAAAATTACTTCGCTTGAATAAGTACATTTGCGTTACATCTTAACGTCGTAGAATTGCATATCTTACACAGACAAGAAACATGCATCTAGACACTTTTGGTTTTGATGTTGAACATAGCATGATTAAACGAAAATAAACTATCCCAGCTTAGATATATCATGGCCAACCAATATGTTTTACTTCAGGGCAAGATATGACTATATTTTCTTTCTTTGCGAGGACGAAAGTTAGACTTTAGACTAAGAATTTTGTTTAACGAAATTGTATGGCAGCTTGAAATGTTCGCCCAGTGCTTTGGGAAGTTTCTTGGCCGTATCTTTACTATGCATGCTAATTCTGAACGTTCACTGGCTGTCCTGTTTCAGGGATGTATGGTTTGTTGGTATACATATATTTGTGGAGAAACAAGCATTCTACCATACAAATGACGTTATAACCATTTGTAGTGCTTTAATTTGTATGTCATTTTGGACGTGCTTGCACGTCTTTTGCCTTGGGAGAGAACAGGCTGTTATGTTAGCGGTAATCTCAGGGATTACATTCCCATACACTAACATGTGTCTAAGGTGTTAGACATAATGCATGTGAAAGTTAGCCCCTCGGGTGTCGTCTTCAGCATGTCAGTATATCATTAAGAGAACACCATTTTGATGCCTCTGCAAAGGTTTTCTAGCTTTTTAACCATCTACAAGCCAATTAGGTTTATTTCTGTTTTCTGGCATAATTATCCGCAGCCTGGTTGCTTGTGACGTTCACATTCTCTTCGTTTGCTTATCCGTCCACTTCCTGCCGCTTCTTCGCTTTTTCGCTTCACGTGTTTGCAGCTTCATAGTCACGAGCCACCTCCAATAAAGAAAACACCTGCAGCGTCCCCACTCCCACCCTCCCTTTCTTTCACAACTAATCCCTCCTTTAGAACATTTCCACTTCCTTTACACAGCCCTGACCTTTATCTTCGGCACCCGATTAGGTTCCACATCTCCAAGGAAGCGGGAGCTGTATAAAACCTGTTAATGAAACAGTTGTTGCCCTCACGAAGTCAAGACCCCCTACCGAACCATTCGTTCCAGGCTAAAAGCTCCAAGCAGATGTTTCTGTTCGCGTAGGTTCTCGATTTAAAACTAAATCTTGCTTTGATGCCATTGTGTTGCCTGGCCATAGTTAGCCATTTGAAATTAGTCGTCAGGGATGAGACGACTGGGCTGCAGTCGTAGGTACCTGCTCACTTCGACAGATTTCTTCTAGATTCTTCGCTGGCACTAACAGCTTCGCGTTCGTTCATATGCCCCTACGTTTTTCCTTGTTACTAACGATTTTTGTGTAGTAGTAATGGGAAACGTGCTGTGGATTTTCCTGTGCATTTTCCTCGGGATATATATATATATATATATATATATATATATATATATATATATATATATATATATATATATATATATAATGCTGGAAGTGTCCAAATGCTCAATGGTCATCCTGCGCTTAGCAACTACTACAGCTTCCGAAAACGAGAGTGCAAGACTTTATGGCATATAGGTATCTTTCTCTTCTTTTTTGTTCTTGCTAAGCGTCATTTGTATACTCAATGTGCACTAGTTATGATGCATTGCGCATTCCGAGTGATATCCTTACAGCCACTGAATGTGCAGCGGAGCGAGTATAGCGGTGGTCATGAATATAACACAACTGAAGGGCTATCATCGTTTCGGGAAATACCGAGAAAGAAATATCCATTAATCTCGTTGGACTACGCTAAGAGTGCAGCCATACATCCAGTACTGCTGGTAAAAGTTTACCTGTATAACATGAGCGATGAAATATTGCGATACACACATTCTATATTTTAATAGGATGTCAATATTTACGGTGTATATTAGCACATGAAATTCAACTATAATGCGAAATGCTCGGCGAGAAGAGTACAATATACAGAGTTTTTCACAAAATATGTACGACCAACAACATAGTCTTCGCTGTTTTGTTCATCTACTCAAAACATTTTTGTAGTGCAGAGAAGTAGCTAACTAAATAAAGTCAGTTAAGCAAAATTTTAAACAGTTCTTCAAGGACATTGGTTGCACTTGAGGATATAGTAGACGACCTTCCAAAACGGCCAAATTCAGTTCTTTCTATGGAGTTACGTTTTACGGGGCTCTTCAGTTCATGAAACCCTGCGAACTATGAAAAAAAGTACAGTAGGAAATTGAGTTTGGTTCTAGTTAGTGAAGTACCCTGTATATAAATAGGCTACAAGGCGCACAAGTAAAGTGATTCCATGACACTTCCAAGTTTGTATTAATAAACATTATTCTCCTGTTGTGGTAGATGGAGCAGTGTTCGGAAATTGCGATAACAGGCGAAAGAAGGGAAGAACGACAATTTCTTCCTTAGCTTTTTTTTGTCTTCAATGATTCGTAGCCGGTAGTAGGTAGTATATGCGTGTGTCAGCACAATTAAAGTTATTAGGTAAACCAGAAGAGAATTTCGAAAGACTCGTGAGTGAGCAACATGGCGACAGTCAACTGTTATGCCTTCTCCTATTTGTCGCATGCGGTGGGGACGCTTGACAAACATCCGTGCGGTCGGGAGCACTGCCTTGTCGCCGTTACCATAGAGTACTATTTAGGTTCAACATTTAGCACGAAAATAAGGTTGCGAAATATTATATATTGCCATTTTCACTTTTTACACTTCATGGTCAACATTCTGACCCATCATCACATTTTTATTTCACGTAATTGCACTCCCTGATTGGTCATCGCTAAGGCAATGGTGTCTTCATAACGGCTGCTGTCGTCGTCAGTTGCGAACAAATTATCTATGACCAATCAGAAAACACTTTCACGTAAGGAAAGTTTTGTAAACCCGGGCCCCTGTGAGGAGGCTAAGAGCAACGACAACTCGGGACAGGAGGC
Source organism: Dermacentor albipictus (assembly GCF_038994185.2). Taxonomy (NCBI): domain Eukaryota; kingdom Metazoa; phylum Arthropoda; class Arachnida; order Ixodida; family Ixodidae; genus Dermacentor; species Dermacentor albipictus. The sequence continues at coordinate 50,903,975 of NC_091821.1, forward strand.
CACTCAAATGCGGAATGCTGTGTTGCTAGATCGACTGACCGGATCATGTTGCCGAGCTGTTGCTTTGTGACCTTGATTGGCCTTATATGTTATGGTCTGTTGCCTGGCTCTGACTGACACAAAGCGATGTATAAGGATGGTAGTAAACGAAATCTACAGTCCAAGTTTGGACACACGCACTCAAAATACTGCCCTTCACTCGGGTATGATGCCGGATTCCTGACGAGTGAGTCATAATGCGGCCGTCGTGATTCTCTTTGCCAGGTCATTTGCTGCAGTACTTGATTCGAGTTACGGCTTTTCTCTCCATTCATCTTGTAACGCACTGTGTTCCAGAAAATAATTCTATCTTTTAGCGAAAATTTTCAGCGTGGAAGTTTCAGGAAAGGGTAAGTGGTCATCAACAGGAAGAAAGGGAGTTAACGGAGGGCCCCGATTATTGTTAGTCATATAATAAGAAGCCAACAAACACTGATATCAAGGACAACATAGGGTAAATTATTAGTGCTTAATAAGTGAAATAAAGAAACGGCAAATTAATGGAAATGAAAGTGGACGAAAAAAGAACTTGCCGCAGGTGGGGAACGATCCCACAACTTTCGCATCAACAGGAAAGTAGCTCAATCAAAGCTTTAAAGGAACTCCGTACGAATTTCTCAGCAAGGAAGTTTCATATTTAAAAAAAACCAGCCCGGGGTTTCGAATTTCCCCCTAACTTATTCGTCTATTCATTGCTTTGAGTTTTCAGTTAATTCATTCTAACCCCATCATCTGCTAACATACATGCTAACTGACAGAGTGGCTCGCCCGGAATAGCTGTGGTAGGGCTAGGTTTGACCTGTAGACCACGATGAAGTTGTCTCTAACTGCGATTCTTTCTGAGGAATCCGCATGTGTGGGTTTTTCAACAAAAAATGCCTTTTGTAGCGGCTATAGGTCTTAGAAACTGGACACTCATAGTCACATTGTAGAGTAAGCAGGAAAGGTGCAAGAGTTGTACCTTCAAATGCCGATATCAAGCGAAACTAATTTTTAACGAAGTTTTTAACAGTTATCGTTCAGCACTGGGTTTTAGTACGTAATAACAAGTTCATGATAATAATAGCCGTCGTATGTCTGTCATTGAAAATTGAAGTAATGTTTGCTAGTTTTTCCTCAGTCCAATTTAGGAAGTAACCCAATAAATATCTCACAAATCTACATGTCCTAACAACTATGAAAATTTCTATTCCACAATCACTTAGCCAACTAGTAGCTGTGACGTCACGCCGTCCTAATTGTATCATTGTAGTACTTTGTTTATTAGCTCCTTTTATTGTTGAAAAAATATTTTCATATGCAATGTTTTGATTTGGCCCTATTACTAATAAAAGAACAGTGGGGACGCGAAAACTTCAAATGTTGTTTTTGTGCTTTTTATAGGCCCTAACTATAGCGCAGGCACTTTCACAGTACAAGAATGAACCTATCTACCATGGCCAATCTTGTCATTCATCAGAGAAAACCATGTCTACTAAAGTGTAATACTAGAAAATAAAACAAGACGGGCGCCCGAGGGGGTGGCGAGCTAAATCGACTTTTTTTTTTACAGTGACCTTTGGTTGAGCAACCATTACGCGTTTTCAGAACAACTCCGTGTGCTCACCATGATGTGAAGTGGCAGAAAGTTGTTCATGAGAGCTGGCACGGCCCAGGGCCTCTGTATGCAATTTCGCTCGTGCAGTGCTAAGTTGTCCTGATCGGCAGGCCCATCCACCACAAGAGGAACCAGGTAAAAGAACAGGATCAGAGCCATTGTAGGCAGCGTGACCCTGCATGATGAGAAATAGTTGTCAGAAGCCTCAAGTACTTCAGGAGACGCAAACGCATATTCTTTTACGCTTTCCCACATTGCGCAGGTCACCGTATCACGAGTCGTTAAATGAATACATTTTGACTCTCGTAAAGCAGCGCACCCTTTCTTCTTTGTTTGCCTCTCTTACTTCATTAGGTGAATTCATATGTTAGCGCGCTCTTTAACTACCAGAAATTTGGCGTCGTGAAAAAATGAACCAAATCAAATGCGTACAACTCCAGTAACTACCAATCGAAATTCAACGTTCCCAGTGATACCGTTCGGCAGACATCATTTGCTTAATCGGTTCATTAGAAACAAAACAACTTCAAGAATAGAAAATCCCGTCGTTCATACTGAACCTTGAAAGTTTATTGGTCCAACAAAAAGCTTATGCATGAAAGACAGATGTTTACACAAATGTCGACATTAGGACAGCACCAAATAGCGTTGGTATTTCCTGGAAAGCTGTTCAGAACATGGATAAGACTTCTTTACACTGCGTTTTTTGACCATGGCCCTAATCCTTTAAGCAGAAAATGCCTTTTCTCCCCATTGTATACCATTTCACATCGAAAATTCAGTCCTGCAAAAGCCACTGAGAGGAGGAGAACAATATATATGCGCGCTGCGTTGCTCTTTTTCATACTTTAGCGCGTGTCACGCCCTAAGTTAATTAATGCTACAAGTACATAATTTGCGACGAGTTAATACATCTGCATTAAAAAATCATCACCGGACGGAAGAAAATAGGGGTCCTTTTTGACTGCCCCTTGTGCGGTTCAGCTTTTTGTTATCTCGGATGATACAATGATACATTTTAGATTGCGCATTCATGAGTCATATTCTTCATTACTTTCTGAAGGTGCCATGAATTCTGCAAGATAACGGAAAAACAACTGTGCGCTTCATTTCCGTAATTACTTTTTACCACCATACACGTGCCGATTTATTGTTTTGTAATAGCAATCCGCATACTTTCTAAGCGTTGGCGATATCACTAACTTAAGTAAATTGGTTTCAAATTTTCCGTCACTTTAGTCATTTATTTTAAACTCAGAACACCGTAAGCACAAGAGTCACGCAGGATCTAGCTGCAAATGCTAACGTGGGAAAAGCACAGACTGGTGAGGAACGATGGTCTCCCCCCCCCCCCCGAGAGAAAAAGCATGTCATGATTAAATTGCGAACGCACGTTCCTTTTTCGAGACTTAGACAAGTATACCCCAGCGCCTGCCGGTTTAAGATTATAAATTTCGCTTTCATCATTAGGCGCTCACTAATGTGTGCGCGTCGATACCCTGGCGGGACAAGAAGCTCTCGTCCAGCAAGTACGTCGAGCAGCCATGGCCAGTGGAACCCTGGAATGAGGACACCACCTACTCGACCTCAAGTGCAACGACCTCGATGGTCCAAATAAATGTTTTCTCTCTCTCCCTCTCTCTGGACGTCGTTGCATCCTGGAGTTGTTGTCTTGTGTCCGTACTCATATTGAGATGGACCTTAAGAGATATACCCTGATACGCCGACCACACTTCTCTCCCAAGCAGTCAATAAAATACCCGCGTACGTACCTCAAGTATCGTTTTATGATTCCCACCAGGTATACTGTTCCTATGCTTCTTCTGCTTGTTGAAGTCTTTGGATTTGGCACCATAAATGGCAGCACGAACCCGCTGCGAATAGGAAATGCGTCCTTTAGGAATTCGTCCAAAGAAAGATTGCAGAATTCTGCAGTATATCCCGACGCACTGTATTTCTGCATACTACATCTGGTATGTTTATAGAAGTTCTGAATGGGTTACGTGTTGCTGATTGAGCAGCCAGAAGATTGTAAAAGAAATTGACTGAGGAAACGTCAAACTTCATGAAATATCTGGTTGCGTTATTATTATTTACGCAAAGCCCCTGTGCAGTTATTAAAGCAGAAACGGTTTTCAGCTGTCTGCTGCCAACTTCTTGTCAGAACCTGCAGCGGAGTTTGTCACCGCTGGCACGACTTGAATGTACAAAGATAGAGAGGGAGACGAGAGAATAAAGTAAAGGCCGGGGGTTAACCAAACGCATGTCCGATTTGCCTACCTTTCGCAGTGGGAAGGGCACAAAGGGGTGAAAAGAAATGATAGCAATGCTCTAGTAAATGCTACAACACACATGGCCACAGATTTACCCTTGTCTGCTCTAAGAATGGCTATAAAAAACAATAATTTACATGGCATATCTGAAACGGAAAAGAAGAAAAACTAAACTACCCTAAAAAATCAGAGTGCCAGAAAGTCTAATGGCGAAATTTATTTAGTCTTAGCGCGGCGGGAGGCTTAGCAGTAGAAAAGAGGGGGCTGTTTGTAGTTCTTTCCAGCGATATCTTCAAATTGAAAGCATGTGATATCAGTTCATCGGCTTTCGAATGCCTTGATCCTGTATCCATGGCCAAAGTTAAGGGCTGTGCGAGAGGTCTTTGTGAGAAGTTCACACTTTCCAGCGTTCTGACGAAAATTGCAAGAGCAAGAAAGATTTTCTTGAAGTTTTGTTTAGCACAAAAACACACAAGGCGGAATTTCTGTTCCATGTAGATGTTTCAGGAAATGGAATGTGGCAGAAATCGGTTGCTTTATTCTTGCACGAAAAGCTTAAGCTCCTGAAAATCGACAATCCTTTTTAGTGAAAAACTCTGAAGAAGTCCTCAACCCTTTCAGACGCCACTTTATCCCATTGATTGAAAAGTTGCTTTCACCACATCTCTTGCATCTTCAGAATCGTAGAAAGTGTACAGCTGCAGAAAATATTGAGAATTTTCAATTATTTAGCGAGTTTTGTCAAGTTTACAAAACTTCGACTCCATGCAAAAACTCACTACAGGAACACAAAACATGAGAACATGTACTATTTCGTGTTCTCAAAAGCTTGAAAAGCACTTATCCAGTCACTAGAAAATTATGCCTGGTGCATGACATTGTAAAAAACAATGAAAGAAGTGAACCCGCTACATACAACATATGACACAGCGTAAAAACAGCCAGCCGTCTACCTTCCCACTCATTTTTCTAAAACATTCTGCACGCTATTCAATATTCAGCACAGTTCCAATAATAAGTGTTTCAAGATGTATGAGACACATTTTAAATACCAGTACCTTCATCACTGCTTTTGCTATTTATGCACTCTCCTGCTGTGCACAATTGTGTAGGCAGCGTCTCAAAGGGTTAATGTTGTAAGTTATCTCAGACATACAGGTATTTATGCTCTTTCCATTATTATTAAAGATCTGTATTATTCATTACCACCTGCCCATTTGCTAGCATGTATTATTGACAGCTATAAACAGTTCGCCTGATTTTAAAGATGCATCTAGTGTACCAGCAAGGAATTTTTTTTTGTTACTTTCATCATATTACTTCAAGTCGACTTCCACCCTATGGGACAGAAAACCATTTATTCAGAAGCCAGGGCTCTGTACAGGGTCCTGCATTGCTCCCACTTTGAGTGACCTTTTCTACCAAAACTTGAGAGAGAGAGAGCTGTCTAGGCTCACTACTGGCGCAGGAATCCTTAGGACATTTAGACATGTCGATGATATTTTGATCATTTTAAATTGTGACAACGGTTCCTCTGAACCCCTTCTGAATAACGCACATAACCTCTTTCGGCAATTCCTGGAACCCTTGTCACTATCCTGTGAATTGCCTAACCACGACAGAAAGTTACGCTTTCTTGACATTATGTTTACGTTCCATGCTAACTGAACCTGCTGGCGATATGAACCTCGTGGCAATAAACAGACAGCTGTTGCGGCATAGTACAGCTCATTCCAAACTAGTGAAGACACGCATCAGCGACCCGCCGTGGTTGCTCAGTGGCTATGGTGTTAGGCTGCTGAGCACGAGGTCGCGGGATCGAATCCCGGCCACGGCGGCCGCATTTCGATGGGGGCGAAATGCGAAAACACCCGTGTGCTTAGATTTAGGTGCACGTTAAAGAACCCCAGGTGGTCGAAATTTCCGGAGTCCTCCACTACGGCGTGCCTCATAATCAGAAAGTGGTTTTGGCACGTAAAACCCCAAATATTATTATATTATTACACGCATCAGCGATCTCTGCCTTGAGAACGCTCTGAACAAATCATGTGGTCACTCAATGATGGAAAGTCTCTGCAGCCAATCTTCCCACCTTTCGGAAGTAGAATACCCGTTGTACATTCAGGTGGCTGTCGTGGAAGGCCTAATTAGGAAGTTTCGTTTGGGTTTCGTTCAGTGCTGGCAGAAACCTTAGGAATTTGTACTTACCTTAGAAAAAAGAAGGTGGAGACGCTCAGAACAGCGTTTGGCAGTGCCTGAGAGGAAGCTTTGGCAAAAATTTCTAAAAGCGAAAATAAGTCATCTGTAAAAAGCGAGAAAGAGATTACTGATTAGAATAATATGATTAAAAAAACATTTTTACATTACGTAAAAGCGCCTTTGTACTCACATACTCACAAAAAGCTTAGATTAAGTCTGCTGGCTAAATTTAAGACATTGCATGTGTAGTTATTCTGTTGGGGGCCTAATTAGCGAAGCTAATACACATTATAGAACCGATATCTTGACATCTCGGCTTAAACATACGTTTATTGTTGCTTAAACGAACTCCTCCCATTCAGCTACAAATAAAAGCCATGCAAAGTGGAAGCCTGCTCATTCCTAACCTTGAAGGAAGCCCATCACGTGTTAATTTAATATGATTTGTTGGCAGCTAAATGTCAAAATTAGTCCTGTAAATCGCTGGCATCTTTGCGCTGCTTTCTTTCTTCGTTCGAACGTTTTATAGACTTAATAATTATTTGCGCCGCCGCAGCTTTTTCTTGAACTCGCAGAATTGAACAGATCTTGAATTGATTGAACAGAAACAGTGTCTACAGTACTTTGTTTCCAGCATGAACTGGTCTTGCAGCACTAATGTGTTCATCTGTTGGAGTGCTTACAGCAAGGACAATTGTGTCATACAGCACGGAAATTTCTGCGCAATCTTCAAGAAAATTTTCTCTATGTGTGAAAGAGCAATCTCGTGGAGCTCGAAATTTTAAAGTGTGGTGTTTGTCCTGCTTAATGTTTCTGTACGATTGCCCAGAAGCATTATGGTTATTGGGTTATCTTATATCGAATACTGCCATTCGCGCTGGTGACTACTTCATTCATAGCTACAATGTTTTCAGTCTGACACTACTGCAATGTGATGGTTTCGTTCTTTTCGATTCGTTTTGTCCTACAATCTGGTAACTAAATCAAAAGTGGTTCTCTCATAGCCCTGAGTTGAAGTTTCCTTCAAGATCTTCAAGTGACGACTATCTAGAGTTACTAGAAATTGATTATTTGTGCTGAAACGGCAGAAAGTGCCGGCTAAAAATTTAAGCTGCAAATACCAAACTTAGCGGGACAATCACCAAGTATGGCATTATTCTTATACATATTACATTTTTCTGTAGTTAACAACTCACATATTGCTACTTCGGAATGGGAGCTGTTCAATGCTCAAAGCATGATTCTTTAGAGTACCGACAGTTGTCCTAATTTCAGCAAAATCGTTACCAAAATTAGCGACGATTGTGCCAAAGCCATAGTGTTATGTAGGTACGCAAATAATCAGGCACGCAAACTGTAGGTGCGCAAATTAATTAATGTTGCGTGTAGCTTCTCCATAAACTTCCCAAGAAAAGCTCTGTAGAAAAAAAAAGTAAGTAGGAGGCCAGTGAATGTGCTTCAAGGTTGCGGGCAGTCACCCTGAAAGTAGTGCTAACCTCAGTATTCCTACATAGCTGACATGGCGTCAGGACTAGCACACTTTTTACCCATGGTAAAGTTTGCACTGAAGTAAATAAATAAACTTTTTTTAAAGTTTCTTTAGTTTTATTGATACAATATAAGGAGACGTTGACGCACAATTTAAGGCTCCAGCTACTCCTTACAAGCACCATTCGTGCAAGCATCAGAAGTTATCAAGCAACGTTTTCACAGTAATACTATGACGTAAGAAATACATGGTACATACAATATACAAGTTAAATGACTCCACATTTCAGTAGAAGAACGTCTCAAAAGTATAAACGATACTGTCGTCTAATAATACAGTCTCTAGTGAGTGGGTGCCGCATACATCGTGTATATGCATTATCACATATAGTCACAACAGAACAGTCAACATAACATAATCTACAAGCACATACATATATACAGCATCATTTAAATGAAATGAACATTAACAGCGTTTATAACGGCCAACGATGCCGCTGTCTTCGAGAAAAGTTTTTAATGCTTTTAAAGCGCTCTTCTGCAAGGCAGTTGTTGGCCAAGGACCCAAAAGTATCTTTAAACTGAAAGGTATGTGGTCTAATGTAATTAGGGTTGATTTAAGTCGGCGTCTTGGCGTGGCGGAATGTGGGCAATGTAGAAGGAGGTGATGTATATCTTCAGCTACAAATCCACAATCCCATTCGGGGGTTTCCGCACGGCGAATTCTATGTAAGAAATGTTTTGTGTAGACAGTGCCTAGCCTTAATCGATGAATAAGGGTTTCCATATTTCTGTTAAATGAAAAATGGAAATTTGAATTCAATAAACGGATCAATATGGTGCAAATCAGAGCTCTTAGAATTATGGTCAAACCAAGCATTTCTACACATATTAAAAGACGTTGCCCTTATAATGCAGCGTAATTCATTTTTTTATTATTTTTGGAGCGGACCACATCATCTTTGAGGTGTGCTTGTCATGGTGCTTCATCGGCTGCTGTGTTGCCAGGAATGTTACGATGCCTTGGTATCCACTGCAACCTTATTTCATGTTTCCCTTCACTTGCCTTTGTGAGGTCTTCAAGTGTTTAAGTTTGCTATCACTGATTGTTTTTCCTTTTGTGCTGCGTAGGGATGCTAGAGCCGCCTGTGAATCGCTGAAAATTGCCCGTTTTTGCGCATCTCTTACTGACGTAACAAATTTTGTCGCCCATAGGATTGCGAATAGTTTAGCCATTGTGGACGAAGTCGCACGAGATAACTTAAATGATTCTGGTTTGTTGAGGTGCGGTATTATAAATGCTGAAGTTGAATAGAAGAACTTCAGTTTGGCCTAGTTGGTATTTACTGCAAATCATATTGACCGCAAAAAAGACGGGGACATAGGAAGAAAACACATAAACAGCACAGGCGGTAACTTTCAACTGTTTTTGCCTATATATGCCCACTAGCTGCTATGAATAAAACAGTTGAAAGTTACCGCCTGTGCTGTTTATGTGTTTTCTTCCTATGTTCCCGTCTTTTTTGCGGTCAATATGATTTGAAGTTGAATAGGTTGCTGCACGGGAGCCATCTGTATAGAAGTGTCTGTATCCTGAATACCGCATATATGGTAAAGTACTAGTTATTGGGCAGCTTGAATGAAAATGTCTCTTTTTCTGAATATCCTGTCTATTGATAATTCAGTTTTTGGAAGTGTAAGCCGCCATGGAAGATATTCGACGACTGAGTTCCAATATTCATTTCTTGGCAATATATGAAGATTTTCTCGAATTTCATTCATTTCATTATGCTGCGTTTGAAAACGGAAATAATGTCGGCATATTTCTGTAGTTCTCATAACTGGAAACGGTGACTGGCGAGCCTCAGCTATTACAAGACAGCTAGAAGTCGTTTGTGGAACTCCTAGACATATGCGTTGTCCTCTAGCTAAATGTCTTTGAAGTTGCTCTTCTGACGTGTGGGAAAGTCCGTGTAAGATGGGTGGGGAGTACGGAATTTTTTTCGTATTAATGCATTGTAACCAGTCAGCATGGATGATACTGATCCACCCCATAATGTACCTGTCAGTCTGCGAAGTACAGCCATCATCGCATTGACCTCGTTTTCGGTTTTTTTTTTCGCGGTGCCCAGGCTACCTGCCTATTGTTACGTTTCGCCTACGACGCGCGGTATAGCCGGCGCGGATGCAACGGACGCCGGACCTTCGTTCAAAGCAGCGGACATTTTGGCCCGTTCGGAGCTGCCGCAACGCCTCCCCGCCGAGCGCGTCCAGGCATGTTTCAGTGCCACGTGTCTTCGTGTGTGCGTGTGTGTGCCACGCTTGTCAAAGCGCGGCAGCCGGGGAGAGGAGCTCCCCAAGTGTGAAGCGAGGAGGTCTGACCGGCGCCGGCCCGGCTGATGCGTCACTACACTCGTCTCAACATGTCTCTCAGCGTGTCCGTGCCCGCTGTCACGTGGCCTCGTCCCGTGACGTTCCCTCTTGCCCTCAACTCCGAGAGTATAAAAGCAGCTGCCCCCGGACGCCAGGAGAGAGGCTCCGATTTCTTCCGTTGAGTTACGTGCTCTCCCGTCTCTCCTCTTCGGTCGACCTGACCGGCCGCTCTTTTGCGATGCTAGAATAAACAAGTTGTTCTGTTAGCAGTCGACTCATGCTTTGCCAGGACTTTCGGATGCTTCCAGTTGTGCTCCAGGTCGCCAGGCCAACGCTACCCTTGGGGCTTGCGACGCATTTGCAACAACTCGTGCCAGCGGTGCGATTGCAACAACGGGCGTCAGCGCTGAGATTCCAACACTATCAAGTATTATGCCAAGAAATCGATGCTGTGTGACAATCATTAGAGGGTGTCCTTCCAGATTAAGAGTGAAATTTTTTAACTGTCTCCGAGTGAAGGGCAATACAGCTGTCGTTGCGTGTGATAGAACCATTTCACACTCCCTCCAAAGTTGGTCAATGATACGTATGCCGTCTTGCAATGTCATCTGAAGTAACTGAACATTAGACCCAGATGTCCAAATACACATATCTGCATACAGGGAAAATCTTAACTGTGATGCCAGTCTTGTCAGTCATGACGCAGTTAAAAAGAAAATGGCTGAGTACGCTTCCCTGTGTTACTACCTGTTTTACAACATGTTCAGCACTCTTTCCTTCACGGTTAGTTGGTATACATTGTTATTTCATGAGAGTATGGGTGATTTCTGCCTCGAATCTTTTTTCTTAACACTCGAAGATATTAGTTGCTGAATCAACTATTAAATGCTAAAGTTTACCTTCGTGTTATTATATTGTACTTACACAGGAGAGTTGGTAATATTTCTTACCTTCAAGAATAACAACACCTGTACCTTTCGCGCATGAAGATAGCCTTAGTCACAATCCTAGCCTTCTCCCTCAAATGGTCCCTTTAACGCAAGTAATTGCACAGTATCGTTTTGTGCACTTTCGTACACGGCAGTATGAAAGCTGAGCAGCGTTACGCAACGGCCATACCCTAGACCTAAACTTGGGCAGCAAGGTGGAGCAGAAAAACTGAATGCTGCACGTCTCCATGCTAAAGGCAATACTCTAATCTCTTATTCAACTGTTATACGCATACCACTTTTGTAGCTTTAGAAAATAGATTCGAAGCTCTTTTTCTTTCCCTTATTCCTGATACAGAGACCACGTTCCCTCCTTGTTATAAACCTCTTCGCACAGAACCCGCCAGTCATTGTGCCAACGTTGCAACAGTACGAGCTTGCACTGCTCTTACGAGCTTACAGTGCGAGCAAATATATATATTTTTTTTTAGAATTTTGGGCTCTCGTAAATTAAGTACTCACCCTTCTGACCTGCATGTGGCATCATTTGCCTCTTTTTCACATGCTCTGGCAGCTAATATTGACGTGCTATACATGTACCTGATGTTGCTTCGCGCGACACACTTTACATACACTGCTCTTCCAAAAATCAGCACTGTCACCCTTACATTGCAAAAACCAGTCTGAGAACAGATTGATGTTGTACCTGCGAACTCCATCTGTCCGATGATGTAAGAGTGCCCGTAAACGACCCACATCATAAGGAATACTTTAATTCCTCCGACGAAGTTCAGGGGGTTTTCCTTCCTCCCACCTGTTGTTGTACTGAGCAGCACGCGCATATTGTTGATCGCTGAGAACATCAGTAGTATCCTCAGAGGCGCCTCTGCTGCGCGGATGAAGTGAAAAAAAGAGACACGGCAGTGAGAAATGCAGGTTCCTTGCTTGTTAATTTAATGGGCAGATTACTTTTATTGCACGTACAAACTACCAAGAGGTGGATACATTGCTCGCAGTGTTAATATACTGCAAAGAAAATAAGAATTGCAATAATTGGTGTAATTTTAACGTATCACACAGCTTCTGGAAATACTATAGCCACACGATTACTGCATTCTGTAGCCTTCAGCCATGTAAGAAGAAACTGCGGAGGCGCCTTTTGGTGTACAGAATAGAACCAGAAATAGGCAATTCGGTGCATGCAACGATAAAAACGGAATGCACAGATCTCCGTAGCATGACGACAGTTTTAATGGAGGTGAAATCGTACACTCAACGCTCGCACTGCGTCATGGTGACGCCTTCGCTAACGAGTGGTTGCAGCCCTGTTTCCATCATTGTCGACCTTATAACGCCATCACTGTTCTCATCCATTGCTGTAATCTGGAACCAGCGGTACATACACCATCCCATTGCACTACACTGTTAGTTTAGTCTCTTAGGTGACATGAACGTCTTCGACTGATAAGACAATGGTGGTGTTCAGTCAATTCGCTGTTTAAACTCAGTCTTCGTCATTTACATCGTGGCGAACTGCTTCTTTCTCTTATACTGTTTCAGCATCACAGAAGAAAGTGGAACCAGTCGATGACGTTCTATGCGCGCGCAGTTCGCTACGCCGTGCGGGTGCACGCCGCTAGATGTAAGGGCACTTGCGAGGACGCAGGGCTACATGTAGTTCACACACTTAGGCATGTGACGCAATGGTTTTCGAGGGCGGCAGGCTATGGCTTCATAGATGAAAAAAGAAATGCGGATCTCGTGCTCTGTGGAGATAGGACGGCGCGAAGCCTATTTGATGTAGAGGCTTATGTAATGCTAAATGTGTTGACGTCATGTCACCTTGCGTTAATTTAGATCCTATGTAACGTTACGTGGTAGCTGCCGCACTTACACTATTCAGAGATGTAATGTTGATGTCCTACATGTGATGAGCTATCTCGAGTTTAAGTATTACACGATCATTAATTGAGCTGGCTTCCTTATTCCTTGAATGAAGTGAATGATCGTCACCGCTTGTATTCGACGCAAGTGGTGACGATGCAAACGTCTATAAATGTCCCTAATGGTCACATTGAACTGTACGAGCATCATTTGTGACGTATAAAGCAATGCCGCTGCGCAAATTGTTCCTCTCCAAGCTCTTTCAGGGTAATGTCACAACCGTCCTGTGTGCTTTCCTTTTCCTCGCACCTCAGCTGTGTGGAAAATCCCCTACTGTATGATTGCTCGGTGAGACACCGACGCCAAATTTGGAGAAAGAGGCAAAGCAACCTGGTTGCTACACCTAAGAAACTGAAACTTCAATAGCATTATTAAAATCGATTGCACTGCCTGCAGAATTGTCTCGTGTTGCAAACAACAATACAACTTTTCCAAGGACATATATCGCGTATACTGTTAGGAGGGTCGGCCCACCAAGTCAACACCTCTGATTACACTGTTTCCGGGATCAGCCCTGTCTACTCGGCGAGAAACCTCCCCACACCAAACGTCGTGGCGCTAGACAAAGAAAGCTTTGCTTTAAAAATTCCCTTTTCTGAGTTTCCTAATTCCCTGCTGAACAGAACTCGTGGCGTGATGTCTTGAGCGGACTGCGTCTGTCAAATTAATCTGAACTACATTGTCGCGAGAGGCCGTGCTTGAATTTCATGTGAAATCATGCTTACGCCACCTGCAGGAATCCACGCACAATAACATGTCTCGCACGACGAGTGTATGAAGAAAAAACAAGCCCCGCCCGAAATTATCGCCTCAGCTGTCAACCATAATGAAATTACCAACCTTATTACCGCAAATTCCAGTTGTAGGATGAGCCCCGTGAAGGCGGTCGTTATGACATACCTACCATGTTTTATTTATTATTTAACTGGCTAGTGCACTCAGATCCTCCATAAAATTTGTCACTATGTAAGTTTAATGTAATCCCTAGGCACGTGTATCAGGTCTATTATGGCTTGCCTTATGGCTTGCCCCCATCCCTCTCCCATGTGTAGGGTAGCAAACCGGTTAAGCCATACTGGTTAACCTCCCTACCTTTCCTTCTCCACTTTTTCCTTCCTTCCTTCCTTCGATATTTTCAGCTCTCGTATTTCCTCTTTATCTGACTTTTGTGTTTGCTTTGGTTCAATTTTTTTTTTACATCTTATACCGCTGCTCTGTCAGGTTTTCTGTTTTGTTTTTCTCTTTTCTCTTCTTTGTGTAACATAAGTGCACCAAAACTAAGGCGTAGAGCTCTTCTTGAGCACTTTCAGAAATAAATGTAATATAAGTTAAATTAAATGGCCACAGCTGAAGCACCTTGAAATGCAGCTGGGTACTCACGTTCGTGCTTCTTGCGCGACGGGGTCCTTCTCTCGAGCGCCAATTCGACTATCGTAGCCACGACTACGATAGCTGCAAGACTGCACAAAAACGCCCTGTAGATAAAGTGGTCAGAAATTATTGCAGCCTTCAAACGCAGCTACGCAAACACTATGCAATCAGTAATGCGGGCCACTTTTTTTATAATTATTATACAAAAGTATGCTTGAAAAACATCGCGATCGGGCGCGATTATGTAGACAAGGCATGCGCATAGCGCGAAAAAATAACAATTACCATTAAATCCTCTAAATCCTCCGACAAATATTGTATACCTAATGTGCTTTTTTGCCCACTCGCGGAACAGCAGCCGCACTTCTTCAATACAAAAAAAAAATTTGCAGGCTATGATGTGCCTGCTGGCTAAACCAAACGAAAATAAATGTCAGCATAAAAAAAACGGCGGCGACCGGCAAACGGGGCGCAACACCTACGAACAAAAAGCTTCGAAAATTCGGCCCCAGTTGAAATTTTATAAACGCACCACAGGCCACACCACCATGTTTGCGTAGAACCGATGGTCGATTGCAGTAATAGAATGTGTGCCCTCGAAGACGGCAGAGGATGAGGTGATGTGATGAAATTAGGGAAATTGTCAGGCATGAGGATGGGATTCTGTTTACACAAAACGGGGTTCTGTTGAGATCACCGGGAGAGGACTTGAGCCTGCAGTGGACATTGAAGTGTTACGATTATGATGTTGAGCAGGAGGACCCTGTTTGCACTGCCATGCCTCAATAAATAAAATCTACCACGATACACTAGCATCAGCTCCGCACAATGCCGTACCACGGAGCAGCAGGGACCCGGTGCGATGGCTCAGTAGCACGAGGTCGAGGGTTCGATTCTTGGCCGGCTTGCGGTATTCCGACTGGCGAAGAATGCAAAAAGCACTCCTGTACCAAGCTTTGGTTGCGCGGTAAAGAACCACGGGCTCAATTCACAAAGCTTTCCTTTCGTAATGATTATTTGCTATTGGCTGGCTGCCTACGCTAATAATATGTCCGATATCACGATTGGCTGACATCTGATTAAGTTAACAGTTTTCGCGTAACAAGTTATTTGTGCCTACGGGCCCACATGCGGCCAAAATAACCATCGGTCGAATTCAAAACGCTTGATATTCGTAAGTGCTGTTGCCATTGGCCAGCATCCTTCGATAACGATATGTTCAGCAACAGGATTGGCTGGAATTTGCTCTTACGAGCAATTCTAGCATAATATTTTTTTGTAAATATGGGCCCAGGAGCTAACCACCCCCTGTGCTGCTTTGGAACGTTGTAGCTATGGAAAACTGTACGTAAGTGTAATATTTATTAGTGAAAAACGCCATGAGTTGAGCTCACTGATTGTTTATTAATGCGTACAAAAAAAGTGAGTGCAGGAAAAATGTTTATGGTCGTGAAGAAGACAACGGTGTGTGGCCACGGGCACAATAACTGGCGCTCTGTCTTGCAGGCGCCTGAACTATCCTGCGTCCAAATAATTGTACACGGAATCACTGAGAGACGGAGAAGGAAAGTCAAGAAGATTAGGTGTGAAATAAGCTTCGACTTATTCGAGGGGGTGTTTAAATTTACTTTTCCTTTAGGGGGGGTGCAATTATCATTTATTTGCATAGACAAACAGCTGATTTTATTGTTTGTATCACTTGTGAACGCACTTCGACAATGCAAAGTCGCTAACGCCACGTTGTAAGAGTCCAAGTTATTTTGACTTTCTGCATATCTACGCAAAATTCTTGAAAAGTTACGCAAGTAACTACTATTAGTTGGGACTACCACGTAACCTTGAAGAAAGAAGAAAAGAAAAGACGCCGCGCACGTAAGCGCGTGCTCTGCCCTTGAGCATAGCCAGACGTATTGATTCGTGTGTTGATTCGCTGCTTACACTGTGCCTGCTTGGAGCTTCGTCATCTGTTTCGGGTCATCCGTGCGACAGCCGTTTACCTCCGTCGTGATGCCGTACGAACTCACAACTGGAAGAAAAATAACCCATAAATAATAACAATTTGCGACACAGATCATAGAAATATTGATTACCCAGCTTTTCTCTTTTTTTTACACTCAGGTAAAATAAATAAAGACGATTGTGAGCTAGCAGCCAGAAAACTCATTGAGACTTCTTCATTTTCTTCCTTTTCATATATTTGTGTCTGTCACACCGAATAGTAATAAAAAGTCACAGGGTCTCTTATGTTATCCCGAAGACGACTTGAAGGCGAAAGCCCAAGTGCCGATGCATTAATTGGCCAGTTTATTTAGCCACGTTAAACGGCCACTTTATTTCGCTGAGTCATCCATCTTAATTCAGTAAGTCTTCCACCTTAAATCGCTGAGTCACGCACTTTCATCGCTTTGTCATCCCTTTTAATTCGTTTTGATGCCTCCTAAGACACTTGTTATCCTTCTTAATTCGCTTTAATTCATCGTAATTTGCTTCGTCATCCGTCTTAATTCACTTTGATTCATCTTATTTCGCTTAGTAATCCACTTTACCTCGCTTTGAGTACGCTTAATTCACTTTGATTCCGCTTAATTCGCCTTGATTCGCCCTAAATCGCACGATTCCTCTTAATTCACTTTGATTCCTCTTAAATCGCTTTGTCCTCTCTAGTTCCCCTCGATTTTTCTTAATTTGCTTTGATTACTCTTAATTCATTTTGATTTCTCTTAATTCACTATGATTACACTTAAATCACATTGAGTCATCTTAATTCAGCTTGATTCCTCTTTAATTGATTTGTCCTCCTGCCTAATGCGCTTTGATTCTTTTTCATTTGCTTCGATCACTCTTAATTTACATTAATTCCTCTTAATTCATTTTGTCATCCACTCATGCCTAGTCATGCTTTAGCCAGCATTAAGTGCCTTTAACTCGCTGGAGACCTCACTAATATGTTTTATACGATAAGTGCTAACGGCCTGTTTTCGCTCAAGGTCGTTGAAAGTCGATTGAACGATGAGACATATAAGGCTTTCGCCTTAATAATCGTTTACCTAATGTACCCAGAATCAACACTAACGTTCGAATACTGAAGGGCAGGTACATAATAAAAAAAGACAAACAAGGAAGGGTACAAGGAAATGCAACTAAAGACTAATGAAAGAGATGCAGGTACAAACAGAAATGGAAGAGAACACTTTGGTAAAACGCAAGAAAAAATTACGTAATAAGTAAGAGGACATTTATGTGAAGGAACAACTATAATTAAACAAAACGCAAAGTAAATTCGCACCTAAAGGCGGAGAGAAATAACTAAAACCCAACAATGCGAAGCTCGGAACAAAACAACGACAGCCACTTTAACAATCATTCAATCAATCAGTGAATCAATCAATATTTTCCTTAATGAGCCCAAGAACAACACTGAGGTCTGGTTGCTGCAGCACAAAAATACAAAAACAACAAAATTAAATATGTAGTACAACTGTAATTAAAACTTGTGATAAAAAAGATAGAATGAAATAAGAAAAAGAATAGCCGAAAAGAAATGGATAATTAGCTACATAATGAACAACAATACATCAATAACACAAAATTGAGAGACAGAGAACGTGTAAAGCAGAGAGAAAGTGGGAAAAGTTAGGAGAGGAGCGCAGCTAGAAAAAGGCTCAAGAGGAAGGGCGAAACTCGGAACAGAAAGAAGGCAACACGATTTGAAAGATATCAGGATGGAGAAAACCACAGTTGTAAAGTGTTTGCATTCTGTGGAAGAGGTGAACGTCTACTGAAAGAGGCTGGAACGTGGAAGGGCCTATGTTCCCTGGTAGTCTACTGTGCAAGCACCAGTGAATCAATAATAATAATAATAATAATAATAATAATAATAATAATAATAATAATAATAATAATAATAATAATAATAATAATAATAATAATAATAATAATAAAATAATATGTTAGTGCTAGCGCACGGTACATGTTTTTACAAAGCCTGTGAACTCGGGCAGTGCGTAGCCGTGCTTTTTGTTGCGCTTATTTCACACTAATTAAGAAAGTGTACGTAAAGTAATGCGTACAGCTCACATATGGTTTGCTATTCGTTTTTCGTGCTCATGAGAGCACCGCTGTTGTCAGCTGCATCAGTCACGTAAAGCTGTGCAGGCAACCTAAGTCACATTCCTTGAGCCAAGTATGAGACGCCGGGTGACGGTGGCTGCGACAAGCTGAACTGATTTTATGGCTGAGTGCCATGGAGCTTGCGAGGCGGCACTTCGGCCGTGTTATGTGACCACGCGGGATCTCTACACCTGTATACATAAACAACTTATCGCAGCACACCCCGCTTCTGGGTTCGAGTCCTTCTTTTTCGCGTAATTTGCTCTCATGGAATCCTGAATGACGTAAGAATGGACAAAGAAGTAGCTTCAATCAAAGCCTCTCCCTGTCACAGCTTCCACATTGTAGCAGTCAGAGAGGCATACGTGGCATGCAAGCGCGGAAGCATGCCAAGATATTTGAGCCATCTCGTAGTGGCGGACCAACTTTGCGTCTCGGGGCACTGTTATGCTGCGAACACGCTGCGTGTAGTAGAATACTGCAGCAAATTGAGAGCGCGCACAATGCACGAACAGTTTCTAAGCGTGTGCACCCTTACTAATGTGTCCAGAACCCAGTGTCGCCTCACGTCCGAGTACGGCTGCTTGCGTTAGAGACCGGGGGCCGAATTTTTTTTTATTTACATAATACTGCAGACCTCATGCGGTCCAAGCAGGAAGGGCAGATAACAAGGCATATTTACAAACGCCATGAAGTTATTGCATAGACAAAAGGTTGGATACATGATACAAATGAGCGAAACAAGCAAAAGGAAATACATTGCACATCAATCACATCAAAATTCATTTCTAAGATTTCTTTCATAACTGTCACTTGAGACAGTCTGTTCAGGCAGTGCATTCCAATCGTTTATTATGCGCGGAAAGTACGAGTATTTTGTTTTCGCAAAATATGGTGTTACGGCATGGGTATGTTGGTGACGGGTTTTTCGTGTAGTGGAAGGTGTAACATAAGGTGAAGAAGAAATTCCAAACTTTCCCTGGATGTGTGAATGAAGAAACGTTAATCGAGCAATTTTCCGTCTTATATGAAGAGGTTTAATTTTGTTGGAGGCCATTAAAGCAGATGGGGAATCAGTTCTCTTGAATTTATTGTAAATGAAGCGCACAGCCCGTCTTTGCACGTTTTCTATTTTTGCTATATCTTTTTTGGTGTACGGGTCCCACACTATAGCCGCATACTCAAGTTTGGGCCGAATAAGAGAGGTATAGGTTAATAGCTTAACGTGACTGGGTGCTCCTTTGAGCTTGTGTTTCAAAAATCCAAGTTTTTTTAACTCAGATGAACAGATGTAATCAACATGGTCGCTCCAGTTAAGCTGTGAATTTATTAAAACGCCTAAATATTTGTATTTTTCGACTTCCGAAATAGTAGTGCCGTAAGCAGAGTAACTAAAGGGGATAAGACGTTTCTTTCTTGTCATGCGCAAAAGCACAGTCTTATCAGAATTGAAGACCATTCCTGATCTGTCACTTCAGGCCACAATTTCGCAGAAAGCATCATTCAGTAATATTTGGTCAGCCACAGAACTTATTGGGGTGTACAGCATGCAGTCATCGGCAAATAAACCAATTTTAACATTTCTATCAATGGAACGCACAATGTCGTTTATATAAACCAAAAACAACAGTGGGCCTAGTACACTTCCTTGGGGCACGCCAGATGTCACTGGGAGTAACGTGGAAGAGATGCCACCAATGTCCACAAACTGTGTTCGATTTTGTAGCTAGGAAGCAATCCAGTGTACTAAAGTCAAGGGCACGCCTATTAATTTCAGTTTTTCAAGAAGTTTATTATGGGGAACTTTATCAAACGCTTTGCTGAAGTCTAAAAAAATTATGTCCAGTTGTCCAGATTTATCTAATACGGAACTAAAGTTATGGATAGCAGTAACCAACTGCGTGACAGTTAAAAAACCTTTCCTGAAGCCGTGTTGAAATGGAGACAAACATCCTCTAGAGTTTAATATTTCAAGTACGTGCTAAGCGATAATGTGTTCGATTAGTTTGCAGCAGGTACTCGTCAAAGAAATCGGACGGTAATTGCTTAAACACGCGCGGTCCCCTTTTTTATGCACAGGCACAACTCTGGCTGTTAGCCAGTCGAGGGGCAATGAAAAAGACGATAAGGATAAACAGAAAATTTTTGTTAAGAAATGAGCTAATGATTCAGCATAACGGCGTAAGAAGGCGTTTGGTATGTCATCTGGACCATACGAACTTTTGGCATCTAGCCGGAGTAGGGATTCAACAACGCCTTCGTAGGATACAGTGATTGATTCTTCAGGTGGAAGGTCAAACACATGTTCATTGGCACTTTCTTCAGAAAATACAGAATGAAAGTGGGCATTGAAATGCGTAGCAATTGATTGAGGACACGTAATCACGTTGTTATGCACAGTGATTTGATTTATTTGCTTGTGGGAAGTTCGAAGGTGGTCCCAAAATTTATGGGGATCGTTTCGTATAAATTGTGGAAGACTCTCTGTAAAGTAATGTTTTTTTTTGCTGAATTAATGTTAGAAGAAAGCTCTTCTGCTAAAATAGCTAACTGACTAGAACTGGCGTTCTTAGCTTTTTTACAATTTACAAAGCTTTCCTTCGTAAGTGATATTTGCCATTGGCTGGCCGCCTTCGCAACGGTAACTCCGTCATCATGAATGGCTAGAATTTTCTCTTACGAAAAATTCTAGCATAAGCGGTTTTTGTAAATACAAGCCCAGGTCTGTTGACAATCTATGGGTTGGAGCAGAAACGTCTGGCTCGTATTTTAGAACATTCCTTGAAGGGCCTCTCACCAGGCCCCATAGCAAATTTTGGTTACACGCTAGAAGTTGTTACGTGTCCTTTAGGGAGTGTTATGCCGCAAAAATGCTTTAAATCGGCTCAATAATAGCCGAGATATAAATATTTCAGTGGCGCGAACCCGTGATTTCAGCCATCCGAACAAGGGCAGGAAACTACTTACGAACAAAAAGCTTTGCAAATTTGGCCCCTGGCTGTGAGGAAATTCCAATTTTACTATTGAAATGCATGTAAAAAGTATAAATACTCTCATTACATAACCGACATGATATCGATTGCGATTAAATGTATTGCATTCAAGAAACAAAGTTCTATTGATTATTGAAAGCATAATTTTTATTTATCGCTTGTGTTTCTCTTGCAGAAAACTTTTTAAAAATGATTCTTTTTTTTTAGTCAGCGCACAATGTTTAAAATTTCATAACTACGTACAAAGAGCAGATTCTCTGTGCTGCATATGTTATATAGCCTAAAATGAACAAATATTTAAAATAAATTAATTATAGGGTTTTACCTACCAAAACCACTTTCAGATTATGAGGCACGCCGTAGTGGAGGACTCCGGAAATTTCGACCACCTGAGGTTCTTTAACGTGCACCTAAATCTAAGCACACGGGGGTTTTCGCATTTCGCCCCCACCGAAATGCGGCCGCCGTGGCCGGGATTCAATCCTGCCACCTCGTGCTCAGCAGCCCAACACCGGACAAATATGCTGTGCTATATTCTGGCGTGCGGGAAATTACTAGATTGTTTACGCGAGTTCTAGAAAAGACCTAACCAAATTAGGGAGATATTCCATATTGCATTGTTACTATATACCGGGTATCGCAGTAAACTTCGACCAAGATTTAAAAAAAACTAAGAGCTCTAAAGAAATCGTACCGACTGCATAGTAGCAGCAGCCCTGTGAACATACATCCAGTATTTTTTTTTTCATCACGAAGTATTAATTCATTAATTACTTTCAATTAGTGAACTTGTTAATTATTTGTTGAACAGCCAACATGTCCGTTAGAAAGTTATAGGACACCTATTATTATTATTATTATTATTATTTGTTTTGCACACATATACACATATACACAGGTAACAGGAAAGGGAAAACGAGGAGCAGGCTGGCAACTGCCACCGGAAGGGGCACAACGCCTGCCTGCTCTTCTGAAGGGAGGCGACAGCAACACAGAAATGGACGATAGGAAGGAGGGGAGGAAAAAGGAAAAAGGAAAGGAGAGCAACAGGACAAATCTAAAGACCAAAGTAGAACACTGCAACAGGACAAATCTAAAGACTAAAGTACAACTTTGCAGCCGGAATTAAAGTGGCGCCGCGTCGAACAGCCTCCACAATTATCAACCACGTCCATGGCTAGTCCGCTATGCGGCTGATTGTGTTCTCCACGATGAGATGCCAAGTAAAGCTGCACGTAATCACCGTTTCACGTAAACACCTGCACTAAATCACCGGTTCACAATATACACTACAAGGTGTTTGAACCCGCCACCTCCCATCTTCGAAGGAAGAAGCGTTAGGGTACAACACTGATCACACACAGTAGGGCCGGTCACTGAAGGTCACGCTACAACAAAATGTCGAATGTTCATGCTACAAACGGGAACCTAAGTTAGTTAGGTCTATAAAGGTTAGTAGGGCGCGATGGGCCTGATCACGTCTAGATGCACAGCCACTGGGGTATAAACATTCCTCGAGTGTCGCACAACGCAGGCCAAGGAGATGATAGTTTCTCACTAGTGACATGCGCTGCGCACTGAAAGCGGGACACTCAAGTATAAGGTGCTGAAGTGTCTCATAACAGCCACAAGACGTACACAATGGACTTTCCGCACGCCCTTGTCTGTATAAACGTTCGTGCACGTTCACGCAACCAACCCTCAGCTTGAGCAGTTGTGCTCTAGCGCGACGAGGCAAGCCTCGACCACGAACATGGGGCGGGAACGTTCCATTTGCGACGCGCTGATCTGGATGCTGCTTGAGTAGGTGGCGACTAATCAGCAGACGAGCTTCATCAAGCTTGCACGTAATTTCTGGGCAGTCACAGTTGTTATGAACGCAACTTGAAGCGAGCCGATCAGCCTCTTCATTTCCGGCGATTCCTACGTGTGAAGGTATCCATTGAGCAACGATACATACCCCACATGATGTAATTTTGCTCGCAGAGTCATTAATGCTGCGCACAAGTGGACAATCAAGCTCACTGCGTTGTAACCTGCTAAGGGCAGCACGGGAGTCCGTAAAGATGACAACCTTCGATGTAATTAACTCCTCTTGCACGTATTTCAGTGCAACATTAATCGCTGCTAGTTCCGCAGTTGTTGACGAAGTTGGATGAGGTATTTGAAAGATACGTCGTACTTCTGTTGAAGGGCAGTAAAAAGCTGCAGAGGCGCCTTGACCGTCGTTGTGTACAGATGCATCCGTGAAAACTTGAAGATAATCTGGAAACTTTTCGAACAAGTGAGACTGAGCCAATTGAAATATTGCCGAAACAGCCATATCAGACTATCATATCAAATCATATCAAATCAAACATCATATCATATCATATCACATCACATCATATCATATCAAACAGCCATATCAGACAAACACGTATTCCCCATATCAATGGGGAATACGTGTTTCGTGATACCTTTTGGAGGCGGAGACGTATCTTAAGCTGCATGTTCAGAAATGGTAGTGATATCCATAAATAATGCCGCCATTTTTCCCATGCGAGATAATGGGCGGTGAATCAGACGATCAAGGAGCGATTGACCATTCGATGCGCGATGCAGACGCTCAATGTGATACAGAGCTCTCTGATCTGCTTGCAGCCTCAGGGGTAACTGATGCGCTTCAGTAAGTAATGCAATAGATTGCGCCTCACGAGGTAATCCAAGCATTAGTCGAAGGGCAACGCGATGATCTCGCTCCAGTTGGGCCATCAAACTAGGTGGTATGTTCAAAATTGGTAATGCATACAGCATGCCTGAGAGTACAGATGACTGGTACACCTGAAGAGCCATTGTTTGGTCGCAACCAGCACCTCGAGCAGTTAAGGCGGCCACATACTTAAGAAGGGAGTGTGATTTGCGTCGTACAGATTTAACGGCAGGACGCCAAGAGATGCGATCATCCACAATCAGGCCCAAATAACGGTGTTGTCGCACCCAGTTTATAGGCGTTTCGTCAAGATACAGTCGGCTCATTGTTCGACGAGCGCGTTGTTTAGGGTGATAGGCTATTGCAGCCGACTTAGCAGGTGATATGAGCAGGCCAACTTCACCCAAGTACTCCGAAGTAGCGTTGAGAGCTCTTTGCAAGCTTGCACGAAGTCGCGGACCAAGGTGCGAAGGGCCGCTTATCCACAGAGCAATGTCATCTGCGTAGACAGCTATGTTCACAGGGAAGTCAGTGTCTCGAGGCAAACGACTTGGAAGCGCGGCGAGTGCCGCGTTAAACAAAAGCGGTGATAATACGCTGCCCTGTGGAACACCACACTTCACATTTCGGTATTCACTAGTTACTCCTCCGACACGCACTTTCATCCGGCGCTCCGACAGAAAATTATGCACAAACTGGAGCAGACAAGCCGAAATTCCCGCGGTTGCAAGAGCGAAAATAATCGCCTTATGCGGAACTGAATCGAAAGCTTGCTGTATGTCCAGGAAGAGCATGTAGGCGGAATGCTTGTTTTCTTTAGCAAATTCGAGTGCTGAGACGAGGTCTGATATGCTGTCCAGAGCCGAACGGCGGCGACGAAAGCCACTCATGACATCAGGGAAAAAATTGAGCTCCTCTAGCCTGACATCTAAGCGAAACAAGACCATTCGCTCCATTAACTTGATGATGTTTGAAGTTAGGGATGTTGGTCGGTAGGACTTCAGGTGCCTTGCCGGACGCCCGGGCTTTAAAATTGGTATTACCACGGACGATTTCCACTCAGCAGGGATTACACCGGTTCTCCATACTTCGTTATACTCGTCCAATATACGGTGATGGAAACTCTTATCAACGTACCGCAATGCTTGGTACGTCACACCATCTGCGCCTGGAGCAGTGCGGCGTTTGGAGAGGCTCAGCACGTGTCGCAGCTCCTCAAGAGTGAAATCTGCCTCGTCCATCTGGCAAGCTGGACCGTAGGAAGCGATTACGGTGCTGTGACTTGTCAAACAAGGAAGGTCGCTAATTGTGGTGTCACTGGATGCATGAGAGATGAAAAAGTCTGCAAAAGCCTCTGCTATTACTTTTGGTGACTGGCCAGTCGCTATGTAGCCGTAGGATTCTTGCAGATTTCAGGATTTTAGGACACCTAAAGAACATGCGAATCAAGCATTTATTTCGTGCTGAAGTGTGCCTGGTTGTTTTCTTTTTAAAAAAAAGACAGCAAAACACGCGAAATGTGAAATAGATGCACGCTCGCGCGTCGATACTCAAGCGCCTCCAAGCAACCTTTGAAAGATATATGATTGCATTCGCTTATCGCCACATCGAACAAGGCTTCGCCATGTAGGATGGCTCGACAGGTTTCGCGAACTAATAGCATGATGCGATGAGCGTCAGCTTCAGCGGACGCAAGAATGTTGTGCTCGATCATCAGGCACTCGGGATAGCTTTCACCTTCGCGTATCATGAAACAAAGCTACAAGAGAAATTCAACCATTGTTAAAAACAAACAGTGCTCAAAAAAGCACAAAAAAGAAAAAGGGCAGCTCTCGGAAGAACAAAAAAGAGCTACTCAGGAGTTTACTTCAACAAAAAATAAACCAAAACAACGTAAGGCGTTTCTCAGCCGCCCACAAAGAAACATCCAAATGTGCAACTGGTTCAGCCATTTACTCTTTCTGTCTCTTGAAACACCGAAAAAGAGGCAAAACAAAGCACTTTTTTACCTATTTCCATCTTTGTCGCAAGCTTTTCTATGTAAAGATAGCATGAACATCGTGAAGGTGCGTTAAGGAGTCACGTTTTACACCAGTTTTGAGCAGTTATTTTCCAGAGCCACTTATAGCACGTGCTCAAACAAGACGCTGTCTGAAGTAATACAGCATTTGCTTCTTTCCAACACTTATGCTGTTGCAGCTTTGACCAACGACGTTGGAATCTCGCGGCAGACTGCTTATTTTTGCCTTTAGGCCGTCCGGTGTTGTAGTTTCGCTGCTATGCGCTCAATTTTCACGTTGCCCCACAAGAAGTTCAGTGGTGTCATGTCCGACGACATTGCAGGCCAGGGTACAGGTCCGCGCCGGCCAATCCACTGTCCAGGAATAAGCTTGTCGAGCCACGCTCGAGACTGACTACTACTATGCGCCGGAGCACCATCATGTTGAAGCAAGATGTTCCGAACGATGTCACAGACATCGTTCACGGGACCCTCGAAGATGTCGTGGACGTAGCGTTGCGTCGTTAGTGTGCTGTCAAAGAAGATGGGTCCGATGATGTTGCCATCAAAAATACCGAACCCCACAATAAACGACCACTGGTATTGGTGTCGTGTTTGGGCCAGCCTGTGGGGATTCCAATCACTCTAGTAGTGCGCGTTGTGAACATTAACTTGCGCGTTTCTGGAAAAATTAGCCTCATCCGTCCAAAGCACGCGAGTGAGAAAGTCTAGTTCTTCTTCACATTTCGTGAAAATCCAATTGACAAAGTCAAGTCTGTTTTCAAAATCTCGGTCTTCAAGTATTTGATAAAGATGTACATGATACGGGTGCATGTGAACGTTTCTTTTAAATCCTCCACACTGATCACCTTGAGGTTCTGGCCTTTGCGCTGGCGTCGCGCACACTATACCGTGAGGGTTAGAAGCAAACAATGCCAAAACATCCGTTTCAGCTTCTTGAACTACCGTCGCAGTCCTCTGTCGCTTTCTTGTGAAGCTACTCTTCTCACAAAGGACTTCGTACGTTCTAAGTGTTGTTGACAGACTAGGGTGTCCTCCACAATGCCACATCCGGGATAGCTTGGCTGCCTTTTCACCGTTCGCCGCCCCCAGAGCCAGGATCATTTCAGCCTCCTGATCATTCGTGAAGGACATGACTGTCTTCTTGAAGAGCAGGTCACTGGCATGGTACCGTTGGTAGCTACGCTTAACAATGCATCAGCGGCGTGTTCATATGATGCCGCGACCAACGCATAGCCTGAAGCCCTGCATCGAGGTGCCATCGCTAATAAACCGTGTATCTGTGGCTATTCGCTTGGGAGCGCTTGAGTAGCGGCGTAGGAGCGCGTATCTATTTAGTATTTCGGAAGTTTCGCGCGCTTTTGCTTCTTTTCTCGGAAATACCAACCAGGCAAAGCTGAGCACTAAACAAATGCTTGATTCGGAGGTTATTTGAGGTGCCCTACAACTTTGTAATTGATATGTTTGCGATTCAAGCAATAATCGAAAAGTTCACTAATTAAAAGCAATTTACCCATAATATTTCGCGATGAAAAAATACTGGGTGTATGCACACACGGCTACGGCTACTATGAAGTCGGT
The DNA here is from genome assembly GCF_038994185.2 of Dermacentor albipictus. Classification (NCBI taxonomy): domain Eukaryota; kingdom Metazoa; phylum Arthropoda; class Arachnida; order Ixodida; family Ixodidae; genus Dermacentor; species Dermacentor albipictus. Next base: position 50,931,584 of record NC_091821.1, read on the forward strand.
ACGATTTCTCTAGAGCTCTTGGGTTTTTTTAAACTCTTGGTCCAAGTCAACTGGAACACCCGGTATACTATATCTGCACTTATATCAATTTTGTCGGCTTCAGATATCCGAATAGATGCCGTTTTGAGAATGTTGATTTTTTTTTTGTTGCTGAGATACAGAGCGGTGAAAATATGCCTTTTTTCAGTGTATTGGCGTAAATTAATCAGGACCCGTATTCACCAAAAAGTTATCGCGAAGTCTGTTCGTAATAGCAAATGCCACCCAATTGTGATGTCGGGCATAGTGTTAGCATAGGCGGCTGGACAATTGTAAATAGCTCTTACGAACGAAAATTATTGGGAATTCGACCCCTGTTTCCAACTGAAAGCAAATTTTGACCTGTTTTTTTTTTCTTTTTTTTAATGCGCAGCATTATTGCGACCAATCTGCAACTCTATTTGTATGGTGAACCGGGTAGCATGGTTTATCTTACCTGCAAAGGCAATGCCATTAAGTGCGCATCTGCTCTGAGCAATAAAGCAATAAATGACAGACTAAAGCTTTTACGTGTAATCTATCATCGCTGTCTCTAAAAACATTAAACGTTAAACTGTCTCTAAGCGTTAAATGACCCCAGGTGGTTCAAATTTCCGAAGTCCCCACTACGGCGTGCCTTGTAATCAGATCGGGGTTTTGGGCGCGTAAAACCCGTAATATAAATTCATTTTTTTCTCTAAAAACAGGAGCCTCCTAATGGAATGGATGAATGGTTGAATAGAATATTGCCACTTGCATAACAGGTGTTTGTTTTGTGAGTTTGCCGCTTCTGCGGAAGCTGAGAACGATGAAGTGAGCTGAGTGTCGACGACGACGAAGACGCGCTCGCAGTAAAGGTGTCGGACTGAAAATGTAATTCGTTTAGATGAAAGTTAATAGCTATTATTGCCGTACATACTAACGTGACTATATGAGGGAAAATGAAGGACAATGCGTAGAAACGGAGCTCGAAGCACTTCTTCACTTGTGGTTTATTCCACAACATGGACAAGAACAACACGTGTCATGCGCTCTCATGAGTAGCGCTTCACTTTCCTTGGAATCAAAATAGATTGAATTGAATTGAAGTGAATTGAATTTTGTACACTCGTGTTCTATTGCAGAAGTCGAAATTGTGGTGCGCAAAGTTTACCTTGAGAAGGTGCCTTAAGGAGGGCGACCTCGAAACAGCGGCATGTATGTAAAATTGCTAGGGGTGTGCGAATATTCGAAATATCGAATACGAATTAAATTTTCTCTGCTGTTAGACTCGTTTTCTATTTGAAAATTTACTATTCGCATGTGTCGAATGTTGTTTCTTTCGTATGGTGGTGCCTCGAAGGAAGGAGAACGACGGAAGTCAGGACAGTACCGAATTATTCCGCTGTTTACAGAGCTGTGGCTGCTGCCCTGAAACACCAGTTCCTGTGCTAACACATCGGGCGAATAACTTCAGATCAATAAATTCAAGTCATTCAATAAAAATGCCCTTTGGGCAGCCTATAGTAGCTGGATTATTGTTTCTCTTTAAAATTATGTGGCCAATCTCACCAGGTTTGCGCGGTTCTGTAGTACCACACTATTCTCCTTCAACGAACACAACGCTGTACGAGCATCCGGTGATGGTGCTTTCTCCTTGTTTCGTTACTGCCATCATCATGCTGCCACAGATAACTGGAAGCAGTTGTTGCTAATTTACAGGCTCCTCAGTTTCCCTTCCTATGCTTCTGCTTCCTTTTGGAGAAGGTGTCCCTTTCGGTGGCCGTAGCCAGCCTGCTCCTCGTGTCCCCTTTCTCTCAAGTGCATATATGTCTTCAGAACAAATAATATTAATAATTGTCTGGACGTTCAATTGCGAATTATATTACGCACATATGTCGAATAACGTATAATAGCCCTCATTTTTCTCAAAAGACGAGCCCATCCAAACTTCATATCTCACTTTTTGTTTCGAAACTGTAAAACATCCAATATGCTATTCAATATTCGGAGGTCGTTTTACTAAACTATTCGTATTTGATTAATATAAACGAGCTTTGACAGCGCAACAGATTTAATTGCGTAAACATCGTCGTGCTGATGCCAAAGTTCGTCATATTGTTGCGAAAAGCGAAGAGCGTCATTGAGGTTTAAGATTAGGACAAGCACGGGAACGGGATTCAGTTGCTTCGAAAAACGAAGAGGTTTATGCATAACTAATTCATCAGGTGACAATACCAGAGATAAAAACGTTAGCGGTGTTTTGAACATGGGTTTCAGGCGTTTCTAGCGTTCAGGAAGGGGGTGCTGGAACTCGACCTCGTAAACTTGGGCAGATTAGCAACAGAACCCAACAGGGCGTGTCATTGTTTAGGAGTTCGCAAGGGGATTTCCCAATTTGTAGATTCACGCCGTCTCCTATTTGAGCCTTCCCGGGCCGCTACTCACCCTTCTGCAGGTGATGCTAGGAGAATGCCAGCCTATACCAACTAGCCCAACAAACCACTCTCATTAACTTCTCCAGGCAGCGCCCTTTGACAGGAATGCTTCAACATAAACGTGCCAAGCGCGTAGCATAAACGCGTAGACAAGTTAAGAAAATATGTTGCAATGGATCAATCATGTAGTGCTTCAAATGATTTTACTTAAACATGTGTTAACTAGATCAACCGTTGCCCTACTCCTACAGCTTACGGAGGTCCCACATTATTTGGTATTTATGTTTTCAAAATTAATTAAACATTTATTCACATGCGTTGTGCGGGAAGATGTTTCGCATCCACATATAGACTCCCATGTAGCGTCGGATGTGCGAACTTTTTTTTTACAATAATTTATCACCCACCTCACCCGCACGCCCAACCCATCTTAGTGGGTAAGTGCCAATAAAAGAAAACATGCATGCTATGTGCAGCGCCAGCGCCAACAGCCACGTGCAACGAGCCCGCTCCAGCCTCAGGGTTTTCTACACTCGTAGGCTGCACACCATCAGTTTCGTTGGCTGAAGAACTGCTTAAGTCTAGGCGCGGCTGCGGCAACCGGCGGGGCGGCGCATGTTGTGTATGTCGCCTCGTCGTGTCGTCGCGCTGGCGACACGGAGCACGTGTCGCTGCGCGGCTGCGAGCGTTGGCGACATAAAACACATGTCGCCGCCTCCACATCCAAATCAAAAGACAGTGTATTAGGAGCAGAAGTGCACCCACTGGCGCAGCCTGAATACTTTCATAACGGAGCTCCAATGCGTAGGCCTTTAAGGCCTCGCTTGGGCAGCGAAGCCTGCAGAGGGCGGTACGCCTTTTCGAGAGAGACAGAGAGAGAGATTAAAACAAAGATGGGGAGGCTAAGCACAGGATATCTCTCGTTCGCGATCTTGTACTGGAGAAGGGGAAATGATAATGAAACAAGGGAAAAGAAGGAAGCAATGACTAATATGAAATTGTGAGTGTGGACGCTGTCCACAGTCTGTGAAGGCGCCACAATAGTTCTATACTATGTCAATGTCGCACTGAGACGTAAAACGCCACCGAGTGCAGTGTCACGATTAGTCACACAATCCGGTGTCTCTTATAAGAAACGAAGCGCTTGTTCGAACTGCCCGACGTTCAAACCACTTAAAAACAAGAGGCAGGTCATTTATTGACAAGGTACATTACCTCGTTATTTTCTGGAATTCGTTTGCACCGGGTGCTACATACTATCTGGCCTGGCTAACTCGCTGTCACGTCAATAAAAGCCGTGAGCGCAAGAAAAAAATTAAAGGAGAACAAAAATCTGTGATTCTGTAGGTACCATTCTGGTGAAATAACGGGGCATTGATTTCCAGCAAAATTACGAGAACATCAGCTCATGAAAGCCGAACAAGCACACGAAATTGATACTCAGGTCGGTCGGTATCCCGCCGGGTTTACTTATGAATAAAGAGAACATTACAAATTTGTTAGGATGCTTAAGGTTAGCCTTTAAGAGTGGAACGCGATGACATTCAAAGACCCTGCTATTCATGCTTCCCGGCAACTGCAGCTTATGTAGCCGTAACGTTTACCAGGAAATGCTGGCGGCGAACGCTGTGCATGAAGGCAAGCTTTCTGGTAGAAACGCGGCCTCTTGCGTACGTCGATCTCCTGTTAGTTTCGCGTTTTTAATATTTCAGTTTGAGAAGAGCTAACATGAATTGATACGGTGCGGTCTGCGTTTTTTTTTTCATTACATTTGTTTGTGGGCTGCCTTTCTGGAAATTCCGAATGGCTTTGTAAAGAATGAAAGACAAGGTATGAGCAACTTTGATGATAGAAGAGTGGTTGTGTATGCATGGTTCGGAATCTGGTTCGAAAGTTCCTTATCGCAATTTTTTTACCGCAGACGCCGACGCCGCAGGGCCTTTATTACGCGATAGCGTTAATAAAGGCCCTGTAACATCCCCGCCCCTTTTTTCTAATTCTTGAAAATTGCATTCAATTCGTGACATTAAGAATCGAGTTTCAAAGCTGAATCCAGGAAATATCGAAATCGAGCGCGGCCCCTGCTGCGTCAAACGGATAATCGCAGTGACGAAATGTATGACGCATTTTGAATGAATTCATGTCGCGACAAATATAAGGCACGTCGTGGCGGATGCTTGCCAGGCAAAAGGTGCCGTATCCGTAACTGTAGCGACTGGCCGCCCCATTCAGTCTGAAGCGTCGTCGTGATTTTTGTCACGTATAGTGTGTGCACCAAGCGCACCTCACGTTTCGCACAATAGAAAGAAATCCTACATGAAGCCTGAAAATAGGATGTCCCCTCATATGTTCCTCTAAAGAAAACCAACTTCTTAATGGAATAGCGCATTATGTTTAATGGATTCTTTGAATAACTTTATTTTCTTTCATCTAGCCATTCGGTATGTGTCATTGCTGTATTCCAATTCTTGGTCAATATGGAAGTGTAACGCTATGACACAAGTGGTACAGAATCCTTAAATGCAGCTAGATATGCGCCGTACTTCTCTGTGCATACACCTGTCATCGCTATTTATCACTCTCCGCGTATTATTTATTTATTTATTTATTTATTAGGTTACTTATTTTTTATTTATTTATTTATTTATTTATTTATTTATTTATTTATTTATTTATTTATTTATTTATTTATTTATTTATTTATAATATACTGCAGGGCCAGTAAAGCATTGCCGCAGAAGAGAAAAACATCTGGGTGGATAACAGATCACCACATAGAAATGTACGTAAAAACTCCCCAGAAACAGCAACACAAAAGGAATACAAAGAGAAAAAGAAGAGGAAGAAAGAAGAAAGGATGGTAGCTAGGCTATAATTTTGTATAACATCGTCTAAAATAATAAATATGCAACAAGTGCAAAAATCGATCGCTAGAGAAAAGACGAATACGGTTTCTGTTCAGAAATCGCATGCACCCTGCGACATGGCCTTGAAGGAAGCGTGGCATTGACAATCAGTGATGCACTGGGGTTATTGGTTCCATGCTACTACAATAGAGGGAAGCGGTTTCATTGAAGATGTATGGCAAAATATTGCACGTATTTTCCAGTCATTGTCACTGCGTGCAGATATAAAGTACGGTGGCAGAATATACTAATTTCGCTTTGTCTGATTTTAGTGAAAATATATGTTGTACATTGTCTCTAACGTCGCATGAAGTCGGCGCTTTCTTCAGAACAGGACTACCTAAAAGAGACTTAATGCCGGACACACTCCTGCGAAAGCATTAATCCCTTACAACAAGTCTAGCGGCTCGAGTTAGGGCACGCACTAGCATCTTCATGAGATTAGATGTCTGCGAGTCCCTACTGTACATGTGTCCTCCGGTATAGGTCGCCTATGTAAAGTAAAGAATTTTCTAAACTTTCAGTTCAACGTGGTTACAGCTTCTTTTCAAGTTCGGCATCTCCAATGCTTTCGCAGATGTATACCGGGTGTCCCATTTAACTCGGACCAAGATTTTTTGAAAACACGGGAGCTCTAGTGAAATCGTACCAACTGCATAGTAGCCGTAGTCATGTGTGCTTACAGCCGGTATGTTTTCCATCACGAAGTATTAATTAATAAATGTTTTTATTCGTGAACATTGTCCTTATTGCTTGAATCAAGAACATGTCAAATACAAAGTTGTAGGGGCCCTCAAATAACCTCCAAAATGTCTTGTGCTCAGCTTTTCCTCGTTGGTTTTTCTGGAAAAAAGAACAAACGCGCGCGAAACATCCAAAATACGAATTAGATATGCGCGCGCGCGCCGCTACTCAGGCGCTCCCAAGCAAATAGCCACGGGTACACGGCTTCACGCAATTTGATGGTCGCGCCATCATGAGAATACTCCACTGACGCAATGATAAGCGTAGCGGAGCCGTAGGGGAGCATTTCGAAGCTGGCACACCGTGACGGCGCCCTTGGGACTAATTTTGCGGACTCATCTTGTTCTGTAGATAGGCACACCCGGAACGTATGTTCCTTTCGTTCCTTTTGGCAATAGAAATAAACCTTGCGCAGGCTACGCCCATCTAATGCGTTGTGGCAGATCTGTACCGCCAGCACATGCTGATGTCGATTACGTAAATTATTTTTGCTTGACGTGTCAGTGCGTATACCATAACGGGAGAGCTCAACGGTACCACGCCAGTCACCTGGTCTTTAAGAAGACAGTCACGCCCTTCACGAATGATCAGAAGGCTGAAATGATCCTGGCTTTGCGGGCGGCGCACGGCGACAGGAGGAAGGCAGCCAAGCTATTACTGATGTGGCATTGTGGAGGGCACCCTAGTCTGTCAACAATACTTGGAACGTACGAAGTCCTTTGCGAGACGGGTAGCTTCACAAGAAAGCGACACAGGACGGCTACGGTAGTTGAAGAAGCGGAAACAGGTGTTTTGGCATTCTTTGCTGCTAACCCTCACAGTATAGTGTGCGCGACGCCCGTGTGGAGGCGGGAACCTCAAGGTCACCAGCGTTGAGGACTTAAAAAAGACGGGGATATGCACTGTGCCATAATAATCTTCATCAAAAACTTGACGACCGAGATTTTGTAAACAGACTTGAGTTTGCCAATTGGATCCTGACTTCCCCACTTGGGTGCTTTGGACGGATGAGGCTAATTTCTCCAGAAACGCACAAGTTAATCTTCACAACGTCCAACGTCCATCCCAGCCACGGCGGCCGCATTCATAGATGAGAGCAAAATGCGAAAACACCCGTATACTTAAATTTAGGTGCACGTTACAGACACCCAGGTGGTCCACATTTCTGGAGTCCCCCATTACGGCGTGCCTCATAATCAGATCGTCGTTTTCGCACGTAAAACCCCATAACTTAACAACGCTACGTCCACCACATCTTTGAAGGTCCCGTGAACGACGTCTGTGGCAACCTTCCACTTCCGCGCGGACCTGTACCCCAGGTCTGCAAGGTCGCTGGACATGACACCACTGGACTTCTTGTGGGTCTACGTGAAAGATCGCGTGTATAGCACCGAAACTACAACACCGGATGTCCTAAAAGCAAAAATAAGCCGCGAGAGTTCAAAGTCGTTGGTCAAAGCTGCAACACTACAAATGATGGAAAAAAGCAAGTACTGTATTGTTTCAGACGGGGACCTGTTTGAGCAGGTGCTATAAGTGGCAGTGAAAAATAATTGCTCAAAACTGGTGTAAAACGTGGCTGTTTAACCCACCTTCATGATCTCACCCTGTCCTTACATAAAAAGAAAGCTTGCGACAAAGATAGAAATAGGTAAAAGGCAATTTTGTCTCGCCTCTTTTCCGAAGTTCAAGAGACAGAAAGAGTAAATAGCTAAACCAGTTGCACCTTTGGATGTTTCTTTGTGAGCGGTTGAGATCGCCTTACGTGCTTTTCGTTTATTTTTTATTGAAATAAACTCCTGAGTAGCTGTTTTCTGCACACTCTCAGACAAAAGTACACCTTTTGGGGTGTATATCTTCCACAACAATAATCGTCAACTGTCTTGCTTGCGTTTCCTTTCTTGAAAACGCCGCGCCCGCTACTTTTCTGTCGGCGATGCTATGCCGTGCTGATAACGCGCATGCCGTTCGTTACTGGGAAGTACCCTGCTCGCAGCATTAGAAAGAAAATGCGGAAAAGGCAAATTACGTTTATTGTTGTGTGGCAAGATACGACTCAAAGGGTGTAAACTTTTCTTACACACTCTTAGTAAAATTTACACCCTTTGGAGCGTATCTTGTCCCACAACAATAATCGTCATCCGTGCTGCCCGCGTTTCCTTTCATTAACGCTGCGAGCCCGGTACTTTCCAGTCACGAACGGCATGCGCCTTATCAATGTGACGCAGCATTCTCGACAGGAAAGTAGCGAGCGCCGAGTTTTCAGGAAAGGAAACGCAAGCAAGGCAGATGACGATTATTGTTGTGGGACAAATATACACACCAAAGGGTGCAACCGTTGTAAGAGTGCACTCTTAGAAACATTTACACCCTTTGGGGTTTATCTTGTCCCACACCGATAATCGTCATCTGTCTTGCCCGTATTTCCTTTCTTTAACGCTCCGAGCCCGGCACTTCCCAGTCACGAACGGCATGCGCGTTATCAGTGTGACGCATGCAGCATTCTCGACAGGAAAGTAGCGAGCGCCGAGTCTTCATGAAAGGAAACGCAAGCAACGCAGATGACGATTATTGTTGTGGGACAAATATACACCCCAAAGGGTGCAAACAGTTTTTAGAGTGTACATGAAGGCGCCTTCTACGACACGGCGATAAACGAATGCAGCCGTATATCTTGAGAAAGTTGCTTGGAGGCGGCTTGAGTATCGGCACGCGAGCGCGCATCTATTTCGTATTTCGCATATTTCGCGGGCTTCTGTTTTTCTCTTGGAAAAAACAAGCAGGCACCCTTGAGCACGAAATAAAATCTTGATTCGCACGTTATTTAAGGTGCCCTACAACTTTGTAATTGACACGTTTGCGATTCAAGCAATAATAAAAACTTAACTGCTTAAAAGCAAATAAATAATTAATACTTCGTGATGAAATAAATACTGAATGTAAGTACACACGACTTCCGCTACTATACAGTCAGTACGATTTCACTAGAGCTCTTGGTTTTTATTTTTTAATCTTGGTTCAAGTTAACTTGGACACCCGGTATATGAGTTCATGCTTCGTCCAGTAGAGGTACGAAAGAAGCATGATACGACGCGTTACTTAGGGTAAACGTAAACAAAATTTTAATGTATATATATATATATATATATATATATATATATATATATAGATATATATATATAACCAGAAAGCGCGGTCACCTGAGCTCATAATGACCTCGCTGTCACACCCATGAGTGGTGGGCAGCCGATTGGCTGCCATTAAGGAAGTGCTCTTAGGTAAGATAATGTTTGTAACCTGTACAAGATTTACAAATTGCTTCGTTTGCACTGTCTATCACGTATGCCGCGACTGCTATCTAATAGGCCCGATGTCGGTACAGGCTGCGCCTAGCTGTACGCCGACTACGGGGGGCTCCGGGTACCGAGCCCCCTCCGGAAAATTCCGGAGGGGGTAGAGTCTCCCCCGGCGGTGCCGAAGCCTAACCCCCCCCCACACACACACACGCACACCTAAAATGTCATTACCAGAGTTTTGTCACCCACATCATTTGGGGTTTCTTTTGACTTGCCTGGACCTCTTCACTTCAAATTTTATTGTGGCTAATAGCTTACTGCATCATTGTTGGCACGGACGTGTACGGCTCTTAATTCATAATTTCGCTTTATTTCTGCAAATCCTGTCAATAGGAGCTCCTGCCCAGTAGAAGCACTAGCGGCGGCTGCCTCGTCCGTATTTTCTCACTTCAACATTGTTTTAAATTTCCTCGTTAAGCTACATGCACATATACAATATATTTAAATATACACACAGTACAAAATTTATGATATTTTGAAAGAGAAGGAGATAGCCGATCAAAAGTTATTTCTAAAGGCATGGATAGCTTATGCCTACAGAATGAATATCATGCGGTTGCTGTATGTTCACCTCGCTCTAAATTGCTTTACGTGCTTTTTTTTTACCCTGAAAAAAAAAACCTGCAGACTTCATTGATCCCTTCGGCAGGCTTGTTTATCAACGGCGTGTGAAATGCACATAAATCTCTCAGTATTGCTTCCCTTTCCATTAATCAATACTAATGACTCATGAAAAAAAAACTCTTCTAACAATTTACAACATTTATTGGGGCTGGAGACACCACTAGTTGCATAAATATATACAGGGCGTCCCGACTGTCATAGACTAAGATGTTAAAAAAGAGCGTTGTGTTACTCGAAGAAAGCCTAGTCCATATTGTTTCCAGTAGAGTGGGGTAGCCGCCAGTAATTTTTTCGTTACTGAGATTTAATTAGGAATTGTAATTATCTAGCTTGAGACGCACTGCCCTCATTATCAAAGTGTCAACTAGGCATTTGTAGGCATAACCAGGGGGCATCTAACCGCGGTATTTTCAGCGGCGAACTAATTACGTACTAATCTTTCCGACTGACAAATAAACCTCGAAAAATATGAAAAATACCATGTGACTGCGCTCCCACCCACATCATAAAGCAGCGCCTTCGAACAGGCTCCCTCTGAGTTAGCCAGAACGAAATAAAGTAAATAAAGAAAAACATCGTGATAGAGCTAGTGCCTTATCTGCTGCGCCATGGCCGACGTAACACGTTGTGTTTGGTGTCGGAAACAAGCTGTGATGTCCATTGTCTTAGTGCAGATAAAGTGCACGGATAGTTCTTTTTCTTTCTTTCTTTTTTTGCCACAAGACACATTGCCACAAAAGCGAATTGTCAACGTCAGTGCAAAGATTTAAAGGTGGGTTTTGTTTCATCCCAGTCGCCATGTCTTTCGGTAATGGGCAGAAGGAAAACGTGATCCTTGCCTTGGGAGCTGCAGATGGCAACAAGAGGAAGGCCGCAAATATATGTACATCAGTCATGGCGGTAGACCGAACGCGTCGTCTATCATCAGAAACTGTGAAAACCTGAGACAAAACGGCAGCTTCCAGAAACAGCGGCAGGGGACTCCATCTTTGTGTCTTAGCCTACGCACGGATGTTCTAGCATTTATGGCATCAAACCCTCATGCTAGCGTGTGAGACGCGGCCGTCCAGGTACCAATTTCCAAGTGATCAGTTTGGATTCTAAATGACTCGGCCTTTCTCCCGTACTACCTTAACCTGCTCCAATGCTTGGAAGATAGGGACCTGCATAATCGTCTAGATTTTTCGAATTGGGTACTCACAAAAGCCGGTGAGTCACCGGACTTTTTGAACAACATCATGTGCACAGATGAAGCCAATTTTCCCAGAAAGGCCCGGGTAAATTTGCATAATGCACACTACTAGAGTGACTCCAATCCCCACTGAGTAAAGCGGAATCGGCACCAGTACCCGTGGTCGTTCAATGTGGGGTGCACAATTTACGCCGGTGCTATTAACAGTCCCATCTTCGATTACATACTGCCTGGACAGCGTTACGTGGGCGAAACCCTTGAAGGAGTGGTGGATGAGTTTTTCAGCCACGTCCCGCTGTCACGTCTTCCACTTCTGTCGTATCAGCAAGATGGGGCGCCAGCACTGGCTGGATGCGATTCTTCATGCGCAATAGATTGGAAGGCATGGGCCTGTAAATTGAGCAGCTAGATCACCTGACCTATATGCACTCGATTTCTTTCGTCAGGGCTATATGAAATATCGTGTTTACATGATCGAGACGGACGTCAGATGAGCTTGAGGCAAGGATGACGAATGTCTGCCGTAGAATTCTAGCGTTGGTCATCAAGAAAGCCACAGAAGATGTGGTAAAGCGGAGTCATTACTGCGTAGCTGCAGAAGGAGACCTATCCGAACACGTCCTCTAGGCAACAACTGGCGTTCAATGGCACTTGCGAATTCATAGATAATAGGGCACACTGACATCTGCTGGTTTTAAATGCGCAAGCAATTCTATCCTTACCCGATGGAAGAACCGTCCCTCCGTCCGTCCCGCAAGATGATCGCTTTCAACATAGCACCCGCAGCTGCGAGTGAATTCACCTGCGTGCTGCCTCTCGCTTCAACGCCAACGAAGCGGCGAGAACACTGCACTCGAGGAGCTCCCAGCTTGTGCCGCACTCTGCCGCTTTCGCAGATTGCTTTCGAGACACGGGCCGCAGCGCCGCGCCAGACGTAGCCGCCACCGGGGCACGGTTGATCACGGTTCATAATGGTTCACTGTACCTAATAAATGTAGCGTATATTTCCTTCATTTGCAACACTTCCCTGGTCATTTCATCCCTCGTTCACATCCGCTGCAGACTATATATACCACCAGTGAACATTGCTTCTACTCGCCTTTTCTGCGTCGCCTCGTGCTGGTCTCACTTAACAGTTCGGTGCTGCAACCGCGCTTCTCCGTTTCATGGTTATTTCGCGGTTGTTCTCGCAACTATACGCCTCGTGCACCGCCTATAGAGGCGCCACTGAAAGCCACCTAGCGGACGCTTCCAACAGTACACGCGGGAGCAGTAGCAGACGACAACCATTTGCAGCAAGGATGGCTCAAGTTCGCGGCTGCGATTTCTCCTTTGTTCAGGTGCCAGGCTGCTTCTTCTGCGGCGACAGCTGTAGGGAAGATGCTGAACTCTGTGCGAGCGGGTATGAACCCGATGTTACCGGTTTTTGGGACAACATGGTCCACATACGTGCAAGGTGTGTCCCGCAGAGAAACGCCATGAACCCCATTTACATGACGTGGAGCTCATGTTGACTAGCCGATAAATTTTGTTGAGAGATGCGATCTCTCGATGGTTTTTTTTTATTCTACCCTTGCCGCAATGCTGCTTCTGTACCTGAATAATAAGCAAACGTCGTTAGTGCAGATATATATCAAACAAATCCGCACGGTACAATCTCTTCATATGCCGTTGTGATTTTTCTGCCGATGAATACATGTGACGTCGCCGAATAGCTGTAGTCGAAGTCGCCTCAAGAAGAGTAATTGCCAATTTATTAATGGAAACGCGTACACTAGCCAACGAAGTCACCAAACACACGGCTTAATAAAAGCGCGTGTTAGTGCTGTACCGCCGATGCAATTCTGCTGCATACGCCGATGAACTACCGTTCCCGGTGCAGTTTGTGCAATTTTAAATTCCCCAAGGGAGCTGCTTGGAAACGTACGAAGCTAAAGACAGACTAACTTTTCAGTACTTTTTTATATTACTAGAGAGAGGTGCCACATGATATATTTAAGGGCAGAGCAGCGCCAGTCAAAGCAGATGAGCGCTGGCGGCAAGGTCCGGTTTAGTCGTCTGCAGCGTAAGTATAAGAAAGAATTCAGCTGAGGACAAAATCACATGCAAGAAGGGACTACGTTGTGAAACAAACAGATCACTCGGTGTGTTGAGTTTGCTCAGGCAGCATCGAAGTGTGATGACTTCCCAAACGGGACGCGAACTTTTCAGCGAGAAATGGAACAAAAATACCATATGCAGCAGCTATTAGCAATTCTCGCCCTGAACTACCTATTTTCTAAACACATTTCCAAGAAAGCGAACTATATCTAAGATGCCCTCGAGCGAAAAGAATAAAGCTGTTAAAGAAGCACTTCCTTGGTATCATTCCGATAAGACACAGCGTGATTTATACCCTTTACAAACAAGGCAGGGTGAAAACTTCGCAGCTCAAAAGAATCGACAAGAGTTATGCCTAGAGCAAGTAGCAAAAGTTAAACATGTGCGAAGCCACGCATAAAATAGGTGCAACAACATGAACTGCGCGACAGCTGGTGCGAAGATTTACCGCGCCACATAAAACCAACAATTTCAGTTCTTGCAAACTTCAGTAGCTTTAACATACAACGCAACGCGCTCGTGCAGTCGTGCTGCCTAGCTAGCGCAACGCGGTAAAGAAGCGGAAAACAATATAAGTGGCAAACAGCATTCCGAACTTTAACTAAATGCCTTTGAACCTCATGCTGCACTGCAGACGAACTTCGTTGCTTACGCGTCTAACTATGATCGAGTGGAAAAAAACATCGACGAGACAAAGAAAAGGATGACAACAAGAAATTTCCCTTCGAAGCGACGATGCATTTTTGCTACCGTTGCTCCCGCGGATGGGGCTTTGCCGGGAATGATTAGAACCGTATCGCACACGTGCGATTGGTGTTGCCTATCTTGCTCTGAAAACGTGAATAACACAGAGAAGCACGATCAACGACACAACTAACTACGGCGCGCGCCAGGCTCCTCTCCCGCTTGTTCTGCGCAAGGCCGCCACCAGTGGCTCGTCCGTCGGCGTGCACGGCGCGTATACGAAACACACAAGCATATACTACTACGAAACACCACGTCAGTACTACGAAATGCTTACGCATCATTCAGATAAATCCCAGAGAAGGTTCTGCGTGGACGATATTTTTTTTTTCTGTGCAGACGTCCCGATTGCCAATTCGGCTTATTTAGAAGCGGTACATTTACTTTCTTGAACGCATCGGTTCTGCCGTTCCTCTACCTGTGAGTCGCTTCTCGGTCTCTTTATTTCACTTTCATTTGTGGCCACAAACCTGCTTTTGCTGCATGTATGCACTTTCATAAATATTAAATGGTCACTTTAATTTGGCTTTGGTCCGAAGCAAGTTTCTGGCGCGAAATCTACCCGCGCGCACTCTTTCGATGCGGTGCGAGCGGAGTCGGGATTTTGAAACATTCCATCCCTATTCCATTGCTTCTTGCGTTTCGTGCTTGGTCAGAGCGGCGCTTCGGACACGTTATCAAGGAGCTTTTGTTATCGATGGGATCAGTCGGCCTTGAGAGACGGATAATAAGTGTGACGTAGAAATGAGAGGAAGGAATAGCTGCGAAGCCGCGAAACCTTCTGTTGATGCTCCTTCCGTACCATTATCAAGGTGATGCGCTGTCTCTTCGGATTTGCCACGGGCAAAGCTGTTCAGAATCAGAATCAGAATTTAATAGTAGAAGTTGGGCCACATTACAATTATTTGGTACACAGAGCGCGTTTTCATAGTCAAGGACTGTATCGGGACCTTCTATTGCTTTCAATAAGCTTATATGAGGGCGCTGCTTTATGATGGGGTGGTAGCGAAGCCACGTGGTATTTTTCATTTTTCGGGGGGTTTCTTTACCAGTTCGAAACAATTGTACGCAATTAGTACGTCGCTGAAAATACCACAGTTAGATGTCATTTGGGGCTGCCTACAAATACCTCATTGACACTTCGATAATTAGGACAGTCCTTCACGAGTTACATAATTAATTATACGTACCTAATTAAATCTCAGGTACAAAAAAAATTACTGGCGGCTACTCCACTGTACTGGAAACAATATGCACTAGGTTTTCTTTGAGTAACGGAATTGCTCTTTTTTTAGGTCTTGGTGCATGATAGCTGGGACACCATGTATAATTCACTCAGTAAACGAAATGAGGTCAAGCCGCATTCACTCGAAATCAGAATCAACAGCGGTCATGCGCGGCAGCGCTTATACTTGGACACACAGGAAAAAAAAGAGAGATGCTAGAGTTTGTCCGGAAGGGCGAAGCAGTATTAGTGATAGCGAAACATAAAACAATTTCATGAAGGAAGATTACACCAACGAGAGACGCCAGATTCTTGGTGGTGCGAAAGGATTCAGGCAGTGAAACTGAAATATCTCCTACCTATTATGAGGTCTCTTGTATATAGCCCTATAAGGCTGTCACTCTATATATATTTGAGGTCCGGAAAGCTGGTCGGGCCCCAATCTCCCCCCCCCCCCACCCTTAGAAAAATTAAAACTTTCCGCCTGTGAGGTGTGCTATAAGATGTTCACTTGCAGAGTTTTGGTGTTTTCATCGTATACGATGAATATATATATATATATATATGTCTACACTCGAGAAATATGTTGCCGCATTTTATATGTAGCTTGAGGGACAATACATGGTTTCGCTGTTTGAGCCTGAACTTTGATCCTAAAGTGCTGCAAAAACATTATATGTTATAGCATCATTTGCCTGATGAGCTATTTGGTACCTGTCTTTCATATATCACTTCTCCTCAGTGCTAGCAGCATATCCACAACGCCGTGAAGAAATACCTTTTTGTGCGCTCCCAGACTGGTAGACACCACAGTAATTTGAGTACTTAGCCTGTATGCTGACCACTTACGGTGGCGGTATGATCGCTAAATAGATGCCTCTTCTGTGGCCAAAATAGTAAGTCTGAGGTAATACACATTCTAATGCCGATTAATTTGTCATAGCTTCGAATATTTATTTCTTGCGATTTCTTTACGCTGCAAGTCAACTGAAACTTATCTTGGCATTCCAGATATCACTAGTGCTTTCTTTTCGTTCAACATGTTTATTTGCACCGCTTCTGCGTGAATTAGCATGCGTTGGATAATTAACTTGTTAATGTTCTTTTTTTTATGATGCTGCTCTTATAAATACAGCAAAATTTCTAATTGCTCTGAGATAACAAAGAACGATACTATTATGACCTGCTAACCTATATTCCTTCCACATATATATTGTTCTAAGCAGCTTCACATAATTAACAATTCAAATCCAAAGACCTTACCTTTGTGCGTTATGAACTGCAGGTCGTTCGCTGAGCAAGTTGATGGAGCACAAATCCCAAACCTAATGTTTGGGTTGCTGACTTTTTCATTTGTCGAGCCGTTGAGAAGAGCGCGTCTACCCTGGAACATAGAGCGAAGTGTTTCCATGAAGCATAGTCGAACATAACAGCCTCGAAACGAGTAGCTGTGAGATATCGAGAAAAGCATCACAGACGGCGAAGGTACAGGCTGGATCAATAATTTTGTGCATGCCATGCTAATGGCTTAAAGAACTCGTAAAATAAGCAACCAAAATGAAATCGTGTAGTTGCTCACTAGAGTGGTTCGAACGCACTACACAGTGCACTTGAAAGATATTCAAGCAAAAAATACAGAGAAACGCAGGAATTAAGATTATTTGACATTCCTTAGCCTACATGCAGATCCGAGATGGGGAAGAGAAGCTGAAAAAGGGAAAGGCATGAATTCTCTTCATCCAATGTTTTCAGCTCGCACGAACTTCATTGCTTCGAGAGAGACCTCAACAATTCGTGCAGCCAGGTGGACTCGGTGCGCTCGCTTAATTAAGTGCACTTCATAACAGTCGAAAAGCTTGCTTCGTACACGAGTAATGTCTTAAAACAAAGAACGGAACAAAATTACAGAACTGTACTAGAAAGTAAATTAGTACTCATACTAATTCATACATATACACATACATACACACGCATACATATACATACTCCGCAAGAAGCGGTCTTTATTCGTCATTAAGGGCAAACTACAGAGCTGGCACAATAAAAAAATTCGCGCAGAAACTCCTCTGGGAGTTGTTTATGTAAGCATTGTGCCACTTGCTCATCTCCAGGCAGCCCGCTGCCATTATCAATGTTATGAAACTTGGTCTGACCAGTATAAACTCTTATATCAACCCTTCCGTTCTTGAAAATTCAGCGCTCGCTACTTTCCTGTCGAGAATGCTGTGTCACACTGGCTTGGAAGTGCCGGGCTCGCAGCGTTAAAGAAATGAAATGCGGGCAAGACAGATGACAATTATCGTTGTAGTACAAGATAAGCCCCAAAGGTTACAAACGTTTTTAAGAGTGCACCAGGAAGAGGGCGCCACCGTTGACGAAAACAAAAAACTGGGGCGGAATTCACTAAGCTGCGCCGTTCTTATCCAAAAAGTTCTTACGCTAAGATAAGCGTGCAACCGAAGTGCAGCGCGTTTAACTTACGGCGTTGTATGAGAGCGAGGACGAAGCGAAGCTCGGAATAAACGATGGGAATTAAATGAAAGAAGCGCAGTCAACAGATAACATGATCGCACATCATGCATTTGTACTTGAAGCTATATTATTAGGGAAATATCACTGCACATCCCTATTCGACAACTTCCTTTTCCGGACGTCTGCTACAGCGCCGACAAGCGCAACCGCTCTCGCTCATTCACCGCATCGCCGTCAAAAGAACGCATTGTGAACTTTCACGCATTCTACCATTTCTGCAAGAGGCAGGACTGATGGAGACGCAAAAAGGTGGAGCGATTGCCAGGTGGAGCGATTGCCAGCCAGGTCGGCCAGGCTAAACCCACCTGTAGCAACGCCAACAACACCACCACTACCACCATCACCATGAATCAATCTACGGCCTTGCTGCTATCCGGCAGGGAGCAGAGACTGGCACGAACATCTCAATACAACATATTCATTCACCGTCCTGGTGTCCCGCACGTCCGTAGCCCGGTCGCCGACTTCCTCCGTCGCGTGGTACACTGCTGCTTTTATAGATAGCCATTGGTGCCCGGCGCCTGCGCATGGTGGCCGGTCGTGCCAGTCATCCACACGTGTTGTCCGTTGGGGGCCGTGCCCACAACCACTACCACAATATTAAAAAGTGACTAAATGTATTTACTTCGATACTGATATTGGAAAGGAAAAAAGAAAGCTGCAAATATAATAAATAGTCCATACGGCCTCAAGGCCATATGGACTATTTATTATATATGCAGCTATTACATATGCATTACATATTATTTATTAGTCCATCACGCTTGCCGGCCGCAGGTGCGGTTATAATGCCGCGCACAGGCTCAATATCAGCTCCCTCGGCAGCGGGTACCGTCTGTAAGGTGCTGGTCGACGATGTCGTCGAGCGCCAACCGACGACGAGTCGCGCGCTCCCTTCGCATAGGATCTCTGTCGAGCGCGTGGCGAGCTATTAAAGCACCCACCATGGTTTCTCAGTAGCTATGGTCTTGGGCTGCTAAGCACGAGGTCGCGGGAAGAAATTCCGCCCACGGCGGCCGCATTTCGATGGGAGCGAAATGCGAAAGCACCCGTGCACTTAGATTTAGGTGCACGTTAAAGAACCCCAGGTGGTCGAAATTTCCGGAGTCGTCCACTACGGCATGCCTCATAATCAGAAAGTGGTTTTGACACGTAAAACCCCATAATTTAATTTTAATAGCCAGGTCGTGGTTTTGACACGTAAAACCCCATAATCTAATTTTAATTTAGGCTATTAAAGCAGCCCTAAGAAAGAAATGCAGAAATAGTCCGTGGCTACCAACACTCCCAAAATTGTGACGGAAAATTCACTACAAAACATCTGCACACGAAACCTTCGCTGCCTATCACACTTTGACATCGTATCAGCATTCATCGCTCCTCCTCGGCTGATAACATACTATGATGCCTCACACCAAGTTAAGAGTTCGTTTTGCAGGTTCAGGGTGGCTGCATTCGGACGGAGGCGAAATGCACAAAGGCGCGTGCACAATTTTGCACCGTGGTAATAAATCATAGGCTAGCGATGTCAAAGCCCAGAGCCCCTAACTACGCTGTCTCTCATAGTCCAAGTGGCAACTCACAGGAGTCAAGGCTAACCTGTCAACATCACTACAATGATCAGCGCCAACGTTTCCATAAGTTTACCAGCTTCATAAGAACACAAGTTCAACCGCACGTCAGTATACTGCGCAGCACCATACGCGATGCACATGGCAGTTCAAAATTCTAACTCGTTCCGGATCAAATTGGTTCAAGTAGCTGATCAGATTTGGTGAGGGAACAGACGCGAGTTCATGACATCTTAGTTGAAATCAAGAAAAAGAAATGGGCATGGGCAGGGCATGTAATGAGGAGGCAAGATAAATGACCATCGGTTATCTTGCCTCCTCATTACATGCCCTGTCCATGCCCATTTCTTTTGCTTGATTGATGTAATGAGGAGGCAAGATAACCGAGGGTCATTAAGGGTTACAGACTGGATTCCAAGAGAAGAGAAGCGTAGCAGGGGGTGGCAGAAAGTTACGTGGGCGGATGAGATTAAGCAGTTTACAGGGACAACATGGCCACAATTAGCACATGACCGGGGTAGTTGGATAAGTATGGGAGAGGCCTTTGCCCTGCAGAAGGCGTAGCCAGGCTAATGATGATGATGATGAGCCGATCTCGCTTCGCTGACGCAATTTGTTGGGAACCTTCACTGCACATATAGTATGAAGGCAATCTGGGGGTGGTGGTATCCAAGCAGCGAAAGACACTGATCCGTAATCTTACGAATGAGGCCTCGCAGTACTAAGTGAAATACGGCTAGAGAGGGAGGCGGGGGGGGGCACAGTGCGTTAAGATTCTGGACAAATGTTGGGTGTTGTAAAACGTCATCAGCGTATTTTTGTGTGCACTGAAGGACGAAGGCCTCTTAGAGATACTTAAATACTCGTCTTGCGCTAGCTGATTCCAACTTGCGCCTGCAAATTTCATAATTTCATCGCCCGACCTTCTTTACTGCAGTCCTCGACTGCGCTTCCCTTCCCTTGGCGCCCATTCTGTGACTCCAATGGTCCACCGCTTACCTACCCTACGCATTACATGGCCTGCCCAGCTCCGTTTGCTTTCTCCTAATGCTATCCTCGTTTGCGCTCTGATCCACACCGCTCTCTTCCTGTCTCTTAAAGTTACGCCTAACATTTTTCGTTCCATCATTCTTTGCGCAGTCCTTAACTTGTTCTCGAGATTCTTTCTTGACCTCCAAGCTTCTGTCCAATATGTTTGTGCTGGTAGAATGCAATGATTGTACCCTTTTCTTTTTAACGACAGCGGTAAGCTCTCGGTCATTATTTGGTAATGCCGGCCGTATGCCCTCCGGCTCATTTTCATTCTTCTCTAAATTTCCTTCGCTTAGTCAGGTCCCCTCTGAGTAATTTACCAACATAAACGTACTCCTGCGCAGATTCTAGAGGCTGGCTACCGATCATGAATTCTTGTTCCTTGACGGACTATTCAACATTACTTTTGTCTTCTGTATAATAATCTTCAACCTACGCTAAGACTTTTTCGGTTAAGGTCCTCAATCAATTGTTGCAATGTGCCCCCAGCATTGCTCAGCAATGTTAGTGGCAAGCTAAAGGTTGTTGAAATATTTGGCGTTGATCCTCAGGCCTAATACTTCTTAATGTAAACGCCCAATAGCACTGGCTAGCTACGTCGGCAAGGTAATGGAGAGAAGGGATCTTTATACGCTTAGAATGGCACTCGGAATTTCGCAACGTCTATCCAGAGGTAATGGCTGGCTTTCGACGTGGACGCTCGTCAATAGATAGTGTTCTTGACGTTGTAACGCATGTACAGCACCAAAAGCACCAGAAACAAGTCACTGCGGCCTTATTATGCTTGATGTTAAAGGTACCTACGACAATGTAGCTCATCATGCTTAATTCTAGATGCCTTAGAAGCGGTAGGGATTGGTGGACACGTTTTTCGCTGGTTACACAGCAATTTGAATGGAATATCTCTCTTTATTTTGACAGAAGACGCACCTGCGGCGTCTAGTTATACCAGTCGTGGTGTACCGCAAGAGGCGTACTTAGCCCTACACTGTTCAACCTGCTGCTCGTTGGTCTCGCCGATTCGTTGCCGAAAACCGCACAGCGCTTCGTATATGCGAACGACGTTTGCCTATAGGCTTCAGGAGTGACACGTGTAGAAGTCCGCGCACGACTTCAGAAAGCTTCAACGGCAGTGTCAACATATATAAGAAGGTAAGGCCTGGAGCTTTCACCTGAGAAGTGTGCACTCGTTGCTTCTACTCGCAAAGTGATGACCCCTTATGATTTGCGGATTAATGGCCAAGATATACCATACAGACGAACGCACCGATTTCTTGCATCATCTTTGATAGAGGGTTGTCTTGGAGCCGTCATGTCTCGTATATGACAAAGCGCTTGGCCGCCATTGAGGACTTTCTCGCGTTTCTCGGCAGGAAGTCCTGGGGTGCTACAGTACCCTCAACTATAAAGCATTATAACTATGAAAGCACTATTTTTGGGCTTCCTGCGGTACAGCTTACCTCTAGCAGGATATACTTGCACTACAATTATTCGCAGGTTTCAGAGTATGCAAGCCCACACACTCAGAACTTGTCTTGCTCTCCCAAAAGATACATCATTGATTGCGACAGTGGCCATTGCTCCAGAGATTCTCCTATGACAGTCTACATTGCCACAGATGTCCTCAGAGCCAACATCCGACAGCTGACTCGGATTCCCTCACACAATCTTGCTTGCTTCCCATCTAAGAGGCCACATTCAAAATTTGCCAAAAGTATTGTGCGACATCAGTCTCACTTGCCGACACAATTCGCACCTGCTGCACAATTTTCAGCCCCACTGTGATGTATGCACCGGCCGCAAGTACAATCGACAGTTCCAGGAATCAAAATAAAGGCTACAGTACCGTTGCAAGCTTTGAAGCTAGCAACTTTGGAACACATTTACAACGGTTACAGATTTCAGCAACATTTCTACACAAATAGTTCGGTAAAGCTCAACAGCTCTGCTGCTGCAGTCACATTCCCGGCAAAATCTGAATAAATCAAGTTAACAACTTCACGTATGACCACATCGACGGGTGCACAGCTTGCGGCACTACGTGCTGCACTTGATTTCGTGAATCAGGAACCACCGCAGCAATGGACAGTTTTTAGTGAGCCCTTCAGTGCATACAAAGCCCAATGCGCCAATGACGCAATGAATAACTGGCCTCAGAAAGTCGACACATATATAATCACAGCCATGACAAGGGACACAACATAATCTTTCAGTGGCTTCCAGGACGTTGCAACATCAGCGGGAATGACCACAACGAAAGCCGCCCGATCTGCACATGAAAGTGGTCTACGTGTCTTGATTGCGCTTTCGCGAACAGGTGCTCCGGCTGGTCTACAATAGATTTCCCGTGAATGTACATTGCCCCTGTTGGACTGGAACGTTTTCATCATGTGTCGTTTGCCGTCGTTGTCGCCGGATATAGAGATACATCTACCGCCTGGGTTACAACGACGTGAAGAGACCATACTGTACCGACCGTGGCTAGGCGTTGCATTCACAAACTCTTATGCCTTCCTTATTGAAATGGCCAACCGTACCACGCGCGACACATGCAGCTGTGAAGAGACGTTCACACATATTATCTGCGTCTGCCCTCGCCATAGTGGAGAGAGGTAAGTGATGTGCAGAGTGCTAGACCGATTGGACGATCGTCCACTATCAGAACTGAAAGCTCTAGGCCAGTGCTCCCGAAGAACATCCACGCAGAAGGCCTAATTAGCGCTACTGAGATTGCTGCGGTCTACGGTACTTCACGATAGGCTTTAAAGACGCCCCCCCCCCCCCCTACACGTAAGCTCTATAGTGTATGCGGTTTGTTTGTGCTGTTCTCTCTTTCTCTCACTCTCCCTTCTGCTCTCTTTTTCTACCCCCTAATCCTTTCCACTGTGCAGGGTGGCCAACCGGGACTATCTCTGGTTAACCTCCCTGCCTTTCTATGTATCCTTTCTCTCTCTTCTAAGCATGCAGTGAATATCATTGAGGAGATTGTGTCTTTTTGCATGACTCCTGTCTTGATAATTATTTCTACCCTTTACTTTTTGATAATTAAAACATGTAAAGCCGGAAATATACCGAAGGCAGAGTCGAAATGAATCTTAACAGTATCAGGTACGCATGTGGCTGAACGTAGATATGGCAGTTCCACATAAATGAAATAATTTTTGAGTTGTCACCCGAACGGCTGCAAGCACCATGGCCTTGATTTGAAGTTCGTTCATTCCTTCAGTGCAATCCATACCATATATGCACTTACATCGCTAAATAGAAAAAAAAGTCGTAGCTTCGGCCAAACACACTGAATTAAGGGATCGAACTGTGCGCTGCGGATAGAGCACAAATGAAAGCATAATTTGAGTGACGCAAATGCTGACCTTGGTGATACGACGCGCTTTAGTGAATACACTTTGCGTCCTGCACGCTTCACATTGTTCACTTCGCGATACCAGGCCACTGTGACCAGATTTTTCATGTCGTCATGTTGACCTGACTACTGCGCAGCATGCGCGGAGCACCGCGAGGTCATCACCAGCCGGAAGAACATTCTTGCACCGACTTAACGAACGCTTTGAAGGCTTTCTTAAGTGAGAGGAGGAAAATATACAAATAATATCGCACGAAGTGATTGAAAGATGAGAGTGACGTCATTTCGCCCAGGACTGATCTTATTCTGGAGCTTAGAATAAGCCCCTACAGCCAATTATAAGACCACGATGACTATTGTCTGCTGTCGCTTTTCTTTGTTGTTGGATCTTCCCATGGCGAGTTGCTTATTAATGGCTTAAGTTGGCGCTAGAATAGAGCGATTGCCGCCAATTCTTTCAAGGTGGACCCGCTCGCAGACAAGATCCTCTTCACGCGTGGCTGACTTCAGTACCGGAATTGTAAAGTCCGTATTGCAATTATTATTTAAAATATTAACTTGTTGAAAACTACACAATCATAAGTTTATTCATGTCTCTCTCCCCCCATCCCCTTCATCGCCCCTCATGATGACGCCCACTACCACAAATAAACTGCTTCCCGAAAAATCTCTCTTTGCGGTAATGTCAATGTCCGCATCACGCTACGGAAATGTTCGCACGCAACATCCGGTATACTGCACCCGGCAAGACAATAAGCGACCTCTAGAGCATTAGCCGCCATAGTTTACATAGTTTACCATAGTTTACAGCATAGAGCGACTTGTGCACCGTGTATCATTCTGGACAACGCGCGTCCGCAGACTGATCTCACCGTAAGTTCGCTGGCCATGTGGAATCTCTCGACGACATTCCTGAGCAAGAGTCTGGCAGGCTTGATGAAGAGGGAGCAATACTGGCCCTTGAATTTGACACGGCCCTGGTCATCCAGTACGCGCGCCTTGAGGCACTGAGAGTAGGAGCCGACGCTCACCAGGCTGCCTTCCAAGATGTTGGCCGGCAGCAGACCATTGGAGAGGAGCACTGCACGAAGAGAATGCCGCCATCCCCGAAACGGCGTCAGCTATTCCGCTCGCTTCTCACAAACAACGTACTTCGACAAATGGCCACGGAGTTTGCATATTAAATTCGCACTCACCAAGCAAAAGGTAACCACTAATATAGGACGGTATATATAGGCTCGGTGCTTTTCACTAGCAACTTCATCTGGGCCAAACTCAGACGCAGACCTCTACCTGCTCGACTCTTCGCGCGCATCATACTATCTCACTTACAGAACACAATGTTGAGAAAGGTGTAGAGGCATCAGCTTATCATCTGTCTTATTCAGCAGGTAGAGGTCGGCGTTGGAGTTTGGCACAGATAGAAAACCAATACGTCAGTGTATCAGCCGGAGCGTGCCAATACACGCTACTGCTTGATATTTCCATCTTGTACCCGGCTTCGTTTGTAGTGAAGCATACTGATTCTATTATTATTCTTCGGTAATTTCACCCAGTTTGCAGTATGTCTTTATGTGTTTATGTACACGCCTAACCTCTTTTGCCGCCAATTTGAGTCACTGGGTAGTCCATCGTCAAAGGGGTTGAACATTGGGCTGTGCTGAGGGAACTGGGCTCAAAACCGACCGTCGAACCAACTTGTGTCACTGGGTATGCAACCTTGTGTATGTGGTGCTCTTCAATGAATTTCTTTGACGCAAACTTGAGTCACACGATATTGGCCACTGGATATGCGCCACACTCCCATAAACCTGCTTGATGCCAACTTGCTTCAAGGGGCATGTCTTTCATAAGAATCATTATAAAAAAATATATGTCATCGACAATTATCCATCAACCGTAATATATGTTGCTAATAACATTAAAGTCACCAATCATCTGTGAAGGATGGATGCAGCGCCAATTTTTATCTATCACTTGCAATCGCGAATCAATCAGTGCGTTGAATCTGGAGCATACAATCATACAGCTCATGTACACGCGCTATAACCACGCAACGCGTCCCCAACAAGTCACCGGCTTGTGCCTCGAGCGGTTCGCGGCCCAGCGAACCGCCGTGCAAATAAAGAGGAGCTGGCGATTTCTTCCCGGACGCGTAACGTCTGATGTCGGCTGTACTTGAAGCTATTATTTTCTGAAAGCGAGTTCGGAGTCATTCAATTCTGGACCGTGCACACATGTTTGGGCGTCCACGCAATCGGCGTAAATTATTAGGTCCGATGGCATGTCATACTAAGGCTTGCAACCTATCTAACCCGTCCATGTGTCGATTGCCCGAAGGCGCACAGCGTCGGTGCACGTGTTTCGATCGCTTCACGGATGTTCGCGGAGGTGCGGTGTGGAGCAATACAAAGACGGAAAGGACAGAACATCGAAGCTTGTCCAAGACAAGTGAAAACAAACGCAAGAAATGCAAGACACGCTACGCTTCTATACCCGTCGAGGAAAGTGTCTGCGGCAAATGCGTGTTGCCCCGAAAGCCGCCAGGATCCCCTGCCCCTGCCAGATAGCAAATAGCCGGAGGACACCGTTTTCAACGGCGCGCTCCTCGTTCCTTGAAGGCCCTGCTCCGCATTTTCAGCATGGTGCTGCTAAGTGAACGCCAAAGCAACAAAGCTGCTCTCTTCGCTTCGCGAACATGCACACAGTCGCTCCCGCAGAAGCACGGAACGCTACGCTGATTTGATACAAAAACGCGCGCCACTACGTGATACGTAAATTGAAAGATTAGTACAGTTCTGCGACGAAATCACCGGTATCTTTTGTTTATGATTATTTACCTGCTAAGAACTTTCGTGAGAAAATACATGGTATAGATTTCACGTGGAAAAAAACAAAAAAAATACATGACACAATTCCTGATCGAAATGGCACGCAGAACGACATACAACATCAGCCTAAAGTAAAATTAGGCGCCGGTATGTGTGCACATAACTTGATCATAAATTATGTGCATGAATACCTGCAACAGTTCATTGTGAATGCACTATTTAGCAGTTATATTTCTTCCGTTCTGCGAAGGCACAGACTTATCTCTATAGCAAAAGCCACTCAGGCGACAGACTATATTCACAGAAAAAAAGAGGCTGTTGGGCGTCTGGTCTCCAACGTAGCAAACTATTCGAATGCTGCGTAGGTTCTTGAACAAAGCTGGACTGTCCAGCTATATCCCGTTTAAGTATGAACGACACTGTCAACAAACGCTCACGTGTGGTTATGAACGGATCGTAGCTCTTCACATAGGCGTGCAAATTCGCTGTCAGGATTTTCCGTATCTTCTGAAGTTTCGACTCCTGTTCCACCAGTGCAGGAGTGGCATAAAAGGGGTTTACCATAAGTTGCTTTCCTCTCTTTCCTATCCCGTTTATTTTTCTGCATGTGGCTTGCGGTATCCTGGGACAGTTCATATTTGTTCTTGACTGAAATAACCAATTCACCCATGTGCGACCACTGTGTCCCAAAACATCACAGAGCACCTCTCCACCGATGGCAAAGCTTCGCGACCGAACACTAGTGCCTACAAAATGCGCTGAAGTGACTCGGCACCCGCCATCATCCGTGGCATGAATTTTCGGTAGAACACTTCCACGCGCAAACACTATCCGCGCGAACGCGCTCGTGCCTCTGCTGGCGCGTTCGTCGTCGTCTTCTTCCCCAGCTGGCTCCGATGCCGCTCATCGTGCCAGCGTTCCCATACTGCCCCTCCCTCTGCCAAGGTACTGACGGCACTAGCCCACTGCCAGTCGGTGTGGTGATTTCGGTCTCAAATTCCCTGCCTCAATATATCGCGAAAGGAAAACACGTATGCAAGTGCGCTAAAATTTCGTATTAAGGAGTATCGTAATCGCCGGCCTTCTTTTAGCATCAATTTAATTAGGAAAATTATCAGCTTGTAAAATCCACCCACGGTTCTTGCATACTGAGCGACAGAAAGACATTTAATAATGAGGCACTGAAACTTGGCGCAAATAATTGTGGAACACGATTGTGGTCAATTCAGTCTTCAAGCAATTGTTTTCACGATGGGCATAGTCCGTCATTGTCAAATTCAATACCTCTTTATTGCCGTTTCGTCAAAGTGTACAAAAATTGCAGTCCACGTTTCTATCTAGAATTGATTACCCGCAGCGGTGCCTTAGCGGCTATGGTGTTGCACTGCTAAGCGCGAGAACGCGGGATCAAATCTCGCCCATGGCGTCCGCATTTCGATGGGTGCGAAATGCAAAAACGCCCGTGGTCTCGTGCACTGGGGCACGTTAAATATCCCCCGATGGTCAAAATTAATCCGGAGTCCCCACTTCAGCGTGCCTTATAATCAAATCGTGGTTCTGGCTCGTAAAACCCCAGAATTCAGTTCTAGAATTGATTATTGATGTAACGCTACTCTTGCGGTCCATTTTGTGTGACTCCAGCCTAGCCCTTCGGATCTGGTTTCATCATTAAGCCCTGAATGATGAAATGCGTAAAAGCCCTGAAATGCGTAAATGGTCACTGGTATAATGAGTTGCTTCAGAGCGCAAAAGAACGCGCACTCACACAAACAAACAACCCAATACAAGACCCCCGCCCCTCACACACACAGAGACACACACAGACTCGCTTTTACACACAAAACGCTTCTGTGAAAAATTTAGTGGGAGGGTGGGTTGAGAGGGGAGGGGGAGGGGCACCTGTTTTCTTTTTTTTTTCTTAAGGGGGGATGTTTGTGTGTGTTAGTGGTGTTCTTTATCGCTCTGAAGCAACTTACTAAGATAAATTACCAACTAGCCCGGTTACAAGTTCTATGTCGCTGGCACCACCCCATCAACGGTGAACGAGGACCGTCACTACTTAATGACAATAGTAGTGGCAAGGCAGCCAGACCTGGGTGTTATAGTGCCAGCTCTATTCCAACAGCCACCCTCCATAACAGACGCACTAGACTAGCTTCGCTTGTTGGTTCGCTACCTTACACCGACATGATGGAGCTGTACTTCATTCGTCAGCACCCTTTCTTTGCAGTTTGGAATTCACCTCCACAGCTCCGTCTACTTCGTGTCCTATGACGAGCTCAATCATAATTTTCTTTCCGTTTTCTGTAGCACTACGTGGTGTTCACGAGCGTATACACATTCTGTCGTCGCCTCATAGCAGTATAAGTATTACTAGCAATTAGTATTGTTGGCCTTTACAATACTGACACAGCGATTGACTAATTGGGTTTCCTGTCACAAAGAAACACTGGGACTACGTGAGATGCCGTAGTGTGGGACTCCGGATCAATTTGCACCACCCGGCTCTTGAATACGCAACCGAAATTCGTTGCGCCGCCCTTTTAGCATTCCGCCCCCATCGGAATGCGGCAGCCAACCCATGGCTCAGCAGCAGAACTCAGCATTTAAGCTGCGGGGTACGAGGCCTCCGACGCATGTATGTTTCTACTACCCAGATCTGCTTGCTTCTCATATCTTCACGTTCCAATATAAACCATAATTTGTGAATGGTTCATGTTATCGTATGCGCCTCGAATATTCAGGAATGCTACCCACACATGTCGCGTCTCTTTTTCAGCAGTTTATATACCTTTAATAATAATAATAATAATAATAATAATAATAATAATAATAATAATAATAATAATAATAATAATAATAATAATAATAATAATATACCTTTACTCATAAGAACAAGTGGTACAAAGTGCCAAGGCATTAGGAAAAAAGTTGCCACAAAAGCAACTTGACTGGTCCTAATAAGCAGAAGGTCAAAAGAAGGTCAATGCACTGCGTTAGGTTCTCCCCTCATTGATCTTGTATGAAGCTATTGTGCATTTCCCCGAAAAAACGAACCTTGCCTACGCCCCTGCAGCTTGAACTTCACCGCTTTCAGTATTGCCTCATAAAACAATGACGTAACCATCGAAGACTGATGCTCTCATTCCCTCTGCTCATTTCTCCTTGGGTATCAGGCTAACCCTACTCCCCCTCTACGTTGTTAGAAATTCCTCCATGTGTGTCACCCAGCATGGTGATGATGGTTATGAGTGCAATCTCCTTTGAAACGGGATGATGGCTTGTGCCACCACACTCTCGCGTACTGTTTAAGTGCTTATGTCATTTTAATGTCAAATGTTTTTACTTTCTACCTTTTTCTGCATATAATTGTCCTATTCTGCGGTTACATACATGTTTTTATTCCCCATTCTTTCCTCTACTGATGCGCCACGAATCCTCCAATCGTCGTTTACTTACGTTTATTGCGCCAATGTTTATCCCTTCAATACAGTCTTTAAACCCCAGGGCTACGTACCTGAAAGACTGACCCCATTTCTATTTACTACTGGATCAATACAGCATAGCGGCGCCATCTAGGGACTGCGGAAGAAAGCTATCATGACGCCTACGTTTGCGCGCGGGTGGTAAAATGGCTTCGACGTAGCAAGCTTTTCCACGTTTCCTCTTCACGTTTCAAAAGGAGGGCACGCTACTAAGTTCTTGTCGTTACCAGACACTGAGACTCCAGAAGCGCAATGACCGTAAAAGCACAATGATCAAGAAAGAGAGAGAGAATGGGATGCATAGAAAGGCAGGGAGGCTAATCATATTTAGTTGCGGTCTGGGCAAAAACATAAAGGTGTCCGAGCTGGGGTCGATTTTTTGTTAGTCACAGCCCCACGAATTAACAGAGAATGACGCCAGAGAAAGCATATGTGCCGTCTACTGTCACGTTTAACTTAAATATGGAAATCAAAAGGTAAACGGAAATTAAACTCCACGAAAAGACAACGGAAGCTTTGACCATGCGTGGCTCTGGCTGAAGGGGAAATGGCCGCCGCGGCTGTCTAATTTGGTATACCCCACGTGTTACACGGAAGGGTTGGATTTGGCTCCCGACGGAGGCAAGCTCCCGCCCTTTTTAAGGCCACTTTCATTTTCCTTTACCTGGTTAGTTCTACATTGAAATTGAACATAACAATGAACCTCTATTGTGAAATTTCACTGGCTTTATTGTCGGTTTCTTCGTGTTGTTGTTACTAACTAAAAGCGTAAAGCACACTAAGGTTGCAAAAGTGAGCAAGAAAGCTATATAGGCATCGGCACACCCTTTAGTTTGCTTGGTCTGCTGCCAAAAACAAATTAGTCCGTGTCCCTGTTACGTTAACATGGTTTGTAAAATTGGAGGTCTGCTGCTAATATAAGTTAATTCTCGCGGAATTATATATATATTTTTGCTTTTTTTTTCATCACGGAAAAGTGGTGGGATGTAAGGTTGCAGAGAAGACCGCAAGCTCCAAATGACCTCGCTCGGACGAGGTGATTGGACGGAGCTGAAAAAAAATGTATATGTTCATTGGGCAGCTCCTACAAATGAACAGTGCATTTACTCTTTAATATATTTTGCTAGCTATCAATCGAGGCATCCATGGGGTGATAATTTATAGAAAGAAAATGCTTCCCCAGGATATAACCTCGACATACTGGCATTCATTTCTGTGATAACACTGTTGGAGCGTACGGGCGAGCCACTTCTCATAGCAGCATCAATGAACGCCCGAACGAAGAGTTCTGCTTGTGGTTAACATAATTTTAATTTGATGGCGGCAAATCATAGCGGTGGCCAAGATATCGCTCTTCAGATT
This sequence comes from Dermacentor albipictus, assembly GCF_038994185.2. Lineage (NCBI taxonomy): Eukaryota > Metazoa > Arthropoda > Arachnida > Ixodida > Ixodidae > Dermacentor > Dermacentor albipictus. Next base: position 50,963,084 of record NC_091821.1, read on the forward strand.
CGTGACCTCCACAGTGTTTCGTGATAAGGATAGCGACTTGGACGCACTGTCTCTTGTAGCAGTAAGCAACACCATGACAGTAAAGCCCATGGCACCCTGTGCAAAAGGCAGGCGAAATTAGATCACATGCAGAAAAAGCAAAACGCATCTCGTACTTGCCGCTTTCATTTAGCGCTAAAACGGCAGTCAAACAAATGAAATGTTTGAGTTCTTTTAAGACATTAGTGTTGGCCTCGTGAAAGTCCTACAACACCTAGCCTTTGCCCGCCGCAGCGTCTCCCGACATGCACCACTCACTTCTGAGGACCCAGGACTCGTGGTTCCTAAGTGCCAGGAATCCTTTGAAGATGCTCGCGGTGCAGGCGGTGCTCACGTTGCTATTGCCCATCAGATCGGAGATCGACGGCATCGCGCTTCGCACCAGCGAGTTCAACAGCCGCTCCACGTCGTCCATGAAGTTCTTGTTACCTGCTCCTGTTATGGATACCGGTTCAATTTGAGAACTCATGGCGGGGACCACAAGTAGCAAGAAAATTAGAGCGTGGTACGCGACGAACATAATGGCGGCGGTTTGCTGAAGAAAGGACCAGGCCGGAGCAGGCAGCACCAAAAATCATTCGTCGCCGTCGGAAAGAATCTCCCTGCCCCACTGGGACGGGAAAGAAAAACATAAAGAAACGAAAGGAACAGCCAGCACACACAGCCTACACTGCTGTCGGCTTAAACCAAGAGGAAGGCCTCTCGCAAGGTGCTGAGCATTTTTCCTGATTACGGGATGAGACACGGTGGCGATGAGACAAAGCCTTATGCAGAGGTGCCATCGGCTCGATAGGATTTTTTGTCCTCTATCGGACGGCGAACTGTCTCAAGAACCGGTCCTCGGTGGGGTTGTGTTTTCGGTCTGCACGCCTTTATATTTTTATCGTTATTCACACGAACACTGCATAATGCGCGTGCAATTATTTGTGCATCATTCGTCCTGCTTTATCAGTTCCTGAACACTGACGATGCAGTAAGGCTTCTGATGTTATTCGTAGTAAAAAAAAGAACATTATTTTATTTTCATCTTTCAACGCAGCTTGAGTGGCGATGACTTTCTCGCGCAAAAGAGTCTAATCTGTGCATTTTCTTCTCTTCCTTTGTTCACACCATCGCTCTCTTTTTCTCGCTAGGTGAATCCAGAAGGCCTCAGCATACGCACTGTTGTTTATGTATAGGTGCTTTTTTTCTTTATTTTGTTATTTAGTAGTTATCTCCGACTGCCACACTGCACGTGTCCGACCTCTGTTCGTCGCAGCGTTCATTTCAGCAACGATGGCTACGGTTGCATAGCAAGTTTTTCAACTCCTAATTTGCCTTTATGTAGAGGCCAAGTACCCTTGCGGTATGAACTCTTTGTGGCAGCGCAGCAGTGCAACAGGAGCAGGGCACGTGTTCACATAGCAGCTCGTACGCGAGCGCGATTTGTACGAAGAGGCGCCGGCCAATAGTGATGACGAAGAAAGTATTAGCGGAAATTGCCGGTCAATAACGAACTGTGCTTCTTCGCACAAGGCATTGAAATTCGACCCCAGTTTCTAGATTCCCTGTGTATTACTTGTGTAAGCAAATTTGTTGAAGGGTGGTGGGCAGATTGTTCTAGAAAAACTGGCCACCCTGTATACGCAATGCCTCATGACCTCGAGCGTACCGTAATCTTGGAAGTACGCCAACATAACCTTAATCCATAAGAAAGGGGACGCCAAAGACTTGATAAATTATAGACCGATCAGCTTACTGTCCGTTCCCTGCAAAATATTTACTGACGTAATCGCATATAGAATCAGGACCACCTTAGACTTCTGTCAACCAAAGCACCAGGCAGGATTTCGTAGTCTACTCAACAATAGACTATATTCACACTATCAATCAGGTGATAGAGAAATGTGCGGAATATAACCAACCCTTATGGTATGGTATGGTATGGTATGGTATGGTATGGTATGGTATGGTATGGTATGGTATGGTATGGTATGGTATGGTATGGTATGGTGTGGTATGGTACGGTATGGTATGGTATGGTAAGGTATACCATACCATAAGGGTTGGTTATATATAGCTTTCATTGATTACGATAACGCGTTTGATTCAATCGAAACCTCAGCAGTCATGCAGGCATTACGGAATCAGGGTGTAGACGAGCCGCATGGAAAAATACTGAAAGATATCTATAGTGGCTCCACAGTCATCGCAGTCCTCCATAAAGAAAGCAACTAAATCCCAATAAAAAATGGCGTCAGGCAGGGAGATAGGATCTCTCCAATGCGATTCACAGCGTCTTTACAGTAGGTATTTAGAGACCTGGATTGGGAAGAATTGGGGATTAGAGTTAACAGAGAATACCTTAGTAACTCGCGAATCGCTGATAATATTGCCTTGCTTAGTAACTCAGGAGACCAATTGCAATGCATGCTCACTGACCTGGAGAGTAAAAGCAGAAGGGTGGGTCTAAACATTAATCTGCAGAAAACTAAAGAAATTTTTAACTGTCTCGGAAGAGAACAGCAGTTTACGATAGGTAGCGAGACACTGGAAGTGATAAGGGAATACATCTACTTAGGGCAGGTAGTGACCGCGGATCCGGATAATGAGACTGAAATAATCAGAAAAATAAGAATGGGCTGGGGTGCGTTTGGCAGGCTTTCTCAGATCATGAACAGCAGGTTGCCATTATCCCTCAAGAGAAAAGTGTACAACAGCTGTTTCTTACTAGTACTCACCTACGGGGCAGAAACGTGAAGGCTTACGAAAAGGGTTCTACTTAAAGTGAGGACGACGCAAGGAGCTATGGAAAGAATGATGGTTGTAACGGTAAGGGGGGGAGGGGGGATAAGAAGAGAGCAGATTGGGTGAGGGACCAAACGCGATTTAATGACATTTTAGTTGAAATCAAGAAAAAGAAATGGGCATGGGCAGGGCATGTAATGAGGAGGGAAGATAACCGATGGTCATCAAGGGTTACGGACTGGATTCCAAGAGAAAGGAAGCGTAGCAGAGGGCGGCAGAAAGTTAGGTGGGCGGATGAGATTAAGAAGGTTGCAGGGACAACATGGGCCACAAATAGCGCATGATTGGGGTAGGTGGAGAAGTATGGGAGAGGGCTTTGCCCTGCAGTGGGCGTAGCCAGACTGATATGATGATGATGATGACATCAGCTATGAATGGTAGGCGCCGTGGTTGCTTAGTGGCTATGATGTTTGGCTGCTAAGTGCGAGGTCGCGGGATCGAATCCAGGCCAAGGTGGTCGCATTTCAATGGGGGCGAAAATACCCTCGTGCTTAGATTTCTATGCACGTTAACGAACCCCAGGTGGTCCAAATTATTGCGGAGATCCGCTATGGCGTACCTCATAATAAAATCATAGTTTCGGCACGCAAAATCCCATAATTTCTTTTAAAGTACGTATGTTGATGATCGAAACATTATGGAGCAAACTGTACCAACGGTTTTAAAAGGGAGGTGAGCGGGGAGTAGGAAATCGGTGCAAGACGATTCCAGAGTCGTCCACGCGTAAACGTCACATAGAGCTGCAAATATGAAAAGTACGAGGCAGTAAGTGCATGAATATCGCCATGTAATTGTAAGAGTAATATCAGAAAATCTGAATTTGAACACGATTAAGTGTCACTAGAGTTGGTTTCACATAGCCCGATTCTTTTTTTTTTTTTTGCCACCATTCACGGCCGGCCGATGCCGGTGATACTGTGGGCGGAGCGCGGCACTGCTGATGAAGCACGAAAAGGAATAGCGTTGGAATAGAATCGTTACATCCCCTCATCGCCTCAGATCTTACGCAACGATTTATGGAAATAGCAACTAAATAGAAAAATGCTCCCTCAGGTATTGACAGACAAACAGAAAGAAAACGAAAAATTGCTGTTAAATTTTCGAAAGGGCCACGAGTGATCTCACATTCGTGTCAAGCGTCATTGCGAAGATAAGAGAGAGAGAGAGGTATGGGGGAGACAAGAAGGAACAGCAGGGAAGTTAGCCAATGTTTCGCCCGGTTGGTTACCCTACCCGTGGGGTAGGGGAAAGAAAGATAAGAGGGACAAAAGGAAAGGAGACTAGGTAGAGTTATTGTGCGCGTGCACTCGTACTGCAGATGAATGTTCACTTACGTAGATGTTCACTCATGACGAATATTCGCTCACAAACGCTCATCTAGTCCGGCCACCAAGCGCACTAGTGATTTGGTTTTAGGTTGGATAATGCCACAGAACGTGTTCTTTTGGTCTCATACCATGCACAAGAATTGCTTACGGCACTGTTGGTCACTCTGATGAGGAATGAGGAAGCGGCACAGTTGTGCCACGACGGGAGCATCCGGGTGGCAGGTGAAGTAGCATGTCAGTGTCATGTGAATACAATCGAGCGTTCTTAAAATCCGGCTAATTCCATTGTCAAAGTGTAATGCTACGTGCAAGTGAGTTAAGTTGCCGTGCTGCATCGGTTCCCGACAGTGTTTACATTGGTACGCATTGAACTCGCCGGTGAGTCGAGCGGGCTGCTTCATCGGCCCTGTCTTTGCCTGCAATTTCGAAATTGCTCGGCAGCCACTCAAATATAATATCATGGCCGTTCTCGAAATCTTGCTGGTGCGTACGCCTAATTTCATATGTCATCTGTTCATGAGTGCCATGATGCAAGGCAAACTACAGCGCTTGTATAGGGCGGTTTTGAATCAAAAAATACTGCGCGTGGAATAGGCGGCTGTTGAATCACAGAACCTACGGCAGCTTGGAGCGCATCAAGTTCCGCTGCTTTCGATGTCATAACATTTGAAAACTTTAGCTGTATAGAGACGGAGTTTGATGGGACAATCACAGGTCCGGTAAAACTGTTGGAACTGGTATAACCATGTGTGGTAGATAAGCACGTGGTATAAATAGGACTCATTTTTCAGAAAAAGAGATGACCGCTTCAAGGCTAGTGGCGACATGTCAGCCTTTTTGGTGATTCCAGGAACTGAGAGGCACACGTGAGGTTGCCGAAGACACCACAACGCAGATGTCGGGTGTTCGCAGGCTTGAAGCCAGCTGGCAGCGAGTCTCGGTGTCTAGCCACAACACCGTAGAATGCAGCATGTGACCTCCACGCGCGCAGACAAGCTAAGCGGGTTGAAGGTAGCCGTACGTGAAGGGTGTCGCATGTGCGCTCTGAGGGTCTCAATGGCTATGCATGTGGTGACCGGGTGCTTCCGCGCTGGGGCAATCGTAGCAGCTGTCGAAGCACATCGCGGGAGGCCAAGACATGTTCGAAGTGCTTGGGCTTGTATGCTCTGTAGTGTGTGGTTGTTCGTCTTGCACGTGTTGGATAAGGCTGGAAGAGTCTAACGCAGAAATTCTAGAAAAAGTGCTTTGTATGGCTGCGACATGGCGAAACACAGATGATCCCCATGATTCACCTGCAAAGATGAAAGTTGTATGAACCTCGAAAAAAACGACAAAGCGCCGAATTTCGAGGTCATGGCTCACCACCCCCCAACAAAATGAAGCGACAGTCATGAAAAAGAAAGGAAACTTTGGTGGTATGTTTAAAGCGGTAGCTTTACTCGGCGCGTTGCTCAGTTTTGCGCCGGTGACGCCGTCCGCAGTGGTGGTCCGATCCCAGAGATAGAGTGCAGTCTACAGTATCCGTGAGTATAATACTCTTGGGTATGCGCCGTTGTCGTCTCATCATCATCGTCAAACTGTTGTTGTCACGACATCGTCGTCACGACATCATCGTCAACAGTCATCGTCATAACGCCTTCGTCGTTCCACCGACGTCATTTCTTGCTCGTCATTTTATTCTAATCACGCCGTCGTCGTCCAATCGCAATTATGCCGGCGTTGTCATGTCATCGTTGACATTGGGTCATCGTCAAACAGTCGTTGTCATGCAATCGTGCTATGATATGCGTGCTAGTTTAAACTAGGATGCCATAAAATATCGTATGTAGTGAAGTGCCATAGAAGGAGCGGCACCTTCAATCCATCAATTTTTGGTGGCTTGAAGCTCGTGCCCCTGGCTTTAAAGGAGGTGCCTCTTCTACCAGACCGGCATTTCGGCAGCAGCGAGTGGTGGCGCCCACATATTTATTTGCTCTGACCGCCTTACCCACAGGTTCGTGCAGAATCTTGTAAGTTCCGTTCTCGTACCTGCTCCGTCGCTGCCGCAGAACGATAAGTGTAAATTGTCCCGTACTAAGATACTGCCTGAAGCCTCAATGTTCCTAAAATATTTTCGGCAAGAAATGCGCAGCATGTGAAGCCCGATCGAAACGGAACTTAGGAAGAAATTCAAAGATATCAAGCACTCTCTTGATTTATTCAGCACTCATCTTGATGCCCTGGTGACACGATGTTCTGCAATTGAAAAAGAAAACAAAACACTGCTTTGACAGCCAAGTGTCGGGAACTTCCACAAAAAATATGTCTCGCCTTCCGGAAATTGTGACAACCCAGGAACAGCACTCAAGAAACAGGCACGTTGAGATTAAAGGTATGCCATTTACCGAAAATGTAAGTCTTTCTGCAGTCATAACAAAGCTGGCCGGTCATAATAATGTGCCTATATGTGACGCTGACGTCGACGTTTGTAACCGTGTACCGCCGAAGGACGGCGGGTACCCGAATATTGCCGTTCAGTTTCCTTCGTACACGAAGCATGATGGGCTCATTGAAAAGGCACAAAAAAAGCGCATATCTGCCACTCTGGTCACACCTTCGTTTTGGTAAACGAGCATCTGTGCCCAATACTAAGAACCCTACTCGGCCGTGTCGTTGAGCGAAATAAATAAAAGTAGTACTCGTGGACTTGGAATGAATAAATTCTCGTGCGGAAAAATGACGCTTCGCGGGCACTGCGCATGTTTGCCATTCAAGATATTGATAAAATGGAATAAGCGCTCCCACATGTGCATCGGGCGTCATCCTTAATTGTTGCAACAGTTAAATATGTAGGGGAAATTGTTCACACCATGGTAATATATTTTCTAAGACAGAGCGCACATCCATCTTACATTCAAACAAACAATCTGAACACAATAAGGACAATGACCTGAACGCGTTTCTGTCTTCCTTTTTTTTTTATTAGACATCTTCATGGGCTGTGCGAAATACGGTACCGAAAAAAAGAGGAAATATTGCAAATACCAGGCTGTGTCTCTCATTATCTGAATCCATGCGATAGGAAGGGCGGTGGTGTTCTATAGTTGATTAGGAATGGCTTGCAGTGCGAATTGTTCAAAGATTGCTCAAACTATGCTGAATTCTGGCTATTCTTCATGATCATAGCATTTTTTCTGTCTTATATCACCCACCGGGAGAGTATGAGTAGGTTTCGTTAAATATATCTCTAATATGTTATCCGGGGCTAACAATAACGACTACAGTTTAGTTTTCGATGGCGATATAAACATTAAGATTTTGCATGACAGGCAACTTCGCAGGGACACAGTGCGGGTACTTCAATCAAATGCATGTAATATTGCAATTACTAGCCCTACTCAGACTGCGAGTCTTTACTCGGTGTTTTTATTCCGAATTGCGACGCACAAACAGTCAGGCGTAAATCACTGCTGCCGCCAGCGATAACATGCGTATTTTTTTACTCGTTAATTCTTCAGTGCTGCCCTCGTGTCTTTTATAAAGATGAATGCTTCATATTTCAACATATTAATCCATTCACATTTGAGTATTTTCGCACTTAAGTATTACAAACAAACTCGCAAGATGAGTACTCGTATAGCTGCAAAGACTGTGACAACGCATACATCAACTTTTTTTTTTTTTTGTGTGTGTGTGTGTGTGTGTGTGTGTGTGTGTGTGTGTGTGTGTGTCCTAAGCTCCACTAACAGTCATGAAATCTACAGCACGTCTTATAGACTTCGCAATGCCAAAGAATGTGTTAGACCTGATCTGTCCTGTCTTGAAGCACGCGTGCAATCTTTTGTTAGCGAACGGAATATTCTTCCGCGGCGCAAGCAAATCGCGAAAGTAACGACACTTTTCCTATCTGGCGACAGAAACGAGCTCTCTAATTATAGGCCAATATCAATCTTGTCTATATTTTCTAATCGTCTTGACAGGTTGGTCAATACAAGAATAGCCTCATTTTGTAACAAACGCAATGTGAATACAGATTATACCAGTTTGGGTTTAGAAAAGGTCGCTCCACAGAACTCCACAGAAGTATATAGCGTTGCTGATGCAAAAAGATAATTTCGCGAGGCTTTGACGAAAATTCAGTTACACTTCGTGCCTTGATCTATCGTCCAAAGATTTTCGACGCGATTAATCACAATACCCCACAGACAAAACTTGACATTTATGGTTTCAGGCACACATTTGTATTCCTAGTTATAAATTATCTACACTCTAGACATGAGACCATGGTTGTAGGTAAACACTGTTCAACTAATTCTTTTGTAACTTTTAAAGACGCAAAACACCTGCTAAATAGTTTTGATGCTACACCATAACAAATAAACAAGTAGGGCTCATTAAACTCATTAACCGATAATTCTAACAAAACAAAAGGTGTGTTTTTTCAGTCAAGAAACAAGAAGCAGAGCATCTATGGACATTGAAAAATAGGATTTTTTTATGGTAGAGAAAGTACCATCAGTTAAAAGCTTAAGTGTAATTTCCCAAGAGAACATTGTGTGGAATGGCCATGTTAGCATAATTGCTAACAAGCTTGCTCTAGTTGTTTGGATACTAATAAGACTATAGGCTCCCTGTTAACGTTAAGACCGATGCTCCTACTTTATACTTCTCTTTTTTTATCTCATGTTAACAATTCGCATCTCGTATGGGTCAACATCCCCAGCTATACCAACAACATTCCTATTTTATTGCAAAAGAAGATCATCCGTGTAATTCCAGACTCTCCATCAGTTCCCCCTCGTTAGGAATGACTTCTCCGATGCGTGAGACAGGCAGCCGAGACCGTGATTTGTTTGGTGTACCGCCGTCAACAAGCTACTATTAAATTCCCGGTAAGCGCTGAATTTTTTTTTCATTTTCTTTTTTTTTCACACTAAATTTCAGTATCGTTCAAATTCGCCGAAAATGTATCGTATATCTAGCCGCATTCATGGCCGCTTGCGTACGGGTGACTCCAAAACCACGATGTTAGAAGCATTGAGGAATACTATGCCGTGTCACCTGCTGCGATCAGCAAAGCCCCTATTGCGCGGAAATTTTCAAGCATGTTTTCGAGCATTTGAGATATACGAAATTGACTTTGACTGACTCGAAGTGAGCGCATCGTGCACGATATTATTATTTTTAACGGGAGTCGGAGTCGGCTGTATAGTTTTTGCCTAGCCGAATTCACGACCGCCTGCGTATGTGCAGGTACGCCTGTAAGGTTTACCTAGCCGAGTTCACGGCCGTCTGCGCACGTCCGATTCCCGACCTACGAGGCCAGAACCGTTTAGGAATCATTCTATATTGAGTTACCCATATGGAAAACACTTCTATCCCGGATAAATCAAAGAAGTTTTTAGGTATGTAGGGCCCTCGAGGCTGTACTTGTCGGCGATAAGGTAGCCTCACCGCCTATGAGATTATCTGACTGAGCCATGTCGAATGCCCGTTTGCCATAGTCGGAAATCGAATCCCGCTGTAAGAGTTTTTTTTAGAATGGTGAGCTTGAAATTCACCTCCTCCGGTGCACAACATCTGCAGGCTTGCAGTGACGCCTGTCGCTGGTAAACGATGCCGAGAATGTATGGTGACCAGTGGGGCCAGTGGTGACCAGTGGGGCTATACTAATCCAGGTACAACCAAATTAGGAAGGCCCACTAAGCTTCAACGAGACACTCCCTGACCAGAACAAGAATTGGCCTCCCTGGTGCAGTATTCGACCACCCCCTCCCCAACTGGCTCACTCAATTACCCAATGGCCCTCAGTCCCAAGCAGCTGCGGAGCACATGACCAAGGCGACAGTCAGACCTGTAACGCAGTAGAGGGTGCTACGAATCTCTGAGTCCGGACAGGCCGCTAATGGAAACTGACCCTTGCAACGTTTAACAGCCATCCCTCTCGAGTGAGGCTATAGCTGAGCAGGACTCTTTGAGGAACTATCAGACATTGTTTGGGACATCATCGGCCTTAGTGAGATTAGAACTGGTGAGCCTTATACATTGCTGAATAACGAACATGTCCTCTGCTATAGAGGTCTCCTAGATAAGAAGCAATACGGGGTAGGATTCCTAATCCATAAGGACATAGCGGGCAACATTAAAGAATTCGACAGCATTAATGAGAGGGTAGCTGTAGTCGTAATCAAACTTAATAAGAGGTATATATTAAAGGTAGTAATTCTGTCAATCATTTTCAAACTGAACTCGTCGGTGGCTAGAAGCGGTACAGATGGAGGCGTGGTTCGCTTTGTGTTCGATCGCTGTTGCTTCGCGATCGCGATCGCGGTTGCGACTATGGCCGCGCAGGTTGATCATATTGGAATTTGGTTTGAAGACAAGGCTGTGCTTTGTCTGCTTAGGGTGGCCGTGCAGGGCCGCGATTCTGTAACGGTGTTTTTTTATGCTATTCCTTTTCGCGTTTCGTCAGTGGTCAGAGCGACGCTCTGCCGATGTTATCAATGGGATCTGCCGGCACTGAACGGTGGATAATAAAGTTTGCATAGAATCGAGCGGTAGGCATCGTCACATGACCGTGGTCCAGTTGTCGATAACAGCTCGAGCTCCGAGATGCGTTCGAAGAGATGGTGAAAGATTAATTGAATTGTCACTATCCGCTTTACAAGTAATGCGTCCGCTGGCTACGCGACCAATGAAGGAGTCTCCGTCACCATCCCACAGAGAAAGGTCCCTTGCAAGCTGCGGTTCTTCGCCACCGGCAGCTTCCAGATGTCTGTCGTCAGCGAAGCATTTATCGAAATGGTCCAGTACCCTATCAGTGACAGCATACACAAAGTTGCGCGCGCAATTACCACCCGCCACGATGGCTTAGCGGCTGTGGTGTTGAGCTGCTAAGCACGAGCTTGCAGGAGCAAATCCTTGCCGCATCGGCCGCATTTCGCTGGGGGGGAAATGCAAAGAACGCCTGTGTTCCATGCACAGGGGGTGCAATAAAACCCCCTGGTGGTTAAAATTAAGTCGGAGCCCCCCCCCCCCCCTCCCTGCTACAGCGTTCCTCATAATCAAATATTGGTTTTGTACGTAAAACCCTTGAATTCAATTCAAATCCCTATGACCCCGCGAGTGTCAAAGCCAGCGCCAAAGCGACGTTTGCATGGCATAGCTTGAAATATTTACCCGTCCCACTAACTTCAAGGTTGTCCTGGTCGGCACATTTTTTTCTGACATTCGTGCGTCGTCCTTTAGGAAGCTCTGTTTTTTTTTTCTTAGAAGTAACATCGGAAAAACTCCAATAATGCTCAGATTATTGCTATACAATACATACTTGAGGTCTAAAACAGAATATGCTTCTGTGATTTGGGATTCCCAGATAAGACAGGATATACAAAAGCTAGATATGTCACAACGGAAAGCTGGCAGATTTATTTATGGGAAATATAAAAAGGATGGATCTCTTGCAAAGCTTACGCGTAATAATGACATTCCAGCATTACGAATGCGTTGAAGATATGCTCACATAGTATATTTGCACACTCTTTTAAAAGGTAATCTAGACAAGTCCATACCTTCACATGTCCAACCCTTAAGTACCCGAAGGACTCGACGCACATATGATCGCACGCTGAAACTGATTTTTGGAAAAACAAGCGCATTTAAGCAGAGTTTATTTTTTCTTCCACGGACTCTAACACCATTCCTAAAATTGTTTTTGATGTCATTGATTGTTGCAAGGCACTTGAACATATGTTGTTACATTAGTCTGCGTTTTATTTTACAGGTGCGAGAATACAACCCTGTTCATTTCTTAGTGTTAATAATTATATTAATTAAGTTTTATTTAGTATTTCTCAAAGCCTGTTACCTTCATTTTTTTTTTCTCTTTTTTTCTGATATTCCACTACGGATTGTGCTAATCGGGCCTATAATATTGTGAAATTAAAAATAAAGGACCCTAGCTCGTCGACATTAACCCAAAGGTCTCCATACTCTCCCTGAAAGCCAAGGTGTATCTTTGGTACACAATATGCCCACTAAATTATTGCATTACAGTCCCTGAGCACCTCGTAACATTTTGGCGCACAGCAGAGGCCTGCGCACGCAAAACTATAATCGTAATGACTCTTGTTCGGAACGCAGGATTGCATGACTTGGCGCATAACCAACAGAATGTGGTTGATTGCTTGTGGCACGGATGTCCAGTTTACGTAATGTACAAGAGGAAAATACAGACCCCCCACTCCGCTATTGCACTCTTCGTGACAGCCAGGATTATGTGTCTCTAAACCTTCCTTTATTTACCAGAAAACGTCCTAGCTGGTCTTTTCGTGCTGATAGAAGACCCTATACCTGACCTCCCTGTGCGTCCCTGCTGCATGCGGAGCCTGCGTTCCCGCTATACGTGTTTCCCAGAATGTGACACACGGTCTCAAGGGCACTTGCATCTCGCAATATTCAGTCTCGTAGCGCGCGACAGGACCGCTTGGTTGCTCCTTAATCGCATGAGAAATGGAAAATATACGAGCTGGCATAAACATCTCCTAATGTCTCATGACACTTCTGCACTCCGGCCTGTATAAGGATGCTTCCTGTGCGTTTTCTGTATTGATAGCGAGGGAGAAATGACACCTATAGTGCGGAGTCCACGATAACGCTGTGTGACGTGCCACCAAACTGCGCACCGACACCCATACATGCTGGCGTGCATGTATGGGTGTCGAGATGTATGAGTGAGATTCATAGGCGGAGAGATGAATCCCCCCCGAAATTTTTTCGTGCTCTCATGTGCCGCCGACCAAAACAACTCCCGGCGCCGGAAATCATGCTCAATTTTGTCTAGAATGTCTTTAATTCACGCTCGAAAAGACATTTAAGCGCGAACATTGCGAAATCAGGCTGTATTTCGCGGCAACGCCCATGCATCGGGAGTCACATATCGTAACGCAAGGAGCCCCACCGATCACACAATTTCAAGGGCGTTTTGATGGCGAGCGGGCTCGTCTCGGCATCTCGAGGAGGCCGCGGAATCTACGGAGCGCTTGGATTTAAATTCTGAAAATTTGTGCGTATAAAGTTCTCATAACATTTTGATGCGAAATATGTATTGACATTTCCGAAGTCGTGCTTTAGATTTTCAATTACGGAACTTTGTGGGTTTAATGCTGTTGTAAACACTTGACGCCAAAGGTGCATCGACTTTTCTAAAGTCGTACATCGGGCTATACAACGAGACAAGCCAAATCAACATACTAACAGACAAGTTGACAAAGCACGCAGCGAGGTTCGATGAGACAAAGCGTTGTGGTGGTTCATTTGTGCCGTCAGGTCACAGAAAAGAATATGAAGATTTTTTTTTCCACCTGCGCCAAAGCATCCATGTCAAGACACTAAATCCACCATTGTAACTAAGTTCTTATTTATTTTTCTACCTAGACTTTTATTTGCGAGGATACACGGAGCCCTCTTCGTCTTCTTTTTTTTCTTTTGTTCTCGTAACCGGCGGGCTGCCGATTAAGCCATAGCGCATGCGTTTTTCTCGTGCTGCATCGACAACCGCGCTACGCACTTGGATGCGCGTTCCTTTTTCTCTGGCCGACTGCATTTTCGCCTGGCAGAGTTTTGGACGCTTCCTCAAACAAACATGACAAACAAACAAATCAAACATGATATAATAGACTCAAGGTCTAAAGATGCAAAAGCAATTCTGGGACTGGACCTCACGAAGGCTTTTGACAACGTAAAGCATGAGGCAGTCCTGGAAGGGCTGAGCAAGATTAATGTAGGTACCAGGACATATCGATACCTCAGAGACTTCCTGACGGGAAGAACTGCTTGCATGAGGTTCCAAACGCTGGAATCCCCCACAATTGAGCTAGGGAGTAAGGGTACGCCCCAAGGATCAGTGCTGTCTCCCCTACTCTTCAACGTGGCTATGAGAGAACTCCCCGACCAATTGGCAAAGCTCGAGGGATTAAAATTTAGTATATATGCGGATGATATCACCCTCTGGGTCAACCGGGGAAGTGATTCAGCCATCGAAAGCCTGCTCCAGGCCGCCACCGACATCATAGTCGATTACGCGGCCGAGAGAGGCCTAGCATGCTCACCGCAGAAATCAGAATTGTTTATATACAATCCGAAACACTTAAGGTGCAAGGCACCGTCGGAGATTAAAATTAAAGTGGCGGGTAAAGAGGTACCAATAGTAGAGCAAATTAGAATCTTGGGCCTGATTCTCCAGTCACACGGCCGCAATGGCGAGACCGTGAAGAGGCTGCAGAATCACGCAATGCAGACCATGAGTCTAATTAGGCGGGTGGCCAGCAAAGGCCGAGGGCTAAAGGAGAAAAATTTAATTAAACTAATACAGGCGTACATATTCAGCCGGGTGAGCTATGCAACGCCATATCTCGATTTGAAAGTGGTGGAAAAAGAAAAGATTGATTCTCTAATGAGAAAATGCGTAAAACGAGCGCTGGGACTGCCCATGTGTACATCAACAGAGAGATTGATGGCTTTAGGAGTGCACAACACATGGGCGGAACTGGCGGAAGCGGTGCGAACCTCTCAAATTGAGAGACTTAGCACCACGAGGACAGGAAGAGCCATATTGGCCAAAGTTGGAATAAATCCGGACAGAGGCCCCACCCAAAAGGTGGAAGTAGATAGGGAAGTTAGAAAAAATCTGACTATTCCCCCCCTGCCAAAAAACATGCACCCGGAACATAGCAAAGACAGGAGGCATAAACGAGCCGAAGCATTAAAAATTAGATTCGGTAATATTTCGGAACATGAGGTGGCCTACGTAGACGCAGCGGGAGGTAGCGGCAGTTTTACGGTGGCAACGGCCGTCAACGGCCGGGGTATTCCCGTGACCACTGTCACTCTGCGCGGACGCAATATAGAAGTTGCCGAGGAAATTGCGATCGCATTAGCTTGCGCTGGAACGGACGCGAAATTTGTGATCAGTGACTGCAAAACTGCCATACAAAATTTTAGCAAGGGAAGGATCTCGCCCTTAGCGGCCAGAATCCTAGGCCAGAGAAAGCTAGATAGAAAAATTCAAATAATTTGGACTCCGGCGCACGAAGCCGTCCCCGGCAACGAGGCGGCCCACGAGCTGGCTCGAGACCTCTACCGCCGAGCCGCTACGGGGCCCCTCGATGACCGAGGGAGCGGAGAGCGCATGCTAAAATATGGGGAGATCACGCAGCATTATAGATTGGCTCGTAGACTGGTATCCCCGCCAGACCCAAAATAAAACAACAAACAAGCAGTCGCGTGGAGACGACTACAAACTTATACATATCCGCACCCGGTTATGGCGACCCACATGTTCCCCGAGGCCAGGAGCGATAAATGTAATCTTTGTGGGGCGAGAGGGACCCTCGACCACATAATATGGGAATGCCCGTACTCTCCCGGGGGAACGCACAAAATAAATAGTAGACACACCTGGGAGACCCTGCTGCGCAGCTCAGACTCTTATCTCCAGCTCCGCCTCGTCCAACTGGCTGAAGAGGCTGCTGGGACCCAAGACCTCCCAGCCTGCATCTGAGGCGGCGGCACTCGCCCCCTGCCCTGCGTGTCGGGGGGTGGGTAGATCACCTTTTCCGTTGGACATTAAAGTTTATTCTATCTATCTATCTGGACGCTTCCTGGCTAGCAGACGAGAAAAAGAAACAATGCATAGTCGCTCCCCGCCAGCACTGCGGGGACTCGACGGATTGCAACGCGTTCGCTTGAGCGCTACCTCGCCAGAAAATTTTGTCTCGCCTGTGTAGGATACCGAGCAGTGTGCGTATGGTTTTCTGCGGACCAAGCGTCACACGTTTTCTTCGATATTCCTTCGGTAGCCGCACTAGGTACCCAAAGTAGGCATTCGATTGTAGCCAACATGCGTTCCTTTGCGTTATTATATTTCGCCGCGCCCCACCCCATAAAAAAAGAAAGGAAGACATTGTTGCGGCGCAGCGAATTGTCGCATGGTGAAAGCTCGATTTTGTTACTTCTTTTGCGGAAAGTAATTGGCCACGGGATGATTCAGTTGCCGGATACTATTATATTATTGCGATAGCAGCTATATGATGACTCCAGGCGCATTCCTGCTGTTGCCCGCATGTTCCGTATAAATAAAGGCCAAGGGCGATAACATCGTGACCACGCGCCGCATGCTCTATGTGCGAATGAAAGCGTGGGGGGGGGGGGGGGGAGCCGACGATGAGTCTTGTGTGCGCAAGGGAGAAAAGCGGGAGGCAGCGCGCCGCCATCCGTCGAACGCGATACATTTTGGGAGTGAAGGGAGGGGGGAGGTGTGATCTGTGAATCTGTGGTTGCGCAACCTGTTTATTTGCCTTGTTTGACGCATTATATATAGTTACTTTTTCTTAGGTACGTAGATTTATTGGAGACTTATACGTATATTTAAATATCTTGTTGCGGGGTTTTGTGTATATGCGCAGTGAACTTTGTTTCCAGTGACAATTTTTTGCCCTGTATCAAGCTGTATCTTCACCCCGCGCAATAATGGTTCGGTTCATTATTTTCGAGGCATGCGCGTAGCACATACGCATCTCATTTACAAGTTACATACAGAGGTGAGGTTAAATATTCTTTAATGCTCTCATACACTGGGTTGAACATGGTTGCGTGGCATAATGGATACTCCAAAAGTTTAACAGCTTGGTGTCGTGAGGTTTTTGACAAATGAAGATGTTTCCCAAAAAGAAATTATTCGCCGTATGGCTGCCGTATACGTTAAACATTGCGTTTCATTGGCCACTGCGAGGCGTTATAGCCAACTGTTCAAAGAAGGACATGAAAGTTACAAAGAAGATCCATGGCAGGACCAAAGCCACCGTGCAATCACCCCCAACACAATTGAAAAGGCCGTGGTTGCTCAGTGGCTATTGTGTTGGGCTGCTGAGCACGAGTTCGCGGGATCGAATCCCGGTCACGGCGGCTGCATTTCGATGGAGGCCAAATGCGAAAACACCGGTGTACTTAGATTTAAGTGCACGTAAAAGAACCCCAGATGAGGGTGACGACTTTTTGTCTGCGATTGTGACCGGGTATGACTCGTGGTGTCGCTACTACTAGCCTGAAACACTACGGCAAAGCTTACAGTGGAAACATTTGAATTCACCATTCCCAAGGAAAACAAAGGCCGTCATTTCTGCCGGAAAAGTGTTGACTTCTTTTTAGATCGTTAGGAGCCATTATTCATCGAATTTTCTAAACCTGGAGAAACTCTAAATCGTTTCAGATATTCTGAAAGGTCGTATCGGCTGCGTGTCGCTATCAAGAACAAACGACGTGGAAAATTGAGTATTGGGAATATCTTGCTTCACGACATTGCCCGTTCCCACGTCGCTGATGTGGTTAATACAAAACTGGCAAAGTTCAAGTGGGAAACGCTGCAACATCCCTCATGCAGCCCAGACCTGTTGCCTTGCGTCTTCCACATTTGGTAAAATTTGAAAAAAACTGCTCAAGGGAACCACACACGTGTCGGAAGATGACGTGTAGTCATTTACAGATTTTTGAGGCAGCAACTCAAGGAGTTTTATGAGACGGGAATCACGCGACTGGTTAGTAGGACAAGTGTCTAAATACTCATTGTGACTATACTTTTAAAGTAATAAAGTACCCCGTTTGTCATGTATTCATTTCATTTGACTCGCCCTCGTATATTTTGCAGAACTCCTGCTTTTTATATGTGCTCTCTGTTGCGACTATTACTCGCAATACACAACCGGTGACAGCTGCTCCTGCTCAATACATTCTAACAAAGGAAAGCGTCATTGAGATTTTCTCCTGGTCGTTGCATATGTACGAAAATGTAAACAAGGTTGTTGAATGACGGATATATATATATATATATATATATATATATATATATATATATATATATATATATATATATATATATATATATATATATATATATATATATATATATATATATATATCTTTTTTTATCGATCGACTACATTATAAGGGGAGGCCCAGCTGCAAAGTGAGCCCCCCACGAACGAAATTTCTGGCTACGCCACTGTTAGGAAAGTATATGTGTTTTGTGCGTATTGGGTAGCGCAAATACGCATCAATGAAAAAATCACGTAGCGCTTTCCGAAAGCTTTAATACACATAGATACAATAAAGGAATATTTTCCTAACGAAAGGTCATTTGAGAATATAGGACGTAGCGTGTAAAGAAATCGCACAACATATAACAATTTCTGAACATGACTTATGACTATAATTAGTAGCACAAAGCAAATGTGACTCCACAATGCAATAGTTTAATTACATGTCAAAACACGCCTTATGCCATTGGTTTCATTCATTTCCTGGCGGCAAAATAAATGATTATATAGGGTAATGAATTATCAGGTGCACAAATTAACAATTATAATAACAAATAAATAAATATTTATTAAGAGACAGCGATGTCTCAAAAGCGCGAAAGGACACGAGAGCAAGTAGGAACAGCGTGTATTATCAATCAATCAGTCAAATGATATTCATCATCATCATCATCAGCCTGGTTACGCCCACTGCAGGGCAAAGGCCTCTCCCGTACTTCTCCAACAACCCCGGTCAAATGATATTATTTCCAACATTTTGGTTGGGGGTCACCCAACAATTATGTTATTGAGCACCTGATAAAGCATATGACGAACAAAAGTTAATAAGGGAAATGCACAGCATAGAAGAGGGAGTTTACAAACAGCGGAACCAAGCATCTTTGCGCGCCAAAAAGGCCTCACCCTACTTGTACTGTTATGTAACCCATATTCTTTCGGCCGCTTTCTGTGCAGGTGCTGCTGGAACACCGCCCCCATCGCCCGTCGGCCCATAAAGCGGTGAAGGCGCTTTTGTGTGTCTTAAGGACGACGGGTTTGTGCGACCATCTGTGACTTTTAATGCAATTTCTGTAAGACCACACGCGTCAGCGAACTCGCCGCAATTTCCTTCTTTCCTTCCCTCCTCTCTCTCCCTGTGATCTTTGCTTTCCCCTTTCCCATTCCCCCGGTGTAGGGTAGCCAACCGGACGTTATTCTGGCTAACCTCCCTGCCTTCTTCTTTTCTCTTTTCTCCTCCTCCCCCCATTTTCTTTCCTTTGTATAACTTGATGCGTTGTTTTTTAAGCGAGACGGTTTGCTTGAAGCTTATCTCACTTCCCTGAAGCTTTCTCACTGCCTCCTCGCCTCGTATTAGCACCTGATAACTTTTGCCAACTGAATACCTCATGTGTGTCTTGCAGTAGAAGGAGCACTCTCTGTAATACAAACTAGCGCCCTGGTACAGAACGGGTCTGAGCTATGTGATAGCTCCCAACTTCTTTATTTTATCAAGACTGATCACCAAGCAACATTTATGAAGGCGCACTCTTCTTATTAGAGCGAGCGCGAAGAATTTTTCGAATCAGTCAGTTAAGCGCGCGTTTTATCCTGTAGTTTGTAGTGACTACACTCGGCTGTCCGTGCGCCTCCAGTTTTGGAAACTATGTCTTCATAATAAATAAAATGAATTGAATTTAGCTATTTTTTTCAACTACGGGTATGAAATCCGACGTAAACCACCACGACCGCCTCCTGTCGGCATCTAGTAGCGACGTGCGCAAGTACGCTGCGCGAGAAAATTCGCTGTCGAGCGTGATCGGAATCAGCGCACCGAACGCGATTTCCTATCGGTTGGATACTTTTTAGATATGGGCTGTCAAGTTGAGGGTGCGGCCCTTACAGTGGGTGCAGCCCTTCCACGCATTTACGCGGTAAGAATTTTCCTTCTTGTAGTAGTTTTATACTGTGCTATTACTGTCGCTGCTTCGCCTATCCGGCGAAACTGCAGCCTCTTCTTTTTTTCTGTGTGAGGGCTGGGTAAGTATAAGCGCTGCTGCGTATGACCGGCATTGAATACAATTTCGAGTGAATCCGGCTTGGCCTCATCTCAGTTACTGAGTGAATTATATGGGTATTTATGACCTCTGTATGCAAGTGGCGATGTTACATCCCTAATAAATGTTGTAAATTATTAGCAGAGTATTTCTCTTTTTTTTTTCATAAGTCCTTAGTATTGCCGACTGGAAAGAAAAACAACATTGAGACGTATGTCATTCGCGTGCATTTCACACGCCGTTGATAAAATACTCTGCCGAAGTGGTCACAGAAGTCTGCAGTCTTCTTTCAAGATAAAAAAGCACGCAAAACAAATTGAAGCGCACATACATACATGAATATATTCCTTCTCGAGGCATAGACTGTCCATAACATTAGCAATAACTTTAAGTTGGCTAGCTCTCTTCTTGAATCAAGATAATAGAGTTTGTCCTGTGTATATATTGAAGTATATTGCGTTTGTGCGTAGAGCCCACAGTGGAATGTTTTTTAATTCTTGAAGTTAAAAAATATGGCTAAGCCAGCCGCCGTTGGTGCTTCTAATGCGCTTGCCATCTTATTGTCAGGGTTTGCAGAAATAAAGCGAAAGTATGAATTAAGAGCCGTCCACGTCCGCAACGTTAATTATGCAGCAGGCTTGCAGCCACAATAAAAATGTAAGTGAAAAGCTGGAGGCATTTCAAAAGAACCCTCAAATGATGTGGGCAGCAGAATCCTGGTAATGTCATTTCGGGGGGGGGGGGGGGGAGGGGGGTAAGGGTAGGCTTCGCCTTCACCGGGGAGGGGGGGAGGGGAGGAGGGCTCGGGCCCCGGAGCCCCTCCGTAGTTGGCGCCTAGGGTCAGGTTCACATTTGACGCGGTAGCATGAGTCTAGCGCTGTTCCTCTATTCACCGCTGTATGCCACCTGTTGTTAGGTTGTTTCGCTTTCCGAACTGATATTGATTTTAAGTCACCTGTGAGAAGCTGTTCCCGTCCGACTTTCTCGGTGACTTAATAAAAATATCTTTTTTTTTACGAGCCAAAACCACGATATGCTTATGAGGCACGCCATGGTGGGGAACTCCGGATTAATTCTGACCACGAGGGTTTCTTTAACGTACTCCCAATGCACGGGTGTTT
This sequence comes from Dermacentor albipictus, assembly GCF_038994185.2. NCBI lineage: Eukaryota > Metazoa > Arthropoda > Arachnida > Ixodida > Ixodidae > Dermacentor > Dermacentor albipictus. The sequence goes on from NC_091821.1 coordinate 50,984,239, forward strand.
TCGCATTTATCCCCCATCGAAATGCAACCGCCATGGCCAGAATTAGATTGGTGGCCGCGCCCTTACGCAACGGTGGCTGTATTTTCGCTTAGGAGCGCAACCTACAGTGACTTTGCCACCACGTCGGGTCTCTCGGTCAATTTATGGAAGAGTCTGAAATTACCTGTACGAGAAATCGCAATGGTCAGGTAACAATAAAATGATTATCTGGATGAGTATTTATTTATTAACGTTAGAGCTCATGCTCCAATCGCAAAGTTGAAGCTCAGTAGTGTTCCCTTAGCAGAGATAGGAAGACTAGCACCCCTACCGAAATATCCATACTTAAAATGTGCTAAGAAATGAATTGACGATCCACCTTAGTTTCCCGAAAAAGCCTGCGTCAAGCAATTCAGGACGATTTTGACTGAAACGCCTATGCATTTTTTAGCAGACTCTGGGTGTGGACATTTTGTAAGTGAAACTAGTGTTATTATTTCTGCTAAGCAGACGCCACTAATGCTCGGCTTCAATTTTGCAATAAGAACGTGTGTCCTAAACAGAATTAAGAAGTTAATAGTAAATCTTTTTAATTATTCACTTGGCATTGCGATTGATCGCACAACTAACGTCCGCATCTTCAGGTGATCCATATGAATAGTTAAAACCGGGCTGCTCCAAGCGAGTTCTTTTCTGATTAAAAAGAAAGAAAAGAAAGAAAACTACCGGTATATGTGTGTTCTTGCTGTGCGATTGGTAACAAGCTGTATACGTATATAGTCCCCGTCTCCTTCAATGTGTAAACTTCAACGTGCCTTCCAATGAACACAGGATATTTACATGCTTACGTGCTATATGCTGCAGAGTCCCTTTATTCTTTTCCTAGAACCAGAACAAAAAATTTGAATGTGTATACGTTTCAGCTATAATTTTATTTTCTTTATGTTTTTACTATGAAATTAGGTAGCAAGAAGCACGTGCTTTCAAACTCCCCACCTTATACATCAGTTAAATTTATAGAGAGAAGAGAGAGAGAGAGAAATAGAAGGGACAGGAAAGGCAGGGAGGTTGACCAGACGAACGTCCGGTTTGCTACCCTGCACTGGGGGAAAGGGGTATGGTGATGATGGGGGAGAGAGCGGAGAGAGAGAGAGAACATAGTTTCGCGCACAGTTGAAGGTTCGCACCGAGTCTACACATGGTTCCCAAGACCTGTCGACTTGAGATATTTCAAGAACGCTTTCGTGGCTTTCTGTGCCATCGAAGCGTACGGCCATGGTCCAAGGATCTTCATTACGGAAAATGGTCTAGAGTCCAGCTGGTTCAGTGCTGTCCGGAGAACTTCGCGCTCGACGTCGTATTGAGGACAGATACATGGGATGTGTTCAACTGTTTCTGTGGTTTCGCAATAGTCGCACATGGGCGTATCCCCCATCCCAATCCGGAATGAGTAGGCCTTCGTAAATGCCACCCCGAGCCAGAGGCGGCACAATACTGTCGCCTCAGAGCGGGAATTTTTTTATGGCACTTGTAGCTTAAAGGATGGACCCAGCCTACGAAGATGACACTGAGGGAGGTTGGGAGAAGACCAGTATTTGTGTGTCATAGCTTTAGCCACAATATGAAGCTTTCTTGCAGCGTCGGTTCTTGATATGGGGATTGGAACTGGTCGGGCGTCCAAATGGGCAGACCGGGCGGCTTCGTCGACGACGTCATTACCAGCAATGCCGGTGGGTCCAGGTAGCCATTGGAATATAATTTCATGCCCTCTAATGATCGCTTGATGGTTATCTTCTCTTATTTCATATGTCAGCTGCTCATGAATCCTGTGATATACGACAAAAGGCTGACTCTGATGTGCTGCCTTAGAATCGCGAAAAATGACCCATTTCTAAGGTGTCTCTTGCAGGAGATATTTGACAGCAGCACGCAGGGCAGCAAGCTCTGCCGCCATTGATGTCACGTGGGGCAGTTTGAATTTGATTGTGGTTTTCGTAGCAGGAATGACAACGGCACATGAAGAGCTGGTAGGTGAGACCGAACCATCAGTATATTCGGTCCCCGTATGTCTCATTGATTAATAGCAGCGTCATCTGTTTCAGAGCTGTTGTTGGGTTATTGGCCTTCTTCTTTACACCCGGAATGCTTAGGCGCACCTAAGGCTGTTGGAGACACCACAAGAGTAATGAAGGCCTTGCTGCTGGTGTGCATCCTAACAGAACCCAATCTGTATGGGTGACTATAACTTCAGAAAACATTGCACGTGGTCTCTGCGATGACCAGAACGCCAAGGAATGACCAGGAACGTGGTAAAGATGACGGATATGTGTCCCGAGACAATCCACAGCAACGCATGTTTGGATGGAATGATCTTTGGCGAGCACAATTGTTGCAGCTGTTGACGCACAGCGAGGAAGTCCTAAACACGTGCGCAATGCTTGGCCCTGTAAGCTCTCCAATAAGCGAATATTTGACTCGCACGTACTGGACAACACTGGAAGGCTGCACCGTAAATAGCCAAAGAATTGAGCTCTGTACAACTGAAGCATGAAGCCTACAGATGTGCCCCACGTTTTTCCGCACATGAATCTCAGTACCTGAGCAATCGACAACAGTTTTTTCTTCAGGTATGTGCAATGAGGGCTCCAGGAAAGGTTTCGATCGATTATTACACCCAAGAATCGATGGGTCCTTCCATAGGTGATAGTGTGTTCATAGGTATGGTGTCGCAGGTTCACGTGTGAATGCAATCAATGCACATTTCTCGGTCGATACTGTCAAGCCTTGTGTTTAAAGGTATGCCGATGTCAAAGTTGCTGCCCGCTGCAATCGCGCGTGAACCTGAAGGCGAGTCACCGCAGACGTCCAAAGGCAGATGTCATCTGCGTATATCGAGAGGTAGATTGTTTTAAGTAAAACTTCAGCTAGTCCAATGAATGTCACAAGCTGCGTCAAACATGAGTGCTAAAATTATTTATTTGCTCAGTTGATGTGTTTCAGGAGTCCAGATGTTTGCATTCGAGCACTGAGCGTAACATAAGCAGGCGACCTCTTTGTCAGCCGCATATGCTGGCTTCAGCGGCACGAAAGAGCAATTTTAATTTAACCTAGATGTCTAAGTTACGATTTTATAATACACTTTTAATATACCAAACAGATCCTTCTTACGGTGAGTGGAAGCTTGGTGAGCCAGAAAAAATATATATATAACGATAGACAGGTGCAGGCGCCATCTTGAAATTCCCGCACCAGTTCCCCGTTAGGCGATATATTTCAGTAGCGGCTTTCCAGCGCTGCTTCTTAAGACAGGGAGCAAATTTTCCGCAGATGATCGTGGAATTCGTAGGAAAAGAGCGTTCAGGGATCATGGTATGTTTAAGTAGTAGAGTCCTCTTCCTTTTAGATCTGAACATTAAATTCTGTTGGTCGCCCTTGATAGACCTGATATTTTTTAGGAAAGGCCGGCTACATTTTGCAATCCGTGAAAAGTATAGTTGTATGCACGGCACAACTAGCATCCTTAAAGAAACAGTTTTGGCTTACTACGGTTTACACGTGTTCTGGCAATTCGCATACACCCGTACTATACTATTACCGAAAGGGGCAGAAAAATAATGCGCTTTTTTTACCTGGCAACTTGAGCAGACTTTGGCTAACACGAAGTAAAGTTTTCCGTTTTGAAAAATACGAGTGTGTCAACGCTGTAAAACGTCCAATGAATACTCCAGCGGCGCGAGAAAAGGCGAGGGCAAGCGTACGTGGAACAAGTGAAACACAAACAGCCGCCATGCGTGTTTTTTTTTTATTGAGGCTTTAAAGCGATGTCGACGTCTTATTTTTCTTTCTCACTGTTCACTTGTTCATGAAACAACCAACCAGACGAGGCCTTGGTTTTGGCTGCGAGACATATTTCGCGCGCCGAGCAAGCTCACTGTAAGAAGCTCTTGCTGTGGGAAGTCACCGGGAATGGTAAGCAGCCGATAGTGCTGTTCGCAACTCCATAATCTGAGGGCAGGCGTTATGAAAATGTATTATCAGCGCCATCTGACCGTTTCGTATGCCTACTAAAATGGCCAAGAAATGTGTGCCAGTCAGAAGCAAAGGGTCACAGGCCACGATACTCATGATACATCAAGGAATATTCTTGAAAGTTGTGACACTTATAGAACAAGCATCCTTTCCAGACCTCCGACCACGAAAACAGACCCGATGACTGCATTCATATGGATGCATTCGATTGTGTAAGTGCACTCAATAATTACAGGTACCCAGACAGCCGAAAGCTTCACTGCACTGTAAAAGAAGAGCAGTTTGAGGCGACTTAGTCAGGAATACGCATTTTTAAGCTCCAGCGCCCAAGTTAAGTACTTATAAACCCTACCAGCGCGTCTTATAATCGGTTCATGTGTGCCCATGTGCAAAAGGTGCGCACACCGGTGCATTTAAAGAATAGGCCTTACCTTAACACCAAGTCTCCAGCGATCATGTCTTGGGAAATATGCATGCAAAGAGAGTTACGACGCAACAAGAATCACACAGAAGTCAATCTGGAGGCCTTCGGGCTTAAATGGGCTCGATGTGAATACGGTGCTATTCATGGTATGCAATTGCCGAATATCGCTTAATAAAGAACATGACGAATGAAGCGAGGCATATTCGAAAAAAACATTTATTGCTGAAACCTTCAGTGTACAATACAAAAACATGAAAGGCTAAAAGAGGCATACGCCTCATGACTAGGCCATGTATTTCCTTTGTCAACTTGATGAAAAAGCAGGAAACCGATGAAGAATGAAATGCAGTGTTTTAGTGACTGATTGTCACTAGTTATTAAGTTAGCCATTTCTTTTAGGGTGTGGTGCGTCACAGAGAATCATGCAAATTTCTTCTTGTGGTCTATTGGCACTGAAAACCCCAAGCTCTCGCAGAAACTGAAACACCAACGCCACACATATCTTTATACGATTGGTTCATCGATTGTGGCTTATTACATTGCTTATGCCGTCTAGAATAATAAATTTAAATTCCACCTGAAATCGTGAACTCAAGTAGTCTGGTATTTTTCTAGTTTTGTTGTATTTCAGTGATGAAATTATTTGCACACATAATACGGAATAACGAATGAAAAAAAAAACTACGTTTGATCCTATTGGTGATTCTGTGCAACGGCATAGGGAGGTGACATAGCCGCGTTGATTATGTTATGAAACTGTACTGCTTGTTATGAAGAAAATGGCACTAAACAGAACTCTGCGTACAACCTTAAATATCGATTGTTTCACCTACCTGCTAGAACTTCTCGAGAGAGAGAAAGGTATGACCAGTATAAAAAGAAACTACAGCCATTTCTCAATGCTCTCCATAAAATGAAATCAGTCTCAAATTACCATTGGGTGTAAGCCATTGAGAGATACTTGCGCCCAATCCCTGTGAAACAATTTTCTGGTAATGTTTACAAAGGGCGGAAGCACTCGCAGAAAGCCATTCTCGCAGCGACCTTAGGGGTGGCTACATGTGTCAAATCTTGATCGCTAAAGTAATACTCTCGCTGCTAAACATGATGTGAGATGCTGAACATGATATAAGATGCTAAACATGATGTAATCTACCAATACATGTTGGTCATTGGTAGCATGCGACTTGTACTGCAACAACACAGAGTTACCAGTGTTTGTCATCATGCATTCTTTTTTGACAGTATTCCATCGCAGTGTACATTTTCTCATGTAGTGGGGCTGCGCCTCTGCCGGTCCCCCTTTCACCCAAGAGGAAATGGTGAAGCTCATTAGGGCCCAGGACCCGACCTCTCAAATCCAAAGGGCCGTCAAGGGCCGTCAGGGCCGTCCGGGTCAAGGGCCGACCTCTCAAAGGGCCGTCAGGTTTCACCTGATGGTCCCCGAGTGGGCCTAGCCAGGTGACGTTGAGTTTAATCGCGTCTATTTCGGACTAAATAACGTTGTTTCACTCCCTCACTCATGTAGAGGTATCGTTTTTGAGGTATTTAGGTCAGAAAAGAATATACAAAATATTTTACAACTGCTTGTCGGAAATCCCTCCAATACATGCCCCCGTAACCTCAACCAACAACAACGAAACAAATTCGCATATTTCCTGGCATAACCAACGACTCACAACACACACGCATACACAATATTTTTCTAACGATGGGGAAAATGGTGTTCTGCAACGATGGAAAACCAGTGATTGTACTATTACGTATGTCATCATTCGGTAACACAACACAGAGCCCCTCCTTATTCCTAACTTAACAAATCTAGTTTCCCGCGACCTGCACAAATAAATGTACAGGCAACACTTACAGCAGGTGTGCTTCATCAGCGCGCCTTGCACACGAAGTCAAATTGAAGGAGGAATGCTCTTGTACGCAAAAGGGCGCCCGTAGCCACACATCCGACAGAGATAAAACTACAAATGTGACTTCTCAGCATCTGGTACAAATCCGGCGTTATCAATGGAACTTTTCTTCTTGCAGTTGCCGTGATTGTTGTTGCTGCTCTCGGAGCTGGCTTTCTCGATATCGACTTCCGTAGTAGAGTGGTCGTCGATCTTTCTTTGCGATGATTTTGAGCTAGTGGGCATCTTGAATAAAATTCTCTGCAAGTGGAAGGCTGGTGCTTCAAAGCACAAATACAGCAGGTAGCCGAAAAATAGGCTGTAGCAGAATATTCCCAGTGACATCATTAGCTGGAAAACAAAGAAGCAGGTGTACGTCAAATTCTTTTTCTTACATTATCGTAGCGCAACGTGTTGCATCATTTCTCGTGGGGGTCAACGCCACCTGAACCAGCATACATCGTAAATGTTTCCCTCCGAAATGGCGCTCCACGGTTAAAGTAATCATCTTTTCGGTGTATTTTACGAAAAGCTAGACCATTAAAACTAGTTACTACTATTTGGGAACAACACTTCTGCGCACATTTAGATGCTGGGTTTCGTATGCGGTATAGCTCAAAATAATCTAGCAAAATCCCTTCGCAGTTTGAAATTTATCACTTCATTCATGAGAAAGTGACCAAACAGTCAAGCGCGCCGAATTTATTGCTGTAGTATAAGCAACTGCGAGAATTTCAACGCAAGCGTAATCATCATGATCATCAGATTACTCTTTTCCGTTGTCCTATGGGCCTTATATTTCCTTCTCCTACACTGTTACTAGGGCTTCCGCGTAATGAGGAAACAATGCTGTGCCGTTTACGCTCGGGCGTCGCATTCACCAATGCATGTACGTTTTTGATTGGAATGGCTGATAGCACCGAGTGCAATGCCTGCGGTGTCGAGGAAACTATAGAACATCTACTGTGCCACTGCCCATCTTTTGAAAATAAAAAACATGACCTCTGCACAGCTCTCAACCAGTTACATAGACAACCGTTCACCTTGAACAAGATCTTGCGACCATGGCCTCGCATATCGCAGGTACAAAAGGCCACAAAAGAGCTGCTGCGATATTTGAATGCTGCAGGATTGAGTCAGCGTCTGTGATCCGGACTGAGGGATCGAACGATGTCCCCAGTGGACTTTCTCTTCTTTCTTTAATCTTTCCGTCCCCTTTTCCCTTTCCCCAGTGTAGGGTAGCCAACCGGGCTCAGTCCTGGTTAACCTCCCTACCTTTCATTTATCATTTGCTCTCTCTCTCTCTCCTACACTGTTGTACGCCTGTGGAACAATGAGGCGCTAATGAGACGTACAATGTATGAACTCGCAAAGACGTAGTAGCTCCTCTCTGTTTTGGCGCTTTAGTTACAGGATATCATACGACTTATTATATACTGAGTACATTTTGCTAGTACGAAATATTTCAAGTTACCTATCAAAGTGCATGTATTTGTTACTGCTGGTTAAAATAGAGGACAAGCGATGGGCCAAATTTTTACAACATGCGGCTTAGCGATACCGTAAGGCTCTCTATTAGTTCTATTTTTCGTGCTTACTGATGAAAACATGACATGTTCAAGTACCACTCACCTGCATGTATTCGTCAAGTTCAAAATTTGTTTTCATGTTCCCCATGCGAATTAGGAAGAACAACAAGTGGACAAGATATATGCAGTATGTGAGTCGTGACAAAGGCCTCAGGGCTTTCCATGACAAGAAACCGTCCAAGATGCCTGCGGAAGCATTTGAAGAAGAAAGAATTCGGCATACGTAAGATGTACTGCCATGTAGTTGGAGGTAAATTCGGCAACGGCGTTCACGTAGCACAAAGCTGGCTATTAAGCTTAGTAATTAAAAGAACTAGTCTCAAATGGTTCGATCAGCATCAGGAAGACTGCACAACTGTGATAAAAAAAAATACTTTTGCTCCACTTGACTGAAAGAAAACGCTCGGCACGCTGGACGTGCCGCGCTTTCAGCCCATGCAATTTTTACGTATAGTATACATCGCATTCACGAATGAGAACAGTCATTTAATATGGATCGCGGCGAATTGTGTCCCCTGACGACTTTCTTTTATTCTTGCATGTTAGGACAGCTTCCGAGTTGCAAATAGTATCTTTCCGCAAGTAGTGCGTATCCAATGGGGTTTAGACGAAGTAATGAGACAAGCATACCCTGAGCACACTACGCTTCGGTTTCATCACAGTGCACCACTTGCAAAGCACGCGGAAAAGTTAAGGCAACTGCCAGTGGCCGCGCATCTCACCTCCTCTGCCTGTAGCGCAGGCAAACGATGGCCAAGCAAGCGATAGCCCCCAAAGGAGCCGATGGCATCCGCCGTAGAGGGCATTTGCTGCCTTGTTTGGTGTGTTGCCTTGGTTCCAGTACACCGTCGCAAACATCACGAAGCACGCCAGCCCTATGGACAACAACCACTGTACTGTCTGGATCACCTAAGAGAGGGAGAGGGGAAAAAATCAACAAGACAAGAACGCTTTACTTTATTCAGAAAGGGATCACGGAGTATACGTTTACTGCCTGCAACAAAACTCAATTGCTGGCCGAATTGCGAGATTTAAACAAGGCTTTTATGTTTATGCAACAAGGAATCGACCTTGAACCGGGGTGTTCTTTTTTTTTTTTCGTTGTTCGGCTTTTTTCACTCTGGGGGGGGAGGGGGAGGGGGGGAGGGCGTGGCGTGGCCGAACGTATGAACTCCAGGTTTATTATGCGCAACAAGCTTATCTTGGCTATTCAAGATGCGTACGAAATTCGTCCGTTATCTGCTCCGAGAAAGGTCCACAAACCGCACTAATGAATTCACGGCAGCTTCCGCTGCACGACGTTTCGCCTGCTGCTTCCAGTTGGTACTTCCAATTGGTATTTGAAGGCTATAAAAAACGCAAATCAAAAACAGAAGCAAGTTCAAAGCATGCACAAAAAACTTATGATTTTGTCGCTGCCATAGAGCCCTGAAAAGTACGTCCATTCGCCACAAAATCTCACGCTGCCGAACAGCCGACGATGGCACAATGCCGCCCTGACGAGTAGCGTTTGTACATTGTCGCTACTCACTCAAACCGTGGGTGGCAACGACTCACACAAGCAACGACACAAACAAGCACCACGCATAAACAAACACACGCGCTACTCCACCGATTCCCACAGTCCACGCCGAGAGGTGGCACCTGGTGGCGAGAGTATAGTAACTCGACCTATCCTCCAGTGACATCTGGGGTGCTACAGGGAAGTGTACTGGGCCCTTTGTTGTTGTTCCTGTACGTGAATGACATTGTTGATGTTGTAGAGCCGAATGTTCAAATAAGACCATGTGCAGACGATGGTGTCTTGTTTAAAGAAATTACCCACACTAATGGCCAAGAGGATCTGAATGATAGCCTCAGTAACCCATAAGTTTTGGCTACTTCTTTGGCTACTTCTGAATATTAGGCAGTTCTTCACGTGTTTATTTTAAGCGGTGGCAATTTTGAAGTAAAGCTATTGAGGCTTTCATCTGTTTGCAGAATACGGAAAGGAATCTACGAATATATATTCCCTTTTCCATGCTACACGGTCAACTTACTTCAGCAATTTACTGGTATTTGTTGCTTGAGGAATATACATGACGAATCTATTTGGCGAACTGATACAGGCAGCTCGGCCCAAATTTTTTAGTGAAATATGCCTTTTGGACAGTATGGCTGTAGCCACAAAGAAGGCGAAACGCCATTAATTAGTAGTATCGGACATAATGAAGATATCATAATTCTCCGGTGGAGGGTACAAAATCAAGTGAAATACGTAAGGCTTGCGGTGTCTTGCGGTGTCTTGCTTATGAAGGTTGGCGACGTTCTCTTTTTTGTACCGAAGAAGCGAATAGTTCTCCGTTTGTATAATTAAACAACGCTGGATCGAAACATGGTAAGCCAGAAGGTGCTTGAATTTTCCTTTTCTAGGCACCCTAAGCTGCGCTGTAGTACCTCGAGTGTACTTTAGGCGTTCCAATTGGCGCTGTGAAAAATGCTTCATGGTTTCAATTTGAAGTTGTAGTGAACTGGTGGGTTTCGCGAACAATGCGTGCCTCGCGATACCGACAGTCGGGTGTTACCATTGCGTTAGCGGTGTCCCATATTGTCTATAAAAGCTACTGAGGGCCACCATGAAACATTTCATCGCTTGCAATTGATTCGTTCTCGATCTTAACCGCGAAAATTTTCTTTCAGGTGATTGCTACTATGGTATTTGTGAATTAACTACTCTACATGACACGCCATCGTGTTAGCAGCCATGAGCAATTCGTTTTTTGGAGGCCTCTTTCAGAGAGGGGTGAAAGTAGCAGCAAACTTTTTCATAAGAATGCGCGCCTAACGCTTTCTTTTACGCAATAATAAATGGCCATATTTGACTAGAACAACTCATCAGAGTAATAAGAAACATGATGACAGCTTCGCTGCAACAGTGTCTAGCACGGATAACATGCTGACGCCAATTACCAAGATTTTTCTTCCATGTAAAATGTCATGTCTCTCATAGCTAAATACTAAGGGAATGTTAAGTGTTTAGCGAAGCATCATAGCCAACTTCGCGTGTTGAGTTTGCAGACATTCTTTTTACGCAAAATTTATGGACAGACACGGCGCATATATGCATTGTAAAACCAGTAGACCCCTTCAACGCGACGTAGCTTGCAATATCCAAGCCGTAAATTTTGTCGACTCACGCGCTTTTGAAGAAGAAACTGTGCTTCAGGCATGGCAGCAGAAATAAGCCGACATACCCTTCAATAAGTACGGCTCGAGCCACCCATACCCCAGGCATACACGAAGGGAACGAGCGCGTTCGGCAGCCGAGCGAGCCGCAGCGAGAGGCGTCCTGGCCGTGACGTCACTCGCGAGAGGGCGCCACTCCTAATTCTCGCCACTAATAGGAGCGCGCCCGCAGCCTGCGTGCGAGGGTAAAGTAATCTGGTCTATACAGTAACATAAGACAGTCCTGGAAGATATAGCGCACGGCAAACAGGACAAGAGTGCTCCGTATCCAAATTTTATGCTATCATGCGTTGCCTCCCGTTCATTCCTGTTCGTTCGATCGATGTTCATATCTCCTGTTCGCTCGATCGCGCACTTTCTGATCAAAGAATTCAGTTTGGCCTGCGCTTCGCAATATTATTGACTCATTCGGTAGGAAAGTTTTGCTAATTTCTTCCTTCATCCCAGGTGACGAGTGTCACAAACCTGCAAGATAACGAGCTCTTACCTTGTGAATGGGCTTGTTTCTGTATTCCAGTGCAAGGTATCCAGCTACGAGGCCCACTACGTACGTACCAACGTGCGTAAAAGGCTTGTAGTAGATTAACTCTAGAGAACGGTATACTTTTCTGGAAAAAAAGACATGAATAATTTTTAACGTCATTGGGCCAAACACATTAAGAGGGGCTTTTAAAGTAGTGATGGTAAATAAAAAAGCCGCTAGGCGATGCATGAAATTTCTAAGGTGCAACTCCTTGGTGCAATATTTTTTCCCTTACATCAACATTAGGATAGCAGCACTGAACGTTGTGTGTTACATTTCACTAAATCTAACTGCGAACTTCTCATACAAGCACTAGAGCTACAGGTTTAGTCTAATGGGACGCGATGTCCTCACCTTTGGTCGTTTGTCGCCACGGTCATGGAGTATGCGACATTCGAGTAGTAAATCTGAAGCGCGGTCATCACAGTGAAAGCAATGGCGAGCGCAGCAGACAGCACCAGACCGATTTTGGGGTGCCTGAGCAGAGAGAGAAAAAAGGATGGTACAATTTTGATGCGTATAGTAGAGCGAGTTTAAGTGATGGAACAACGGTGGATATATGAATTTCGGGGTGATACTAGTTTTTGTCATAGCAGCCTGCCGAAATGCACAATATTCAGCAGGTCACCTTTCGGAATTATTGCAATTTATTCAAATAATATACATAATGAATGCAGATGCATCAACTTGCAGAAGAAGGTCTCGAGGTAATTCACCGTGGGCGAGACCTTCTGTGCAAGTGAAATGAGTTCATCGCATTTCTGGGTGCCAGCACAGGCAATCACGGCAATGCAACGGGATAATACACTTCTCCAAAGGTGACCCTGGCTTGGTGATCATGCCTTTCCAGACGGAAAAAATAGACCTCCACTATTTATTTATCTTTTATTACGTATGTGATTTGAGGTGGAATGAGAAACCTTGACCGCCATTGCGAAAGTACCAAGATGGCGGCTAAGTGTTTTTTTTTTTTTTGAAATCGATCAGGTTTACCTTTGGCGAATATTTTTCTTTAATTGTTCCCGAATGACGCTCTACTGAAGAGTTTATTGTACGAAGCGGCTATTCAACGAATCCATGCTTCGTGCACCCACGCTCAACAGCACGTTGCCACTGATGGCAGAACGACACAGGATGCTCACGTCGAGTCGAAAATATGAAATGCGCTGAAAGAAAAAAAAACGGCTTATACCAACGACAACCATGGGAACAGACCCTGGAATCGCAAGGACCCATCGTCTCGGACGGTTCAGTTCAGGAAAAACTCGGCCAATAATTGTTAATTTTAGTTCATTCAAAGACGAAAGAAGGGGCTGTTCTGTCAAATAAGAGAAAGTTAAAAGGGAGTTCTACTGGCATTTCAGAGGACTTCTCTTAACCCATACAAAAAAAGGAAGATACTGTGGGATTATGCTAAAACTCACAAGGTCACCAATGGTAAAGCGCATTTGAAATACGATGTACTTTATTTGGATAGCGCCAAATACATCTATGACGAATCTTGAGGCCAGGTGGTTCAAGCTACTTGACAGACAAACCCGGAACGCTCTGTTTTGTCATTTCTGGTTCTAAATTGCAGAAGTGTTAAGAACAAAGTAGTAGAGCTGCGCGGTCTAATCGACATGATGAAACCGTCGGTTGCAATTGGAAGTCTATTATGGCTGGACGGTGATGTCATGGATATATAGCGAAGTTTTTCCCACAACTACGTCAGCTATCGAAATGATCACGACAGTCATGGTGGAGGTGTCTTTATTCTTGTAGATCTTTTGGTTAACTCTCGTAAGATCGGAATTGATGTAGGGATAAGTGAGGCTGTGTGGCCTCAAATTAGAGCTCGAAATGGTAAATCGCTATCCGCATGCTGATCTTACAAGCCACCTGGAAGCTGGCTTCATGTTTTGGGCGACTAAACTGGCATGATTGAAACTGTTCATACTGATAGTTTAGCTATTGGAAGAGATTTTAACATTCCTGAAATAAGCTGGTGCTCAAAGAGTGTTTCATATCGAACCACTACTGCATTAGGCTTCGAAATGCTAACTCTCTGCAATGCGTTCAGCTTATCCCAGTTAGGGATGCAGCCAACGCTTGGCAATAACGTGTTGGATTTATTAATGGGCTAATCCACTATCGGCAGTTCAGTCTACCCTTGCATTTTCTGGTATCAGTGATAACAGTTATGTTTTGGCGGAAATAAACTTTCAGTATGTTAAACTTGAAGATTGTGGCTATCGGGACATTTACATTCATCAAAACGCACGTATCCCCGAGATAACGTGTGTATTATAATCCTATATTGATGTGTACAAAACTTCGTCTGAATCACTCAGCGTAGATGAACTGTGGAGCACACTGAAAGATAAACTTCTTGATCTGCGTGAACGATATGTGCCGTCATGGGTGACGACGAAACGTCCCAGCAAAAGCAAGCCATGGTTTACAAAAGAGGTGCGCAGAGTCATTGAAAAGCGACAACAGCTATACGTACGTATACGTCCCGGGCCATGCTAGTATAGAAGGCAACGAAATAGCGGACTCATTGGCAAAATCGGCCCATAAAGAGGCAGAATTTCAACTCATCTCTTTATCACCAATGGACACAAAGCGGATATTGAGAGTACTAAAGAAAGACTTGTGTATGTCAACATGATTTAATGAAAACACTAAGGAATCAATTCTTTACGAAGTGGACCCTCAACTCAAATACAAGCTGGATGTACAACTTTCTAAAAGTACCGAGACACTAATTTATCGACTATGCCTTGGGACAGCATACACCAAACATTTCCTATATCGCATCAAACGGGCTCCTTCCCCGGCTTGCTCCTGTGGCCACGACGATGAGGATGTTCGCCATCCACTCCTCGAATGCCCCATATACGAGATGCAAAGACGGCTGCTAGAACAAGACCTACACTCCATTGATCCTCACCGGCCGTTCTCACTCGCAATATTGCTGGGCTTATGGCCACTGGAAATAGCACAGCGAAAAGTATTGAACGCACTTGAACATTTTTATGAAGAAACAGGCATCCTTAACAAGTACTAGGTATTGAAGTGAATAATCACACGATGTTACTATAACGTTCTTCTATTATATGTAATTATTAGTGCTTGTATATTACGTGTTATACATTTTTTTCCTTACGTGAATTGTTTTAACACTGTGTAATTCCTCCTCTGTTTATATGCCCATCGAAGTCTACATCACGGCTGTTTGTGTGTGTTTGTGACTTTGTTTACGAACTCATTGTGGTGCAACTTGCATTTGACCTTTATACTCTTATGTTCATGGGCGTATAGGGCTGCTCTGTGGATTCCTCAGCGTATGAAGTGATTTCTTTTCATTTTCCTACATATTTCTATATTGTTGTTTCCGCTATGAGAAAAGGTGCAGCCGTCACCATTATAAGGTGACTACGTCTCTTTCTTTTATTTTCATTTCAATAAAAAAAACAAGAGATATGAATGCTTCGGTTAAAAAAAAAGCAAATTGCCTACTTCCAGTCCTTCGACTTGAGCATCCATGATAGCCCTAAATAATTTTGGCAGCATGTTAAAAGAAATAGAAAGGATGAGTTCTCCTTCCCACCACTCGATCATGACGGAATTATCGTTGACGATAATCTGGAGAAAGCCAAGTGCTTTAACGCGTTTTTCAGCTCGATGTTTTCTGCTGCTGAAAGCAACAACATTAGCCCTGCCTACTGTTGCCCTGACTTTATCAGTGCCGAACTCATGGCGGACGTTGCATTTGAACAGCGAGGAATTGTGTCGCTCTTAGAACGCTTAAATAAACACAGTACCACTGGACAGGACGGTATACCCATGATCCTGCTCTCTTCTTGTGTTTTTTTTTCTTTGTCAATGTACCCGCAGATTCTTTTAACCAAGTTACTACAGGGCTGATCTTTACCTGATGAATGGAAACTTGCAAACGTTTTGCTTATACATAAATCGGGACCTATAAATATTGTCTAAAATTTTTTACCCGTATCTTTGACCAGCGTGACGTGCAAAGTTTTAGAGCACGTGTTTTATACTAACAATATGAGCCATCTTAGTGCATACTCATAACATTGGGATTTATGGTTCTCGCAGCGGTTCCTCTTGTGTCACCCAGCATACCAAATTCCGTCATGACTTACCAAGCGTACTGGATACAGGACAACCTGTTGACTGCATATTCATGGACTTTCTAAAAGCTGTTGAAGTTGTGTCACATTCGTTATTAATAGAAAAATTATCTTTGTACAAGATAAATGAGAACGTTAGGAGATGGATGATGGATTATTTGAGCCTGAGGAGTCAGAGCGTTGTTATCAGGGGGAAGCAGTCTCAAGAAATTGATGTTACCTCAGGGGTGCCTCAGGGATCTGTTCTGGGTGCTATACTGTTCATAATTTACATGAATGGGATTTTTTACAGGTATTTCTTCATGCATGCGACTGTTCGCGGATGATTGTGTATTGCATAGCATTATCAACGATTGAGGTGACTGCGAAGCATTACGACAGGACTTGTGTACAGTAGTCCAACGGTGTGAGCATTGGGAAATGCATAATAATTTAGAAAAGTCTGTACATATGTGTTTCATTAAAAAAGGCTCCTCATGATTTCACATATAACAGTAACAGTACCAAACTGCTGTCAGCATTGGAATTTAAATATATTAGTGTATCTTTAACCAGTGCAGTGTTGTGGCACCGCCATGTCGATTTCCTTACTGCCAGAACATGGCGTGTTTTGGGCTTCCTGCGTCGTAACGCCAGACATTTTCCTGTAAAGACCAAAGAACTGTTGTATATATCAAATGTTCGAAGCATACTTGAGTATGCTTGCACAATCTGGGACCAGAAATCTGTATTTGACATTTAAAAGTTAGAAAGAGTTCAAAATTTGGCCATTCGTTCTTGTTTAATAACCATGACAGGTATTTCAGCCTATCGAATGTGAAAAACACTTAGCGATGGGACACACTTCAATACGTATAGAAGTTCTCCGGTTAAAATTGTTCCATAATATGTTACGTAGGAAGACACCGACGAAAAGCTATTTACAAGTATATTTACAAGGCAACACGCCGCAGTTGACCAAGAGGCAACAGCCCGCGCTAGCTTCCAATCGTCGTCTTCATCTTCTTCCTGCTCGGCTCTTCGTCATTGGGAATACTACCCCGTAGCACTACCCCCGGCGGCAAAAGCGCCGTCCCGGAGCGACTAAAGGCTGGACTCTGAAGCAGTGTAGTAGCTCTTGAGCCTACTGACGTGCACGACATCACTAGACGCCAGAGTAGATGACGATGTTGAGCTCACAGGAGCAATTTCATAAGTCACAGGCGTCACCTGGCGCAGCACGCGGTAGGGCCCTGTGTATCGCGAAAGGAGCTTTTCGGAAAGTCCAACGTGACCACAGGGCGACCACAGGAGCACGAGTGCACCAGGCGAAAACTGTACGTCACGGTGGCGGGCGTTGTACCGACGCTGCTGCGTGGTTTGCGAGTCCGTCAGTCGAGCACGGGCAAGCTGGCGTGCATGATCGGCGAGGGCGATGGCGTCGCGCGCATACTCGGTTGTTGAGGTCGCAGCAGGAGGAAGTACCGTGTCAAGGGGCAAGGTCGGTTCGCGACCGTAGAGTAGATAAAATGGAGAAAATCCGGCGGTGTCGTGCCGGGAAGAATTGTAAGCAAAGGTGACGTAAGGAAGGGCAACGTCCCAGTCGTGGTGGTCCTTCGAAACGTACTTGGACAGCATGTCGGTAAGAGTACGGTTTAAGCGCTCTGTCAGGCCATTGGTTTCAGGATGGTATGAGGTAGTCAGCTTGTGTTGAATAGAGCAGGAACGCACAATGTCGGCGATAACTTTCGAGAGGAAGTTACGACCACGGTCAGTAAGCACTGTCGCGGGGCGCCATGCACTAAGATAATGTCACGCAAGAGAAAGTCCGCGACGTCAGTGGCGCAACTGGTAGGTAGAGCCCGCGTGATAGCGTATCGGGTGGCGTAATCAGTTGCGACGGCTACCCATTTGTTCTCAGAGGATGACGTGGGAAAGGGACCGAGGAGGTCTAATCCAACACGAAAAAACGGTTCCACAGGGACGGGGATCGGCTGGAGATGACCGGAGGGTAGCACCTGAGGCGTTTTCCGACGCTGGCAGGGATCACAGGCAGCAACATAGCGTCGGACGGAGCGAGCAAGACCAGGCCAATAGAAGCGGCGGCGGACGCGGTCGTACGTGCGGGTTACGCCAAGATGGCCTGCAGTGGGTGCGTCATGCATCTGAAAGAGCACAGTCTGTCGTAGATGTTTTGGTACGACAAGAAGAAGATCAGGGCCATCAGGGAGGAAGCTCCTTCGGTACAGAATGCCGCCCTGGAGGACATATCGGCGAACGGATGCGTCGGTAGGTGTAGAGCGCAGACGCTCGATGAGTACTCGCAGCGATAGGTCTCGGTACTGCTCATCGGCGATGTTAGCGAAGGCAGACACAGAGAAAATGCCGTCGGTGGTACTACTGTCGGCGTCGTCAGGCTCGTCTACCGGGTAGCGAGACAGGCAGTCAGCGTCCTTGTGTAGTCGGCCAGATTTGTAGGTGACAGAGAACGAATATTCTTGGAGGCGTAAGGCCCAGCGACCAAGTCTTCCTGAAGGGTCTTTCAATGAGCATAACCAACAAAGCGCGTGATGGTCTGTGATAACGGAAAAGGGGCGGCCATATAAGTATGGGCGCAGTCTTCTCCCATATATTTCAATCAAAAACTGGAATTGACCGAACTCAATATATATTTATCCCTGATTATGTGTCTGTACAAAGAGACCATTCGCTCAAGGTTAAGGAATACAGGTAACGGACTGACCTTTTTAAAATGTCTTTGTCTTCTTTCCCAAAAACAATTTCCGACTGGAACAAATTGTCTGAGCAGCTAGTATCCATAACATCCAATGATTCATTTTCTTCCTTGCTGTGACATTTTTATGTATAACAATTTTGTGTTTTTGCTATCTCAATGTTATTTCTTTTTCTCGCCACCAGCATGCGGTGGTATTTTGTGTACGTTGTCGTTTTCACCACCCCCCTCCCCCACTGTAATGCCAGGCAATGGCGTTTTGACTATTATGATAAATAAACACAAGTTCGTCGTCCTCAATGCAGCGTCATATACGAACGCACACGTAAGATTAATATCAGAGAAGGGGTCCACATACATTGAAATGGGTTCCGTGGTTGTCAGTTAAAAGAAAATAAAGAATAAATGTGCATTCGATTTGCGCAGTGACGCAACCAATTTCTTTATGCTTTACACAATGTTTCAATTATATGGAGGTTTTCTCTAACACCGAAAGATATGTAGCGCCATGATTATGCGCGGTCACAATTAAAACCTGTTATTTCCGACCTCGCCTGTTTTGCAGTGCTATTTTCGCCCCTTGCTGTCTCCTTTTCAACGTCATAAATAGGTTGACCATCTGCAGCTTATTTCTGATGAATGGAAATATTATATGGCGGGGATTGTTACGACCCAAGGTGTCTGTGAAGGAAGCGGTATTAGAGGGCTAAATTTGACCTCGCTCGACTCTTCTACGTGCCTCTCAATCTACGAACACGAGACCCTGTGAGTAAAAACAAAAGGCCGCAGCCGCTGAGCCATCGTGGCGAGTGTACCGGGAAAAACGAAAACCTGAAGCCCTTTACAATGGACCAACCAATGGTCGCGCATTCATTAATGAGAGTACAAACAGCTGCTCGTCCTACACGTTAGCAGTTAAAACAAAGTAGGAAGCATGATCGCAGCAAGCCACTATATTGATGATTTGCAATATTTAGCAGAATACTTACCTGACGAATATGAGAGTCAGTGGAAGTGCCACAAAAAGGAAAAGCTGCATGTCGGCACTCACGTACCACAGATGTTGCAGGCACTGTAGCAAAAGGGACAGATACAGTCGTGAGAAAGAGATTCCTTCAAAACAATTCAAGTATAGCGTACATCTCTTAATTTCACAGTTTCTGTGGCGTGGCAGCCCGTGCCCCGTAAGCATTTCTTATGTGTGTTGCAGTCTTCTCCCATACGTAGAAGAAGAGAAAAGTACTGCTTAGAAATTAAATATTAATGAACAATAAATTATTATCGAGTTACAGCTGTGTTTAAGAGCATGCTATTACACCATTGTCACAGACGTCTTTGTTACTGTTGTATTGTGCGGCAAGCGTGTTTGTAATTTCCTATTAGAAATACTCGAAAGACAACGGCCGTGTTCACGCAAAGACGAGTCGCTGCAGACAGGCAAAAGCCAGTACAACTAAACAAAATGTAAGAGGAGAACGGATCTAACGAGAACACACTCTGGTGTCTGAAAGTGAATGCTGCACCGCGGTAGGTGATCACTGCATCCGGCTGGTCACGAACAAGGACCTGCACTGCACCTGTAGCATCGATGATATAGCACGTTACGATATATTTAGCGCTGATCTTACCAATATCGTCACAGCTACATTCTAAACAGATTTGCGGGGTCTTTGAGCTCTCTGATAAGGAAACGTATTGCATTGCGCTCACAAGTGCTACCGAAAAGCATGCTTCACTGAAAGCAGCTAAAATTGCAGGCCGCGCGTCGCCTGATCTACTCAGTTAATCAAAGCACACCGCCAAAGGTCTAAACGTAACTGATAATGAGCGTTAGGTTAATCTCAAAAGTTGTTAGTCGACGCGTCAAGTGAGGCGCCGTGCACGCACCATGTCATTCATCGAGTTGAAGTTGTTAAAGTGCAGGAACACGGTCCACCATTTTGAAATGCAGCCCTGCACTTCACTCGCCACGAAATCTTGATCCGCTGGACCATCGACTAGTAGTGGAAGCAAAAATGTGCCCAAGATGACTCCAATGATTGGTATTGTCAACCTGGCAATAGTAGACAAGTCAATTAGGAGACTTAGATGGGCTAGTTGGTTGCTGGCTTGGTGGAACGTGCTTATAACGGCGCGTTTGAAGACGTCCTCTGTGCATTGTTTCTTTGTCCCATCCTCAAACGAACCGTTATAACCCCGTTCCACCAAGTAGACAAGTCACAAGTCACGTAAGCGGTTTCCCGGTGAATAATTCAAGGGGTGTGATACTGTCGACGGACATGGAGATGAATGTTGTCGCGATAAATATAGGTGCCCGATCACTTAATCCCGAAGTTTCAGAGCTCTTCTGGCTTTATGTCACCAAAAAATTCTGACAGAGCCCATTTCACGATGAATGTCGACGTTAATGTGATTAGCATTGAAGCAATATGATAACACATCGCATTGTCACCACCGAAACGCGACATGTATGAGGAGTGTACTGCAGCCGGGCTCCTCTCTCGCGATTCCCTCAGGACACGCTGCGCCATCTATCGGCGCCACCGCGAAACCCGCACGTGGCCTGCGAGATTCGTGGTGGGCTGGTGTTTGCGAAAGCAGATAATCTTTTTCCCTCGCCTAGTGCGCGTGTTCGTGGCGCAGCGCTTAAGCGTGGGACACATGTGATTGAGGAACCCGCGTGACGAGGGTTCGATTGCGCCTGGCACTAAATCGATTTTAAAGTCTTTTTTTTTAGGAGCTGCGTGAAAGACGTTAGACACGGCTGTTTTTTATCCTGAGCAGCTGAAAATGCGCATGAGCTGCCAAACTATTAACGCACTCGCGATTAAACAAAAAAAATCATTTTGAAATAGCTAGCCAATTCACTCACATTTCACAAAGTGGTCATTTAATGTATGAAGAACATGGTGCGATAACGACAGTGCCAAGGTGCCTTTGAGTTAAGATGATCAATTTATGATTATAACAAGCGCCTCGAGGCTCTTAGGCCAGCCAAGGGCCGAACATATCACTTAATGTTACCATATCGAGAGATCCCTCCACCAATAGGTCAGCCGGTTACTAAATCAATCAATTAGTATTCATGCAGTAACGATCTCCTTTTATGACTGGGCAACAGTTCGCGTTTTTTTTTTTATGACGCTCAATCCGCAATTACACAATGCGTACCTGATATAACGCTTGCAGCAACCAATGAGGAAAACGATGAACAGGTTCTGCTTGTACAAACCTTGCCGAAAGCCAAGTAGTGAAAACGTTAACACGAAGCCACTGAAAAGCAAAACAAAATGTATAAGAAACTGATAAAAAAATCCCTACGAGTGGTTTCTTCATGAAACATAGTCAATTATTACGAGTAGCATGCTGCCTTCGAATGTTATTTCGTTTGCCTAAGTTTCTCGTTTGTGGTAAGAAACAACCGGCGTCTACTTCAACGTGTTACTTGAACACGCAACAAATGTAGTTTATTAGAGACGTAGTATTTGAAGTAAATACAGGCACCGCCAGTTCAGGCTTAAGTAATCTCCTCCTAACGACCTTCTAGGGGCCAGGGCAACGGAGGTGCCTGCTCGCTATCTGTCTTTCAGAGAAGCCATAACGTTTACCTACAGCCACGGTTGAGCCAAAAATAAGACGTGATCAAAACTGCAGGGGTCTATTATATGATCGATGGAGTAACTCTCGCGCTTGACGTTGCGGCAAATACCGTCCTGATCACAACATGCGACCTTTATATTTACAAGTTGACGTCTTGTCGTAGAGGCGCAAAATAATTTCAATAATAATGGCACTCAGTAACAAAAACATTCGGTAATTTCCATATCATGCCACGTCATTTGTAAAGTACTATCAGCTTGTTGCCGCACGCTGCAGTGATCGCGTTGCTTTTCGGCTATCCGTACATCCGATAAAGGTATTGCACAAAAATGGCCAAGTACTGAGGAACCGAGGAGAGATTAATGTTTGTCCGGCGTTTCTGGTTATATCTCCCTTCCAGCTGCTGTCACACTTTCCAAAATTGCCTGTGTATGATGCCATGCACTTCTCACCTTAGATATAGGAACGTGGAAACGCTGAGGAACCCGTTCGGGATTATCTGCGAGAGAACCTTCTTGCTGATGTTTTCTATATTGAACAAGTTCCCTGCGTATGAAACCATGAGAGAGAAAAAACATTAAGAAGCGATAAAAAGAAGGAGAAAATGAAGGAGAAAGGGGGGTGGGGAGGGCTGAGATTCTCGATTTTTTGTAAGTCACAACCATATGAAAAGTAGAGGTAATGAAGTCTAGGAAAGCATAGAGGCAATTCTTTGTCCTTTTATTTGAAATGCAGAAATGACAAGGTAAGGAAAAATGAAAGCGCACGACGAAAAAGCAGCTTGCCGCCGGTGGGAGCTGAAACCACCCCATCCGCAATACGCGTTCGATGCCGCTGGACTACGGCGGCGGTTGTTCGCACGTCCGCATTCCTGGGCATTTATGCACAAGAACTGACCCTTGGAATGTTAAACAGCGCCACTCGAGGCCCTAGCTCAAGATGCAGCACATCCTTTTGGCCGCCGGCGTCACTTAGTAAGTGAACACCTTGTTTATGCGCCTTACATCGCTGCTATAATTGAATCAGCTATTCCAACTGTGCTTATACTTCAAGATGCATGCAACAGTGAGAACAATGGAAATATCAACTTTGACAATGGTACTTGCGTTCGTTAGGGCAACGACTGATTCCTGTTTTCTGTGAAAACTAAGCCCAACGGACTGACGACTGTTTAAAGTAATTTTTAGAGCGCAGCTCTTAGGCGCCAGTTCCTGCGTTTGGCGTCCCGCGGCGACGTCCCTCGGCGTCGTTTCTCGGTGTATAACCGAGTGAACGAGCTCAGCGAAGGACGAAAGAGCGAGCGCGGAGCGCAGTGGGGAATGAAAGACGGCGATAACAAAGAAATCTCGAGGAGGAAAGCGGAGGAGGAGAGTGCAGCGGAACCATGAGGCGGAAAGCTGAAGAGGAGGGTATGGCGAAAGCGTGAGAAGAAACGCCTCGTGCCACGCGAGACGGGCTCTGCGGCAACGATGGCTACGAGATGGCGACAGATTTGAGCGCCGTCGTCTCTTCACCGATGGTATTCGGCGAGCGCGTCCACCGATACCATATATGAAAACAAAGCGCTGCAAGAGCGGTGGTCTGTCTATAGCCTGTTTCACGTGATGCGATTTTCGTCGCACCGGAAGTGCGATTTCCGTCCTTTGCAACGAATATTGCAGTCGAAGTGCCGAACCCCCGATTTTCGGCTGCGACCAACCGGTTGGTCGCGCAGTCGCACCGTCGCAGCGATCGCTGCGATTTTCCGCAGAAATTGTGCGGAGAGCTATTTCGCCGGTTTGTTTTGGAAAATGGCGTCTTGCTGAACAAGTGCAATGCGCGGATACGTGGGCTGCCGAATTACGGTACGCACGCGAAGGTAGAGTAAAAAACTTGTACCGCAGATTCCATTCTCCAATTTCTATGCGTTCGTTGACACGCCACGCAGCAAATGAAGTGTACGTTCACGTTTGCTTCATACACCTTTCATCATCATCATCACCACCATCATCATCATCAGCCTGTTTTATGTCCACTGCAGGACGAAGGCCTCTCCCTGCGGTCTTCAATTACCCCTGTCCTGCGCCAACCGATTCCAACTAGCGCCCACGAATCTCCTAAATTCATCGCTCAACCTAGCCTTCGGTCGTCCTCGATTGCGTTTCCCTTCTCTTGGTATCCATTCTGTAACCCTAATGGTCCAACGGTTATCTAACAAGCGCATTACATGACCTGTACGCCTTTGCTAATTGTCAATACTACAAGGTATTCGATCCCCACGAGACGACATGGCCTTTCGGGGTCATCACAATATTCTTTTGTTGAGTAGCATACAAAAATCGCGCATGCGGAGCAGCTTAAATGATTTCAACCTCGGCAAGGGCAAATGACAAAACAGCAAAGTACCCGAAGTTTCAACGTTGTGCTGAAAGCGGTACTGTTCAGTTGCATTTTCTTTTCGGTTTTCAAGCGGGAATTCCGCCATGCATCTTGAAAGGTTATCTTACCTCACTAATTTATTAAATTTGACATGGCAAATGTGCACGCTATCGTAATAAATTTTCTACGATACTATTAGATGCATGGCTTCAACAAACAGCGTCGTCAATTTGTTTTCTAATATTTAATGCACGTTAAGTCGCATCTCTTCTCTGGAGATTTTTTTTTCCTGCGCAGAAACCAATAAACCTGGAATATGTTGCGGACTTTGTATCCTTGCTGCACCTGTATTAAGATTTGCTTTGAACGGTAATTAACTCTACAGTTAGTAGATTATTGGCTTGCAGTGACAACACACCCTCCAGCGCCGTCATGTAAAACTCGTGCAGCAGTGCGAAAAGCAAGCAAACAGCCTGTTCTTGTGTAGACGAAACGGAAGAAGACGACATGTTACAAAAAAGTAACTCAAAGTGGTGCAGTGAAGTCAGCCTGTTGCATACCTTCCTGTGAATATTTTAAGTATAAATGGTTCTTGTATGTCCACAGCTAATCAAGTGTGCAGAAATATCCATGCTTTACATGTTTCTATAACAGTTTCTAATAAGTGTGTCATCACATTTATTAGTGTGTAAACCCATATAACGATAGCCTGGGTGATTACTACCTTTATAAGTAATGAAGTACCACGCTACTTGCAAGAACCTATCACCCTGGGATTTTAAAAGAAATTTCTGCATTTCAACTATACACAATGTGCAGTTTATTCAATGAAGGACCACAAACTGCTTTTTTGCAATGAAACACTTATTGCAAGTTTTACGTACACACAGACAAGAAAAAAAGTCTGTAGACAACGAAATTGTTCAATTTATTCGCCTGCCACTGTGACTATAGCATTCAGCTGCTAACACAAGGTGAGGGGTTGAATTGCCAGCCGTGGCAGTCGCATTTCAATGGGAGTCATGGGTGAAAAAGAGCTCTTGCGCTTTGATTTAGCTCATCATCATTTATTGAACCCTTTGCGAGATTATTGCATAAGGGAGGCATGCATATGCAAAATCTAATAAGCAGTACTAACACGAATCAAAAGCAAAGGGCACAATTGTAAAATAAGCATCTTTCCAAGTGCTTCGTACGTTAGAATGTTTAAACATTCATTGCATCAATATCTATTGTTCAGCGGCACTGCACAAATAAGCATGGTGAGGCACAGTAAGTACTCTATGAAGTAGCTGGTTCAACAGGTGTATAAATGTCAGAAGACATGAATATTCATACTACATCATGCACACAGCACAAAGAAAACCATTTTGAAGAGTTGTGCTTTCTGGCAGATATGAATGGGCCATAAGCAGCAGTAACTTTATTAGAGGGCATTGTGTAACACTACTCATGAAAAAATGACGAGTGTGAAGGGGCTTTTAATACAATACCTCATGCTACTCTAACAGAAGGAATGATGAGCGAAAAAAGTGGTGATAGATTACGCAAATTAACTCGTAACTTTTTGAAAGACAGAAAATTCCAGGTGAAAGTTCGAGGTACATTTCGCCCACCCCCCACACCAACAACACGGGAATACTACAAGAAGTACTACAGCCTATGGTGTACTACAGTCCATGGGAAAGCTATCTTATACCGAAATCAATAATGATGCAACCAGCTCTCGACAACATGGCAGGCTTTCTTAGCCAATCTGGCCTCTCGTGTTCTCATAAGTCAACTCCAGCATGTCGTAGCAATGTTGATCTAATACCGGTTAAATAAATGACCAGCTCAAGAAGCCTGGATGATTGCTATTGATTACAGTGAAGGAACTATAACATCTATTCACATTAATAATATAAAAATAATAAATTTTATTTCCACAAGACTGGCTAACCGGGAGCGGCGTGCGAAGCTGAGCAGAAAGGTGAGAAACTCTACGGCAAGTGCGCCTGCTGTGAGCATTATGATTTCCCGCATTATGCACAGCACGTATTCATACGATCCCTTCAAGTGGCAATCTTCCTGTGAACCCTTCTTCTTACTTGAAAATACATTCAAGGAATACAGGGTGATAGCTGCAGGATAAATTGCCAACAGTTGCTAGCTGTATACAACGAGCCACAGTGAATCCAAGTTTAAAAAAGAGAAACGAGGGTGTGGGGAAAGAAAGGAGAGAAAAGAAGGTCAACGCGAGAGTCTCGTCGGCCGAGTCCGACGCAGGGTCAAGGCGTTATTTCAACCGGCCATAGCGAACACCACAAATATCGTTCCTATATCAGAACGACTGGCAACGTCGTCGTGCGCCAGGCCGACCCGCAAGCAGCTTCTTTATAATCAGAGGCACTCACCGGAGAACTCGAGTTGCACCATTATGTAGGCGTGTCCGTATATGACCCACAGAATGAGCAGCACCTTGAAGCCGCCGAGGAAGAGAAGAGGCCGGTTCTTGTCCGTGTTCTCGGTGCGCAGCAGGTAGCGTGTGTTGCTTATAGCAGAGAAGTACAGCAGCGTTCCAAGCATCGTGCCGTCTGAGGGTGGGATTGGATCAAGAAAGAGCGTTGTACAAAACGCTGACTTCTTTTGATGCTCTAATTCGCGGATTTGCCACGACGCATGTGTAGCAAACAACTTTAAAAAAAAAGATGTCATATAAACGCATGCAGCCCTGTGTGATGCAGGGGAGTTATAAACGTAAAGCTATTCCGATCTTTTCTATTCAATTTCTGCAATCAATCCTCCATGATTTGTCAACATACTTTCGGGCCGCCCCCACTGCGCCTTGCCTGTCACACGACGGCAAGAACAGTCACAGTCCCCTTAGCATACCCCAAAGAGGATGAAGGCGAAAGCCCACGCGCTCGCGAGACGCTCATTGCATTACTTTGCATTTTCATTCTAACGCGTTCTTACTTCCTGTCTCTTGTTTCCTCCTACCAAAGGTCGATTGCCTTAATTAAATGTAGCCTAATTAGTTCTCCCTTGATTAACTTCACCTTAATTAACACCAAAGGCCGTGGGTTCAACTCCCATCAGAGGTCGAGGGTTCGTCTGTAATTTTGGTGTCATTGAATTTTGGTGCCATAAAGCCGGCTGGTCAATATTTTCTTAACGCCGGATGGTCAAATTTTCGTCCCGTGGGCCGTCTAAGGCTTTCGCCTTGAATCCTCGAAAACTCCGCATATGATATGGCGTGTACACACTGATCATAAAACCGAAATGAAAGAACACTTATTATTTCCACTTCTACGCCTTTTTCACCACCAGCCCTCCGCTATTGTTGAAAAGTTTTCGAGCTACGCCCACTTCGCCAGTCTGCCGCGCGACGTCACAAAACCGCAAAAACTCAGAGCGCCAAAGTGACGTGAACGCATTCAAGACCCATTAATATGCCAAACAATTTTTTTTTTTCTTTTTTTCCGAAAAGCCAAAGACTGCGCCGTTCCGAAATGAATATACGATCGCTGGCACAGCCGACTCGGAGATGCCGGATACAATGGTCTATTTGCGCATAATTAAAGTTTTTTCGTGGCAGCATAACGTTGTCAAGCCCTTTTGCCACGTACAAGACAACGCTGTTCCAACTTTTCTTTGCTGAGGATTCGTTTGAGCTCCATTTTTACTCTTCCGTTGCACGCCGCCACAATTTTCCACCAGACGCCGAAAGCTAAGTCAGAAGTGGTCCTATCGCCAACCCCGGCACTACCCTCCTCATCCAGTTTTCTACTTTCAGTGCGCTAGCCTGGTACAACGAACTCCTCTCGACTTCTGCGTGATCCTTGCCTCTATTCAGCCAATTAGGTAAGAAAAACCTGTCGAGTACGTCAATGCTATTCGCTCTGAAAGCAAACAAATGTGACCTTCTATTAGTGAATTGTTTATTCGTTACAAAAACGGCATAAACAGGTAGTATATTATACAAGGGAGGGTCCCAAAATCTAACATTGCACCGGGATGTTCTACAGGAAATACAAATAATTAATACATGGGAAGCAATATAACAGGTGTTACTGAATATAAATGAACAAAACCAATACAGACAGTAATCAGAATTCTGAAACATAGATAGTAATCTAGTAGATAAAAGCACAAGTAACAAAAGTTCCCATATAACAGAACACTTACCACACATAATGAATGCATTATATCCATTAGTTTTTTAACAGGTCGTTAAGTAGATTATGAAGGGAAGCGTACCTAAACTAGAGCTCTGAGGTGTGCCTTGGTCAAATGTTTTTGTACCAGAAAGACAGCCCCCACAGCTAACAATTTGTTGCCTGTTTAGTAAATACGAATTTGAAAATTTTAATTGAGGAATAGTAACACCATAAGCTTCAACTTTGTGAAAGAGAATATTATAGTAAACAGTATCAAAATCTTTACTGAAATATAAGAAGATAGAATCTACAAGATATCCAGAATCAATATCATTTTTAATAAAATCTGGTAAAGAAAGAAAGGCCAGACTTATTGAATGTCCAGAAAGGAAACCGAATTGAGAGTTGTTAATATACTAAACTTATTTAGATCATTTCGAAACGCACCCCAAGAAATTGTTCTATAGTTCTACTAATGACGGAAATGATAGAAATAGGATGATAATTAGATGCGATATGCCTGTCACCCTTCTTATAAACAGGAATTACTTTTGCTATCTTTAAAAAGCTACGAAAAACACCGTTATTGAAAATTAGGTTTGTGATGTAGTTTGGTGTGTCGTAGACAAGATGAGCGACTAATTTTAGATGGCCAGCGGAAAAATTACCTAATTCAGGGCCAGTGTTCTTGAGGTTACGGATTACAGCGATCACCTCGTATGGTGTGAAAGGAAACAGAGAAAACGAGAAACCAAAATGTTTCAATTCACAGTGAGAGGCTATAGGATGGTGAATAGCCGCTTCATGAAAATAATTACTGAAAGCATTTGAATTATGAACCGCATAAGTGTAAGTTTCTACATTGCAATTGATTTTATCTGCGAGAACGCTGCGCACGTCCTTCATTAAAAATGGATTCAACAACTCCTATTGTTTCTTAGTTTTCTTTCTGTATTTTTCAAATTCATGTTCGTAATAACGCTTTTTTACATTCTTTAGCAGACTAGTTAAAACCGCGAAGTAAGTCTTATATCGTAAAAGGGAATCGTGAACATAAATGAGGAGAGCGTTTCACAGCCTGTTCAAACGGCGCTGCGAGTCGCCGCCCGATGCTTGCGTCGGCGGACACGTAAATTTGATGACATTATATTGGAAGGAAAACATATTGGAACCATGTACGTTACAGGGCCCAGGTATACGGCAGAAAATTCTGACTTGTTTGATTGAGAACACAAAGCGAGTAATACACTTCACGATGGTTTACTGCTAAAGGAATCAGTATTTTGAATCGGATTATCGATTTGATGTGCATAAAGACCCACAGACTTAATATTTTATGTATGTGCGGTGTCATATCAGTCACTTGTTTCCAAAAAAAAAGGAAAATAAATTTTCCAGTTATACTGGTCTCAATGCTGGTTATAAGTGCTTTATTTAACAGTGTACCATACTGCACAACGTATTAGAGGTACCACGTAAGATAATTTCAGTTTGTACCTGTTTATGCCATCTTTTGTGTGTCACGTCATCCGTCACCCCTTCTTTTTTCGCAACGTCTCTAGATGTCATTTCATTGTCTGTCTCATGTTCCGTCTCTCTTTCATGCTTATAGGTTAACAAAACCAGAAGTAAACCTATGTAATCCTACTCGATACCGGCTGCCACTGTTTTTCAAGGCTGATTCTCAGAAAACCAGAGGAAAATAGAACGTAATGACTGCAGGCGAAAAAAAAAACCATTGAGATTCAGAACGCACAGTGACTGAAATAAGAATTCGGAAGTGAACGCCTACGGGGAAAAATAAAGAAATTCAGTGGGAAAGGAGCCACCAAGACTGTTCAGCAACCATAGAGTGCTTTTATTTTACATTATTATCCCAAACCTTTCCTGCGGAGACCGGGTCGCCAATCCGGTCGAAGCGCAAGGACACAGCAGGGTATTTCCCCCAACAGGTACGTGCACAAACAATGGCTTATGAAGGACTAAAACCGGACTCTTCGTTCCAAAAAAGAAGGGGAGAGAACGAAAGATAGAGAGTTTCAAGTGAGTTGTGGATTTCCCGCAACAGGTACGTGAACAAAAAAGTCGGGGCAAATGAAGAACTAAACCTGGGTTCTTAGTTTCAAAAAAAGGAAGAAAAAAAAAGATCAATTAAGGTTGCGCAGAGTAGTGAGCAGTGCTGTTTTCGAGGCGCTCCTTTCCTGCTGTCTGCGGCTACTCGAACTATGACGTAGCGTCCAGCTGACGCCAGGTGTGTCGCTCTGGGGGCGGCGCTCTTTCCAGGGGCAGGTCCAAGTTCCTTCGGCTCGCGGCAGGCTGTCGCAATGAGCATTTTCCCGGCTACGAGCCGATCTGCCACCCTCCTCTCTCACCACACGCAACGGCGGGGCCAGCCGTTTTCAAGGTGAAGCTTACCACACACTAAATTACGATGACTCCTTCGTCTTCTCCATTCCAGGTAATTGCGTCGATGACTGCCAGGTTCATCGAGACATGTCCACTTCGTATACCCCAAAGTGTGCTTACTATGCGCGCGGGCGCACGCGCCCGGCGCATGGGCGTCTTCCTTAATCGCCATAAGATGATTTTTTTTTTTTATCGCTGTCTCCAAACGATCTCCAGCTGGAGGGTTACGCAATAGACGGGACTGCCCGCGCGCGGCGAACTTTGCGCGCGGTGTTCTGTCCAGGCGAATATTATGCCGTCGCCGTTGGGGCGGATGCTAAAACAACGTGTCGACCCCAAATATATTGTGGACAGGAATGCGTCTCGTTCGTATTGTGCTATCTGTCTGTCCCTCTGGAAGCACCAAAATTGTCTCACACGTCCCAAAAGGCTTTTAATAGAAAAACAGAGATATAGAAAATGTGCGTATGTGCGCTTGTTCAAGGACGCTGACTACACTCGTAGAAAAATAAATGATGCAGTGACATTGATTTTAACGGCCGTACCACCGGGACCTGCAACTTAGACGGTTTCTCTTACCCTTCTGCTTGGCGTTGCATGCACCGCGTGCTTCCATCAGCCATTCCGTAAGCGTTGCCACAATAACCGTCAGTGCAAGACCTCCTAGCACTGCCCTGCAATCGGAAAGAGAAAACGCAAGACAATGAATGGTATGAAAGACACCAACTACACGATTCTTCGAGCGACCACAGTTCGATCTTTCCTTGCGTGACGACGTCAAATTTTTGCATCAAAATCTGTTAATTGCTTCCCTCTAACGACATATTAGGAAACTTTGACTTGGAGAATGATACTGGGTCTGCCTATCTGGTCTGAAGGATCTCTATCAGATCATCCGGCCTTCCTGGGACGGAGCGGATCAAAATGCGCGTGGTCAACGCGTTATCTATTTTCACAGAATACGAGTAATTGTGCAAGCATTTCGGGGCATCAGCCGTGTGCTGAGGCTTTTTGAACATTTTGACCACGGTGCACTCATGCTCAGAAGACTAAAATATCAACAGCTCGAATTTTTGCGTTTTAGTAGGTGTATGCATTTTTTTTTCTACTTGTTACTTGTCGTATATTTATTTATTTGTTTATTTATTTATTTTATTTATTTATTTATTTATTTATTTATTTAGAAATCTGACAGCCGTAGGAGGAGGAGGAGGAGGAGGAGGATGAAAATGAAGGAAGGAAAGGTAGGGAGGTCAACCAGACGCACGTCCGGTTTGCTACCCTACACGGGGAAGGGGTTCAAGGGAAGAAAAGAAAGGAGAGGGAGGGAAGAAGGTACTATCAGAGGGAGTACATGCGGATGTCCATAACTTCACGCAAGTAAGAACACTCAAGGCTTACATGGATGCTGCTTGAAGTTTTGTGATGACCTTAGGAGCGTCCGTACGACAGCTTCTGACGGTGGAGTTTATCCCATACTGGCCGAGCACTGAGAATCAGAAAGGCAGGATAAATCAACCTATATGAGCAGCGAAAGTGTTGCCTGAATTAGACATATTAAACTAGGAGCACACAAAAAAAATGTCCCTATGTTGACCAGATAGGTAACAGAAAGCTAAAAACTGAGAAGTAGCGGTATTATGCAGTCAAAATATTTTGTGCGCAATTTTCGCCGCACACCATAGCGTTCCGTCACGGTTCGTCATGGCTCCCTGAGCAAAAAGTATGCGGAACAGAGACACTGCGATAAGCGCCATTTTCTTCTTTGCCTATGAACGTAACTTTACATTGGCAACATTCCAGTGCACTTGTCAATATCAGCTTGTGCTTCTGACTCAAGAATGAATTCAGTTTTTTGTTTCTTTGCTTTGTTTTTTTTTTGGGGGGGGGGGGGGGATAGACGGATGTGATCCATATACTTTTGCTCACGGGTGTACGTGCGGAAAATTGCTTCTTTTAGAAGAAAACCACCCTTTAGCACTCTCAAGTCATGCGTCAGCGTAATACTTAAGCGTCATTGTCTTGATGCAACATTTCCCAAAAAATTTCACATTAAACACATGTACCCTGACACGCAGGCACCTGCGGTACTAAAGTAAAGTTGTCGGTCGACGTACTTTTTATGGCCAACACTTGCAGGTCCTCTGTGGTGCACGTCGACGGGGTGCAGATCCCGATGCGGTAATCCGTGCCAGCGAATTTGTTGTGCGTGGTCCGCGTAAGCGGGTTTTTACGCCCCTACGATATAAGACGTATTGCTTTCAGTCTCTTGTGGCTTGCGAGCAAGACCTTTTATTCGTGTCTTAAAGGGACGCTAAAGAGAAACACTGAATCAATTTAGACTCATAAAGTATACTTTACAAACTCTGTTTTCGTTGCGATAAGTTAGTGATTGCTTGAAAACAAGATTTTATTAAAAATATAGTCAAAGATATTTTCTGTTTAATTCGCGCCGAAACTTCAGTCCGAATAAGTCAGTTTGACGTCACGGATTTCAAAAAAAAAAATTTCGTATTTGGGTCGTTACGGCTGAGTAATACCCGTGTCACACGGGCGCTTGGAAGGCCTTCCAACCGACAGTCAGTTGACTCAAAGGTCAAGTTCGAGCTGCTACACGGGCGGTTTCGAAGGCCACCGAGTCAATTCTCTATCGAGTCAACGGAGCACCTTGCAACTCTATCGAAATTTCGATGGCCTTTGAGGAACGGAAACGGAACCAGTGCGAACATGCCCCTCTCGTTCGCAGTGTGCTCGCACTATCGGTTGGAAAGAACAAATCAAACCAAAATGCTCTAAAAATACTATATATGAGTGTTATTAATTATTAAATAAAGTATTTTTTCTACTTGATATGTGCGATCTGCACATACTCTCGACAACAGCGACATGCAGCGACGCAAACGTTGCCGCAGTTTCGCTACTCAACAACTTAAAAACTAAACATATATGTATGGCAATGTATAAACAGTTTTTTTTTATTCTATAAAAAAACATACAAGAAATTATAGTGCTTTTAAGTAGTCTTAATGTTGTTTAGCTTTTCTTAACATGAAAACGAAAATATAGATCCACAGCGCCACACAATTTTGCGAGAAACACCTGAACCACTCAGCGGCCTTTCAAAAGTGCCTTGTAGCAGCGTGACAACTCCTTTGAGTCGATAGAGTTGTGGCGTTTCGAAGGCCGTCGACTGGAATGCCTTCCACATGTGCCCGTGTGACACAGGTATAAAACTTCTTAAAACTTGCTCAGTTCAACCTTTGGCTTTTTTTTTAATACAATGTAGTGCATCTTTATCCACAAATGATAAACTATACGCCCAAAGAAACACCATAAAAATGCACGACGTCACGGCAAGACGGTGCGGAAATTTCGAGGTGGCGTCTCCGCTCACCTTTCACTTTCGCGTCTTTTGTGGCTTGCGAAGCAACTCCTCGCTGTAAGAGCGGCTTTTTGCTATTGTAGAAATGAAATCAACTAATGCAGCTCGAATAACTTGTTTTTTTTTCTGTTTGGCGTGCCTTTGGGTTGGCTTCAGACGACAAACAGGATTGTTGATTTCGTCCGCTGACGATGGCAATTAACGTGGCTCACGTGCCACGGAATCACG
Organism: Dermacentor albipictus; assembly: GCF_038994185.2. NCBI lineage: Eukaryota > Metazoa > Arthropoda > Arachnida > Ixodida > Ixodidae > Dermacentor > Dermacentor albipictus. The sequence continues at coordinate 51,018,877 of NC_091821.1, forward strand.
ATGCGCTCAAGGGCAGCTGGCTGCTCGCGGCGCGATTCTCTGCAGCTCAACCACGTGATGCCCATCCGCAGACTGAACCGGCTGTTTCTCCCACCGGGTGAACTTAGCCTGAATGCTTGCTCCTTTCAGCCCACTTTTTGGTGAACGTTAAAGTGAACGTTGAACTAGCGTTGAAGAGAGATAGAAAACTTGAGCTGTAGCCGCCCAGATTACAATTGTGCCAGTGAATATAAGGCATTGTGAAACTGCACTTCTGCAGGCTCTTTATTTCGAGAAAAGACGGGGGAGAAAAAAAAGAACGCGTAAGTACCGACGTCGCTTTCAAGTGCCCGCACAAGCTGCACCGTGACGTCATAGTACTTGAACTTCACTAGAGTAGAAGCCTGGTCCGGCAGACGTGGCGTAGTTCAAATTCAGGAAGACCAGCGCTCAGACGAAATTCACAGAGAAGAACGACACATGTACACGCATTGCGTTATAATTTCACAGACGAAAAAGAATTGCTCAACGTCTGTCGAAAAATGGGCAACTGTTTATAATAAAAAAAAGAAGAGCGCTGACTTTTTCTTATATAATAAACAAAGCTCTACTTGGCAGCTTTTATGGAATATTACTTTCGTAACAGAACCGATAAAATTAACTAAAATAGCGCGAGATTATTAAGGTAACATTGAGCTACAGTTTTCTAATTCAGTTGCCTTGATGACATTAGTATATATATATATATATATACAGGGTGTTTTAGCGGACACTTTCAAAAATCTTTAAAAGTTGCCTGTGACAGATATCACAATGCTAGCTCATTAGCTGGTCTACTCGAAGCGGCGGACAATACTTGCACAAAAAATTGAAATGCAAAATCGACTAATTCATAAACATTCACTAATTAAGTTTTCAACTAATTACATGATGGCCCATATTGCAATGTACAAATTCTAGCTGTGGAGTTCGTAAGGCGAATCCACTTGGAACGAATTTTCAAGATCAAGATAGCACCAGTTTCGAGATATAAATTCCCGAGCTTTGCGGAGAAATGCATTGGCGTTCCAGTTAACTTGTTAACAAAACGTCGTCTCATGCACTGAAGCCCACAGAGGACTTTGAAAATGCGCCTCATTCTTTCGATTGTTTAGGACATATCCTCGCGCTGAATACTTGGAAGAATGACTCGCATTTACAATATCATCCGTAGGTCCTGTGTGAGTTTCTCTTGCAGAAAAAGAGACAATGTGCCACTATTTCCCCAAATTCAACTTTACATAGTTTCTTCGTCGTTTACAATTTCTCTCTACTTTTTTTCTTTTTGGTACTATTGTTCCGATGGGCACGTGTACTTCCACAGCGCATTCATGCTTCTTTTTGCTTAGAGTCCGAAGAAATTACAGTTATGACCTGCGAGTAATATTAAGTAAAGGAGTTCTGCACCCGTTGAATGCCTTAGTGCCAGACGTTACCAACGCATGAGATTGCACAGGCAGAATAATTGCCACCCAAGCACGCCAAGCTTGACCGGTAATCCGATGTAATGCAAAGCGAATATTGAAAGATTAATCTGACAACCTGCATGGATTTTGTATTTCTCTTTAGCGTCCTCTCATATGAACATGAGCTGTGCATGACGATGGCCTGTTCGGGCATATGCAATGATATTCTAATACAAAGTACAGCAGCAGACTTGATGAAAAAAAAAGTGCGAAATCTTGAAAAATGCAGTATATCAGGTCCCACGTCAACAACACATCTGGTGTACATAATGACTGACGCTTGGCGCTGGCGAGTTGAGACAGCTAGCGACAGTATTACGAGACGAAAACTACGGCTCCAGCGAAGCACGAACGATGCAGGCGTAAAAGTAAGTTTTGTAGCTATAATACCGTACGTTAAAAAAAAAAAGAAACCTTACATTTATTCGTCACTATTCGGGAGCAATTTTCCTTATACAATTTAATGAGACTTCATAACATTCGGGTAAGAAAATATCGTATCGTATAAGCTACTCGATAAAAATTACTTTCGCATATAATGAGCAAAACGTGAACAAGGTGAATGCAGGAGCCAACGTTTCGACAAGTGGACTTGTCTTCTTCAAGGCGACATATGCTTTCCTCGCCACAGTATATATAGGTGGGGTTCTTCTAAAGGGGAGGGGGTGTGAGGCGGGAGGGAGCGGAAACGAGGGAAAGTGTGTTAGCGTGTCGAATTGAGAGTAAAGGAATGCTGTGTACAAGGTCAAAGCCAGGACCCCCCTCCCATCACCCCAGTCTGTCAACACACACGCGTTAGCCGGCGTGTCAAGGGCATCTGACACGCCGGCGGAAAAAAAGAAAAAAAAAAGGAAGGGAAGAAAAAGGAAAAGGGGGGGGGGGGGATACGCCAAGAAATCAAACTAAGTGTTGTTGCCTATAGCTTGAGGTTTAGCATAGCGAATAGATTCTAAAGCTCCCTTTGAAACGTTTATGCCTATTGGTTGCAATGTCTTGAACTTATGGATAAGGTATCATTCTCTGTATTTGCTTTCTCGTTCAGAAAGGAAATTTGACTGTAAGATGTAGAGTTTAAGTTCATCAAAGTTATGACCTGGTTGATTGAAATGCTCGGCGACGGCTTTGGGAAGCGTTTTAGCTGTGTCCGCGCGCCGTTTAATCTGACGTTCATTGATTGTCCTGTTTCACCGATATATTGTTTCTTACAGAAGGAACATTCAAGCATATAAATCACATCCGAACTTGTGCAAGTGAAGCTAGATTTGACTTCATGTTTATAATTATTTGCGGTGCTTTTAATTTGAATGTCACTTTGAAGGTGCCTGCAGGTATTGCACCTAGGGCGACAACATGCTTTTATTACGGGGGAATGCTGCTGGCTGACTTTTGCGTGCACTAACATGTCTTTAATGTTCTTGTTTCGGCGATAGGTAACCCTGGGTACATCCGGGAACGCTTTTCGCAGGCGCTCGTTACTTGATAATATTGGGTGGTATTTTCTTAGGATGTTGTTTATGTTTGGGAGTGCATTAGAATATTTTGTTATAAAGGCCGGCGGTCTGTCAGATTCTAATGTGGGCTGTCTCTTCGCCAATTCTGACTGTCTCTCCAATCTTGACGCGGTATCATAAGCTCTATCGAGAGCAACTTGGGGATAGTTCCTTTCTGCTAGCGTTGATCTAAGGTCATTTAGGTGGTGGATATAATCGTGGTCTTCACTGCAGATTCTTCTTATACGTTTCGCTTGTCCGACAAAAATTCCTTGCTTGCAATGTCGCGCGTGATGACTGTTGTAGTCTAAATATTGCTGGCTATCTGTAGGCTTCCGGTAAAGTGTCGTTCTCAGTTTTCCGTTTTCTATGTAGACCGTCGTGTCCAGGAAGTTGACCTGACTAGGAGAGTGGTGAGCAGTAAATTTAATACTCGGGTGAAAGCGATTGAAATGGCTAATTAAGTCGGTAAAGACGGTTGTGCCGTGTTCCCATATTATAAATATGTCGTCAATGTAACGAAGATAGGTGTGGGGTTTTAAAGGGTAGGATTTCAGCAGGTCTGCTTCAAGCTGTCCCATGAAAATATTCGCATACGTGGGAGCGAATGGCGTACCCATGCTAGTGCCGAAAATTTGCAGGTAGTGTATAGAATCGAATTCAATATAGTTGAGCGTGAGAACTAACCTAAGGAGCGATAAATAAACTTCAGGAGCGTGCGCTTGGGGATTGATTGCGAGGGATCTAAAAATGGCTTCAATTCCTTCACTCATGGGAATGTTGGTATAAAGGGCAGAAACATCCAAAGTGACTAGAATAGCGCGGTTGGAAAGGATTTGGTTGGCGTTGATGCCATCGATAATTCGAAGGAAGTGCGGCGTGTCTTGAACGAAAGATGGGAGGGTGGTGGGTATGTTTGACAGGTGGTGATTTAAGAATTTAGATAGTGACTCAGTAGGTGTGTTGTTATTAGACACAATAGGCCGACTTGGGATTTCTGCTGTAAATATTTCTTCGACCGGAACTTTATGTATTTTAGGAAGAAGATAAAAGCGGCCTGCTGTTTTGTTTTTGGGAATCATGAGGCGATATTCAGATTGCGTGATTAGTTCCCTGGACCGGAGCTCCGCTATTGTGCTTAACACAATATTGCTGTAATCTGAGGTTGGGTTAGAGTCAAGTTTTCTGTAATGGGTGTGGTTGTTCAGTTGTTTAGAGGCCTCATTCTTGTACTTTTCTATAGGCCAAATTACGATACTGCCGCCTTTGTCTGCTGGTTTTATTACAATATCATTCCTTTTCGCAAGTTCTTTAAGGATTTGGTGTTGAGCGGGGGTCAAATTTTTGCGTTTCCGCCAATGCCGCGTTGACTCTAGAATTTCCTTTGATATCAGTTTTAAGTATAAATCGAGGTCTGGGCACTGTTCGTTTTCCGGTGTCCACGTGCTAGGTGGTCTAAGAGAGTTTCTATCTTCTTTTCCTACATCTGGTCTACCGAAAAAGAATTCCTTGATGCGCATGCGTCGTGAAAACTCTGTTATATCTTTGTGGAGTTCGTATTCGTTTACTGCGTTGTTCGTCGGACAAAACGTTATACCACGTTTCAGGAGATCAACTTCTTCGGGGCTTAGACTCTGGGATATGTCTACTACATTGCTGCAGTGCTCTGGATGCTCGCCTGAAGGACTGTGGGTGGAGCTACGTGCTGCAGGGGTTACATTAGTTTCTTTGGGTGGATCTGCAGCTCTAATATCTTTTCGCTGGTATTTATCTAGTAATTTTGCCTCCTTAGTTTGGACGAATTGATTAAGTTCTCTTCTTTCCGTTTCAGTTAACTTTATACTGTCGAGTTGATCAGAGATTATCCTAAGTTGTTCTTTGCAGTGTTTTTCGAGAATGTCGATAAGGGAGAGCGATGCATTTTCTAGGACAGCATTCCACTTTAATAATAGCCTGGAGGGTAAAGAACCAAGGGCGCATCTAACCTTAATTCTGAGACCTTTTGGGATTTTCCTCTGTTTAATGCAGCTAGTGTAAGTTTTTAGGTGAAATCTGTAATTTGTTTGTTTGGCGACGAGTTTGCGGGATTGGAGGAAAGGGCGAGATTTGTTGTTGCGTGTGCTATCCCTAGTGCGTGGTAGTCATTTTTGTTTGGTTCGGGCAGACCTCCGGGGCGAAAAATCTTCAGGTGGTGTCTTTTTACGCTTAATTTTCTTGTCGAGGCCTGCACCGATGTCTGTCTGCGTATCGGTTTGCTTGTTAGTGTATGTAGCTGTTTGCGTGAAGGCTTCGCGGGTGGTTGTGGGCTTCCGTATGCGCGGATGTGGTAAAGGTCGTGTTGGTTCCGCATCCACCGTTTGTGTAGATGCTTCTTGGGTTCTAGCTTCGGTGGAACGTGCGTGCGAGCTGGTGTTGAAAATTTCAGGCGCGTGTTCCTGTGTTGAAGCTAACTGGGACGCAGGATCTATTGGTGTTGTAGGTTGCGTCGATTTAAAAAGGTTCCTGAGCCTGTACTTGATGTTGTTAGCCATTGCCTTGACGCCAAAAAAATTGGGGTGAAGTCCGTCTCGGGCGAGCAGAATGTCGGGGTCCTGGTGTATTTTAGCGTGGTGGATGACATCGACGTTTTGACATTCAAATTAAAAGCACCGCAAATAATTATACACATGAAGTCAAATCTAGCTTCACTTGCACAAGTTCGGATGTGATTTATATGCTTGAATGTTCCTTCTGTAAGAAACAATATATCGGTGAAACAGGACAATCAATGAACGTCAGATTAAACGGCGCGCGGACACAGCTAAAATGCTTCCCAAAGCCGTCGCCGAGCATTTCAACCAACCAGGTCATAACTTTGATGAACTTAAACTCTACATCTTACAGTCAAATTTCCTTTCTGAACGAGAAAGCAAATACAGAGAATGATACCTTATCCATAAGTTCAAGACATTGCAACCAATAGGCATAAACATTTCAAAGGGAGCTTTAGAATCTATTCGCTATACTAAACCTCAACCTATAGGCAACAACACTTAGTTTGATTTCTTGGCGTATCCCCCCCCCCTTTTTGCTTTTTCTTCCCTTCCCTTTTTTTTCTTTTTTTCCGCCGGCGTGTCAGATGCCCTTGACACGCCGGCTAACGCGCGTGGGTTAACAGACTGGGGTGAGGGGAGGGGGGTCCTGGCTTTGACCTTGTACACAGCGTTCCTTTACTCTCAATTCGACACGCTAACACACTTTCCCTCGTTACCGCGCTCTCCCGCCTCACACCCCCTCCCCTTTAGAAGAACCCCACCTATATATACTGAGGCGAGGAAAGCATATGTCGCCTTGAAGAAGACAAGTCCACTTGTCGAAACGTTGGCTCCTGCATTCACCTTATTCACGTTTTGCTCATCGTCTTGAACTGCCATCTCCCGTATTCCCCGTCTTTTCGCATATAATGCTACTTCTATCCGAAGGGTGAGAAAAGCTTACTATAAAGGAAATCTAGAGAAACCATCATGAACTGTTCTCTCTCTCTCTCTTTCTCCTTCTGTTTGCAAAAATTAAGAAATGGGGGCGTGTGAAAAAAAAACTACGAAAAGAAACGTAAGGGCAAGAAAAAAAATTGCGCGACTGAGAGGGCTGGTCGAATCGCAATGCGTCTCAGTAACAAGCTTGATACCACGGGAGCCCTCATCTAAGTACACCAGAACAGAGAAATATTATCGTTCGGCCTCCACCGAGCCAATGTGGTAGCGTGCTACATTTTAGAAATAAATCTAAAATCTGCCAACTGCAGCGACAAATTTTTGGTTTGGAGCTTCTGTGGTTTCACGAAAAGTGCCAGAAATAGAAAAATTTTAAGAAATAATTTCCTCATGAGTACGAATCAGTAAATCCGCAATGAGAAGAAATATTGCATTCCTGTAAGGTGCATAAGTATGACCATCCAAAGCCGTCAAAATATGGGCACCACTCCGCAATATGTCCCTAATATGCAATGTTTGCAAGACGCATGCACGTTAATAACGTAAAAATTTCCCTTAAACTGTAAACTAATATTGATCCGTTTTGGAAAATCAAGAAAGTGCAGTTTAGAAGCTTCTTGACTTCCATTGTTAGAGTGGAGTTACGGAGTGGTAAACCTGGTGGTTCATTGTAATAAACTGCAACTTTTGTAAAAACACTTGTTGCCCCGAATAAAAATTGTCGATTGCATCGGTAGAAATTCATTTTTTGCTCTCGAAAACGATAAATTTCATTGAAATCGGTGCAGCGGTTGCCGGATCAGAGCACTTCCGCATTTGACATGATTTGAATAGGAAAATCGGAGTTTGCCCACGAGAGTTCAAACTTTCTTTCAAATAAAAACTAATACGATCGAGAAAACAACCAATACTTTGCCCCTTTTTGTTATATGTTCAACTGGAAAAGCACGTCTTAATTAAAAGAGGTGCATTGCACGACAACCTTGCCGTCAGCGCTTGCCATCAGGTGACGCGGTGCGATGAAATGCTAAAAAGAAATGCTAGCTAGGTTGAAACGATTAAGCCCAAATGAGACGAGGACACAACGAATAACACATAATTACAGGATAAGTGCCATATTTGAGTGATTCTGTAGTTTGTCGAATCACGACTTCAAGGAAAAGGCAAAAGCACCGCTACATTTGGCCCGTTTCTATCAACTGTCCCTGTATTCGTCCGCCCCAACATCACTTTTGCGAACGGATATCGGTCACTTACCAGGAGCTCCCCAATCTTGTGGAAACTGTCGACAAGCGGGCCCATGAGGTCGACGGGCATTCTGACGTGCAGTGAACAATATTGCCCCTGCATCGTCTTCTGGCCCTCGCTGTTGACCATCCTAGTGTGGAGGCATTGCTCGTACGAACCAATGTTCACCTGGCCGCCCTCGAAGATGTTGCTGGGGAGGAACCCGTTGGAGAGGAGCACTGGAAAGTGAAAGCGAGGACGTCAGAACTGAATCCCCTTGCGCCCCACGGAAGTGCGCTGTACTATACTATAGCAGGTTACCAGGATACAGGGACTTTAGCAGAAGCGCGCTATGGTGCGGTCACGCGGGACAGAAATCGGGCTTTCAATATGGGTCCCCTAAGAATGCTTCCGCGAGCAGCGAGCCGCTCACTCAGCTGTTTCAAGTACACCGTAGCAGGAGGTGCAGATGATTAAGAGCAGCCATCAGCATTTTTTAAGGTAATTGTTATCATGAATAGCACTTAAGCTGATATACAAGTGAAACGGAATAGTAGCAGGAAGCTAATGCTTCCGGCCTCTAAATTTAATCTACGTGCGCTTGAAAGGAAGCGCAGGAGCGCCGTGAGGCTCAGCGCTCCGCAGTGCGATGGAGAAGCATACTGCACGGCGCTAAACGCCCGAAATGTAGCTGCGCAGCTTTGTAGCTGCGCGCAAGGTACAGTGTGGAGGTAGCAATGGATGGATGGATACAACTTTCTTGTACGTGCGGCAAGGTTTAACGCGACCCGGGCTCAGGTCTCCCACGGGGGAACGTCAAGTCCCTGCCTCAACGCCGCCTCACGGGCTTGCTGGCCTGCCCACGTCTGGATTCCGAGGTCTGAGCTGCGCAGAGCGGCGGCCCACCTCGACGACAGGGTCTCCGGAGTAATTGCCATCCCTCCCACATTGCACTCCCACAGCATGTGTTTGAGTGTTGCTGGTCCTTCCTGGCCCAATTGGCACGTGTCGTCCTGATGCTTATCTGGGAAGATACGTTTCAGACGGAATGGATTAGGGAAGGTGTTCGTCTGGAGTTGGCGCCAGGCGACGGCCTGCCTCCTGTTCAATTTGGGACTCGGCGGTGGGTACATCCTTCTGGCGTTCAAATATGCACTGGTTATGTCATTGTATCTGGTGAGCCTGTCCCGTTCTGCTCGAGAAGCGTGCGCTGTCGTGCGAGAGGCGTTGCCCTGTTCGGCAGGGCGGGTCATGTCTCCCGCGACTTTCAGTATCTCCTGAACATGGTGCGTGCGTGCGTGCGTGCGTGTGTGTGTGCGTGCGTGCGTGCGTGCGTGTGTGTGTGTGTGTGTGTGTGTGTGTGTGCGTGTGTGTGTGTGTGTGTGTGTGTGTGCACGCACGCACGCACGCCGAGCAGGGGGCAGCAGGGAGACTCTGTCTCTCGGTAGTTTCCCGGGCTTGCTGGACGTCCCAAAGTTGGTCCTGGAGATCTGAGCTAGTGAGTGCGGCTCTCCACCACGCCTCTATGTCATCCGGGCGGACTGAAATTCTCCTCTGAACTATTTTACAATCCCGAATTATATGCTCTAGGGCGGCTCCTCTATCACATAATTTACATTTGGCATCAGGGTACAATTCCGGAAACATGCGGAGGACATTCTAGAGCCAGTGGAGTTAGCGTGAGGGACCATAGGAAAACCATCGTGAGCTCCTTACATCTTTGGATACGGTCAACATGGAGCCAAAGTCATTGTCTGTTGTTGTTGTTGTTGTTGTTGTTGTTGTCGTCGCTTCCTCAGCAGATGTAGCATCTACCCACCTTAAAGGATCGACCCAGAATGTCGGGTGGTTTCCACCCACTAGTAGTAGAAATTAGGAAATAAAAATCTGAGGGCCCCTAAGCCCTTCTTATGAGTTGTGAATGCGAAAGCAATAATGTCCACTGGAATGTCGCTGAGTGGTCCTTCGTGTTATGAACTCCTCGCGGGCAAGCGAGCGCGTTGGGACGCTTGGCCAACGCCTCCTAGATAGCCCAAGGCCGGTGCACTTCGATCCGTGACGTCACGCTACCTTACCGAACCGTCATAGAATCTGATGAGGACGCTCTCGAGTAGGAAACAGTATTTTTGACGTCATCGATTTTGTCAAGCCGGGCTTGGCAATCGAAAATTTCGGTTCACTTAGCATGATGTCGTAAAGCGTCGTAGCCAAAAGAAACTTAGGTGTCGTTTCGCCGTAACAGACGCCAGGTTTTTCGCTCAATGAGCTATTTGATGCTTTCGCCTGAACACTGTCTTACAGAGGAAAGACATAGTGCAGTGCTCAAAGTGGAATGGTCATCATATAGGAATTAGTATAACAGTAAGTATTATTATTATTATTATTATTATTATTATTATTATTATTATTATTATTATTATTATTATTATTATTATTATTATTATTATTATTATTATTATTATTTACATCTATTAACAGGTCGTGCGAAAGATATTTCTCTTCTTTTGCGTTTTCCAATCAACACTAAGAATGGTATGCTACAGCAGCTGCAATGAACCGGCTGCAATAAGTCAATCTGTATATGAGGTAGCCTTACCTTTCTTATGCCTTAAACTATGTACACCGATGCCTAGAAGAAGACGCATGAACTCTTTTCTGCCTGCGTATTGCCCTCGACATTAGCTAGTAATATCAATTCACTCTAGTCACTTTAAGCACGCTGACAGCCAAGTATATATGTTACCGCATTGTCGTGAAGTTTTTTGCCACTTTCAGAGAGTAAATAATATATGAAGCCGACATATCTATACGCTACTTGAAACATCAGTATGGCGCCTCATCTCCCGCCATAGGAGCTTAAGTGTGAACATCCACAATGGTGCTATTGTTGATCTTCCAAGTCGTTTTAGTTCACGTTCTTAAGCCAGAACACCGTCCGTGCGTTCTCAATTAAGAGCTGGGGGTAAACAAATGCGAGAGCGAACGAAATGGCAGTAAAAGCGCCGACCAATGGCAAACAGTTGGTTAAAAAAATGGAAGTTGTGATATTTTCTCCCTAATAAAGTAAACCATGCTCCGGGTAACAACGCAGGACACAGCAGACCCTGCGAAAAAATAGCTGTTCACCTCTGCGTTGGTGACGCTTGCACCAGGATTCACTGCACGGATCGAGTCATTGATTCGAAGCGCAGAAGACGCATCGCGTACTGTGACGTCGCCAATTCGTGGTGGCGGATTCAAGTGCGCTCTCACCGCCGTCCAATAAAGCAACGTTTCTCTCTCTCTCTCTCTCTCTCTCTCTCTCTCCCTCTGCATTTGGATTCAAGCGACGGACAGGCTGACAGATGTGTACATAGAGCAACATGCTGCATCACCTCTGGCAACCAAGTTGCTCGCCTTCCTTCTCAGCGGGTGCCACATGAGAACCAGCTTTGTAGATTACCAAGTGCCACGGGTTAATTCATATCTGCTTGTACACTGTGGTATAAAGTTTGTAAACAGGGATAAGGTGCCTCAGAAAGGTTGGCCAGCGTTTCGTTAGGAGGACCTATCTTCGTCAAAGGCCCTCCTATCGAAACGTTGGCCAGCCTTTCTGAGGCACCTTATCGCTGTTTACAAACTTTATACCACAGTGTGCTATTCCCTCTGTCAGCCCCTTTCTTGTTTTTGGATATCTGCTTGTAGTGACTTTGGCCGACTACGCAACGCTCATTTTAGGTGCCCTCTTAGAGCGCATCTCGACGCGCCTGCCATCACTAGCTGGTGAAGGCTACCCGTTTAGGCGCCGGAAAGAGTGTATTCTGAAGTAATTGATCTCTTAAGTAATCTCTTGATCTCTCCCATTGCACTTCGCAAGCCTGCTGTAAAGGGTTGGGGTACCACCCGGTATGTTATGACGTCTAGTCTTCTTCTTGAACATTCTTTCACTGAGCTGGATGGTCCACTGACTTGTAATAACGTCACGGATTCGCCCGCGAACTCGTTTCGTAGTGTGAATCGTTAGGGGTAATCCCGCCGTGGTACGTACATGACGAAACGATGAAACAACGTAATTAGAGATGAAAAGCGGCAGAAAAACCGGCTTGCGGAAAGCAGCAAGACACCCTCGGAGGGGGGAATTTCCGGCTCGCAGTTCTGTATGCATGCCGCATCGCCCAGAGAGAGAGAGAGCCACCAAGCTTATGCATTTCCTGCTATGTCTTCGTTTCGAGTTTCTAATTATCCCGCTGTTCTGCATGCACCTTCCTCCCATACTGCTGAAGTCTGACTCGATTACTTAAATGAACACATTTTCGCTTCGCAATTTTGACGCAAGTCCCAGGAGATATCACGGCTACATATCCTCCACGACATCGGCTGCTTCAACTGGCACTATGGCTACTTTTTCTGTGAGCAAGGAAAGCATAGCAAAATCATGGCCATCTTAATGGAACGGGAGCTTCGTGCGAAGGTTTGTGAAGCAGAAATTAGGCGGTCATTGGTTCATGCTCGCCACGAAGTTGTTTAATTTGATACATTAACAGACAGACAATGAACTTTTATTTTATACAGTAACGTTATTTTTTTTTCTTTGTGGTGTTCAGCTTTTCATTTCTTCTCCGCATTCTGCACATATACGCTGAAAGAAACAAAAAATAACGTTATACATTAACGTTATTTTTTTGTTTCTTTCTGCGTATATGTGCAGAATGTGGAGAAGAAATGAAAAGCTGAACACCTTAACAAAACATAACCGCGAGTCGGCCTAGTTGGAACAGATTCATTTCTTGAACTTTTTGTGCGCAAGCAAACAGGGACAACGAAGAGGAGCAACACAAGGACGAGCGCTCGTTCTTGTGTTGCTCCTCTTCGTTCTCCCTGTTTGCTTGCGCTCAAAAAGTTTTAAAAATGAACCTTAACAAAATTTGCTTGGAATTCGAGCACTATAATCTGATGCTATCACTTTCAGTGGGCCGATACTGCTGTGGAGCATCCCTTAGAGTACTCGTAATTTTCGCTGTTGCAGCTCTCATCAGGCGTTACTGAAGGCAGACTGGAGCACGCGTCGCAGGCGAGATTTCTGCGATTTCCGCAAGTATTCTAGAGTCCTCCAATGCCAGTATCAACCAATACCAATAGACCCCCTCGTGCATAATGCCGACAACCCTGCGCGCACGTCGAGTTCCCGGCACCACCGCGAAGGGCGAACACGCGGACGAGTGCCGGACGCCCCGGATGAAGCCTCTGGGCCGCGCGGGCTCCGCAACAGGCCGTGCTGGCCGTTCGTTGGGCGGAGCAAAAATGAACGTGCGCACTCCGCCTATAGTTATCTGCAGTTATCTATTAGACGCATCAGTTACAGCGCCGTCATGAGGTGCGCATCACTCGCCTAAAGCCGTGTAGGCGGTGCAGGCGACAGCCGTGACTTTTCTTGAGCCAAGGATGACACATATACCTTGGTTGATATATGCCGGACAGCGGTGGCTGCGACAAGCTGACGCGATCGTGCGGCCGAATACTCGAGCCCCTGCGAGGCGACTTCGGCCGTGTATGATTGGTGGCGCTGGAGTGCTACACCATCCATGAGGATGGTGTAGCAATCCAGCGCCATGAGAATGCTGCTGTATCTCATGAGCAATCCATGAGATACAGCAGCATTTCGCGCTTCCTTTTTCGTGTGATTTGCCCTGATGGAATCAGGAATGACGTAAGACTGGAGAAAACATGCAGCTTCTGCAATCAAGGCCTCTTCCCGTGGCCGCTTTCGCATTGCACTAGTTAACGACGCCATCGAGACGCAAGCGCGTGGATGTTCCGAGATAATTGTACCTCTCATGTGGCGGGGAACCATAGTCCACCGTACACAGTTTCGCACTCTGGGCGGCAGTGCGTGCCGATAGCAATATTATTTGCATCCATTGTTATCATTTGGTCTCGTGCACGTCGTCGTAAACACAGTAATTGAAGTGAGCACTTCTAGAACGTCGTCTGGTTCTGTCGTCGTGGTCTTCGACAGCATGCTACAGTTACTTAATTTATCGCTACACTACAATACGTCTCTCTCTCTCTCTCTCTCTCTCTCTCTCAATTTTTGTGCCAACTTCGAATTCCTAATATGCTTATTCTGATGCTGTCATAACACCCGCGAAGGAAATTTGCAACTATACAAGGACCTGAGGGATTGATCTATTAACCTTCATTGGTATCATTCGATTAATATCCGTGCCTCCTGAACTTCATAGTATTACCCCTATCTGGTCATATTTCTCACACTAAGGCGACGCACTTTCTGCCGCCGCAATCTTATCCCGCACTAGCAGTTATCAAGCACTTTCGCTGACAGCACGCTATGAGAATGTCAGTATGCAATCTGCAAGCCTGAACTGCTTGCAGAGAAAGACGGGACTTTAGCTGTCTTCGAGAGCAACCAATTTATAGACAACATTGCTTTACGAAAGATGCGTCGTTTTGTGCCGATTAGTGGCTAAGAATCTAAATAACCCTTTCAATTCATGGAATAAACCCTGTACTTAATCGATGTTTTTTTTTTGTGCGTGGATTCCTAGTTCCGTCAAAAAGCACGAATATTTGTTTTTCCTTATTTTATTAGTTTCTTTTCATATCTGCAATGTAGGTATTGTAGTGCTGCCTTTTATGCTTAATACACAGTGAGCGCATCCACACGGTCACGCGTCCTATACAGTTGCTGCTATGTCATTTCCTTGTTTTCGTCCCGTCGGCGCCGTTTCAGCACGGTTATTATTGCAGAGAAGAGACCGGTTCGCCTACGTGTACGTGTTTAAATGTCCACTGGTTCGTCTGCTCATACAAATGCACACGAAGGCGTATTTTTCGTCTCATGGTGCAAATGCAGTAGGGAATGTCCTTGGCCCGGTGCCTATTAAGGATTCTTTACGCAACTTTCGATCTCTCGTACGGTTTGCTGCGTAAGCGAAATTTGGAAACTCTTGTTGACGAATTTCGGCGGCCTCACGCGCTTTTCCGGGCTAACCTGCCCTTGTTGCCTGCGGCTGGAACTGTTCTTCCCGGACTCATAAATATCTGAGGATAAATGACCGACCCCGATGCACGAAGCATGAGTGGAGGAGACGATACTAACGAACGCTGCTTGCCATGGCCCGAAGGCGCTGAATATGGCTGTCTGCCAGCGCGCATGGCGTCACGTGATACAATGGAAACAACATCGGGTCATTCTGGACATTCCGATGTGGTTATAAGGCCGTTGTTGATGCTGCGTCTACACTCCTCCGTGCATGGCCATACATGAACTAAATTTGACAATTTGCGCGCTTAAGGAAACCACGGGCTTGCTGCCATGCACCAGACGCTGTATCGAGGGTGCACGGCTCCTGGTCGTGCGCCCCGTTCCAGAGGCCGATACAACAGCAAGTGGGAATGTGACTTCGCATATATGCACTACGATAACAAGCTGTCATTATGTATACGCACAATTGAATCATGAGCAGCTACACAACGAAGTATTTATTTATTTATTTATTTATTTAACCTTATTGCCGGTTTGCAGCGCGGTTTTTAAGAGGTAGACTACATTAACAGACAGCGTGCTTCTCGCGAAGCTAGCAAAAAATGAAGCATAGAGAGCTGAAAATTACTGACGTAATAGTTCTGCGAAAACCCGCAAGGCGCAGAGGAATAATTAACAAAGGGGTAATGAGACATCCACTTGACCCTAGCAATTGCTACAAAAGAATCCCATTCAGTTTCTTTGAAAGAAAAGCGTCGCAGTTGAAAAATTCGCCCTGGTCCGCGACTCGAACCTGGGACCACCGTATTTCCGAGGCAGCTGCTCTACCATCTGAGCTAACCAGGCGGCTAGCAGATGACAGGGCGAAGTCGAACTTATCAACGACTCGAAGCAAAGGCAAGAGTCTTGACGTAATAGTTCTGCGGAAGCCGGCAAGGTGGAGAGAAGTAATGCAAGGAAAACGAGACATCCGCCCGATCGTAACAATTGCTGCAAAGGAAACCCACCGCGCAGGTTCCTAGAAAGAAAATCCTTGCAGTTGAAGTAAAATTCGTCCTGGTCCGGCTGAGTTTCCTTGGTTTCCATGAGTTTCCTTTGTAGCAATTGCTACGATCGGGTGGATGTCTCATTTTCCCTTTATTAGCTGAAAGGTATATTTTTCTATGTGGCGATGCTGCTGCGTTTTTCTAAAAACCACGCTGAGAATGGGTCAGCTGTAGCCGGTACTAATATACTCTACGGCAGCCGCACTAAAATGGTAACCCCGCTAAGGCGAAATTTTCGACCTTTACATCTGCGCTGCGCGAGCGCATCTGTAATGAAGAGAGCGATGCCCAGGTTAAAATTGCTACCGAAATGCGCCTCACGCCGTTGCCTCCTAGACAGATGAGCCTGCAGTTTAGCGATACACGAAACAACCGATGCCCCCCCCCCCCCCCCCCACACTCATTTCCTCGCACAACATAACGCTGCCGCTTCGAACAGTTTGCACTCAGTGGAGTGTTTGTGTCCTGCGCCACCGTTTTTAGTGCCGCAGGACACAAAGCTTCCAAAGGCTACGATGGCCAGCAGCATGGCTAGTCGACGCAACGACGCGCGTGCTCGCTACATTGTGGCCCACTGCCAGGGTCGTAGGAAGGGATAGCGCAAAAAACAAAACAAGACAAAAAGCCGAGCGCAATCTCACATCCACCTTCCTCCCTTTGTTCCTCTTCCAAACTCCCACTTTCCTTCAAAATCGGAACGCATCGAAACGCGCTCACCTCTAACCACCAAGATCGCCGCCCATATGCCACTTTACGCCGCATGTTCTTTGTCTCTGAGGAAGAAGTATGCATAGCGTGGCATGCTTTTTTTTGTAGCGCTTACTTTTTATAGCCCAGGCATCCTTGTTCTTTAATCCGAGCAGGAGCTTCACGACACTCGCTGAACAGGCAACGCTCAGGTCCGGGCTTGTGATCAGGTCCGACACGCTGGGCAGAAACTTGGAGGCGAGCACCTTGGTCACTGCAGCGAAATCGGCCTCGAGCCTATTTGTAGGCGATGGTGCGGTCGTCGTCGTCGTGGTCATCTCTACACCGGCCACCGCGAAACCGACGAGAGATGACAGAGCGGCGCATAAAAATAACACGTGCGCCGTTGGGTGCAGATTCATGGCGCGCGCCGGGATGTGTGGGACGATTACCCGGGAGATGGACACTGCTCCGCCGTGATTACAGTGTTTCTTTCGGTGTGGAGCAGGGTGAGCGGGATCTGTGTATATTATAGGACCGTTCCTCTCTCCGTCCGCCCTTTCTGTCTTTCGCTTTCTCCCTCTCTCTTCCTCTCTCGCTTTCGTTGGCGAAAGGAGGGACCCCCATGAATTCGCTGCTCGTTGCGAAGTCCGAGGCGAATGAGTGAGGGTCAAAATACCACGCCTGCTGTGACGTCAGTCACGCCGTCCTTTTTAAACTGGTCCACGTGGGGCGTTTGCCCAAGAAGACCTTGGCTCGCCGGTGTGTCCGCCGAAACTGACAACGAAACGCTTCCAGTCCGGCACATTGGGCCTACCCGGTTATTTACGCCAGTTGTAAACGCGATGCTCTTCGTTCCCCTCTCCCACCATCATTCACTGGTCCGTACTCTCTCTTTCTCCGCCTGCTGTAGCCGTGTCGCAATGTTTCGGCGGAAGGCTCAACCTACGCGAGCGGCTGCGTGCATGATGGAGTAGAGCCTACTCGTATGCCAAGCCAGCGCGATGCCCGGGAACGCTGGGGAGCGACAGGTGGCCGAGCCCATTCGTAACGCACGACGCGTCCGAGAGTGCTCACTTTCCTTCACTCATTCTGGGTGCTTCAAAGTGCGCTGGTCAGCCTTCGTGTGCCTCCGAAGCGTTCGCGTTCTAACGGCTCCGAGGACCGCCCACACGAATTCTCCCTTGGTTTTTGCTCTCCTTCCAGTGACTTTTATGAGGTTTCAACTGGTCATTATCTCGTCTGCTTTCCCTTTTTTTTCGTTATTAAGATCTCGAGAAGGTCACGGTCGCTCATGTATGTACAGCATAGTGCCCGTGGTGGTTCAGATCAAAGGGTGTGGTAGACACGAGCTGACGTTATTGTTATGTTGTCAACGAGCGTGCGTTACTCCCTCCGTCGTCTATTCCATTGTGTTGCGTCCAGCAATGGTTTCCCAGAATTTCGACAGGTATCGAAGTACACGCTTTTGTCCGTAAAGTGCTCCGCGGAGTTACTGAATATTCTGACCTTCCATATACCGTTTGTTCTTATCATGTATATTTATATGGCGGTATCCGATTAATTGAAGCTCTGCTCCTTGTTATATAGTGCTAGTTTCTCTATTAAAAGAAAGAAAGAAAGAAAAATTCGGTGCTGTCTCGGGGCATTGCCTGCAGTAGAAGCCCAAGGAAAACGATGTGCTGTCGAATAAACACAGTAAATGGCACCCACACTATATAGTCCTTGAAGAAATGCGTTAGCATTGGATGGTTTATACGTGACACATAAAGCATAATACACACTTTAACAGGTAAATAACGTTTTAAAAGACGGGGATGAATTACGCGTCTTTTCACGCACCTTATAGCTGTTACAATACCGTACCAAAAAGACCGAACGTCAACTCTTGGCATAATACATCGTTTAAACAGGAGCGTATTGTGATGGACAGTGTGTAAATGTCGTATTTACACAACTTCATTCCAAGGCGCTCAACACTCTATTGCAAGAAAGACAAGGTGGTAGGATAGTGACTTGTGTGTTCTATAATTAATCATCAAAATTAGGGAGTAATTAAATTTTCTGTTTTTGCATGAAATGGTTGAATCACAGGCTTGAAGTCCACGCACAATTCAATCACTGGCTGCATGCAGAAAAGAAACATTCTTTTGTCGTCCCTGCCCGAACGCGAGACGTCGAACATCCCGTCAAACATATGATAGTGGCTTCAGCAACGTAGTCGCGTGTAATATCGAATAGTAACTTGAAGTGAAACAAATGCTCATTGAGTATGCATAGTGTGTAAGTCACCTAAAATTATATGTCCATTACTTTTTCAGGATTACCGCTCGACAAAACTGGCAAACAGAGTTCGCGTCGACAAATGTGGACTGCGCGCCTAAAGGGCTGGGTTAATAAAGTCGCGAACAGCCATTACCCCGGCGTCCACGGGTATATTAATTCGACGAGTGTTTCGCCTTGAGTTCTATTCGCGCAGTTTGAACCACATATAACATGTAAGGAGGCGGGCAGCTCAGTACACTTGGACTCGGTAGTCGTAAACGTGCCCGTCGAAGTAGACAAACTTCGTAATACTTGTCACATGTGAGTGATCACAATGTACAGACAGGGCCGTCCTAATTTGCCCCAAACCAGGTCCTCGTCAGTGGCGCCAACAGTACCTTGAAACGCATGTCGAACATGATCTAGGATTGTAGTGCGAAGTGACACGGACAGAGACTAGAAGCAGACAGGACGAGCGCTCGTCCTGTCTGCTTCTGGTCTCTGTCCGTTACATTCGTGCTACAATCCAAGATCATGTTGCCATACCAACTCGCCCAGCTTTATCTTTTTGAAATGCATGTCTAGTTATGCGAATATGTATGTACGGCTTCCCAGCAGCTGCTCCTCGCACACCTGCGCAAGCAAAAGCCTCAGCGTAAAGGCAACCTTTCGTAATACGTTTCATGCTAAAGTCTAGGGTCAATATATAACAAGACATATTAAGGAACAAGTGACTGGTGGTCAGAAGCTCGAGAATCCATCACGTGTCACTGCAGTTTAATAAAACACCATTCATGAGAGTTATCGCTCGATAGGCGCTATATACTTCAAGCTTGAACTTCATATGTCAGCCTCGAGAGCAAGCCGCTCGTTCAGAACAAAAATGAACACCCGCAGTGGGACAGAGTGACATTAATGGAAGTGAAAGAAGAAAACTGACGAGTAGTGGATGTCGCAGTTTATGAAGACAAAACGGACTACTAGATCGTCTGCCAAAAATGCGCCTGCAATCATTATTAAACGACTTCATAGCGATCAGCGCGAAAAGCAAAAGCTGGTACACAGGTACAATAATATCAAAAAGCATGAGTGAATTTGCCGCACATAATGCTGAAATAATGTTAAGGACCGAGCAAATATCGATGGAACGAAAAATGTTACACGTAACGTTAAGAGACATGAAGATAGCGATGTGGATCAGAGAGCTAACGGGGATAGCCGACATTCTAGTGGAGGTTAAAGAAATGGAGCTGGGCAGGCCATGTAATGTGAACGGAAATTAACCGGTGGACCAAAATAGGTACAGAATGGGTGTCCAGGTAAGAAGCGCAGTCGAGGATGGCAGACATTTAGGTGAGGGGATGAAATGAAGAAATTTGGCCGCGCACGAGGGAATCAGCTAGCGCGAGACAGGGGTAATTGAACATCGCTTGCAGATTATCGGGTAATTGGACTTGGGGCAATTCGAGATAACGTCCACTGCAGAATGAATGCCCTCAGTGGGCATAAAAATAGGCGGATGGTACTGACGAAATTGATGATGATGATGATGGTGATGATGATGATGATGTACATAGCATGCCAATATTTAATAAATGTGTATCGTGTTATGGGAGCAGTGATTCAAGCGCGATTATGTTTGGAGGGAACAAACATTGGGAAAGAAAAACTCGTTTTTTTAATTTAAACGAGACACAGTTAGATTCATTCAACGAAAATAAAATTCCTAGTCAATTTTATATATTCGTGACGAGTTAAGAAAATACAACATTAATTTATTATTATTAATAAATGCATTTCTTTTCAGCGTCCATCACTACAGGGGCTGTTGACGCCACTATCACTCGCAATGCAATGCACGTCTTGAAATGGACAGAAAGGCGCACTCGTAAAGTTCACCTGTTGAAATACACCCCCCTCACAGTTTGTGCTTTCTTGCTTGTCGGAGTTTGTCTGAATTTGGTGACGCGGGTAGCTTCATCGCTTCTTAATCTGTTCAGTCAAAAGTAGTGAGTTACAGCCGCCAGATAATTGTGTAGTTGTTTTCGTGTGACTGCGCTGGCCGACGGGCTTGGAATCCGACAACAGAATCAGCACTACACCTAAAGCTTTCGTCGGCCTCCAAAGGAAGTATTTTCTGTGCAGGGATGCGATTTCGACAACCGTACGGCTGGCCTTTTCCTGCATCGCTTTCCACGCTGAAAGCTCGAAACGCCCATCAAGTCGAATGGCGGGGCATTTGAATATATAATATAGCTCCAAATGAAGGACAACAAAACAAACTTCGCGCCTTCGAAAACAAAATGACGTCACTTCTGCTTTTAACCGACATGGCGTCTCATTATTTTTTCTTCCGCCGGAAGTGTTCCCACCACATACAGATGGCGCTAAGCCCCATGAACCGCCGATGGATCGCCATGTTTTGAACGTATGGGCTCCTATGGAAGCTTCGCTACCACGTATATTTACCTTGTCTTGGGCGCCGCGCGCCACACGTGTTCCGCGCAAGCGCATCGTATGTCAAAATGCATGCACCATGTGCATGCTGTGCAAACAACTTATCTGTTCTTGATAAAAAGACACACCCCTTCCTAAAACATATATATGTACACATGTGCAATAAATCGGAGTTCTTTCCCCCACTGCCCCGGCCCAGCATGTTCGCCATCCTAGACGCTACGATACATGGTGTCAGAAGTGGGGTGCGTAGTCAAGCACGGCTGTTATCTTCGACGGGCAGCACTGTAGGGACTACGTATTGGATTCATTGAGAGCGCCTGGTCCGTTAAATATGACGGGAGAAGCGAGCAAGAATTGGCAGACGTTCAAGCAGAGATTCGAACTCGTCCTTGCGGCATCAGAACTGGATGACAAGAAGCGATCAGTGTCGTCGCAGACAGCGCTGTTTCTCAGTGTCGCAGGTGAGGACGCCATCGAGATATTTAATACGCTGAGCTTCGCAGAAGGCAAAGACAAGGCCGACTACGCGACGGTCATCAAGGAATTTGACGATTACTTCAAGCTGCAGACCAACAAAGTACATGAACGCTACATATTTCGGAAGAGAGTTCAAAGCCAAGGTGAGCCATTTGAACACTTCCTGCGGGACCTCAAGCAACAGGCACGGGCGTGCAATTTCGGCGCGCTTCAGGATTCTATGGTCCGAGACCAGATTGTGCACGGAAACAACGACGACAAGGTGAGAGAAAAGCTTCTCAGGGACTGTGAGTTTACATTGAAGAAGGCTGAGCACGTCTGCAAGGTAGTCGAAACATCGGCTCTCCGCCAAGAAACTTGGGAACGAGGTCAAAAGCAAGTAGACACCATTCGCAATGCATGCTCGAATCCAAAAATGGCGCAAGCCAAGATGGACAAATGCTTCAAGTGCGGACGCACGCATCAGCCTAGAGACTGTCCCGCGTATGGACGAACGTGCAGAAAATGCAAAAGGAGAAACCACTTTGCGATTTGCTGCAGAGCCCCCGAGCTGGTCGGTGAAATTCAAGATCACGAAGATGACTTGGACGAACGTGCAGAAAATGCAAAAGGAGAAACCACTTTGCGATTTGCTGCAGAGCCCCCGAGCTGGTCGGTGAAATTCAAGATCACGAAGATGACTTGGACGAACGTGCAGAAAATGCAAAAGGAGAAACCACTTTGCGATTTGCTGCAGAGCCCCCGAGCTGGTCGGTGAAATTCAAGATCACGAAGATGACTTCAGCGTGTTAGAGGTGTCTGCAAGAGCCGTCAAAAGCGAACCGGACTGGATGGTTCGAATGAACGTCAATAACGTGTCGGTCAAACTAAAGGTCGATACAGGGACTCGGGTCAATTTGATGCCCGTTGGAATATACAAAAGGAAGCGCCCAAGCCCTGCAATGAAGCAAAGTAGCATGGTGCTACATTCGTATGGTGGACACACGATCAAACATCTTGGAGTCGTCCGAACGGAAATAACGCTGGGTGACCGAACTGTTCCTCTCGAATTTTTTGTGGTGCGCAAAGGTCGCGCAATCCTAGGCCTACAAGCAACCGAACGACTTGGATTGCTCTCGCGCGTCCACAGCGTATCACAGGACGACTGTGAAGGAATCGTGGCAGAATTTCGTCACATTTTCACTGGGACAGGCTGCGTGAACAAATTGTATCACATGGTTCTTCGAGACAACGCCGAGCCAGTCATTCAACCAGTTCGACGTGTTGGCCCTGACAGAACCATTACAGGGTGAACTTGAGAGGATGGAGCAGGCCGGAATCGTCACAAAAGTCGACGAGCCTACTGAATGGGTGAGTCCCTTGGTGATTGCTAGAAAAAAGAATGGGAAAATTCGTCTCTGCATAGAGCCTCGGAAAATCAATGAGTGCATAAAGAGGGAGCACTACATGATGCCGCAACGAGAAGATATAGAAGCTGAGTTAGCTGGTGCAAATGTACTTTCCCGCTTAGACACTAATGGTATCTTCGACTGGTCGCCTGTACGTCGCGAAGCAGAGTCGGGTAGATCGGGCGTTTCCCGAGCTCAAAGGTAGAGGACAAGCGCGCAAGCCGAACATGCGACTCGCTCTCGGAGGAGGAAATTGCCGATGCGAAACCACGTGACTGCTGCCAACGTCCGATGATTCGCCTTTCCAAAGCTCCCGGCGCTACCGGAAAAACCGGCGGACGTGTCGGCGGGACGAGCGTTCGTCGAGCGGCAGCATGCAGTGGCCTAGGTTGCCAAGGTTACGGTGGGCCGTCGCCAACAGCAGCGACGCGGCGCTGCGATGACGTTTCAATCTCGATGACTGCTCCGACGACAGCGCAAGGTCGATTCAAATAGGTCGCCAAGCTTCGGACGAAAAGCGGTTCAGTACAGATTGTCACCGACATCAGCATGGGGAGGTTATGGGCAACGTTACTAGATTATTTTCAGTTGTTAAACTCCGCCGCGGCACCTGACCCCTTTCTGTCGCGCCCGCGGGGCGGCGCGCGCGACACTGTCGGCCCGAAGGCGGACAGAGACGCCGATGCGTGCGGAAGCGTGCCACGTTTTGCTCGTGTTTCTTATTTGTGTGCCAGGAAAATGCTGCTCGCCTTGAGAACAAACGTGCCTGCAATGAAACAAGAAAAACCACGAGAAAGAGACAAAGTGATAGCTAGGGAGGGTGCAGCGCCCTTCCTATCACTTTGTATATTTTTACTCGTGCTTTTTTGTTTGTGGTAATAAAACCTTGCTAGCATTCTACGACGAAATAGTGTACGTGACCACCGCCTTTGAACTTCGTGCGCATTTCCTATGGGCTATAAACTTGTTACACTAATCATTTCAGGTGATCAAAGGTTTTTTTTTTTTTTGGAACTGCTAAACTTGACAGAACAGAATGCAATTCAAAAGAACCTGAAGCTTTTTGCATCATAACAAACGACAGAGTCGCTGCAAGTAACTCTGATGTCGACTTTAAACAATGTCGGTAATCTGCTGCGTCAAGGTGCGCTCTATGTTTCGACAGCCAAGTTAAATCAAGATCCATTGGAGGTAATTAAGGCACACTGTTCACATTTGTTGTGACTGCATTCACATTGCACTGTTTGCTAGGAAATTCACTCCCTTATGTTTTTTCAGCCTCACTTTGGACTAGTGCGTTCCTTCGGTGGAGATGAGTCTCTTCCAACTATAATCATCTTCGCGCAGATATTCCGCCTTTTAAGCATGTATACACCTGTTAAAACGGCGCTACGTGGGAGTGTGGAAGGTGTGCCAGGCCCTGTGCTCGTCGGCGTCAACGACACATTCAAACAGACCAGAGAAGCCTGCAAGTCAAAGCATAGTCTTCGCAGTGCCATTGAGGCGACGTTGATAAGTTGCGTGGAGCCAAGCAGCTCACCAGAATGTGCTTGCAATGAGCACACTTATGTTCGAGGAAACATAGAGGACAATGTTGGTTATTATCTCTGTGGATATGTCATTCAGAAAGTCAGAAAGGGCGCACCATGTGATCTATGCATAGCGCACATAAGCTCTATAATCCCAGAAGTTGTCTGCGACAGTTACTTAATTGAGTACAGAAGTCTCAAGCAAGGTTCCTTAAAGCACCCGACGCCGAAGATGCTGGGCTTTATGAAGACTGCTAACAAAAGTGTGTCAGCTTCCCTGGATGAGGCAGGCCTTTACGGAGAGATATTTTGGAAGGTTTTAGATGATCTAGAGGGGTGCTGCCTCCCTCTTCTTGGTTGTCCAGAGCATATGTTCGCGTTCACGTGCGAAGTATTGAATTTCTTCATTGTTATGCGGATGCATTTGTACTCCAGGGATACAAACTGTCAACTAGAAAGCGGTCACAAGGTAGCTGTAGCAACCAAGAAAGTGCGTCTTTTGTGAATATCGATGCAGCATGCTTAGATTCATCAATCCGGCGTTGTACCGGTCCTATTCTCTTAAAACAACATGCCGCAAACGAAAAGACTCACTCTCCTCTCCAAACACCTATTAGCTGATTTTTAGAGTGCACAATGTAAAAAGGTTATTCTTTGAACATTCAGTTCCATGAAGAGCAGCAAAAAGAAAAAAAAAAGAACTGGTAGAGTCGGCGTTGCGCTGCTGCCTTGGGAAGCTTCCGTAGCCAACCGGGCCAACCGTTGCGGCAGCGCCACCACGCGAGAGGAGACGGCAGAGGGTCACGTTCTCGCGCCGCTCCCAGGCGGAGTTTTACAACTGAAAAGTATCTAGTAGCGATGGTTATGGGAGCAGCGATTGTAGCGCGACTATGTTAGGAGGAAACAAACATTGGGAAAGAAAAACGCGTTTTTTTTTTAATTCAGACTAGACAGTTAGATTCATTCAACGAAAATAAAGTTCCTAGTAAATTTTATATATTCGTGATGAGTTAAGAAAATACGTTTAATTTTATTATTATAAAATGCATTTCTTTTCAGCGCCCATCGCTACAGGGGGCGTTGACGCCACTATCACTCGCAGTGCAATGCACGTCTTGAAATGGGCAGAAAGGCGCACTCGTATCACCTGTTGAAATATGCCCCCCTCACAATTTGTGCTTTCTTGCTTGTCGAAGTTTGTCTGAATTTGGTGACGCGGGTAGCTTCATCGCTTCTTAATCTGTTCAGTCAAAAGTATTGAGTTACAACCGCCAGATAATTGTGTAGTTGTTTTCGTGCGACTGCGCTGGCCGACGGGCTTGGCATTCTACACCTAGAGCTTTCGTCGGCCTCCAAAGAAAGTATGTTCTGTGCAGGGATGCGATTTCGACAACCGTACGGCTGGCCTTTTCCTGCATCGCTTTCCACGCTGAAAGCTCGAAACGCCCATCAAGTCGAATGGCGGGGCATTTGAATATATAGCTCCAAAGGAAGAACAACAAAACAAATTTCGCACCTTCGAAAACAAAATGACGTCACTTCTGCTTTTAACAGACATGGCGTCACGTTATTTTTTTCTTCCGCCGGAAGTGTTCCTACCACATACAGATGGCGCTAAGCCCCATGAACCGCCGATGGACCGCCATGTTTTGAACGTATGGGCTCCTATGGAAGCTTCGCTACCAGGTATATTTACCTTGGACAGGGCTCGGAGCGCCTCAGAGCGCTCCAAGATGGAGGAGAGCAATCGAGAAGAACCAGCCGAACGCAGGGCGCGCACCCTCTTTCAACCAGCCGAAGACAACGCCGCTCGCGAGAGCGCTCCAGAGCGCTCAGAAACGACCAGCCGAAGATAGCATTACTCTGGATTCCACCAAATCCCCTTGGATGACTCGACATCGCGCATTTGCACGTTCTCAACCCCATTTGGTCGTTACCGCTTTTTACGATTACCCTTCGGCATATCGTCCGCCCCTGAAGTGTTCCAAAAAACGCTGAATGAAATTTTCGAAGGCCTTCCCGGCGTTAAAATATACGCGGACGACATTCTGGTATGGGGCTCGTCGGTAGAAGAGCACAATGAACGTTTGAAATCTGTACTGCTAGCAGCAACACGCGCCGGCTTAACCTTCAATCCTGATAAGTGCAGTATCGGCGTCCATGAAATCGAGTTTCTTGGAGATGTCATCGATAAAGCAGGCATCAGGCCGAGCCAGACGCTGATTAATTGTATGCTGCACATGCCGACCCCAGAAGACAAGCTCGCGGTGCAAAGGATGCTAGGTGTCGTCAATTATTTCGGCAAGTTTCTTCCATGTTTAGCTCAAAGAACAGCTCTTCTGAGGAGCTTGATCAGACAAGACGTTGTCTTTGAATGGACCAATAACCACGAAAAGGAATGGCGAGAACTATGTGACTACCTCAGCACACAGCCCATGTTGTCGGTATTCGATCCGACCAAAGCAACAAAACTGTCATGCGATGCATCCCGAGACGGAGTCGGAGCCGCTTTGTTGCAGTGTCACAAGGTATATGCATCGCGAGCTCTTACTGAAACACAACAGCGTTATTCTCAAATTGAGAAAGAAGCTATGGCCGTGGTCTTTGGCTGCGAAAGATTTAATCATTTCGTCTGTGTTCGCCTATTTACTTCTGAAACAGACCACCGCCCTTTGATCGCTGTCTCGCAGAAGGCGATTGGTGATATGCCGCCGAGGTTGCAAAGATTCTTTCTGAGATTGCTGCGTTATGACGTTCAATCAAAATTTGTTCCAGGTAAGCAGCTCCTCCTGGCCGACATGCTGTCCCGTGCCACAACCAAGACAACGGCCTGCAACCTCGACAGCAACGATGCAGAGGTGCATGCCGTGAGTACGGTTTTCTCGCTAGTTAGTGAGAACACATGGAGGCGGCTGGCTGCGGAAATGGCGCGTGACGAACAGCTAAGAAACGTGCTGCGAGATCTAGAAGCAGGAAAGTGCTTGCAGGGGCCATGGAAACAATTCGAATGCGAGTTATCACACGTGAAAGGAGTGTTGCTCAAAGACTGCAAAGTAGTTATTCCGGATAGCAAGAAAAGAGGCACTGGAAAGAATTCATCAAGGGCACTTGGGAATGAACAAAAGCAAAGCCAGGGCAAGACAGTTATATTTTGGCCAGGAGTGAACTCGGACCTAGAATCTTTCGTACAGACATGTTCTATCTGCAAAAAGTATGCATATAGCCAACCTCGAGAGCCTCTACTGATGCGCCCTGTGCCGGACCAACCGTGGTACCCTGTCGGCATTGACATTTTTGAATACGGTGGGAGGTCGTACCTGTGCGTTTACGACGCTCTGTCCAACTTTCCCGAAGTGGAACTACTCAAAGACACCACGTCCAAAACAGTGGTTGACGCAACAAGTTCGATCTTTGCTAGACACGGCATTCCATTAGCAGTTTGTTCTGACAATGGCCCTCAATTTTCATGTCGCGAATTCGCGCTATTCTCACAATTGTACGATTTTAGGCATGTCACGTCTAGCCCGGGATTCCCACGTTCTAATGGGTTGGCAGAAAAAGGAGTTCAGATAACTAAGCGTATCCTCAAGAAAATGACTGAAGCGAAACAAAATTTCTGGTTGGGACTGCTCGCTTTCAGGACCACTCCACTCGAGTGCGGCGCATCGCCCGCTGAGCTGCTGATGGGGCGAAGGCTCCGCACAATTTCTGACGTTCAAGGCAACCCCAGTCACGAGGTGATCCGGCGCCTTCAAACAGACCACTCTAGGGGATCAATGGCACGCCTGAGCCCTGGAGATACGGTCCGGATCAAGAAAGGTGCATGGGACACGAAAGCGAAGGTTTTTAAGCCTGCTGGTTACCCGAGGTCGTATACAGTCGTCACAGAAGACGGCACGGTGTTGAGGCGCAACCGGCCGTACATGCTACTGACCCGGGAGCTCTTCCGACGCAGCGTACAGGAAGACGACGACGATGACTTCGAGGGAAACTCGGGCCAAAGAAATGGGTCGGCACCCAGTTACACAGAATGTACAACCCCGTCTATTCCCTCTAAGCCCTGTGCCCCAATTAGTGTCTCGTCCACACCAGCCCCAAGGAGGTCGTTCAGACAACGTCGACCGCCTCAACGTCTGGCCTACGACGAGAACTTCGTGCAAGTGCCTTGAACTAAGGAGCCTGGCAATTTTCATTAATGTTCTTTTCCCATTTCTTGTTTTGTTCTTCCTACAAAGGAAGATGTATCGTATCTTGGGCGCCGCGCGCCGCGCGCCACACGTGTTCCGCGCAAGCGCATCGTATGTCAAAACGCATGGACCATGTGTGCAAACAACTTATCTGTTCTTGATAAAAAGACACACCCCTTCCTAAAACCAATATATGTACACATGTGCAATAAATCGGAGTTCTTTGCCCCACTGCCCCGGCCCAGCATGTTCGCAATCCTAGACGCTACGATACAAATGTGCCCACGAAAAACGAATGATGCAAGGTTGAAAGCGAATTAATGTGGTGAATCTAAGCAGTAAAGTACCGCTGGACAGTCAAAGCACATCTCTTGTGACATGGATTCATGCCACTACGCTCACACCTGTTAAGCTACGAGGAACAGTGCAGTGTTGATGGAGTTAGCGCTGGTGGTGTGCGGCGCATGCTGTGTGTCCGCGCCACTTCGTCAAACCGCGGGGATCCAAAAGCCAAACCGAGGGGATCCCAAATTCTGCTGTGCCATGCATTGTCAACGCGCCTCGCACGCCTAACCCGTACCACGGCGACGCCTTTGAAGACGTTGAAGACTGGTTGGACCATTTCGACCGGGTCGCCGCCTTTAACGACTGGGAAGATTGCCGTAAGTTGAAGAACGTCTGCTTTTCCCTTTTAGACGCGGCAAGAGTATGGTACGAGAACCACGAAGCCTCATTTACCAGCTGGCAGGAGTTTTACCGACTGCTTCGCGACGCCTTCAGCACCCCCGAAAGGAAAGAAGGAGCCGAACAGGCACTGTCTTCGAGGTTCCAAATGCCGAACGAAACCGTCGCCATGTTCGTCGAAGACATGACGCGATTGTTCCGTCGGGCCGACCCACTAATGCCAGAAGAAAAGAAGGTGCGTCTGTTAATGCGAGGCGTAAAAGAACAGCTGTCGCTGGCCTCGTACGCAATCCTCCTACAACAGCGTTTCAGTCCGTTCGTGAAGCAACAGTCATGGAGCGTATGCTTCGGCAGCGGCTCTCGCCGTATGATGCCAGACCACCATGACTCCTGCATGCTCTCTCGTACCTGCAAATAATAACAGGTAGTCCCTTACCGTAGTAATGCGGCAAATTGTTCGAGAAGAACTGCAGAAGTCTTATGCATAAGCTCCGGAGTGCCGGAGGCTCTTACGGACGTCATTCGGAAGGAAAACGGCAAAGTGGTTCATCCCTCGCAACCAACACGTACCGAACCCCCCACGTTTTCGTACGCGGATGCTCTTCGGGTTTGCGCGCCGTCGACGGGCCGCTTCTCGCAGCCGCCTGCTGGGATTCCTCGAGGCTTCCCAAGTCCAATCCACCACACGAACCTGCAAGCAGCCTTTCATCCTGGTCCGCACAAGTCTACAGTATGGCGCTGCCGACAACAGTTCATTGTGCTACCACTGTGGGGAGGCTGATCACATGTATCGCGACTGCCAGTACCGACGGATTCGTCTGCGGGGATACCATCCGGACGCCCGTTGCCCGTGCTATGGCGAACGCCCGCACGAAATCGAGGAATACTTAGAAAGTAACCGGCTTCCTCCTGCCCCGCAGCAAAGACAGTCACGGTCGTCAAGTTAAACAAATGCTAGACGATGATGTCATTCAACCATCGACAAGTCCTTGGGCTTCACCTATTGTATTGTAAGACGGTTCACTACGATTCTGTGTCGTTTATCGCAAACTGAACAAGATCACGAAAAAGGACGTTTACCCACTTCCTCGGATTGATGACTCTTTGGATCGCCTGCGACATGCCCGTTACTTTTCTTCAATGGATCTGCGTAGTGGGTACTGGCAGATTGAAGTTGACGAACGCGACCAGGAGAAAGCGGCGTTTATAACACCCGACGGTATCTATCAATTTAAGGTCCTCCCTTTTGGATTGTGTTCCGCTCAGGCCACGTTTCAACGCATGATGAACATAGTTTTGTCTGGCTTCAAGTGACACTCGTGTTTAGTCTACTAAGACGATGTAGTTGTTTTTTGCACCATGTTTGAACCACACATCCAGCGGCTTGATGAGGTTCTTCAAACCATCCGCACCGCCGGTCTGTCTCTGAAGCCCGAAAAATGTCGCTTTGGCTACGATGAGCTTAAATTTCTAGGTGATATTGTCAGCAGCACCGGTGTGCGCCCTGACCGTTACAAAGCCATGGCAGTCGCTCTGTTCCCGATACTGAAGACAAAGCCAGATGTCCGCCGATTTTAGGGCTTTATGCGTATTACCGCCGTTTTGTGCCCAATTTTTGTGAGATTGCCGAACCTCTGCAACGACAAATCAAGAACGTCGTCGCATTTGTTTGGGGCCTGGCACAATCAGACGCCTCCCACGACCTTTAGCGACGTCTATAGACACCATCGATCCTTGGTCACTTTGACACCGAGGCCAACACAGAAGTGCATACTGATTTATTTATTTATTTATTTATTTATTTATTTATTTATTTATTTATTTATTTATTTATTTATTTATTTATTTATTTATGCTAGTAGCGTTGGTCTCAGAGCGGCACTCATACAGTTTCAAGCTGGTGTTGAACGCTTTACTGCGTATGCCAGCCAAACGTTGTCTGCTGCTGAAAAAAAACTACTCAGCAACTGAAAAGGAACGTCTGGCAGTCGTATAGGCTATCCAGAAGTTCCAGCCATACTTGTATACATATATATACGGACGCCCCTTCCGTGTCGTTAGCGACCACCACTCTCACTGCTGGCTGGCAAATCTCAAGGATCCGTCTCGCAAGATGGAGCACTGCGTTGCAGGAATTTGATGTAACAATCGTCTATAAGTCTGACCAGAAACACACGGACGCCGACTGTCTCTCCCGCGCCCCCGTCGAACCCACACCACTAGATACTGACGACGACTCTGGTTTTCTTTGTACTCTTCCGTCTTTAAACCTAGCTGAACAGCAACGCCAAGATTCCGAGCCCCAGCCCTTGATTGAATACCTTGAAGGAAGCCGCGCACAACCCCCACGGCAGTTCGCGCGTCACTTGTCCTCTTTCCGCCTACGCGGCGACATCCTATACAAGCGGAACTTTCAGCCTACGGCAACAGCTTTCCTCCTCGTTGTTCCCGCTCCTCTCCGCGACGACGTTCTACGTGCATGCCACGACGAGCCGACATCCGGGCATCTTGGTTTCACACGTACTCTGGCAAGGATCAAGCAGAAGTACTACTGGTGAAAACTCGCAAAAAACGTGAAGCAGTACGTCAGAAGTTGTCGAGATTGCCAGCGCCGCTAATTTCCACCACTGAAACCAGCCGATCTGCTTCAGCCTGTACGACCTCCTTGCTAACCTTTTGAACCAGTCGGGATGGATTTACTTGGCCCGTTTCCCAAGTCTTCGGCTGATAACCGCGGGATCCTTGTCGCCACCGACTGCCTCACTCGATACTGCGAAACAAGCCGTTCAGCGAGCTACTGCTTCAGATGTAGCCAACTTCCTTGTCAAAAATATCGTCCTTCGACATGGTGCTCTCGCTGTCGTCATCACAGACCGTGGTACGGCCTTCACCGTCCAGTTGGTCCGAGATATTCTGCAGCTGAGTGGAACAACGCACCGTACGGCAACTGCGTATCACCCGCAGACTAACAGGTTAACTGAGCGTCTCAACAAAACGATTGCGGATATGCTTTCTGTGTATGTCGCCACGGATAATAAAAATTGGGACGAACAGCTCCCGTATGTAACATTCGCGTATAACACTGCCTTCAAGAAATCACCGGGTTTCCTCCTTTTCGTCTGGTCTACGGAGGCGACGTCACCACTATGCTCGCCGTGATGCTCCTACCAACTTCGTCTCGACCTACCACACCAGATACAGACGTCTTTGTTCAGCGTGCCGAAGCAGCGCGGCACCTTGCTCGGCAATTAATTCTATCCTGACAAAGTCAAGATGCTCGTCGATACAACATACGCCATCGAGACGTCACATAGAACCCGGGCGATATCGTATTAGTTTGGACCCCTATACGTCAACGAGGCCGCTCAGAAAAATTATTGCGCCGATACTTCGGACCGTACATAGTTTTCCATAGTCTACATCCTGTCAACTACTAAGTTATTCCAGCCGAAACTTCGCACCATTCCCGTAGACCACGTTTCTCTGACGCTGTTCACGTTACCAGGACGAAGTCCTACCACTCGCGCTGACTCTCATCTACAAACTTTGTGGCGCGGCCCCTGTCGTCACGTCCATTGTATTTCTCATTTCTTTTATTTTCTCCTTGTGGCACTTGACATCTCCCAACTTTTTTTTTTTCGGAGGGGGGAGGGAGGGGGCTAACTTTCGTCTAGTCGCATGGAGAAGTAGTTTATATTCTTTTTTTTGTGAGAGAGGGGTAATGGCACGCGCTAGTTACGCTAGAAGCCAAGTAAGAACAGTGCGTGGCAGCTGCTGCAGAAACGAACAGTAAACGGCCGTTCGCTTGGAACTGACTGCTTGCCATTTCCTCTCGCGACAATATATATATATATATATATATATATATATATATATATATATATATATATATATATATATATATATATATATATATACACATATATACATACATACATATATACCAATATATCGCTATATCAGCGCTATATCAATATACAAGACCTCATAGTAGCAGACAGTTCAATTTCACAGCCTGGGTCCTCTCGGTAGTGTAATCTTCCTTCGAGTAATTGTCGCATACCTGGCTATCACTGGGGAGGAGAGGGAAGAGAAAAGTAGAAGGCAGGAGGGATTAACCAGAATAACGTCCGGTTGGCTACCCTACACCGGGGGAATGGAAAAGGGGAAAACAAAGATCACAGGGAGAGAGAGGAGGGAAGAAAGAAGGAAATTGCGGCGAGTTCGCTAACCATACGCGTAGCTATCACTAATACCGTTTCGGCTTTCCGGCGAAACTGCCGCCTCTCTCTCTTTTTTTTTTCTCTTTTTCTGGGAATCCAAGTATGAGCGCTCCTGCACATGACTGCTATTGATTCTTATTTCTAGTGAATCCGGCTTGGCCTCATTTCGGTTACTGAGGGAATTATAGTGCTGCCCAACTATCATGCACCAAGACTTAAAGGAAGAGCAGTTGTGTCACTCAAAGAAAATTTAGTTTCCAGTACAGTGGAGTAGCCGACAGTAATTTTTTTGTTATTGAGATTTAATTCGGTAATTGCAATTGATTATCTAACTCGAGAAGTACTGTCCTAATCTTCAAAGTGTCAATGAGGCATTTGTAGGCACCCCAAAATAACATCTAACTGCGGTGTTTTAAGCGACGTAATAGTTGCGCACAATATTTTTTCGGCTGGCAAAAGAAAGGCCTCACGAAGTATGAAAATTACCATGTGAGTGCGCTCCCACACGCATCGTAAAGCAGCACCCTCAAATAAGCTGATTGAAAGCAACTTCACTACCTCTTGCGAAACCGAAGAGACAGCCCATCAACTTGATGAGGGTAGGGAAGGGGCACTAAATGCAGGTATTGTGGCTTCGCAGCTGTTCCTTCCTCTAATTTCTACGTCACACTTATTATCCGTCCCTCAAGGCCGACTGATCACATTGATAACAAAAGCTCCTTGATAACGCAGCCGAAGCGCCGCTCTGACCACGCACGAAATTTTAATTAATTATGGGGTTTTACGTGTCAAAGCCACTTTCTGATTATGAGGCACGCCGTAGTGGAGGACTACTGAAATTTCGACCACCTGGGTGCACCTAAATCTAAGTACACGGGTGTTTTCGCATTTCGCCGCCATCCAAATGCGGCCGCCGTGGCCGGGATAATGGCTTTGCTGGCACCGCATCGAAAGAGTGCGCGCGAAGTTATAGTTCGCACCAGAAACTTCCTTCGGAACAAAGCCAAATTAAAGTGACGTTTTCTTATTCATGAAAGTGTATACCTGCTGCAAAAACAGGTTCGTATCAAAAATAAAATAGACCGGGAAGCGACCAACGTAGAAAAAGCAAAACCGATGCGTTCAAGAAAGTAAATGTACCATTTGTAAATGAGCCGGATTGTCAATCAGGATGTCTCCACAAAAAGAAAACCAGATTTCAGTGTACCATTATTATCTATGACTCGTAAGCTCTGTTGAACACCAGCCTAGAGGACGTGTTCGAATAGGTCTCCTTTTGCAGCTACGCAGTACTTTGTCCGTTTTATCACATATGCAGGGGCTTCCTTGATGGCCGACGCCGGAATTCTACGGCAGACATACGTTATTCTTGCCTTGAACAAATCTGACGTCCATCTCGATCACATAAGCACGATCTTTCACATAGCCCCAACGAAGGAAATCAAGTGGAAAGAAGTTACGTGATCTGGCTGGTCAACTTGCAAGCCCGTGCGTTACAACCTATTGCGCATGAAAAGTAGCATCGAGCCGGTTTAGTGCTCGGCTGCTGCTGTGTGCGGGTGCCATATATTGCTGATACCACAGAAGTGGAAGACGTGACAGCGGGACTTCGCTGAGAAACTCATCCACCACTCCTTCAAGGATTTCGTTCACGTAACGCTGTCCAGTCAGTGCGTGATCGAAGAACATGGGAACGATGATAGCACCGGCGTAAATTCCGAACCACACATTGCGGGACCACTGGTACTGGTGCCGACTGCGCTTTACCCAGGGTAGACTGGAGTCCATCCAATAGTGTGCATTATGCAAAGTTACCTGGCGTTTTTGTGAAAATTGGCTTCATCTGTGCGCACAATGTTGCTCAAAAAGTTCGTTGCCTCACCGGCTTTAGTGAGGACCCAATTCGAAAAATCTAGACGATTCTATGGGTTCCTCTCTTCTAAGCGTTGGTGCTGGTTAAGGTAATATGGGTGAAAGGCCGTCATTTAGAATGCTTCAAACTGATGACTTGGAAATTTGTATCTGTGCGGCCATGTCCCGCATGCTAGTATGAGGGTTTGAGGCCATAAATGCTAGAACATCCGTGCGTAGGCTAGGACTTAAAGATGGAGTTTTGCGCCATTGTTTCTTGAAGCTGCCGGTTTGACTCAAGTTTTCATAATTTATGATGATAGGCGATGCGTTTGGCTTACCGCCACACTTCCATGACTGATATACATATTTGCGGCCTTTCTCTTGTCGCCATTTGCAGATCCCAAGCAAGGATCATGTTTACCTTCTGCTCATTAGAGAAAGGCATGGCGACTGGAACGAAACAAAACGTGCCTTTAATCCTTTGCGCTGACGTACGTTGTCAATTCGCTTTTGTGCTGATAGCTTTTGTGGCAAGAAAAAAAACGTGCACTTTATCTACGCTAAGACGACAGCTATCGCACCTTGTTTCCAACTGACACCAAACGCGACGTATTACTTCGGCGGGGGCGCTGCAGATAACAGACTAGCTCGATCACGATGCTTTTTTTTCTTTATTTCCTTTATTTTGTTCGGGATAACTCGGAGCGTGTTCTAGGGCGCTTCTTTATGATCCGGGTGGGAACTCAGCCACGTGGTATTCTCCATATTTCGCGAGGTTTATTGATCAGTCGAAAAAAATTTGTACACAATTAGTACGTCGCTGAAAATACCGCAGTTAAATGTCCCTTGGCTGTACCTTCAAATGCTTCATTGACGCTTTGATAATTAGGATAGTACGTCTCGAGTTAGATAATTCATTCATCATCACCATCATCAGCCTGGTTACGCCCACTGCAGGGCAAAGGCCTCTCCCATACTTCTCCAACAACCCCGGTCATGTACTAATTGTGGCCATGTCGTCCCTGCAAACTTCTTAATCTCATCCGCCCACCTAACTTTCTGCCACCCCCTGCTACGCTTCCCTTCCCTTGGAATCCACTCCGTAACCCTTAATGACCATCGGTTATCTTCCCTCCTCATTACATGTCCTGCCTGACGCCTTTCTTTATTGGGATTTTGTTGCTTTCTTTATGGAGGACTACGGTGGCTGTGGAGCCGCTATAGATATCTTCCAGTATTTTTACATACAGCTCGTCTACAGCCTGATTCCGTAATGCCTCCATGACTGCTGAGGTTTCGACAGAATCAAACGCTTTAATTCATTACAATTGCCTAATTAAATCTCAGTAACAAAAACTTACTGGCAGCTACTCCACTGTACCGTAAACAATATGCTCTAGGTTTTCTTCGAGTAACGCATTGCTCTTTTTTTAAATCTTGGTTCGTGTTAGTTAATTGGGACACCCTGCCTATATTTATGACCTTTGCATGCTAATGACGATGTTCTAATCCCTAATAAATGTTGTAAATTATTATAAATGTTTTTCACCTGAGTCGTTAGCACTGCTTATTGGAAAGACAAGCAATAACGCATTCTAAAAAACGTTTACACCCTTTAGGGTGCATATTTGCCACACAACGATAATCGTCACCTGTCTTGCCCGCATTTCCTTTCTTGAAAACGCTGCGCTCGTTACTTTCCTGTCGATAATAGACAGTTTTAGTACTGTGCCATGACGATACGTACGCAGCACGCAAGCGCTTTGCGGAACGTAGGAGCGCGTGTTACATCAGGGCTTTTAGTACTGGGAAATTCCTACGTACAGTCGCGATCTTTTTGATGGTGAACACGGGAGCGCGTGGCTTTCCTAGTGTACCTGTATCCCTGCGGGAGCATATACAGGAACACTAGGCTTTCCGTACTACCAGCGCAGTTTAGCGGTGACACCGAGAAGCAGTGCGCATGCTCAGTGCGTCTGGCGTGTGAGAATTCTACCTTCGCGCGCATTGCGTCACGCAAGCACGCGCGTGTCGTCTGCAACACGCGCACCGCGACAAGGGAGCCGTGCACTGCAGGAGCGGTAACAATGTTGAAGTTGAAATTACATTCCACATGCTGCATGAATAAACTTGAAACTGTTATCTTTTGCCGACGTTCCTATACTTGTAGGCGTAACAGTGACCACCCCTGTGTTCGAGGAAGGTATGTATTTGTTCCCATTACCACGTTTATCAGAGCAGCTGCTTAACCTCAGCATGTCCCGTGTTCCTGAAGACGAGAGGTCGAAAATAGTAAAACTTTCGCTGAAGGAATATTTTCAGCGCTTCATCGGCGCATTGGTGCACAAGCCCCTGAAGACTGTCAATAGGATCATCCAAGCATTCAGGAAGGAAGGCCGCATTTCTGACTACCCACATAGGCTTCGGGAAATGGTAGCGACAGATGAAGGAGACGCGCTTATGGTAGCTTCAGTAGTGGAGAATCCCTTTCAGTCCGCGAGGGAAGTGCGGGAGCTGCTCGATGTGGCCGCGTCAGTTCTTACCCTACGGCGACCCCTCAGGTGCGCTGGATTGCGAAGTTATGCGGCTGCATAAAAGCCCGTTCTCAGCGCTTCGAACAAGGTGTCACGACTGCAATTTGCCGAAGCTCACGCCTTGTGGTCTTCCGATGACTGGAGCCGAGTAATCTTCTCGGAGGAGTCGACTTTTTCAACACGTCAAAACCAGTGCGCGCGGCTGTGGCGCTCAAGAGGGACACGGTAAGAAAATTTTCTCTATGGATTTGATTTTGTGTGAAGAACTAAATTTAATATACTTTCGATGCTGTTACGAGCCAGCCAATCTGCTGAGAGTCGCGGCGAGCGGACGCACCTTCGTGAACGTGTGGGGCGCGCTGTCAAGACTTGCTGTCGGGCTTCTACACCGCATCGAGCGCCCTCTTCGCAGCGGTACTGCAGCAAAATTTTGGACAACGTGCTCCTTCCTTACGCCCACGCCGCTTTACCAGATGCCGGTTTTGTGTTTCAGCATGACCTTGCGCCGGTGCACACTGCGAAAATTGTGAAAGAGCACCTAGAAACTAGTAGGGTCCACCTGGTCTCCTGGCCGGCCAAGGGCGCCTACATGAACATGTGCGAAAATGTATGGGGCCTCATAAAAGCAGCCATGATGCGACACCCTATTCATTTGGCAACTGGGGACGAGCTGTGGGAAGCTGTTTGCCAAGAGTGGGAGCATCTTAGAGCAAGTAACTTTGCGCCTGCCCTGTGCTCTTCCCTACCGTGTAGAATGACAGCAGTTTTTGCAGCAAAAGGGAATATGACAAAATAGTAAAGAAAATGAAACAGCGATTAATTCAAGTTTACAGCAATTACTTTTCCAAGTCTTTCATTATCTTGTGAAAAATGCACAAAATAAAAGTTCAGACGTTTGCATTTTTAGCTTGTTTTCTGCATTGTGTGACTAAAGGAACCCGGGAGAAAAGAAATAAAATATTAGGTCACGATTTCGAGGTATTGAGCGTAACGCTAAGAATGAGGAACAAACCATTTACATTGGAAACATCTCGATTATGCTTACAGTGATAATTCGGTCACTGCCGCGGAAACAAAAAACTGCTAGCAGACGACAAGCGAGCGCTCCGATGACGTGATGCGCGCGAAGGAAAGCTACTCTCGCCGCGCATGCGCACAGAGATTGTAAGGCGCCGCTTAACTGCGGTGGTATTATCGAAGCCACGCGCTGCCGTGTTCACGCTCAAAAAGATTTCGACTGTACGTAAACGGACGAGCGTGGTTATGCCCCAACCACTGGCACGCGCCGAAAGCTTCGGCGCGTGCTGGCAAGCCTGGCAAGCGAACGCGTCGCTTCGCTTCGGCCGGAGGAAAAGGGCGCGCAACCACTGGAGACGCGCGCCGACGCGCGCCGAAGCTCGCTCCTCGGCTGCGGCGCATTGTTGCTGGACTATTCCGTTTTCATCCGTCAAAGTCCGGCCTAAAACAGCCTGCTGTAAACTAAGCTTGAAACAATAAGTTAGTGATCTGTATGTGCTTTTAGATATCAAAAACACGTTTGAATAATGAATATACACTTGCCCCAACAGTTTGTTTTTATTTTTGAAGTAACAATAGTGTACAAAATATCGACATCAGCGCTCGCGCGTCGTCTGTCTGCAAAATCGTTTTGCAAACACCTGCACGACGATGCCATATATCACAAACTGTTGTACCATTTCATTTTTTGGTAGCTTTTTGCACAGCCATCTATGTAAGAATTAGGCGTGCAATGTATAACTGAAAAAAATCTGTGTTCGAAGTATTGCCACGTAGTAGTGACGGTAAATAAATAGTGCCGGCTCAATCGCAACGGTAGCGGCGAGCAATGTCGGCAATCGTCGAAAATCTCATCTGCGGGTCAAGCGCGTCGGTTTGCATACGTCAGTCGTCGAAAGTTACAGCCTATTCGCTGGTGCCCGCGCGCCTTCCAGAAACTACAACACAATTCGTGTCGCGTATGCAATCAGATTAGCAAGGTTCGTCGACAACAGACAGACCCATCAATAACATTCGCGAAACTTCCGATACGTTCAGGCGCATCCTGCACCGAGCGATAACGTTTAACATTTTTTAGCCGGTGAAATACGGTAACCGGATACAGATAAAGCATCCGTGTCAATATAATTATGCTTGTTGGTGCATGAGAGAAACGTGAAAAAGCGGGTTCTGAGAAAATCAGCAAAACAGAATTGAAACACCTGTAGCACTCACAAAAAAAAAACTAGAATAGCTAAAATGTAATTCGCATTTTGTCGCCCCCCAATTCTTGATTCTGCCAAATCTAGCCCATGGAGCACCTCTATTATTCTAGGTTGTTTTGATGCATCAACACCGCATCCGGAGGCCTTCACATTGAGTGTATTGCTACAAAACATTTTCACAGTGTAAGGGCCATGTTCTATTGTAACTGGTTTCCACATATCAAGTTTGCCTTTCTTTACACTAATGAAATGACATACCGTCAGATAATACAAGCTTGAGAATCAGAGGGTTTTAATAGGAGTCTTTCGTTGCCCTTTGCCAAGTCGTACTATTGAAGCACTTATTCGAATGTATGGGAGCAGCTCATTTGCATATTATAAGAAATATATAAACAGGTTATTTTTACAATTTATACACTTCGTCACCACAAAAAGAAAAATTGCAGTTTATTGTTTTCAGCCTGCTATGATGTTTTGACTGAGAAAGCTATATTCCATTTTTTCTGCGAGGCACGCAATAATTGCTGTGGCATATTATTTTATTGCACAACACTGCATACAGTAGCCAGCCATTATTAAAGCTCGGAAGAAATTAATAGCACAATGCATATGATCAGGCACATAGCATATTATTGCACTTTCTTAATTCATGCCTGAACGACGACCACAGGCGTCCTTCTCCAACAAGGTCAGCATCCATCGGGCTTCACACCCTCAGCACGTTCAACCTCAGCTTTGTGGTGTTTAAAACAACCTCACGTGCGTCTTACGGTTCCAGGGATAAGAAAGAAGACCGCCCTGCCTACCTTGGCCTTGAAGCAAGCAGCTCTGGATTGTTTGCACACTTTCTACTTTGATCAAGTCCACATATATACGGATAGTTCTTCCACTCAGACCAGCTCCACCAGCGCAGTGGTTATACCATCACGATCACTAAGCATCCAATACAAGATTTCTCACTTGACACCATCGACCGGTTCGGAGCTTGTTGCCCTCCGAGGTGCCGTTGATTATATTAATAACCAACCGGCTAATCGGTGGGCAATATTCTGCGATTCAAAGGCGGCCTTACAATGTCTTCTGTCATCTCTTCGTCGCGGGTCATGTGAACAACTCGTGTCGGAGATACGAGAAATGCACTATCACATGATCATGAAAGGACACGACGTCGTGTTTCAGTGGCTGCCTGGTCATAGCGGTAACTCCGGCAACGACCTCGCTGACGAAGCTACTAGGAAAGCCCACGAAGGAGCAACCCTTGTTTCTATACCTTTATCGCGGACCGACGCAGCCCAACACTTAGGCAAGCTAGCACACTCTTTTGAGATTGGAAAAGTGGTACACACCTGAATTCACTCAACATCGATTGCATTCCCTCGATCCCCCTATGCAACTGCGGCTGTTACCAGGTCTTCCGCGAAATGAGGAAACAGTGCTGTGCCGCTTACGTTTGGGCGTCGCATTCACCAGTGCATATGCATTTTTGATTGGAATGGCTGATTGCGCCGAGTGCAATGCCTGCGGTGTCGAGGAAACCATAGAACATCTAATGTGCTACTGCCCATCTTTTGAAGATGAAAGGCAAGACCTCTGCAGAGCTCTCAATCAGCTAGAAGGAAAGCCGTTCACCTTGAACAAGATCTTGGGACCATGGCCTCGCATATCGCAGCTACAAAAGGCCACAAAAGCGCTGCTGCGACATTTGAAAGATACCGGATTGAGTCAGCGTCTGTGATCCGGACTGAGTGACCGACTGATATCCCCAGTGGACTTTCTCTTTTTTTAATCTTTCCGTCCCCCTTTCCCCAGTGTAGGGTAGCCAACGGGGCTCAGTCCTGGTTAACCTCCCTACCTTTCATTTATCATTTTTTCTCTCTCTTCATAATTCATGCCCTTTTTTTAATTGCACAAAAGCTACTGCACTAAAATAGTATACTAGTACATACCTAAAAAGCACAATTTTATACTACGATAATAATCAATCATTCAAATCTTTATTGTAGTGCCCAGGAACAGCTAGAGAGCCTTTGTACTGGTGCACTTAACGAGCACTATGTGATACAAAATGTAGAGAAAACATGAATGTAGTAGACAAAAAAATTGAAGATAGAGAAACAAATAGGGAAAAAAAGGAAACGCGGAAAAGTAAAAGGGAGGTAATCCTACGTGATTATCTACAGATACAAAAAACACAGGAAATGAACTCTGAAGTATGTTTTGGAGTCGAGTCTTATTAGCACAATCTTGTAACAAGCCCAGGCAACGAATGTGGAATGCTACCTGGTATACTGTTGCGGCACAAACAAATGCATATGATCAAGAAGCTTTAAGGAATGTATAATGCCATAGACCACCTTATACAGGAACAAAAGGTGCGATTAATTAAGACTTGAATCTAGAGGTGCGAGTTGAAGTATATTTGAGAAGGCTCAACTGTGGTAGCCAGAATGGCAAAAGTGGTGCTTGAAGATAAGACATCAATTTATTCTGGATGCGTTCAATGAGGTCAGAATTAGATTTGCTCATTGCACCCCCCTCCTACAGAGGCATACTCCAGTAGTTGGAGGCACACAGCAGAATTTCAGAAACACAACAGGTGAGTGGAAATCATGCAATATACGGCATGCATTTCCAAGAGCGTGAAGGGCATCTTGTGTAATTGTCTATGTGAAGGCAAGCTTAGCATTTTGTCGAAGTACACACCAAGATCTTTCATTCATCGACCCTAAGGAGTGGAGCATCACGTAGGGTGTATCAAAATTTCACATGGTGCGTTTTGTGCATATAATTTAATGCCATAGTGTTGGAAGCATTTAAGAGTACTTATTGCTTCTGCACCAGTTTGAGAGTGAAAAAATGTCTTTTTGGAAGTCGATGCAGCGGTGAACACTGTTGACAGTCTG
The DNA here is from genome assembly GCF_038994185.2 of Dermacentor albipictus. Taxonomy (NCBI): domain Eukaryota; kingdom Metazoa; phylum Arthropoda; class Arachnida; order Ixodida; family Ixodidae; genus Dermacentor; species Dermacentor albipictus. The sequence continues at coordinate 51,061,995 of NC_091821.1, forward strand.
AAATAGTCTGAAAGTCTGAAATGTCGGCACACAAAGTCATGCTGTTCATTTATTAAAATGCTCTTAGCACTAACAGAAAGCGAGGAATCCCATATCGATTCAAACACCTGACACACTGAAGAGGATAGATATAGGTCGGCAGTTAGTAACTGCACATCTAGCACCTGATTTGTGCATGGGCAATGTTCATGCTACCTTCCGAGTGCTAGAAAAGGTACTAGACTTTAGGGAACTATTGAAGACGCTTGTGAGAACGAGGAACAAGTACGCTTCCATACGTCTTAACCCTTTCAGACACCACTTTATCCCGTTGATTGAAAAGTTGCTTTCACCACATCTCTTGCATCCGCAGAATCGTAGAAAGTGTACAGCTGCAGCAAATATTAAGAATTTTCAATTGTTTAGCGAGTTTTGTCAAGTTTACAACATTTCGACTCCATGCCAAAACTCACTACAGGAACACAAGATATGAAAACATGTACTATTTCGTGTTTTGAAAAGCTTGAACAGCACTTATCTAGCCACTTGACAATTATGCCTGGTGCACGACATTGTAAAAAACAATGGAAGAAGTGAACCCGCTACATACAACATACTGACACAAAGTAACAACACCCAGCCGTCTACCTTCCCACTCATTTTGTTAACACATTCTGCACGTTATTCAATATTGCAACACAGTTCCAATAATGAGTGTTTCAAGATGCATGAAACACATTTTAAATAACATTACTTTCATCAGTGCTTTTGCTATTGATGCACGCTCCTGCTGTGCCCAATTGTGTAGACAGCTTCTCAAAGGTTTAAGCTCTGTGGAGGAAATACCATCAGCACCACAAGAAAGGGAAAGTTTAAGGCAAAGTTTAAGGCACTTCATATACTTGGAAACGAGGTTTTCATTTACTGTTAGCATACACTGCGCCAGACTGAGAAGGAAGGTTACTTGAAGCATATTTCACACCATACAGGAAACAGAAATGTTCTGCAAACGCATCAGCAGTGTTCAAGACAACACCACTATTTTCATGAAGACGTACATCTTTGGCACTCCTTTTAGAAGAGAGAGCCCACAAAGCTCCAGAAATATTTTGAATTATGTGTCACACTGGCTTCAACACAATCAATGTGGTCAAAGTGATGATTCTAATAATAATAATAATAATAATAATAATAATAATAAAAATAATAATAATAATCTTAGTGGTAACTTGGGGTAACTTGGCACACTAGACTAAAAAGAAGGCTGATGCCTGTATGTTAGAGCATCTGATAACCAGCCATCTAAAGCAGGAATTTGCAGGATGCAGAAGACACTTCCTTCCCCTCCACGTGCACACACACTTGCTCAATAACACAGCACGGCACACACGCACACCTTCGACAGGTGCACAACACACAGGAGTGCCAATGAAGCCTGGTTCCAAGGAAGGAGAATCCAAATCGCCAGCGGGGTGGAGAAAAAGCTCTGCATGCCAGATATAATCATGGAGTTGTGGTGTCGGGCCATAGAGGCGTGATGAGGGCTCAGGCTGTGCTGACCACTTGTTCAGACGAACTGAAGAAAGATTAGTGCTGTCCAGAGAGACGTCAAACACCCTGCAGTATAGACTAGTGCAATGTTGCGTTGTTATTGCAGGGTGTGCTACTTGAGGGGTTTGAGGCAATCCTCGAAGGCTGGCATGAGCTTGTCACAACCGAAAAGACGGGAATAAAGGGTACGTATTGTCCGGCACTGAACAAGCTTAAGTTTGTTAGCATCGCGAGTTTGGCACGGGAACTATACTGATGAGCACTACTCAAGTCGTGACAGAATGATAGAAGTGTAGAGTGCTCGGAAAACCTTAGGTCATCAGGGAAGGGAGACACGGGACACAAACCCAAGAAAGGGCCGGTGCTTACATACAGTGCTGGTGACATATGCGGAAAAGTTGAGAGAACAGCTAAATGCTACACCCAGAATGGGAAGGGCCCGAACAGTCTTTATAGAAGTGCCTTCAAGGAAGAAGGTTGGACGTGCAGCAGTTTCGTTGTGGCTGATACGCATGGCAGCACTTTTTACGGTGCTACTACAAAGTTTGATATTGTAGGCCCAGTCGTTCCCTTTACGGAATGTTTTTATTGTAAGCACATATGCTGTGCATCAGCATATTGTTGTTGTGGAGCGTTAACTTGTTAATGAAACACATTCTGCGCAGTTGCATTAGTAACTTGGTTTTGAGTAGATCTTTGTCCTGACTACAATTTATAGTATCGCAGCAAGAAACATTTTAGTAGAGGCTGAAGGGATTCCAGCAGTTTAAGCATACTGACTGCACAAAACACTGATGACACCTTTTCACCTTCCCCACAATGCACTCACACCATCTACACTTTCCATAAGCGAAATGTTAGATAAAAAAACAATTACAGCTTCATTGACTCAGTACTTGCTGCTTCTGAAGCGGGCATCGAAGCAATCGTGGTATACGCTGCTACATACATAGGTCGTGCATGATGCAGGTCCTGCTATGCACTGCACACAGGGCACACGTTGCAGACAGATAATTTCTTTTTGCAGTGCTCAACTATAACGACACACTGACTCAAACATGACTGCGTTGTCACGTATGCTTCAGTGCGTCAGTGTTCTTGATTGCTACACGAGCGATTTATCCCCAACTAACCCAAAATACGGACGCACTAGAAAGTGAGTGAATGAGTACAGTGAACTTGTACTGAACTGGATTCACATGCCGAATAGAAGAGCGCAGTGTAAGCTGAAGCAGGCGGCACGGCTGATTATTTAAGTGCTTCCAATAGTTCGGCTACTAGTGTATTTCGCTTTCGGAAGTTATCTTTACCACTGGAAACAGTGCAGAGCTTGCCCGTTAAACTTGAGTCAACCGACACCACACGAAACACGCCGTGGTTGACCAACCCAACTTCCACACGGTTCATTCACCACATCACAGGTCACACGAAGTCAAGAGTGCCATATTGTTGCAGGAAGAAAGCAGGCCCACGAATGTAAAATAATGTATATTTACAAGTGAGGTTAATGGCGTTCAGGCAAGTGCCAGACTTCGTCTTCCTCTCGACCAATCCAACTTCTTCCTTCACTTCACCGTTACATCACCCTCCCGGTGGAGTAGCGCCGTCCCGGTGCAAGTTATGGAGCCTCACTTAATGGGGGGACATAGGGCTTCAGCCTGGTGACGTGAACAGCATCGCTGGTGACGTTGGAATGCACTGAAGGCTGACCGACTGGGGCGATCTCGTATGTCACGTCGGACAGTTGGCGTAAGATCTGGTACGGTCCAGAATAACGGGAAAGTACTTTTTCGGACAAGCCGACGCGACGTGAAGGCGTCCAGGGAAGGACAAGGGAACCAGGTGAAAAATGGGAGTCTCGGTGCCGAAGGTCGTAGCGTCGCTTTTGAGAAGCTTGCGAGACTGTGAGGCAATGACGGGCGACTTCCCGGGCCTGGGCGGCTAAATCAATAGCATCGCGAGCGTAATCAGTGCTGGGTGATTGTACTGCGGAAGGTAGCAACGTGTCAAAGGGCAAGGTGGGGTCGCGGCCATACAACAGGTAAAATGGTGAAAATCCGGCAGTATCATGACGGGACGAGTTGTATGCGAAAGTGATGTATGGTAAAGCGACGTCCCAGTCGCGGTGATCGTCGAAAACGTACATGGCCAGCATTTCAGTTAGCGTGCGGTTGAGTCGCTCGGTGAGGCCGTTAGTTTGAGGGTGGTACGCGGTAGCACTCTGGTGTTGTGTAGAACAGGAGCGGAGCAGATCATCGACGACCTTCGATAGAAAGTAGCGGCCGCGATCCGTCAGCAACTGGTGAGGGGCGCCGTGGTGCAGGATGACGTCGTATAGTAAGAAGTGGGCGACATCTGTAGCGCAGCTGGTTGGTAGCGCTCGTGCGATGGCATATGTCGTGGCATAATCGGTTGCCACAGCAATCCATTTGTTTCCTTTGATGGAAATTGGAAAGGGGCCAAGGAGGTCTAGGCCCACACGGAAGAAGGGCTCTGTAGGGGTGTCAATTGGTTGCAGCAAACCAGCGGGAGGCATAGCAGGCGTCTTCCGGCGCTGACAGAGGTCGCAAGAAGTGACATAACGGAGCACAGAGCGATAAATGCCGGGCCAGAAGAAGCGTCGCCGCAGGTGGTCGTATGTTCGAGTGATGCCCAGATGTCCAGCAGTAGGAGCGTCGTGAAGTTGCTGGAACACGGCTAGTCGAAGGTGCTTGGGAACGACTAGGAGGAGCTCCGGGCCGTCAGGACGAACGCTACGACGGTATAAAGTTCCATCGCGGAAGGTGAACATCCGGAGGGACCGGTCATTGGGCTAGGAGCTTAGGCGTTCCATAAGCGTTCGAAGAACAGGATCTTTGCGCTGCTCGTCGCCAATATGGAGGAAGCCGGAGAGGGATAGAACACTGATGTCCGAGTCTGCATCAGTATCGTCCGGAGGATCCACTGGATTGCGCGACAGGCAGTCAGCGTCTTTATGCAGGCGCCCTGATTTATACATAATAGAAAATGTATATTCTTGTAGACGCAAGGCCCAACGTGCAAGTCGTCCAGTGGGGTCCTTCAAAGAGGAGAGCCAGCAGAGGGCATGATGATCGGTTACGACGCAGAAGCACCGACCGAAAAGGTAGGGCCGAAATTTCGCGACCGCCCATACGAGCGCGAGACATTCTCTCTCAGTAATGGAGTAATTTCGCTCGGGCGTGGAAAGAAGGCGGCTAGCGTAAGCGATGACACGGTCTTGGCCCTGCTAACGCTGAGCGAGGACAGCGCCGATGCCATGACCACTCGCGTCAGTTCGTACTTCAGTGGGCGCAGAAGGGTCAAAGTGTGACAGAATTGGGGAAGTTGTAAGCCGCTCAATCAGGGTGGAGAACGCTTTCTCCTGCAGTGGTCCCCAAGAGAAAGAGACATCTTTCTTAAGAAGGTCAGTGGGAGGGTGAGCTATGTCAGCAAAATTTTTCACAAAACACCGGAAATAAGAGCATAAGCCCAGAAAACTACGGACATCGTTGGTTGAACAAGGTACAGGAAAATTTCGCACGGCGTGAACTTTCTGTGGATCAGGTTGGATTCCGGCGGCGTTGACGAGATGGCCGAGCATGGTAATTTCACGGCGACCGAAATGGCACTTGGAGGAGTTTAGCTGAAGGCCAGCCCTGCGAAACACGGAGAGTATGGTTGTGAGATGCCGCAGATGGCTCTCAAAGTTCGGCGAAAACACAATCACATCGTCGAGGTAACAGAGGCATGTAGACCACTTCATGCCGCGCAAGAGAGAGTCCATCATGCGCTCGAATGTAGCTGGCGCATTGCATAATCCAAAGGGCATGACTTTAAATTGGTACAGACCATCCGGAGTGACGAAGGCGGTTTTCTCGCGGTCCATCTCATCGACGCTAATCTGCCAATAGCCGGAGCGGAGGTCAATTGATGAAAAATATTGGGATCCATGAAGGCAGCCAAGAGCGTCATCAATGCGAGGCAGGGGATAAACATCCTTCTTTGTTATTCTGTTGAGGTGACGGTAGTCAACGCAGAAGCGCCACGAGTTGTCTTTCTTCTTTACTAATACAACTGGTGATGCCCACGGGCTACTTGAAGGTTCAATGATGTCCTTGTCCAGCATCCTGTCTACCTCATTTTGGATGATGGCCCTTTCTGTTGCGGAGACACGATATGGCCGCCTATGAATGGGGCTGGCGTCACCGGTGTTGATGCGATGCGTGACAACAGATGTCTGACCAAGTGGACGGTCGTCGAAATCAAAGATGTCCCGATAAGATGACAGGAGGTGAAGAAGAGCTGCGGTTTGCTCGGAAGGAAGGTCTGGGGCGATCATCTTAGAAACATCGTCCGTAGGCGTCGAGGACGGAGGAGTGGGGGACAAAGGTCCGTTGGTACTGAGGAATGATTCAGAGGTCATAGAAGAAACCTCAAATTCTTCCAAAGGAGTGATATGCGCTATGGCGATACCGTGTGGCAGCACATGCGACGAAAATCCAAAATTGAGGATGGGCACGCGAGCGCAGTTTTCGCGGATCCGGACTAAGGTGCTCGGCAGGGCAATATTGCGCGACAAAACCACGTCAGTAAGCGGCGACACGACGTACTCGCCATCAGGTACGGGAGGACAGGGCGTCAGGAGGACATTCGTAGCCGCTTGTGGAGACAGCCTTGCAAACTCAGCTGAGCATAAGCGGTGTGAAGCGCAAGTTGTTGCGTCGGCAGGAAGCGGCAGATCCAACTGTACAACACCTGTGGAGCAGTCAATTTGGGCAGAGTGTTTGGAAAGGAAGTCGAGGCCGAGAATCAGGTCGTGCGGACAGTGTTCAAGGACGATAAATAGAACAACGGTATAATGGCCCCCAATGGTCACACGTGCTGTGTACATTCCAAGGACAGGTGAAGTACTCCCATCGGCGACTCGCACAGTGCCCAGTACGGTGGGTGTCAGAACCTTCTTGAGCCTTCGGCGGAGAGCAGCGCTCATAACTGAAAGCTGCGCTCCTGTATCAACGAGAGATCACCATCAACTTCAATGTCCAGTAGGTTTCCACATGTAGGCAGGGTCAACAGAGGATTTGTGGGCCGGGTCGTAGATGCAGCTTCACCTCCGGGAGCTGCACCGCCTAGTTTCCCGAAGCGAAGCGACCGGTTGCAGAAGGGGACGAAGAGCGGTGAACGAGAGGCAAACGGGACCTACGACCTTGCGGAGACGGGGAGCGGCTAGATCTTGGTGGAGCTCTGTCGGCGTTGATGTTCCTAGACGGTGGATAGGACGAGAAAGTGCGATTGTCTGGTACTTGGCGGTAGTGACTCGGAGACGACCACCGAGGAGGCGACGATCAATGGTTACGGCAATGACAGGCGATGTGTCCAATACCGGAACAATTAAAGCAGATGGGTTTATCATCCGCTGCGCGCCAGTCAGCTGGGTTGCGACGGTGTGACGGAAAGCTTTGCGTCTGGGAGTGAGCGGCCGGAGAAATCTGGTAGGTGTTTGTATGGCGGACCGAGCAGAGAGATGGAATGCCCAAACTTGCTATTTCCTCCCGAACGACCGCTTGTATAAGGGAGATAGCGGGCACGCTTTCCCGACAGTCGGGACGAACTGGAGCCGGAGCCATGGCCTCAAGCTCACGGCGAACGATGCGCGTGATATCTTCCGGTCCTGTGGGCTGAACGAACCGCGGCAGGTCTTCGCAAGAAGATGTCGCGGCGGTATTGAGCAGCCGGTCGAAAGTTTAAGCGACGCGGCGGCCCTTCGCTTGTTCGAAGCGCCGGCACTCCTTTACAATTGCATCCACAGTGGCACAATCCTTACACATTAGGAGATTGAAGGCATCGTCTGCAATACCTTTAAGTATGTGACCAATCTTGTCTGCCTCGGTCATGTTGTCATCAGCCTTGAGACAGAGGGCCAGCACATCCTGTATGTACATGACATAGGATTCTGTGGACGTCTGAGCGCGGCACGCAAGTTCTTCTTTAGCTGCCAGCTGACGACCGACAGGTCTACCAAACAGGTCTCGCATTTTTTCTTTGCAGACATCCCAGCTCGTTAGGTCAGCTTCGTGTGTGTCGTACCACTGCTTCGCAGTTCCTCTTAGATAAAATATCACGTTTGCAAGCATCATTGTTGGATCCCACCTGTTGTCGCACACTCGCTCTTACATCGTAAGCCAGTCCTCGACGTCGGCGTTGTCCGTGCCACAAAATGTCCCTGGGTCCCGCAGGTGAGTGAGGATGACCGTTGGCACGGGCTGCTGAGGCATTGTCGCTTGTGTCGGTTGATTTGCCATTGTGGCGGCAGGTAGATGACGTCCGCTGCGAAGTTCCGTGATTGTACCCAGCACCTCCACCAAAATGTTGCAGGAAGAAAGCAGGCCCACGAATGTAAAGTAATGTATATTTACAAGTGAGGTTAATGGCGTTCAGGCAAGTGCCAGACTTCGTCTTCCTCTCGACCAATCCAGCTTCTTCCTTCACTTCACCGTAACAATATTTTAAATCACTGCAGCACCAAATGGACCTGAAAATTCATTTCCTTCGACAGAGTTTCTCAGGTACGAGTTCGTTCACTCGCCAGTTACGAACTCGATGGACGCACTAGGCCTACGCATAACGTAAACAACATCGGCGATAGGCGAGTGTTGATTATCCAGACTTCGGAGCTCGTAAACGTGTTTGCATTCGTTTTGAGCACAACAAACTGCACATACAACAAGCACAGACGTTGCGGCAATCGTGATTCAGTTGGCTGTTTTAGCAGACGATCGTACCGAGCCCGGCGGAACCCAGTGGGCAGGTTGGATTAGTCGGCGTCGTTCGAAGTCGCTTCGGATCCACGTCGCACTGCCACAACCCACGGTCGTCGGTCGGTCGGTCGGTCGTGTCGTTGTCGGCCTACTATTACAGCACTGTTTTTCAGGAACACTGTCGCGCGCGTCGTGCGTCCAAAAAACTCGGACGATCGTTGATGCCGGCGCACTTCGCATCGTCGGCCATTACAGGAATAGCAGCCGGAGCTCCGCAGCCTCCGATTGGTTGACGCCTGCGACTCGTCGCAGCCTCTCATTGGTGCACGCCGGCGCAGCTTCGCCGCGCGTCGGCAAACTTCTAGCATCGGCAGTAGACATAATCGCTGCGCGACGTTCCGCTTCGCCGAGTTCGCGACCAACGCTTTGGTGCATTTGACCCTTCGGCGCGCGCCGAAGCTTTCCAGCGCGTGCCAGTGGTTGGGACTTTAGACGCCGGGTGCGTCGGAACGCGTTGGCCGCGTCCGTCAGTATACGTCGAAACATCGGACGAACTATAGACGCTGTTGATCTCGCCAACGTGATGTTACGTGTGGGCTCGTTCACGCAACGTCGAACTATATTTAGGCCATCAAGAGACTCCGCTTTTAATACGGAAGCTATACACGAATCATATCCAGAGAAATGAAAACCGAGTACTTGCTTTCTGAGGCTGGCACAATCATTTGCAACGAACTACGACAACAGGAGCTCGAGCCTCTCACGCGAACTGCCTACACTAAACACTTTCTCAAAAACAAAGTTCATATATTTTGCTATAGATTCCCACTGTGCAGGATCCGGGAATGGCTTCGGCGGGTTCACATCACGCAGCAAAGGCAAATCGTAGGCCATTCAAAAGTACAGCCTTCCGTTGGTCGCCTTCGACGCCGACATTTTGCGAAACTCTTTTGTCTAGTGCACTACAAACGAGAACCACGAGAGGAGCACGCAAGGCTCCCAACGTACGCACGCAAGAATCGGATGCGTGCGTATGCAGCGGCCGCGTACGCATCACGAACCGTTCGTGTTGCGTTCTGCACATGCGCACTTTGCAGGACGTAGCGATCTTGCGTACGCAACGTACGTAGTACTAAAATTGTCTAATGCTCTGTCATGCTGATAACGCGCATACCGTTCATGAATTGGAAGTACCGGGCTCGCAGCCTTAACGAAAGGAAATGCGGGCAAGACGGATGACGATTATCGTTGTGTGGCAAATATACACCCCAAAGGGTGCACCTGTTTTAAATTTTTAAAAAATTAAATTATGGGGTTTTACGTACCAAAACCACTTACTGATTGTGAGGCACGCCGTAGTGGAGGACTCCGGAAATTTCGACCACCTGGGGTTCTTTAACGTGCACCTAAATCTAAGCACACAGGTGTTTTCGCATTTCACCCCCATCGAGATGCGGCCGCCGTGGCCGGGATTCGATCCCGCGACCTCGTGCTCAGCAGCCTAACACCGTAGCCACTGAGCAACCGCGGCGGGTCGGTGCACCTGTTTTTAGAGTGTGAGACACACAACATTCACGTGCATTCCACACGCCATTGATAAACGTCTCTGCCGAAGGGGTCACTGAAGTCTATAGGTTTTTTTCATGGTCAAAAAAGCACGCAAAACCATTTGAAGCGTGGTGAACATACAACAACGTATTCATTCTCTAGGCATAGGCTATCCATACCTTTAGAAATAATTTTTAATTGGCTACCTCCATCTCATTCAAAAATATAATAAGCTTTGCCCGGTGTGTATATTTAAATATATTGTGTATGTGCATCGTACTTACAGTGGACATTTAAAACGATTTTGAAGTGAGAAAATACGGATGAGACGGCCACCGCTAGTGCTTCTAACGCGCGGGTCCTCCTATTGTCAGGATTTGCAGAAATGAAGCGAAAGTATGAAAGTATGAATTAAAAGCCGTGCACGTCCGCGCCAACAATGATGCAGTAAGCTATTAACCCCAGTAAAGTTTCAAGGGAAAAGGTCGATGCAAGTCAAAAGGATCTTCATATGATGTGGGTGGGAAAGCTCTGGTAACAGTCCATTTCAAGACTGCCATCGAGGAAGCCATGTCATCGTCATGATTCTCATGTAACATTCATTGTTAACCGCCGTTCTTGCGCCCACCCCTCATGTAATGTCCCGCCAGGGACCCTTGAGGTTCAAATAAATAAATAAACGCACGTCAGGTGTGTTTGTGGGGGAGCGAAGGGACGGGGCTTCGGCATTTTCCGGGGAGGGGGCTAATCCCCCCCCTTCCCGGGAAACTCCGGAGGGGGTTCGCGCCCCGTAGTCGGCGTCTATGCTAGAGAACATTTGATAACTTACAATGACATTACCAAACATTACTATTGCATTACATTACCAATGGCCCTCAGTCCCCAGCGGCTGCGGAGCACCTGACCAAGGCCGCGGTCAGACTTGCAACGCAGCAGAAGGTGCTAAGAATACCTGGGTCTGGACAGGCCGCCAATGGAAACTGACCCTTGCAACGTTTAACACCCGAACCCTCTGGAATGAGGCTAGCTTAGCAGGACTCTTCGAATAACTATCAGACATTTATGGGATATTATCAGCCTTAGTGAGAATGGAAGAACTAGTGAGGCTTACACATTGCTGAATAACGGCCATGTCCTCTGCTGTAGAGGTCTTCCGGATAAGAAGCAATACGGGGTAGGATTCCTAATCGATGAAGACATAGCGGGCAACATTGACGAATTCTACAGCATCAACGAGAGGGGAGCAGTAGTCGTAATCAAACTCAATCAGAGAGTATAGATTAAAGGTAGTACAAACCTACGCTCCAACGTCCAGTCACGACGATGAGGAAGTAGATCAGTTTTATGAAGATGTTGAATTAGCGATGAGAAAAGTGCAAACGCGGTATAGAGTAGTAATGAGGGATTTCAATGCAAGAGTTGGGAAAAAGCAGGCGGGTGCACAGGCAATTGGCTACTACGGTCTCGATTCTAGAAACCCTAGAGGTGAGATGCTGGTAGAATTCGCAGAAAGGAATAAGCTGAGAATAATGAAAACTTTTTTCAGGAAACGTAGCAACAGAAAGTGGACATGGAAAAGCCCCAATTATGAAACAAGAAATGAAATTGATTTCATATTTTCTGCCGATCCCAGCATAGTGCAGGATGTAGAAGTAATAGGTAGGGTAAAGTGTAGTGATCATAGGTTAGTGAAGGCCCGGATTCACCTCAATTTGTACGGAGAAAGAGTAAAATTGGTCAAGAAAAAACAGGTCAACCTAGAGGCAGTAAGGGTAAAAGCAGACAAATTTAGGCTGGTACTTGCAAACAAATATGCAGCCTTAGAACAGAGAGATGATGATGATGACATAGAAGTAATGAATGAAACCGTAACGAGGCTGGCTTCAGAGGCAGCAAATGAAGTGGGAGGCAAAGCACCAAGGCAACCAGTAGGCAAGCTCTCCCAAGTAATAAAGGACGTAATAAAGAAATGACAAAGAATGAAAGTGTCCAACTCAAGAGATAAGATAGAATTCGCAGAACTGTCAAAACTGATCAACAAAGCGAAAAGAAGTGACATTAGAAATTATAACGTGAGAAAGACTGAAGAAGCCGTTAAACATGGACGCAGACTGAAATCAGTGAGAAGGAAACTTGGCATAGGACAAACCAAGATATATGCACTGAAAGATAAGCAGGGCAATATCATCAGCAATCTCGAAGGTATAAAAAAAGCAGCGGAATAATTTTATACTGACCTTTACAGTACCCAGAGGACTCAAGAGCACTCTATTCGAAACAATAATGAACAGTATACAAAAATTCCTCCTATAGCTAGAGAGGAAGTCAGAAAGGCCTTGCAAGACGTGGAACGGGGAAAAGCAGCAGAAGAAGATGGAATAACAGTTGATTTAATCAAAGATGGAGGAGACATGATGCTAGGAATACTGGCGGCTCTCTATACAAAATGTCTATCGACTGCAAGGGTCCCAGAAAACTGTAAGAATGCAAACATTATACTAATCCACAAAAAGGGCGACGTTAAAGAACTAAAAAAATTATAGGCCCATTAGCTTACTCCCAGTATTATATAAAACATTTACCAAAATAATCTCCAATAGAATAAGGGCAACACTGGACTTTAGTCAACCAAGGGAACAGGCTGGCTTTAGGAAGGGATACTATACAATGGATCACATCCATGTCATTAATCAGGTTATGGAGAAATACGTAGAGACAATAAGCCTCTCTATATGGCTTTAATAGGTTACGAAAAAGCATTTAATTCAGTAGAGATACCAGCAGTCATAGAGGCATTACGTAATCGAGGAGTACAGACCGCTTACGTAAACACCATGGAAAATACCTATTCCACAGCCACCTTAATTCTACGCAAGAAAAGTAGGAAGATATCTAAAAAGAAAAGGATCAGACAAGGAGACACAATCTCTCCAGTGCTATTCACTGCGGGCTTACAAGTATTCAAGCTATTAAACTGGGAAGGCTTAGGAGTAAAGATCGACGGCGAATACTTCAACCACCTTCGGTTTGCCGATGAAATTGTTCTATTCAGCAACAATGCAGACGAGTTACAACAAATGATTGAGGACCTTATCAGGGAGAGTGTAAGAGTGGGGCTGAAGATTATTATGAAGAAGACAAAGATAATGGTAAATAACCTGGCAAGGGAGCAAGAGTTCAATCGCGATCATCGCGATTAGATCATGCCTACAAGGTCCGTGTCCCATTTTGTAGAACTAACGCTTTCTTTCACTCATTTATACCTCGTACAGCAGCAGAGTGGAATCACCTTCCCGCACGGACAGCCACCATCAAAGATTACAAGCTTTTCAAGAACGCCTTAGCTAATATTGTATGAGTAGACACACCTGTTAACTTTTTATTGCAATACTCCTATTCCTTGTATCACATTTCCTATTTTTACTTGTTTTGTATGCCTGTAACCACTCCCCTCTCCAATGCCAATGGCCCTGAGGGTACATGAAATAAATAAATAAATAAATAAATAAATAAATAAATATCGCAAGTCAGCCTCTAGAGTCTGTCTAGGAGTACGTTTACCTAGGTCAACTAATCACAGGGAACCCTGACCATGGGAAGGAAATTCACAGAAGAAAAATGGGTTGGATCGCATACGGCAGACATCGTGAGCTCCTGAATGGGTGCTTACCGTTATCATTGAAAAGGAGAGTATACAATCAGTGCAGTTTACCGGTGCTGACATACGGCGCAGACTTGGAGACTGACAAAGAAGCTTGAGAAGAAGTTAAGGACCACGCGAAGAGCGATGGAACGAAGAATGCTAGGCATAACTTTAAGAGACCGAAAGAGAGTGGTTTGGATCAGAGAGCAAACGGGTATAGACGATATTCTAACGGACATTAAGAGAAAAAAATTGCGCTGGGCAGGTCGTGTAATGCGCAGACTAGATAACCGTTGGACCATTAGGGTGACAGAATTGGTACCAAGAGAAAGGAAGCGCAGTAGAGGACGGCAGAAACCTAGATGGTGCGACGAAATTAGGAAATTTGCGGGTGCTAGTTGGAATCGGTTGGCGCAGGACAGGGATAATTGGAGATCGCAGGGAGAGGCCTTCGCCCTACAGTGGACATGAATAGGTTGATGATGATAATGACTATTTAGGACGCAGGCAATTCCCATTGCCACATTCAAAACTGAACAGGGCTCAGGCAGTCTCACTACGCTTATTGAAAACAGGTACATATGCCACGCCGTACCACAATAATAAGATATATCCAGAGAGGTAGATTAAGATAGACTGCAACGATTGTAATGGCATCATTGGAATTAGAGATATGCTAGCGGGGTGTCCCGCGACTCTCCCCAACCTCGTTGAAGAATGGACACAGAGGGAAAAAAAGGATTCAAAGCCCACTGTTTAAAGACCAACTAAGGGCCGTCCAGAGGGCCCATGATGTCGCTGAAGGGCTTGACCTGACAGCGCCAACGTGTGAGCCTTGGCTTAAAAAGTCGAGCCTCCGGACCGCATTTCAATAAAAATTTTCACACCCACACACCTGCTGAATTCTGGTATGCAGCCGCGTTTGTTGCAATGCGAAGCCTTGTGCGAAACCTTGTGCTGGGTGTTTACCAAGTTGACATTTCCAAATTACCTGAGTTTCACAAGTTTTCCCTGAGTGCCTTTGCAAAATTTCTTGAGTGGCACAGAACTTTGTTTTATGTCAAGATGGCCAGACATCATGTCCCCCGATGCTGTCACTCCCTAGTAAGCACGTCAAAAAATTAAGAAAATGACTTAACCCAGTTCGAATAGTAACTTAATCGAGTTTGAATAGTAAGTTGTAGTGTTTATCTTATTCAAAAAGAAAACAGAAGCGAGGGATTAGTAAAATGCACAACGAATAAAATATCTCCGAAACAAAATGGTAAAAACCATTGCAAATCGAGTCGAACATTCTCATATACGGAAAAAAAAATAGATGCATACAGAATATTTTCGAATATGAGCTATTTCTATCAACTGATAGCAAGCTAATTGGTATGAGGCCCGAACTTTATCACAAGTGAGGTTCTCTCGCAAAAGCTGGTATGTCAGCCTCAACTGTCCTGACATACTTTCAGCCCGCGCACAACGCCTCAGTGTTGCGTTTCGCTGTTTTAAAGAGTTTTTTGACTGGGATGAGGGACACCTGCTCGTCGGCGTCAGCCAACACTTTGCTTTTTGAGCGCAAGCTTCTTCAAAAAAGTGGTGGCACGCTTCCTTTCCCGTTCATTCCTCAATGCATAGGTCCTTCCAGTGTAAAACACGGCACCGAACGGCAAGGAGCTCAATAGCGAACGTCGAAGCAGCTAGGCCTAGCGTTGCCGCGGTGTTGGCTGCGGCTGCCAGCGGAACTACCTGCTAGAGCGCCGGTTCGAGGCGGCGAGGTAATCAAAATGGTGGCGGTGCTGGCTTCGATTGCCGTTTCGGACCTGCGGTCATAGCAAAAAGTCAAGAAAATCGGACTGCGAAGGGTTCTTGCGCCCGAAATTTCTGACGTTCTTATACGTTGACTCTGTGGGGTACGTGGTGATGCCGCGAAGCACTCCGAGTCATCGGGCGTCCGGAAAGTCGGTCCTTGACTGTACACTGGCTACTCCAGACGACGACATGGCATCAAGGACGATTTGTGGCGATTCCTCTCTGTTACTGGAGCCACCATAACCGCGACTTTCATTGCCTTTCAATAAAGTTACAGACAATTTTTTCTGATAAAAGCACAAATTCCCTGAGTTTTCCCTGAGCATTTCGAGACTATTCGAAAACCCTGAAAAATTTCCGGTTTTCCCGGTTGGTAGACACCCTGTTGTTCAATGCAAAGCGTTCTCTGTGCACCATTAAACTACTTCTTCTTCTCTTTGCATGCCTATATTACATTTATATATAGCCCAGCAAAAATTCAGTTGGGAGACAGCCCCCGTCTCGAGAGATGAGATAATACAGAGAAAGGCAGGGAGGTTAACCAGAGGAAGTTATGGTTGGCTACCCTGCGCAGGGGGAAGGGTTAAGGGTGATAAGAAGAGAAACAGAGTGGAAGGGGGAACTAGAAAGGAAGACAAGCACGAGCAAAGCGCGTACACTACAGAGCGGTATGGGGCGGCATTCTTAGAGTCTGTCGTGAAGCCCCGTAGACCGCAGGAACCTTAATAACGCGAGTAAGGCCTTCAACGCGGATGTTCTTTCGGAGCATTGGCCTAAAGCTTTTAGTTCTGATAGTGGACGATTGTCCAACTGGTCCAGTACTCTGCACATCCCTTGTCTCTCAGCACTGTATCGCGGGCAGACACAGATAATATGTGCGAGCGTCTCGTCGATGTTGCATGTGTCGCACGTGGGGCTGTTGGCCATTCCAATGAGAAAAGCATATGAGTTCGTAAAGGCAACGCCTAGCCACAGACGGTAGAGCATGGTCTGTTCACGTCGTGGTAACCCAGGCGGGAGGTGCATCCATATGTCCGGAGACAACGAACGCAACCGACACATGGTGAAAACACTCGAGTCCCACAGGGGCAAGGCACACTCACGGGACATCAATCGCAGCTCAGCCGCAATATCTGTTCGCGAAAGCGGAATGAAGACTCGTTGACCACTTTCATGTGCAGATCGGGCGGCTTCGTCGGCGTGGCCATTCCCGTTGATACGGTTGCACGGTGGCACAAACGTGCCCCAGTTCTTAGGCCACGTTGGGAAGAATAGCAAAATAAATCTTTTGAAGTATCATTACTTTAAATTGTAGCATTGTCTGACCAATTAAGATTCGACGAGACGGTTGCATGGTAGCACAAACATGGCCCACTTCTTAAGCCATGTTGGGAAGAATAGCAAAATAAATCTTTTGAACTATCATTACTTTAGATTGTAGCATTTTCTGATCAATTAAGATTAGATTTCCTTTCTTGTATTTTGAGTAACTATAAGGGTGGGATCTATCTTTTATTACAACTCTAGCCACTTGTGTTATCCCCGTATACATCAACATCCATCGCACTGCTTCCACGGCTTTTGTCGAAGCTGTCCATAAGACAGATCACGATATTCTAATACACATATGAGAACATGCACCAGCGTGTGGACATCTATTTCTCTGCTTCTTTTTTCATTTTTTAAGGTACCATGACCAAGCGAATGTAAAGCTCTTTTCAAACACATTCAGTATTATATAGTGGATGCGTAGAAATTATATATGGCCGGGCATTAGAGTTTGACTTGTTGCTCTGGAAAACCAAGGAGCTCTTTTAATCCAAGAAGTTGTTCATAATTACCACGCACCACCTCAGCGGTTAGGTCGCTGCCTTACTGCGTCACAAAACAGAAGGTCTACCTCAGGTGTAGAACGTCCATAGGCCTTCTGCTGCTTTCAATGCGCTTTATTTGTTCCTGGTTTTTTTCCTCCTCCTTCTGCTATCTGGGAAACTTGGCGATGTCGCAGCTCAGCACTAAACACTCCAGATCTCCATAACGAAGTTGCGATTAAGCTTTCCTTTCGGAGGATCCATACAAATACTGCGTTCAAGGCAGTCAACGACAGTTCAGAACGCAAAATTTTCAAATTGGGAAGCGACTTCGCGAAGGCCAGGTGGCGCTCTCGGTGGTGATCTCTCGCTTTTGACCGTTAACGTGAGTGTGTAAACGATGGTCTTTAGTTTCTGCGTAGCTTTACCAGGCAGCCAGCTTAGAGAACTATGAGAAAGAAATCAGATTTCAGCTATTCGTCCAGCTCCGAACTCATCTACTGCGACATCAGTATGTCCTCACAGCGGACGCTGCCATCACCTTTTCTTTGCGGTGCACACAATGACGCCCTTGTCTGCTACAGTATTACCTGCTGTGGGACTGCGAACTTCATAAGCGTATCCGGTAGTTTATTTATAAATGCGTTATTTATAAATGCAGGCATAAGTTTCAGAACTATGACTGTTGGATCAGTAAGACTTCAGAATCACTACAGCTACCTTCCTGACATTTGCAGCACATCCCACTGGCAAACAGCTGTTCGCAATCTTACTGCTGCTCCTATACACTGACGGGAAATTCTGCTCTCCTCTATTTATTCTCAACCATGCAGCATGCCGATTCACCGAATCAGGCAAAAATAGTTTCCTCCTGCAGGCAAAAAATTATGGGGTTTTACGTGCCAAAACCACTTTCTGATTATGAGGCACGCCGTAGTGGAGGACTCCGGAAATTTTGACCACCTGGGGTTCTTTAACGTGCACCTAAATCTAAGTACACGGGTGTTTTCGCATTTCGCCCCCATCGAAATGCGGCCGCCGTGGCCGGGATTCGATCCCGCGACCTTGTGCTCAGCAGCCCAACACCATAGCCACTGAGCAACCACGGCGGGTTCCTCCTGCAGGCAGACTGCCCTTACTGTGACATTATAATCTGTCCTTGAATGCACGGATGAAGCGCGTGGCTCAGACGTTAGCGCGTGGGAGTTGTTCATGGGGTGCTTGGGGCGTCCCCGAGCCGAAAACGAGTTTATATGTCATCACGACGCGTGCAGTTATGTTGTATGAGCCGGCCTGGCGTTCGGTTTTCACGAGCTATGAAGCACCACCATTAGAGCTTCTCCTCTCGCAGGTTGAGCACAGTTCGAGAGCGTGGGATACTGCGAAACGGACGAGAAAGCAAAGGCGGAAAAGTGGTGGAAAACGACGGCGTGTGCAGGTGCAACGGCAAAATCAGTCAACAGATGGTGAAGCCCACTACCAGTATAGCAAAAAAATGTGCCGGACATCTGCGCAGATGTCAATATGCGAGCGAGAAGCTGCGGAACAGCGCGTGCACGCCGTTGAAATTCGAGAGCGAAAGAAATTCGTGCCACCGATGCTTCGTGCGCCACTGTCTGGTGGTTTCACTCTGCAGGAACCGTTTTAGGTATTGTTACGTCAAATAAGCTGAAATAATTCCCAGATATCGAAGCGACTTATATTAAGTCTCAATATAACCTCATATTAATGACGCAAGAAAGTTTACATCGCATGGATGCTTTCGGTAAATAATATTCTGGGGGGTAAATGTGGCATATATTCTCGCGAGAGCCCTTGTATACGCTATAATGCATATTGCCTTTAATTATTTTCCAAGTTAACTCCAAAGAGATTGCATAAAAAATTCATCCTGAATATAACATCAGATACATGTGGAACTGTATAGAACTCATCTGACGAGAGAGAGAGAGATAAAACTTTATTATGTCCTTGGTGGGGTCCAGGGGTGGCGGAGGTCAGGAGACTAACCTTAAGTCCCCCCCTTCCTCAGACGGCCGCCAGTCCTTGCTTTCTGGCGGCGTCTTCGGCCAACCGGGCGGCCCAGAGATGCTCCTCCGGGTCCCAAGCTGAGCTGCAAAGTCTCCCACTGCTAGGCCGTAGTTATGATGCGTACAGTGTAAGTGCGGTAGGTGTTGGTGGATGAGGCTTTGGGGCATTGCCAGATAATGTGATCGAGGTCTGCGCGGTCCTCGCATGCTTTGCAGAGTGGGGAGTATGCATCGGGGTAAATGCAGTTGTATAGCACGGGGTTCGGGAAAGTTCGCGTCTGAAGTAGTCGCCAAGTGGTGGATTGAGATTTATTCAGTGTTTTGTGTGCTGGGGGATAGCGTAACCGCTCTCTGCGGTAGTGGAGGAGCGTTGCTCTGAACGTGACCATTCGGTCCCGCGCGTTACCGCGATGCAGAACAGTATTTGAAAAACACTTCAAAGGTGCTTTTCGTCAGATGGTGAGTCTTCCGATCCTGACCAGCCATCTGACAAAAAGCACCCTTGAAGTGTGTTTTGAATACTGTGAGTTGACATGAAAATTTATGTTGTTGCATCAACATTTCAGATGCGTGCTTTTAAGCGGCCCATTACTGTCGCGTTACGTGCGTTAGTAGGAAAAACAATAAACCCATAGTCAAAAGCAAGGCAGCACTTATGGGGACATAATATTGAGGCGCATATGTGCCAGCCCATATGGACGACAGTGACCTTGCAAGCACCAGCTGTACTTTCTTTGGCGGCTACGAATCACTTACGAATTAGCTAACGTGTTGCTAAATGTATTATTATTTTTGTTATTGCTGGACTTAAGCTTACGCCCTTCGATTCTGCAGGCGGTGAAACGTGCATCCCTACACTGTTAGAAAGCACCCGACTCTCTCGAAAACCACCTTTTGCATTTAAGTGTCGTTCGCATCAACATCACTTCGAAGAATGTAATTCTGCGCACAAATGTAGCCCTGGCATCACGTGACGCATAAGACAACTCGACACATTGCGTAAGTGTCACATGTGTTTCTCTCGTTGAAGTAAGAAAAAAAAGTCGCAGTTTCGCCCGAAAGGCAAAGCATCGATTGCTATTACAATACAGTCGACAGCTTTTTGCCAAGTAAAGATAGTAGTTTTATTGGTCGTATAAACTTTTACACATTCGCTTAACCTGCCACGGTGGCTTCGCGGATATGGTGTTGCGCTGTTAAGCACGAGGTCACAGGATCAAATCCCGGCCGCGGAGGCCCCATTTAGATGGAGGCGAAATGCAGAAACGCCCGTGTACTTCTGCTCTATAGGCCCACATGCCGGGGTCGAAAAATCATTAGGGAAAGGCCGGGCATTGTGGTCACACTAGAAGGCACCACAATACCGATAGTGGAGAGCCTGAGAATACTGGGACTCCGCATATCCGAAAACGGCCATAACGGAGAAACCATTAGACTATTTGACAATAGTGTTCAACAAACAATCAGACTAATAAAGCGGATACCCAACAGGCACTATGGCATGAAAGAGCACAATCTCATCCGATTAATAGAAACATTCGTAATCAGTCGTATTGTATATGTGGTTCCTTACCTCAAGCTCTACGCTGCGGAGAAAGCCAAGATAGACTGCATTATTAGAAAGGCGTATAAACAAGCCTTGGGACTTCCGGCAAATACGTCAAACGAGAAATTCTTGGCGCTCGGCGTGCACAATACATTAGACGAACTTATTGAGGCCCAGAGAGTAGCGCAGTATGAAAGGCTTACACAGAGTTTGACGGGGAGACACATCTTAGATGACATCGGAATAACCTACGAAGCACAGCACGGAGTGCGGAGAGACATCCCAAAGAAAATAAGGGAACATCTATCAATACCCCCACTCCCCAGAAACATGCACCCGGAGTTTCACCAAGATCGAACAAACGCACGAGCGAGAGCTCTCCACAAAAGATTCCGTAATGCCAGGGACGTGGTCTATGTGGACGCGGCGGAGTACGCAAATGGACAGAGTATGTCGATAGTTGCTACGAGTCTAGAGGGTGACTGCAGAGTTAGTGGGACGGTGAAAACATGGAAGGCAGAGGTGGCGGAGGAAGCTGCCTTAGCACTGGCAATAGCCTCCACGGAAGCTAACATCGTCGTAAGCGACTGCAAGACAGCCGTCAAGAACTATGCAAAAGGAAGAATTTAGCCGGAAGCACTCAGAATTTTAAACAACTTTCGTGAAGATCGCGACATTCACATTATATGGGCACCCGCACACTCCTCCCTTCCCGGGAACGAAATAGCGCACAACCTGGCTCGAGAACCGACAGGCCGAGCAGGTGACACGCAACAAATACTGGGAACGGAGAGAGACCGGATGATCAGCTTTAACGAGATCACCAAACACTATAAATTGGGAAGGGCCCATTTCCCCCCGGCACACTCCTCGTTAAATAGACGGCAAGCGACGGCATGGCGCCTCTTACAAACAGATACATATCCGAACCCGGTGGCCTACGACCGCTACTACCCGAACCTTTACACGGATAGATGTAGATTCTGTGAAGAAAGGGCGGACCTACAACACATGGTTTGGGCTTGTCCTCGTACACCCATACAGAATAAAAAAATGAAAACCAGAGAGCAGTGGGAGACCGCGTTGCTCAGCTGTGCACCGGAAGACCAACGCAAGGCAATCCAGCAGGCCGAAGATGCCGCCAGGGCCCAAGGGCTCGAGGCCGTCATTTAGGTAGAGGCCTAGGTCTCAAATCTGCTGTGCACAAATAAAGTTTATTCCTCCTCCTCCTCCGTGTATTGGGTGTACGTTAATGATCACGTGATGATCAAAATCAATCCGGAGTCTCAATTACTGCATGCCTCAGAATCAAATCGTGGTTTTCCCACGTTAAACCCCACAATTCAACATTCGCTTACTAGATAAATTAACAAGCATGCCCGCGCGCACAAGCAAACATGAACGCATCACACCCGATGACCGCGGAAACTCTGACAAAACGCTGGGGCGCTATAACGTAAAACTATTCCAAACTTTTCTATTTCAATTCGGCAATCAGCCCACCGCGATTGGTCAAAAACTTTTTTAGACCACCCCACTTCACCTGTCTGTCACGCGACGTCACAAAAACCGCAATAGCTCCCCATATGATATGACGTGCACACACTGATTATGCATAATTTCACCGAACAAAACAAAAATAGTTATTTCTGATTCGATGCCTTTTTGCCATTAGCCCTCGGCTATTGGTCAGAAATTTCCGGGCTGCACCCACTTCACCTGCCTCTCACGCGACGTCACAAAACCGCAAAAATTTACCGCTTCAAAGGGACGCGTACGTGTTAAAGATGCATTAATATGCCGAACAAAACTGAATTTTCTTCTGAATAGCCGCAAGCTTCCCCGTTCGGAAAGGAATAAAAGATGGCTGCCGCCGATCGCTCTGGCACGAGCTACTCACCCCTGCCGGACAGCATGGGTTTGTTTGCGTGTCATAAAACTGTTTGCGTGGCCGTGCAACATTTTCGAGCACTTTCAGCATGTTTACGACCTCGTTCTGGCAACTCTTCTTTGCTGAGGATCGGTTTTAGCATGATTCTTAAGCTTCCGTTACATGCCGCCGCGATTGTCGACGAGCCACCGCAAGCTATGTAAGGGGAAGCGGACCAATCGCAGACGCCGGCACCACCCTCGTCATCCGATTATTGATTTTCAGTGCAGTGGCTCGGTCTCATTCAATCCCTCTCCACTTGAGCGTGCTCCTCGCCTCTTATGAGCCAATTAGATAAGACAAGCTGCTCAGTGCAGGCAATGTTATTCGTTTTTCAGGCAAACAAAAGTGAGCTCCTATGAACGAGGGGAGCATTTGATTGGTTTGTTCAGACAACCCTGCGGCTGACCGCCCGATGCTTGTGTCGGCGGTTACGCAAATTTGACGTCAGGAGATTGGAATAAAAACATATTGGAATAGTCTTGCGTTATACGGCCCCTGGAATGAGGAAACGCGGCAGCAGCAGCGAGCATATTGACCTTCGTGCTGCCTCTTGCTTCAACGCGAGCTAAGCGGTCAGAACATAACGCCCACGAATGTGTGAGCCCGAGGCGCACCTAGTCTTTGTACTCATCGCAGATCGATCTCAAAATATATCACCAGCGCCGCCGCGCGCGGCCGCGCTATACGCAGTAGCCGCCGCAGTACAACGCCTTCGCCCCCCCCCCCTGTCTCCAGTGCCTTGCACGCTACAGAAGACGGCGCCTTCTCCCCGCCTTCCTCGCTTGCGCGCGCGAAATGGAGCCGCCATCGTCTGCTCCCCCTCGCACGCTTTCACTCGCACAGACACACCATACGGTGTGCGGCGTTGATGTTATCGCCCTCGAACTTTATGCGGAACATCAGGGCCGGTATTTTGTAGCGATGCCATTTCCGATTCTATGCTTTTTCAGGCTTTTTGCGCTTGGCCAGTGGTCAGAGCGACGGTCTGCCCACATTATCAACGGGATCAGGCGGCCGTGTGTGGTGGATGATAAGAATAGCATAGAATAAGGCATAAGGCATCGCTACAAAATAGCGGCCCAGGGCGTCGCCTGCGGCAGAATGCGCCTGGAGTGTCCATATAATTGCTATCGCAAAAAAAAATATTCGTCATTAGCCTAAATGCGCGAGTGGACCGGACGTACGTCTTATAAGGGCCCACTGCTACACACAACTGTTGTTGCCCTGCCTCGCTCGTATGAAACGAAGGCCACGAAAAACGGAGAACAAATGAACATAGAAAACGAGGCACACGCATTCCTTTCTCTGGCTACCACCTCCGCCAGCGGTCGTCAACCGCACGTCCTGGAATTTCCAGTCGTCCGACACCCGATTACCCCTCTGCCGCCCCTCCGTACTTCACGCCGCCTGTACCGCGCGCCCCGTACGTTGCCCGCCAATAGCTGCCGTTGGTCCGCTGTCGCGATCGGGTATTCCGCCATGTAGAAAGAGGCTGGTTCCGCAACTTTCTCAATCTCGTAAGACAGGCCGCCGTAAAACGCGCATGTATTGACTGCTAATGCATTGAAAGCGCTTTTCTTTTCGCTTTCCCGCTGTGATTTCCTTTTCTGTTGCCATAGTTTTTGGTATTATTTTTGCAGTGCCGTATTTATGTATGCGCTCTATTCTGCCGCAAAGCTTGGATACACAACGCAGTAGATACAATCTATAGGATGTCCGACTCCGACTACGCGGATATACTTTTCATTCTTTCTTCCTTTCCCCTTCGTTCTTCGTTCCTTCCTTTCGGTTTTCTTTTTATTTCCCCTTCACGGGCCCCAGCACCGTTGCGCTCCGTTTCTCACCCTTTCAGGTCGAGCAAGTTTTCTTGGCGCCGCTTTCTCTTGGGGCAGCGTCTCTTGCGCACTCCCCACCATCGCTGTTGCTGTGGTTGTTTTCTGGGCATAAACAAAGACACCCAGGGGGGATCACGGTGCTTAGGAGGAGAAGCGGCAGCAGTGGGGTGGTTCTTTTCCAAGAAATGTCAGGGGCAAACGCCTCTCAAGCGGCAGCAGAGAAATGTTCAAGCTGCCCTCAGTGAGGCTCGTTCTGTACACGCCTAAAAGAGAGCACATAATTAAATGCCCAAACTTCCAGAGCAATCAGCCGGGGGCAAACATAACTCGTAAAAAAGAAAGATATTTGTGTTTATTTGTTCATGTTTCTTTAACTGGGCCGTCGTTGCATTGTAGGGCCAGACTTCAAACGCGGAAGTCCTTCTCACGCGTGACCACCAGAGGCACGACATAAGTCGGCCTGGATCGCAAAGCCCATGCTCAATTACTCTTTGTCATTATCCGCTGCGCACGCAGACATAACAATTAGCGTAGGCGCCCGTTCTGGCGGAAAAAAACATGCTCGCATCCGAGCGACATTGTGGAGGCCCATGATCTGCCGATGGTATTGCGACATATTGAAACTTGTTTTTCCAGAGAAAGTATTGAGCCACATCCAACTGTTTAAGTAGTGGCCTCACTTACACTTTCTTTTCTTTGTCTGCTTATTGTTTTCCCCTTCTTTCTTACATATGTTGTTGCACGTATCGCTTAAAGCTCGGATTTGTGTTTCTGGTGACTCCTTTATTATAGCATTTACGTCACGCGACCGTAAAATATCGAGACCTTTGCTTCAGTTGTCCAGCTCAGGCGGTGCTTCACCCCATCGATATACATGCACCGTCAGAAGTCAATATGTGAAATCCCCGCAGTGGTGCAAAAATGTATATGAACCACTGCGTTCGACCACTCGGTGAACTTAACGAGTGACGCAGCGAAAAAAGAAAATAGCATGTTCGCGGAATTATTTGAAGCATTCACAGCGATCGCTTGTGCACCTCTGAAGACTCACTGCTAGCGAAACAGTTTTTTTTTCTTTTTTTTTCTTAGTTTCAATTCGCGTCTCTGCAGTGTCTTGTGCTCTTGTTCCTCTTTATATACATGAAGCGACCCGCCGTGGTTGCTCAGTGGCTATGGTGTTAGGCTGCTGAGCACGAGGTCGCGGGATCGAATCCCGGCCACGGCGGCCGCATTTCGATGGGGGCGAAATGCGAAAACACGCGTGTACTTAGATTTAGGTGCACGTTAAAGAACCCCAGGTAGTCGAAATTTCCGGAGTCCTCCACTACGGCGTGCCTCATAATCAGAAGGTGGTTTTAGCACGTAAAAACCCCGTAATTTTAATATACATGAAGCGTGTGAGAGCTTACTTCACTACCCCCGCGCTATCTATGCCTGGCAGTTAGGTGTGTGTCGACAGGCAGGTATGTGTCTTCGGAATGAGCCTATCTGTGTATTTACGAGTGCACTGCCTTTAATAACACCCAATGCGCTGACGAGGACGTCGCCACTTGCGGTGATTTGCTGATAGATAACGTGGGTCGGTCTCCTACGCTTGTCGGCGCTAAGCGGTTGGTTCCCTTCGTACACTAAAAAAATATGCAGACCCGACGCACGTGTTGGAACCTGTGAGGAGTGAAGCTTTACTAAAGCAGTTAATTAAATGCTTTTCAACTAAAAGCAATGCGTTAAACTTTGTTTACTTCCATCTTGTATAACGTGTAATGTTTATGTTTGTCCTCCCCCTAACGGTCACAACTATATTCTCGTGTAATGTTTAACTTTATGCACTACATCGCTCACAAGCTATGCCTAAATGCAAACTTCATGTCAGGGCGATGCGGTGTGTCAGGTGTCTAAGCAGCGATGTCACGACGAAAACGATGCATGGTGCCGAGGGAAGAACGGTGATGACAGGCGTACGCGCCGAAATGTACACGACGCGTATCAAGCAACATTTCGGAAATCTGCACCTCTCGTGTGGCAGTGGGAGGCACCCATTCTGGAGGATTGACCAAGAACGGGCGCACATCCAGTGGCTCGTACCGAATGGCTAAATCACAGAAAATTAAGTAAATCGAAGAATCCGTTAAATATTGCCACATAGGTTCTATGTAGACGACAGAGAAAACTGCAAGAGTTTTAGAGTACTCGCTCTCGTAGTGTGGAAGATGCGAAGACGAATAAGACGGGTGTACGCATGATCTCTCATGATCGCATGATCATGCATGATCTCTGTAATACTAGTCCTCGTCTCCTGTTTTCGGCGCACCGTGATAATATAATGCACTGTTTCATAAACATATCGGAGTGCTTTAAAGAAACCTGTGAGCTAACATTATATGTGCTGGCGTTATGTAGGAGTTGTTGTTGTTGCGCAGAAGAGAGGTGCGCATACTTGCACTTTATATAAACCCGTTCGCTGGCACTTTCCTTCGGCGCACATATAACCTTTGCATATATATATATATATATATATATATAGCTTGGATTTCAGCGAACACGTCTGCGTGTGCAATTATTTACAGGGTATAATTGATGTGAAGGCGCGCGTTATGATACAGTGATCACATATACTGTCAGTACATATACTCTCAGTCAGGTACTGGATAACATCCTGCAAATAGCCAGCACTTCTTCGTTTTAGTAGGAAAAGCCCCATACAGGCGACCCTCAAAAGAGACATGACCGCGGCCCTCAAGCGGCCCGCTGGGAAGCACACAAAAAGCCGTCATGCCTGAAAAATCCAAAAAAGGTCGCCACAGCATGTAACGGTTCTGTAAAGAGAAGGATTTATGTAAGCATGTAAAGAGAAGGATTTATAGAGGCTTTAGGATTTATAGAGTATTTAGGTGCCCTCGGATAAGAAATCCGAGGGCACCTAAGGACGTCGTATCAGTTGTGAATGCGAAAACATTAACGTCCAATTGAACGCCGCTGACGGTCCTTCGAGTTATGAACTTCTCGCGGGGGCGCGAGTGCGTTGAGACGCTTGGCCAACGCTGGTTTAGACAACGCCTCCTAAATAGCACAAAGCCGGTGCACTTCCATCCATGACTTCACGTTATCTTGCCTGACTGCCATAGAATCTAAAGGGGACGCACCCGAGCAAGCCGCGGCGATTTTGACGTCACCGCTTTCGTCACACCAGGCTTGGCAATGGAAATTTCGGTCCAAGTAGCATGATGTCATAAATCAGAGTGATCAGGCCGGCTACCTAGGATGCGCTGGTTTAGCCCGATGGGTAAGTCGCTCGGCTTGTGAGCGTGGGGTTGTAGGTCCCTTTCGTCCACTCTGCTCCGTCGAGGCGTGCACGTGATGTGGCGTGGCAGCCAATGGGAATTTAGGTGCCGTTTCGCTGCTACAGACGCCGGCTTTTTCGCTCAATAGGCCATTTGATGCTTTTGCATTAAAACAAATGACATTGATTTAACGCAGATGCTGAAGTCTACTTGAAGCAAAGCTTTAGTGCAACGGTAATTTAAATCCTTTGCAGGTAACAGCAATAGGCACAACTGTGTTTGCGTTCAACCTATATAGCGCACTACCTGATAAAGGTACTATGATGGATCACCATAACAGTCAAAACATTAATCCCATGCAATTTTGCTTCGTTTTCTGCATGTTTATGCACTACATCGCGCACAAGCTATGCAGAAATAGAAACACGAAATCAGGTGAGTATAGTGTGAAACGTCTGTGTAGCGACGTCACGAGGATGAAGTCGATGTATGTCGTTTGTCAAAAAAAAACAATAGTGATGACAGGCTTCTGCAGACAGAATGTACCGTGCAGGTCTTGCTACATTTAAGAATATTGTACCCCTTGAACCGGCTACATATAGCCCGTACCCATTCTGGAGGATTGACCAATGGGCCTTGGGCACAAAGGTGGGTGCGCTTCGTAAGCATTTTTTTAAAGCTTTTGTACTACATAAAAAATTTCGGCCGAAAAACGCGTCACTGACGATTCATCATTATCAGCAGCAGCCTGGTTACGCCCACTGCAGGGCAAAGGCCTCTCCCATACTTCTCCCACTACCCCGGTCATGTACTAATTGTGGCCATGTTGTCCCTGCAAACTTCTTAATCTCATCCGCCCACCTAACTTTCTGCCGCCCCCTGCTACGCTTCCCTTCCCTTGGAATCCAGTCCGTAACCCTTAATGACAATCGGTTATCTTCCCTCCTCATTACATGTCCTGCCCATACCCATTTCTTTTTCTTGATTTCAACTAAGATGTCATTTACCGGCGTTTGTTCCCTCACCCAATTGCTCTTTTCTTATCCCTTAACGCTACACCCATCATTCTTTCCATAGCTCATTGCGTCGTCCTCAATTTAAGTAGAACCCTTTTCTTAGGCCTCCATGTTTCTGCCCCGTACATGAGTACTGGTAAGACAAAGCTGTTATACACTTTTCTCTTGAGGGATAATGGCAACCTGCTGTTCATGATCTGAGAATGCCTGCCAAACGCACCCAAGCCCATTCTTATTCTTCTGATTATTCCGGATTCCGGATCCGGATTCGCGGTCACTACCTGTCCTAAGTAGATGAATACCCTCACCACTTACAATGCCCCGCCACCTATCGTGAACTGCTGTTCTCTTCCGAGACTGTTAAACATTACTTTAGTTTTCTGCAGATTCATTTTTAGACCCACCCTTCCGCTTTGCTTATCCAGGTCAGTGAGCATGTATTGCAATTGGTCCCCTGAGTTACTAAGGAAGGCAATATCATCAGCGAATCGCAAGTTACTAAGGTATTCTCCATTTACTTTTATCCCCGATTCTTCCCAATCCAAGTCTCTGAATGCCTCCTGTAAACACGCTGTGAATAGCATTGGAGCGATCGTATCTCCCTGCCTGACGCCTTTCTTAATTGGGGTTTTGTTGCTTTTTTTATGGAGGACTACATTGGCTGTGGAGCCGCAATAGATATATTTCAGTATTTCTACATACGGCTCGTCTACACCCTGATTCCGTAATGCCTCCATGACTGCTGAGGTTTTGACAGAATCAAACACGTTCTCGTAATCAATGAAAGCTATATATAAGGGTTGGTTATATTCCGCACATTTCTCTATCACCTGATTGATAGTGTGAATATGGTCTATTGTTGAGTAGCCTTTACGGAATCCTGCCTGGTCCTTTGGTTGACAGAAGTCTAAGGTGTTCCTAATTCTATTTGCGATTACCTTAGTAAATACTTTGTAGGCAACGAACAGTAAGCTGATCTGTGTATAATTTTTTAAGTCTTTGGCGTCCCCTTTCTTATGGATTAGAAATATGTTAGCGTTCTTCCACGATTCCGGTACGCTCGAGGTCATGAGGCATTGCGTATACAGGGTGGCCAGTTTCTCTAGAACAATCTGCCCACAATCCTTCAACAAATCGGCTGTTATCTGATCTTCCCCAGCTGCCTTCCCCCTTTGCATAGCTCCCAAGGCTTTCTTTACTTCTTCCGGCGTTACCTGTGGAATTTCGAATTCCTCTAGACTATTCTCTCTTCCATTATCGTCGTGTGTGCCACTGGTACTGTATAAATCTCTATAGAGCTCTTCTGCCACTTGAACTATCTCATCCATATTATAATGATATTGTCGGCTTTGTCTCTTAACGCATACATCTGATTATTCCCTATTCTTAGCTTCTTCTTCACTGCTTTTAGGCTTCCTCCGTTCCTGATATCATGTTACATTCTATCCATATTATACTTCCTTATGTCAGCTGTCTTACGCTTGTTGATTAACTTGGAAAGTTCTGCCAGTGCTATTCTAGCTGTAGGATTAGAGGCTTTCCTACATTGGCGTTTCTTGCTCAGATATTTCGCCTCCTGCGATAGCTTACTGGCATCCTGTCTAACGGAGTTACCGCCGACTTCTATTGCAGACTCCGTAATGATGTCCATAAGGTTATCGTTCATATCTTTGACACTAAGGTCCTCTTCCTGAGTTAAAGCCGAATACCTGTTCTGTAGCTTTATCCGGAATTCCTCTAGTTTCCCTCTGACCGCTAACTCATTGATCGGCTTCTTATGTGCCAGATTCTTCCGTTCCCTCCTCCAGTCTAGGCTAATTAGAGTTCTTACCATCCTATGGTCACTGCAGCGCACCTTGCCGAGCACGTCCACATCTTGTATGATGCCAGGGTTAGCGCAGAGTATAAATATTTCATTTCTAGTCTCGTCATTCGGGGTCCTCCACGTCCATTTTCGGCTATCCCGCTTGCGGAAGAAGGTATTCATTATCCGCATATTATTCTGTTCTGCAAACTCTACTAATAGCTCTCCCCTGCTATTCCTAGTGAGCGAGTGAGTGAATAAACTTTTATTTGGTCCATCAAAGCGCGATAAAACGCGCACCCGGCTAATCCCACAACGGGACTGACAGATCTAGTCTGCCGGCCCGATCGCGGGCACGCTGGACGGCCAGGATTTGGTCCTCAAAGACGGGACTTCGCAGGAGCGCGTCCCACTCTTCCTTGGTGAACTTCGGGCCCAGCGACCCGCACTCCCAGAGCATATGAGGCAACACAGCTACCTCACCACAGGCCAAGCAAGAACAATTCGGATAAATCTCGGGATATATGCTTTTAAGGGACGCCGAATTTGGGTAGGAGTTCGTTTGCAGAAGTCTTAGTGTGACCGCCTGCGGCCTGGTTAGCTTGGAGTTAGGCGGGGAGAAAACCCTTCTCCCCGCAGGGGCGTCTGCGTCAGCAGGCGTTTGGTGTGTGGCGACACCACGGACCCGAGCACACGAGGGTTGGACCATCCCGCGTGTAGCCGTGCGCGGCTTAGCCGTGTCCGGGGAAAGGGGGATCCTGGAGGTTGAGCCGATGCCGGGTGTCGGACCTTTAAGGCCCCCCGGCGGAGGCAACACGCCTCTTTGGCCTCTGCTTCACGTAGACGGCACCTCCAGGCTGACCCACCTGGGGGAAATCGGCAGTCGCCTTTTCCTGTCCTCCTCTCCAATCTTCATCTTTCTCTCCCACTTTTACATCTTTCCTGTCTTCTCTTCACTTCTTATCACTTCCGTATTTCCTGGCGGCAAGGGTTAACCGTGTGTAATGTATCCAATCTCGGGTATATACATTAGGTTATAGTGGCTGTGTACTGCTGGCGCTGGCAGGCTGCATTTATACAGAATCTTGTCACGCCCCCGTGTTGGGCTCCATGGTGGGTGGCTGGCACAGCTGCCGAAATTTCAGAAATTTCTATGGCTTTTAGCTCATTCCCGAAGCTACCTGATCGACCTCTTTTGAAAAGAGGCCGCACCGATGAACCCTTTAACTTTTTCGCCAAGAGCAAAGATATTTTCCCACATTTTCACGTGATCCATACCGAAACGAACCAAAGGACTGTAAGAACGCTTTCTCCATTTGTTGTTGCGAAGTGCCTCACCGACACACTGGGCCCTGGATACAAAATTGCTAAAATGGCCAGTGGCGACCTTCTCCTTGAAGTTCGTGACAAAATACAACACGACAAATTGCCAAATCTTGTTTCATTTGGCGAAACCCCAATTTCAGTAACCCCTCACCGTTCCCTCAACAGCACAAGAGGTGTAGTTTCAGAGCAGGACCTTCTAGAACTGACTGAGGCAGAGCTCCTAGAGGGCTGGAAGGAGCAGCATGTCACTAATGTGCAACGAATCAAGATCCGCCGAGATGACAAAGAAATACCCACAAAACACCTGATCCTTACCTTTTGTACCAGCACACTCCCTGAAAGCATCGAAACAGGCTATATGAAAATTAATGTCAGACCGTACATACCGAATCCACGACGATGTTTCAAATGCCAAAGATTCGGCCACGGCTCTCAGAGCTGCCGAGGCCGTACCACCTGTGCAAAGTGCGCGTCCCATGACCACCCTGCGGACAACTGCAACGACCCACTTCACTGTGCAAACTGTGACGGCGAACACGCCGCCTATTCTCGCTCCTGTCCTTCATGGAAGAAGGAAAAAGAAATCATAACACTTAAAATAAAAGAAAATATCTCGTTCAAAGAAGCGCGCAAGCGTCTTTCTATTGCACAGGGACCTACATTTTCCGAAGTGGCACGGCTGGGGGCACGGCCACAACGGTATTCGGCGGCTGTTAGGACCACCCAGAGTGGACCGGCGGCATCGCCACTCGCCCCTACTGCGGGACCAGCTAGTGCTGGCCTGCTACCCAGCAAGATCCAGCAGCCCTCAGGGTCTGCTGTTTCTAGTTCTTTAAGGGCCTCTGCACGCGTAGAGAAGCCCGAAACACCCGCGAGCGGACATCCATCGCCTTGTCAGAGGCGATGGATACATCACAAAGTGCGTCGGCGTCCCAGACGCCGAAGGCCCGGCGCAGTTCTCAGGAGCGCGCCAAAAAGGACAAAACCCGCATCACGGGGCCTGGAAAGAGCCCTGTGGGCTAAAATAGCTTCTCTCTCCTAAACACACAGCACATATCAATAACAACATGGATACACCAATATTACATTGGAACGTTAGAGGTCTCCTCCACAACCTCGACGACGTCAAAGAACTCATACATAAATATAATCCCAAGGTGCTGTGTGTACAAGAAACACATCTAAAACCAACACAGTCAGCCTTTCTGACGCAGTTCGCCATTTTTCGGAAGGACCGTGACGATGCCAACACCTCTTCCGGTGGTGTAGCAATAATAGCTGATAAGTCCGTTGCATGCCGTGCTCTGGAACTTCAAACACCTCTTGAGGCAGTTGCGGTTCGGGCCTTATTGTTGGGAAAACTAATTAGCATTTGTTCTATGTATATACCGCCTAACTTTCGGCTCCTTCGAGCAGAACTCGAGGGATTAATAGATGCCCTGCCAGAACCATACATACTGGTTGGGGATTTCAATGCACACAATACTCTTTGGGGGGATTCCCGAAGCGATGCAAGAGGTCGAATAATTTAACAAATCCTGTTTTCTTCAGGCGCCTGCGTGCTAAATAAGAAACAACCAACATTTTACAGTCTTGCACACAACACATACAGTTACATAGACTTAAGCATAGTATCCCCGACCTTAGTACCCCGTTTAGATTGGAAAGTTATTCAAGACCCTTATGGCAGTGACCATTTTCCTGTGATCCTCCAATCTACAAAAGAACATGATCCTCTCCCACACGCCGCTCGATGGAAGATTGCATCTGCAGACTGGGAAAAATTTAGGACTCTGACGTATATGCCTCGAAACGCTCTTAACGATTTTAATATAAACGATGCTGTTGCTTATTTTACCGCTTTTATGATTGACGCCGCATTGGAGTGCATCCCACAAACAAACGGGACCCCGAAAAAAAGGCGAGTGCCCTGGTGGAACGAGGATTGCAGGAAGGCACGGAAAAAACAGAATAAGGCCTGGGACATGCTGCGCCGCTCTCCAACAACTGAGAACCTTGTTAACTTCAAACACATAAAGTCCCAAGGAAGACGAACACGGCGCACGGCTAAAAGGGAAAGCTGGGGAAAATACATCTCCGGTATTAACTCCTATAAACAAGAAGGAAAAGCATGGAGTCGGCTGAAAAAATTAGTAGGCCACCAACCTTACCTCCTGCCTTTGGTCGATGTCCAAGGCAATAACCTTGAAGACCAGGCTAACGCCCTTGGACAGCATTTCGAACATGTGTCCAGCGCCGAACATTATTCGGAGCATTTCCACAAACTAAAAGAATCTGCAGAAAGCAAGCCGTTCAATAGAAAGTGTCGAGAAAACGAACCTTACAACAGTCCCTTCAGTGTTATGGAATTCAGAGCATCATTAAACACTTGTCAAAGCTCTGCTCCCGGAGCCGACCGTATTATGTATGAGATGATAAAGCATCTGGACTCTAGCGCTCAAATGGCTCTGCTGTCGCTCTTCAACACTATTTGGGCAACTGGGTTCCTTCCACTGGCATGGAGAGAAGCCATCGTAGTACCCATTCTAAAACAAGATAAAGATGCATCCTCAGTGGAAAGTTACCGTCCCATTGCTTTAACAAGTTGTCTTTGCAAATTTTATGAAAAAATGATAAACCGCAGGCTCTTGCATTTTCTTGAAGAAAACAAACTGCTCGATCCTTATCAGTGCGGCTTTAGAGAGGGCCGTTCTACAACAGACAACCTTGTTCGTATAGAAGCAAACATCCGCGAAGCTTTTATACACAAACAGTTTTTCCTGTCTGTCTTCCTCGACATGGAAAAAGCATATGATACAACGTGGCGGTTTGGAATATTACGAGATCTTTCAGAAATTGGTATCCGCGGAAATATGCTGAACATAATAGAAAGCTACTTAACAAATCGCACGTTCCGCGTTAGAGTTGGGAATGCTTTGTCCAGACCATATACACAGGAAACTGGGGTGCCGCAGGGAGGCGTGCTCAGCAGTACGCTTTTCATCATAAAAATGAACTCCTTACGTTCAGCAATACCACCCGGTGTGTTCTACTCCCTATATGTAGATGATATACAGATCGGTTTCAAGTCTTGTAACCTCGCAATCTGTGAACGACACATCCAAATTGGACTGAACAAAGTGTCTAAATGGGCCAGAGAAAATGGCTTTAAAATCAATCCCAATAAAAGCTCATGTGTGTTATTCACACGAAAGACAGGACTGACCGCAGATCCCAACATAGACTTAAATGGACAGCGCATACCTGTAAACACAGAACACAAATTTCTGGGCATTATTCTGGACAAAAAATTAACTTTCATTCCGCACCTAAGATATCTTAAGCAAAAATGCCTAAAAACAATGAACATTCTAAAAATCCTGTCGCATGCAACATGGGGCAGTGACAGGAAATGCCTCATGAATGTCTACAAAAGCCTTATACGTACACGCCTAGACTACGGGGCCGTGGTTTACCAGTCTGCCACCCCAAGCGCCTTAAAGATTCTTGATCCTATTCATCACTTAGGTATCCGCCTAGCTACCGGTGCCTTCAGGACGAGTCCTGTGGAGAGTCTCTACGTTGAAGCCAACGAGTGGTCGCTTCATCTTCAGAGGTCGTACTGCAGTTTCCTTTACTTTCTGAAAGTTAACGCGAACCGCGACCATCCGTGTTACGAAACCATAAACAACCTTGCATCTGCAACGCTGTTTATTAATCGACCTGCAGCTAGAGAACCTCTGCGCGTTAGGAAACTTGCTGAGGAAATGGAAGTTCCGGCTCTTGAGCAAAACCTTATGGCCCCAGCAAAGCCACTGCCGCCGTGGCAGTGGCAGCACATAGAATGCGATACATCCTTCATAGAGGTTACAAAACACGCTCCAGAGGCACACATAAGAATGCATTTCTTAGAACTCCAGCACAAGTGCCCGTACACAGAATTTACACAGGGCTCTCTTGAAGAATTTTCTAATGAGGGCATTAAGCTTTTCCCGCTAGGCTCTGAGCCAGTTGTGCTTGGCCACCGTGTAGGTGAAGTGACACAGCACAAAGGTGTTGATGAGCTGAAGCAGGTTGTCCTCCTTGAGACCATGATGTCTGTTCGTGACCCTTCGAACGAGGCGAAAAGCATTGTCGGTTTTCGCAATTATCTTGCGTAACGCAGTGCCGTTGCCGCCGCGTGATTCTATGAACATACCCAGGACTCTGATGGTGTCGACCCTGGGTATCGGGTCACCGCTCCGAGTTAACAGGTGAATGTCACTTTCCGAGACCGGTTTCCAGCCCATGGGTCTGTGGCCTTTTTTTCTTTTCTATAAAGCAGAAGCTCAGATTTGGTCGGGGAGCATCTGAGTCCGGTGGGTAGCAGGTACTGCTCCGTGTCGTCTACCGCCTCTTGCATGACGCTTTCCACTTGCCCTTCGCTACCGCCGGTGCACCAGATGGTGATGTCGTCTGCGTAGATGGTGTGTTTGATACCTCCAACTTGGGCCAGATTCCTCGAGAGGCCGATCATGCAGATTTTGAAGAGAGCAGGCGAAATGACTGAGCCTTGTGGTGTGCCCTGTGGTCCCAGGAGCACCTCGTCGGAGACAAAGTCGCCGATCCACAGCTTCGCTTTCCTCCCCGTCAGGAACGAACGGACGTAGTTATATAGTCTGGGGCCCAGCTCGAGGTCTGCCACGGAGGCCAGAATGTATTCGTGGAGAACGTTGTCAAACGCTTTCTCGAGGTCGAGTCCGAGCAGGGCCCTGGTGTCTCTGGTACTGCCGTCGATGATTTGATGTTTGATCATCTTCATGGCGTCCTGCTACGAGAGGCCGGCACGAAAGCCAATCATGTTGTGAGTATGGATGTTGTTGTCTTCGAGATATCTGTTTAGTCTGTTGAGGACGACGTGCTCCGCCACTTTCCTCACGCAGGAGGTGAGAGACATCGGTCGGAGGTTGTCCACGTTCGGAGCCTTGCCGGGTGTGGGGATCAGGACGACGTTGGCCGTCTTCCATTGCTCTGGGACGCTGCCGTTTTTCCATGTCTCGTTGATCGTCTCGGTGAGGTATGCGATCGAACCGTCGTAAAGGTTCCGCAGCGTCTTGTTGGTGATTCTGTCGGCACCTGGCGCACACTTCCCCTTGAGTGCGAAAATGGCTTGCCTAATTTCCCCCACGGGGAAATCTTCGTCCAATGCCGGACGGGCTGGGCCGAGGTAGTCGGGAAACCGGTCTTCCTCGTCTCGTGCTTTATGGGAAGGTATTTCTCCATGAGCTTGGCAACCAGCTCGTCCCCGGAACAGGATGTGGTAGCTTCGTGAAGGGCTCTGGCGAGCTTGTGTCTCTGACTGGATCTGGTGCTGCCCTCGTCGAGGAGATGTTTTAGCATGCCCCAGGACTTGCCGTTACGCATATGCCCGTCGATCGAGTCACAGACCTCGTCCCATTGCTGCTTGCCGAGGGTCCGACAGTGATCTTCGATGGCCTTGTAAAGCTCGGAGGTCTTTTTCCTCAATCTTCGGTTAAACCTTTGTCCCTTCCATCTTAGAAGCAGCGCCTGCTTGGCCTCAAATCAGATGGGCCAGCCTACTGTCCATCTTTTCTACCTCCAGGTCGCTGACGATCTTCTTAGTGGATGATTCGGCGTCACTCTTGATTCGCTCGCACCAATCTTCCAGGTCTTTGGGGACGGGTGCGCTGTCGTTGCCGTGGAGCTTGCGAAAAAGGTCCCAGTCCGTGACAGTGAATTCTCTGGATTTACTTCGGGTGACTTCGAAGCGAGTCTCGAGCACATAATGGTCGCTACCAAAATTTATTGCGGTGTTACTCCACTCGGCTCCCTCGACGTTCTTCAGGAACGCCAGATCGGGGGTGGTGTCCCGGCTCACCGAGTTGCCGATTCGGGTGGGGAACGCCTTGTCCGTGATGAGCGTGAGGTCCATTTCGTTGGCGTTCTGCCACAGACCCCGGCCCTTGCTCGTGTCGTAGACGTACCCCCACACGCCGGACGGTGCGTTGAAATCTCCGACGACGACCAGGGGATGGGTGCCGGCCAGGTCGACGGACTTCTTGAGTATCGTTTTGAACTGCTGTTGCGAGTCTCTAGGAATGCTGTAGATGTTGAGTAGACGCTGTTTCTCCGCTGGTTGCGTTGTCTCGTGTTGAGCAGAACCTCCGCCATGACGTATTCGACCTTGCAACTCGCCAGCTTCAGGTCGTGAGACAAGTGTGTAAGCCTCCTGTCAACTAACGTGCACACTCCCCGACCTTCGGCCTGCACGGAGACGGCACGATAACCAGAGAGGGATGCGCCAGAGACGAGGGTTTCCTGTAATGCTATTACTTGTGGTTTGTTAGGTAGCGATCTTAAATATTCTTTCTTTCTTTCTTTCTTTCTTTCTTTCTTTCTTTCTTTCTTTCTTTCTTTCTTTCTTTCTTTCTTTCTTTCTTTCTTTCTTTATTTGTTTCCATTGCTAAAATACAATGACGAGGGCTAAGATAAAAGCTGCAATGAGGCAGCTTGAGGTGCCCTTAGCCCCCGTGTTACATGGTGGCAGTGAGTAGCGCAATCAACCGTACGCAAAGAACATTACATATAAATAATACTTACAATCATCAATCAAGAGACTTTTCTATGACGGAACAAACAAACAAGGAACAAAGAAATGGGATAAGGACAAATAAAAGCAATGCAGATAGTAGGCACCACCACATTACATACACTTGGCAATACATAAATAAAATTTAAAATCGCGTACACTTGACGATGCATAATTAAAGGTGAAAAGAATCGATGGTCGATTATTATTGGAATTATTAAGTGAAAGAAAAGGACGAGCAAAAATTATATCATTACAAACATTAACAAGACACACATGTGAATATAGGTGAGGAAGGAATTACGCTTGATTCATTATTTAGGAGAAGGTTCTGATAAGTAACGATAGTTCTGACCGTGTTATGTTAATGATGTCAATACCAGCGTTATGTAATGTATTAAGCAGCCTGGGTAATTTATTTTTCGTCATTTGCAAACCGTAGTTAGTTCTTGAAGGGGGTATAGACCAATATTCTCCGCGTCGGGTAATATAGGTAGCTGTATTTCTTTGCAGACAAGCAATTTCATTAAATACGCTGTTTTCAGAGTTTAAGTTTGAGTGCCATGTACGAAGGAGAGAGCGGTTGTATAGAGAGTAGATTGTAGGTATGTTGTATTGTTTAAAAAGGTGTTCACTGTGACTGTGATATGGCACATTTGCAATTATACGTACGATCTTTTTCTGTAGTAAGTGTATTTTCCTGAGGTTAGTTTCAGTTGTTGTGCCCCACACAAGGTGTGTGTAATTAATGTGTGATGCAAATAGTGAGTGATAAATTAATATTTTTACGGATGTTGGTAGACGATATCTGTTCTTGTTTAGCATTCCTGTGATACGGCTAAGCTTTTGTACTACAGAGTCTACTTGTCGATCCCAGTTTAGCGTACTAGAGAAGTATGTACCTAATAATTTAATTTCATTTACTATTTCTATGCTCCCTTTGTTCATCTCTAAAGTGTGTCTTTGTGGAATCTTTGTGCCTTTCGCATAAAAGATTACGGCTTTTGTCTTATTTGAATTTAATTTTAGATAATTTTCTATAGACCATGAGGATATGTTCTGGAGAAACTCGTTTGCGCTGTTTATTAAACTAGTATAAGATGCCGATGAAATGAACACACTAGTGTCGTCTGCATATATGATAAATTTTGCCTTGGGATAGATCAGAACAATATCGTTTATGTATAAGTTAAAAAGTAGCGGTCCAAGAATGCTTCCTTGTGGGACTCCTGTTTTTATTTCTCCAGAAAACGATTTAAAGTTATTTATGTGCACATATTGCCGTCTTTTTTCTAAATATGACTTAATTAGCTGCAGTGGGAGGCCCCTGATACCATACGTATCAAGCTTTGTTAATAATAGGTTATGATTAATATGATCGAATGCCTGAGTAAAGTCTACAAATATACCTATTGTCAGTTGCTTCCTTTCAAAATTTTGCAGTATATGGTCTTTCTGGTGTAGTAGTGCTAACCGTGTTGATTTGTTTTGTTCCACTGCAACGGAGCCCTCTTATTGGAGTACCCCCTGCAGTTCCACTGGCAAATTTTTAACTCCTCTTTGTAACTATCCATGGTTAGCTAAATTGTCTGGGGTACCCGCTGTAAGCACAGGTGCACGCAAGAAGTTCCCCCCACTCTGACGTGCCGATGTGCTCGTAGCCCTGATTTGAGTCCCCGACGCGTTCGGAACAACGACCTGCATCGGAGTTACGGACGTATTATTTGGGATCACCAGACGCTCACGGGCGTCCATGCGATCGGCCAGCGCGCCTAGGCCTCTCCTTGGGTCTCCTAGGGCGACTTGCACATGTGCTAAGCCTTGTTGTAACTGCTGCACGCTCTTAGTGAGCGTGGCCAACATGCCTTTCATCGCATAAGTTTGCGAATCTGAATCGTCCTTACTGGAAACTGCCCTACGCTTGGCGGCCCCGGCCGAGTCGCAGGCCGGAACTGGTGCTTCTGTGGCGGTCGGCGCCGACGCGTTGGACGTAGCACTCTGACTGATTACCAATTTCTTAATCTCTATCATTTCGCTAGCCATCTTTCTGATCATTTCCTTTAAGTCCGCGTTTTTCTTTATAAGGCGCGCTACCTCGGCGTCCCTGGCTTGCTCTGGAAGCGGGTCGCTTGGGTCCCAGAGGATCTCGCGTGGGCGCCGCCAGCAACCATATCTGCCCACGATAGCGTCGACTTTCTCTTCCTCTGCTGGCCGGCACTGGACCCATACCGGGCCCTTGAGACAGAGCGGCTCCTGGAGCGGCTTCCATATCTGCCCCTGGGCATAGATCTGTGCCTGGACGCAGATCTTCCCTTGGACCTGGAACGGCGTCCGGAAGGCAGAGAGGGGCGCCTGGATCTAGAGCTCCCGCGAGCCGCGGAGCGACCGGCGGCGGCCGGGAGTTGTCGCTCGCCCATGGCGAGGGCCAGAGACTTGCTTCTATTGGCTCGGGATCGGTCCCTGCTCCTGCGTCTGACGAGGTACGGCGTCTGGTACCTCTGCTTGCACTCCTTGGCAGTGGTGAAGTGTCGGCCTCCGCAAAGCCTGCATTTGGGGTCGCACTTGTGTTGTTCGTCCGAATTGGCGATGCCGCATGCCCTGCACATAGTTTCGTCCGGTGAGGGGCAGACGTCCGCTCGATGTCCGAGGCGGCCACAGGCGTAGCACACCTCCACTTGCTTCCTATGTAATGCACACCTGACAAGTGTGCCGCCGTACGACACGCAGTGTGGCACCTTGTAGCCGTCAAAGACCACAACCACGCTGCCCGCGTGCTCTTGATTCGTTTGGCTCCCAAGGCCAGCGGGTTCTTCAAGTTGACAATCTTGCGATCGAGCTCCTCCGTGCCTTCACTCGGTACGATGCCACGGATGGCGCCTTTGCACGTAGAGTTGGGCGCTGCCTCGTACGCGTTCACCCCGTGCTGCTGGCCGCCAACAGCGATGCACTCGACCCTGACGTAGAGGGTCGCATTCTCTCTGCTGGGGGTGCTGATGACCATGATATCTTGTTGGAAATTCGGGCACATCGTGTCCGAGTCCCGCTTCACCTGGTCTTTGAAACCGACTGCGTTCCATATGGCCTCGGCCACAACTGTCGGCCCCACCTTGCTGATGTTCAGACCTCCCTTCGGCCTGACGATTATCTATTCCTAGTGCCTATGTCATATTCCCCCACTGACTTGTCTCCAGCCTGCTCCTTGCCTACCTTGGCATTAAAACCGACTGCGTTCCATATGGCCTCGGCCCCAACTGACGGCCCCACCTTGCTGATGTTCAGACCTCCCTTCGGCCTGACGATGATCTATTCCTAGTGCCTATGCCATATTCCCCCACTGACTTGTCTCCAGCCTGCTCCTTGCCTACCTTGGCATTGAAGTCGCCCATCAGTATAGTGTATTTTGTTTTGACTTTACCCATCGCCGATTCCACGTCGTCATAGAAGCTTTCGACTTCCTGGTCATCATGACTGTATGTAGGGGCGTAGACCTGTACGACCTTCAATTTGTACCTCTTATTAAGTTTCACAACAAGACCTGCCACCCTCTCGTTAATACTATAGAATTCCTGTATGTTACCAGCTATATTCTTATTAATCAGGAATCCGACTCCTAGTTCTCTCGTCTCTCCGCTAAGTCCCGGTAGCACAGG
This sequence comes from Dermacentor albipictus, assembly GCF_038994185.2. Classification (NCBI taxonomy): domain Eukaryota; kingdom Metazoa; phylum Arthropoda; class Arachnida; order Ixodida; family Ixodidae; genus Dermacentor; species Dermacentor albipictus. The sequence goes on from NC_091821.1 coordinate 51,104,095, forward strand.
ACGTGCCCGCTTTTTAGCACTGTATATGCTTCTTTTGTCCTCCTTTTGTCCATTGACGATTACGATACCCCTAATGCGAAATTTGAGCGCAGTTCCGTACACGTGTTTTCATTTCGCGATATATTGGCTTGCGCGTACAATCTGTTTCGTGCGGCACGTTGCAAACGGAGCGAAGTGTGACTCGACTGCCTCGCTAATCGGTAAATCACGGCAGGCAGCGCGTGGGCGCGATTCACAGCAGCCGCCGCAGACAGACTTCCGCTCATGCAGCACGTTGTTCCCACATAAGGTATCGTGCGACGCGCTCGCCGCATGCCACCGGTGAACAGAAGACGGCGCGTTCCTCTGGCGCCATCTCGTAGCGGTCGTTGCAAGTCTTGCGTGGCACTACGCTTTTCTTATCACGCTTTCGCCATACCCTCCTCCGCTTTCCACCTCATGGTTCCGCTGTACCCTCCTCTCCACTTTCATCATCACGCCTCCTCACTCTCGCCGATTTTTTCATCTCCAGCTGCACTTCGCGTTCGCGCTATCTTTCGCTGTGCTCGTTCGCTCGCTTACGCCGTAGGACAACGCTGACGCTCGCCGGAGGAACGGGCGCCAAAGAGCTGCGCTCTAAAAACTGCCCGCATGATCGTGGGCGACGTTACTAGGAGGCTCCAGTTATACTATGAACCGTGTATATACACGGGCCGTATAGTAAGCGCTGTAATTTTGAACTTTTCTCCTGTATAGACGGCAGAGTTGGGTTGATAAGCGGGATTTGACTGAAAGTGTACTGCCGGTGTGAAGAGTTTAGGGAACCCCGGACCTGAGAATACGTTGAATTTCCGAGCATCGTGTGACCCAGCCAGCAAAAGCCGCACAACTCTTTATTGTTCACATATGCTAGTGCAGGCTGTAAACCGGAATACCACGCTGTGTACCCAGGCAGCGGTAACATGAAACTTTTTCTCGGATCTCATGGGCCTTAATTTTTTGTCAGATGCTAGCTCTTGCTGTAAAATAAGAGAGTGGTGCTGGAATGGATCCAGGAAATTCGCGGCGACTGGCTCCACGTCGCACACACACACACACATCTAGCATTGGAGCGCGAAGTTCCGAAGCGTACACGCCGTAGGACTTTCCCTCTCCCTTCCAGGTTTGTGAACAAGGATTGTTGTGAGACGCAAATGAGGTCGACGCTGAATTTAGTCCCAATTCATGCCTTTACCGAACTTAATGCTACAACTTGCACTGCATCACTCAACCATGACCAAAATAAACTAATCACGGCACTTAATTTTTATTTTCATTGCAAGCAATTTATTCATGTAATGAGTGGAGATTAATTTCTTAGGTGTTACTCATATGAGTGGCACTTCTGGGCCCAATTTGATCCTGCTCATTCTACAATGCCTAAATATTTAGAAACTTTGCTGGAAGAGCGGCCTATTATTTTTTGCTGTACCTAATTCTGAAGTTGCTGTTTTTTATTAGTATGATTAAAACTGAATTTCATAAATACCGTCGGCGTACTTTCTTTCGGTGTTTTATAGTTTTAACAAAAAATGACGGTCTGTCCGTTTACTGATACCACATGCTTAAAAATGCGAGGGCGAATACATTTTAAAACACAGCAGAAGAAATAATATCCGTCAAGTGTAAATGCACCTCTACAGCTATCGCAAGTAATTGCTCGTAGTTAACAAATTACTTCTTAATCATTAGTTTATCAGTCTTGGTGAGGCGTTTACTGGCGTATGCGGCAGTTTGTAATGCGCTGCAGGTAGAAATCGGTTTCGCGAATATTCGAAATGACAAATACAAATCGTACAGTCCTTGCTATTTTATCCATATCCTATTCGAGAATATTGTGTTCTAGATTGTAGAATAATTGTTTCTTTTTTATGAAGGAGTTAACAACAGTTAATGCAGCCTGCTGGGAGTAGTATCGATGATAGTAGTGACTGTTCCGAATGAGTCTGGCTACTCGAGAGCTGCGTTTGTTACCCAGAGTTCCGAATCACTTACAAGTATATACAGATGCTTCTGTCGTCAAAGTAGACGAAGACCGACAGCTGCATTCTATAGTCCCTCTCTGAGATATACGTGGTCCGGCCGTCTGGATTCTATAGCCTCGTCGACACTCGTTGAAGGCGTGACAATGGCTGCTGATCTGCGCAAACTAAACACTTTGCCACCACAGAACATGGTTCTCTTTACGGACTCAAAGGCCGCGTTACAACTCTACCGTGTTCCACCATCCATCAAGTTCTCAGCGCAAATCATTAGCCCTCGTGAAAGAACTCGGCAACAAAGGCTGCACAGTAAAGTTTCAGTGGATGCCCTTCCACATTGGTATTGCTGGCAGCGAAAACGTTGATGTTCTTTCGTACGCAGCGCTCCATCTTCCTCCCAAAGTCAAGACCCCAAAGAGTAATCAAGTTAAAAAAAGTCACAGTTTCGCCCGAAAGGCGAAGGATCGATTGCGATAGCAAATTAGTGGACAGCTATACGAAGCAATGATAGTAGTTTTATCAGCCCTATAAACTTGTAAACGTAAGCGGGTTATGCTCGCAGACAACTTCCTGTGGCTATCAAGGGAAAGCTACGGGCACGTGCCTGCTGCACATGTGTTGCCGCGACAAATAGTCCGGTAGGGTTTGACAGTGCTTTTGTTGCTCGGGACACCGAATCGACGCAGCTTCCACGTGCAACAATATCGCGTTTCCACAGACGCGGAACGAAAGAGTCGCAAAATAAATAAACCTTTACACTAAGTTGCAAATAAGGTATTTATGTTCTGTCTTCACCAGTTAACATAACGTGGATTGAAAACGCGCGACTCTTTTCAGAAGCGCTTTTACTTGTGCGCGCTTTGCTTCCGTAGCTTTCCCATCATAGCCACAGAAAGTTGACCGTGAGTATAGCTAAATTAACAAGCATGGTGCCACGCGCGCGCAAACCAACATGAACGCATCTCACTCGATGACCGCGGAGACTCGCCGTCAAAACGCTGCAGTGATAAAACGCGGCAACAGCAGCGAGCGAATTGACCTTCGTGCAGCCGCTCGCATCAACGCGAACTTCGCCTTGAAAACACAGCGCAGCGCGGACTATATCTTTGCCCGTCACAGATGGCTTTCAAGATACAGCGGCCCGGCCGGGCGCGCGCGTCCGCCTGGCCCGCCGGAAGTAGAACACGGTTTTCTCTCTACCCTCCCCCCGAAGCCTTGCGCGGGGCACTCCCTCCTCGCTTTCCGCCGTTGCGTACGCTCACCCTCGCAAGCTTTCAATCGCACATACATCATACGGCGCGCGGCAACGATTTTATCGCCCGTGGACATTATCGTGCGTATCATGGCCATGCACGAGCGTGGCCATGATGAGCGTGCGTATCATGGCCACGCACGCTTATATCGCCTTCCGTTTCTCTACCACGGTTGCGCTTTAAAGTATAAACCCCATGCAAGCGATCTTGCACGCGACAGCGACAAGCGACGCGATGGAGATGGCTGTCGCGTTCGCTCGTCGCCTACAAGTTGCACCCCATGCGAGCGACGAATTCGAGCGACCTCTCCCCAGTGTTGCCGGTATGAGGGCAGCAATACAGGCGCCGAAACTAGCTTGACGCGTGCTTTATTAACTTAAGTTGATGTATTTTACTGCAAAAAGCAGCATAAAATATTTTTGAAAGTCTTGCAGTAGGTTCTTATCCTTGCACGTATAAAAATACAATCGTTTGCTCGTTCCGTCCGACAATCGGAAGTACTGGAGTTATGTACATCCAGTTCCGGCTTTGCGCTATTGGCTAGGCGCTCATAGCACTTCTGGGCGACGAGCGACGAATTCTTGATTTGCAAAACCAAGCGATCGCGCGACAAGACCGAGCGATCTGTTCAAGCGACGGCCCGATCCGTCGCGCGAACCCGTCGCTCGTCGCTGTCGCGCACAAAATCGCGCTAATGGGGTTTAGCCTTAAAACCACGGCGCTGCAAGTTTGCTTCAGAGACTTTCCTTTCCTTCCCTCTTCACCGCCCTTAAACTGGCTCTCTTAACTACTACACGCAGAGACAAAGCAACAGCGCGCGCTTTAGATCGTATAGATGAGATGAATATTTACAATTATTATTAGGGTTATAATTATATTCGAGTGCTGATTGCCGTGTTATAGTTTGTTAACGAAGCTTCCCCTCAAGTCTAAATATTTTAAGGCAGTTTTCCTAGTCTCTAAAGCCGCTCGAGTTCACGCTGCTCCTCTGGCGGCCATTTTTCCAAAACATTATGCGGACTGATGTTGTCGCGGACATCATCAGTCCCTTTTCACATAAGTATGAGGCTCGGAGCAGGAGCTATGGCGCTTGAAAGTAACCCGTGGCTTGACGAACCAACCGACACAGCTACCTTTCCGGGCAATTGCATTGAAGGGTCACGAGTTCAAATCACATGTTATGTTCCTTTTTTCCCCCTTTGTTTTTCTTTTTTTTCTTTTTAATGCTTTTTCCTTCATTTTATCACTGTACGGAAACCCTCCTAAAAAATTATATATCCTCAATTATGTGTGGCCACACATGTGCAGGTCATAAATACCAGGTTCTCTAGCCGAGTGCCATCCATGCGGTATAACCGAGCTCAGATTGGTCCACCTTGACTGATCAAATAGGGCACCACTGTAGGTTAAATGAGGCGTACAACTCCTGCGGGACCCGCCGTGGTTGCTAAGTGGTTATGGTGTTAGACTGCTGAGCACGAGGTCGCGGGATCGGACCCTGGCCACGGCGGCCGCATTTCGATGGGGGCGAAATGCGAAAACACCCGTGTACTTAGAATTAGGTGCACGTTAAAGAACCCCAGGTGGTCGAAATTTTCGGAGTCCTCCACTACGGCGTGCATAATCAGAAAGTGGTTTTGTCACGTAAAACCCCATAATTTAATTTTTAATTTAACTCCTGCGGGGACGGTAGAGTATCCGTCTCCAGTGCAAAAGGGCCATGATTGAAATCCCGGTGCCGCGCAATTCTCCGCCGGAAAATACAAAAAAAAACGTGTGTTGAGAAAATTGCACAAACAGGCATGAGTGCGGCCTGATCCCGGTGACCAGAACTGGTAACGCACTCTCTCACCAGAGCAGGATTGGCCACCCTGGTGCAGTACTTGGCCACAACCTCCTAAATGAATACAACAATCAAACCCCGGCCCTCAGTCCCCAGCAGCCGCGAAGCAACTGACCACGGCGGCGGTCAGATCTGTGACGCTGCAGAGCGTGCTAAGAATACCTGGCTTTGGACAGGCCGCCATTGGAATCTGAACCTCGCAACGTTTAACGTTAGAACGCTATCTGGTGAGGCGAGTCTAGCAGTCTTATTGGAGGAATTAGAGGGCAGTAAATGGGATATAATAGGGCTCAGTGAGGGTAGGAGGACAAAAGAAGCATATACAGTGCTAAAAAGCGGGCATGTACTGTGTTACCGGGGCTTAGCGGAGAGACGAGAACTAGGAGTCGGATTCCTGATTAATAAGGAAATAGCTGGTAACATACAGGAATTCTATAGCATTAACGAGAGGGTGGCAGGTCTTGTTGTGAAACTTAATAAGAGGTACAAATTGAAGGTGGTACAAGTCTATGCCCCTACATGCAGTCATGATGACCAGGAAGTCGAAAGCTTCTATGAAGACGTGGAATCGGCGATGGGTAAAGTCAAAACAAAATACACTATAGTGATGGGCGACTTCAATGCCAGGGTAGGCAAGAAGCAGGCTGGAGACAAGTCAGTGGGGGAATATGGCATAGGCTCTAGGAATAGCCGAGGAGAATTATTAGTAGAGTTTGCAGAACAGAATAATATGCGAATAACGAATACCTTTTTCCTCAAGCGGGTTAGTCGAAAGTGGACGTGGAGGAGCCCGAATGGTGAGACTAGAATGAAATCGACTTCATACTCTGCGCGAACCCTGGCATCATACAAGATGTAGACGTGCTCGGCAAGGTACGCTGCAGTGACCATAGGATGGTAAGAACTCGAATTAGCCTAGACTTGAGGAGGGAACGGAAGAAACTGATACACAAGAACCCAATCAATGAGTTAGCGGTAAGAGGGAAACTAGAGGAATTCGGGATCAAGTTACAGAACAGGTATTCGGCTTTAACTCAGGAAGAGGACCTTAGTGTTGAAGCAATGAACGACAATCTCATAGGCATCATTAACGAGTGCGCAATAGAAGTCGGTGGTAACGCCGTTAGACAGGAAACCAGTAAGCTATCGCAGGAGACGAAAGATCTGATCAAGAAACGCCAATGTATGAACGCCTCTAACCCTACAGCTAGAATAGAACTGGCAGAACTTTCTAAGTTAATCAACAAGCGTAAGACAGCGGACATCAGGAACTATAATATGGATAGAATTGAACAGGCTCTCAGGAACGGAGGATGCCTAAAAACAGTGAAGAAGAAACTAAGAATAGGCAAGAATCAGATGTGTGCGTTAAGAGACAAAGCCGGCAATATCGTTACTAATATGGATGAGATAGTTCGAGTGGCTGAGGAGTTCTATAGAGATTTATACAGTACCAGTGGCACCCACAACGATAGTGGAAGAGAGAATAGCCTAGAGGAATTCGAAATCCCACAGGTAACGCCAGAAGAAGTAAAGAAAGCCTTAGGAGCTATGCAAAGGGGGAAGGCAGCTGGGGAGGATCAGGTAACAGCAGATTTGTTGGAGGATGGTGGTCAGATTGTTCTAGAGAAACTGGCCACCCTGTATACGCAATGCCTCATAACCTCGAGCGTACCGGAATCTTGGAAGAACGCTAACATAATCCTAATCCATAAGAAAGGGGACGCCAAAGACTTGAAAAATTATAGACCGATCAGCTTACTGTCCGTTGCCTGCAAAGTATTTACTAAGGTAATCGCAAATAGAATCAGGAACACCTTAGACTTCTGTCAACCGAAGGACCAGGCAGGATTCCGTAAAGGCTACTCAACAATAGACCATATTCACACTATCAATCAAGTGATAGAGAAATGTGCAGAATATAACCAACCCTTATATATAGCTTTCATTGATTACGAGAAAGCGTTTGATTCAGTCGAAACCTCAGCAGTCATGGAGGCATTACGGAATCAGGGTGTAGATGAGCCATATGTAAAAATACTGGAAGATATCTATAGCGGCTCCACAGCCACCGTAGTCCTCCACAAAGAAAGCAACAAAATCTCTATAAAGAAAGGCGTCAGACAGGGAGATACGATATCTCCAATGTTATTCACAGCATGTTTACAGGAGGTATTCAGAGGCCTGGAGTGGGAAGAATTGGGGATAAAAGTTTATGGAGAATACCTTAGCAGCTTGCGATTCGCTGATGATATTGCCTTGCTTAGTAACTCAGGAGACCAATTGCAATGCATGCTCACTGACCTGGAGAGGCAAAGCAGAAGGGTGGGTCTGAAAATTAATCTGCAGAAAACTAAAGTATTGTTTAACAGTCTCGGAAGAGAACAGCAGTTTACGATAGGTAGCGAAGCACTGGAAGTGGTAAGGGAATACATCTACTTAGGGCAGGTAGTGACCACGGATCCGGATCATGAGACTGAAATAACCAGAAGAATAAGAATGGGCTGGGGTGCGTTTGGCAGGCATTCTCAAATCATGAACAGCAGGTTGCCACTATCCCTCAAAAGGAAAGTGTATAACAGCTGTGTGTTACCAGTACTCACATATGGGGCAGAAACCTGGAGGCTTACGAAAAGGGTTCTGCTGAAATTGAGGACGACGCAACGAGCTATGGAAAGAAGAATGATGCATGGGTGTAACGTTAAGGGATAAGAAAAGAGCAGATTGGGTGAGGCAACAAACGCGGGTAAACGACATCTTAGTTGAAGTCAAGAAAAAGAAATGGGCATGGGCCGGACATGTAATGAGGAGGGAAGATAACCGATGGTCACTAAGGGTTACGGACTGGATTCCAAGGGAAGGGAAGCGTAGCAGGGGGCGGCAGAAAGTTAGGTGGGCGGATGACATTAAGACGTTTGCAGGGACAACATGGCCACAATTAGTACATGACCGGGGTAGTTGGAGAAGTATGGGAGAGGCCTTTGCCCTGCAGTGGGCGTAACTAGGATGATGATGATGATGATGATGATGATGATGGACATTTTGCGGAACCTCACGGCGAGGCTGACGGCAGAAATGCACCTGGAGTGTCCATATAATTGCTATATAAGTGCCACTTATAGTATTTGTCATGGAAATAAGGATGCTTATGTAGGATGACTCCGCTAAATAATCAATATCGTCTGCACAAAAGTACATGAATGAAACAAAATGGACTAGATTCATCATTGCAGAGTTTCCTGTGCAATAAATTAAAGGTACGTGAATGGCAGCGAAGTCGTACGTAAATGACCTCTCCCGAATAATTACGTCCCTTAAGCAGCGTAGAGAGCTTCGTTAAGCGAGAAAAATGTGGAAGCAGTCTCAAATTATAGCTGCCCGAGACGGGGATACAATATCTAGGCGGTATACCATCTCAGCTGCCAGAGACGATGCAGCGCGAAACCAGGAGGCATGAACACTTGTCGGGTCGTTTAGTGTCCGCCGCTGTGTGAGAACAGATGCTCGAAGGCCAAGTGTTGACCCCCTTGCAGAGATACACGGTCTGCACCGCCGCTCAGGGAAGCTCTACGCCTGCGCGGTAAGCTAATGGAGGAAAGCTGGCCCTTGCACAAGAGTCTGCTTAGGTATTCTCTGCGGACACAAACTGACCAACAAGCGATGACTCGAAGAGCGCGCTCGACACAAGCGGTGCGAAGAGACACGAGAGAGAGAGGGAGAGAAAAAAAAAGTCGCAGTTTCGCCGGAAAGGCGAAGCATCGATTGCGATAGCAAATTAGTAGAGAACTACACGACGTAAGGTTAGTAGTTCTATCAGCCATATAAGCTCGTAAACATTCGCTTACTAACTAAATTAACAAGCATGGTGCCACGCGCCTACAAGCCAACATGAACGCACCTCACTCGATGAGCGCAGACACTTGCTGTCAAAACGCTAGCGTAAGGAAGAGCGGCAGCAGCAGTGAGCGAATTTATCTTCGTGCTGCCTCTCGCTTCAACGCGAACTAAGCGGCGCGAACCCAGCGCACACTAAACTGTGAACCCCCGGCGCAGCTAGACACTTTACTCATCGCAGATCCCTTTCCAGATGGGGTCCGCGCGGCAACGTTATACGCGGCAGCCGCCGTAGTAGAACGGCCCCCTCCCTCCCCTCTCCCCGGTACCTGGCGCGCGACGAAAGACGACGCGCTTCCTCCTCGCTTTCCTCCCTTGCGCGCGTGAGATTCAGCCGCCATCGTCGGCTCACCCTTGCACGCTTTCACTCGCCCCTACAGCATACGGCGCGCGGTGACGATGCTATCGCCCTTGAACCTAACACGGAACATCACGGTGAGCGCGATGGCGTAAATGCGCCTGGAGTGTCCGTATCATTGCTATCGCAATAAAAAAGCTACCCTGACGCTATCGTGAGGGGCATAACAGCCTGAAGAGCAGCTGTTGCTTTTGCCTTCACCAGTTTGCCGGCGGGCGTAAGCACTGGGTGTCTGCACGCCGCGTGCCGGGCCGCAGCAGCCGGGGCCGAAGGAGGTTTCGAGGCGATGAGAGTAGTTGACCAAAGAAAATCAAGCTTCGGGGGAAATGTGTACGCACAGTCGAAGCTGCCGCGGAACGGACTGACATGTTGTTAATCTTGAGAATTCGTGAAGGTTCTTGAAGAATAATGTGTTGACTTGCTTGTTCCAAATCGATCTTTTTAGCTGCGTATAAATTTTTTAAAAGTGAATTAGTAATGATATGCAGCGTAAATTGACTATGGCATGTGTCGATGTAAATGCAGTAAGGGAACCTCTGGAGCTATAGCGCAATGAATAATGAAGGGATGTTCGGTGTGTCAAGGGCGATGTGTGTACAAAGTGTGGGGCGCAATCTGGCCTGTTCTGAGAAATAACCGAAATACTGGTCATTCAGCTATGAAACTAATGCAACTTATTAATGTTGTGTATTCTCAGAATTATCGAACCTCAAACGTGTAATTTTGGCGTGAATAATACGGTAATTCGAGAGGAACACTGGGAAGCAGTTTCATCGTTGTAGACACTTCGTAACCGCTGTAAGAAATTTTCAACGTTGTGCTAATTGATCCTCCCATGCTTAGTGGGGAAGTCAAGTGAACTTCCCTTAGTGAACTGCAGGGCATGTTGAACTGAAGCTTAGTAGAAACTCAGTGCTTGTGTTTTGAGGAAGACGTTGAAGAAATTGAATTTCTAGGCGATGTTGGGGGTCGCCATACGAAATTTGAAAATTGCCTCTGAATCGTTTAAAACTCTTCCTGAATATATTTTTAATGATACTGTCGTAAGCAACGAAGCCGGCATTTTCACTTCAAATTTTGTATTCGCATACGGTATACCTAAAATTAAATTATGCGGTTTTACCCGCCAAAACTACGTTCTAATTATGAGCCACGCCGTACAGGGGGACTCTGAAATAATTTCGACCGCCTTGGGTACTTTCTCGTGACACTAAATCTAAATACACGGGTGTTTGCGCATTTCGCCCACATCGAAATGCGACCGCCGTGGCCAGGATTCGATCCCGCTTCCGCGTGCTTAGCAGCCCAACACCATAGCCACTAAGCAACCACGGCAGGTTATACGGTATACCTATAGGCATTCTGAGTTTACAGTAAACACTAGTAGCGAGAAATGGATGAGTTGGTAAATGTTCATGATCTGTCAAGGCAACACTAGGCATGGACAAAAAAGAAGAGACGATCACAGGCGCCTAAAGTAAACCTTGGAAAATATCGATGTTCTGCAAAGTTAATCGTGCCTTCAGTGGCGCCGTCGCAACATCTATGACTCGGCGCGGCGGGTGGAGGTGATGAATAAAGTGCTCAAAGGTTGAAACAAATGTACCGCAGTAACCGGAAATTCCTCTGTTTCTTTTCCTTTTTTTTAATTTTTGTGCGTTTTTCCAGAGGAGGCCACGTGATCCGGCAAAAAATGTTTTATATTTATATTTTATTAAGTTGAAAATTACAGTGCAGTCGGAGATAGGAACGTTACCAGTTCGCACGAATTTCAGACGTCTTGTTTCTTGTATGGCGTGCACATGAATCCCATGAGGTGCAAAATTAGTAAGAAAGCACAAAATGCGAAGAGAACTACTGCTTTGTATTTTTGAAAGAAATAAGACGTTAAATTAGAGCATCTGTCTTCCAAGTTGGCATTTGTATATTGGCACGAGGTAGTGACGTTAACGAATACAGTAGCAATATACTGTGAAAGAAAAACTATATATAGCTTTTATTGGGCGAACCTGTGCCCACAAAAACAGGCTACACTTATACGCAACGATAGCGGCGAATACAGTCGGCGCTCGTCGAAAATCTGATCAGCGGGTCAAGCGCATTGGCTTTTATACAGCAGTTGTCGAACGTTCCAGACTAATCGCTGGGACCCGCGTGCCTTCCCCAAAGTTCTACATTATTCGCGTCACGCACACATGCAATCAGATTACACAAGGTTCGGCCACAGACAGCGGATGGAACCATCGATAACATTCCAGAAACTTCGGATACATGCAGGCGCGTCCTGCGCTGTGCGATAACATTTGTTAGGCGGTGAAACATTTCCCCCGATAAAGACAAACACGTACACGTGTCAATACCCCCCTCTCAAAGAGCGTCGACCCGATGCTGCAAACGAAAGTAATAAAGAAAAACACCCGTGGGAAGGAGAACAACAAAATAAGTAAGTTCGTCAGCGTCCGTAAAATGGTTTAAGACGCACTACGTGGACGACTTCAGATCGTGCGCGGCGCCGCTGTGAATGTGAAATGCTATCTGGCATGACCTCATAGTCCAGTGCGCCAATACGTCGAATGACGTTGTAGGGTCCGTAATAGCGTCACAATAGTTTCTCACTGAGTCCTCGTCGGCTTATCGGGGTCCAAACCCAAACACGGTCGCCGGGCTGGTACTCGACGAAGCATCGTCGGAGGTTGTAGTGTCGGCTGTCGGTACGCTGCTGGTTCTTGATCCGTAGGCGGGCGAGCTGTCGGGCTGCTTCGGCGCGCTGGAGATAGGTAGCGACGTCAAGATTCTCTTCGTCGCAGACGTGCGGCAACATGGCGTCGAGTAGTCATCGGATTCCTGCCGTAAACCAGCATAAACGGCGTGACCCGTGTTGCTTCTTGCACCGCCGTGTTGTAAGCAAAGGTTACGTAGGGCAGGACCGCGTCCCACGTCTTGTGCTCGACGTCGACGTACATTGCTAGGATGTCGGCGAGGGTTTTGTTCAGGTCCTCCGTGAGACCATTCGTCTGCGGGTGGTAGGCAGTTGTCCTTCTGTGGTTTGTCTGGCTGTATTGCAGAATGGCTTGGGTGAGCTCTGCAGTAAAAGCCGTTCCTCTGTCGGTGATGAGAACTTCTATTGCACCATGTCGCAGCAGGATGTTCTCGATGAAAAATTTCGCCACTTCGGCTGCGCTGCCTTTCGGTAGAGCTTTAGTTTCAGCGAAGCGGGTGAGATAGTCCGTCGCCACGACGATCCACTTATTTCCGGATGTTGACGCCGGAAACGGTCCCAACAAATCCATCCCGATCTGCTGAAATGGTGGGCAAGGAGGTTTGATCGGCTGTAGTAATCCTGCTGACCTTGTTGGTGGTGTCTTGCGTCGCTAACTGTCTCGGCATGTCTTGACGCAACGGGCGACGTCGGCGGTCAGACGCGGCCAGTAATACCTTTCCTATATCCTCGACAGCGTCCGGGAAAATCCGAGGTGCCCAGCGGTTGGATCGTCTTGTAGGGCGTGCAATACTTCTGGACGCAGCGCTAACGGAACAAGAAGGTAGCTGGCGCCGACTGGTGATAAGTTCTTCTTCACGAGCTGGTTGTTTTGTAGCGTGAGCAAAGCTAATCCGCGCTTAAATGCCTTTGGGACATTTTCGGTGTTCCCTTCCAAATACTCGACGAGGCCTTTTAGCTCCGGGTCTGCTCGTTGCTGTTTAGTGAAATCTTCCGCGCTTATTATTCCAAGGAAGGCGTCGTCTTCTTCGTCATCTTGCGGCGGTGGGTCAATGGGGGCGCGTGATAGGCAGTCGGCGTCAGAGTGTTTTCGTCCGGACTTGTAGATTACAGCGACGTCACATTCTTGTAGTCTAAGGCTCCACTGCGCTAGCCGTCCTGAAGGGTCCTCTAAATTAGCTAACTAACACAATGCGTGATGGCCACTGACAAATTTGAATGAACTGCCATATAGGTAAGGGCGGAATTTTGCGGTAGCCCAAATGATGGTGGGGCATTCCTTTTCAGTCGTAGAATAATTGCCTTCCGCTTTTGACAGCGACCGGCTAGCATAAGATATCACCCGTTCAAGTCCGTCTTTCCTCTGGACTAGGACCGCACCGAGTCCTAGGCTACTGGCGTCAGTGTGGATTTCGATATCGGCGTCCTCGTCGAAGTGTGCAAGTACCGGCGGCAACTGCATGCGTCGTTTGAGTTCTTGAAATGCGTCGGCCTGCGTCGTTTCCCACTTGAACTCGACATCACATTTGGTTAGATGTGTTAGCGGCTCTGCGATGCGTGAAAAGTCCTTGACAAAGCGCCTATAGTAGGCACATATGCCAAGGATTCTACGCACTGCCTTCTTGTCGATGGGCTGCGGGAACTTTGCGATGGCAGCTGTCTTCTGCGGGTCGGGGCGGACTCCAGATTTGCTGATCACGTGACCTAGAAACAGAAGCTCGTCGTAAGTGAAGGGACACTTTTCTGGCTTCAGAGTAAGCCCTGCATGATGACTTGATGGCCTCTAGTACTGTCGCAAGCCACTTAAGGTGATCGTCGAAATTTCCGGTGAAGACAACGACGTCATCCAAGTAAACAAGACAGGTCTGCCACTTCAATCCTGCTAAAACCGTGTCCATCACGCGCTGGAACGTTGCAGGCGCCGAGCACAGTCCAAATGGCATAACCTTGAACTCATAGAGGCCATCTGGCGTAGGCGGTCTTTTCGCGATCCCTTTCGTCGACTTCTATTTGCCAGTAGCCAGACTTGAGGTCCATCGATGAGAAGTATTTAGCGTTGCAGAGCCGATCCAATGCGTCATCTATCCGTGGGAAGGGGTATGCTCGAAGATCAATAATAATAATAATATATGGGGTTTTACGTGCCAAAACCACTTTCTGATTATGAGGCACGCCGTAGTGGGGGACTCCGGAAATTTTGACCACCTGGGGTTCTTTAACGTGCACCTAAATCTAAGTACACGGGTGTTTTCGCATTTCGCCCCCATCGAAATGCGGCCGCCGTGGCCGGGATTCGATCCCGCGACCTCGTGCTCAGCAGCCTAACACCATAGCCACTGAGCAGCGAAGATCAAGTGAGCATCCCGCCTCGCTCCAGTATTGTTATTTCGGTCGGCACCAAAATGCCCGCTGACGTAGAAGGCGTCATCGAAGGTGACCAACGTCGACTGCTCTACCGTGAAATTTGCGTCGCAAGAGGGATCGCTCGACTGCACGGAGGAAACACGAAACTGTTGCTGACAAACTTCAGCCAGGGCACGACAAGGGCACGACGATCGCATACATCGAGGAAATTCTGGAAACCAGCAATGCGTTTGTCCTCTCGGATTCTGCCGCTTCTACCCCGACGACCATAGTTCCCGAGCCAGACTTCGACATAAATCCAAGTCTCCCCGTGATTAAGCAGCAACAGCTCAGAAGTCTGCTTCGACGATACAAAGACCGCCTTTAGACGTCATCAAGGATTCGACAAACACCAGTCGCAAAGCATCGCATAATAACCGAAGAGTGCTCTCGACCACTCCGCCAGAGCCCTTACCGAGTTTCGACGCGAGAACGCGAAGCTACAAGACAACAGGTCGACGAAATGATGCGCGACGACATCATCCAGCCGTCGAAAAGCCCGTGGGCGTCTCCTGTTGTTTTAGTGAGGAAAAAGGACGGAACCCTACGTTTCTGCGTGGAATATTGTCGACTTAACAAAATCACGAAGGAGGACGTATCACTCAAGGCGTGGTGACTACGAGGGCTCTCCGATGGTATCGCTTCATCTTCCGACAGCGTTATTGACTTCGACTTCAGGTCGATGATTGCGCCGTGTTGGTTCAGGAAGTCCATGCCGAGAATGACGTCTCGTGAACACTGTTGCAGGATAATGAAGGTGGCAGGGTAAGTCCAGTCATTAATGGTAATTCTTGCCGTGCAGATTTCCGTCGACGTGATGAGGTGTTTCCCTCATCGGAGCGGTCCGAATTTGCGGGCCTTCCCATGCAGTCTTAACTTTCTTCAACTGGGCAGCGATGGGTCCACTCATGACGGAGTAATCGGATCCTGTGTCTACTAAGGCGGTGACTGCGTGGCCGTCGAGAAGCACGTCGACATCTTTGGTTCTTTGTCTTGCGTTACAATTAGGCCTTGGCGTCGGATCACGGCTGCGTCGCGCTGATCTGTGGCTGGCACGTGGCGTCGTCAGGTGGTCTTTCGTCGGCTTATTCTTTGCTTCCCGTCTTCGTCGGGACGGTGGCGTATCATTGTTATGTTGTCGAGGTAGTCTCTTCGTAGTCTTCGTAGGCGGCGGAGGATCTTCGTCAGTTCGACGAACAGCAACCGCACCTTCATCGGTTGCTGCTTTTAGTTTTCCGGATATGAGCTCACGGATCGGCCCCGGGCTGGGCCAGTGTATGGACGGCGCTACGGCGACAGGTAGCGGCCTGGTGACAGCAAACGGGGCGGTCATCGAGGGCTCCACTGAGTAGCGGCGAGGTAGTCGGCGATGTCACAAGGGCGTTCATCTTTCCTAGGACGCGGAGCGTTGACGGCGAAGCCTCGCAATCCCAGGTCACAGTATGGGCATCGGCGGTACACATGGCCGGCTTCGCCGCAGTGGTAGCAGAGTGGGCGGTGGTCGGGGGCGAGCCAAATGTCCGTCTTCCTCGCGTATGTGCGCTGGGCGACTGGTGGTCATGCTGGCGGCGGCAGCGGCGGACGATGGAATTGAGGTGTTACAGGGCCCTGGCGCGGTCGCGGAGGGGGACCTAGATGGCGTGCGACGGCGGCGTAGGTCATCACTTCTGGCTGGGGCTGCGGTAATCGAGGTTGCACCTCAGGAACTCCAAGCGACCACTGAACCTCATATTTCACGATGTCAGTGATCGAGGCTACTTGAGGCCGCGACGAAGGCAAGACCTTCCGCAGTTCTTCGCGCACAATGACCCTGACGGTCTCTTGGAGACCACCGGAGCCCAGTGCTTGAATGGCGCACTGAGTCGTGAGCACTTGGCGGTTATATTGCCTAGTGCGCATTTCTAACGTTTTCTCAATCGTCGTAGCCTCTGTCAGGAACTCAGCTATGGTCTTCGGTGGGTTTCGGATTAGTCCGGCGAAACATTCTTGTTTTACGCCTCGCATCAAGAAACGCACTTTTTTCTCTTCGGAGATTTCCGGGTTGGCGTGCCTGAAAAGACGGGTCATCTCTTCTGTGAAGATGGCGATGGTCTCATTGGGTAGTTGACCTCGGGTCTCCAACAGAACTTCGGCCCTTTCTTTTCGGACAACGCTCGTGAACGTCCTCAGGAAGTTACTGCGGAACAGGTCCCATGTTGCAAGGGTGGACTCCCGGTTCTCGAACCAAGTCCTCGCGGCATCTTCAGAGGAGAAGTACACATGTCGTAGCTTATCCTCAGAGGTCGAGTTGTTGAAGGTCGAGATCCTTTCGAAGGTGTCGAGCCAGGTTTCAGGATCCTCCGACGTAGCTCCACGGAAGGTAGGGGGCTCTCTGGGTTGTTGAAGTACGATGGGTGATACTGGGGCTGCCACTGTGGTTGTCTTGGCCACAATCTTCTTGGTCTTCTCAGGTAGAAGTCCGTGCTCTGGGGGCAGCGCTTGTAGACGGCGGCTTGCTCGATGTTCCGGGACTACGTTTGTGCTCTCTTTGCGGTCCGGGCTTGGATCACGATTTGTCGGGGGCGTCCGGTACATGGAGGAAAAGCACCTCCACCAGATGTCACGTGGTAGTGACGTTAAAAAACACAGTAGCAATACTGTGAAAGACAAAACTAGCTTTTATTGGGCGAACCTGTGCCCACAAAAACAGGCTACACTTATAGCGCAACAATAGCGGCGAATGCAGTCGGCACTCGTCGAAAATCTTATCAGTGGGTCAAGCACGTTGGCTTTTATACAGCAGTCGTCGAATGTTTCAGACTAATCGCTGGGACCCGCGTGCTTTCCACAAAGTTGTACATTATTCGCGTCGCGCACACATGCAATCACATTACACAAGGTTAATAATAATAATTGTGGGGTTTTACGTGCCAAAACCACTTTCTGATTATGAGGCACGCCGTAGTGGAGGACTCCGGAAATTTTGACCACCTGGGGTTCTTTAACGTGCACCTAAATCTAAGTACACGGGTGTTTCCGCATTTCGCCCCCATCGAAATGCGGCCGCCGTGGCCGGGATTCGATCCCGCGACCTCGTGCTCAGCAGCCCAACACCATAGCCACTGAGCAACAACGGCGGGTTACACAAGGTTCGGTCACAGACAGTGGATGGAACCATCGATAACATTCCAGTAACTTCCGATGCATGCAGGCGCGTCCTGCACGGTGCGATAACATTTGTTAGGCGGTGAAATGTTTCCCCCGATAAAGGCAAACAAGTACACGTGTCAATATCTTGCTTTCTGATAAATTGAAAAAGAAAACAGCAAACTAATAGTTATCTTGCCCACTAGTTAGGTGTAAGGCAACAGAAGCAATTACCATGCATGCTGCACATTATGATTTTATGTATCGTAAGTGAAAGCAGCACGTCTAATGAAATAGAGGAAGATAACTTATTGGAGAAAATGAAGAAATATCGGCCACAGCTAGTAGGTTCTATACTGAAATACTTGCCTGTACGTTCCAGTTGAATTCCGTAGCTTTTTTAGCAGCGTTAAGGACTCACTTGGTTACTGCGGTTCTTATTCTTGTGTTGTTGTTGTTTTGCGTTTTGTTTCTTCTTTGTGTTTTTTTTTTTGCTACCACGATCAGGGTTTACCCTAAGAAGAGCCCTGAATATTAAATATTGAAAATAATATAGTAAGAAAACTACATAATGGCCCGTAATACTATCGCGGTGCATTAACATTTCATAGGCTACTGATTGACTCCTTCAGTCATTGAACTTATTGCGTCGTGTTCAAGTTAAATTGGAGTCCCCATACCGCATCCCAATAAATATTTCACTGCTTTATAAATAAAGCGTTGACTTGGTTTAGCAGTTCTGGATTTTCTGTGACACATAAGGGCGGCAGAACTGAGAATCATTCGAGCTCACATGTCATACCAATGTTCCAAAAGAACATTCTGTAGAAAAACGCACCAGTATATATGTCCGGTTCTAAAGTTCTAGTAATATTTCACTATCAACTAAAGAAGTGAAATAGTTACGGGAAACATTTAAATATACCTATTGCTCCATTTTAAACACGTAACCAAAACAATTATTGTTCATAGTTACAGAAGGTTAAGATGATCATTCATTCTTATAAGCTTACTGCAATCACAATCAATTTGTATCATAGGATAATTCCATCCTAAAATAAACAAGTTTAAGACTTGCGTTCAGCAAAAAGCCTTTATGTTATACCTTAGTCTACACATGCGTAAGCAACGGCCCGTTGAACCTCACAAAGTGTGTTGCGGAGCTTGTAAGACAGTGAAAAGGGGGGAATCTAGCATGTACTACAAATTTTCCAGCTCACTGTGCTCTTCGCCATACCCAAAGTTGCATCGTGGCGCTGCATTCTCTGAAGTTACCTTTATTTTTATTTAAATCCGCTTATAGACGCCTCCTGAAGTTTCCTTTTTAAGTGCGCCATCTATTCAATTAGTTCTCGTGTTTAACATATTATCTGCTGAGCAACATGCCAGCACAAGGCTATATGTCTACATGCAGGTAACAACATTGTGCCCCTGCTTACCCGTAATCATGCCTCAAGCTGACCTGACTCCCAGCTTTTTCGCATAATCGCCACAAAATCCTGGTACACTTTGGTGCACGAATAAACAGTGGCCATGAAGTGAACCACAAAAGCGCACATCCTTCGGGTGTCGCACACAGACATTGAACGCGCACATGTTCGTTCATGTCTGTGTCGCGCGATAAACACACGTTCAGTACACTTCCAATGCGAATAAACAGAATGCAAATAGCACAACGTTGAGTATCAACATACCTGCACAGTCACAGATCAAGCAAACACTCTCAACGACAGTAACTCCGACAGCAGACAACAGTGAACGCAAAAATGAAAAGGCAAATGCAACATGTAAAATAACCGCGTAGCATCGGAAGTAGCGGTGCGGCGCGATCCTCAATGCTTATCTCCCCACCAGCACAAGGATCAGACCACGTGGCACTCGCTAACCGCCGGCGAACTTTTCCGATGCTGTTTTTTAGAGCGTAGTTCCTGCAGCGAGCGTCGGCGTCGTAATTCGTAACCGAGCGAACGAGCACAGCGAAGGATGAAAGCGGACGCGGAGCGCGAGATGAAAGAAGGTGATAGCGAAGAAAGCGCGAGAAGTAAAGTGGAGGAGGGTGTCGTGAAAGCGTGAGAATAAAAGCGTAGTGCCGCGCAAGGCGAGCTCTGTGGAAACGATGGCTACGAGATGGCGCCAGAGTAGCACGCGTCCTCTGTTCACCGATGACCCCACCGATACCACATATGGAAACAAAGCGCTGCATAAGCGGGGGTCTGTCTACAGCAGCTGCTGTTAATCGCGCCCACCCGTCACCGACGCGCTGGCTCCCACGATCTTACGGAACAAGCACATGTCCTTCGCAAAGTTCAAATGAATACTCATCTTATACGCCACTAATGCTCTAAAACTTTGGTTGTCGTAGCACAGCTCACTGCCCCAACTGTCCGGAGATAAGTGCAGATACAGAACACATTCTGTACTCATGTAACACTGCCATTCATCATCATCATCATCAGCCTATTTTATGTCCCCTGCAAGATGAAGGCCTCTCCGTGCGATCTCCAATTTCCCCTGTCCTGCGCCAACCGATTCCAACTAGCACCTGCAAATTTCCTCATTTCGTCGCACCACCTAGTCTTCTGCCATCCTCTCCTGCACTTCCCTTCTATTGGTACCTATTCTGTCACCCTAATTGTCCAACGGTTATCTAATCTGCATATTACATGACCTGCCCAGCGCCATTTTTTTTTCTCTTAATGTCAGTTAGAATATCGTCTATACCCGTTTGCTCTCTGATCCAAACTGCTCTCTTTCTGTCTCTTAAAGTTCTGCCTAGCATTCTTCGTTCGATCGCTCTTTGCGCGGTCGTTAACTTGTTCTCATGCTTCTTTGTTAGTCTCCAAATCTCTGCCCCATATGTCAGCACCGGTAAAATGCACTGATTGTATACCTTCCTTTTCAATGATAGCGGTAAGCTTCTAGTCAGGAGCTCACGATGTCTGCCGTAGGCGATCCAAGCCATTTTTATTCTTCTGTGAATATCCTTCTCATGGTCAGGGTTCCCTGTGATTATTTGACCTAGGTAAACGTACTCCTTCACACTCTCTAGAGGCTGACTTGCGATCCTGAACATTCCCTTGCCCGGTTATTCATCATTACCTTTGTCTTCTCCATATTAATCTTCAACCACACTCTTACACTCTCCCTGTCAAGGTCCTCAATCATTTGCTGTAACTCGTCTGCAGTGTTGTTGAATAGAACAATGTCATCGGCAAACCGAAGGTTGCCGAGGTATTCGCCGTCGATCCTTACTCCTAAACCCTCCCAGTTTAATACCTTGAATACTTCTTCCAAGCACGCAGTGAATAGCATTGGAGAGATGGTGTCTCCTTGTCTGACCCCTTTCTTTATTGGTATCTTCCTACTTTTCTTGTGTAGAATTAAGGTGGCTGTGGAATCTCTGTAGATCTTTTCCAGGGCATTTACATAAGCGGTCTGTACTCCTTGATTGCGTAATGCCTCTATGACTGCTGGTATCTCTACTGAATCAAATGCTGTTTCGTAACCTATGAAAGCCATATAGAGAGGATTATTGTACTCTGCGTATTTCTCGATAACCTGATTAATGACATGGATGTGGTCAATTGTATAGTATCCCTTCCTAAAGCCAGCCTGTTCCTTGGTTGACTGAAGTCCAGTGTTGCCCTTACTCTATTGGAGATTATTTTGGTAAATATTTTATATATCAAAACATGAGTGGGCGTGGCAGCAGTGCCGAGATGCATCGCTCAAATCCATTCTTGTTTGCCATCCAGGTGAGGAAGCGGTTCGGCAGATCCTTTCGTAGCAGTAATGTTTGCCTGGTTTTGCTGCCGTGCCCACACGCTTTGCTTGAGTGGTTCTGTGATCTGCCGGCTTCCTTGCGGTTCCTGTTGTTGCTGGCAGGGGACGTCGAGACTAATCCTGGGCCCGGTGACATTACTATTGAAGAGCAGCTCAAAATGACTGCAAAAGACATCCAAGAGATAAAGAATGAAAAAATGGTGACTAATCAAAAACTTGGAACGATAGATAAAAAGGTGGAAAAAATAGGCGAAATAGAAAAGCAGGTCTTGAAACTCGATCACCTGGTACTGTCCTTGACTAAGCAAGTCGACGAATTAGTTAACAGAGGCCGCAGGTCTAATCTTGTCGTATATATGGTGTTAAGGAACTCGAAAATGAGAGCCACCAAGATCTGCTCGATGCTATTAAGAAAACAATCTTTGAAGATGCGATAGGAATAAAAACGGTTGGCATCGAAAGAATCCCCCGTCTTGGGCGAAAGCAAACGACTGATAATCCCAAGCACAGACCTGTCATTTTGAAGTTATTGGACTACCGGGATAAAGCTAACATACTAAGTAATTGCAAAAAGCTAAAAGGAACTGAATACTCAATTAGTGAGGATTATTCACCTGCAGTAAGAGAAATTTTAAAGAAGCTATGGGAAAGAGCGAAAGTACAACGAGACCGGAAAGTTTTTTTTGTCCTACGATAAAGTCAAAATAAATAATGGCCTGCACACCTGGGTTGATCAAACGAAAGACATAGGGGAATTTACAAAAAACGAAAGCATGCACAACGGACCAGCCACGCGAACTCGAAACCGCCGTCGGCCCTAGTTGTTATCAATGTCAATGCGCGCAGCCTTTTGAACAAAATCGAACAATTAGAGGCGATTCTGATCGCTCTTGAACCTGACATTATCTATGTGACTGAGGCTGCACGCTGACATCGCAAACCATGAAGTGACCCCTCCGGGCTACTCCATTGTCCAAAAAGACAGAACAACTAGAGGTGGTGGTGGTGCTTTGCTCATAGGCCAAGGCCTAAATTACTCAGTGATGCCAGATGTCCCTGGTGGGGAGGTGGTCTGGTGTAGCATTCCGTTGGGCCAGACACACGTCTATGTTGGCGCCGCCTACAGACCGCCCAAAGCCGAAGTCTCGTATCTCGAGCAGCTTCTAGAGTACGTGTATGAACACATCCTGGGGAACGCCATAATAATGGGAGGAGACTTTAATCTTCCAGACATTAACCGAGACTCTCTGAGCCCATCCAACGTAACAAACAATACCTTGCTGAGTTTTCTGTTTACCTTCAACCTGACCCATTTTCCCTCTCACTGATTTCAGGCTGCGTTCATTTTTTACGGCTTCTTCAGGCTTTCTCACGTTATAATTTCAAATATCACTTATTTTCGCCTTGTTGATCGGTTTTGACAATTCCGCGAATTCTCTCTTATCTCTTGAGTTGGACACATTCATTCTTAGTCGTATTTTTATTAGGTTCTTTGTTACTTGAGAGAGCTGCCTACTGGTTGCCTTGGTGCCTTGCCTCCCACTTCAATTTCTGCCTCTGAAGCCAGCCTCGTTCCAGTTTCATTCATTACCTCTGTGTCATCATCGTCATCTCTCTGTTTGAAAGTACCAGCCTAAATTTTTCTGCATTTACCCTTACTGCCTCTAAGTTGACCTGTTTCTTCTTGGACAATTTTACTCTTTCTCTGTTCAAATTGAGGTGAATCCTAGCCCTCACTAGCCTATGATCACTGCACTTTACCCTACCTATCACTTCTACATCCTGCACTATGCTGGGATCGGCACAAAGTATGAAATCAATTTAATTTCTTTTCTCACCATTAGGCCTTTTCCAGGTCAACTTTCTGTTGCTACGTTTACTGAAAAAGGTTTCATTATTCTCAGCTTATTCCTTCCTGTGAATTTTACCAGCATCTCTCCTCTAGCGTTTCTAGAATCGACGCCGTAGTTGCCAATTGCTGGTTCACCCGCTTGCTTTTCACGCCTTACTACTGTATACCGAGTTTGCACTTTTCTCATCACTAATTCAACATCTTCATAAAACTGATCTACTTCCTCATCGTCGTGACTGGATGTTGGAGCGTAGGCTTGTACTACCCTTAATCTATACCTCTTATTAAGTTTGATTACTAGTACTGCTACCCTCTCATTAATGCTGTAGAATTCGTCAACGTTGCCCGCTATGTCCTTATGGATTAGGAATCCTACCCCATATTGCTTATTATCAAGGGTACCTCTATAGCAGAGGACATGGCCGTTATTTAGCAATGTATAAGCCTCACCAGTTCTTCTAATCTCACTAAGGCCGATAGTATCCCAAACAACGTCTCATAGTACCTCAAAGAGTCCTGCTAAGCTAGCCTCACTCGACGGAGTTCTGCTGTTAAATGTTGACAGGGTGAGTTTCCTGCCATTTTCTCTCCTTATTTTCCTTCCCCTTCCCCTCCTTCTTGGAGTGCTTGGCTTCACTCGGACTCGGCGGATCAACAACGGGCCTTAGCGGAGCAAGCGCTCTACTTTACCGGGCCTTAGTGTTGGCCTTAAATAAGGTATTTTCCTCCTCCTCCTCCTCTTCCTCCTCCTCCTCCTCCTCCTGGTTAGCGAGGCAGCCGCGCCACACTTGTTTCGTTCGCAACAGCCAATATATCGCGAAATGAAAACAGCTATAGAGTCGCACTCAAATTTTGAGTTGGGGGGTATCGTAATCGTCGGTAAATTTTTTTTCGGGCTTTTCGCGCTTCGTCTGTGTTCCGAGCGACGCTCCGACCGCGTTATCAATGGCATGATCCGGCCGTGAACGGTGGTGATAGAGTGGCATAAAAATGAACGTAAATAATCGGTACGAAATTGCGATCAAGGATATCCCCGCCCTTCATTCATTCCTCTTTAGCTCGAACTGCTGATGAAACGAAGTGCGGAAGAAAGAGGAAGAGCAGTGGGAGAGTACGCCACCCTTTCCTGCAGCGTGGCACCCCGCTGTCTTATTTTACAGACACAGGAATGTCTCAAGGGAATGCGGTCAAGATGCTGCAGTTTTTACGTTGCCCAAGACATGAAAAATCACCGCACTTTTTCAGTATAGATGAAGAACAGAATTTACAACACATTTAGCAAGCCCTAGACAGGAGCGTAATGTTTTTCTTTCTAAGATAATCAGAGGGCTCGACTTGTATCTGTTCTCGATCCTATTCTATGATTGCTCAGTCTATACGCAAAATTTATATGGCACCTGGTATTAGTCTTCTGTTTACTGCGTCCTTTTAATTTCTCGTTGCTAGGAAGACTGATTGTCTGCATTGTCTGCAGCGTTCTGGCATCAGATTGGCAATTTACATTTATGCGAAAAATCGCACGGTAATTTAACCAGCACCACTTACTTTTTTTTCTTTTTACAACATACTTAATTTCATGCGCCTATTACACATTATGCTATACTGGGTGCGTTAAAAGTTTTTGGACAGTGCCAGTTTGAGAGATACCTTTAAAAAATACCTGCCTTGTGCAGATAACTTTTTCTTCATGTGGTTTCTTTATTATGGGCTCTTTCTTTCTTGCGCATTGAATGAGACTTACGGCTTTTCGTTTTTGGGGAAAATGGGGACACCGTATCGCGCAGAAATTCTCAATCTTGCCAGGAGTCGCGTTCTGGCTTCTGGGATCTCGAAGAGACTTCGTGTGCCTAGGTCGCCCATGTATTAGGCCATCAGTTTCCCGAATTCGGGACAATGAGGGAGAGAAAAAGCAGTGAGCGGCCTCACTCTGCCGTCAATGAGAAAAACATGAAACGGGTTCCAGAACGCATCCGATACAAAGCACAGCGAAACATGCGCCTAATGGGAAAATGCCTGAAAATCAGTGAGACACCTGCGTGACAAAGGTGTCACAAGTCTTGGGTATGAAGAGCTACAAGGTGCAGTAGTGTCACGCGCTGACAGGGAAAATGCAAGACGTACGTCTGCAAATATACCGAAAGATTGTGCGGCGCTTTGCAGCGGCACACCATCGCCGCAGTGTTCTGCGGCTCGAAGTGTCCGGGAGGCAAACCAGCGGGAAAAAATTGTTCAGGGTTCTGTGATGCAAGTGATAGTCTGGGCCGCCATACGTTCGCTGGAAATTCTGAGCTTCTCTTTCTTCCGGAAGGCGCGAAAGAAGAAAATTCAACTGGAGGGCATTTTGAAAGCGAAACTTCACTCCTTGACCACGTAGAATTTCGGAACCAAAACATTTGTCTTTCAACAGAACTCAGCGCCCTCCCACAAAGCCAGGACAGTGCAGCAGTGGTGCCGAAACTCACTTCCCAACTACATCACTCCCTAGTATGGGCCGTCAAACTAGCTTGACCTCAATCCAATGGATTACTCTGTTTGAAGGTGACTGGAGAGCAAGGACTGCAGCAACACCCATCACAATTTGCAGTCCCTCAAGCGTTCACTCGGAAAGGAATGCTCCAACATTCCCGACGACTACTTACATGCTGTGGTGAACGCTTTCCCCAAGTGTCTAACGGCTTGTGCTGTGGATAAAAAGGGAATTTTCAAAATATGGCATGCATACATTGCTGTTTCGTTTATGTCCAATGGATAGCCATAATACCCTTGCTCATTCAAAATTTATGTTTTTGACGGCTCCATAAAGCTGTCCTGTAACTTTCGACGCCCATGGTAGCAATACTAAAATAAGATGAATATATTGTTAAATTTCGTTGCACACGACTCAAAGCTTTCAAAATAGATGCTTAAGATACTTAGCTGAGAATTATTTTCATCGTGAGCATTACTGCGTAAGGATATTGTTAGCGTGTGGGCGGAGGGGGGTAGAAGAGAGGTACTGGGATCTACTATACCCCAAACCACTACATCAAATGTTTACGCACCGATCACATTTACAAGAACGTATCTACAAAAGACAGGAACAACACAGTGTAAGGGGCTAAGGCAAACACGACCACCGGGCGGCAGCTGTGCCGCTGCCGTCATCATCGTGAAACCAATTTAACGTCACAATTAGTTTGCCATCTTAGTTGTACTCATACACATGCATCTTCGTTCAGTTTGGAATACATAAATCCAAACATTTCAAACTGCAGCGCGAGAAAAAATAGGTGTTAGCTAACATCAACATTTCATACTCTAGACAACATAAGACGTCGTCTACTATAAAGGGCACACGGGCCACTCGTTGCAGTCTGTGTGTCGCGTGACAACATATAGACGGCCGAGTATAAAGTTCACTGCGCTGGACCGCTTCGCTATCCGCGGTTCGCGAACTGTTAGCTTTCTAGTCCCTCGAACTGAAACGGAGTCAGAAAAAAAATCAAGGCGTGTTACAATCAAACTGAACCAGTATTTTTTTTTCTATTCAACACCCCGCTGTAAGTTTAACAAAGTTTAATTCAAATCGATTGATCATTTAATTGCCTAATTAATGTCTTCGTTTTGTGCGTATATGAGCAACGAAGCCGAAGTTGGGCCTTTTCTACCTTTTTGTTTTTCTAATGAAGAATACCTATAATAAGAAGAGTCCCACTTAGTCCGTCTTGGCTATATACGTCAAGACAATCCGTCCGCCAAAAATTGCACTGTGACCGCTTATATATGAAGTTAAACTTCTGGCTCCTCGCATTCTTTAGTATCCGAGATAGTTGCGCTTGGGACCCTGTGTGAAATGGTGCAGGTGAGCCCGTCGCTGCATGGCTAGCGAGGACAGCGTCTTGCTGCGTATTCTGCAAAGTATTCAAATTTTCCTGCAATATCTCAGGACTTCAATGATGAAGAAGTTGTCGGCAGTCAACTAGACCCTCGTCCGGAATCTGCAGTTGACGTCCGAGGAAGGTCCAACGGTTTTGCTTGTGTACGTCCCGTCAACCATCGAGTAGGTACACAAACCTTTCAGAGGTTGTTGCAATGGCTATAGAAAAAGCAAGAGCTGTGAGACGTGTTAACATCGATCCTGTCAACGTATCTAATTCGATTGAAGCATTTTCCTATTCTGCAACTACTTATAGTTTATTGTCAAGTTCGTCTTCCTTCCCTGCCATTAAACGCCTAATTATTGGCAGTTTTGCGCAGATTATGCAAGATCTCGCTCTTCTAACCATCCAACTAATAGGTACTTCGCTGGGTTCGAAAAAAATAAGATACATAAATGTATATCCACTGGCTTCATATTTCCTATAACTTAGCCGTTATTTCCTATATATTTCCGAACCTGCCGTATTTATCATTGCTAAAGCGTTAGGTCTATCCCTCAGTCTAAGACGAAGAGAGAGAAAGAAAATGAAAAGGAAAGGCAAGGAGCAGTTTTTCATCATTAAGAAAACATACCTTGGAAGGGCAATTTCATGGTGCCGAATTGAATATAATGATTCCTGATATTCTACCTTTGGGATCCTCTTTTCTGGGACATTATTATAGGAATGTTGGTGCAGCTGTTGTGAGGTATATAATTGAATCAGGACGATTTCCTTGTAAATTCTTAAATTTTATATGACTTCGGAAGTGGTCAGACAAGCAGATACAATCTCTCTAATGCAATTCACTGCGTTCTTGGAAGAAGTATTCAAGCTATTAAACTGGCAAGGCTTAGGAGTAAGGATGAATGGCGAATATCTGAGCAACCTTCGGTTTGCAGGTCACATTGTCCTGTTCAGCAACACTGCAGACGAGTTACAACGAATGATTAAGGACCTTAACAGAGAGGGCGCAAGAGTGCGGTTGAGGATTAATATATAGAAGACAAAGATAATTATGAGTAGCCGGGCAAGGGAACAAGAGTTCACGATCGCCAGTCAGCCTCTATCGTCTGTGAAGGAGTATGTTTACCTAGGTCAATTACTCACAGGGAAGCCTAATCATGAGAAGGAAATTCACAGAAGAATAAAAATGGATTGGAGCGCATACGGCAGACATTGTCAGCTCCTGACTGGAAGCTTACCATTATCATTGAAAAGGAAGGTGCAGAATCTATGAATTTTACCGGTGCTGACATATGGGGCAGAAACTTGGAGAATGACAAAAACGTTTCAGAACAAGACAAGAACCGCCCAAAGAGCGATGGAACGAAGAATGGTAAGCATAACGTTAGGAGACAAAAAGAGGGCGGTTTGGATCAGATAAAAAAAGGGTACAGCCGATATTGTAATTGACATTAAGAGGAAGCTTTAGCTCGGGTGCTCCTATCTAAATACATGTAAAAGGAGAATTCATTTTTCTCGGCAACCACTGCATCAAGTTTGACAAGGTTTGTTGTATTTAAAAGGAAAACTTAAAATCTAGGGACTGTTGCTTTCGAATATTTGAGTTAAGTCGTAAATTTTTATGAAAAATTGGCAAATATTGAAAATTTTCAAGAAACGAAACTATCAAGTTTAGCACTCTAACTCAACAACGAAAATTGATAATACAATTCCGTGAATTGCATCTAATAGTACATCTAAAGCGGACAAAATTGGTCGGTCACACAATAATCTCAAGAAATTTAGTAATATGGAAATACAGCTTTTGCAGAACCCTTGTGGACAACGTAACAAATTCATGGAAGATATAAAATGATGTATCGAAGTTGTTCGCTTTCAGTGATCTAGCGGATTTCGTTTACAGAACCGCGATATGTGTTTTTATGCAGAGCTATGAATCTGTAAACTTCGTGCTTCTATTCTTTTCGAACTTTCAAATTTTTGAAAATCTTTTTAACAATATGTAGGACCTAACTCGAAATTCCGCTACCAAGAGTCACTAGAATTTAGCGTTCTCTCTCAGATGCAGCAAATTTCATTAAAATCGGTCCAGGGGTTATTTCAGAAAAACGTTTTTCCGTTCTACATGTACTTGAATAGGTCGCGTCGTAGTTGGGCCCGAGCTAAAGCTTCCTCTTTAGAGAAAAAAGTGGAGCTGGGCAAGTCATGTAATGCGTATGTTAGATAACCGGTGGACCATTAGGGCTACAGAATGGGTGCCAAGAGAAGGGAAGAGCAGTCGAGAACGGCAGAAGACTATAGTCGGAGACAGACAGACAGACAGACAGACAGACAGACAGACAGACAGACAGACAGACAGACAGACAGACAGACAGACAGACAGACAGACAGACAGACAGACAGACAGACAGACAGACAGACAGACAGACAGACAGGCAGACAGACGGACGGACGGACGGACGGACGGACGGACGGACGGACGGACGGACGGACGGACGGACGGACGGACGGACGGACAGACAGACAGACAGACAGACAGACAGACAGACAGACAGACAGACAGACAATGAACTTTATTTGATCCTGAGGAGCTTCAGCGGGGGCCCCTGTAGGGGACCCGCGGAAGCCGCTGGCCGCGTCCAAGTTGGGGCAGGAATACCGTGATGTTCCGCCCTTTCTTGGGCCCTCTGGATTGCCTCTAGTTGTGTCTGGAGCGATGGGCTCCGGAGTGCCTCTTCCCAGTACCGTTAGGTAACGCGGAGTATTGCCAGAGTATGTGCGCTAAGGAACAATAAATCTCATTACAGTCCGGACAGCCTGAATCGACGTCTGTGTAGATACGGCTGAGAAAGCCCAGCGAAGGGAATGAGCCCGTCTGGAGCATTCTAAGTGAAACTGACTGAGACCAGTCTAACTTCGGGTGAGGAATTAAGAGGATAGGCCCTTCTACTAAGCCGATAGTGAGATGTTATCTCGTTAAAAGTAAGAAGCGGATCGTTCTGCTGGATTTCATCCTGTCCCCATAAGGCCTCCATGCCGCCGCGGCGCGTTAGATCTCGCGCACGGTCATGGGCAAACTCGTTGAGGTTAGGTATGTTCTGATGAACGTCCGCACCCATATGGGCGGGAAACCAGAGATGAAGTGAGCACCAGGGTTTGTTCTCTTTTCCAGAATGGAGGCAGCCTCTTGGGCTAGGTTACCCGATTCGAAAGCTTTGATGGCCGCTCGTGAGTCGGTAAAAACGTTGGTGCGCGAGGGGTCGGTCATGGCCAGGGCTATGGCGACCTGTTCTGCGACTCCGCTCGTAGCTAACCTAACCGAAGCCGAGGAGTGTAATTCCCCTTTGCCGTCAATTCCCCTTTGCCGTATAGTCGGATACAACTTTAGAAAAAAGGGGTCGTTTACTCCTCCGAGGCGGAGGCACACGAGCACCCACCAATGGGCGCGCACTCTTGACTAACGTCATCAGCCGGACGGCCGGTGAGCCCGCCGACAGAGAAGATGTCCGCCTGTGCTTCGCACTGGGCGAGGTCGCGACAGCTGTGTGTTTCGGCCCCTCGTCAGAGTGAATTTCAGAACTGTTTGTGATGGTCTATCATGCCGGAAATATTACTACGAGCTTACGATGCGGCATTTGTGCCGCGTGCGTTTATTCTAAGCCGTGATCTGGCGAAGGAACATTGCAGCGAGCATCGCTGGCGCTGCGCTACGCTTTGCCTGAAAACAGGATCCCGCGGCGACCGCTACGAACACACATCCTGGGTGTTTGTTCCATGTTGTTTTATTTCGCTCCCGAGTGAAGTTACGACAAGAAAAGTTTTCCAAAGACTGGTGCCTACTGTTAGCGGTGGGCGTGTTCGTGTACTGTGACGCTGCGTTTCTCGTCGGACGGGGTGAAGTGATGGAGGAAAACCATTCTCAGGAGAAATCAGAAAAGTGTGCCCGCATGAAACAAACCTACGAGTGTCTCAACAGAAAATATTTGCAGAAGAAGCCTTCAACGCAAAGATTTGTCGCCGTCAACTTAGCGTGAACGATCATTGTCAGCAGTGAGATAGCCGTGCGTCTAGCGACGGTGTTCGAGCGTTTGTAGCACCGTCGATTGATTGCTGTCCACCAGTGCTCACTGCACGCGCAAGCTGTAGAATGCGTTGCTGTGAAATTGTGAAAACACAACTCAAAAAAATCTAAATTTTATGCTCTTTAAAACCAAGAGCACTTATTTAAATGATGAATGAAGCATTTTTGTACCTTCCTGCCTCGACCGTATTCTCGCCCGAGGTTTGTAATGGTTGCGATAAATGCATTGTTTTATGTAAGTACTTTTTCAATAGCAACTGATTCATTTTAAGCTTGGAAAACGAGTAGTAGATACGCCGTGTACATGTAAACAAGCGCAAAAGCCATGCAGAGCTGCTATTTCTACTTTTGGCACTTGCAATGAAGCTGAAGAGCAGACGACGGGCAGCGTTGTAGAAGGCACGGGGTTATTTTTCTGTCGCTCTCCGGCATGTGCTGTAGCACATGAGAGCTCTGCTAAACCAGTCATGAAAATACAAAAGTCTTTATTTATGCCGAGAATTACGCGTTTCAGGAGCACGATTTTTCGAGTGGGACTATTTTAGTCGCGAAGGCAATCGGCTGTCGCGCTTCGGTCATGTGGGCGGGGCCTCCCCTTTTTTCTAAACTTGTGAAATTGGGAAATTCCCGGGCGCTAGTAGGAATCGGTTGGCGCAGGACAGGGATTATTGGGGATCGCAGGGAGTGACCTTCGCCCGGCAGTAGACATAAATTATTATTATTATTATTATTATTATTATTATTATTATTATTATTATTATTATTATTATTATCTATTCAAAATTTCTCAATAGTGCTTCTTTTTAGACTCGTATAATCTTTTTCTTAAATCACCCGATTCTTGGCCAGTCCCCCATACTGTATATGATCCACTCTCGGAGGCAAACACACAAACAGGTAAACCAGACGTACGCCTGGTTTGCTACCCTACGCAGGGTAAAGGGTGTTAGTGAAAAGAAAGAAAGAAAGAAAGAAAGAAAGAAAGAAAGAAAGAAAGAAAGAAAGAAAGAAAGAAAGAAAGAAAGAAAGAAAGAAAGAAATGAAAGGGAACAGTGAAGGCGCGTCCATCCGGAAGTGCACACAGAGACCACAGTCGGCTATCCTTTGATCGTTGGACTATTTACTGTTTGTAGAGAAGCCGGCGACACAATAGTTGCCTGCAATTGCAATTTCATCCAAATATATCAGTCACTCACACTCACTCAGATCTGCCTGCTTCAGCAACTGCAGCAATTCATGTTGTGGTCACAGTTCAATGACCTTTTGTAACTGAGAATGATCTTGAGTCCAGGCTAACGCAATACGGAGATGACGGCACTTGTCCTCACAGTGGACACTGACGCAGTGGAGGTGTTCTACAGGCCCCTTATATCCGCAATTGTTACATGAAGGTGTTCCGCCCATCCCAATTAGTAATGCAGTCCTCTGTGAATACCCCACTCCGCCTTATGCGACACAACAATGTCGCGTCGCAGTTGGAGGGTTCTTGTGGTAGCTGCAGCTTCAATGGCAAATTTAGGATTCGCTGGCGGCAGCTCGAGAAAAAGGCAGTGAACTCGCTTAAGGCTGTTAAGAATGGCGAGCTGCAAAACAAGATTGCCACACAGTTACGACAGGGCGACACGACGCGCATCTCCCCCTCACCGTCGCTGCAGCTGGGAGGCGTTCGAAGAAGCGGCCTTTGTGGTGAAATCCGCCTCCTTCCTCCAGCCCCTTCGACATTGTGACGGAACTAGTTCGGTGTATGAACAATGATTCCGGAGTTCCCCAACGCGGAGCTGATTTGACACGCATGGACAAGCTGCCGCGGGAACGACGTATTTTTGTGCTTCTCACGCTTCGGCGTGGCGCAGAACAACGAGCGACCCTCGATCGGCACCGATAATTCCCGGAACGGCAACCCTCCAACGCCGTCGTTTGGGCTTCGGAATGTGTGTGCCTTTGTGTCTGTAAACTGATCTGCAGAGCAGCGGCGAATTGGTGATGAGTAAACGAACAGTCGCCGCCTCGTATGACCGGCGGATCGAGTGTATAAAAACTGTGGTTGTGCGAATGCTGAGGACACTTCTCTTGAGCAGCCATGTTAGACTGAGTCACTTCTCTCATGCAGTCATGTTGGACTGATACTCTTTTTCTCAAGCAGTCATGTTAGACTGATTTAATTTCTGTAAATAAACCCTTTTCCTCGTTCTCGATGAGAAACAGTTCTTCACTTCATCAACGATCTCAGCGTAAATAAGTTGGTCGACGGCATGGGCCAGCTACCTTCGAATTCATGCCGTACTCCAATCTTGGCAAAGGACCACGGACGATGGGATTGAGCCCCCAATCCTGACAACTGGCTGACAGCGGTGAGATGGACTTTGCGACATGGTGCTGTATCTGCGGTGAGTGCTTGGTTTTTGCTTTGACTCTCTAGGCTTCATTTTGTGGTTGTTCTGTTTAGAACAGTAGGGAAGCTAGATTGTTGTGTGTTAGCTAGGTTGTGTTTTCCTAGCTAGATTTAGAGAGCAGAATCAAGGCAGTAAAGCAGCAGTCATGGAGTTAAGGACACTGCTGAGAGACGAGTTGTTGATTGTTGGTGAGGAACTGGGCCTAGATGTACGCAAGGAAATGCTAAAATCAGAATTATTGCATATCATTCCCGAACAGGCCAGTGAGGAAGAAGTTGAACTGGGGTTTGAACTTCTGAAAAAGAGAGAAGAACGAGAGAGAAAAGAAAGGGAGGAACGCGATAAAGATCGCGAGTTAAGAAAAATGCAACTTGAACTTGAAAGCAAACGTTTGGAGTTGTCTCAAGGAGGTGAAGGCGCTCTGGGACGATCAAGTGAGGCAGAATCATACCGCATGGACAGGCTATTAAAGCCATTTGAGGTCGGGACCGACATAGGCTTGTTCCTAAGCAATTTTGAAAGGACTTGCGAAAAGATGAACTTCGGCCCGAGTACATGGCCACAGCGGTTGCTGTCTATGTTGCCGTGTAAGGCGGCGGAAGTAATCGCCAGACTGAGTGTGCAGGATGCATATGATTATGCAAAAGTTAAGGCTAGTCTCCTGAAGAAATACCGCCTTTCAGCCGAAG
The DNA here is from genome assembly GCF_038994185.2 of Dermacentor albipictus. Classification (NCBI taxonomy): domain Eukaryota; kingdom Metazoa; phylum Arthropoda; class Arachnida; order Ixodida; family Ixodidae; genus Dermacentor; species Dermacentor albipictus. The sequence continues at coordinate 51,138,352 of NC_091821.1, forward strand.
CTTTTCGGCAAAGGTTTAGGAGCACAGGCAAGAAAGATAGCGAGGGCTATCCGGAGTTTGCATATAGCTTAAAGGCCAACCTAGTCAAGTGGCTTAAAAGCGCGGAAGCGTACGACAGCAGAGACATGATCATTGAATGCATGTGTCTAGAGCAGTTTTACAAAACCATCCCCCAAGCTGTGAAACTGTGGGTGCAAGACAGAGGTAATGTAAACACTGTGGAAAGGGCGGCTGAATTAGCCGAAGAGTACGCAACCCGTAGAAAGTTGAACGCCGAGGAGGGAAACTGGGACGGTCGAAATGGACCGCGGAAACCATTTCCGTTCAAAAAGGGTGCGCAAACTAGACGATCCGAGCCTGTAGACATGGCGGAAAAGCCCGCAGAAAAGAGCGAGGAGAAACTTAACGGAGAAACCGCACAAAAAGAGCAGAAAAGAAAATTCGAATCTGTTAGACCAATTCGCTGTTATAAATGCCACAAACTGGGACATATAGCTGTAAACTGCGAGAAGTCTAGCGTAGTTTTTTCCTACGTGGAGGAAAAAGATGAGAATATGGAACTTTTAAGTCCATATCTCCACAACCTGCAAGTTAATGGAAAGCCATGCCGAGTGCTAAGAGACAGTGCCGCCACGCTGGACACTGTCCATCCGTCTTACGTGATGGTAGATGACTTCACCGGAGAAGTAGCATGGATAAAACAGGTTGTAGAAGAACACAGCGTGTGTCTGCCCATGGCCAAAGTCAAAATCAGTGGACCATTCGGGGAGCTAGAGACTGGGGCTGCAGTTTCCAAATTTTTGTCACTGCAGTATCCCTACATCTTTTCGAATCGTTCGAATCAGTTACTGCGTGACAGAGGGCTCAAACTGGGAGAGGGCATAGTACAGGCATTCACCCGAGGCCAAGCTCGTAAGATCGCGGCGCTTTCGGCTGAAAATGCTCAAGCTCCTCCAGCGGAAGCAGAAAAGGGGATAACTTCAATACCCGAATTCGAGCTAGGCCCGAGGGACAAAAGAACAGTTGAGGAGAGCCTGCCAGCTGACCAGCTCAATGAGAGCGTAGCACTAGAGTGTCAGCGTTCTAGCCTGCAGGAAGAGCAAGCAGACGCGCTCACAAGCGAGACAGGGTCGTTATTATCACCGGCCTCAAAGAACTTTGATCAACTCTTACGCGTGGATAGAGAGTCACTGGCAGCTGAGCAAAAGAATGATGAGAGCTTAGCTAAATTACGTGACACAGCTAAAGAAGGCATTGCTAGGCGCAACGTAACGATACATGAGAGAGGAGGATTGTTGTATCGGCATTACAGAGATCGAAAGGGTAGGATTTTAGATCAGTTAGTCATACCTACGAAGTATAGGGAGGACCTTTTGAGTCTTTGTCATGGAAATGGGTGGTCCGGCCACCTAGGCATAAACAAATCAAAGGAAAGATTGCTTATGGAATACTACTGGCCTGGCTGTTTCAAAGATGTAGAAAACTTTGTAAGATCGTGCGACGCCTGCCAGCGTTCTGGTAAACCAGGAGAGACTTGGAAAGCTCCACTGAAGGTAGTGCCCTTAATAACAGAGCCTTTCAGACGACTTGTAATAGACACGGTAGGGCCTCTTCCAAAAACAAAATCAGGCTACAGGTACTTGTTTACCATGCTGTGTCCGGCTACCAAGTTTCCAGAAGCAATCCCTTTGAAAGAGCTCAGCTCCACCGAAGTAGTAGACGCGCTTTTGACAGTGTTTGCACGAGTTGGGTTTCCAGCCGAAATTCAGGCAGATCAAGGGTCAGTATTCACGAGCGCACTGACTTCCACATTCTTGCAAAAGTGCGGGGTAAAGTTAATACACAGTTCTGTCTATCACCCTCAGTCAAACAGTGTAGAGAGGTGGCATTCGGTGCTTAAGCGAGTTTTGCGTGCGCTCTGTTACGAGCACAAGGAGGACTGGGAGAACTGTCTGCCGGCAACATTGTTTGCTTTGCGAACGGTTCCACATGAGGCGACAGGGTTCTCACCAGCAGAACTAGTGTATGGGAGGACACTCCGGTCTCCACTGAGAATGTTAAGAGAGATGTGGGAGGAAAGAGGGGAGAGTCCAACCGTGGTTGAATACGTGCTAAATTTACTGGAACGGCTAAGCGCAACCCAAGAACTAGTCGGAAAGAACATGGCACTAGCTCAAAAGAACGCCAAATCCTATTACGACAAGAATGCGAGGCTTCGTACGTTTAACGCCGGAGACCAGGTAATGATCCTCAAACCTTCAAGAAAGAACAAGCTTGAAGTTGACTGGGACAGGCCCGTTAAAGTGTTGCACAAACTTTCAGATACTAACTATGCTTTGAGAATGCCCGGTCGCAGGAAGGAAGTAAGGATATATCACTGTAATTTGATGAAGCCGTATGTAGAGCGGAGCGGAGTCGTTAACTATACCGTCAAAGAGCCGGATGGCATTGGTACCAAGTTTAAGGAGTATAGGGCGACCTCCAACTCTGAAATCGGCCTAGAAGAAGTAGTAGAACACTCGGTAAGCTCGCACGCTCTAAGACCCGAGCAGCTAGATGAGCTAAAAGGGGTGTTAGGGGAATATATCGACAGATTCAGCGATCGGCCGGGTCGAACCGAACTGATAACGCATGAAATTGAGCTGACCTCTGCCGAACCAGTAAGATCAAAACCTTACAGGGTGTCTCCAAGACAGAGAGAGATTATGGAGGCAGAGATACAGCGCATGCTAGAGTTGGGAGTTATTGAGCCCGCTGAGAGTGACTACACGTCACCGCTAATACTCGTAGAAACCCCTAACAAGGACCCTCGTCCGTGTGTTGACTACAGGAAGTTAAATGCCATCACTAGGGATCAGCTGTACCCGATACCCAACATTGAGGAACGAATTGAAAGAGTTAGCGCTGCTAAATACATTTCAACTATAGATCTCGTGCGGGGGTACTGGCAAGTTCCCCTTTCAGAAAGTGCCAGCAGCTATGCCGCATTCATCTCGCCTGTAGGCACTTTTCGCCCTCTCGCACTCAGCTTCGGGCTGAAGAACGCGCCGTTTAGCTTCTCTAAGTTAATGGATATTGTCCTAAAGGACTTGCAGGAGTTCGCCTTGCCTTATCTTGATGATGTGGCCATTTTTTCAGACAGCTGGGAACAACACGTATCGCACCTCAAACAGGTGTTCTCACGGTTGAGGGAAGCCGACTTAACGATGAAAGCGGAAAAGTGTAGGTTTGGTTGTTCGCAGGTTACTTATCTGGGCCATGTTGTCGGTCAGGGCATGAGACGGCCGGCTGAGCTGAAAATAGCGACGATTGGAGATTTTTCTCAGCCGCGCACGAAAACGGACCTTCGTTCATTTTTGGGACTTGTGGGGTACTATCAACGGTACATTCCGAATTACTCGCAATTGGCAAGTCCATTAACAGACGCCCTCCGAAAGGGAGCACCGAGTAACGTACACTGGGATAAGGACAAAGAGAACGCTTTCCAAAGTTTGAAAACGCTACTGGTTTCTCGCCCTGTGCTTCGCGCGTCAGACTACACAAAGGAATTCATAGTTCAATGCGACGCAAGCGACAGAGGTATGGGCGTGGTACTTAGTCAGGTCGGCGACGATAACGAGGAGCATCCTATCCTCTACGCCAGCCGTAAACTAAATGTAAGAGAGGAAGCCTACAGCGCTTCAGAGAAGGAATGCGCTTGTTTGGTTTGGGCCGCCCAGAAGTTGTCGTGTTACTTGTACGGAGCGAAGTTCATCTTCGAGACCGACCACTGTCCTCTGACGTGGCTCAATCAAATGTCACACAAAAACGGCCGCTTGCTCCGATGGAGTCTCACTCTCCAAGAGTACAACTTCTCCGTTAGATATAGGAAGGGAAAGTTGCATAGCAATGCGGATGGTTTGAGCAGGCTAATTTTAATTCTGCGTTTGAGGGTCCCGCCTAAATTTTAGGGTTACTAGTGTTAGCTTTTCTTTAGGCGAAGAAAATCCCCTCTCATTTAGCAGAATTCCATCCAATAATTGCTGAATTTGTCAGCAGGAATTTGCTTCAGAAATTGGCATAGTGAAATGTAGCATTTTTTTCTGTTTCTGCACTTATGTTGTTGTTGTTTTTTTTTGAAGCCTAGCGAGTCTAAAGTGAGAGCCAATGCACGTCATCTCGGCGCAGAGCCGTGTTGTGGGGTTCATTTTGCAGTTGCCTGTCCTTGTTGGATGTTTTGGGGCGGTGACATCAATGCACAAGTGGTCGCTGCGAGCCAAGACATCAATCCCCCCCCCCTGACCAGCAGCCGTTCTCTTCCTGCCTAGCGGTTGTCAGCGCTAGACAGTCGAGACTTTCCGGGCCATGGAGGCGCTGTTAAGAATGGCGAGCTGCAAAACAAGATTGCCATACAGTTACAACAGGGCGACACGACGCGCATCTCCCCCTCACCGTCGCTGCAGCTGGGAGGCGTTCGAAGAAGCGGCCTTTGTGGTGAAATCCGCCTCCTTCCTCCAGCCCCTTCGACATTGTGACGGAACTAGTTCGGTGTATGAACAATGATTCCGGAGTTCCCCAACGCGGAGCTGATTTGACACGCATGGACAAGCTGCCGCGGGAACGACGTATTTTTGTGCTTCTCACGCTTCGGCGTGGCGCAGAACAACGAGCGACCCTCGATCGGCACCGATAATTCCCGGAACGGCAACCCTCCAACGCCGTCGTTTGGGCTTCGGAATGTGTGTGCCTTTGTGTCTGTAAACTGATCTGCAGAGCAGCGGCGAGTTGGTGATGAGTAAACGAACAGTCGCCGCCTCGTATGACCGGCGGATCGAGTGTATAAAAATTGTGGTTGTGCGAATGCTGAGGACACTTCTCTTGAGCAGTCATGTTAGACTGAGTCACTTCTCTCATGCAGTCATGTTGGACTGATACTCTTTTTCTCAAGCAGTCATGTTAGACTGATTTAATTTCTGTAAATAAACCCTTTTCCTCGTTCTCGATGAGAAACAGTTCTTCACTTCATCAACGATCTCAGCGTAAATAAGTTGGTCGACGGCATGGGCCAGCTACCTTCGAATTCATGCCGTACTCCAATCTTGGCAAAGGACCACGGACGATGGGATTGAGCCCCCAATCCTGACAAGGCGCCGCTCGGTACGCCCACGACCCAGATGGCTCGAACCCCTTTATCTATGTGTAGAAAGGTTTGAGCTAACTGGAGCAGACGCTGCAAGAGAGCAGAGATCAATGGCCCGTAACTTAAAGTCAATGAATGATGTCGAAGAGATAAGGGAACGCAATATCAACGTTCCTTGCAACGGAACGGAATCCTTGCAACGGAATCCTTGCAGCACCCCTGAAATTTGTCTTACAGTCTGAATTGCACTGCCTGAAGGCATGAATCCATATCAACTAGCCCGATTACAATCTTTCAATAGCTACTAGCTGTGCTCCTAGACATCTCAAGCGCTTTCTTTCTTGGACCATGTGGAACGTACAGAGCATTCACTTTGCATGACACACGACCTCAACCTTTGGTCATTTAACCGCCGCGCCTGGCGCGCCCGTTCATCCAGCTTTGGCGGATTTCTGCGTTTTCATCTGGCAACGACTTCCATCTTTTACAACGTCACCAACAATGAGATAAGAGCTCGCGCGCTAGATGATAAAAAGTGTATCGGCGCTACCGTGAGTCACGACATCGCCACCAACAGAATGCTCGCGGCGCTCTTTGCGCTACAGGTTCGTAACCTAAGGCATGACCGCTGTACCAAGCGTTTGTGTAGCAACCGTTCACCACCGCTATGTCGAGGCACTAAACCTTCAACATGGCACGCTTTTGCCCGCATTAGTTGTAACTTGCTAGCATTCGTATCAGTGTCTGAACTTACACTGCTGTGATCCGTAGGTACGTAACATAACCCAGGCCTGGCTGGTAACCTTTAGTGCGAACTTACAACCATCGAGGGAATAGATGACAAGAAAAAAAAAGCAACCCACGCCGTACTCACCGAGCTAAGGGCGATTCAATATACACATGAGATATAACTTACTACCATCGCTCGGTTAGGCGAAAAGAAAAAAAAAATCTGTTCACATGAAAAAAATTGGTATAATTCCAGCCCTTAAAGCAGGAAAAATCAACACCAGCAGTACAACGCGCCAGAGACACTTTCCTCGGGGCGCTATTGGGACGGCGATGTTTGCAAACGCTCGGACGAAAATGTTTTGGCAATGTGCGCAACTAGCTAGAATAGATTAATAGAGTGGACAGATGGGTGGTGCACAGCTGGGCGGGGTACACATTTATTGTACACAAATGGCGCAACAGACGAAAGAAAGAGGACACCGAAGTGCGGATTTCCAAGTGAGTTTATAAGAGCAAAGCTTTCCTTGCCTCTTCCCCGGGGTTTGACGTTCGTCTTCGTTTCCTCACCAATCACCAATGGCTATGTGTTTCGAAATTTTTACAGCCGTTGCCTTTCCCGTGTAGTTGTATTCACTTCATGCCTGGTGAGTTTTAAAGATGGCTCTGTGTTCACCACCTCAGTGAATACAATCCACGACCATTCTTCTACCTCAAGGCACCGCTGTATATAGTCTGCTGGGTGGACACTCAACCAGTCTCCCTGATTCCCCTTGATGCTACTATCGACCGGACAAATCTGCTACTCTATCTGCCCTTGCTTCCCTAATAAGCCCCGAACTTACTGCTGCGCCGACTCAGGCGTTGCTAGATTTGCTCACGGAGTACCAGAAATTTGACGCCAATTCGTCTTTACTCGGGCAGATTTCCGTCGCATCACGTCGAATCGACACCGATGGTCCGACTACATAGTGCGCCATCGTCCCTACCGCGTCTCTTTAGCCGAGTGCGAAATCATATAGGAGAAAGTCGCCGACATCCTACAAAGGAACATCACGCGCCCATCTGCCAGTCCCTACTCATACCCGCCGTTTTAGTACAGAAGGTAATTCAGTACGATTTTGTGTATATTACTGCGCCCTAAATGAGATCCCCCAACAGGACTTAACACGGTTGCCGCTGCTGTTAAATTATATAAAAATGATTGGTTAACTAACGGTCGTAGTCTTCATGAGCGTTTACGCAATATTTGAACCTCACAATTTTATCCTTTTGTGCGTTATCCTTTTTTTGTTTTGTCGCAGCAAAGATAGCGCGACGCGGAGTGTACGAAAGCTATATGTCAGGGCAGGAGGCGCATAGCGCGCCGAATGCAAGTGGCCGAGTAGTAGTAGGAAGAGGAGGATGAGTAAGTAGTAGTAGTAGTAGTAGTAGTAGTAGTAGTAGTAGTAGTAGTAGTAGTAGTAGTAGTAGTAGTAGTAATAGTAGTAGTAGTAGTAGTAGTAGCAGTAGTAGTAGTAATAGTAGGAGGAGGAGGAGGAGGCTTGGCCTTTAGAGGCTTTAGGCGTGCGACGAATGTGCCGTTCAAACTGTTGACATATTGGTGACGCGATAGGCCTGCATAGGCACGGTGCTTCACGGACGACACGGTGAACAAATGTGTATAGTATGCGTTCGCAACGAGTGCGAATAAAATAAAAGAAGGAAGATAGTCGTTACAGTAATTGAGGTTGCTTGTTGCGGTGGAGGTTTGATCAGATAGACTGTCGTATCGGCGCCCTAATCTGGTGTTATATACTGCGCCGAGCAAGCGGATAATATCATTCTACACGTCTACTCTAGTTATTTGCACGCGTTCTTGGCAGTACAGGCCAGATGCGGGCCTTAAGACACTGCATGCCAGTATTATACTCTAGCGAAATTCCTGGGTGCGGTGCGGTGGTTACACAATGCTTGGCACGTTACTTGTTTGCGTCTCAGTTTAACGTTACCATTGCAACCATGTGGCACGTCTTCTCGACAGCCCTGACACAGCGACAAGAATGTTGCTTGAAGAAAAGTTTAGGGAACCGACAGATGCTACTTATTGAAAACTTAGGCTTCAAGTTGAGCAGCTCCGCATGTGGGTTCCTTCCCAAATTTTGTCCCCTACATGTCTGTAGGGTAGATCAAACAGCTCTTTCTGCCCGTTTGACCTGCCAGTATCATCAGAGAGAAGGGTCAGATAACACAAGAGAAACGTGGAGGGATGCATTGATGACCAACATGCCGGCAACAAGCAGTAGACGGGGCCGTGACAGGCAACGAGGAGCAGGGATGAAAGACAGAGGGAGTGGGGGAAGGGGGGTCTGGTCCCGGTAAAGGTGACTCTGAGGGAAGAAAAACTCGAGTCCCACACCCCTCCCCCCTGCACCCCCCCCCCCGCACTCCGGTTCCGAGGACACTACTTCCATAACAGATGACGTAGCGGGCGGGAGGAAGAAAGGCGTCGCTGTAGATTTTCCAAACTCGTAGGTGTCCGAAAAATTCTCATTCAATGAAAACAAAGGCTTGCCTTTCAGCGGGGAAAGTTCAACAGAAGGCTTCAGTGGCCTAAAGGGTTGCCTAGAGTATTGACTGCACGCCATATTCTAGACATTGGCGTAATTAAACACAGATAATTTTGCACAAAAAGTAGACCATTAACTTCTCCAGAGCTTCTTGGCGTGTCGACGAATATCAGCGTTAAATATGTTGCCTCTCTGCTCTTCTACTTGCAGCACACATGTCATGGATCTTTAAGTCCGGAGCTGTAAAGAGCTGAGGCAGCTTTCGACTGGTATATAGCTGGTGCTATCCTGCTTGCTATCATCACCTGAAATTTATCTCCTTTAAGCGCCCTTTTCAGGCCTGCAATATTATTGTAAGCAAAATAAAAAAAGTGGCCGACGCAGAGTGCTCTGTGTAATTGTCCCATTTGGTCACTTTGCAAAGACTACGTTCACTTCTGTGGAATCCAGTAACGCTTACAAAGATCGGGAAGTCATCGCTGCCCATTACCACCGATCAGATAATTTTTAACCTGCCCGAGTACTAAAAGTTATCTCTGACGTTTTTCAACCATATATGGGTTACTGGATATGTACCACCATCTGTGATGTTGGCCTGAGTTGTGCCAATACTTAAGCCCACATAGGACAGAGCAGACTTGGCCTTATATCATCCGGTTTCCCTTACTTCTTGTGTGGCGAAACTGATGGGAAAGCTTTCGTGTGTCAGACTGACATGGCTTGAACATCATAAGCTTCTTCCAATGTATATGACTGGTTTCCGGGAACGTCAGAGCTGCTCAAGATAACGTCCTCGATTGGGTACGCCACGTCGCACACAAACGCGCTTATGGCTTTTGAGCGCTTTCAATCAGCCTTGGTGTACCAAAGGGCTATGATATCGTTCCCCAGGCTCAAAAATAAACAGCTAGTGAACATCAGCGTCACGGGTCATCTTTTATGCTTCATAAACACTTAATCAGTACCCGGCAGATGCAGATGAAATTAGGCATGGCGCTGAGTACCGCAACAGTAATCTCGAGAGCCGTCCCACAGGAAAGTGCATTGTCCGCACATGCTATTTAATGGTGCCATGGCTAAATTAACGCCTTTGGCTATCCAGGTACCGGCGCCAGCGCCTGGCAGTGATGGCTTGCTACGGACCGCATTATCTCATAGTCAGCAGGCACAAATCGTGCGACACACACCCACACACACAATAAATAATTATATATATATATATATATATATATATATATATATATATATATATATAGGTATGTGTGTGTGTGTGTGTGTGCGTGTGCGAGTAATTTCCCCTATCTTTTCATTGGTGTCATTGTTTGTTGGCTTCTTATGATATATATATATATATATATATATATATATATATATATATATATATATATATATATATATATATATATATATATATATATATATATATATACGGTACACCCGCCGTGGTTGCTCAGTGGCTATGGTGTTAGGCTGCTGAGCACGAGGTCGCGGGATCAAATCCCGACCACGGCTGCCGAATTTCGATGGGGGCGAAATGCGAGAACACCCCTGTACTTAGATTTAGGTGCACGTTAAAAAACCCCAGGTGGTCGAAATTTTCGGAGTCCCCCACTACGGCGTGCCTCGTAATTAGAAAGCGGTTTTGGCACGTAAAACCCCATAATTTAATTTAATATACGGTACGTTTGCTCTAACTAACTCTAAACAGCACTGGCACTTGAAATCAGTGGTGATTCCTTCATTTTCATGCCACGCATACACGCCTGAGAGCGCGCATACTGAGCCCTGCAGTTTATAAGGATGCCAGTATATTCGAGAAGAAATATATGAATGCACAACTGTACGTTCACCGTTCAAATGAACGGTGCGGCAGCGAAACTGCACCGCTCGCTCTCTGCATATATAGCATGACTCTCTGTCAAGAAAGTTGCAACGGCAGCTAGCGCCGCTAGTCCCAGCCACCACCGCTCGGGAAAGGTTTCCCGGCGGAGCTGTAACACTGAGCTATTTCTAGTAATATTCATTGTAAAGGAGCGCAAACAAACGGATACAGAACACCTGGAAACCGCAAGCGCTTTGTGATGTCCGGGTGTTATGTGTCCTTTCTAAAAGCGCAGCTTTTCTTTGAGAACCTCGCCATGACCTCGCCGGGTTTCATGACCATGTGCGCTGCGGCCTGGCTGGTTCCTTGCCAAATAGGCCAACCAATCACAGCGGAGCATGCGCCACTGGGTTCCTTGCAGCACCACCAGAGGGTTCTCGCCGCCGCGCTTGAAATCAGGGTTACAATCGGGACTCGATGGTCAGTGGAACGCCTCGCATTGGGCGCTCATGGGAAGACTATAAATGAAGATGTGCAGGGTGATATGGGCTCGGTAAATTTTGAAGTGAGGGAAGCTCAGAGTAAAATTGATTATGAAGAACGACTGAGGAATATAGAAGAAAGTAAATGGGCTGGGAGGGTGTTAAGATATTTCTGCAGGAAAAACGTTGATTCACAGTGGAGAAAGAGGGCTAGGAAGCTTACCAGCAAGTATGCGACCGCTATGGTGAGCAACGTGGCAACAAAGAACGTCAAGCGGAAAATCAGAGAGGTTGAGATAATTTCAAAGAGGAAAAAACTAAATCAGGAAGCAAACAATGCATGATCACTCAAAGTGAAGCTCTTTACTTTTCCGAAGCGAGATCAGGATCCCTTAGAACATGCACTTATGAAGCGAGATACAACAAGGAAGAAGAAGCATGTGCTTGCTGCGCTAAAGCTATAGGGAAACGATGGAGCATGTTTTATTAGAATGTGAGGATATCTGCCCAGCGGCCGATTTAGACACCTCTGGCCTCCTTGAACTCCTTGGGTACAACGAGAACAGGGAGAAAGTAAACATGTCTGCAAGAGAGATTAGTAAGACGTGATTGGAATGTTGATAGAAGAAAAGTAGGGACACGACAAACAACGGAGGCGTACAAAAACAAAGTTCCGAAAAGGGATTCAGAAAGTTTGGTGATGGGAACTCGTTGTGTTTTCTTTTCTGTTTCTTTAAGGTAGGTAAGACATTAACCAATATAATAACAAGAGTTTGGTGGCGCAACCCACCATAGCATCCATCCAGCCATCCGCAGCAGCGGCGGCGCCGGCCGTGCGGGAGATAGGCAAAACAGGCCCAGAAAGCTCAACTTCGCGCATCTTCGGCAGCACAGTAATGAGGAAGTAAGCGCTTCTTGAGGATAGAGTGGATTCGAATTGTGCGTGCGTGCGTGCGTGCGTGCGTGCGTGTGTGTGTGTGTGTGTGGTGTGGTGTGGTGTGGTGTGGTGTGGTGTGGTGTGGTGTGTGTGTGTGTGTGTGTGTGTGTGTGTGTGTGTGTGTGTGTGTGTGTGTGTGTGTGTGTGTGTGTGTGTGTGTGTGTGTGTGTGCGCGCGTGTGCGTGCGCGTGCGCGTGCGCGCGCGCGTGCGTGCGTGCGTGCGTGCGTGCGTGTGTGTGTGTGTGTGTGTGTGTGTGTGTGTGTGTGTGTGTGTGTGTGTGTGTGTGTGTGTGTGTGTGTGTGTGTGTGTGTGTGTGTGTGTGTGTGTGTGTGTGTGTGTGTGTGTGTGTGTGTGTGTGTGTGTGTGTGTGTGTGTCCACCTTTAGCACAAATGAAGGGTGGTCCAGTTTTCGGTTATATATAAGACACCAGGATTTGTGGCTGACAAATAAGCAGACATAAAAGAGGGAAAAAATTGGCAGTGGCTTAGCTCGGCTATGCCAGGTAGAGAAAGCTAAGGGATCGCATGGTTCGCCTTGGTTAATCTTGATTGCAAGTCCAGGTTAGTCTGGTTGTCTAGCTATGTTGCGGCGTTTAGCCAGTCGTTCGGCGCGCTGTTCGTCTGTTTCCTGGGCCATTCGTTTCCTCTTTATCTCGTTCCGATGTTGATTCCAGGCCTCCTCCTGCTTGTCAGAATTGTCGCCGTCCATATTGTCGCCTCAACTGTGGTTGCGGCGCACACGAGCTCTTCTTTTATATCCTCCAACATGTTATCAGGCATGCGACGCAGCTGGCGAAGCGAGCGGAGGCGAGCGCAACGACGAGGAACGCGATGTGACGTCATACCAAACGGTGGCGGTGGAAGGCACGATGCTGCGCAGCGGCGGAACATCTCTGGCTCGGTGCTACTAGTGGTGCATGCACAGTAGTGACTAGGGAGCGAGAGAGAGATAAAGATCCGCGTTGTGACGTTACGTGCCCCCTCGGAGCACCGCCACGGCAAAATCGCAAGTTCGCGGCCAGTAAAGCTTTCACTTTAAAAATTACACTCTGTTTATTCTGCTCGTGCGACGCTACTGTATGACATGCATGAACGCTCATACTGTACACATTTGTCAAATAGCTGTACGGCAAAAATAGGCGACGTATACTCTTGTACACACAGCTAGTCATTTCATCTAAACCTTAAATCTCGAAGAACCATGCGCATTGCTACGTGCAATTCTAGAATTCGAGAAAATAAAATTGATTGAAATATAGATTTAATCACGCTGGTCTGTTGGCTTTCGGAATTCTGTGACTGTAACACTCTGCTGCTAGAGCTATCTTAGATTCATTATTTATGAACAGGTGACACGCGAAGATAACGCTCATGTACAACCATATTCTCACGTGGAAGAAGGAATTCTTATTACTTTATTCGGCTTCAATTTAACGTTCTTAATTTTTCTGTCCGCAAGTCAAGTATCCATGTTTTGTAATACGAAGGAATATTGGCTGTGCCTACTTTTATTACCCTAAGCACATTGCATTAATACGGTGAAGACAACGCAGTTCCTTCTCTTTTTTTCACAGTCAATTAAGATGTCACAGTGTAAGTAGTAGTAGTAGTAGTATTAGGAAGAGGAGGAGGAGTAAGTAGTAGTAGTAGTAGTAGTAGTAGTAGTAGTAGTAGTAGTAGTAGTAGTAGTAGTAGTAGTAGTAGTAGTAGCAGCAGCAGCAGTAGTAGTAGTAGTAGTAGTAGTAGTAGTAGTAGTAGTAGTAGTGGTGGTAGTAGTAGAAGGAGGAGGAAACTTTATTTAGAGAAAAAAATTGTGCGGTGAACTGGGCCTCTCAGTCCAGGAACCCGCAGGTTGCCTGCACCAATGCTGAGTCGATGTAGGCAGCCAGGATCGCTTGGTCGTCGTGTGTGGTGGCTGCAGTCAGCCACTCGGCTGTAGAGGGTAGATGAAGGTGGAGCCGTTGAGAACTGTTAGGAACGGGGCCCCGTGGCATAGTATGTGCGAAGTGTTTGGATGACCGCCACAGATCCCGCACTGCGGCAGAGGCGCTGTTACTTGCCCCCGTATAAGGTGTTGTCTAGCTGCTGTATTCAGGGTGTTTGTTTGTCGAACGAGTGTGCCCTGTCGTCTAGTGAGGTGTGTGCTGAAAGTTGAAAATTATCTTCTGTCTTCTCTGTATGGTGCCAGTGTGGGCATTGCGGCAGCCTTGTGAGGGGATCGACCTGAGCAGGGGATGGAGGTGGCCCGGCGTGGTGCTTCTCAGGCGAGCAGGTTAGCCCCTTCATTTCCCTGCGTTCCCGATTGCCCCGGTATCCAGATCTCCTTAGTGGGCAGGTGCAGGTGTTTGTGAATGGTCTCACAGTAATCTAGGGGAAGTTGTCCGCTCTGACGTATCCAGCAGGCTTTCGTCGAATCTGTCATGATACATTCCTTCGCGGTGATTGGGGTGAGCTCAATTGCATTGATGATGGTAGAAGGCTCAGCCCACTGTGGTTCCGTCTTCTTGGTGGTTTGCGCGTGAGCTATCGTATGGTGGTGATCGGTAACGGCTATGGCTGCTGCGCTGTTGTTGATGGCAGCATCGGTGTGCAGGTATGTGTGGGTATTGGCTAGTTGACTGTACTTGCAGCAGTACGTGATGCCCTGTTATCCGCGTTCTTTGTTTCGTTGGGGGTCCATGTGCCTTGACATGGTGCGGGGGCTACTGTGAGCAGTGCTCGGGCATTTTTGCCGAGCCTCCTTGTAGCAGGCGGTGGGGTGTCGTTGGGTTTGAAACCCAGCGTTTGCAGTATGCTTCTGCCTGATGTGGTACTGTTCAGTCTAATTTCCTGCCTGCACTTGTGTGTGCTGATTAGCTCTTTTAGATTATTATTGTCACCTGCCTTGTCTAGCTCCGTACTTTCGTTGATCGGCACTCTCATTGCAAGCTTGGTGGCTTTACGAAGGAGGATGTCGAGCTTGTGCTGTGCCTTTATGAGGTTAATGTATGGTGCGTGGCGTGATAGCGGAGGCGAGACAAAAGTAAGGCGTCACTCAGCTGCAGCATGTCTGTCTCATGAAGCCCTCAGCGGCGATTGGAAATGCGCTGCATCATGTTCAAGACCTGTTCACCCTGCTTTAGCAAAGGCTGAACAGTCGCTGCACACCCTCCATGCAGCTCGCTGCGTGCGTAGGCCTATAGTACTTTGATATTATGTCTTTGTGGAATGTATTCTCCTTTGTTCTGTAGGGTGGGTGAGGGTCTCCGGCGCGTGGTGTGCACAAGAAGCAGCTCTGACTTCTCCGGGGAGCACTACAAGCCAACGCTGGCAGCTGCCGATTGGGCTGCGCATCTAGTGCGCGTTGCAAGGTGTCCTGTATTTTCTCCGGAGCGCCTATGTTGATCCATATGGTTATGTCGTCGGCGTATAGAGTAACGTATGTCTGGCATGGGGAGTAGAACTCTGTATATGCGACACATTGCTAAGTTGAACAGTGTTGATGAGAGCGCTGCTCCTTGCGGTATGCCCCTTTGCAGCTGTGGATAGAGGTTACATGTCATATCGCCAATTTTGAGTGTGTACGTACGGTGTTTCAAGAAGTCCCGCACGTAGTTGTATATCTTGTTGCCACAATTGGTGGAAGAGAGCTCCGCAAGCACGGCATCGTGGACCACGTTGTCGAAAGCTTTCTTCAAATCTATGGCTAAAATTGCTTTAACTTGGGAGTTTCTGGGATGTTTGGTGATATTTTCATGTATCTGGAGGAGAAAGATGTCACACTTCTTCGTTCACGCCAATTCCCAGCGAACCCACGTAATGCCAGAAAAAAACGAGTTCAAGACAACGGACATGAGAGACGCGCCATTTCATGTCTCAACATTATTTTTAAAAAATTATGCAGATCCCATGCACTGCAGGAATCGATGTAAGCGAAGCTTTCTGCACTGCTTGCGTTCATTGACGATATTTCGCGGTGATGCTGACAGCCTACGACAGCCATGATCTGGCGTTAAATGTTACCTTGTGTAGACTACTTGTGTTTGTCCACATAGTACGCAGAACACACAGCGAGGTGTGTTTGCTCGAAGCATTGTTGTGCGCCATTGTTTGTAGCCTGCGATACAGCACTGTACTTCCCTCACACGGGCGCATCGCATCGTCGCTGAAGTGTTGATTTGTTGGACAGCCGCTTACGTGTTGTCTTGACGCTGAAGGGCTTTAGTCTGCACGCCCTGCGTCAGTTGCCCGCATGTACAAACTTGCACGGTGTTCATTCTTCAGAAATACCAGAAACGTGCCATATCATACCTTTAAATAAATTTTTTTACAGTTTGTCCGTAACTGCTGCCATGTCTAGTAATAGCGTTTCTTTTACTGAAGAGACCCCAAACGAAGCATGCTTTTTGGCAGCGTCTTTACCTTCTGCCGCGATCATCCCATGTATGCAAGCTGCCACGTACGAGCGAAGAGTGACTATTATTTACCCGTTTCGTCAGGGCGTTGGCTTTACGCATTCTCTGTCTCCCCTTTCTACCATACTATCTCCCATCTGGGCTGCTGCACGTGAACACAAAAGCAAGCGCGGCAGCTTCTGCAATGCTACTGCACGGGCTAACGCGTAATTACAGCCGTCCAGAGGACATTGTGTCGATGGCCAGGGAGTTCCAGAGGACATTGTGACAACAACGAGAGAGCTCCAGATGGCAGTGTGCCGACGCCCGTGAAGCTCCTGTTGGAAAGGGCTCACAGTTGCCTTTTCCGCGTCCCTATATGCCTCATACGTGCTATGAATCACCCCCCGACGCGGCGTGCAAGACAGCAGCAACAGCAGCAACAGCAGCAGTGGAAAAGTCGAGGGAAGAGGCAAAGAAAGCTTCACCTTACAATGCATCGAGAGATCCCATTTTTTTGTGTTGTTTTATTTTCCAAGTCCCTTTCACAAACGCAATTGCAAGATCTTGCATCATCCGCGTTAGAAGTACTTAACAAAAAAAACTTTATGAATTCAATTATGTTGCAGTAATTGTGCGTACACTACGGCACATAGTTCAGCTTGCTTGAACAATTATTCAGAAGAATGAAAGGAAACCAGTAGCTAGTTGGCACTACGCCTCAGCACTCAGCATAATTTGTGAACGATATTCCATGGATAATTAATTTGCACCTACGGCAATGAAATATTTCATTGCTCTAAGAAAACGTTCAAAATTTGTTTCATTTACGTTATCGCATTAAAATGATCATAGTAATTAAGTCATCGTAAGGCGGTTCATTATTCACTGCTGCCAAAAGTCAAAATATTTTGCACAGAAACTAAAGATCGTCCAACGACTCTGAATTAAACACGCATTTTGCTCTTGAAAAATGCAACCAGTTGCACTGATTTTTCTTTTTAGGCTGCTCTGTGAGCCTTGGACAATTCAAGAAGGCGTCCCAATTTCTTCGGCGTTATCGCAATGCAAATAATATGCCCTCGACGTCATTATGTTCTGATCCTGTGACGTCGTACCGCTCTAGAAGTTCGTCTTTCACCGCCACTCTGTCACTCATCTCGCCCCCTTCAATCGAACGTCGTTGGGGGCGAAAAGCAAGAACACCCGTGTCCTGTGCACTGGGGCCATGCTAAATATCCCCTGGTGGTCAAAACTAGTCCGGAGTTCCCCACTACGGCGTGCCTCATAATCAAATCGTGGTTTTTACACGCAAAACCCCAGAATTCAATTCAATCGAACGTCGACGGGTCGTTCATCTCTCGTCTGAAAGCGAAGCTTACCTCAAGGAATCCAGTCTTATAAACTGACAATTACGCTGATCAGATCGAGTTTCCCAGTGTCGTGAAGACGATGACCAAAACTGTGAGTGCGCGATCTTCGCCTCCGCAGGTGTACCGGCTCCGGAGCTTGGGCGCCGAACGTGAACACGCGGATTCGTAGTAGTGATTGTGCCTTTTGGAGTATATTTCCTTCACACGCGCTCCCCAACTGTGGCCGCGGCTGGTGCGCGACTTTGTGCGCAACACCGTGTATGTTGTGGTCTTCACCCGCGACGCTCACGGCGCGCAAGCTCCGATTCCGCGCGCGCCGGACGACCACCGCGGGTTCGAGCACTCCGAGCCGCCATGCGTGCAGGGCACCGCGCGCCCGCGCCTGCTCCGGCCCGCTCCGTGTGCCGACGCGCAGCTGCGCGCGTACGCGCCCCGCCGGCCCCACAGCTTAGGGGAAGGCGAGACCGCGCGCGCGCAGCAAGGGAGACCCTAGGCAAAGCTCTCGAGAAGACAGAACGTACATTTATTACACTGGGAGTCAATACAAACACATGTTTTAGCATCACGTCCGAATATAAATCTGATTAGACAAAACATGGCCGAATGGTCGCCGGTGGCCGCTAGAATGGCGCACCGCGACAGAGAGAGAACAAGGAACAAAGAACCCCCAGCAGTAAGAATTTGCCTATCCTTCGGTCAGCGCCTGCCATCGTGCGCCCCACAGCAGAGAAAAGGGAAATAGAGAGAAACGACAGACGAACAGACGGGGGCACGATCGGCAGACGCTGCCTCAGGACATCGAGACGACGGAAGAGTGCGCGCGCGCCCGCGAGGCCGGGACCCCGACGAGCCGAAGTAACCACCGGCCGGCGGCGGACAAAGGGGGCCGCCGCCAGCAGAGAGGAACACGTACGCACCTTCCGACGCCCCGATGTGGTCTCCCCGGGACCCGTCTCGCGCGCGCTTACCCGGAGTGCACGCAAGCCGGGCCCGAATCCCGCCAAAATGTCGGCCAATAGGCGAAGCCTGTTGACCTTCGCGTGGGCGGGGTGACAGCAGAGCGACAGTGTTTTATGACCCGCTGCCACCCCGTCCAGGCAAGGAGGAGAGGGACACGGAGCCCCCGGCAACACAACGCAACGGCTTTACACAACCACCGCGAGAACCGGAAACCCCACAATGTATAACAGTCGCCGTCAACGACGTGCACCGACCGCCGCCGCCGGTTCTCGTGTCGCCAAGCTGCGTGAAATATACTGATAATTGGGCTACTTGCTAAGACATTAGGATCGGTAAAGCATCGCAAAGAGAGAGAGAGAGGAAGAAAACGGATAGGGCCGTACCACAGAGAAAGACATGGCCGTACTGACACATGACCAATCAACGATCAACGAACGCTTTTCTTTGTCCGTAATTTTTAGAGCGCAGCTCTTTCAGGTGCCCGTTCCTGCGGCGAGCGTCGGCGTTGTCCCTAGAAACCGAGTGAACGAGAACATTGAAAGATGAAAAAGCGATCGAACGCGGATGAATGACGGCGAGAGCAAAGAGAGCATGAGGAGGAAATCGGAGGAGGAGAGCATGGCGAAATGGTGAGGAGGAAGGTGGAGTGCCGGTGGCGACCAAGCAGCGACTTTACAGTTGTGGCGCGTGGCACTTCCGGAGGCGCCGGACGTTTGTGCGCATGCGCGAGAGAGAAAATGTGGGGGCTTTTGCTCCTTGCATATATGACTCTGCCCAGGCACTACGGAGGAGGTTTCTTAGCGCATGTTGTATGCGTTTGTCCCTTGGCGTGACGGCATTGCGGAGTGGGCTCGAGTTTGTTTACGCTCGGACGCTGGCTGCCGGCGCGGTGAAATGGGTGAAGCAGCGGGCACTGACGCCCCATTAGGCGACCGCTGTGTCGTACAGACCGTCTCGCACCTGCGGAGTTCGTGCTAATTCAGTCTTGCCGGATCATAGCTTTCCCGCGCCTTACGGCGGCACCTTACAGATGTTTCCGTGGAAGCAGTAGGCATAGAGTTTTCTACAAAAATTACTAGAGGGAACTCTGGCGCTATAGTGTCCACGGGAGCTGCAATGGGAGCGGTTGCGCCAGCATGGGAATTATGACAAGCACATGGATTTGCCTAAACTTAGTCCTTTTGGTTTCAAACGGCTTTGTGACTTTGTAGTCTCGTCATTTTCAACAGTGTATTGCGTAATATATAATTAAATAAACATCATTAAAATTTCCGACGGCAGGATTCGAACACAAGAGCTCCAGCGCAGAAGCCTGATATTGGAACTATTAAGCCACGGACGCATGTATCGACGAGCGAGTGAAACGCCCTTATGAATTTATCGCGGGCATGCCAGTGCCTTGAGACGCTTGGCGCGTTTCGATTTGACCACCTGGACAAGCTCAATCGTTGCAATTAATAGCAACTGCGCGTGTTCCCGGACTCTTCTGCACTTCGAACAGGATAGATTGTGCTAAAATTTACGACAATAAGATTTATGTAGCGTAACATACAAAGCCACAAGGACGTCTGAATCCACAAGCACGAAGATCAGACAAATCCATGTACTTCCCATAATTCCAATGGTGGTACAACAACTGCAGCGCCAGAGTTCCCTCTAGTAATTATTGTATGAAACTCTATGGCAGTAGCGCCCGTAGTAGAGGCCGGGCCGCATATATTGAAAATCTAGAAGTCAGAGCGCCTTAGCAGCTTCGGTTGAACGCAAGTGGCTGAAGGGCCGCCGGTGACGCTCGACGCCCCTGCAACCACTGAGAATACGTCGCGCTGCCCTAACGCCTCTACGCCAACCTGACCTAACGTTAGCTATACCCAAACGTGGCCGAGACGAAACGAGAATAATCCTTACGGCGTAACCGCTGTGAGAATACGCCGCGCCACCCTAACGCCTTTTATGCTAACCTAACCTAACCTAACGTGGTCGAGACGCAGACAAAAATCCGCACCACGTAACCGCTGTGAGAATACGCCGCGCCACCCTAATGCCTTTTACGCTAACCTAACCTAAGGTATCCTAAACCTAACCTAACGTGGGCGAGACGCAAAGCCAATAATCCTCACGGCGTGACATCAGGCAGTGGCGTTCAACCGCGGTTGCTAAGGCGCTGTGCGTTTATTTCACTCAAAGGGGAACACTTAAAAATGCTCCTGAAAAGTCGCGCACAGCAGCATACGAAAAGCCTGCGAAGAGCGAAGATACTGCACCAGGAGAGCAGGCCGGGCCTCTACTATGCGGCCCCTACTGCTCCCCCGGAAAAATCAACGATGTTTTTTTGAAGGTATAGAGCGCCGTATAAGGGGCAAGAAAGCTTTAATCCGACATGACTGACTCAGTCACTCATGTCGGATTAAATCTTTCTTAAAGAACGGTGTAAGAATATAATATTCTTACACCGTGCATCAGACACAGCGACCACCAAATGGGGCATCCGTGCCCACTGCCTCACCGCGCGGGCAGCAAGCGTAGGAGTGTAAACAAACTCGACCCGACTCCGCAACGCCGGCACGTCTAGGGGACAAACGCATACAACACGAGCACAGAAACTATACCTACGTAGTGCCTATAGAGAAAGTCAAAATCAAGAAAGGGGCTGACAGATGAAATAGCACACTGTGGTATAAAGGTTATAAACAGGGATAGGGTGCCTCACCTTTCCCTGTTTGTAACCTTTATACACAATGATATTCAAGCACCCGAATTTTTTCACTCGCACCCGCTGCGCCTGAGCAGAAACGTAGGGCTCGGGCGCCTCCGAAAGTACCACGCCCCGCTGTACCAGGCATAGAGTTATATTAACTCTATGGTACCAGGCATGCAGCGGTGGAGTACCAGAGTGCAGCGGTGGCGTAGAGGTATAACACCCGCCTCGCGTGCAAGAGGTCCGTGGTTCAAATCCCGGTGCCACGCAATTTTCCACATAAAAAAAATCCGCCTGTTGATAAAATTGCATAAACAGGCCTGGAGTGTGGCCTGATCCCGGTGACCAGAACCGGTAACGCACTCCCTCACCAGACCAGGATTGATTACCCTGGTGCAGTACTTGGCCACAACCTGCTATATGAACACAACAATCAAACCCCGGCCCCTCAGTCCCCAGCAGCTGCGAAGCAACTGACCACGGCGGCGGTCACACCTGCGACGCAGCGGAGGGTGCTAAGAAGCCCTGGCTCCGGACAGGCCGCCATTGGAATATGAACCTAGCAACGTTTAACGCTAGAACGTTATCTAGTGAGGCGAGTCTAGCAGTGCTATTGGAGGAATTAGAGGGCAGTAAATGGGAAATAATAGGGCTCAGCGAAGTTAGGAGGCTAGAAGAAGCATATACAGTGCTAAAAAGCGGGCACGTCCTGTGCTACCGGGGCTTGGCAGAGAAAAGGGAACTAGGCGTCGGATTCCTGATTAATAAGAATATAGCTAATCCGACAATATAATCCGACAAGTAATATAATCCGACAAGTAACGCCGGAAGAAGTAAAGAAAGCCTTGGGAGCTATGCAAAGGGGGAAGGCAGCTGGGGAGGATCAGGTAACAGCAGATTTGTTGAAGGATTGTGGGCAGATTGTTCTAGAGAAACTGGCCACCCTGTATACGCAATGCCTCATGACCTCGAGCCTACCGGAATCGTGGAAGAACGCTAACATAACCCTAATCCATAAGAAAGGGGACGCCAAAGACTTAAAAAATTATAGACCGATCAGCTTACTGTCCGTTGCCTACAAACTATTTACTAAAGTAATCGCAAATAGAATCAGGAACACCTTAGACTTCTGTCAAGCAAAGGACCAGGCAGGATTCCATATGATGTCCATATGCCAGATGTCCAGATGTCCAGATGTCCATATGCATATGTCGTCCGCATGTGCGCTAATCTTCACTGTGCTAGGAAGTGTTCGGACGCAAGGCCATTCAATGCAACTTTGAAAAGCCTTGGACTGAGAACTCCTCCTTGTGGAACACCTAGATGTATATGGTAATGTCCGGTGTCGCCACCATTTGTCAACATTTACACCGTGCGGCCACTGAGGTAGCTAACAATCCATGCATATAGCCGGCCACCGACGTCTAAATCTTCCAGTGCATCAAGGATTGCATAATGGAGTACATTGTCGTATGCACCCTTAATATCCAGAAAAACAGCTCCAACTAACCGACGGCGACTTCTTTCTTGTTCAACAGGAGACCAAGTCGATAACACCGTCAATGGAAGAACGGCCTCTTCTAAATCCATGCATAAAATCAGGAAAGCAATTATTTCTCTCTAGAAACCGTTCCAGCCTTGACAAGACCATTCTTTCCATTGCTTTGCCGACGCAACTGGCTAGGGCGATCGGTCTGTAGGAGGAAAGCTCGTTAGGGTATTTCCCCGGTTTAAGCAGCGCTACAACGCGACTGCATTTCCAACAATCTGGAACTTTTCCTGTATCCCACGTCGTATTATAATAAGATAGAAGAATACGTCGTGATTCGGTGCCAAGATGTCAGAGTGCAGCGTATGTGATTCCGTCTGGTCCTGGTGACGATGAGCGTCGAGAAACCGAAATCGCAGCGTCAAGCTCTTGCATCGTAAACGGTACTTCGAGTCGCTCATCAGGTGACGGGGGCGCGATGGTGACAAGGGATGAAGTCACTGCATTAGATGCGTCCACAATGAGTTTACAGTAGTCCTCTGCTACCTCCAATTCGGTCCGGCGTTGATGTAGAGCCACCGCTCGGAATGGGTGTCTTTGTTGTGGAGTTGCCTGGAGACTTCGTATTGTATCGTGCGCCTCTGAGCAAGTCGACACACACAGTGGTTGGGCATCGAAAAAACTGGCTGTCTCTTTATTGTGGTTGCTTTTATATCTTCGTGTGAGAGGGTGCCGCATGCGCAGAAGTGGTTAGGGGAAAGAAGGATGCGCTGCTATCAGCTCGTCTGCTTCCGTGGTGGCCAAGTATGATACATCTCCTTTCCCTTAACGAAAAAAAAGAGACTATGACCACAAGGCAAGAAAAAAAAAAGCTAGGAGACTTGACGGAAATTCGCTTCGTATTGCAGCCGTTGAGGCTTGTTGCGCTGACGGGTCGACCTGCGGGGCTCTGCTTCCGATGTCTCCACTTTGGGGAAGACCTGTATGTTGGCTTGCGGATGACCAGTTAACCCGGGTACATTTTGGCCTTGTTCTGGAGGCTCCTGTCTTTCGTTTTGTAAGCTACTATTTTCAGCGTTGCTGTTGTCATCTTCGTCTACCCTGCGGTATTTTTCCCGCGTTTGCAGCAGGTGTTGTCTGTTCCGCCTTAGAAGCCTTCCATCCTCTGTCTCCACGATGTGCGACCGGGGAGCCGCTTCTTGAAGCACTCTTGCCTTACGTGACCAGTTGTCATCCAGTATGCGTACCGTGTCTCCTTGCTGCAAAGGGTGCAGCGCTTTGCCCGTGGCCCGCTGTTGATGCTTGACTATTGGGCATCCCAGCTCAGTGCTGTATTCCGGAACGTTGGTGCGCAGGCGCCGTCCCTGTAACAGTTGGGCAGGTGAATGGCCATCCTCTAGTACAGACACACGATAAGACAAGAGTCCTAACCAAAAATCGTCGCAAGATTCAGTGGTCTTTTTCATAATGCGCTTAACTATCTGTACTCCCTTTTCAGCAAGTCCATTTGATCTCGGAAATCGCGGGCTTGATGTAATGTGCTCAAAATCATATCGCCTTGCGAAGTCTGCAAACTCTTTGGATGCGAATTGAGGCCCATTATCTGTAAGTACTTGCACAGGGATCCCGTAGCGCGCGAATATCGCGGATGTTTTTTGTACCACCTCATAGGCCGTCATTGTAGATAACTTTTCCACTTCAGGAAAATTGTAGTGCGCATCGAACACTACTAAATGCTCTTCCCCGGCGAAATGGAATATGTCGATGCCTACTCTGTACCACGGCATACTAGGTGTCGGGCGCAAAATAAGGGGCTCGGACTGCTGCTTGTATGCATATTTTTGGCATGCGTTGCACGAACGAATCATTGATTCAATGCTGCTGTCTAGTCCAGGCCAAAAAATAAGAGCGCGCGCTCTTGCCTTGCACTTATTCATACCCAGATGACCTGCGTGTACCTTTGTTAGCATTTCGCTCCTCATGGACTTGGGTATGACAATTTTGCATCCTTTCAGTAGTATCCCGTCAATGACAGATAGCTCAGCCGTAAACGGACGTAATTCCCCTTGAACCGTTGTGCCACGTGACAGTTGGTGCATTACAGCACTGAGATAGGGATCCGATAGTGTCTCGTCCTGAAGGCGACGTTTTGTCGATGGGGTTACCATGCACGAGACTAGACGAACTGCATGGACCTCGATGTCCTCCATTGCTTCCGGGTTTAGTGAAAGGGAGGGCGCACGGGAGAGCATGTCAGCCAGGAGCAGGTCCTTTCCGGGAACGAACTGCAAGTCATAATTGTATTTTAGAAGGCGAACAAAGAAGCGCTGTAGCCGGGGTGGCATTTCTCCGATGTATTTTTTTTGCGATGGCCAACAACGGTCGGTGGTCCGTCTCTATGAGGATCTTGCGGCCATACGTAAACTGGTGAAATTTTTCGCAGGCGAACACTATGCCAAGTGTTTCTTTCTCGATTTGCGAGTATCGCGTTTCGCTATCAGTTAGCGTTCGCGAGGCGTACATCACTGGGCGCCATTCATTCTGGTGTTTTTGCAATAGCAACGCGCCAATGCCGATGGCTGATGCGTCTGCGGAGATCTTTGTTCCTTTAGTTTCATCAAAAAACGCCAGGAGCAGCGGCGATGTTAATGCCTCGCAGACGTCTTGCCACTCGCGCCGATGGGCGGTAGTCCACTCAAAAACCGTATCGTCCTTGACGAGGCTTCGCAGCAACGCCGTTTTATCGCTTAAGCTGGGTACATACTTTCGGAAATAGTTGACGACACCCATCATTCTTCTCACGGCATTTTTGTCTTCCGGTGCGGGCATGGCTCGGATGCCTTCAATCAACTCGGGGCTTGGGCGCACGCCGCCTTCATTGATTATGTCACCTAGAAATGTTATCTCCTTCATACCAAACGCACATTTTTCAGGATTAAACGTGAGCCCTGCTTTTTCTGACTTTTCTAGCGCGGCACGCAAACGTTGGTCATGCTGGGTTTTGTCAGCATCGTCGACGTAAACGCGTACTCCTGGGATACTTTCAAAGATCTCAGTCAGTGTCTTTTGAAAGACCTCACTGGCAGACGAAAGGCCGAACGGTAGCCTTAGGAACCGATAGCGCCCGAAGGGAGTCGCGAACGTGCAGACGCGCGATGTAGCTTCATCAAGGGGTATCTGATGAAAACCAGAGTTGGCATCCAGTCGCGAAAAAAATCGAGCACCTGCACTTTCTATATCTTCGCGGGAAGGCATCGGGTAGTGCTCACGTAATATGTTTTTGTTTACTTCTCTATAGGGTCCATGCATACTCGGAGAGCGCCGTTCTTTTTTCTTACCACAACCAGAGGACTTACCCCATTCGGTGGGTTCTTCTACTTTGACGATGATGGACGCCTTCTCCATGCGTGCCAGCTCGTCACGCAATGGTTGCTTCAATGCCAAAGGTACTTTCCGAGCAGGTTGTACGACTGGAACCGCGTCTGGTCGCAGAACCATCTTGTACGTTCTTTGTACGCAGCCCGTTCCATGAAAAAGATGTGCAAATTCTGTTTCTGGTCCTGCTCTTCCACTTCGCCTGACTGAGTCGATGTTTGCTGGGACAATGCCGAACTCGATGCATGTACTCAAGCCAATGATCGCTTGGCGTCCTTTCTTGACGATAAAGAAGGCAGTATCTCTCGTCGTACCGTTCATCTCTAGGGCTTTAGTTGCGACACCGAGATGCTTGATCTCGGAGCCGTTGTAGGCAGTCGGCACTGCTGCGCTCTTGCGCAACGTGTTCACTTTCGAGATGCGCTGAAAAATGCTAAGCGGAATCAAGTCGGCTTGGGAACCAGTATCGACTTTCAATTCTATGTCGTGACCAGAGACCTTGCCACGCACTGTCCAGTCTTTCCCTGGTTTTGTGCTTACGCCACAGATGCTGACGTCAAGGACATCAAAGCTGTCTTCACGATCTTCCTGAATGCCGTGAACTTGCGGGTTCTTGCAGCACGATGAAAAGTGATTCTGCTTTTTACATGCGTAGCAAGTTTTTCCGTAGGCTGGACATTGCCGTGGCGCGTGCGCTCGACCACAGTGCTTGCACCGGCCTTTTTGTTCTTTGCCGCGTTCATATCGGCGAGTGGAGTCTACTTGCACGCGCTCGTTGACCCATGCAGCATTTTGTTGTGCCGCCGCTTCAGCTGCTTTGCATATGTTCTCGGCTTTTTGTAGAGTCAAGGTTTTGTCCCGCAACATTTTCTCTCGGACAGCCTTGTCATTAGTCCCGAATACAATCTGGTCCCTAATCAGAGACTCTTCAAGGGTCCCGAAATTACAAAGCATGGCTTGTGTCCTCAGGTCACGTACAAACCGCTCGAATCGCTCTCCTTCATCCTGGACTCGCATACGGAACAAATGGCGTTCGTAAACCTCGTTTCCTTGCTCAATAAAGTATGCGTCAAACTTCCGCACTAGTGTCTCGTAGTCATCCTTGAGCTCACCTTCGGCGAATGTGAAGTTGTTGTAGACCTCAAGCGCTTCGTCACCCGCGGCGCTCAGGAGGATGGCCGCCTTGACCGCTTCTGTCTTGGGATGGTCTGTCGAGGTAGCCGTCAGGAATAGGTCCAGTCTTTGCTTGAAGAGTTCCCAGTTCCTTCTGACATTACCGGTCAACTGTAGTGGGCAGGGCAGTTTTAAGGCGTCCATGGCTTGCTTCCTGCCGCGCGGCTGTGGGCACTTCTGACACCATGTATCGTGCGCCTCTGAGCAAGTCGACACACACAGTGGTTGGGCATCGAAAAAACTGGCTGTCTCTTTATTGTGGTTGCTTTTATATCTTCGTGTGAGAGGGTGCCGCATGCGCAGAAGTGGTTAGGGGAAAGAAGGATGCGCTGCTATCAGCTCGTCTGCTTCCGTGGTGGCCAAGTATGATACACGTATGACCCGCCAGATCTTACATAGAGGCTGTCGTGGATCTAGGGATCCACAGAATGCCCTCCAACGCTGTCTATCAAGCTTCTCCAGATGCCGAAGAACATGTCGTTGAGCTCGGCGACTGTTCGAAAGATCTGACGGTGACTTTGTTCTTCTGTATCACAGTGCCGAGCGGCGACGAATTGCACGAAGGGCCTCATATTTTATGTCGACCGATGATCTGTGCCTCGGTATGCTGATTTCTCTGGTTTTTGGACATGTAATGAGGAGGGAAGATAACCGATGGTCATTAAGGGTTACGCACTGGATGCCAAGGGAAGGGAAGCGTAGCAGGGGGCGGCAGAAAGTTAGCTGGGTGGATGAGATTAAGAAGTTTTCAGGGACGACATGGCCACATTTAGTACATGAACGGGGTTGCTAGAGAAGTATGGGAGAGGCCTTTCCCGGCAGTGGGCGTAACCAGGCTGATGGTGATGACCAGGCATGCGGGGAGTGCGGAAACAAAGCGCTGGCGTGGGCTTCGGACCACTACGCATGCGCTACTACGCCTGCGCCGCCCACGCTAGGGGATGTCGAGACGTTCATTTGAGGGATCGCCAGTCGTTTGTGCGAAGGCGCGAGAGAAAAAATCTAAGGGCTTTTGTTCCTTATATGACTTCGTCTAGGTACTACAGAGGAGGCCCGTGTTGTAGGCGTTTGTCCCTAGGCGTGCCAGCATTGGGGAGCGGGGTCGAGTTGGTACACGCTCGGACGCTGGCTGCCAGCGCAGGTAAAGTAGGGGAAGCAGCTGGCCAAGTCAGTAGTGGCGGATCGTTGTTTTCTCGCGTCCACTTACTTGGTTTGTAAACGCGGAAGTTGCCGGCATGCTTCGGATAGTTACGTTAATTATAGTTAATTAGTTCATTATAGCGTAAAGTCAGGCCTGGAACCATTACCCCCTTCAATATCCCTCGTACTACCTCGTACTTATTGTAGTTCCACAGTGGCCTACTCTTCATAATCGCTGCACTTCTGTTACCTTTAGTCGTTACATATTTTTCGTACTCTGTCAGATACTCAATGTCATTATTTATCCACACCCCAAGATACTTGTATTTATCGACTATCTCCAGCGTGGCCTCCTGTATCTTATGCTCGCCTCAAATGTTATCATTAAAAATCATGACTGCTGACTTTTCTTTGCTAAACTTTAAGCCTAACCTGTCTCCTTCTGTACCACATATGTTCATCAGTCCCTGTGGATCTTCTGTATTGTCAGCCATTAATACAATATCATCCACATACATCAGTTCTGGTAATGACTGTTCAATCAATTTTCCTTGTTTGAGAAATGATACGTTGAAGCCGAGTCCGCTTTGCTGTATTTTGGCCTTTAAACCTTGTAGGTACAGCATAAACATCAGAAGTGACAATGGACACCCTTGCCTAAGCCCCCGCCGAATCGTTACAGGCTCCGAAACCTGCTCTTCCCATTGTATAATCACCCGGTTACATTAAGAAATTGGTTACTCCATCTCGCACTCTTAAAGTTTCCAGAATGCACCACAAACTCTCTTGAAGTACACTGTCATAGGCTCCCTTGATATCTAAAAAAGCCAGCCATAGGGTCTGTGTTCCTTTTCAGCTATGTCAATGCACTGTATTAGTGAGAACAGATTGTCGTCAAGCCTCCTATGCTTCCGGAACCCATTTTATAGTTCTCCAAGCACCCCCTCGTTCTCTACCCATGCCTGCAGTCTGTCCTTTATAATCTGCATAACCACCCTGTAAGCCACTGACGTCACTGTTATAATAATAATAATATTTGGGGTTTTACGTGCCAAAACCACTTTCTGGTTATGAGGCACGCCGTAGTGGAGGACTCCGGAAATTTTGACCACCTGGTGACCTGGTGACCACATTTTGACCAAATTATGACCACGTGCACCTAAATCTAAGCACACGGGTGTTTTCGCATTTCGCCCCCATCGAAATGCGGCCGCCGTGGCCGGGATTCGATCCCGCGACCTCGTGCTCAGCAGCCCAACACCATAGCCACTGAGCAACCACGGCGGGTGACGTCACTGTTATAGGCCGGTAGTTATTTATGTCAGCTTTGTCCCCCTTTCCCTTATATATCATTCTCATCCTACTTAGCCTCCATTAGTCAGGTACTTTACCATCCATTAGCATTTTGCTCACCACCTCCCTTAATGCTTTCTTAGATTTCGGGCCCAATTTCTTTATTAACATAATTGGAATACCATCCGGGCCATCCGATGTGCTACTTGGTACCCTCTTCTCGGCCCTTTTCCACTCTCTTTGTCCAAGCGAAAGCAGTGGATTGACCGGGCTATCCGTCTCCGACATACTGCACGTACCATTTCTCTGTTCTGTAAATTTGTCCCTCATCATGGTTCCTATATGCTCCACTGCCTCCTCTCCTTCTAACCGAGTACCTTGAGCTGTTACTATATGCCTGTACTCTAGGCTTGTCCTATTACCCAAGGAGTTCGGATGTTGCCAGAATTTCCTAGCTGCCTGTTTATCTTTTTTTATTGCTTATTTCTGACAGCCATTGGGACCCTTTTGTCTTGATTTTCTCGTTGATCAAATAGGATGCTTCCCTTCTGCATTTTATGTAGTTTACCAATTTCTTCTCTACTTCTGCTTCAGGTTCTCCCTTACTTTTGGAATACCTGTGTTCCCTGGAGGCTTCCTGATGTTTTTTTATGGCCTTCTTAACCTCTTTACCCCACCAGCTCTTGAGTTTTCGTATCCCTTGCCTTGTTTTCCTGCCTCGCGCCTTACCTAGCTCACGCTCAAATAGTCTCATTAACTTTGGGTAAGTCCAATCGGTTTCCGTACCCTCTGATATTTCCTCTTCAATTTGTTTGGCCGCTATTTCCACTTAGTCTTCTGAGTGAAAAATCCCATCTGGCATTTCCTCACGCGTCGTTCGTGCCTTAGTTTCCCTCTTAAAACTCAACTTGATACGTTTGTGGTCGCTACCTATACTTCTGGAGCTCTGTTCATCTATAATCATGGCTCCTAATCTATCGTACATCCTATGTGACATTAACGCATAATCTATTGTCGAGTGTTGACCCCCTACCTCCCATATTATGATCCCGTCACACTTCTCAGTAGAGTTACAGACAACTAAGTTATGCCTCTCACACATATCCAGCAGCATGTTACTTGTGGAGTCTGTGTACTGTTAAGAACGGCCAGCTGCAGTGCAAGTTTTGCCAACCAGTTGCGACTGTGGAGGCGACATTCCGGGAGCGTCGCTGCACACCTCTAGCCACGGCGTGACTAAGTCGACTGTGTGTGAACAACAATACGTGCGTCCTCGACTCTCCGTCGCTGGAGCCGAGTTTGACGAAGTCGCCATGGTAACTAAACGGGCTCGGCGGACCAACTATTGTTACTGAGCCGCGGGAACGTCTACTGACACCCCTTCCCACGCGCCGACCAAGACGCCAGACACTGGGCGGCCGTCGGGTGCGCTGAAGTTCGGGGAATAAATGCCCCTACGGTGCCGGGTCGTCTCCCCTACGGTGCCTGGTCAACTCGCCTACGGTGCTTGGACGGCCGTTTCCGTCACCTGGGTATCGGGGTAGGACCGAGTGTTTAAAAACCGCTGTTGTGCGGCTGCTCAGGACTCTCTCTCTCAAGCAGTCATGTTAGACTGATGTACTTTCTCAAACAGTCATGTTAGACTGATTTAAATACTGTAAATAAACCCATATATTCCTCGTTCTCGATGAGAAGCAGTCCTTCCCTTCATCAACGTCCTCAGGGTGGATAAGTTGGACGACGGCATGGTTGGACGATGGCATAGTTGGACGATGGCATAGAAGGTAGCTACCTTCTAATCCATGCCCGACTCCAGATCACGAGCGATAGGACTGAACCCCCAATCATAACAGTACCCATCCATACCTTCAACATGCGCATTCATGTCTCCTAATACAATTATCTCACATCATTTTCCTAGCTCATTGATGTCCGCTGCTATAGAGTCCAACATGTTTTTGTTTTCCTCTTTAGCATTTGATCCTGTCCAAAGGTATACAAAGCCTAGAAATGTTTTCGCCCCTGCTACTTTTCCTTTTAGCCATAAATGCTCCTTGCATTCCTGTTTGACCCTTTGCCAATTTGTATTTTTATGAATGAGTGCTCCAATTCCTCCGCTTTTTCTAATATAATAATATATGGGGTTTTACGTGCCAAAACCACTTTCTGATTATGAGGCACGCCGTAGTGGGGGACTCCGGAAATTTCGACCACCCGGGGTTCTTTAACGTGCACCTAAATCTAAGTGCACGGGTGTTTTCGCATTTCGCCCCCATCGAAATGCGGCCGCCGTGGCCGGGATTCGATCCCGCGACCTCGTGCTCAGCAGCCTAACACCATAGCCACTGAGCAACCGCGGCGGGTTCCGCTTTTTCTGCTATCCTGCACTCTGTTGCAGTGTTCCCATGCATACTCAGGGTTACAGGGTGGTTGTTCCATGTCCCTAAGATGTGTATCTACAAACCAATAAACCATTAAGTTCTCCTGCCTTAGTTGTTCTTCGATTTGCTCCCATTTTAGCCTATTTCTGCGCGGATGCGCGGAAGCAAGCGCCATCTGGATGGTGGTGTTGCAACGAACCGAGCGCAGCGCGCCGGTCTATGAATGGTAGAAAGGCTGGAAATGTGTGTTTTACGATCGAGTTTCCGCGTAACAGAATTAAGTTTTCTGGTATATTCAAATTACACTACGACGCTATCACGTCTGTCGGTTGTGTTTAGGTTGTACTGCGCGATTTTTTCTGGCGCAGCAACGCTTCTGCGCCACGCGGAGTGCCTGCGCGGTTGTAGTGGTTGTGGTTCGGAATGATTTTTCGCTAAGCGAAGTCCGACGCCGGATGTTACATTAGCGCGTTAAAACCACTGGAAACGCCCTGTGCTACTCCTTCCATTTACGCGTATGTTCGCCCCCATCGCCTGCATCACATGCCATTGCTCACTGCTTTCGTTGCTGCCCATGCTGCTGCCGTTGGCGGCGCGGAGGACGGCAGCCTTGGTGCCGCGGATTTCTTCCGGTATGTCCTCCAAGATTGCGCGCGCTGGCAGGTTATGATCCAGCGGCTCCGCCCGTCCCATCGCGCGGTCTGCCTTCTACAGCAGCCTCCGCAGCCGGTAGAGCAGGCGCGAACTTTCTGCTGGGGAGCGTGCTGTATGAGATGAGGCGGCCGAAGCAAAACGTGCCAGCGCGCGCAATCTCGAAGGCCATGCTCCCGGTGGCGTTTGCAGCGGCCTGCGGACTTCTGCTGGCCACAATTTCTCCATATGCTTACGAGGTGCGTCGCTCGGCACGTGCGTTTGTGCATGAAACCAAGCCCACTGAACGTGACTGCCTTTGCTGCTTTGCAACACTAAAGCGGTTTTACCAGTATTACGTGTGCTGCTACAGTCGCACGTCGATTCCTAAGAAATAGCGCAGGGGCTGGGGATAAAATCGGGCAAGCTTTGCGGC
The DNA here is from genome assembly GCF_038994185.2 of Dermacentor albipictus. Classification (NCBI taxonomy): domain Eukaryota; kingdom Metazoa; phylum Arthropoda; class Arachnida; order Ixodida; family Ixodidae; genus Dermacentor; species Dermacentor albipictus. The sequence goes on from NC_091821.1 coordinate 51,171,312, forward strand.
ACTGGCCCACTGAAGACTACGAGAATCGAAAGCGTGAGGTAGCCTTTACTCATGACTTAACTCTTGCTTCTTTTACTACGTGAACATACCCGGGCTTGCTTCAAGACTAGTTGTTTTCATTCTTGATTTCTTTCACGGGGGTGTTGATCGCCAGAGGCGAAGTGACTGATTGTATGCGCGCTGATCAGTTTCGCTTGAAAGCGGGCTAGCACCACTACATTTCCTGTATCCTGACGGCTGGCTCACCGCTAGCGCCGAGTGCCCGCGTTCTAGTTCACTGAACCAACCTCATTGTTTATGCGGGAAGTGACACGATTCACAGTGCTACCTGTCCCATGCGGCATCGCGACTTTGCTTACAACTTCGCTCGCTATCTGCTATCCAGGCCTTTGTCGGGTACTATCAACATCGGTACTACTACAGTGATCCGGAGGCAATGACAACCGAGCTGTTTGAAGAGTTTTGGCAGTGGAGGCTGAAGGATAGCCCCGAGTTAGCCACCATGGTCGGCTTTCACGGTTACGACCACCTGTTGGAGTCATACTCGATCAAGTCGTTTCAAGACAGGAAAGTGAGTGTCGCTTTCTTCTTCTTCTTTTTTTTTTTTTTTCGCTTCCTGGCAGTGCGTCTATATGTACTTTGTCGGTTGGTTCACCGATCTCCGATCTGAGCTGCAAGAACTGCCACTGAAGGGGAAGAAGAAAGGTGTATTACAGTCTTGATCTGAACAATTTGAACGTGACTGAACGATTTGTCAATTTGTTCAGAAGCAATACCTTGCGACATCTCTCAGCCAAGTAAGCCACATTCAACATCCCGGTTTATACAAAAGCGAGTTCTCCCACTCGCAGAAGGAATGTGAATTTAGGCAGAATTGCTGTTTTTAACAGCTATGCACAAAACAATAATGGCACGGAAAGGTTAAATAAGCAAAACAAGCAGTTGTCTTCCGTGCAACTCTGTTCTCTAGCTGTGTGTATTATGTTGAAAGCCATGATAGCTCAGTATGGTGAAGCATTGCTCAGCAGCAATGCTGTACTGCTGCTGAGCACAAGGTTGCGGGTTGAATTTCTGGCTGTGGCCGCGACATTCTGTTGGAGGCAGAATAGAAAATTGTTTGCGTAGCATACTTTGGATGCATGTTAAAGAACCCCAGGTGCTCGAAATTAATCATAAATTCCCCACCACAAGATTCTTCATAGCTTGTGTGTAGGCTTGACACATTAAACCACACAATTTTTCTTTAGGACCAAGATTTGTTTACAAAATGACCAGCAGCTTGCACTACTGAGCCGTTACTACATATTCATTTGTAGTGAAACAACCATTTTGACCTGAGGTCACTCTGCCCTTAGCAGCATCTTCCTTGATGGCTGTTCTGCACAAAATTGAACACCTTTCTTCTGTTTCCCTTTTTAGCTTGTGTATTTTTCTCATAACTGCACCAATTCAGTTGTGGGTCAGCATGCATGTGATTTAATAGAAAGCAGAGCAGATTTAATCTGCACCCAAGAGGTTCTATGTTCATGTATATATGATCTGTTTCAGGTTTTACAAGATGTGATCAAATGAAACCTATTAGTGTAAAGTCATGATGGCTGCTGCTCAAGAACCCAGATGATGAATGCATATCAAAGTACAAACAAGCAAGCATTTGTTCCGCATACATGCCCAGCTTGTGTATAGTACCATTGCACAGCTGGCGTGGCTTGGGAGCCACACAAGGTGGGCCGACAAGCCATAATTCATTTAAATGCAGAAATGTCTTGAATTGAGAACCATTGCAAACTGCTAAGAAGATCTGGTAAATTTTGCAGTGAAGCTATTAAGTGGTCCAGCATCACAGTGAAAAAAAAAAGCTTTGGAAAATGTATTACCTTTTTCACCACTATTTGGAACTTTGCAGCAACCGTAAATTCCTACCATTTGGTTATCAAACCTAGTTGGTATAGAATCCCAAGTGCTGATGAAATCACAACTTCAATTCCTCACATTGCTTTGTAGCCTACTTGGTGCATGTTACTCAAGTGGTCTGAGCTTAATTTTGATGACTTCTCAGTGACATTTGGCATGCATCAGTTATTCCACTTGCTCACAGGAGCTATTATTGCAAAACCTTTATTGTAAACATTGAACACTGCCTTTGATTATTGAGAGATATTCAAATTAGAACTCAGTACCTGACTCACGTTAGGTAATACTAGGCTCAGCATTTGAAATGTGCTAGCCACTGACCTATATTTATGTGTTCAACAAGAGAACATCACAGTCAAAATAACTGCATGATAATGCCTTACATAATGCCACAAATGGTAAAATAGGAATTAGCCTAAGGTGTGCGAGATATTTGCACTGCTAAAGATGGAACACTATATGAAATAAACAGCATGGGCACTGAGTATCAACTTGTTTACTAAAACAGAATAGGGCAGTACAGTGCAATAGCACTGTTGGGAGTGACAACAGTTCTTTGTGAAAGAGCACTTTCCAGACTCCAAGCTTGTCCTATCACTGCATGCTGTTCCTTGCTGCATGCGACAAGTGGGGCAGCTGTCCTTTCTCACACCATATTCAAAACTGAACCAGTATATCACGTGCAACCTAGCACAAAAGTTAGTGGTGAGATAGTGACCCCGTAAAGAAAGTGCTGTTTAAGATAGTGTGGTGAATAGAAGTTTTAGAAAGCAGAAAACTATCGATAATTTTTTTACTCACCTTGGTATATCAGCACAGAAAGAAATGTTTCTGGGTTTCACATGCAAATTTGAGATGTACTAGAAAGCTGATAATAGAGCAAAATCATTGTGGACATACACTTAATTTGTTTGACAGTTTTTGTATGCATACAATTTGATTGGACTGGTGCTACATAGCGCTGAAACCACTTGGCAAAAACAGCAGTGCCACCTTATCCTTCCTATGTCACAGTCTGTCTTATGACTGTACATTCATGTCCTGCAGAAATCTAAAAAACGAGGCAGCTGCGAACACTTCCCACATTATTTTTCTAATGATACCGGTGCAGTAAAAGAAAGAAATTAACTACATATGCATTATTGCAAAGTAACATGGTAAAAGAAATGGTTGTATATGTAGTTTTAAAAAAAAAAACTGTGTCTGCTTTCCAGAGAAAAAGCTTCATGGTTTCAATCTTGGATGTTTTAAAACAAAGCTTTCTTTGCCTCTTCCTTTGACTTTCCCGCACCGCGTTGGTCGGGGGGTGGTTTAGGGCATGTGTATACATGAAAGGAGCACGGCAGAAAGGAAAGGTGATGCGAGAGACTCTTGGACCTCACCGCGCCAAATGTGGACAATGCCTTCTGGCACTCCTTGGGTGTCGCCACATTAGCCTCTTGGCAGCTGTAATTATCTATGACCCCCTCAAAACTATTGCGGAAACTCCAGCGTTTCCCTTTCTACTAACGTGCGAGTCCAGAGGGTACATAGAACTGTAGAGAGGAGCGAGGAGAAGAGACAGTTCCCATACGAGGGGAAGGGCAGAGGTGACCTGAGAAGGCAAGGAAACCCTACTGCTATATGACAGCGGTTGCAGGAAAATTGTATAAGCTTAAGTTTAAGGTACGGTACAGTATGTTCCTGCTATTTCTGAAAAATTACCACCATGCAAATATGTCGAGTGGACAAATTACGCTGGGTGTGCATAAGCAGGGCCACATTAATTAAAGCACACGGCAGGGTCTAGACAGCACTACGAAAGCGGTCGACCATCAAATCAACACTTCTGTGCCCGCCACGGTAGCTTTGTGGCTATAGCATTGCTAGAGGTTGCGGATCGTTTCCGACCGCGGCAGCCGCATTTCAACGGGGGCGAAATAGAAAACGCATGTGCACTTCGATTTTGGGAGACGTTAAAGAACATCACGGTGTCAAAATTATGAGGCATGCCACTACGGCATGCCTCATGATCTGATTGTGGTTTTGGCATGTACAGCCCCATCATTCAATTCAAGTTTAATACTTTTGCCACGATGCGATGTGCCATGTGAGGCAGTGACAATGCTCAACCCGCTCAGAGGTTATGAAATATGGCGCACAACAGCACCTCAAGCAAGCACCTCTCCCCATGGGTTCTGTGTACTACGCTGACAAACAGCAGTGTTGCATGCAAGGTAACGTTTAATATCAACTCACCACTCTCATGTTAGACTAAATGTTGAGGAAATTAAGCTTTCACCATCAATATTGGTGCTAATTATCGTCAATCAAAGCAACCAGCACAGAAAGCTTCTCTTACATCGATTCCCACAGTGCGCGGTATCTGCATGTTTTTAAGTAGCTTGGTTTAGCTGTTTAGCACACAATTGAAGCAGCTGCCAGTAAACCAGAACAATAATTTTTGGATGAAAGAATGCACATTGCAGGTTAAGCAATGGTAATTTTATGAAGAGGAGTGGATATAGTCAGTGAAATACTTCCTGTAACTGTATTGAAATAATATTGAATTTTGAAGTGCACAACACAGGACAAGGACAAAACAAGATTACGTACACAGCACTGCCTGCATCCTCTTCTTCATCTCTTTGTCATGATCAGCCGACACGCTTAAATTCTGATGGGATAATCCTGTCATTTTTAGGTGCTGCAATAGACAAAGCATTAATTAAGATGGTGCTTTAAGTAAAGAAGTGCAACTGTGTGGCTGTATTGCTGAGTACTGCCAAAATTATTTAGCTTCATCGATGGTAAATTTTGTAATCAAGAAAGATTTTGCATCTTCAGTGCCATCAGAAACAAAAAAATCTTAAAGAAAAGGTCAGTTTACTGTGTTACTGGCCAAAAATGGCCACTTCCGTTGCTTGTTTCAACGTTGTGTAGATTTTAAAGGTAATTTATTCCAAAGTTGCAGTTGTCTAACAGGTACTTTTATTGTGCAGGAGAAAGTGCAGTATTTCCTCAGAAAGGCAGAAGAGCTGCCCAAGTTGGAGAACCAGTGGTCCATATCAAGCCTGAACATACTGATTGATGGGCTGGAGGGCTACCTTCGTGGTCTTGACACACATGGGTGCTGTAAATGCTTCTGTCTTCTTTTTTTCTGTGTATGTGTGTGTGTCTGTTCCTCTTTTTGATGTGCAAAACAAGTGTCCGATTACAATACTCCTTAATGTGAAGTTTGAGCACAGCTGTATTCATGTTTTCATTTCACAATATATTGAGGCAAAAAATTTGAGACCAAAATCACCGTACCAACTGGCAGCAGGCCAGTACTGTTAGCACCTTCGCAGAGGGAGAGGCAGTATGGGAATGCTGGCATGATGAGCGACATCAGAGCCAGCTATGGAATAAGACGACAACGAAGATGTGAGCAGGGGGACGAGTGCAAGGGGCAGTATGGGAACGCTGGAATGATGAGCAGCATCAGAGCCTCTGTGGAAGAAGACAACGACGAACACACAAGCAGTGGTACTAGAGAGGGACGGCAATGCTCAACCGAGGAATGGGCACCTAAGAGCTGCACTCTAAAAAGTCTTTAGCAGCAATTTTGTTGTGTTAAAATCTGTTCATGGCGTATCAGTTTGAAACCAAATGTTATCCTGCAGTATGCTTCCTCCTTGATCCTACATCAGCACATATTTCAGTACAGTTGATACTGAAAAAATTTAATGAAGATTGAAATAATGAATTATTAGATATAACAAAGGGAATCTAAGATTTGGTTGGTGGTGCTTTATTTCACCAATTTTTCACTGCTATAATAAAGCTGCAAAGGCAAGATTCGAGACAATATTGCTTCCAGCAACGCATATATTTTCTCATAGCTCAAAATGTGTATTCTAGTAGCAAAAATGCCAAACACTCGGCAAGCGCTGCTTCAAACAATACATTCTCATTGTGCTTGTACGTCATGGCCATTGATTTGGCTTGGCTGGCCCACAGGTAGCAATCCAGCTTCGTGTGATCCATATTAACAATTCAAAGTGTGTGTTTGTAATTTGGCATTGCTCACACGCAATGCATCAGCACGGCAAGTGACCAAGAAGCCATCAAAATGTACAAGAAATACTTTGCTGGCATGATGGAGGCATCGCACTTCTACATTTCTCTTGCATTGACCCAATTGCTGTTCCTAATTTTTTTTTTTGCCAGCATCAGCATGTATGCTTCTATAATCGGTACTGGATATACCACATTTGCATGATTTTACCGTGCCACCAATTGTAATGCGCAGTTATATTACTACCCAAATATATATAAAAAATAACTTGGTGCCTGTGGTATCGCGACCTACAGGCCAACGAAGAAGAGAGCCAACCAGCCATAACCCAACGAGTGATCCCCTTTATTTTCTGAGACCCAATTATATACATCGGAACAGCAGCGCCACAGTTATCCACAGGGTTTCCAGACAGGTTATTGAAACCAAAACTAACGACATAACATATTCCCCCCTTAAAAGTTTCAGTGGTTTAGTAAGCTGTTAGTGGGTTAGTACTGCAAGGTGCTTTGTACATTAACAACTCGCGCTCACGAGGGAAATATAAGGCAGTGAAAAATGGTGACTGGTCAACAACGAAGGAACATCATTTAACGCAAGTACACTCAGCAGCAACTACAAATTTTATATACAAAACCCATGAAAACTCCATTCTCTTCCTACAAAGAAAAAATTATCTCTACAAAAGGTTCAAAACAACATAAACTATACGAAAAGAACAAAAAAAAACTTATAGATTTGTCACACATAGTCTACATGACATTTTGGAGGTTGTCTTGCCCGTGGCGGTTGGACGCGAACAGGAGCCGGACCCGGTTGCAGTTCAGGGGGGTCCGAGTCGGGAGTATCCCGATCAGCCACAACAACAGGGAAAAGCTCACCTGCTTGTGGCAAAGGCACGTCTGGGTCGAAAGCAGCATGAGTGGCCCTGGTGACGGGAACCTTGGTGTGCTAGCCTCTTGCATGTTCCAGGTCTCCTCTGAACGCAGAGTACATGGACCTGAAGGGACTTTGGCAAGCTTGGATGCATTCCAGGTCCTGCCATCAACGAGGCGAAAAGAGGACTGTCCGTGCTGCTTCAGCACTTTTCGGGGACTGCCAAACGAGGAGTCTCCTTTGAAAGTCACAGAATGTTCCTCACCCAGACGAAGTCACCAACTGCGATGTTAGTCTTCTTCGCGGCTTGATGCAAATCTATCTGCTTCTTGCTGCTCTCTTGCTTGTGCTTCACCTGACAATACAGCTGACAGAGCTCGGTAGCTTGGTGCTTGAAGAAGGAAGACAATGGGTGTCCGATGACATCCAGGCATGTTCTCGGCAGACTTCTATGCAGCAACAGAGCCGGGGCAACTCCTGTGGTCGCATGTAGTGTGCACAGGTAGATGCTAAGGTATTCGATGACCACTGGGCAGAGTGGTCGATGTTCCAGCAAAGCTGTCTGCACGAACTTCTTGAAAACATGGTTAAATCGTTCTACAAGTCCATTCGCCTGGGGTTAGTACACCGAAGAGTGCGAGAGGCAAATGGCACGATCCTTCAGGAACTGGTTGAATTCCCGGGAACAAAACTGAGGCCCGTTGTCACACACAATCTCGTCGAGGTAGCCCTCTCGAGAAAATACTGAGAGCAGAAAGATTGCCACTGTGCGCGTTGACACCTCGCTGCAAAACTTTACTTCAGGCCACTTGGAAAAGTAGTCTATGAAGGTAATAACAAATCTGCAATCGTGCGGCGCTCTTTCCATGGGACCGACGATGTCTATGGCGACCTCCTGCCATGGACGCTCTGGCAGGTGCACAGGTTGCAGCGGAATTACTGCAATCTTGGCACTCTTGTCTGCAGCCTGGCAGACTAAGCCGTTGTGGATGGCAATTTCCACTTGCTAGTCCATGCCAGGCTACCAAAACTGCTCTCGTAGTCTTGCCATGGTGCAAACTATCCCAGGGTGGGCTTCGTGTGTGGTGGAAATGACCTGTGGGGTAAGGGAAGAAGGAACTACGAGCCATTCTCCATGCAAAATCAGGTCGTTGCCCACAGACAGTTCTTCACGCACTGCGAAGAATGGCTGAAGTTCACCCAGCATGGACTTGTGAGGAGCCAAGCTGATGCGACGTAAGCCTTGACTCGCTCCAAGGTAACATCTTCACACAGGGCCGGCTGGAACTGTTCTTTGGTGAGGCAGAGTGGACCAATGAGAGACATGACCTCTGCGTTGAACGAAGCATCTTGCTGCAAACAGACACTGGAAGGCGGGGCAGTGCATCCGCAACTTGATTCTCTCACCCCTTGCGGTATTCCATCATATAGTTGTAGCGCAGAAGACACTCTGACCAGCGTGCCATACAAAGGGGGCATCTTCCTGAGCCTTGAGACAACAGAAGAGAGACCAAGTCTTGGTGGTCCGTATGAAGTGTGAAGCGCCGTTCCTAGACGTATGTGGGCCAACGCTCAGAGGCCCAGATGCACGCAAGTGCTTCTCGTTCGCCAACTGCATACTTCCTCTCTTCTGGAGAGAGTGTGTGAGGTACGAAGGCGACTGTGCGTAGCTGGCGCCCATTCATTTGTTGAATAACGGCGCCAAGGCTGCAGTCAGAAGCATCCATGGAGACAACCACCGGAAGAGTGAGATAAAACGTATGAAGTACTTTGCGGGATGACAACAGGAACTTGACCTTTTGAAAACTAGCGTCGACGGCATCACTCCAGATGAAAGGTTGATTCTTCTGGAGCAGAGCGCACATCAGGTACACGACTCCAGCAAGGCAGGGAACAAACTTGGCATAGCACTCGACTAGACCGAGAAACGAATGCAAACCAGCGCCATCAGTGGGAGCGGGAGTGTTCAGAATAGAATTAACTTTCTCTGGCAGCGATGAAATACCTTCCAAGAAATACCTTCCGTCCAAGAAAGACAATTCCTCGATGCAAAAGGTGTACTTGGGATTGAGCTTAAGTCCAACTGCCTTTATGCGGTGCAGAACAGCAGTCAAGTTTGTTAGGTGCTCTTGTTCGGTCTTGCTGAACACAATGATATTGTCAATGTAAAACAGAACGCCAGAGCACCCTTTGAGAATCTGTGACATCAATCGCTGAAGGCTGCAGGGGCAGACACTAGCCCAAAGCGTACCCGCTTGAAACGGAGCAGTCTGTCATGAGTCACGAATGCAGTCAAGTAGTTCTTGGGATGCAGCAGAACCTAGTGGTAGGTGGATGCAAGATCCAACTTGAAGAAGGTAGTGGCACTGACGAGGCTATTCAGGAGCTCTTCAGTGTGAGGAAGTGGAAAGCTGTCAGCGATGACTGCTCTGTCAGGTTCCCGGAGGTCAACACAGAGTTGAATGCCACCGTCCTTCCTTACCACGATGATGGGGGACACCCATTCCAAGACATTAATGCACTCGATGATATCTAGTTCTTCCAACTGACAGAGCTCTTCCGAAACTTGAGGTCGGAATGTGAGTGGGAGGCGCCGAAGTTCCGCTGCCACAAGAGGCACCGCGAGTCGTATCTTGATCCAATGGACGAAACCTTCGGCGAGACCAAGGTCTGGCGTAAAGAGGGAGCCAAACTCACTAGACAGGGTCTTCGGAAGAGGGTTGGGTGGTGAAACTTGGCACGGGCCCGAGGGCTGGGCTACGTCAAGTGTCGCTGGCATGGTCAATGTTTCAAAGCAATGCAGAGACAACCCTTCAATGTGCACGTCAAAAGCCTTGATTGCATCAATTCCAAGGATGGATGTGCCTTAAGGTCCACCATAGAACCGTAGGTAGGCCGTGTGTCCCTTGAATGTGACTTCCGTGAAGAAGCAACCACATATGGAAATGGAGCACTTAGAGTAATCGATAAGCTTCACTCATGGAGCGGAAAGAAGTGACACGTCAACAAAATACTGCTGGAAAATGTTCTCTTCCAGGATGGAAACAGACGATCCAGAGTCAACAAGAAACTTCAAGGACTTGCCGGCGAAGAAAATGTCAACAAAAATGCCAGCTCGAGCAGGGCCAATCATGGTAAGAACGCTCAAACATTCAGCATCATCAGACGAGTCCTGCCAGTCGACTTCATGGACAGCAACGGTGGAATGACGCTGTCGCTTGTTACAGACTGGGTGGAAGTGCCCAAGGCGACCACAGTGAAAACAGTGCCGACCTTGTTCTGGACAGGTATGACGAGGGGCAATGCTGGTAGAAATCACAACGAAAACAGTCCAGTGACACCTTGTTCGAGTTGCGAGAGCACTCGGAGAAAGTAGACCGACAGAAAGATGAGCACGGCCACGTTGTACCCCCTGAACGCCGAACGCCTCGTGAAGTTACCTGCTGAATGTGCCGGGTGCAAGCTCGCGAACTTTCTGAGCAGCCTGCTCCAGTTGCTGTGCTAGAAGCATGGCGTGCGAAAAGGAGAGCGATAAACCTTCTAGCAGCAACTGTCCACGAAGGTGTTGTGACTTGATGCCTTCTAAGAACTGGTCGCGGAGGGAGTCGTCAAGGGCGATGAAAGAACACAAAGCAGCAAGCTCTCGTAAAGCGGCGATGTACTCTTGTACGTCCTCGCCTGGTTGCTGGGTACGGCGGTTGACGATGCCATGTTCCACGACAACATTGCTTGCCGAGGCACAATGCTGCGTTAACGCAGCGACGGCTTGGTTGTATGATGATGGGGCAGTGGGCGACTTTTTGGCCTCATCGGAAGCTGTCACGGTGGAAGCCGGTGGGGCGGTTTTGGAGACTTGGGATGGCAGAGTGAAGAAAATATGCTTACCTTCAATACCCAGGCTGTGTAACAAGAGGGCTTTGCATCGTTCGGGGTGAAAGGCAGATGCTCCGGATGCCAAAAGAAAGGTCTAAAACATGCGAAACCATTGCGGCAATGGAACCGGTGGGCAGCCCCTGTGCAGGCAAATATGGTGGCGGCGGAGCAAGGCTGGAGAAACTCATGACGTGGCCAGCGTGGCTGCAGAGGAGATAACGCCTTCAGAAAGAAAATTTGAACGAACTAGAACCCTCGTCACCAATGTGGTATCGCGGCCTACGGGCCGAGGAAAAAGAAAGGCAACCAGCCATAACCCAATGAATGACACCCTTTGTTTTTTTACACCCGATGACATCATGGGGACAACAATGCCACAGTCGTTCAGAGTTTCCATATGGGGTATCAAAACCAAAACTAACAACACGACAGTGCCGATTCTGCCACGCACATCAATTAACGAAACCTGAGTCGATGCATACCGTGTTGACATAATATTATGAAACATACAAAGGCACACAGACATGCACAACAGCAGAATCTTAGCAGCTAGTGGCTATCAGAGTCTGACAACACCTCCTTTTTGCTGTCTACTGGCCACAGAGAGTCATCAGTTCAATTGAATGCACCAGAAATGTCACATTTCTGGAGGCTAACGCAACCATCCTCTGTGCGAGGGTATTCCATGCACCATTGACCCACTTTGCGATGTCTCCGAGTGTCGCTTTCTTAAGACGGCTCGATGGCAGTGTGGCTAGCTACCTTGCATAGAGCTTTTTTTTTTTTTTTAAGAAACGGTTTCATTTTTTAGTTTGAGTAGAATTAGTTACAATTGTAACACGCCGGCCAATTTTAACACACCTTTTATTAAAGAAAAGTTAGAATCGTGCAAATACAGTAATTAAGCTATTGTTATTAGATGCACATACCTGACAACTCTCCCGAATAGTCATAAACTTAACGAATTAGGGATTCTTCTATGATTTTATGAATGTTTCGTCAAGTTTTACGAAAAATGAGTTCTCCTTGCGAAAATGTTTCTCTCGTCGGCCTCCAACCACACACAGCCTTGGAAGTCTTCTGATCATGAAAGAATGCTAACGGGTAACTCCAGACAAGTTTCTGGAACAGGGGAAATCAGCAACAACAATGTTGCTGAAAAAGCCATGGTGGTCTAAGGAACGATCTGTTGCTTGTCAGTATATGCTGTTTCACTTTTGCTGCTAAGGGTGTGTGTGCCTAAATGTAAATTATCATTAGTAAAGTCTGTATGTATCACACAAGAAGTGTGTGCTCTAAGCAAACATTTAAAAATATACACTTGCTATTTCCGCCCTCTGCTTCTGCTGTTACATCTGCTGAAGTTATTAATTTTGCACAAGCTGGCGTTTATGGATGACGCTTCATCATATTGAGGTTTGACTGTAGTATTTTGCACATTTCAAGACAGTGGCAAAATTGATTGTGGCATGTGTAAATGCAGGATACTCCAATATTTTTCAGTTCAGCTAACTTCCAACGTCAATGCAAATCATGGCCAAACTTCAGTGCATTATTCTTCAGACTTCTTAAATTAAGCTTTGCCATGCTTTGAAATGTTCTGAACATGTGACAACGTTAGTTTACAGCAATCAATGCCATACCGAAAATCGCATTGTGCTGTTAATTATTAGTTAACAGCACAATTTTCAGTTCATTTCTGTCATTAATCTTGAAATTTGTGTTGATCCTTTCCCAACAGCCACCTTTATCCAATCACCTTCATTGAAGGAGTCCATGTGGACATCTTCCAGACCATTGACTACATGGTGTTCAATTCTGTGGAGGACTTCAAGAAATTATTATCCAGATATGAGAAACTTCCGAAGCAGGTTGGCCACAGGCATTTGTACTTCTCTTTCAAATGTTTTGTTAACACAGTAGCTGCAGTACTGCCAGCAGCCAGAACTTATCGTGTTGAAGTTGCTGGTTTGTGCCATCCATGAGCAATGCAATTTACATTTACAAATATTATGCCAATTTTTTTTTATCAAGATACCTGCCCTGTACAGTCCAATTTAGTATTTATGGTTGGATCCACGGTGGAAGACTAGACAGGTGTCTCAACGGCGCTGTCTGTCTGCTGAGCGAGCTGACCACAGTTCTGTTCGGGCTTCCTCTCTTTGCCAGCAGGAGCGCTACAGTGTTGCGGGGTCATCTTTTTCTGTCGTCTCCTAGTGGCGTGAGGTCTCGCACTCGCGTATTTCACTGCAAAACGGCCTTATAACACACTATGTTACTTTTTCTGAGGCACTACTAGCTCTTGCCTATTCTGTATTACTGCTTCCCATGCTGTTCGCGAAGAAAAATTGAATACGCAACAAGAAACCACCTACCCTCTTTGATCTTAATCTGCAGTGCGGTCATCCATCATCGTACGTCTTAATGGCTGGCATGCATGCTAACTACAAACATCGCTGCACTCGGCAAGCTGTAATTTCTCGTCCTATGAGCACAACTTGAAGAACTTTGCACTTGCCGTTTTATTCCTCCAGTGCATGCATTTCAAAGAATCTGTGCAATTTAATAATTTTAGTGTATACTTGGGGGTTGGGTATGCTCTCTTTCTTAGTTTCTTAGTGAAAACAGAAAAGCACGAGTACAATGTTAATAACAATGAAAAGTGCAATTTGAAGAGCCAATTTGCCAGCGTGACCATGAATCACTCCGAAATTACTTTTATATGCTTCATCCCATGTGCGCTCGTGAAGCTGTATCGAAAAGCTCTGAAACTGTGGCCTATTAACCCCAGAAATTATTTATGTGTGGCTCCCCAGTAATCACAGGTCTCTACAGTGGACTTCCATGAGTTGCAAAGCACATGAAGTCTGGATAGGGCTACTAAGCTTAGATATTTAAGAGGATATACCTAAGCTTGCTTGCCAAAGGTTCGCCAGACACTTAGACTAGCACAAAGGCATATATGGGTTAATTTACTAGCGATCCTTTTACGTGCGCACATGTTTAAGAAGCCCTGCACACCGTGCCAGCTGCTGTGGTTGACCCCCCAATTATCCGTGCCATCTGCTGAGAGAGATATAAACCACGACCAAAAAAAATTGTCAGCGCAACAGCGTCGTTCTGACAGGTAGTCAATTCTTCCACCATGTTTGCACCCACAAAACCAAGAGCTCTATAAATTATTATCGTATCTAGAATGACTTTAGAAGCTGTCCTCTACGACTGTTTATGGACTTCTTTGACAGCAACGCTTTTTCTAACAATCTTGGCTGCTTGCAGCATTAAAACAGTGAGCTTTTAAAGACAGCTTGGTCCCATGACGATCCCCACAAACCTGTATGCTAGGATCTGTACAAAAACCTGCATTCTATAAATCAAACTGTGAAAAATGAGTACCTGGATTGTGTATATATCATTGAAGTGGAATGGCTAGATGGCCATTAAGTATACAGACACAATCTGGGGCCTATTTTCGGCTGCGCCATAGAGCTTTATACACAAATTACGAGAGAGAAACCTGGCACTAGTGTCTGCATGAACTTACACTCATGCAGACATGTGACTTGCAATAACATGACATAAGAAGCTAACAAACACTGACACCAAGGACAACGTAGGGGAAATTACGTGCGCTTAATAAATGAAATAAAGAAATGATAAATTAATGGAATCATGCGAAGGCTGTGTGATCGTTCCCCACCTACGGCAAGTTGTTTTGTCATCCACTTTCATTTCCATTAATTTATCGTTTCTTTATTTCATTTATTAAGCACAAGTAATTTCCTCTATGTTGTCCTTGTTGTCAATGTTTGTTGGCTTCTTATGCTATGACTAATAAAAATTGTGCCCTTTGGTTAACCTCCTTTCTTCTCATTTATTGTACTAACATGAGAATGACAAGTAGAAAAGAATATTTTTAGTGGCATGTCAGCTTCAGCTAGTCATTTTGGCTGTACAAGTCATGAAAAGAGTAAAAGGGGGCATACAGTGAATGCTTTAAAGGGGTCCTGAGCCACCTCTTGGGTTTGATGAAAAAGCACAGTCCGTGGATAGCAACAGCACAGCCAAATTTTGCAGTCGTGCACAGCATGTGGAGCTCACAAGTGGAGCACGAAGTCACTATTTTCTCAAACACTGTTTTCAAACGAGGCCTTCTCCTCACCTGTTTCAAAGCTGCTGGTGGCTTGCATATGTCGTCACATGCAAGATTCCCATAGACGGCTGCTATTGGCTGATAGCTGACGTCAGTCAAGAAGGATGTTTCGATTAGTGTGCTTTTTCCTACTGTTACTGTCTATGTTTATTGACACAGTTTAATAAACAAGCTGAAGCAAGCAAAGATTTCCATTTCGAAGATAAAAATTACGTAATTATTGTCTGCTCACGCTCGACCGCTTGCGTACGAACCAAACTTTGGCCACACTGCTTATTGGCGTCATAGCCACTGGATTTTGCTAATTGTAATTAGTTTTGAGCACTCGACTGGCCTGTAAACATGTGAAACATAAGGTCAGACCACACGTATGCTTGTCAGTGCACGCTCAGTCCTATCTAGACGCTTTGGCAGACATTGCTTCGTATGGAGCTATTGACAGCACTTCAAAATGTGCAAATTGGATGTAGCTACTATCTGTCGGTCAAGCTGGTGCAGAAGAAAGCCAGTCCGCACCACGTGGCACGGCCAGACTGGAGCACATGAGTGCAAGCACGCACTCCAGCCCTGTTATGCACATAGCAAATGCTGTGCGTAAGCACTACAGTTGCATGTTGCTGCGTTTGCTATGTATCATAGATACAGTTTACTTCTGTTAACTCGACCCGGGTGGGACCGATGAAATTGATCGAATTATCTGGCAGGTCGAACTGCACAAGACACAGAAAAAAAAAATGCCAAAACACACCACTTATTCTTTTACCAGTATTTGCCCAATTCTAACACGCACCCCAATGAAATAGGTGCCCACTTTCTGTGTCTCCAAAGTAGAGAACTAGCATAGAAACGATATTAAAGCTCCTAACCAAAGTAGAAATCTAATGTACACCAGATATTTTTCAAGAGAAATATGTGTTGCACAATGGCAGCCAGCTTTCTAATCTTTGCCACAATACATATGTGTTATGTGGTAAAGCATGCAAATGCCGAGCAGGCGGTTTTGGTTTCGTGTCATACTGTGCAGGCAGTTTTCAGCCCAATTTTCTTAAAAAGTAATTAAGGCACGCATTAGGGAATCGGGTATCTATGGTAATCATACATTGTGGGCTTCGGTTATTCCTTGAAAATATTTCTAGAGCAGTCCAAAAATAGGCGGGAGATTTTCGACAGGAGATTTTTTTATGTGTGTTCAGTGCATTCACTGTGCTCTAAGCTGTGCTGGGACAGATGCCGCCACTAAGGGGGTCACTATTGGGGTCACCACAGGAGTTAGGCACATGTGTGCTCACTGGTCTAAGCTCAAATTATCTGGCGAGGGCCAATTTTAGAATCGAAATAACGAAAGTTTATGCCCATAGAAATGAATAGGCACCAAACGGGACCTTCAGTCAGGATCGAATTATCAGAAAAAAATCTCATAAACCGGAGTTGTATTAGCAGAAGTTTACTGCACCATGGCCACTGCGAGGTGCCACCACGAGCCTGCTCGCTGTAGGTTGCCTGAATGCTCTCCTCCTTGGGAGAGAGAGAGCATGCAGGCACCTTAACTCATTGAGCTCACTGCAGCTTGTTGAGGACAACTGCGCTTCATGTTTGGCAAATCGTAAGTGTTAAAATTGGGAATAGTGGCGTTTATGTGAACATCCAAAATTAAATGCACAGTGGTGACATTCAATAAGCAGAGCATTGTGGACACTCCCTGCCCTGCAGTAGCCTTAGCAGTGCAAGGTGTTGAAGAAGGAGCAGGAGCACTGCAAAGGGGACCAAAGTGATCATTGATTGCCAATAACACCACTTCTGCTGAATGCATTGAAGTACTTTTTGCTGCAAAATAGTTAATTTTAACTTCGAACGCGCTTCTCGACTTCAATAAAAAGTGTTTCAGGGCCCCTTTAAGGGGACGCTTAAGCAAAACACTAAATCAGTTTAGACGGATAAAGCATTCTTTGAAAACTCTGTGGTCGTGTACTTCAAAATAATAGGTTGATTATTAGAAGGGAAAATGAAGGTCATAGTTCCACTTTTTGAATTACGTGCCAAATCCCCAACGCCATTTCGGCACTGTGACGTCACGGAGTTCCATGTATATTCTATATTTAAGTCGTGTTGCCTCAGCAAAAGTTCCTTAAACTCGCCATGGTCAATCTTTGGCTCTTTTAGGACAAAATATAGTCTATGTTTACAGCTAAAAAATTAACTAGGCCCTAGAAGACCCTG
The DNA here is from genome assembly GCF_038994185.2 of Dermacentor albipictus. Lineage (NCBI taxonomy): Eukaryota > Metazoa > Arthropoda > Arachnida > Ixodida > Ixodidae > Dermacentor > Dermacentor albipictus. The sequence goes on from NC_091821.1 coordinate 51,188,384, forward strand.
TGAAAATCCATGATGGCACAGCAAGCTACTGTGGGAACTTCAAGAGGCATCAACGCCCATATTTTGTTATTGTGCTTTTTCTGGCTTACCAAGCATCTTATCTTGGCACGAGTGATGTTTTTGATATTGCAGAAGGTCGACTAACTGATACAGAAGAAATTGTTTTTTGTTGCCCCTTTAAGGTAATGTACGCCTCAACAGGCATTAATATTTGCTTTATAAATAATTGCCATTTAAAGAAAATAAATGAAGCTGTAGCCAGATGGCGTTAGGCATTCCCTCAATTGCAGCCTCTGTACTGCACCTGCAAAGCCAGTTGTAGGCATGTGTTTCAAAGTGATGTCAAGCATTTTCTCCCTTTTTATTTCTCATGCACATCAAGTGATGCATCTAGTTAAGCTCCATGCGAGTGCGTGTGCAAGTTTCCTGGTTCTCATTGTACTGGTGTGAGACATGCATTGTACTCAAGATAGCATAGCCATCATGAGTATTCAGACGATGTGAACCTCCCCAGCGCATGGTATTGAGGAGGCTCACGTCACAATAGGGATGCATATAAAACTGGGTGCTTAGAGGGTATACATCAGGCTACCTCTAATGGCTCCTAAGCAAGTCCCAACAGCAGGGGTGGAGTTCACAAAAATCAATATATTAGAACATATCATCCCATGTGTTATGCAGCAAATGCTTTTCTTTAACGTAGATTCCAATGTGTGCTATCTGCATAATTTTTCCGTCTATGCCTGATTTTCACAGAAAGCAGCTTTACAAAGAAAGGACTTGGATCATTCTAATCTAATATGGAATGATAATTTCATCATTATGTGTGATTCATTTTTCTAATGCCAATATACAGGGTGTTTCAGCGAAGACTTTCAAAAAAATCCTAAAGGTAGGTATTTCGAGAAAAATAGGAATTCTCTTGAGGAGCAAGCTTTCAGGTTTGGTGGACGTCAGAAATTATGAGAAACATGCGAATTACATAGTTAAATAACTAAAATTGTCTAACAACCTTTTTAATTAGCAACGTTTGGCAGTTATTGCCAGGGGTGAGTTTGTAGCCACGAAGACGACGAGGCCGTATCAGTTTTTAAAGCAAAGGAAAAGTCACTTAGTAAAGCCCTGCAGCTCACAAAAATCAAGTAATTTTTCCCGCATGAAACCAGAACACGGCGAACATGGTGCGCCAGAAATCTAGTGCAAACGCAGTGTTTGCTCATGACGCGTTGCGGTGACTACGATGTCCAATTTGAAAGGTCTGTAGTGATTCCCCAGGCTAGGAAGCATCAACGCTCAGCTTAGACCATGGCTGGCGTTATCTTTTCTTTCATTGGTGGGTGCAAGAAGCTAGCCGTCTCCCACTACACGATCACCCGTTTTGGGAGCCCTGGTAGGCATTGCCAACAGGTTTGCTTTTTTTTTCTTTGTCTCAACCACTTCTGACGTGGCTACCTGACGAGCTAGATGTGAGGCGTCACCATGCGTTCATTTATTCGTTAGGTTCATGCGCTGTTAATTTATAATCGCTGCGTGTTAGGAGCGCATGAAACAAAAGAAAGGTTTGTTTGCAGATCGAGGAGGACTTTCGCGGCAGTGGCTGCATGCTGTTTGTTCTTGTGGCTTGTAGCGCCAGTTTTACAAACGCGTTGACATTTCCCTTTAAAGTGCTTGTTTTTGGGGTGCGTGTGCGACATAGCCATTTCATTACCACAGGTGTGACCTCGTCCATTTGAAGATCAAGGTTTCAACGCCGCAGTGTTAATATTGTGCGAATGGCCGCACCAGCGCAACTCCAGTATTCCGTTGCCGAGAAAGTGGATATTGTGCTGGCTTATGTGAGTGTGCAAAAGGTCGCGGAGCTGGCATCGATGCTGTATGCAGCCCAACATCCTGGCTGCCATGTGCCAGCTTACCCCATACGTATTTGTATCAATATTTAATCAGTTTAGGACCACTGTATCAATCCATGCACAGAAAAGGAAATGACCAGCCAGTGCAACCGATGATTTTGACACCGATACGCTGGCATACGGCACTGTCAGGCCAGAAGTAAGCATCACGGAAATTGCCAGCGCATATGGAGCGAGCCCAGCTTGAGTTTGGAGGTCACTTTCAAGACGCGTCTATCACCCATATCATGTATGTCTTCACCAAGAGCTGAGACCAGGTGACTTTCAAAAATGGCTAGTTTTTGCAACTGGTGCCTTATTCAATGCAACGAAAATCCGGAATTTCTCAACAGAGTGCTTTGGACCGACGAGGCCCAATTTTGTAGGGATTCGAATGTAAATTTGCACAATGCATGTTATTGGTGCAATCAGAATCCCCACTGGCTTCGTGAGCATAAGCACCAGGATAAGGTGGTCAGTGAACGTATGGTGCGGCATTTATAAAGGCCGTATTGTTGGTCTGTGTCATCAGCGGAAACTATACTGGAAAGAAGTACATAGAGTGTGTATTAAAGGGCGTCGTCTCAGAGTTCGCCTTGTCGGGCCCTTGGCCCTCTCTGCAGCGCACACGGGGGAAGCCTTTGAATCGCGCGCCACAACGGCACTCGTCGCATGGAGCATGCGCATCGATCGCGGTAGCGTAAGAACTCGCGCGGGGACTGCCGGGAAGGCGGCTGCCCGATAAGAAGGCAGCGGAGACGGCACTCGGGGCTTTTTGCGGGGCGCGGGCTTGAGGAGGCGCTGGTGGGGCGTGGCCCGTCTAGGTTTCTTTGACCGAGCGTGCTGCAGAGCAGGGGGAAAAAGCGTCTTTGCATTGTGTCTGCATGAAAGAGTGTTGTTGTTCTTGTTGTTCGCTTTTGGGACTATCCGCGCGCCTGGTTCGGTGCTTGCTTGCTTTCTGCGTTTTATGCATTCTGTTATCGCCCGAAAGATTGTGTTGGTTGATGGTTGGTAGCGGCCGTTCTTTCGTCGCTCCCTTTCGCTTGTATATTTGGTTGCCTCGCTGTTTTGCTGCTTGCCTCTTCGCTTTTGCTGTCTTTTGCTGCTTTGCTTCTTCGCTGCCTGCTTCCCTGCCTTGTTGTTTTCTGCTATTGGCCGCGAGGCTGCGGTAATTTTGAGTGTTACATTCTAGCGTAAATTAAAGCAGTTTTTGTTCCTTGCGCCTTTGGTCCTTTGTCGTGCTGGTCGCGGCTCGCGGACCCCCTGAGCGAAGGCTAGGGGCCTTCAGCCTCAAAGTTACCACCAGCTGCGCTGAAAAAAATGTGGTTCCAGCACGACGGAGCCCCACCACATTTTTCTTCACCGGCTCGTAAATTCATTGACGAGTCCTTTCCCAACCAGTGGATTGGGCGTGGTGGAAACACCCTGGCCGCCTAGGTCACCCGATTTGTCACCCTTGGACTTCTTTCTCTGGGGATATGTTAAAAAATTAGGTTTTCAAGACGGAACCAGCTGACCTCGAGGATATGAAGCAACGTGTGAGAATCTTCCTCGACAACATTCCCAGACAGATGCTTTATCTACTATGAACTCCATGAAAGAGCACCTTTGTCTATGCATTGCAACGGACGGAAAGCAATTTGAGTACATCGTATAATTATTCTGTGTTGTCGTCCAAAATTATATTACTCTCGTGGAGTGCCCGAATAGACCTACAAACAAATGAAAGGTTGAAATAAACCATTTTTGTTCATTGATGTTTGTTACATTACTCAAAACTGCTAAACATAGTATGAAGTCAAGATTTCCTAATCCTAGGCCAGCACTTACAACAAATGGGACAGCAGCTGGTACGAAACAACATTGCGCTACAATGCCAAGAAGTTGTCAGCTATGGATCCCTCGTTTATTTTAGCTGTCAAGCCCATACCACATAAAAATAACTCCTGAGAGTTGCATGTCACGATACCGGCACCGCTAAAAAAACTGCACTGTCACAAAAGCGTGGCTTTATTCTTTTAACAAAGCTAGCGTAATGTGAATGGAAATTAAAGGACTGCTTCCAGAGGCAACTGCACTGGCAGGGCGCCAGGTCAGCACCGAACAGCATCTTAAAATCGACAGCTGCGTAGTTGGCGATGACTAGCTTCTGCCTTCCGCCAAGTGAGTAAGCAAAAGATAACGCTGGCTGCTCCCTATGCTGAGCATCGAGGCTTCCTAGCTAGGAAAGCACTTACATTTTGAATTGGCCACCACAGTCATTGCAACAAGTCACCAGCGGACGTTGCATTTGCTCAAGACTTCCGGCACTCCTCAAGCGCCAAGTTTCGTTTTTGAGCTGAAAAAAATGTTTGGTTTTCTCACGCTGCAGAGATTTAAACAACTTTGTTTTAAAAACTGATACGACATCATCTTCTCCGTGGCTGCAAACTCACCATTGACAATAACCACGAAATTTTGCTAATTAAGAAATTTAGTGAAGTTTAATTCATCAGATAACTAATTAGAGTGCCCTTGATACCTCCTGGCATCCGCCGCAGCTAGCAGTTTCCTTCTGAACAGGTTTTCTTTTTTTCTCGTGTTCACTGAAACACCCTGTATAACTTGACAAAGCTGAGGTAGCTGGTTGTGAAAAGTGATAGATATCTCATTATATGTGACCACATTGTATGTGACCAGCAGTTCATGTTGCCATCCTTTATTTGTTAGCTTGAGAAAAAATTTCATCATAAAACTGATCATGAATCACATCTAGCATCTGTACTCATAGCAGTAAACAAGAAATAACTTTTTTAGATATTCTAGATATTTATATGACTCTAGTTAAAAAGCAATTGAATGAGAACAAGTTAAGGACCACGCAAAGAGCGATGGAACAAAGATTGCTAGCCATAACTTTAAGAGACAGAAAGAGAGCGGGTTGGATCAGAGAGAAAACGGGTATAGACAATATTATAATTGACATCAAGAGAAAAAAATGGAGCTGGGCAGGTCATGCAATGCGCTGCTTAAGTAACCGTTGGACCATTAGGGTTACAGAATGGGTACCAAGAGAAGCAAAATGCAATCGAGGATGACAGAAGACTAGGTGGTGTGATGAAATTAGGAAATTCGCAGGCGCTAGTTGGAATCAGTTGGCACAGGACAGGGGTACTTGGAGATCGCAGGGAGAGGCCTTCGTCCTGCAGTGTACATAGAACAGGCTGCTGATGATGGTAATGAGCATTAAATTGGTTTGTTGGCACAAAACTATTCAACTTGTTCACAGTGTTGAGACATATATAAATAAGGTATACCCTTCAAAGAAAGCCTACTGTTTTCTTTCTTTTATAGATTGAAGAAATCACAGAACTGATGAAGGAAGGCATCGAACTTAATAAAACTGCGCATGCTGTGTCTATGGTAAGCTTGCCTTTTTTTATGTTACCTTCTTTGTATTATGCATATTTGTAACAAATATTCAGTTAACATATTCACAGGGTGTCTACCAACCGGGAAAGCACGTGTTGCATAAAGCCGGTTCCCGAAAGTCAACTTCTCCTTATTACAGCAGTGTTAAGTGGTGAAGCATGCGCGAAGTATTGCGGTGAAGCTTAAGTGTGTGGAGGGGCAATTGTCACAGGATACAGTATGTATTCCTTAATTATACACGCATGCACACGCCTTCTCCTGTCACAGTACGAGCATCGATATGCCTAATAAGTGTACTGGCATGCTTTCAGAGCATTTCCCGACGTGTCTATGGCGATTTGAGCCTTTAAGGGTTGTAAAAGACATGCATTCATTTTTTCGACTGCCTGCTTTTTCGGACGTTTTCGCGGCTCCTGGGGAGTCCGAAAAATAGGACGTTGACTGTACAACAGACCTAGAGGATGCTTCAAATGGTCCGCGGGGTGAACGTGTGACGGAAAGAGGACGACAACACAAAGGACCGACGTATTGAGGAATGAAGGGGAAAGGAGGTGTGCCGCCGCTTCTTTGAAGGAGCTTGAACTCAAAAAACAAAATGTTGGCTGATGCCGAGGTGCAAGTGTCCTCATCCAAACCAAAATAAATTCTTTAAAGCAGTGAAATGCAACACTGAGGCGTTGTGCGCAGTCTGAGAGTATGTCAGGGCAGTTGAGGTTGACTTTTCAGCTGCTGAGAGAGAATCTCACATGTGTCAAAGTTCGGGCCTCATGCCAATGAGTTTGCTATCAGTTAATAGAAATAACTCATAATCGAAAATATTTACTTCTGTATGCATCTCTTTTTATTCGTATTTGAAAATGTTTGACTCGATTTGCGATGGGCTTTACCATTCTTTTTTCGAAGATATTTCATTTGCTGTGCATTTTACTAACCTGTCCCTTCTGTTTTCTTCTTGAATAAAATAAACTCTACTCCTTGATATTCAAACTGGATTAAGTCCTTTTTTTATTTTTTTTAACATGCCTTTTAACCAGCCCGCCTTGACATAAAACAAAGTTCTGTGTCACTCATGAATTTTGCAAAGGCACTCAGGTAAAACCTGGAAAACTCACGAAATTCGGAAATGTCAACTTGGTAGACACCCTGATTCAGTTAACCATTAAGCCCAGGAAACTACAAGAGTACAAGCAAATTGCTGCGAAAGCTGTACCAGTCTATCTTGAAAGGAGGTGTAGTATTCACTGTCACAATTGTAGTGCCACAGGGCTTTTGCCACACCTTGGTTGCCTTGTTTGTATTATATGTTCGTATAACATACATTCACAGCAGATTACGTTGTTTTAAACTGGGGTACCACGGCCGCCATCTTGCGAGTAGTTCAGATTTCATCAGATCGAAAAAAAAAATCGATTTGCCAATTCAGCAGGAGGTCTGCTTTGGTCAAGAAAAGCATCTCCGCCACCCCACCCAACTCCTCATGTTTCATGAGCGATGAGTGCTGCCTTGGCCCGCCATCATTATTTTGTTGCTCACGCAGTGTCAATAGGAGTACAACTGAACAATGGCATGACCGGTTCCTTCTCACCTTGAAGCACACACTACTGGTTGCCTTCATCGATTAAGGCCTATTTTGTAGCAAAAGTAGCACGAGGGAACAGCATACAAAACAAAAGCCCTTTTTCCCATCCATCCAGAGTGCAGCCACGACAATCAGAAATGCCCAGAGCAGACCACTGTGTTCATCTCCTCCTATCCCCATCTTTGGGGTTGCATTCCTGACCACCACAATGCACCTGCCACAAGCAAAGGATGAGCAAATGATTTTATTTGTGGTTATGAGAACAAAAAGGAGGGGGTTCTGCTGACCGGACCATAACTGCCTTGTGGGGGCAGCAGGATTGTAATCTAGCCAGATGGCTTCTATTTCTGTTCATTTGTTAACAACGCTATGCGCATTTATGTTAGAAATTTTATGTTGATTATTAGAAGATTGTACATGTCAGACCATTTTAGAATTAGCATGAAAGAAAGGAATCTTTATTCCTGTTTGGATGTCTTCATCCCACATGAAGAGCTCCCCGTTTGCTCGCAGCTTGTCGTTAATGAGAAACATTCTTTCCTTGTCGTTTTTTATTCTTAGCACTTGCCCATAACAGCTTTCTTTTCTGCAGTGTCTCACACGAGTAATCATTTTGGATAGATATTTTTGTCCCTTTAAGCTTGTAGGCATTCTTAAACACTGCTTGCTTCCCATTATAAGCCAGAATATCAACTATAATTGGTCTAGGATTACCATGTCTGCCTAAGCAGTTAATTCTACCAATAGATACGCATGATACCTGTAGTTTTGATGCTAAGAAGTTGTTTAGAACTTTTTGTTTTAAATCTGAGTCTTTCTCATTAGGATCTTCTTGCATTCCAAAAATAACTAAATTTGAATGTATACTGCGGTCTTCCAGATAGGTTAATTTAGATTTCAAGACCTTAATTTTTCGAGTGATTCGACCTGGGCAGTTCATTTTTCTATTTCAAGAAAGCGCAAACTAAGATAAGACATTACTTTTTCCATGCTCATTTGCTGTTCCCTTATAGTAGCCATTTCTTGAGCTAATTTATTTTGCCCTGTCATCAATTCCTTCAGCATTTCTGCTGTAGAAGGGCCTGAATTAGTCTCTACATCACCACAAAGAAGTAGCACAAATAGAGAGAGTACATCATATGCAATCATAATACACCTTTGTGGGCACGGCAGGACCAGAAGGCCACGATAATCACTACAAAAGCTGCTGTAGCTAGGACTAACCTGCACGAAGTAAAAGGGATTTCGTGGCAACATGCCACAGTCTGATCCGCCGTACCCACTGAAGGTGTAGTTCTGCGGACGATCTTTTATAGGTAGGTCCGACGACGCAGTCACAGTAGATGGTGCTGTCGTCCTGGCTTCAACAGAAGAAAGGAGTTGCACTGTGAACTAGCTGAGATATGGTAGTACACGTGTCAGCGTTAGTGACAAGGCAAGATTCTGGATCAAGCCTTCCGGCAAAACCGAGCAGAAGAGCCTGCACAAAGCAGAAAAGGGGATTCCGTGACAACTTGAGTCTGGTCTACCGTACCCACTGAAGATTTCTTTGCCTTTATGCAGAAATTATCGCTCATTTTGTCATTGTGCTGTTTCAATGTTCCCGGGTAGTAACTGCAAAATTACCTGGGGGTTGGAAGAGGGCTCGTGTTTTTCCCATCCTTAAGAAAGGCAACCATTTACTCTTAGAAAATTACCATCCTATCTCATTAGTATCACCAATTTCTAAAATGCTTGAACATGTAATATCTAAACGCATTGCGGAATTTCTTGAACAAAACTCTATACTTACTAACTTTCAGCATGGTTTTAGAAAGGGTTATTCAAACGTAATTCAGTTAGTCACAGTGGTTCATTCATTTGCAGAAACTCTGGATAAGAATGGTCAAATGGACGTCATATTCCTTCATTTTAGCACGGCGTTTGAGAGTTATTCATCAAAAACTAATTACGAAACATAAGGACATTAACTCTTTCCCTATCATAGGGAAAATAGGTGTTCTTTGTAGGTTACGCTAGATTTTCATTTTCTGAACGAACTACTGCACTCAATATTTTATATAATACATAAACAAAAAGCAAAATGAATGCACTTTTCACGCACAAAAATGTTGTTAATGAGATATATGTCATAAAAAGTATATATATAGTGCCAGAATCAAGATTGTGGGATAAAATTGAACAAAGTTTTAAAGACTTGCTCGTATATACTAAGAAAAAAATTAGCAAAAATTATGAGATATACAAAATGTATTGCCATCTAATAGGCACTATCTCCGAAAAAATCTAAATTTTTCATTCAGCAGGTATTTTGCTACAAAAATTTAAGTGCAAGCACTACAATTTTGCGTGCCAGACTGCAGCCGCCGATCTTCCGGGCTGGTTTGCGTCGTCGCACCTCTCAGAGTCAAAGTCCAACGAAAAGGCAGCATCCTCAGACTCGCTGCTGCTTGATCCATCGATAAAATCACCGGCAGACTCAGCGGAATAGCGAGATCTACAATCTTTCTAAATGCATGAGCCGTTCCCAGAGGCGGCCATTTTGCTTTCTACTTTGACGATTGCAAAACATTGGAGTGCATTAAACGTTTAACGCCTGTAGGGGAAAAAAGCGAACTGCTTAGAAAACAAAAATATAGGTCTTTTCCTTCACGTCCTATGGCGCAGGGTGTTCGTGAGGGGCGCGGAAGGTCTTGAAAGCAGCGTTTTAAACCATCGATAGTGGGAGGCCATTTTTGCTTCCTACCTTGACAATCGCGAAAACTTTGGAGTGTATTCAAAAATCACCACCTGAAGTTGCGTAAATTTGTTTCGTCAGCCAAGAGACAAGGAGTAGCCGGTGCCACCACATAAAGGCGCCAACCTCTCCTAACATTCACTTCAATAAAAAAAAGGGGGGGGGGGAAAGCAGACTGCTTAGAGAACAAAAGTATCGTTCTCCTCCTTCACGTCCAATACCGCAGCGTGTCCGTGAGCAGGCCGGAACGTCTTGAAAGTGGCATTTCAAATCATCGTTAGTGGGCTAACGATGCCCAATGTCCGCGGTACAGAAAGAGTTAATCTGCCAGATATATTTATTGCATGGATTGAAGACTACTTGACAGATCGTGCCCAGTTTGTTTCTGTAGATGGGAACAATGCGAGCTTTCGTCCTGTAACATCAGGCGTGCCCCAGGGCAGTGTTCTGGGGCCATTCTTGTTCTTACTTTATATAAATGACATTTTTAACATTGTTTACCAGGACATTGTTTACAAGGAACTCAAATCAGACTGTTCATGGATGATTGTGTGCTCTTTTGTCAAGTTACTTGTACTAAGGGTCAATAGAACTTGAATTTAACACTTAATAACATATTAAACTTGTGTGATGAACACAGTGTGGCTCTAAACACACAAAAAACTATTTATCTTTGTGCAACTTGTACAAAAACACCTCTTGATCTTACATATAGCCTTGGCTCAACGTCACTACAACAGGTAGCCAACTACAAATATCTCGGCATAACAATAACTAATTACTTGTCCTGGAACCTACACATAGACAACATATGTTCTGCTGACTTCCGTAAGTTGGGTTTTCTAGAACATAAGCTTAGAAATTCTCCTTCTAGCTTTAAACTACTCAGTTACTTTACATTTACAAGACCTAAATTATAATGCTCTTGTGTTGTATGAGACCCCTTCAGTAAAGCTATCATAAAAAAACGAAACTGTACAAAAGAAGGGCTGTTAGGTTTGTTTATTCTAAATTTAATATTACAGACTCACCGTCTGAATTCATGGCTGCTAACAACATTGAAAAACTTGAACTACGATGAAAAAAGAACTGCCTCAACTTTCTTTGCCTACTTCTTAATCATAAGTTGGCCCTTGACCCGCATGCATCTCTCTTCCTGTCCATCTATCTTCTCTGTCCAATAGCCATACATGACATCATCACGCCCATTCTTTAACTCCGTATTTTGCTAAAACTAATGCTTTTCAGTTTTCCTTTTTCCCCGCATACTGTATTAGAATGGAACCGTCCAACTGATCTTAGCCTATTTTCTGCAACCTAGAGCCTTGATACATACTGTTAATTGGTGGTTTGTTTCCATTTTGCATAATATTTTCCCTTGGTACATACTGTTCATGGGTAATACCTACTGTTAATTGGTGTTATGTTTCTATCTTATGGAAAGTTTTCCTCTGTTATCTTTTATGTTTGTGCTTTTATCTTGCCTCTTGTACCTGTCCTGTGTGGACCGGTTCTTGGTCTGCAGTATAAAATAATAATAATAATAATATTGTATTTTATTGTTATTGCCCCATTTTCAATACGCAGGAATGAACGAAGCCGTCACCTCTACAAATGTGTCATTAGCCAAAATATAATGTGCCTGGGTAGAGTGTACTAGCCTAGCGTTCCAAATGCTCTTTGCACAGTTATTTTCACATATTGCCTCCATCAAAATGCAGCTGCCACGGCGCGATATCAAACTCTCGACACTGAGATCAGCAGCGCAAGTTTCTCTCATTTGAGTAGTGTTATTTATCATTCACGTTTTAAGCAGAAAGCAGCACATGAGGGGAGAAATATATTTCATAAACAAAAACAGTAGTAAAGAAATTCTCTGGGACTAATATGAGGCAATGTAACATTGTGTGCGTGTGCGTGCGCGTGTGTGTGTGTGTGTGTGTGTGTGTGTGTGTGTGTGTGTGTGTGTGTGTGTGTGTGTGTGTGTGTGTGTGTGTGTGTGCACGCGCACATGCACACGCCATGCGTGGTGCGTTGTCCTCTCTGTTCAGAGGAGTGGCACCTCTCTGTCAGAACAAAACAAGTCAAGCATGTTGTTTTGAAGCATGTTTCAGTCTTAAAAAATAAAATCATGTATAGTCTGCACCATGCCAAATTTCAACTTTCAGGCTTGTGTAGTCCACACTATAATTTGGAAAATATAGTATACATCAGGGTGTCTATCAAGCAGGAAAACCGGGAATTCTCAGGGATTTTGAGTAGTCTGGAAAACTCAGGGAATTTGTGCCTCTATCAGGGAAAATTAGCTGTAATCTTATTAAAAGGGTTGAAAGTCGCGGTAATGCTGGCTCAAGTAACAGACAGGAATCGTAATGAATCGTCTTTGACGTCCTGTCGTCGGCTGGAGGAGTTGCCAGTGTACAGTCAACGACCGACTTTCCGGATTCCTGATAATTTGGACGGCTTCGCGGCACCACCACATACCCCATAGAGCCAGTGTATCAGAATGTCTGAAATTTCGGACGCAAGAACTCATTGCTGTCTGATTTTCCAGACGTTTTGCCGTGACTGCAGGTCCGAAATGGCATCAATCAAAGCCACCACTGCTGCCATTTTGATTACCGCGCCGCCTGAAACCGGCGCTCTTGCATGCAGATCCGCTGGCAGCCGTACCCACCACTGCGGCAACGCTAGGCCTAGCTGCTTCGGCGTTCGCTATGAAGCTTCTTGCCTTTGGGGGCCGTATTTTTTATTGAAAGAATTCACTGCTGTCAGCAATGGCATGGACTTCGCCTTTGTGGTCCTAGCGATTGGCTTAGAAGCTTTAAAAGCATGGTGCATTGCATAATGTCGGTTCGCGAAAGTCAGCTTCACCTTCGTGCATAAATTTTACTTGGTGAAACATGCGCAAAAGTATTGCAGTGAAGCATAACAAACGTGGGATGGGGCTATTGCCACGGGACACAGTATGTATTCCTTAACTATACACGCATGCACCCCGTATTTCCTGTCACAGTACGAGCACCAATATGCCTAATACATGTACTGACAGGCCTTCAGAGCGTTTTCAAATGTGCCTGTGGTGGTTTGAGCCCTTAAGGGCAGTAAATTACATGCATTAATTTTTTTCCAACTGGTCGATTTTTCGGACGTTTTCGTTGCCCCCTAAGGAGTTCGAAAACTTGGACTTGGACTGCGCAACTGACCAAGAAGATGCTTCAAATGGTCCGTGGGGCGAACAAGTGGCAGAAGGAGTACAAGAACAGAAAGGACCTACGCATTGAGGAATGAATGGAAAAGGAAGCATGCTGCCGCCGTTTTGAAGGAGCTTGAGCTCAAAAAACAAAGTGTTGGCTGATGCCGAGATGCAAGTGTCCCTCATCCAAACCAAATTAAACTCTTTAAAGCAGTGAAACACAACACTGAGGCATTGTGCGCAGGCCGAGAGTATGTCAGGACAGTTGAGGTTGACTTACGAGCTGTTGAGAGAAAATCTCAATTGTGACAAAGTTCGGGCCTCATACCACTGAGCTTGCTATCAGTTGATAGAAATAGCTCATATTCGAAAATGTTTGCTTCTGTATGCATCTCCTTTTTATTCGTATTTCAGAATGTCCGACTCGATTTGCAATTTAAGACATTTTATTTGCTGTGCATTTTACTAACCACTCCCTTCTATTCTCTTTTTGAATAACATAAACACTACTCCTTAGTATTCAAATTGGATTTTGTCTTTTTTTTTTCATATGCTTACTAGAGAGTGATAGCATCGGGCGATATGGTTTCAGGTCGCCTTGACATAAAACATAGTTCTGCATCACTCAGGGAATTTTGCAAAGGCACTCGGGGGAAACTTGGAAAACTCAAGGAATTTGGAAATGTCAACTTGGTAGACACTCTGATACATACATACATATATAAATATATATATATATATATCCTGTTAAAAATCATCATGATTTCTTACCAAATTTTCAACCCTCTCCCCTAGACAGAATATTCCTGTGCACTATGCAGTACTAAAAGTAATGCTAAAGAAAAAGTAACTCTATTTAACTTTTTTTTAGAAACATGTCCTGGAAAGGCTAGCCTCATTTGAAGGGCCAGCTGAGAAGTCCGAGTTCTTTCAACGTTTTGAAAAGTATCCCGATACCATTTGCGAACAAGACAGGTATGCTTCATTTTTCTCTAACCATTTCTTGTGCAAATTTTGTTTTACAAGCATAAAACATGTATTGCTCATGTAGATGACACACGGGAGAAAAAAAGTGACCAGTACAGTCTTTTGCAATATATATCAAAGCCTTCTGTCACAAATTCCGCTAATTGTAGGGAGCTTATGGCACATTAAATTTCTAAACTAGTAATCATAAGTGTGGGGAGAATGACCACAAGTTATTATAAGGCCATTCACATTCCACTTAAGGTATGTATCAGGCCTTGTATGTCAACCTCAAAAGATGCAGCCCAGAGGCCTAATTGCAGTGAGCTGCAAAGTGTGGAATTTGCAAAAATCCTAGGCAGGACAGATGATCTGGCAGTTCTTTGTCTACAAAAATTATGTAGTTGGAGTCACTGAAAGTGTGAACCAGACAGTATAGGATGTTCTTACAAACAGCCACAGGAACAATATCTCATGGCCGTGTTGTGGGATGGAACTACAGATGGAATAACAATGAGAACAAAAAAAAAACATTTTTTAACAAAATATGCAAGTATCGCCAGGTTTAGGTTAGTACAGTTATATCAGCAATGTACGTAGTGACAGCAGATGTGTGAAAATTGGGCTTGTTAACGACATTGCAAATGCCCCAAACTGGTTCAGTTCTTTGCATTCACGGTAGTGTTGGAAAATGTCTTAGTTCATGTGTACTTGACATTCCTGCTTATTAGCAACTTCTGTAGAGCAGGCATGCTTAAGCCTCACAGAAGCACTGCACAGCCTTATGCAGCAGCAATGCTCTTGCTATACTGCACACTTTTGACTGAAGGACATGTTTGCTCTCTCTGCCTTACCACAACCTCCTTGCACACATGCACTGTACCCATGCTTGCAGCTAGTAACACCATTGCTGCCCATGGGGATTCAGGTGACAGAAAATAAACAGTGTATTAGTGTCATCACGTTTATTGTTATACTATGGAAACTTTAGACTAAATATGTATTTCATGCACTGTGGTCATCTACAGTGGCTAAATATATATAGGTAAGTGTAAAAGGGAATTAACTCTCTAGTGCTCATGCGTCGGGCCCCACATGACACATGAAAATATCCGTTCTGGTCAGGTAACGCCCGACGCACACATGTTCGTGTTCCCTGGTTATTTGGGTTAGTAGCACCAGCTTTCGCAAACTTTTTCATGTAGAAAGTGCACTTCTCAATATCTCCAACCTTTTCTTTTATTTATTTATTTTTCCCTTCCTTCACATTTGAAGGGATTCTCACATGATTTGCAATGTGAGGTGGCAACAGCCATAATGGCCAGTATATTCCTGTGAGGATCGCCCAGCTCATTGCGGGTGGTTTGAATAGCAGAAGATAAGTAATCTTTTGGAACAAAACAAAGGTTACAAGGCTTACACATGCAATACAGAGTGATCTTATCTTTGCCTTTAGTTGCATTTTAAAATTCAAATGCCAGCTGTTAGGATCTGGTCATAACACTGTGTCATGCAATAAAAAGGAACTTTCATAATTTTGGTGGAATGTTTAATAGTTTACCAAACAGCAACAAGCATTTTGAAGCTCTGAAAGCAGAAGAATGTTTGCTTATTAACAATTTGCAGTCAATTGCAATTACCCAATTTGTGGTCATCCCCGTTGGGAGCTATTTCGTGCATTGAGACGCCATGCAGAAAAAGCACTCAGGTAAATTAGCACATGTTAAGTGATTTATTTCAGAAAATTTGCTTATTCCTGAGGCGCTCAACAGTACTTGAGCATTGTGTAGTCGCACTCAAAGCAGACTCCTGTGAGGAATTCAAAATTTGCGCTGCATGTCTGTAGGGCCTTCATAGCCACTGTCTTTTAAAGCACTCTCATCCGAGGACGTTTGCTGACTATCTGAAGGCAACATTTATTCATCCAGGGCACCAAACTCATCTTATTCACTGAACTTACATGAATTGCGTCAATAATATGCATGCGTCATCTTAGAGGTTGGACTTCGCCAGCAGTGCTGTTTGCATTGAGTAAGAAGCCCGCATGGAGAGTATACCATACAATCGCAAATAGCATCAAAGAGTGTATTGGAAGGATAGCATCAGTGCGTTCTGTAGAAAAGCCAATAAAATTGGCCAACCTGCATTTTCTCTCAGGTTAAAGTGTATTGGGATGTGCCAGTGTATTGACTACAATTTGCAAATTATAGACAGGACTTCGCATCATAGGATCTGGCGCCATATTTTCACAGCAGTGGCACCAATGCAGTCCCAAGTTTTACATTTCTTGCTTACAGAGGCTCTGCTTTTGGTAAAAGTGGTGCTTTGAGCACCTTAGAGCACTGATCTGTCACTTTAGTTTCACTTAATGTGGCAATCCACATTGCCAGGGGGGTAATGAGAAAGAGAAGACGACAAAGTTAGCCAGAAAAATGTAGCAATAAATGGGTTCTACCTGCACTAAGTCGAACTAGGGTACCGATTCCTTTAAATAATCCAAAAATCTGTGAACATCTTATGTGCCCCCCGCAGGGGCGTCTGCGTCAGCAGGCGTTTGGTGTGTTGCGACACCACGTACCCGAGCACACGAGGGTTAGACCCTCCTGCGTGTAGCCGTGTGCGGCTTAGCCGTGTCCGGTGAAAGTGGAATCCTGGGGGTTGAGCCGATGCCAGGTGTTCAGACCTTTAAGGCCCCCCCAGCAGAGGCAACACACTTCTTTGGCCTCTGCTTCACGTAATGGCACCCCTGGACTGACCCACCTGGGGTGCTCTCACTTTTTGATCTTTCCTGTCTTCTTCTCTCTTCCATTTACTTCCTTTCTCCACGGCGGCAAGGGTTAATCTTGTGAGGCTATCCTACCTTGGGTACACTATATTTGGTTATAGTGACGGCGTACGGCTGGCGTCGTGCAGGCTTGAACACAAGCTTTGCCGCGTCCCCTCACTGGGCTCTGCGGTGGGCGGTCGGCGCTGTTGCCGAACATACACATTTTCCTATGGCAGCGCAAGCCTCTGTTGTTTATGATCGGCGTCTGAAGAGATGCCGCACCGAAGTACCATTCCATTTCTCCTTTTGAAGCAATGCTCCATCTTTTCCCCAAGTGCTATGTAATCCACAGCGAAACCAACATGCCAGTAAGAAAGTTATCTCCATTCCTTGTAGCGAAATGCCTGAAAGATAAAATCGGACCTACATACAAAGCCTCCAAAATGTCTAGCGGGGACCTCCTCCTAAAACTGAATGATGAAGATCAAGCAGAGACGCTCTCTGAACTTACCAGTATTAGCGACGTGACAGTGACAGTTTCAGCTCACAGAACACTTAATACAAGCAGAGGAGTAATATCTGAAGAAGGCTTTATTGGCTTAAGCGATGAGGAACTGCTGGAAGGTTTCCAGGAACAAAATGTTACTAAGGTACAAAGAATTGTAATTCCACAGGAACGACCAAGAAATGCCTACTTCACTCGATGCAGGTTATGTCAAAGTCAATGTGAGACCATATATCCTGAATCCCAGACGATGTTTCAAGTGCCAAAGATTTGGACATGCTTCATATGCATGCCGAGGACAAACAACTTGTGCTAAATGCAGCTCCAACGATCATCAATCTGAGAATTGCACCTCTTCACCACATTGTGTTAGCTGCAAAGGAAATCATCCCTTGCTGGAAAAAAGAAAAAGAAGTTATTGCACTAACTGGTAAAGAAAAAATCTCATTCTTCGAAGCCAGAAAGAGACTGTCGTACCTTTCGCGACGCAGTTATGCCGATGTGACGCAGGTGGGGGCAGCGTCACAGAGGCCTCCGGAGCCCTCCGAGCCCACGCGCAGTGGTGCCGCAGTGACTCCTCCCACCCCTGTGGTGGAAGCAGTCAGTACTGCTCCACCCTCTTCGACGCCCCTGCAGACAACAGTCCCGCAGAGCCCCAAAATCAAATGAACCCCAAGGCCCGAGGCATGTGTCTCGGCACCTAACTCTCGGTCCTCCAGCGCCTCAGAGAGAGCGATGGAGGTCGACACAAAAACCCGGGTGTCATTGACACCGAAGGACAAGCGCTCTCTCGAGTGCAGTAAGAGGGACAAAATCCCAATAACAACTCAAAATAATAAAGTGTTAACCTAAAGGTTATCGCTCATTTGTATTAGCCTTTTTAAATCCGTGTCACCTATACCTCACCTCTTAATTTTTCCATAGTGCCATTTCTTATCTTTCCATTTTAAGATGGCTTTAATTATCCACTGGAATCGTAGAGGGATTTTACACAACTTAGGGGACATTAAAGACATGTTAATAAACTTCTCTCCCGTGGCCCTATGCTTACAGGAAACAAACCTAGGTGAAAAACACAAAAACATTTTGAAAGGTTTCACTGTTGTACGGCGCGACCGTACTCAGGCGAACCGGCTGTCAGGTGGTGTAGCCATTGTCCTGCGAGGGGGTATAGCAGCCAGAGAAGTTCCCATTAACACTCCCATAGAAGCCGTTGCTGTCACCGTTTTAGCTCACAAAACCATCACCATTTGTTCAGTATACATTCCACCGCATTCACATTTTACCGTAAGAGACCTAGAGTTAATTTTAAACCAGCTACCTGAACCATTTTTAATAGGCGGTGATTTTAATTCAGATAACACGTTATGGGGTAGTAAAACTACTGACAACAGGGGTCAAACGCTTGAAGATTTTATCCAAACTAATGACATATGCCTTTTAAACACTGGTGCGGCGACTTACTACTGCCCAAGCACAGGAGCTATGAGTTGCTTAGATCTGGCACTGTGCTCTCCATCTCTTTTTGGCGATTTTCAGTGGAATGTTATTGAGAACCCGTATGGTAGTGACAATATGCCTGCTATCATTAAAAGAACTTCTCCTTCCATACCATTAAGACCACCTCGTTGGAAACTCCATCTAGAAGACTGGTCTCTCTTTACTGAAAAGGCCACTCTGGATAACATATCAGATGAGCTAACAATAGATGAAATGAATGAGAAGATTACCGCCTGCATACTCGCTGCAGCAGAACAAACAATCCCACAATCCTCTAGCTTCTTAAGAAAAAAACCTCAAACCCTGGGAGACGAAGGAATGTACACAAACAAAAAAATTACAAAACAAAGTGTGGGGTATCTTTCGGCGATACCCAACCCAAGAAAATCTACTCTCTTTCAAGAAATCAAAAGCAAAAGCCAGGTATACAGGCAGACAAGCCGAAAGACAGTCCTGGAAAAATTATGTCTCATCTATAAATAGCTCAATAACATCCAAACGAATGTGGGATCAGGTTCGTAAGTTTAGAGGCGACTACGCTTTTTATGCTATCCCCATACTATCACCTCCAGGCACGCAAACAAATATAGACGAACAAGCAGACATCTTGGGGCAACATTTCCGTGATATATCAAGCTCAGAGAACTACTCTGCTGCATTTCTAAAACAAAAGCAATTAGCAGAAAAACTAAAGCTTCCGACCACAGGAAGTTCAGAAAGAATGTATAATGCCGCTTTAACACTTCCAGAAATCAACAGAGCACTTCCTACTCGCAAAAAAACAGCACCCGGTCCGGACAGGGTACATTACACAATGCTAGCTCACCTATCCCCTAAAGCAGTTGAGATCTTGCTTCATTTCTTCAACATAATCTGGGAAACGGGAAAAATGCCCAAAGAGTGGAAGAAAGCCATCATAATCCCATTCTTGAAAGCTGGAAAACTTCCCACAACAGCAACCAGTTACAGACCCATAGCACTCACAAGTTGTCTTGCAAAGTCATATGAAGCCGTCATCAACATAAGATTGACATACGTCCTTGAAACAGAGAACCTGCTTGATAACCATCAGTGTGGATACAAGAAAGGTTGCTCTACAACAGATCATCTAGTTAGGCTAGAACACGAGATACGTGCCGCCTTTCTAGACAAACAATATCGTCTCACTGTTTTCTTTGATTTAGAAAAGGCGTACGACACAACATGGAGGTTTGATATTTTAAGGGACTTAGCGGATTTAGGGATCCGCGGTAGAATGCTTAAATGTCTTGCTGATTTCATGTCCGATCGAACATTCAAAGTGCGTTTAGGAACGGTGCTGTCCCGCGTATTTATTCAAGAAAACGGTGTACTTCGGGATGCGTATTAAGCACAACATTGTTTGTGGTGAAAATGAACTCGCTCAATAATGTAATTCCATCCTCTGTAATGCATTCACTATATGTGGATGATCTACAAGTTGCATGTTGTGCATCGTACATGGCAACCTGTAAACGGCAAATTCAAATTACGTTGAACAAACTCACCCAGTGGGCATCTGAAAACGGTTTTTGCTTTTCAACTGAAAAAATTATTTGTGTTCTCTTTTCACAAAAAAGAGGCCTACAACCAGATCCCATGCTTAAGCTACAAGAAGCTACATTACCGGTAAAACAAGAACACAAGTTTCTGGGTGTTCTATTTGATAAAAAGTTAAACTTCCTGGCTCACATAAATAGCCTTAAAATTAAAGCGAACAATGCTCTTAAGATCCTCAAAGCCCTGTCGCGGAAGCGCTGGGGCTCTGACTGTAAATGCCTGCTACGCATCTACCGCACTTTGGTGCGTAGCATATTAGACTACGGTAGCATCATATATGGCTCAGCCAGACTATCTTATGTCCGATGAATTGACCCAGTTCATAACTTTGGACTACGACTGGCAAGTGGTGCTTACAAAACATTGCCTGTCCAGAGCTTATATGTTGACTGTAATGAACCTCCCTTACAGCAGTGCAGAGTGCTACTAACTTTCTCTTTTGTACTCAGAATTCTGTCCTCACCACAACACATATGTTTCAACATAGTCACATAGTGCAACTCGCGCTTACACTATACAAACAAACCAAACATGATTAAGACACTAATCCTGCGATATAAGGAATATGTTCCGGATTATGACATTCCTCGCGAAGTCCTCCAGGTTGCCACAAAGCCACAGCGTTTGGCCCCGTGGTACGATTTTGAACCGTTATGTGACTGGACATTGACACATTTAAAGAAGAAAGACACCCCACACGAGCACATTATACAAGAATTCCGCACTCTTCAGGAAAAATACCAAAATTACATGGAATTTTACACCGATGGCTCTAAAACAAAAAATTACGTGGGTGTGGAGGCCGTAACGAAACATTGGGAAATAAGTATTCGATTACCACAACATGCCTCTGTCTACACAGCTGAAGTATACGCAATATGGACTGTAGTTAAAAAGAGCATAGCTGACAAACACGAAAACACAGTAATATACACTGATTCATTAAGCATACTGAAGGCTCTACACGCAAAATCCGAATGTGAACCCCTGATAGGGGATATTTTAAACATGGTAACATTAAACAAATACGGCTGGTCAGTTAGGTTTTGCTGTGTACCAAGCCATGTCAGTATACCGGGAAATGAAGCAGCGGATAGGTGTGCATCAATGGCAGCGCGCAAATACATAACAAACACGGCGCTTCCATATCGGGATAGTATCGCGGCAATTAGGAAGGCCTTGACGGCCAAATGGCAACAGACACGGGACCATTGCTTAAGCAACAAGCTACATCTTACTAAACCCATAATTGGTGAGTGGAAGTCGTGCACTCACCAGCAACGGTTCTATGAGGTGATCCTGTGTCGACTTCGGATTGAACACACACATTTAACACACAACTTCCTCCTCCGAAAAGAAAACCCGCCGACTTGCGAAAAATGCAATCAACCTCTTACACTGATACATATCCTTATAACATGTCCACAGTTTGAAACCCAGCGACGGAAGCTTTTACACAACCTATATAATTTAAACATACCTTTACACCCTGCCCTATTACTGGCAGATGACCCACTAGTGCCATTTACTAACCTGTTCCACTTCTTAGAGACAACTGGTTATTTACACGAACTATAATGCAATGCAGGTTTGCCTGCTCTAACCTTGCGTTTCCTTTTGTCTTGTGACTGGCGCAGCATGGCCTTAGTTGCCTTTGTGCCATTAAACCCCAACTAACCAACCAATCAACCATCTTATGTGCATTTTTCTCTTTCAGCCTAAGAAGCAGAGGTGCTACTTAAGTTGCATTAGAGGGCTGAAACAGGTTGTAACATGCACATTCGCACACGTGCACACACACACATGCACAGACAGACAGAGAGGCAAAGTCAAACCTTGATATAATGAAGTTGTACTTGCAGCGAAAAACTTTGTTTAATTGCAAATTTCATTAATTAGATGTTTTAAAGTTTCAACATTAAAAATAACTTCACAACTTCCCAGAGCATTCCTGGTGGATAGTATCGCTAGTAAGCAGTTATAAACAAATTGGAAGGAGGTCGGGCCATAATAGCACGGTTATAAGCGTAAGCGCATGCAGTGCTGATCACGCTGAGAGTAATACATCGACGTAGCTCACAACATGCGAAATTTGTGTGCATTGCGTCGTACAGTGCCGTAAGTCTGTGTCTCGGAAACATGAGATTACATAAGCGACCGCCAACACTAGATGCAAGGGAACAACCATGAACCATTTTGGCTCAGGCTTTGCATTGCATTTGGCACAGAGAGATTACCTCCAAAATATGGTGCATGGCCAGGGCAAGGACGCGCGTGAGGAGGAGAAGGCAGATAGGCACGTGCTTGAGGACTTGGCTCCCCCCCTCCAGCGCATGCTTGATGACATTATTGCACGTTCACTGCCTCCTCATCCCTAACGCAAAAGGAATAGTAGCTCTCGTATTTCTCCAAGCACTGCGAGCTGCAACGCGACAAATGGCACAGCGGTGTTTCCTGCCTACTGCGTCCCAGCGCATGCGCACTTTGATGGCGGTTTTGTTGCTCAAACTTTTCATACAGAAGGCTGGATTTACAAGCCATACTACAAGTACATGATTGAAATGGCCGAAAACTTCATTAAATTGAAACTCTGTGTCACAAAATTACTTCGTTAAATCATGAAAAATCGATAACTAAGATTGAGAAATGAAAATAATTTGTTACATCACGAATTTCGTTATATCGAGGTTTGACTGTGTGTGTGTGTGTGTGTGTGTGTGTGTGTGTGTGTGTGTGTGTGTGTGTGTGTGTGTGTGTGTGTGTGTGTGTGTGTGTGTGTGTGTGTGTGTGTTATTTTTCTTCATGTCAATAATTTCCTCGTGCTTTCAGGAAAGTTCTCAGGCAAGACGCAGTGAAAGTAATAGAAACATCAGTGCTGCCTGCCTTCAGTAAGCTAAGAAAGTTCATTAAAGAGGTAAGTGCACTTGAAGGTATATGCCATTTTTTGTTCTAAGGTGACACTACTCAAGTGCCATTTTGCGATTGCTCTGTAGTGCAGCCGCACTGACCTACAAGTCTTCATTGCTAATATTTTTGCACTTGAGAGTGCTTATATGGCAAGAGCATACATGATTTAACAACCTCGTTTTTATGCGCTACGCTATCAACATAGAAGTTGCTGCACTGGAAGTCAACCTCTCATTAGCGCTCATCATCCAGCAAATCTGCATTTATTGCTACACTCAAAGCAAAAGGGTGATGATTTCCAGCCTTGAACTACCCATATTGTACTTTGCCTGTGTGTTTTTTTACTACTACTTATTTTTTGGTGCTGTTTTGAGTGCTTATCACTAGTTATTACTGGCAGATGTTCTTGTACGAGCAGTTTTCTATGTTGTAGCAAGTGTGAACACAAATGCAATGTGCCCGTACCATTTCTAGGAGTATGTGCCTCACCTAAGGCCAGAGATTGCAGCCACCTCCTTACCAGCTGGTGAAGCCTACTACAAGGAGTGTCTGCGCTTCCACCTTGAGCTTGACCTCAGTCCTCAGGAGGTGCATCAGTTGGGCCTAGATGAAGTGAAGAGGATATCTGGCAATATGAAGCAGGTAACTGCTTCTTTATACTTTAAGCACCCCTGAAACTAAACACTTAAGGACCAGAAGCATTAGTGACATTTATTGGAAGCTTTTTATAGACTGCTTTTTTGAGGGCGTCGCCATTTTGCCATCACGCAGCGCTGTTTACCGTCCACAGCCATGATGGTATGTGGGATCGCGCTAGAAGGTACACAGTGAACGTGCTGTAGACAACGAGTGGCAAGTTTCTGTGTTCTTCCAAGAGGTTTCAACAAGTTCTTGTGACTGGGAAACTTTTTCGCGTGTCATCGCTAAACCTTGAGCTTTGATGTACCCGCAATATCGAATAGTGATGGGCCTAGAGGCGCTGCCGCAGCTCTGCCCGCGATTGAATTAGTGGCAAGTTGTCTAGACATTGTCGATACGTAACATATGAGCAACGTGTTATTATTCAATTGCTTGTCTAGCCTTGAACTCTGTTAAGGTATCACTCAAGTGACAACAATGAAAGGTGTCTCCATGTGCCGTGTGGTGTGCCACACCAGAGTAGATCCCAGTCCAGGTAACTAGCAAAGCTCCGAGGAAACACGTTCTGCAAGCTTTCGTGGTCCTAAAATTTTTAGGGTATGTTTTTCTAAGCATTGTTTACTTGGCACCCGGGCATCGAGCTTAACAAAATAAACATTTGTAATATCACTCGACCGGAAGGGCAATTAAAATGAAGTACTTGATAAAACAACCTGGTGATAGTGGCCACAAATATTACATTATCAACCAGATGCACTGACACCTTAAGAAAATACACACACTCTTAGGTTTCGAGTGGTGCCTGTGCAAGGGCACCTTGCCGATTCAAGAAAGCTGAAAAACAAACTATTACTCTCTTCTACAGCAACATTATTTTCTTCAGTATATAGCACACGATGCACGTCATCGGCCAGACAGCATGGCGGCAAGATTCACAAGCACGAGAAAGCCCATGTCAACTAGGCTGGGACTGGGTAGGCATGGCTTGATCACACAACGATAAAGAACATACCTCCATTTTCTTCATCGGCATGTACAGTACTGTTTTCATAATATTTTCCATTGAGAACCATGGCCTATCCCCCCTCGTGGGTAAGTGCCATATGTTGAAGGTGATAACAACAATACGTTCGCAGTCAACTTCCAGCAGAACATTGGTTGCCAAGCATGATAATCTTAGAACATATTCAAACAGAATAACTTTAATGTGCGTGCACAAAGGAATAGTTGACTTCGTCCATTCGCACTAATTTACCAACTCGAATACGCACCTTTCATTCATATCCCAATTTAATCATGGGTGCCGAGTTCGTCGCCGTGCACTCACTGTGAACAAGATCTTCCGAACATGCACACAATGAAGCTGGTGGAATCAAATGCTTTCTGTTTATGCTGGGAATGCAAAGCAGACACTTGTCTGCAGCCACAGTGTCCACGGAGTCACCATGACTGAAGATGCTCTACACATTCGCTTCCGAAAGTTATTTTTGCAGCCGAATACAGCGCAGTGGTAGCCCATTGACCTTAAGTCATTTGACATCGCACCAATTCGCACTAACACCGCTACCGTTCCAAGCTGCCATTGGGAACTCACGCATACCTCCTCGCACATACCATTGTGAGAAGGAGAGTGGTGCGGTGCACTGGTTCAAGGCTACCATATTTACTCGATTCTAACACACACCTGTTTGCCATGACCTAAATAAAAGAAAAGTGCCTCATTACGTGCCTCATTAGTACCACGTGCCTCATTCTTTCACACAGAAATACAACTGTCTCTCATTTGGAAAAACAATGCTTTACTCCCAATGCACTAAAGTTGCGATAAATAAAAAAAGTCACAGTTTTGCCCGAAAGGCAAAGGATCAATTGCGATAGCAAATTAGTTGACAGCTGTTTGAAAAGTAAGGATAGTAGTTTTATTGGCAGTATAAACTTTTAAACATTCGTGTGCTAACTGAACTAACAAGCATCTCACTCAGTGACCGCGGGAAAATGACGCTGTAGTGAGGAAGTAAGGTAGCAGGAGCGAGCGAATTGACCTTTGTGTGGCCTCTCACTTTAACGCAAACTAAGCGACAAGAACACAGTGCGGTGCGCCTAGATGCATAGACTGTCTCCATCGCAGATCACTTTAAAAATAGGGGCAGCGCCGTACGCACCAGCTGACAGAGTGGAACACCTCTCTTGTTTGCGCCAGTTCCCGCACGCAAGCTTCAAGAACTCTGAACACCAGTGATGCGGCCCAATTTCCATCCGTCTCCGCATGCATGATCACTTTCCTTTTAATCGCGGCATCGTGATGAACTCATCGTGTCTTCACAGTCAGTGCTTCCATGTTGATAGAGCAAACGCTAGAAATGGGAAGGCGGATGGTGGACTAACCTAAGCACACATACTACAGCACATGGAAGAAACTATGGTCCCTAGAATATTAGAGGAAACTACGGCAGCTAGGCTCGAAGCCCGTACGAGGCGGCCATTTTGAAATGCCGATGTCAATATGGTAATGCAGATTTAGCATCATACTCTATTCTAACGCGCATGCAGTTTTTAGACCTGTTTTATCGGGGAGGGGAAAGTGCACATTATATTCGAATAAATATGGTACGTTCCTCTTCACCGATAAAACACTCTATAGGGACAGAATCAGCCAAAGGATATGTGAGGTGTCATTTTCAAAACTGCATAAACTTTCCTACGATTAAAGAACATATATAGGTAGCTTGATATTAATAACAGTACAAGTATGGATGAACAAACAGATCTTGGCTGCTTTTATACATTCATTAAACTTCCGTCTGCAAAGTGCACTGTAGCTCAGTCAGCGGGGTAAATAGTAACTCGGCATATAGTTATTTCAGCTGTTCTCCCTTGTAGCCTTTTTTCCCATGAAACTTTTCATAAGGTGTTCAATATATTCCATAATATGTTCAATATATTAAGGAGCAGTGGAGATGAGCCAGCATTTTATTGATTGTCATAGCATTATTCTTTTCAGCTTTCTGGTTATAAACTTGGGATTGATCTGTTTCTTTGCAAATCACAGTGGGCAGTTGCACTGTTTGCTGCTCCCATTTCGTAATCTGAGCTTCTTTTTTTTTTTGAGCTGTTTGCTGCTTTTTTCCATGCAGCTGCCATGCATGCTACACACAAAGCAGGCCAAAATTTGATAGAAGTACCACCAAAGCTTTGACCATTCATCAGCCAAGTTTTGTAATGAATATTAGTGGCATTCCATTACCAACAGCTCCTTGCTTTCGTGCATCATGCTTTTTCCCTTGGCACACTCATGTGCAACATTTTCTGTGCAAGCAAGGGGGTCAAGTGTGCATTCAACTGACGGTGGAGCCTTCACATGCTTTGTTCAGTTCCTGTACTGTATTGTATAGCAACGTGGAGCGTTGCACAATATTTTACAGTAATGAATAAGGGCACTTGCACAGGCGGTGTTAAAAATGTAAAAGATAGACAGCTAGTTAAGGTTCGGTGAAGGTCTGAAATCGACTGTGCGCTCTTGTTGAGTGAAAGCCCCACACAACAGGGAGAATTGCGTGTAATAATTTGTACATACATTGTTGAAGCGCTGATGCATAAAAGCAAACTTTGATGGAAAAATAAAGTTGAACAAAATTATCAAATTAACATGCGCTCATGAGCATCTACCATTGCTTCAAACATTGTTAAAACAGCCTATACATCAGATTGGAAAATTAACAACCAGAGAGAAGCTTCTGTGTCTTCACTGCTGCTGTCCTTTAAAAGTGGTGCTGCCAAGTTGACCAAAGCTCAAATTTTGGATCTTTTTAAGGAAGAAGTGCTAGGAGCACTGCAGGCTAACTTTGATAATACCTCCAGCCGAAGTTTTACTTTTCCAGACTCCCCACTCTGCCAAAAACTGTCAAATCTGACAAATAGTTAAATTTCAGTTGTCATTTCAGATAGTGCATGATGTGGCTAGTAGAATAATTCTAATAAAAATGCTTAACAAACCATAGAAAATCGATCAAATTGATTTATTTCTATAGCTGCAGTAACGAAACAATAAGTCGTTCGTTTTTGTATGTTCCATGGAATTCTGCTGCTGAAAATGAGTTCACAAGTTTAGTTCTCACATTGCATGAAGGATCATCTGTGTGATTTGTGAACTTGCAGAAATCTAGAACAGGCAGTACTTTGGCAGTGCATTGAGCCACTTATGGTCACCAGCCCTTTTTTAACCTCATGCACAGGTTAGCTAGTTACTGAGATTTGCAATCACAGGATATCCAGCACACATTCAAGATTAATTAGAAGGGGCCATTATGCATAAGTGCACTGTCACTCATTCTTTTCAAAAAAGATTTTGTACCTTAAACATTGATGGCAAATATATGTGCTTATGGATGGCTGTGTTTGTTTTGTTTTCCTGAACCTCTTGCTGCTATCCTACTTTTCTTGCATGTTATCTGGTGTATGTGTGGACGTATGTGCATTTGTGGCCATGCATACACACACACATATGCAGACATGTACAGTATTGAGCTGTATGTGTTTGTGTTCACGCTGTTTCTTCATCCATGATGTCACCAACTATAGTTCACATGTGCACCCTGCTTCAATTCCCAGCCATGCTGCCCACATTCTTATGAGGCCAGAACGCAGGAAACACTTGTGTCCTTAGATCAGGTGCTTATAAAAAAAATTTAAATAAAGTTGGCCAGAATAATCTAGAGCCCTGCACTAAAGCATCCCTCATACCCCACTGCAATGCTTCTGACATTATAACCCCAGTAAATATTACAGTTAATAGCTGCAAAAGCTGTGTAGCTAACAGTGCAGGAAACAAAAATAAGCACATAATTTTAAGCTGCATTTAAAGGGGCCATGACACGGTCCTCCAACTATTCTCAGCTTATCATTACAAGTGAAAGTATAGAGGCCAATATGATTGCAGTGAAACCTCGGTGATAAGATTACAGCTGGTACGAACTTCGAGGTGAAAAGAATTCGTACAGTTCCCTGGCCGAAGCACGCTGTATACTATAAGCCACTTTTCAGATGTCCCCAACGCTCCCCAGTGCTGGTTCAGGTGATACGAATGATGGAGCCACGACCGCCATGACCGCCAGCAGTGAAATGGCAAGGAGGCTGCCTGTGATATTCCCATAGGGCCAATAGGGCCGGTTCTCAGAGGCGACGCTAGCGCCGCCTGGATTCTAACAGTAGTTGCGCAGATACCATAAAAATGTTCACTTACTAATACTAGATGATGTTGTGAATATTATTCACTTATCATCTAAATTTAAAAATGACAGGCAACGTCTGAATAATTTCTAGTTGATCAGAAAGTGAAATGTGTGTCGAAAGCGGAATGACGCATGTGAGGAGTACTGCGCAGCAGACGACCGATGACGGCGTTGTCTGCTTCTCATATTGCTGTTGCGCTGCCTGCTTGCTTTGGCCAGGTATATCACAATGTTATCTCGTTCACATTATATATATATATATATATATATATATATATATATATATATATATATATATATATATATATATATATATATATATATATTCATTCTTATTTAGGACTCAGAATTCGCTTTTACATTTACCTTTGAAGTTTGGCACTGCTGCATAGGTTGAGCGAAATCCCGATGCTAATCACACCAACTTGCTGCAAATAAACAGCTTTACTATATCGGCATCCATGTGTATATGAAATAAAAAGCTTGTGAATAGCGTTTCAGAAGCAGTACTGGTGTGTAATATGCATAATTGTTTATGGGCAGAAAGATACTATATACAGTCTCGCCACACATTTCTGGTGAACACAAGCTGTCCGCCGCTGAATGAAGAAATGCTTCCGATCACAAAGAGCCGTCACAGGCTAGTATGTTGCTAAAGTTCCTCCACTTTTGTTGCTGAAGATGTCACACCACTTCGTTCACAATATCTAACAAATTGCAGCTCGATTTGCGCATAAACACGTAGCTTTCGCAAGGGCAAATTCTGTCGCGACTGTTCATCTTTTGGTCCAGACTGCCTGCTCTCTCTCTCTTGCCGTTACCCATCAGGAAGTTGTTATGATATAAAACTTTTCAGCGTTTAAGCTGAATTTGCTTCAAACAACTTAAAAAATTTAAAAGATGAATGTTTTTATGTTTGTGCTGGTTTGAAGCGTTACAAATAAAGTTTACAATATAAAGGCTTAGCTGACACTTCGATTATCGCTGCCAGTGGTGTGCTGTCATCGTTTCTATGGTGCCGCCACCCCAAGGCTTAGACACGAAACACGCCACATGCCATGGGCTTGGCAGCAGCGAGCACGCCGAGGCAGGTCGGCAGGCAGACCGTTTCCATGTTCGCAGCCTGGTGGGAGGCCGGCAGAAGGCAGCCGTTAACAACGGCAACTGCGCATACTGTATGGAGTGGAAACTGTACAGCACTGGCAGTCTCTCCCACATATCACTGCTCATTAGGCTCACGCTGTGCTGTATCTAACATTCTCACTGGGCCAGTTTTGTGAAGTGCACGTACAACTTCCAGAATCTTCCAGAATTCGCTGCTGGTCAACCTGTCAAAGAAAACCCAGGACATCATGGGCTTCTTCCATTGTGAACAAATTTCTAAAAATAAGTTCCTGGCTCTCTAACATGCTAACTTTATTTGTTTTTTGGGGATACAAGTTTTGGCTGATTCGAATATTTTACGCAACCCCTTCAAATTCGTATCACCAAGGTTTTACTGTATACACCCACACAAAAAAACTGGGCTCTCAGCACTCATCTAACTGAAGAATTGAAGTTGAAATCACTGCATTTAAGCCATTCCCACCTAGAGTGACCGCCATGTAGGCTTGCATTGTGTGACGTCAGGAAATATGGCACCACCGCTGTGTTGACTGCTTCGAAACAGTCAGAAATCACATCAAACATCTTGCTGCCCACGCTCTGGCACCCAATAACACAGCAAGGGTGTCACAGTTGAATTGTGCCCACAATTCTTTCACTCGCGCAATAACACCAGCTCAAACCATAAAACGCCTGCAAAAACTACCTGGGCTGACAGTTGAGACATACATGCAAACACAAAATAATGCATAGCGACCACAGCACATTTCCAGCTTCTACAGTCACTTCCAATGCTTGCAGTATAGCAGGGCCTCCAAGATTTTATTTAGTTACTTCGAGGGAGCCATAACTGAGGGTACGATTCATTTCGTCACTAATTAGTGTTGCTAGACTGCCATACTGTTCAACTGTGAAATAAAAAATTCAGATACAAAATTTATAGCACACCGAATACACTCAGATTTTGCCAATGAACTGTGGGACAGGTCCAATTTAACATGCAGTGCATAATTCAAGCTCAAAATTGTGTGTCGGAAAATTTATAGACATTTATGTTGATCTTAACATTTTTCAGATTATCAAGTCCCTGGGTTTTGATGCAAGCCCAAAAGAATTTTCTGCAATGATCCGCAATGATTCATCTTTCCTGTGCAAATCAAGTGTGAGTTTTTGGCAACTTGAATATCAAATATTACGAGTGTTTTCTTACTATAGGTGCTGCTTCAATAAGTAGTTTGTCGTACCCTTCATGAATACAACATTAACACAACCTGTGGCACAAAGGTCCATCTAAGGCACATTTCAGGTACTGATACTGTGCCCTAAATGCCCTGTACCTGACATGTAAGTTGACAAGTAATTTTATAAGGGAGACATCGTACAAGTAATCGCAATCTTTGTCCAGAAGATGCAGTTTCAGATTCTTTTAGTTTCAGGTTTCTTTAGTATTCAAGATTATGTTAGCAAAATACAAGGTGCTGTAAAAGAAAATTGGCAGCTGTGCATCACTGAAGACCTTCTGAGTTCTAGCACTCCAATGGCAGGCAGCGCATGCACGTCAGTACCATGTGACAGCATGATGGCAGTGGAGGCAGTGCGAATGCACCTTAGCATCCATATATTTATTGCAATAAAGAATTCCTGGTACTGGTTTCCTACTATGCCAGCAACGTCGGATTTTTCAGACTTGGAATTTTGGGAAAATGAGGCAGTCTGAAAAAATGAATGCTTCTCTTTTACTGCCCCCAAGGGCTCAAATCGCTACACAGCCGTCAGAAATAGCTGTGAAGGCATACCAGCATACTTAATAGGCGGATCCGTGCTTGTACTGTGACAGGAGATGGCGGGTGCATGCGTGTGTAATTAGAGAATACATACTGTGTGCCGTGACAGCGGCCCCCTTTCCACTCAGGGTATGCTTCACCACAGTTCATTGCGTGTGCTTCACCGCGTAACACCGCTGAATTTTGGCGAAGCTGACTTTTGGGAACCGGCATTATGTAAGGCGTCGTGCTTTCTGCCCATCAAGGCCATCGGTGAGGATTACAAAGGCGGAGTCGGCGCCATTGCTGACAGTGGCAAATTCTTTCAATGAAAAAGATGGTACCGAACAGCAGGAAACTCGGTTGTGAATGTTGAAGCAGCTAGGCCTAGCATTGCCAGTGAATCGGCATGCAAGAGCGCCGGCTCGAGGCTTCAAGATAATCAAAATGGTAGCAATGGTGGTTCCGATTAATGCCGATTCGGACCTGTTGTCATAGGCAGCTTTCATTTGAGTTTTCATTTTCCCTGCGAAGGCAAGGGCCCAAGCTTTTCCCATCCCCTCCTCTCTCTTTATACATGTGTGTGTGTGTGTGTAAATTGTTTTAGATGATGCATGTACACAAACATCTTGAATTTCCCAATGGCTCGCTCAGAGTCATGTGATTAAGTCACATTAAATATATTTGCACAATACAGTGATTGCATCCAAAGTGTTTACCCTGATCGGCATCTACTTGGAACCAGGATCACCTTTCGACGTGACAAGATTGGAAAACTTGTTGACAAGCACTCAGTCTCCACACATTATTTGTGGCGATTTCAATGCACAAAACGAGATCTGGGGCAGTTCACATACATGTGCTCAGGGTGCCAAGCTGGCAAAGCTCCTTACAAAATACAACATAGAGCCCTTGAAGGATGGCAGCATAACATACCTGAAAAATTCGAAGACTGTTAGCTGCATTGACGTCGCATTCGTATCAAGTCAAGTGGCCCCTATGTTCGTATGGTGTACAGATTTCAAGACTCAAGGTAGTGATCACTACTTGATCCTAATCTCTGCCCTTCATTATCGGACGTCGCCCAGAAAAGTGAAACTGAAGTCGGTAGACTGGGAAGCTTACACAGCAGCCGTAGACAAAGGAATAACAACCTCGACTACAAATATAGAAATAATACCGACAATAGCTCATTGCCTCAAACAAAGTACCCGCTCTGCCACTAAGCATTGTAACGTACCAACTAACGACGAGGAATTTGAAAGGTTATGTGCCATTCGAAGGCGTGCCGAAAGAAAGGCTCTACGTACTAAGAATATCGAAGACCTCAGAACTTGTCGACGGGCACAAAGACATATACGACGTTACCTCACCAAACTGGACCAAAAAAGGTGGAGGGACTTTTGTGGGACACTGGAGATACGACAACCGCTGAGCAAAATCTGGCGAGTCGTCAGAGGCATTCGCAAAGAGCCGCAACAGCTTTATCCTTTTATCGCCCTCTCATTACATGAGCGCGCATCCCTGAAAGAGGTGGCAGAGCAGTACTGCAGGCTCCTTTCCAACGGGGCACAACCTCTTCGGCAAATTGCAAGTAATCAGCCTAGTCCACCTCGAGCTACCATTCCTGACTTAGAATTACCATTCACCATCGAAGAGCTCACGGCAGCAATCGGCGACGTAAACAAGTGATCATCACCTGGCCATGACGGCGTGAGTTATGAAGCGCTCGCAAATCTATGCCACACATCTCGCTTACACCTTCTGGAGTACTACAACGCCTCATGGATAACTGGGGAGGTTCCTATGGAATGGGAGCTTGCGAAAGTTATTCCTATATTGAAGCCAGCAAAGCAGCCAACAAATTACACCTCCTTCAGACCCATATCTCTGCTTAGCTGCATAGGGAAGCTATTCGAAAAAATTATCTACAAACGACTAAATTGGACCCTCGAAACTACAAAAGTTTACCCGGAGCAAATGAATGGCTTCCGGCAAAATAGGTCGGCAGTTGATAATGTCATTGCCTTGGTCTCATCAAATGAAGAGGAATTGGTCTCAGGAAACATACCTACTGCATTATTTTTAGACATTAAGGCAGCATATGATTCGGTATATCAGAAAGTAATACTTGACGCTTTGGAAACCCTTGGTCTTGGAGGACAGCTTTACGCATGGATTGAAGACTATCTTCAAGGACGCCAACTTTTCATGTGTACCCCGGATGGCCCCACGGCGCTTTATGCCGTCGAGAAGGGAGTGCCACAAGGAGCTGTGTTAAGCCTGGTATTATTTAATTTAGTCCCCATCCATCTGGGAAAAAACCTGCCCCCTGGCATCAAAATCACACTGTATGCGGACGACATCTGCATTTGGAGTGTGGCGCATTCACGCAGTACAACCCAACAGCGTCTCCAGAGAGCGCTAGCAAATATATCGGCCTACCTAAATCCAAGGGGTCTGAAATTGTCCCCCGACAAAAGCGTTGCCATGGCTTTCACACGGAGGTGTATGGAAAAATACCCACTAGTGTTGGGTGGTCGTGCCCTTCCATACGTCAAGACGCAAAGGTTTCTTGGAGTGACGATCGATAGGAACCTCACATGGTTGCCCCAAGTGAAAAAACTGAGTGAGAAGATTTCCACGGCGTCGCACGTATTCCGATTTTTAGCCGGATCACAGTGGGGTAGCAACTGTCGATCAATGGTGCTCCTCCATAAGGCTTACATCGACGGAACACTACGATATTACCTCCCGATCCTGCACAAAATGTCTGCCACAAGCAAGAGAAAACTCGAGGCAGCACGAAACAATTGCCTTTGCGTATGTCTTGGCCTTCCGAAAGGGTCGTTCCCCTCAGGAATTGTAGCAGAAGCTAGATGCCTGCCTCTCGAAGTGCTCTCTTCGCAGGAGACACTTCGGATTCACCTCCGCCACGTCATTCATACGAAGACTCACTTTTTAAAGGATATTTCCAGAACCTGTGCTACATCTAGCTTTGGGCAGGCCGTCGGAAGCATATCTATTTCGATTCCTGCTCAGGCGTCACAAATTATGCCGCGAAACATTTCACCATGGACATTGTCCCCACTGGAAATCATGCCATATATACCTGGAATCAGCGCGAAAAAGAAAATGCCTCAAGCAGTGACTTATCAGATAGCTTTGGAATATATGCACAAAGAATACGCAGCCGCAATGCACATTTTCACAGATGGCTCTAAACTCCACACCATTCATCATGCGGACTTTTTGTTCCCTCTACAGGGCAACGATTCTCGTTTCGTCTTGAGCGAGTGATGTCATCTACTTCAGTGGAACTATATGGCATTAAGGAGGCCCTTGTGTATGTACTTCGACAGCAGCCGCCAAAGATATGGGTGATCTTCACAGATTCAAAAGCAGCCCTACAAAGTATGTGGAACAGGCACAAGCGTTGCAATAATCAACCTGCAGCATTTGACATTGCTTATCTTCACCACAGGGCTAAGATTGCTGGGCATTGCATAAAGTTCCAGTGGATACCTGGCCATGCCGGCATTTTGGGAAATGAAAGAGCGGACAAAGCTGCCAGAAATGGACTCCAATACCGCAAGTTCAAAAAAATATGCCTATCAAGAAAAAGACCGCATCTGGAATCTACCGCTTCACCAAGATAACTTCCTGCGTTACATTGACCCAGAAATGAGACCGAAAATTCCACGACCACTTCCTTCACACTTAGAGACATTGTACCATCGTCTTCGACTGAACGTGGCATACACGAACAATTATCTGTACCACATAGGGCTTACCACTAACCCATACTGTGATAACTGTCGCAACTTAGAGACAATTGAGCACATATTACTAGAATGCCCCGCGTACCACGATGAGAGACAATTTTTTTAGCACCAAATGGACATGATTTGCCATGAACCATTAACGTTACCGAGCATCTTAGGTCCAATGCCCGGCCCTTCAAAACAGCGACGGGTTTTGAATTTATTGTTCAAATACCTGACAGAAATTGGTGTAATAGGAAAGCTTGAAAAATTGCACACTTCCTATACAAAAGCCTAAATTTACCCGCCATGTCACCTGTAAATATTAGTATCAGGTCCACTCGGACATTTCATATTTATTTTTATCCTCTTTTTCTCCCACTCTCTTCTGGAATCTTTTAATCCCATTCCCCTTCCCTATACAGAGTAGCATGCCAGCAGTTATATACGCGCCGGCAAAATTCACTGTTTTTCTAATAAAGAGCTCCCT
Organism: Dermacentor albipictus; assembly: GCF_038994185.2. Lineage (NCBI taxonomy): Eukaryota > Metazoa > Arthropoda > Arachnida > Ixodida > Ixodidae > Dermacentor > Dermacentor albipictus. The sequence continues at coordinate 51,224,407 of NC_091821.1, forward strand.
CTCTCTCTCTCTCTCTCACATTAAATATAAACAAAATTTATTCGTTTTACACACTAAAACCATGATTTGATTATGCAGCACACCATAATGTGGGACACTTACCTGATTTATTGTGACCACCTGAAGACCTTGGTTAAAGCAAATTGTTTTCTTTGGCTCTTCAGCCATGGTTAATTGGTAGTCAGATTCTGCAAGGAAAACGTTTGTTCATTCAGACTATTGAGTTACACTGACAATTGTATTCAATGGTTTCTGCACAATTTCAATGCAACCAAATCGCGACACACAGTCGTACGTGCTACAGCCATAGCTGTTCTGGTCACTTGAGCTTTTCAGGGCAGCCAACTTACAGAATGGTGGAAAAGGTCCATTGCTAGAATTATGCATATCATGTATGTGTCTCAGCTGAAGTGCTCAGAGCGTTTCTTTAAACCGAAGCATTCTTAGCGAACCTTCCCAAACATTTTTGACTGTGGCTGCTGCTGCAGTCTTGCCAAGTAGCTCACACAAAAAATAAAACGACCTTCTTTTTTTTCACATCCCTGTAAGTCGTCTGCCTTGCAAAGCTCTGCAGAACTTCAGAAACTCTCGGCCACACTCCAAACTTGTGCATTTAGCGGTGTTTACATGAATGATACACGTTGCATGTTACATTCGTAGCGATCGCATTTGTGTAAACGGCGGTAATGCACTAGGAAGGCAAATCACATTAATGCCGTAGGGGAGTGTAGTTTGAGACAAAGTGAGTTGTCTCGCGTGGTGCTGGCATATCGCATTGAGGGAAGAAAAAGGCTGCCGCCATGTGCTCTCCGATCCACTGACTGGCACTACGCAAATCACCTGAAACAGGTTCTAGCTTGTTTCAAACGAAGGGGAAGGTGCCACATGTAAACACAGTCACGAAAAGTGAATACTATCTTTCCTCGGCTGCTTTGAGCTCTGAACTAGTGTCACAATCCCTGGGCCTGCTGTCCAGTTGCAGTGTCTGCAGTGGCACAGGCTTCCACCTCTGCTTGCAATGCACTAATCCTCAGAGTGGTTCTAAACGATTGACACGTGCAGTGTGCATGTTCGTTGATGTTGTGGAAGAACGACAGAGACTGAAGGTGGACAGAGCTATTACATATGCAAACAAGAAAATATTTAATTACTCTAAGAGTTTGAAAAAGTTTGAAAAATGCAATAGTTGTTTCTTAAAAGTGGGTAAATTCCCCACATCCCCAAGCAGCCTTCGGCCCATTGCCCTGACAAGCTGTTTGGTGAAATCGTATGAAAGTGTCGTAAATGTGTGATTAACATTCACGCTTGATATACGGAACTTTATTGATTTTCGTCAGTGCGTGTATAAAAAAGGGTGTTCAATGACGGACCACCTCGTCCGACTTGAATGCGAAATATGGGAAGCATTCTTACACAAACAGCACTGCCTGGCAGTGTTCTTCGATCTAGAAAAAGTGTATGACACCACGTGGAGATTTGGAATCTTGTGTGACCTCGCTGCGTTAGGAATCCGTGGCATAATGCTAAACTGTCTCGCTGATTTTATGTCCAACAGAACATTCCAAATCCATCTAGGCACTGTGCTCTCGCGCACATTTATCCAGGAAAACGGCGTGCCACAAGGTTGTGTACTTAGCACAACACTCTTTATAGTAAAAATGAACTCTGTTAACAAAGTCATTCCCCCCTCTCTTATGCACTCCATATACGTCGATGATCTGCAAATAGCATGCTGCGCCTCAAACATACCAACATGTGAAAGGCAGCTCCAGATAACAATAAATAAACTAATGGAGTGGGCTGAGAAAAATGGCTTCCACTTCTCTACTAAAAGAACTGTTACAGTGCTATTCTCGCAAAAACGAGGATTGTACTTAGACCCAGTTTTAAAATTGAATGATTGTCGCTCTGCCGGTAAAACAAGAATATAAATTTTCAGGAGTAATCTTTGACAAAAAACTAAACTTCCTAGCCCACATTAAAACACTACAGGTTAAGGCAAATAAAGCGTTGAATATCCTCAAAGTTTTACCTCATAAGCACTGGGGCTCCGACCGAACGTGTTTTTTACATATTTACCGGTCTCTTGTGCATAGCCTTTTAAACTACGGCTCTGTGGTTTACGGTTCAGCCAGATAGTCCTACATCCAACGACTTGATCCAGTACATAACCTTGGACTGCGACTGGCAAGTGGTGCCTACAGAACATCACCTATTCAAAGATTATACATTGAGTATAACGAACCCTCCTTACAGCAGTGCAGAGCATTACTCAGTTTTTCTTACGTACTCAGAATTCAGTCACCACCACAACACGTATGCTACAATATCCTCACATAATGCAACTCACGCTTACACTATACAAATAAACCAAACATGATTAGGCCACTTGTCTGCAGTATGAGCAATATTGTTGAGATTATGACATTCTTCATGAAGTCCTCCGGATTGCTGTAAAATCACAATGGCTGCCCCTGTGGTACGATTTCACAGTTATGTGACTGGATGTTAACACGTCTAAAGAAAAGAGACACCCCACAAGAACACATTATACAAGAATTCTGTGCTCTTCAGGACAAATATCAAAATAACATGAAATATTACACTGATGGCTCTAAAACAAAAGAACACGTGAGTGTGGGGGCCGTAACGTAAAATTGAGAAACAAGTATTCGATTGCCACAACACGCCTCTGTTTTCACGGCCGAAGTTGGCGCGACATGGGTTGTTGTTAAAAAGATTATCACTGGTAAACAAAAAAATGTAGTCATATACACTGATTCTTTACGCACACTGAAGGCTCTACATCTGAAACCTGAGTGTGAACCCCCTGATAGGAGACATTTTAAACATGGTGGCACTTAACAAATACAGGAGGTCAATTCATTTCTGTTGGGTTCCAAGCCATGTTGGGATACCGGGTAACGAAGCAGCTGATAGGTGTGCATTGATGGCAGCGTACAAAGACATAATGAACAGAACACTTCCATATAAAGATAGCGTCCGTACGATTATAAAAGCTTTAACGTCAAAATGGCTAAATGAATGGGACCATTATGCCAACAACAAGCTACATCTCACTAAGCCCATAGTTAATGAGTGTAGGTCATGTTATCATCAGGAACGGTTCTTCGAATGAGTTTTATGCCGATTACGCATTGGGCACTCACACCTCACACACAATTATTTACTTACGAAAGAAGGCACACCGACATGCGAGAAATGCCAAGAACCAATAACGGTTATGCATATATTACTGACATGTAGACACATTGAAATACAGAGACGAAACCTTTTGCACAACCTATATCAGCTACACATACCTTTACACCCTGCTTTAATTTTAGGTGATGATCTGCTAGTCCCACTATCTGACGTTCGAAAATTTCTAGATGACAGGATTTTTACATAACACAGCCTTTTCCTTCCTTAACTGGATTTTAAAACACCTATACATTTGCTCTATGGGGTACATTGCGTCGAAGCAAAGGTGTCCCAGTTGTGAAAAATCAGGCATCCGAAAAGTCATTCATTGACTGTATTTTGACATTGAGCATGCATATAAGCCTCTGCTCTTGGTAAGCATGTCTCTCTCAGTAATTTGGAAATGTTATTTACTAATCAAGCTTAACTTAACGTAATCTTCCTGTTTAGTGTCCCTTTAAGCATGAAATGTTTCATCAGATTAGAACATTATATGATTTAAATATTAGAATGGGAGTGTATTGTTTAACCTATGCAGCAACACTTGCTCCTGCGGTGCAGTGCTTTCAAGGCTCTGTGGAAGGAACTCTTGAGCTGCTACCGCACGCACTGGCTGCCAGCCAGCAGCACCAAGGCTCTATTATGGCCACACAGTGCCCCGCGCATGCAGGAGGCAGCTCATAAAACACTGTGCAACTTCCTTTGGCAGTAGGGTTTTGCCACCCGGCTGCTCTACATGATCTAACAGTGCTGGTATATGGGGTCAGATGACAAACTGTCTTGAGGATGTCAGTCCACAAGCAAACTATGGATATTTTTATCTAGTCACTCTGTTGTGAATATGTAAATCGTTCTCCTTTATCAACTTTGCTATCCTCTCTCCCTGTCCTTTTACTACATATAATGTACAAATGTGTGACATTTACATGTAAATGTGATACTACTTTTAGCCATAGGGTTTGTTTGGCCATTTTTTGACCTTGCTGACTTTGTTCTCTTTCTGTAGGAGGAGGTTGTAAGGATGTATGAACAGTTGCTTGAAGAAGTAATCAACCCAAAGCTGCTAACTATTTTCCCTTCAGTGCCAAAATCCCCTCTCAGGTTTGTTACTTTTTTTTAACTTTATGAGCTGTAAGTATGTCATGTTTTGAGGCAGCATTTTGCAATATGATGGTTAGCAGACAGACCCCACTGCATTTCTAGTAGTCTGTGAAGCCTTTTAAAGTGAAGCTTTCTTTGCCTCTTCCTTTGACTTTCCCACTGCTGCTGCTGTCTGGCACACTGCGTCAGGGGGTGGTTCAGAGCGTGTATATACATGGAAGGAGCATGGCAGAGAAGAGACGGGAGAAACTCGTTTAGACCGCACCACGTTAAATGTGCACAATGCCCTCTGGAGCTCCCTGGGTGTCGCCACATTAGCCTCTTGACAGGTGTAATTATCTGTGACCCCCCCGCAAGCTTTTACCTTTGTACTAACGTGCAAGTCCAGAGGGGACGTATATAAAACTGTAGAGAGGCGGGAGGGGAAGAGGCAGTTCCCATACAAGGGGCGGTGACGTGAGAAGGCAAGGGAACCCTACTACTATACGACAGTGGTTGCGGGGAAACTGGATAACCTTAAGTTCAAGGTGCGATACAGTACGTTCCTGATATTTCAGAAAAATAAACACGATGCACATATGTCAAGCGGACAAATTACGCAGGGCGTGCAAAAGCAGAGCCATATTAATTAAAGTGCACCGCAGGGTCCAGGCGACACTACAGAAGCGGTCGACCCTCAAATCAACACTTCTTTGCCCGCCACGGTAGCTTTGCAACTGTGGCATTGCTCAAGGTCGTGGATTTGATCCCGACCGTGGCAGCTGCATTTTGACAAAGCCGAAACAGAAAACACACGTGCACTGAGAATTTGGATACGTTAAAGAACATCACAGTGCCAAAATTAATCCCGAGATCGCCACTACAGCGTACCTCATAATCCGATTGTGGTTTTGCCATGTACATTCCCATAATCCGAGTTTAATACTTCTGCCACGATGCAATGTGCCATGTGAGGTAATGACAATGCTCAACCTCCTCAAAGCTCATGAAGTATGGTGCACAACAACACCTCAAGCAAACACCTCTCCCTGTGTGTTCTCTGTGTACTACGCAGACAAATTGCAATGGAGCATGCAGGGTAATGTTTAACATCAACTCACTACTTTCGTGTTAGACTAAATGTTGACGAAATTGAGCTTTCGCCATCAACATCTCTGCTAATTATCGCCAATAAAAGCAACCAGCACAGAAAGCTTCACTTACATCGATTGCCATGGTGCATGGGATCTGCATAATTTTTAAATCATCAATGAATATGTACAAGAGACTTAACGAATTTAAGGTGCACAACTTTAGTGAAGGTGTGCAGCTTACATTTCAGGGCTGTATTAAGAGTGCAAGTGGAACAACATAAATGTCCATTCAGCAATTTATGGTGCTGCTGAAAGTAACAAACATGCAGCTTATGATTTTTTTTTTTTTCGAAAGTTTAGTATGTCCAAAAAGAATATTTCCAATGTAGGCAACAGAGCTTCCTTGCTTGACCCAAAGAGAAACCCTCATGCATAACCAAGAGTTCCTATTGTCACGTGGTGGTGACATTGAAGAACACAGTAGCAATACTGTGAACGACAAAACTAACTTTTATTGGGCGAACTTGTGCCCACAAAACAGGCTACACTTATAGCACAACGATAGCGGCGAACACGGTCGGCGATCGGCGAAAATCTGATCAGCGGGTCAAGCGCGTCGGCTTTTATACAGCAGTCATCGAATGTTCCAGACTATCGTCGGGACCCGCATGCCTTCTACAAAGTTGTACACCATTCGCACCATGCGATGAAATCAGATAACACAAGGTTCGGCGACAACAGACAGCGGATAGAAGCATCGATAACTTTCCAGAAACTTCGGATACATGCAGGCGCGTCCCGCACTGTGCGATAACATTTGTTAGGTGGCAAAACGTGTCACTTGATAAAGACAAGTACACGTGTCACTATCAAGACAGATGGTAGACTTCCAGGACTCAAACTTACATGCTAAAATGAGGCAATAATCTTTAACATAATTTTGGGTGAGGATTCATACAGCAGAAGAATATTTCAGCTACCATTGGCCACATATTTTTTTTTCCACCCCTTCAGATAGTCTTAAAAATTTTTGCAAATGATGTGGTTAAGTGCATTCAGCTTCATACATTTAAAACAAGTTTGAAAATTTCATGACGCAATGGGCTTTGTTTCTTGGTTGGACTGAGAACTTTTCTGTACTCTGGTATGTGCATGTTTACTGAGGACAGTCAGCTAAAAACAGAGTATCAAAAGAAGTTCTGCTTTCGGTTTAATTTACATGTTTCTAGAATTCAGCTTCAAGATGCCTCCAAGTCTGGTGGGCCATGTGCCATGTACATTCAGGGCACACCCGATTTCTCTCGCCCTGGAATATTCTATGTCAATGCCGCCGACCTGACCCGATCGTGAGTAGTTTTTTAATCCTTTGCAGATAATGTTAAGGAGGACTTTGATTCTGTTATGTTTGTGAGCTGTTGGTTTACATGGTTAACCCTTTAAGGGTCAGTGACGTAAATATACGGTGCCGCGAACAAGACCAAAATGGTCGATGCCGTATATTTACGACGCCGTCTGTGCGTTTAAAAAGCGTGCCTATTTCCTAACTTTTTCTTTTCTAGCATGTGCTGCCACTATGTGGGAATACAGGGAATTTTTTCCTCGTGCCTCTCTCTCTCGGTTTTCTTTGCATGGTTTGTTTTAGTGCTAGTTTGCTCCGGCGCATCTATATACTACCACTTGCGCGTTGGCATGCACACAGGTGGGCAGTGGTTTGGGTTTTGTTCCACAGGCAGTTTCAGCTTCTTGCACTCGCAATACTGATGGCTATCTCGTTACTAATTGCTCAAAGGGCAACCACCTGTTTCTTGCTCGTTTAGTGCTCACAGGGGTGTGCATAGGAAGGATGCTGCCGTGCATGCGTTTCCTTTTCTTTTCTTTTTTTCTTTTTTGGAAATGCCCGAAAACTAATTGCCTCTGGTTGCCGATAAGATGAAGATTAGGAGAAGATTGTCACACATTTTACTTTTTTAACGGGCACACTACCACACAGTTTTCTTGAGTGCGCTCACCTGCGCAGTTTTATTACGTTATGTACATAAACATCAGTGTAAGAGCAGGAACACTTGAGAGTTGCCAAATATTCTTGTGTGCTCATTTTCTAAGCCTTGAACTATGTGTATAATAATGCGTCAATTTTTTTATTCTTATAAGTTTCTTTACTTTTTTTATTGTTATTCATGAATAAACAATACATATATACGAACACCAAATATTTTCTTCGAAATAGCTCCCTCGGAAGAATTGGAATCGGCAATAAAAAAACTCGACCCACAAAGGGTTAAACAATACTTAAAAATCTGTTAAAAAACACTGAAACGAAATGAGGAACATCACTTTTTACAGCTGCACTCACCATGCTCACCTAACAAGTTGAGAGGGGGTGTTGAGTAAACCCATAGTAATTGAGACCAAAAGCAGACGTTGTGCAGCAGCATAACAGTGGCTTAATTGTACCCAGTGTGTTAAACAAGAATTTAGGATAAAGTAATGAATTATGGAATTTGAAGTGCATCTTTGTATGCTATAATCAAATTACATTTGTCAGACAGAAAGCGGCAAGACATATTAAATGTTGCTTTGGTAGCACTGACAGGCAGTCATGCTGCTGTATGCAACTGGGTTCATTCCTTCACTTGGCTTTCTCAGTGCAGCATGCACAAAATGACGAATAAAGAAAAATATTTCTTGGTCTAAAATAGACAAATAAGAAAGATGCCTCGTGGTGCACAGTGGAGTGAAAAGCTCATTTTGTTAAACTAGTATGTGAAAGAGACATCTTAAATTTTGTCCTTGTCTTTTTGTTTAAAGGTATGTTTAAAAGCTGACAAGTATGCGAAATGGGCTTGTTGGTTCATCTTGAATGGCAGTAGTTGAGCACATACTAAAGACGAGGACAAAAAAGGCGACACATGGACACGCGGGCGCTACACACAACAATGAAGTTTAATTCCTTGACAGAGCCGAACAAAAGTGCCTTTGAATACATGTCACCGACCACGTGAACCATGTTGCCACCGGAGAGCAAGATGACAGGATAGAGTGTACAAACATGAATTAAAATTTTGTTACACATGCACAAAAATTTCAGTTCTTTATCGGACATTGCTAAGGAAGTATTGCTGATACAGGAACCACCGTGATGGCCAATCTGCTCACTCTCAATTATTGAACAGCTGATTTCACACTTTCTGCTTCCTACTATCCCTGTTTTACGAAGAGGGAGACACACACAAGCATCGCTATGAATAGCTAGAAAAACATCTGAAGGCATTTTATTAACTTTGTAGTTATGCTCCTTTAAGCCTTTCATTCACGCACCATCCCATTTGCCCAGTGTAACAACGGTTGCAGTGCAACGGTATGCAATAAATGGCTCCCTATTTTCATTCAACAAACTTATTTTTATGCATCTTTTTGCTACTTTCCTTTACTTTCTCAGTCAGATCAGTTGCCCTACACAAACTACCCAGCTTGCTAGGGGCTCAGAACACAACCTGTACACTGTCTAGAGCAACTATTTTCTTTAGATTGTGCGAAACTTGGTGAATATACGGAATGATGGCTACATTACGCTTCTCAAAAGGAGGCCCAGCGTTCGTGTTGGAAACACCAAGACGAGATTTTTTTTTTTTTTTTCCGTCGTGGGACCCCTTCACCGACTGATACTAGAATGTCAGTTGAATAACTGGACTTTAAAAGCAGTGAAACTTGCTTATTGAAGCTAGATGGCACTAAATGGCAACACCACTTGTCAAGTGCGTTGTTAAAGCACATCTTAGTAATACTACATTTTACCAGTTTAGAATGGTTCGAACGAAATGCTAAAAATGCTTTAGCAGTCCTGGGTGCACAACATCAACAGGTGCAGTGATGAGGGCACACTAATTTCCTGTTTAGGAACCCAATGGTTCCGTTAAGAGGCATTTCGACAGTCAAAACAAGGGAGGAAAGACAATTACGTATAACCAATACGATGTCATCACATTCTTTCTGAAAATGCTCAAAGGGCAATTTAAAGACACATTAAAATCGTCTACATATCTAAATATTTGCATGCAATTACTAAAGGATCCAAGTAAAGCAATGAAGGGGGCTAGTTGGTGAACGTTCATGGTTATATTGCGCTCAGTTTTACAAACACGATATTAAGGAAGGACAGGAAGGACGTCCGTCCATGTCCTGTCCTTCCGTAATATAGTGTTTGTAAAACTGAGTGCAATATAACCATGAAACGATCCAAGGCTAAGGGACAGGCCACAGTCCAACTTTGCTAGAAACAAATTGGTCAAAACGGGAGCAAGACAGGAGCCAATACAGACTCCTTTCTTTTGTAACAGAGGAATGTTATTCTATTCGATGAAGGTCGACCAAAGGTAAAAGTTAAGCATCTCTAAAAAACTACCGATGGAGACACTAGCTTCACAAAAAAAAAATTTATGGATCTGTATTCACCAATGCATTCCTCAACACAATGCAACATTTCATCATGTGGCAAGGAATAGTATAAGTCGGTCACAGCAACCGAAAAGGCCTTCAGGCCAACGTCTTCATGGGCCTTTAAATATTTAATCACTTGATCAGAATTCTTTACCAGAAACGGGTCTTTGATTTCCAACCGTCCTAACATGTCATTTGGATATGACACAACCTGCTTTTTCCATGTGCCTTTCTCCGAAATCATGATCCTATAAGGGATCCCCTCTTTGTACATTTTGACACTGAAATATACATCAAATGACATGCTTTCAGTGTTTTCGATACTTTTGTGCAATTTATCAAGACCCACGTTATTCCAATGTTCCACCAGGTGAGCTTTTACTTTAGGCAACGAAACTGACCTACGCTCATTGAAAATGGCTGACACAGCCTCGTTAGCCTTTCTAAAAAAAACTTTTACATGAACATAGAGCAAAACCGCCCTTTTTATCTGCGGAAAGGACAAAGAGGGAGTGATCATTAAGCTAGGATGAAATACGCTTCACTGGAAGGCCGCAGGACGGAGGCTTATACCGATGCAGGACATTCACTCCCTCAGAATTTAGCTTGTGTGTTTCCTTCTCAGGAACTTGCTTGGAAACTTGACGTACAAGAGAAAGAAGCTCAGCATTTGGCCTCTTAGAGCCTACCCCAAACATTGGTCTGAGGTTAAGGACACGGCTCACATAGTCTGCTTCCCACATGCTTCATCGGTCTTCCAGTGAAGCGTGTTTCGTCCCATCTTAATGATCACTCTCTCTGTGTGCTTTTCTTAGATAAAGAGGGCAGTTTTGCTTTATCTTCACTTTAAAACTTTTTTAGAAAGTCTAACGAGGCTGTGTCAGCTGTCTTTAATGAGCGTAGGAAGGTTTCATAGCCTAAAGTAAAAGCTCGCGTGGTGAAACTTTGCAACAACCGAGTTCTTGATAAATTGCACAAGAGTATCGAAAACTGTGAAAGCATGTCATAGAAATGCCGAGACAATAAATAGAAACTTCCGTGGACGCAGATGGTCAAATGATCGAATTACAAGCGGCTGCTTGCAAGTGCACCTCTCAAATCGCATGCTGCATGACAACAGCGATCGCCAAAGTGGGGTCGCATCATAGTTCTATGAAGTCCAAGTGCGATAATATCCTATTGCACGCTGTGCACTGTGTGCTTTAGGAGCGAGTGTAAGTGCGTGAGAGCGAGACAAGAAAGATGGTGGCTTCATGAGTGCTGCCTTCCCGCGCGAGCAAAGGCAAAGAGAGGGAGGGGAGTGAGCTTGCGGTAATTCAATCAAGTGCATGTGAGGGGGTAAGGTGGCGCGCGCATCTCGGCCGTGGCTGCACATGGCTGTAAGAGCGGCTGAGCGCATACACAGCCGCGCACCCTCCTTTAGAGGTAATCTGCTGCGTGTGCAAAGAGTGCACATGCTGAGAGGGCATGGCTCCTTGTAAGCTGTCTTCCCACACATTTATTATTGTAGGTTGCGTAATCTCAAGTTTCGGTGACCCGTTAGAGTGAGAGGCATATGAAGCATTCGCTCCCCACTGCCAGTGCTTTCCTGATAGTGTTGTTGTAATGCAGACGACGCTATCAACCGTGGGGGCGAAGTGCACACGAAAGCATGGCTGGCTTTGCTTAATTTGCACTGCTGACGTGAAGAAATGGTCGACATACGTGGCATGAAACAGTATTATTCGTTGCCGACTCCCACATTTATTAAAATGAATTGTTTTCTCATTCAAGTTTGCTCTTTTTGACCCAATAATTCGGAAAATTTTGCGACCTCTTTCCGTGTAAGAAAAATTGATTGGCGACTGCTTATTTGCATAAAAGATCAAATTTCAATACAACAAAATTTCGATATAACAAAGCAAATTGCCAATTTTATCGACTTCATTATATGGAGGTTTAACTGCACTATTCCTTGCCACATGATGAAGTGTTGCATTGTGTCGAGAAATGCATTGATGAATATGGATCCGTAAAATTTTCTTGTAAAGCTAGTGTCTCCATCGGTGGTTTTATAGAGATGCTTAACTTTAACCTTTGTTCGACCTTCATCCAATCGAATAACCTTCCTCTGTTACAAAAGAAAGGAGTCTGTATTGGCTCCTGTCTTGCTCCCATTTTAACCGATTTGTATCTAGCAAAGTTTGACAGTGGCCTGTCCCTTAGCCTTGGATCCTTTCATGGTTATATTGCACTCAGTTTTACAAACACTATATTACAGAAGGACAGGACATGGACGGACGTCCTTCCTGTCCTTCCTTAATATCGTGTTTGTAAAACTGAGCGCAATATAACCATGAACGTTCACCAACTAGCCCCCTTTATTGCTTTACTTGGATCCTTTAGTAATTGCATGCAAATCTTTAGATATGTAGACGATTTTATTGTGTTTTTAGATTGATCCTTTGAGCATTTCCAGAAAGAATGTGATGACATCGTATTGGTTATACGTAATTGTCTTTCCTCCCTTGTTCTGATCGTCGAACTGCCTCTTAACGGAACCATTGGGTTCCTAGACAGGAAATTAGTGTGCCCTCATCCCCGCACCTGTTGATGTTGTGCACCCAGGACCGCTAAAGCATTTTTAGCATTTCGTTCCAACCATTCTAAACTGGTAAAATGTAGTATCACTAAGATGTGCTTTAACAACGCACTTGACAAGTGGTGTTGCCATTTAGTGCCATCTAGCTTCAATGAGCAAGTTTCACTGCTTTTAAAGTCCAGTTATTCAACTGACATTATAGTATCAGTCGGTGAAGGGGGTCCTACGAGGCAAAAAAAAAAAAAATCGTCTTGGTGTTTCCAACACGAACGCTGGGCATCCTATTGAGAAGCGTAATGTAGCCATCATTCCGTATATTCACCAAGTTTTGCACAATCTAAAGAAAATAGTTGCTCTAGACAATGTACAGGTTGTGTTCTGAGCACCTACCAAGCTGGGTAGTTTGTGTAGGGCAACTGAGAAAGTAAACTAGTAAAAAGATGCATAAAAATAAGTTTGTTGAATGAAAATAGGGTGCCATCTATTGCATACCATTGCATTGCAGCCGTTGTTACATTGGGCAAATGGGACGGTGCGTGAATGAAAGGTTTTTAAGGAGCATAACTACAAAGTTAATAAAATGCCTTCAGATGTTTTTCTAGCTATTCATTGACATGCTTGTGTGTGTGTCCCCCTCTTCGATAAAACGGGGATAGTAGGTAGCAGAAAGTGTGAAATCACCTGTTTAATGATTGAGAGCGAGCAGATTGACTATCACGGTGGTTCCCGTATCAGCAATACTTCCTTAGCAATGTCCGATAAAGAACTGAAATTTTCGCGCATGTGTAACCAAATTTTAATTCATGTTTGTACACTCTATCCTGTCATCTTGCTCTCCAGTGGCAACATGGTTCATGTGGTCGGTGACATGTATTCAAGGGCACTTTTGTTCGGCTCTGTCAAGGAGTTAACTTCATTGTTGTGTGTAGCGCCCGCGTGTCCATGTGTCGCCTTTTTTGTCCTCGTCTTTAGTAAGTGTTCAAATACTGCCATGTTTAAAATCATTTCTAACATTGCAGATTGTATGTGTTGTAGGACTGCAACTTCTGTATAACCTCATGAAAAGAACCACTTTTTTTATTTTTCACCAATACCCAACACATTACTAGGTAAACTAAATTTTAGCATCACTGGTTGTAGGTGCTTCTGTGGCTGGCTTCTGCCACAAAGATGTTGCACAGAAATGTGATCTAACTGCAGTGGCCTAGTGAAAGTTCGAAGATGGTATGTGCTCATGCAGTACTGTAGCACCGCCATACCCACACACTAGCATATGCATTTTCAATTCCACCAGGTCACATGTTAATACTACATAGGGTTTTTAAGCTGCATCCTATGTGATCTTAGTTCATCTGGCGTCTGCACTTTCTGAGGACTTTCTGGGATGACATTTTATGAAAAAATACCAACTTTTTATGAACTGTACCACCAAGAGAATGACAAATATTATTTTCACACATTTATATTGGTGTGGCCAGAGGTGCTCACTGCACATGGCTTCAATTTCAACTTGTCCTCATTTAGGCCGAAGTACCTCATGGCTGCATTGGCATTGCATGAAGGTAACCCTGGTCACCATTTGCAGGTAAGTTAAAGTATATCTACTAAATTTGTAACTGTCATTTGCTTAGGCTGTTTATTAAATAATGAAGTGCACGTAAGCATCTCATATGCAGATACGTCAGATTGACTCACCGCTATGACCAATTCAAAGCATTTTTAAAGCTGTAGTGTCATTGTCTTTACTTTTTCTGGCTATCTAAAAGAAATTTCCAACTGTAATATGTGTTACAGGATCTATGAAGGATGTGGAATGGGTGAGAAGCGAGGGCAGGCCTTATGTAATTTATCTACAATTAATAAAGTGCTCTACAAGCAGTGCACATGCAGTTTTCATTCATGCATGTTCGTGATCTCTGCTGTGTTACTGAGCAAGTAATGTGCAAGGATCAAGTGATTTCTTATTGGCAGCATAGATCCTACCTGCGAACCTTGATCATGAATAGTACCAACAAAAATCAGTGTTTTACTGTTGGATGTGCAGCAGCTGCCACTATCACATGTGGCCATTTGGCTGTCAAGAGCATGCATTCAATAAGACTGACGAGCACAAAGTGCTGCGCCTCAGCCATTCTTTTTTTTCATTCAAAGTGTTAGCTTTGTTTAGTAGCTTCGGGTATTGATTCATCGGCCTTTGATAGTACATAATACAGAATGATTAATCATTTGTGTTCTTAACGGATAATGGCTTACACAAAAAAGGTTGTTGGCACTGTAGAGAGGGTGGCACCTAAAATGCACATGCCTTGCAAATGTGTGTATCACTTGACTGTGCAGTCAACATTGTTATGGGTTGTGAATCTGCTCACAGGGCTCTTATGCCATGGAGCTGCCTGGCATGCCATACTTTCGAAGCCAGATTGAAGACCGGCGCTACAATGATGGGCCTGTACATTTCCCTCTCCACACTGCCTATGTTGAGGTGAGTTCCAGAATCGTGGTAGTACTGCCCTGGTTACCTTCTCCTACAGATTCTGCTTTCTCAGATTTACCATGAGTCTGTTCATGTTGCTGTATTCCAGATACCCAATTTAGATTTACAAACCTCTGTTATTTGCCCTTTCAAAACTTCATTTGGTATCATATGTTAAATGCTTGCATTAGAACTTATAAAGTGCAATTGGTTACTAGTAGTTGTGTTCACTAGCACCTATTAAGAGTTGACATAATAGTTCTGCGGAAATAGTTCTTTCCACCTTGCAAGTTTGCCCAGAACTATTACATAAAACTCTTGCCTTTAGTTCGAGTTGTTAAGTTCAACTTTGCCCTGCCATCTGCTAGCCACCTGGTTAGCTCAGATGGTAGAGCTGCTGCCCCGGAAAATCATTGGTCCCGGGTTCGAGTCCCGAACCAGGACAAATTTTTCTTCAACTGCGATGCTTTTCTTTACCTGTATGGATTTCCTTTGTGGCAATTGCTGCGATTGGGTTATTTATTATTATTTATTATTATAATAAATGAATTATTAATTAATTTATTAATTTATTATTATTAATATTTATTAATATTGTTAATTTATTTATTTATTCATCATTACTTCTACTTTTATTACCTCTATTTATTTCCTTTATTACCTTTATTAATTACCTTTGTTAATTACTTCTCTCCACCTTGCGGGTTTCTGCAGAACTATTACGTCAAACTCTTGCCTTTGCTTCGAGTTCTTGATGAGTTCAACTTTGCCCTGCCATGTGCTAGCCGCCTGATTAGCTAGATGGTAGAGTGGCATCCCCGGAAAGGCGGCATTCCCAGGTTTGAGTCCCAGACCAGGACAAATTTTTCTATAACTTCAAGGCTTTTCTTTCGAGGAACCCGTATGGGTTTCCTTTGTAGCAATTGCTATGATTGAGTGGATGTCTCATTTTCCCTTCATTAATTACTTCTCTCCACTTTGTGGGCTTACGCAGAACTATTATGTCAAACAATGTAAAAGTGAGTTGCCAGCTAATAACTGTTTTCTACACCTGCATCTAGGAATGGCAGATTCTACAGGGCAAGAGGTCTGATGAATTAGTGTAACCTACTTGTGTTCATTGGAGAAAGTGAAACTGTATGGATGCATAGTAGGGATGGTAATGTGCTTGTGTGCAGAAGATACTAGTAAAAAAATGTTTTTCATTTCAGCAGGAATTCTGGACAGAATTCCTTTCTTTTTCTTTCTTTCTTTCCTGTTAAGAAGGAAATAAATTTATTTTGAGCAATATTAATGACGACCAGTTGGCTACAACTTCACTTGTAGATTGTCACATCTCATGGTTACAGAAAATGCTAAAGTAACTCAACAAATAATTATGCATGCCACAAAAGGTCCATAAAGATTAACATGGGGTCTGTGAAGACGTTTAAAAGACAGATTTAGAGGGCAAAGTATAGGCGTAAACATCTAATTTATATACTAATGGCACTGCTTCAATGCTAAAATAAAAGCCATACTTGATAATGCTCACTGTATTGGCTATTTTACTGTATATGTGAGTGGCTAAACTTTCATGCTTCTCGCCTTCGTGTTTTATCCAAAGCTTAGAGAAGACTATAATGTTATGTTTATATCTCGAGGGTTCCTCAAGAAAGGGGGTTAACTGAGGGGCCTGATTTTTACTAGTCATATCAGAAGAAGCGAACAAACACTGACACCAACGACAAGTTAGGGGAAATTACTGGTGCTTAATAAATTAAATAAGGAAACGATAAATTATAGGAAGTGAAAGTGGATGAAAAAAAACAACTTGCCACAGCTGGGAAACGATCCCACAACCTTTGCATCCTTGAGGAACCTTGAGGGTTCCTCATGGTACTTCACAACTTTTTTATTAAAAATGTTTTCTTATACTCACTTGTCAAAAGTATATTACATAACCTTGATCACTTAATTGCAAATAAATATGCTCTTGCTTCAACAAAACCAGCACTGCATGCATAACTAGTCCATTGCTACTGGCCAGTATTTTGGTGACAAGCTAACACAGAAATCAAAATTAGAAAGCACTGTGCTGCAAAAAAATGAAAGTCTCTCTTTTCTATGGCCTGCAGGGCTGGGGCTTGTACAGTGAATACCTTGGCTATGAGCTAGGCATTTACAAAACCCTCTATGACAAGTGAGTGGAATCTTTTGATGCAAATTTTTATAGCCCTTCGCTGTCACAGGATCACTAAAAACTGCTGCTCTGCTCACTCCATAAATTTACAGGTTTGGACACCTGTCCCAAGAAATGCTTCGTGCCTGTCGCCTTGTGGTTGACACAGGGATGCACGCACTTGGGTAAGCGCTTTCCAACTGCCTTTCCTTCCTTGGCACCTGTACTTTTAAACGGTGCAAAGTGGCACTAGCTAATTTTTGTGCGTGTTGCTGCAATATGCAAGCTAATTTTGGTGCACTTTCTCAATGTTTACACAAGACCTTCCATGTGACTGATTGTGCACAACTAGTAAAATGTTCCATTTAAATTGTAAAAGATTCAAGTGCCACTTCCTTTTTTTTTTTTTTTTAGAAGGTAGGAAAGTAGGCCTTCAAAATATCCATTGCCCCTTGCAGGTCCATTCAGCTGGGCTGCTTCTAAATGAGCAAAATGGGAAAGGTCACCACACTTTGTGGGATTGTGAAAATGACAGTAAAGTAGAACCCAGTTGATGCATTCAAAATAATAGTAATAAAGGTATGAGAAAAATAGATAACCTACGACAACAATATGATCTAAGAATAATAAGGTAAATTTTAAAGAGTAGCTAAGAACCAAGTGCGAGGGCATTTTAATAGGTTCTTCACTTTCCTAAAATTCTGTCCCTCGTGCTGGTGCATGTTCTTCAAGGTTGCTTTGGAATACTCAGTCCACATTATTTTTTTCTATTTTACAATACTGCCTTAAGTCTAGTTGCTTTTTTGGATGTTTCAAGCTTGTACGGCAAGCTTGAACTTTATTGGCTGTACTACACTGAGGGAAAGAAAGTTTATTTTGGAACCTCATCACCATTATGCAGCAGTTCATTCATGACAAAAACATTAATGCAGTACTTTTTCTTCCACCAACACTTCACTTTATTTAGCACTACTCGCTCATGAAGCAGTCGTGTTACACTGAAATTCTTGCTGACAAAAATAATTGAAAACAGTATTTATTTATTTATTTAAATATACCTTACAGGCCTCAAAGTGAGGCACTGAGTAAGGGGGGAAAGTACATAGAAAATACATAGAATACAAGACATCTATAAACCATATCTGTTTACTAACTACAACCGCAAGTGCAAGCGAGATAAAAAAAGAATTATTTAGTTCGCGATTCACTAGGGAAAAGAAGAAAACATAATATAATAACAAGGAATAAATCACACAGATTGTTTTCAGTGAAGTCATGTAATTAACAAGATCAGAGTGTTAAGCAGTAATAATGAAAAAATGACAGAAGAGCTACGGACACGACATTCCTACGTAACGGCAAACATAGCGACATAACGGTAGTAATGCGACAATAAGCTGTAAAGGATATTGCAAGTACAGAAAGCATTGTGCGACAAACGTAAAACTGCCATGCTGATTATGAAAAAGGAATTTGTTAGTCTCAACATGTCTGTAAATCTGCGAAGCGATAATGTGTTCAAGCAACTTGCTGGGAATGCATGTCAATGAAATGGGACGATAATTCTCACAGGAGTTCCTGTTGCCATATTTAAATACAGGTATAACTTTCGCCATCTTCCAATCTGCGGGAGGGTGGCCAGTCGCAAGTGACTGTCTGAATATGTCAAAAAAGGAATTTTGCTTGATATTTCTATTGTATTCTTTAAAATCTTTGAGTTTATACCATCTATGCCACATGAAGAAGACATCTTAAGCGTATTTATGAGAGAGGGGCCCTCCAAAGTGACTTCAATAAGTTCCATGTATTGGTAGCTTAATCCTGAAACAAAATGTATATTTGAAGTGTTCTCCTGTGTAAATACAGAACTGAAGAATGAATTAAAGACCTCCGAACATTCGCTGTCTGGAATACGAATACTGCTGCTGTTTTGTAATGACAATTCATCTGATTCGTTGTTAGGCTTTATTATTTTCCAAAACTTGGCAGGATTGTTCTTAAGCAGCTCAGGAAGATCATTAGAAAAATATTTATCTTTAGCTTCACCTAAATCTGAGCAGTACGATTTAAGGTACGTTTTGTAATTCTGCCATGCTGCTGATGTGCGATCTCGCTTGGCGATACTATACAAGCGTTTTTTCTTGTTCCTCGTGCGCTGAAGCTTTTTATTAAGCCAAGGGTGCAACTTATCGTTAGTTATATTAACGAGTGGAACATACTTGTCAACTAATGCGCACAGTGTATTTTTAAACATGAGCCAGTTTTCTTCAACGGATCCATCGTAAAATGATGGCCACCTTTTGTTTTCGAAGAAAGTTTCAAATTCTGAAATTATTGTTTTACAATTTCCTTTATTGTAATCACGAACATGTTTTCTCATTTTACCCCCAACCGGTGGCGTTGTGTTTATTGTTATTTGGAGCAAATGGTGGTCGCTGAAACCATACAAATATTCTATGTGACCTATTGTTTCAGCTGCTGTACTAAGAATGAGATCTAGAACATTGGCACCACGTGTGGGTTTCGTGACAGCTTGAAAGAGATTAAAGTCTAAAGACAAGTTGATGAATTCAGACGATATATGGCAAGAGATGATAAATTCGTCCAATCGATTAGTAGATAATTGAAATCATCAAGAAGATAATTTAAATCAACCGGGAAGAGTTCCATGGCTTTGTTGATTGTGTCACGCAGAGCATTGATGAAAGAATTGTTAGAATCTGGTGCACGGTAACAATTACCTATTAGTACCCTAGAAGATGAGCTCTTGCAGGCCACCCAAACAATCTCGAGATCAGAATTAGTGTTGACCAAAAATGACGTAATGGTTTTCTTTACACCAATCAAGACACCGCCTCCGCTTTTAATAGAGCGGTCACACCTATGTATATGTCATACATGTTTGAAGATAAAAGATTTCATCATTCGTTATTGCAGAATGCAGCCATGTCTCTGTGAAAGCGATAATGTCCAATTTACTGTCTTCCAAGAAGGAAGAAATGAGATCGCGCTTTGATAATATGCTTCGTATGTTGGTATACGATAATGATAGCGAGGGTGAAGGGGTTAGTTTTAGTACTTGGTGACTCTGTGTGCATGCTCCCAACCGTAGCTATCTATTCAGCGGGACAACTGCACTTGCAGAACCATCGTAGATAAAAGTTCTTGAATCAATACGCAGCTTGTCCACTGAAAGCTTGAAAGCTTTATTCTGGGTTTTCGCGAATTCAATGAACTTTTGTCTAGCACGTCGAGTTTCCGGTGAAAAATCTTCGCGAATGGAATAAAACGTTCCCTTCAGTTTGTGTGCCGAAGAGAGAATGCGATCTTTGTCCTTAAAGACGGTCAGCTTGGCTATGAATGGTCTCCGTTAGTCCTCGCTATATCTTCCCAACCGATGCACCCGCTCAAATTGTTGTTCACTTATTTTGATGCCAAGCTTATCCGCACAGAAGTCAATTATTTTTTGCTCCGACTTTGTCCAGTCTTCTCTAGCATTATTTTCCAAAGTGAAGAAAAGCAGATTCGAACGTCACAGCCTATTCTCGGAGTCGTTACAGCGTGCCTTAATAACCGCCACCTGCTCAGACACCATGCGTACAGCGTCGGAATCTGTCCCAGCTTTAAATGTGCAATTTAACTCCATTGCTTGTTCCAAAGACACAACCTTGTCACTTAATGTTTTAATTTTGTTGTCAGCTTCCACTTGCTTCTCCCTGGCAGACTTCAAATCAGCTATCAGGGAAGCTTGACCCTCTTCAAGCCGGCGGATAGTATCTGTGGCCTGGGCAAGTGAATCTGCTTCACCTTTTGTCGTAGGGCTAGGATTAGATTCTATATCTCCCGAAAGCAATAGTAAAATAGCAGACAAGGTACAAAATTTGCAAGTAAACAGAGCCATCAAAAACTTCAATTTTTCAATAGACTGTGGTGGGCAGGACACCGCCAACAAAGAGTAATTACTACTTCTAAAACAATGCGCAGCTTTCAGGTAACTAGCCTGTAATAATAACCAGCGTGAGTGCGACATCTTGGATGCGATGTCGTGCCCGAAGTGGGAGCCAGCCAGCTGTCCTTTATATCCTGCCTCGGCCGCCGTGAACGCACATGATGTAATCCTAGGTTGCCAGGTGGACCACTTGGATTCATCTGTAACTGGCGGGTGATGAGCTGGAGTCAGCAATCGTCGATGCGGATGGGCATGCGGCAGCAGCAGGTTGGCAGGCAGTTGTTGATCCGGGCGAAGACATATGGACAATACCATCAGCGTTATCGTAGCCGGTAATAATAACCGGCGTGAGTGCGACATCTTGGATGCGATGTCGTGCCTGACCACCGTCCCCACCAGCAAGAAAACTGTTGAGAAATGTGTCATTTAATTGTGATTTCATCTTTCAATATTCAAGAGAATGTACTCCATTCTATCACATGACAAAGAACACTCACACAAATGGGTCTCATTGACTTGCTTTGCAATTTCCAGTTGGTCCAGGGAGAAAGCAGTACAGTATTTACTAGAGCACACTTCATCTAGCCAAGCTGAAGTGGAAAGCGAGATTGACCGCTACATCACCTGGCCCGGACAGGCAAGTACTAAGAATTACTAAAGCTAGTTAAACTGCTTCAGTGCAGATTTTTGTCCCACCGTCCCTCATGTGTTGTCTGAAAATAATTGAAGTTCAAACAAATCAGAATTGTGGCTCCATGGGCCAAAATAAATTCTATACACTGTTATGTGGCTAAATGATGGCCATGTACCTGTGTGTGAACTGAAACCTCGTCTTGTACAGTAGCTGGCCGATTTACTGACTCCAGTTTTCGGACTCACTAAATTATCGTAACTTTGTTGCACTAGCCACCATGTGTTACTACTGGGCAAAATGTATTGTGGTGGCTAAAAATTCTGACACCATGTAACATGTTTTTAAAATGTGCTTACCACATTACAAGCATCACTGGAGTAAACTATAGAACCAGCTGCATTTCTTGTGTAAAGGTAATTTTTTTCCAATTCCTAGTGCAGCATGGCCACCAGGCCTAATAGCAGACCAGTATTGATTGAATCAATTCTAAACACAGTAAGTCTCGAATCACTGAATATGCCATTTGTAGTAGCAAGATGTCGAAAAAATTTTCAGAGTACTTGTCC
The DNA here is from genome assembly GCF_038994185.2 of Dermacentor albipictus. Lineage (NCBI taxonomy): Eukaryota > Metazoa > Arthropoda > Arachnida > Ixodida > Ixodidae > Dermacentor > Dermacentor albipictus. The sequence continues at coordinate 51,246,586 of NC_091821.1, forward strand.
AAGCTTTGTTAGTCATAACATGTATGACAGTGAGCTTACCAACTGTTAGCATATTGCATTGTCAGTCGCATCACAGAGTTGGAGATTACACGTGCACACACTGAACTTTTCACTCTGCTTATCAGAAACGGCATGCCAGTGTGCGGCCAACAGCTTGCAGCAAATTTGTTTTGTTTGCTTATTAAGGGGTATTCACATGAGGGTCAAATCCCAGCTGTTGGCATGGGTAGTACGCATAACGTGACAACAACGCTGTGGTTTTGATAGGTGGTGCGCTGCCACCGTGCATTCCCAAGTAGAGAAGACCTTCTGTCTAAATGGAATATACAATCTCCGCTTGGCAGGGCAAGCAGTGGAATTTTATGCTGGTGTCTTGGACCCTTGACCAAGTTGCTGCTCTAGAGAGCAGCAACCGTATCGCCATCACTTTGTTGTTGTAGCTGGTGGCCCTGTCACATTTGCGAGGTGCGTTGCATGTATGCCACTGTGATGGCCAAATTAAGGACAATGCTACTTTATTTTTTTCGCTAGTCCAACAATTTCCGTGCCTTTGAGACACTACATCTGAAGCGCACAACAATGTGAATATGAAAAAAATGAACCGTGTTGCCAAGAGCGGAAGCCACCAGAGTAGTCTGCTCACACTGATGTCCCTCCCCGGTTGCCTCGCCCATGTAAGCAGGGGACATCTACAGGGAATTTTTTGCAGCGGCTGACGTCACTCAACTCCACCCATATCCCCCGCAAAAGTGCCTGTAGTGTAAATGTGCCTTTAGAATAGGCAAAAGACCTCACATATCATCAGAAGCTCCGGACTGAATTTGTAGACCGCCAGCATTGCACACTTTGATTGCTCATGACCTCTGCACTTCATCATATTGTGATGATGCATGTTGAACTGCACATCTGGCAACACTACATATATATTATATCAGTACCATGTGTTTTTAGTGTTGTGCTTTGTTTCTTGTTTTTTTTTTTGCAATTACCAAGCAGCATTGTGGAGTGTGTGTGTGTGTGTGCATATAATTATTTTTTTATTGAACTTCAGTTGAGAGTAGGTTCTCTATTCTGTGCTTTTGCTTCCATTTCGTTTTTTTTTTTTCTTTTCCGCTTATGAATGATGTCATAACTTTTTTTACAGGCATGTGCTTACAAAGTTGGTGAGCTGAAGATCAAACAGTTGCGCCAGAAAGCACAGGATTCACTAGGTGAGCGTGTTGCCATTGCTTTTTTATCAGCCACCTTCAACCTGAGATTCTCATGTAAGGACAGCTGCTTTTTGAAAGGGCCCCTGAAATGGTTCGGACAGATTTTGTAGACGCGTAGGGTACAGCTTAAGTAGAACATTCGCACCACAATTTAAGTGAAGCGTTACGTATTAATGGAGCTACAAGCGATTAGAAGTTACCCTCCTCCCCAGCCATGCTTTTCCTCCTCAACTCATTCGCCGAGCGAGTGGGGCTAATCTCCGCCTTCACTGGTCCTGCGTCACGACGCGACATCATATCGTCCACTTCCGGTTGTTTTGGAGCCCGCCCCCGCCCGCGCGAAACCTCTCCGCTAGCCGCTTGGCTGTCGACCCCAAGCGAGAGCTATCGAAGCAGCGTGCGTTGCGAGCATTCTGTCGTAGTGCCAAACGTGTTTGGTATTCCGTTAGCCACAGGCAAGCTGGTCATATCGGCAAATGACTGGAGGCATAAACTCAAGCTGATGAAGGAACTTTGGCGTAGACATACGTGAGCGGCCTGATCGGTCTGCAGGGTCCAGACACTTGTTGGCGCAGCGCTTAACCAGCCAAACAAAGCGCTAATATTGCTCTAACCAAGTGTAAAACATTTTAAACATTTATAAAAACAACGTGTTGATGATTACACTCCTGCGAAAAATACGCACCAGCAGCAAAGAAGAATACGCTTCGTTGCTGCTACTGTGTATGGTTGAGCTCTATGCCACCAGGTGGCTGCACCGTGCAGACCATTCACATTTGCCCTTCTGCTCATCTCGGCTCATCCCATTACGCCACAGTCAAGCGGCCAGACCCTGTCCCCTTGCGCTTACGTTTGCCCTTATACGGGACTCGCGAAACGCTAGTGCGTTAGTAATCTTCCGGTGTAAAGTGACGGCCACAAACGCGCAAATCCTGCCGCCGATAGGATAGCGGCAGCCCAATGCGCAGCAGCCAGTTCGCTTGTGCCCTGCCCTGCAGAGGGACACGATGTCGCAGCTTGACATATTGCCAGTCGCTACGTTTGCAGTCCACAAGGCAACAAAGTCGAATCATAGTGCTCGCGAAAAGACCGAGACCAACTCTGACCGTGGAGCTCTCGTCAAAATTGAGTACGTTGTAACACAAGCAGACGACACTTGCTGTGTGCCGGAAGTGCTTAAGTGTACTGAAAAATTGTTCTTGTGCATTCTGTTTCTGCTACTTTCTCTTTATAAAAACAAATTAACTAACATTCCAACTATTAAGAAGATCATTTGTTTACCATAAAGTTGGAAAAATTACCGATCACGTGCCCTGGTCAGCCAATCGGATAGCTCGCCCCACTGACGTCATATCCGTCATATGGGTGATTTCGGTCATATGGGTGGGGCGGCTTAAAATTCCGCCGAGCAGTGTGCTGCGATCGGCAGTGATGTGCATTTTTAAAACCTTATAATAAATTACACGCTTTACGCAGAGCACTTAGATGTGTCAATTAATGATCAGAAGGACCTACTCTAACGACTCAGTACGTTTGTAGAAAATCGTCAAAAGCGTTTCAGGGTCCCTTTAAAGAGGCACTGAAGCACTATTTCAACACATTAAGAAAACCTTCAAAATCTGTAGACATTGCTGCCATGTACGTGCGAGCCAGATATTATTCCACAGCATAGAACCTACAATCTTGCATAATAGATTGCTTGCTCTCCCCTACAGCTTTCCAAAAACTTGCTTTTTTGTCTACTTTAAGCAATGTCAGCGATGATAAATATACATAAAGTGAAAATGCCCATAGTGGCCAGTCATGTGACACATGCATGCATACCCTTCCAGGTTTCATAGGAAACAAGGAAGCAGCAATTGGGGCTAATGCTCCCACCTGTTCTACCACTGCTCCCTTTTTTGCCATCAGGCGCCTTTGTGAGATGGCAGCCTCAAAGTGTTATCGTAAGCTCACCATGGAAAGGAGAACATATAGAGCGACAGGCAGGGCATTGCTATAGGTGCCGCCCCAGCTAAGAGAAGCCAATGAGTTGTGGGTGAATGTAAAAAGTAAATGCTGCACTCATTATATCTCTGTTCGTAATAGATGCTTCTCAAGCATTCCTTAAATCATCTATTCCTTGAAAAGTGTTGCACTTATTCCGGCATGTTGCTCAGTTTCAAGAAAAGGTGTTTCAAGCCCTTTAATTATGCCCTGCTGTATGCTTCCCCCTTCCATGAAAATTATATATGTATTGTGAACAAATGACAGTGAGACCTTGATTGTTTCAGTCCTGGTTTGGCTGTTGGCCAGAGCTTTGTGAGGGCTTTGGAAGTCCCTGTAAAAAATATCTGTATGGAGTCTTGAAAAGAGATAGGAACATGGCCCGTAATAATTACAGCCTTGCCAGAAGCATTTTGCTGCCTGTGTTGTGATGGAAGGATTTGTTGGTTCACTGCTCAAAGCTTTAATATGTGTGTGACTATGTGGTTTAAATTCCAAAATGTCTGGCTTTGTCAGAATAATCGCTCCCAGCACAAAGTTACTAGCAGTGACTCTGGTTTTCGCTTTGGCTGTTCATGAACATTGCAGTGGAGCAAAGTTTGAGCAGTATATTACGTTCGTAATTTTATTTTGTTAAGCTTTGGTTTGTTTTTAATCCTTGAGACCTTAGGTTGTTAAGGTTGTGCATTATCTATTGAATTTCAAGTACTGACTGCCCATATTTATTTATCACTCTGTTCCTAGGTGCAAAATTTGATGTCCGTGCATTCCACAAGGTCGTCCTTGACAATCCTGGCCCACTGACCTTCCTAGAAAAGCAAGTCAACAAGTACATTGTGGAAACAAAGGGTCATTAAGACAGGAGCTGCAACAGGCTGGTGCGATATTTCCAAGATTTCATAAGCACAAGACTTCATAAAACCACATATTTTGTATCATTTTGCTCTTGAGCCATGAAATGCACAGTACTCCATCCATGGCTTACCTCATTCTTGTCCCAAATAATTCTGAAATCTAGTAAGTTTACTAGGAAACAATAGCAGAAATGTGGGTGGAATGGGTTGGCACGCTTTGCCACTCTGACTTTCACCACTGTTGAAAATGTATTCATCTAAACTTAGAATATGGTGCAGCCTGCATGATATACTGCGAATTTTTACAGGGTTAGAGACAATTTAGATAGTGACAGACAAATATTGTAAGCAGCTGAAACCTTCGCCTTGACATGCTATTATATTACTTTTGCACCATCAATAATATTGAGTATCATGTATTTTGTAATTATACTACCATCAATTTGGAAAATTGGATCATTCGGGCACACTTTTTAGTTTTGGCCTTATTCTGTGGCACAGAAAACTTGTTAGTCCAGAGTTTCGGACATGTTCATTTGCAAGTCAGTCAATAAATGAAAAATGGAAATGCAGCCTGCACAAAGCATTAAGATGAAGTAGCAGTGATGGTGAACAGACTAAGCGAAAATGGCGCCAGCACACAGTCTGAATCAGATGCTGCCAAATTGAAGCCTGAAGCAGCAGAATATGCATTGACGAGCTCGTCACTCTGAGAAGAACCACGGACACTATACCCAGCTCCTCCATTTGCATTTTGCCTCGCATGCTTGCAGGTCTTGCACACAAAGACAGGTTTGACAAACAGTTCTTTCATTCCCATAATGTGAAACACAGACATGGCAGAAAATTCCGATAAAAAGCATTATGGATGCTTCAAGTAAGGGCTGCACGCTACCGTTCAATGTGATGATTACATTGCCATTAATACCAAACCTATTAACTTCATGTTGTCTGTCCTTGCGGCCAGCACATTCATGATGAAGTAATTGGGAGATGTGGTGAGGGGTTGTGTGAAGCAACGCTCAAATGAAGGTGCACATGGCACATTGTCATGACTGCTGTCAGACGGTGTTTGGCAGTGTTCCATGGGAATTCTCTGAAAAGGTCCCGCTACATCATTTGGACAAGTTGACAAAATTTTTTTTTCCACAGATTTCAAGCAAAGCATGAACAAGCATAACAGGATGCTTTGGTTTTCTTTTTATTTTATTGGTTTTTGTTATGATGATTTTTTAATAATTTGACATTCTGACGCTTTTTTTTTTCACTGCTATAAAATCCTAATTAAAGGGCTTTTATTGTACTTGATGTAAAACCATACATGTGTTTTTCTTTAGTACATGTGCTTCCTTGATTTCTTCTTGATGCATAAATGCAACTACACTTTAGTTAGCAATTTCCTAGACAGTGGATGTGCTATGTCTGCAATGTTATGCTTTCATTTTTGTCTTTATTGCCTGTAAGATTGAGTTTGGTTTGCCCATGCTCGACTGCTGTTGCAATAAGCAGCATAAGCTGTGGTGTCAGATTGAGTGTCTCTGGGAATGCCTTTAATTTGTTTTGTACTGCAAATTTCTTCAGTAATAAAGCTTCAAACACTTGTTGCTGCAGTATACACAGTGATGTGGCTTGAAGCTATAAAGTACTGCCTTTCACTTTATCGGCTTTCACGTTTTTGCAAACGCCATAGTTCGCTTGTGCATGTGTTTGTGCCCTTGATGCTGTCATTAAGAGGAAGCGTTAGCTCGGGCCTAACTCCGATGCGGCCTATTCAAATGCGTGTAAAACGAAAGAATGTTTTTCTAAGATAACCCCTGGACCAATTTTAATGAAATTTGTTGTATTTGAGAGAGAAAGTTAAATTCTAGTGACTGCTAGAAGGAGAATTTCGATGTAGGGCCTGAATTTTGTTACAAGGATTTTCAAAAATTATAAAAGTTAGAAAAAAAATAGAAGCACGAAGTTTATAAATTAATAACTCTGCATCAAAAACCGATATCACTGTTCTGTAAACGGCATCCATTAGATCATTCAAAGCAGGCAAATTTGATATGTCAATATTTATGTTAAGTGAATTTGTTACATTGTGTACAAGGGTTCTGCAAAAGCTATATTTCCATTTGACAAAATCTTTTTAGATTCATGTGTAACGTATGAATTTTGTCCTCTTTAGATGTACTATCAGATGCAATTCACAGAATTGTGGTACCATTTTTCATTGCTGAGTTACAGAGTTGTAAACTTGATAGTTTCGTTTTCTAAAACCTAATTTTTGCTAATCTTTAATAAAAAATTGACCACCTAAATCTAAAATTCGAAACCAACAGTCACAACATTTTAAGTTCTTCTTTCAAATGCAACAAACCTCGTCAAATCTGGTGCATGGTTGCTGAGAAAAAAGAATTCTCCTTTTACATGCATTTAGATAGGAGCCCCCTAGCTAAAGCTTCCTCTTAAGCTATAAAACTCTATAAATGCTTGTCAATATTGTGCACATACTGCCATACCTATTGGTACTGCTGTGTACATGGTGGTGCCTTACGAACCTTGCCACCTGCCTTGTGCTCACAAGTCTTGGCTTTCATCATGAATAGTTTGTTCATTAGTAAATATGGCAAAAAAGGGCTACAAGAAGCAAGGTTTTTCCATTGCTTACACATGCTGGCCATAGCGGGGCCCACTTTTGAGCTTATATGCAGGTTGTGTAAATGTATTTATTGCCATTCTGCAACTGTTAAAGCGCTTCATCACTGAACTTTTAGTGTATATTTTGTTTTTTATTAATAGCCTCTTGGTGTAATAATCGTCACGATATGGTACAACCTGTTAGACATTTTAGGCATCGTACTTACATAAGGCATTCGTGAAAGACGCCGACACCTTTTCACTGCTGTGAGAGTAATTTACTTTCAGGAACTATGGCTACAGGAACAAGGCTACAGCGAATAGATGCATGTTAATTTCATGATTGTTGGCTTGTGCCATGGAGAACCTTGTGAAGCCAAAAAATGAGTAAATGTTTCTTCCTTTCAGCACACACACTGTATCACAGTGCCAGCTTTGATCACAAACAGATTAAACATCCTCGGGTAGCAGGAACTGTTTTGTTTCAAAGCTGTTATCACTCTGGAGTGGTGGCACTGGGCTGGTGGATGTTTTGCTTACCACTTCAGCATAGATAATAATGAAGGGTCCCACAGAACAGCTATAGGGGCCCTGCAACACGTTAAGAAATTTGTAGAATGTCTCATATTAAAGGATGTCACCTTATGAATCCTATCAAACAAAAGTTTTTTTAATGCACCTCAAGGAGCCGAGTCATTAGCAATCAAGCACTGCCCCTGCCACAGCTGCATGGCCTTACTCTCCTTTTTATCATACCTGCTGTGCTCATGGTTCCATTTCGGTGCCAACGCGGAGCAGTGCCCATGTTATTCCTCCCATCATCGCACTGTGCTTTGGTATAGGCATGGCATACAAAATCAGTCCATCACGCTACCTGATCGCAGAGTATGGGTACAGCGGTATTGTCCTCTGCCACCACGTTAGTCTCGTAAGATTTCTGTTTTTGATTCTGCCCGAAGCATTGCTTGTATGTGATAACTGAAGAAGTACACCCAGTGAGCATCATGTTTTTGCCATGTCACAATCAGACATGGACACCCTCGTGCCGGTGCACGTTCACACGAACATCCTCACCCTGACAGAGTGAGGCAAGGGTGAGGATCTTAGTTGGTAATTTTGTGGCCGAGGGTGAGGGAACGTGGACGTCATGAGGTGAGGGCAAGGAAGGGCAATTCCATTGAAGTGAGGTTAAAGCAGGTCGTGATTCAAGCCGCTATAGGAACGGCGAGCTCTCTGCATTTGATCAAAGTGGTTACTTGGGTGAGTTGGTTATTCATTGTGAACTTGTTTTAGTTCTGACAGACACAGACACAGGAAGGGGCTCACTTGTGGTCATGTCCATCAGCGCTACACCAAGTTCACTTTGCATTTGATCGGACCCGCCGTGGTGGAATAATGCCTTTGACATTACGCTGCTAAGCCCAAGGGCACAAGATTTAATCCTGACCACAGCGGCTGCATTTCAATCGGGCCAAAATGCTAAAATGGCTGCGTACCATACATTGGGTGCTCATTAAATAACCCTTGGTCGTCCCCTACTATGGCATGCCTCGTAATCATAGCTTGGTTTTGGCATATAAAACCCCAGAATTAAATTTAAATTTTAACCTTGCATTTGATAGTGAAGGCATGTTAACATTAGGATCGCAACCCACCCACTTCTGGCAACAGTGGTCTCTGTTGTGTTCTTGCTCCTGTGACAACGCACTGATGGCAACCGCCTTCATGCAGACTGTCCACTGACAGCAGTGTCAGCAGATCCTAATTGTCGGAAGACAGCCAGTATTTGTTGTAACACTGCAACGACACGGCAATCATATCTCCACACCAACACTGGTGTTGTGTGATAAATCGGCCTGTTGCCGCTGATTTATACACTTGCTGCTTGTTTTTTTTTTTTTTTTTGTCGTCACCCAAGTAAATTATGATGTCACTCAGTATGTAAATTGTAGTTATTGAATTTATGCATCCCACTGTCATGCATTCATCATATGCATATATATATATATATATCTGTCAACGTTCCCATATTTGCGGTAAAGTTTGTGAATTTGGGTTCATTTACAATTCTTTATAAATGTTGTGGCAAGTTTTACAAAGATTGATTCTGTTCATGAAAATGTTTTAAAAGTGTTGAAGGAGGGGGCATAGCAAGATTGAAGGAAAAAAATGCCTACAAGAAAAAATTCACGATGGTACCTGCACTACCCTTTTGTGGCAGTTAAAAATGCTGAACAGAGGGCTACTGGTTTTGAGCAAGTTTTATTCAGACAACTTCCTGAAGAAGGCTAAATTGGCAAAAGAAAAGTCACTGAACAGGTCACTGATATTTAAAAGCACTGTATTGCTTGTATGTCTCAGCTGTGCCTAGCTTGCTGCTCCTTGTGTGCTGTGTCTAAACGTAAGTATCGTAAGTGCACATGTGTCCCACAACATGTGTGCACTTCATCATCATCCTCAGCCTGGTTACGCCCACTGCAGGGCAAAGGCCTCTCCCATACTTCTCCAACTACCTCGGTCATGTACTAATTGTGGCCATGTTGTCCCTGCAAACTTCTTAATCTCATGCGCCCAACTAACTTTCTGCCGCCCCCTGCTACGCTTCCCTTCCCTTGGAATCCATTCCGTAACCCTTAATGACCATCGGTTATCTTCCCTCCTCATTGCATGTCCTGCCCATGCCCATTTCTTTTTCTTGATTTCAACTAAGATGTCATTTACCTGTGTTTGTTCTCTCACCCAATCTGCTCTTTTCTTATCCCTTAACGTTACACCCATCATTCTTCTTTCCATAGCTCGTTGCGTCGTCCTCAATTTAAGCAGAACCCTTTTCGTAAGCCTCCAGGTTTCTGCCCCATACGTGAGTACTGGTAAGACACAGCTGTTATACACATTTCTCTTGAGGGATAGTGGCAAGCTGCTGTTCATGATTTGAGAATGCGTGCCAAACGCACCCCAGCCCATTCTTATTCTTCTGGTCATTTCAGTCTCATGATCCGGATCTGTAGTCACTACCTGCCCTAAGTAGATGTATTCCCTTACCACTTACAGTGCCTCGCTACCTATTGTAAACTGTTGTTCTCTTCCGAGACTTTTAAACATTACTTTAGTTTTCTGCAGATTAATTTTCGGACCCACCCTTCTGCTTTGCCTCTCCAGGTCAGTGAGCATGCATTGCAATTGGTCTCCTGAGTTACTAAGCAAGGCAATATCATCAGCAAATCGCAAGTTGCTAAGGTATTCTCCATCAACTTTTGTCCCCAATTCTTCCCACTCCAGGTCTCTGAATACCTCCTGTAAGCACGCTGTGAATAGCATTGGCGAGATTGTATCTCCCTGTCTGACGCCTTTCTTTATTGGGATTTTGTTGCTTTCTTTATGGAGGACTACGGTGGCTGTGAAGCCGCTATAGATGTCTTTCAGTATTTTTACATACGGCTCATCTACACCCTGATTCCGTTACGTTTGCACTTGAGGCAAACGTAAACAAAAGTGCGTGCTGCTCCCTTTCTTCACGCCCTCGCCGCTTTCTGCTTGCCATGTCCATGAGTATGTTAACAAATTTTGAAGTTCACAGGTTGGCAGGTATGTAAATAAACTTGATTCTGCTTTTTTATAACTTTCTTTTCTACATGCATCGCACCATGTAGAGAAGCTAAATAACATGAAAGTTGGGAGTATTGTAGCTGTTAGCTAACTGGAAGCTGCACTTAAATTTTGTGTCAATAAATTGTGGACAATAGAAGATTATGCTCCACGTGTTCTTGCCTGCTTTGTGTTGTTGTTGTCCTTTTTTTTTCTTTTTCTCTTTTTTTGCAGATCATTTGCATTACACTTGCACAGTCAAGAATACGAGTGTAATTATCTAGTTTTCTTTCATCTCAATATGTTGGCTGGAAGACCAGGAAGCGCATAACGTCTGCCTATGTGTTATGTTATCGGTGCATCACAAAAACGAGGGAGATTGGGATAATGAGGCGGGCAAGGCAGCTTTTTCATCATGTGCGCTTTTTCTGCCCCTGCCCTTCTGTGTGGCAGACACTAAGTTTTCACTTTATTAGATGCCAAGTTCTTCAATGTTTGGCAAGCAGGAAAGTTTCAAACTGCATGGCCTTGGAAGAAGACCTCCCAAAGTACTGTATGGAAAGATTAGTAAGCCAGTGCTTTTCAAGTTGCTGTTCCAATACCTCCGCCAGCCTAAAATAACGTCATTCGAATTGTTTCAATCTCTTGTTGTTGTGGCTTTGACAGGTAAAGTCAATAAAGTTTGTCATCTGTTTGTCCATACCTGAATGCTGTACCAACGTGCAGTGTGTGAGCTATATGTGATGTACTGTTAAAATCTAAATGAGTGCAAGTGAGCAGTGCCATGTAAATGAAGCACAATAATCCATGCACATGACCTTCAATAACAACTCGCATAAAGGCACATCTGCAAGATTCTCCTGTTGGCACTATGACCATTAATAAGCCAAGAGCAAAATTGTTTTGAAGCGAGCACAGCTTTCAAATTGTATGGAAAATGCAGATTGATCATTTTGTATTGTTTATTTAGTATTGTAGATGTTTGTTCAGTGGCACTTACTGTAGTTAAAGCATACAAGTAAGCATATTTCTGTCTGTTTTTATGTGTGTGGAACATAAAGATATTTTGCTATAACATGGACTCTGTGATTGTTTGTCTGCACACTTCCTTGCCCCATTTATACAAGTATTATTGGCAAAATACAGTAGAAGTTTCCAGTGATGGGTCAAGTAGACTATTATTTAAAAGTTGGAAATTGAATGTTGCATGTGAGGGCGAACAACACATCCTTGCGAGCTGAGAGTGACTAAGCGAGGGTGGAAGAAAAATTACCTGCTGAGGGCAAGAGAGGGGCGATGAATATTATACACTGAGGGTGAGGTAAGACATGTAACGTGTAAAAGTGAGAGTGAGAACAAAACGCCATGTTTTGGGTTTTGGGGAAGAAAACAAAATGAGGGCATTTGCCCACCTCTGGTCACAATAAGCAACAACAAAAACCTGAGACTCCACAGCCCCAACTCAATGACTGCACTAAGCAGCTACAATGCCATGAATCCTCTTCGCATGACCTACCAACCCCAATCATATAACCGATCAAATGTGTACGAATGCATTGCTCAAGATTGGTCTTTGCTTGAACACTATTGTTGACTGTTCAGTGACTGCTGTCACTTTTTGCCTCTGCAAGTGGGCAAATTAATCCACCAAGTGGCAGTTCAAATTATCAATAACATAGTAAAATGAGATCTCGAGGGTACCATATGCATAAGTCAGTAAAACCCTCCAAGATAAACACTTTGACAATGCATCATACACAGCCAGGGACTGTGACAGCCATGAAAACCACTTCATATGGGATTTCAGCTTGACTGAACGCATACTGTGTTTCTGTGCTTAAGGTGTGCAGGAGGTTGGGGGCATGCACATCGAGGCACACTATAGAGCATGGTGGCATGAATCTGAAGTCATCGAATTGGCTAGTACTCTTCTGCGCGCTCTGCATAATGGTGCTCATTTCATTTTCACTGTACGTTTTGGGTAAAACTTCAATTACTAAAGAAGGGATTTTATATTTTTTGATGCTACCTTTAATTTTGCACATTGAAACCATCTTGTGAAATATGAGAGTAAGGTTGGCACATTTTGTGTAGTTGTGTCACGTGGCCACTTTCGATTGCAATTGAGCCTAATCGAAATTCTCAACCACAATTGGCTCCCTGCAATAGTTTGAGTAAAGGAGCCAATCACAACCAAAAAGTTGGGTCCCGATAGGGCCACATCATGATCCAGAGTGTTCCATGTAACACTCGTATTAGAGTGTTACATGGAACATTCTGGATCATGGTGCCCACCCATATAGCAGCCATGGGGTTCCCGTTTCAAACATACCCAGTTAGGTTGTTTTCATTGTTTTTAAATGGTCTAATCACATACGCATACCTGCCAACCCTGCCAAATTTTTCATAAAGTTTACGAATTTTGAGTCGTCTTACACTATTACGATTGATGTGTTTTGCTCGTCAGTCTTCAAGCTTTCTGTTGGAAGTCTTCTGGTAGTTAGAGGATGCCAGACGGAATGAAAAAAAAAAGGAAGGAAAAATATTTTTTTTCCTTTCTCCATGCCTTGCTTACAAGCTTCTAAAGCAGGCAAAATCAATGCAGCAAATTCGCTGAAGTGCATCTGAAAATAATTTGTTGTTTGTCAGTCTCTGCTGTTCCAAGTTTGCTGCTGCTTGTGGGCTTTGTCTAAAGGTAAATGTACAGGGTGTCCCATGTAACTTTAGCCATACTTTAAAAATGTGCAAATGCCACGTAGCTGCACACAACCAAGATAATGTTGTTTGCCGTCACCTAGAGATACTCGGATTATTTTTTGCATTCTGCTAATTACATAATTAGTCTTAATCAATTGATGAACTTCTCAAATATTATAAGTAGATGGAAAGTGTCAATGAGAAAATTGTAGAATGTCGCCGGTACTGTCGCGAGCAACAGGGTCATCATGGGAGTCACAGTTGCTGAGGGCGTTAAATTCTTCGAATAGTAGTATATGTAAGCTTTCGCTCTAGCTAGCTCCAAGGTCTGATAGAGTACGTAGACAATATGCTTTTTCGCCTGAGGTGGGCAAGCAATAGGCACATCCTACGAGGATTGTTTCATGTGGAAAGAAGAACTCGACGAAGGTCGGTGTGCTCCAGATCAAGGTGCCTGTTGACATGCAAGCAGAAGGAATTGCAATCAGGACACCACCGCCTCTGCCACATCTGTCCTTACGGGACACGAAGTACGCCTCGAGTGACAACAATACTTTGCTGTTGGCCACAGATGCATCGAGCCACGCCCCAGATAGTATGATGGTGAAGCGGAGCAGACGAGAGGAAGCAAGCGCTTGAACGTCAGGCATCTTATTAATTGTTCTTTATGCTCCTGCAGTTATACTGAAAAGTATCTGCCCCATCAATGTCTAATGTCCAAGGGAGGTTGATGTCGGGTGATGTGGCACTGACCCCTGATGGTGAGGGAAGGGTATCCCAGTGTCCTCCCCCTCTCTCTGAAGGAATTACCCTAACAATACGTTTTTACACATAGAGCTTGTCGATGATCAACATATATATACAGTACAGTGTGCCGACCACTGCAGAGAGGTGACCTGAGCACCAATCGCAAATTAGCACAAGTGCAAACAACGTGTTGAGCATACAGTTTCATACAATAATTATTGTAGGAAACTCACTGGTGTGGAGGAAGTGTGCATGGTGGCACTGTGGACATCCAGCATGACGTTCGCTCTCACGTGATTGCAGTAAACTGGTTTTGCAGTAAGAGAGCTTTAGATTAGGGTATTGTGCTCCCTTTGGGTCCTTTTGTACACCCGGCGATTTGCGTCCCCCTAAGTTTGGGTGGGGCTTGCCTCCCTTGACCTGAAACTCTCTATTGTAGTCGCCTTCATAGGGCACAAGTAGGACTTTTACATCCTTTCATTATGGAAGCCAAACTGCACTCTAAATACAGTTTACACCCATTGGAGCATATCTTTGTCCCACAAAATGATAATCGTCATCTACCTCACTTCCTTTCTTTAATGCTGTGCACCCAGTCATTACTTTTGTTTTCTAGGTCACGAACGGCATCAGTGTTATCAGCGTGACATAGCCAGCATTCTTGACAGGAAACTAGTGAGCGCAGAGTTTTAAAAAAATTTGTGGGGCCACAATATTCATATGGCTACGGATTACTGGCAAAGCTGTTAGGCTGCATACACGGGCTGCATATACATTATGAAATCATTCATTTCTTTAGTGCAGCGCCACACTACGCCGACACAAGCGCCACCACGGTCACTGCGGTTCCCATACATATATGCCGCAACCGCTGTTGCTGCCGCGCCGGCACCTCCGAAACGCGTGGCATTATAAGCACAGAAGCCCAGGCAACATGCACAGGTGCCGTCGCCACTCACTTTCCCCCTCTCACTATTCGTCAAACAGGATTTAAAACAAGCGCATGAAGGCCAACTTCCTACACTATAAATGCACTTTCTAATATATATATACAGTGAAACCTCGTTATAACGAACAGTTAAAAAGTCGGAAATTAGTTCGCTATATCCATAATTCGTAATATAAAATTTCGTAAAAAAATACATGCAAGAGGGGCAAAATTCAATCAGAGAAGGCACATCAACTCGAACGATGCTTACTTGGGTCACGTTCATTTATTTACGCACAAAGAACTGCGTTATCGCGGCCTGCTTCTTGGTGTTGATCGCATTCCGTATCACGCCCTGTCGGCAGTAAGTCCAACGCAGCAAGTGCTTCTTGTGAAGTCGGAATGTTCGTTGTTTTTGTGAAGTCGGAATGTTCTCTCATCAGCTTGGTTTTTAACGTCAGTGCCACTCTTTTTTTCACATTCATCGCCATCACAGCACTACGCACACCCGCGCACCGCACTCGACACGACCACCGAAAGAGCCTCCACACAACGCTACTACGGCCACGCCAATGCTAACACTAAAACGCAAAAGCAACATTCGATCACGCCGCTGCCGCCGCTGCTGAAGCGGCGCTGTCAGCGGTTGTGAGATGCGGACGATTTCTTTGGCTGTCAACTCTCGATGACGACGTGGCATCTGCGGCGCTGTCAGCGCCTGCGAGGTAGTCCTGAACGTTTGCTGCGCCGCACAACACACTTGCAGTGCAACGAAGCCTGCCGAATGCTATTAATGTGAGGTAGGGCTTGGCGTCGCGAAGTTCGTTATATCCGTTTTATGCCAAACCGCGTTCGCTATAGGAAGTTAAGAATACATGTGTTTCACAAAAATATTACGGAAGAGTTCGATATATTCAATAATTCGTTATATGCGTGTTCGTTATATCGAGGTTTGACTGTATATATGAAGGCCAACTTCCTACACTATAAATAAATGCACTTTCTAATATATATATATATATATATATATATATATATATATATATATATATATATATATATATATATATATATATATATATATATATATATATATATATATATATATATATTACGACGCCGAATTTACGTGGTTCTGTTTGGACCCAAGATATTAAACTTATTTTTGGAAGTTGGCGGAGTGGGCTGGAAGCCTGCTTCACCTCCACTGCGAGTTGGCCCGGTATTGCACTATCTCCGGGATCGGCCCACACATTCCTGTTCACGCGCCGTGATAGGGACGTAAGCCGGCCGGGGTACCCCCTAGCAACGCATGCCCGGTACTGCACTATCGCCGGGATCAGCACACACATTCCTATTGCCCATACGGACGTAATTAGCTGGCCAAGGTGCCCTTCCTGGGAATGCATGCGAGGGCAGAGGTAAACACTGCAGCTTCGCTGTAAAAAGTAATTAAAGGGCCCCTGAAACGGTTCGGACAAATTTTGTAGGCGCGTAGGGTACAGCTTAAGTAGAACATTCGCACCACAATTTAAGTGAAGCGTTACGTATTAATGGAGCTGCAAGCGATTAGAAGTTACCCTCCTCCCTAGCTATGCTTTTCCTCCTCAACTCGCTCGCCGAGCGAGCGGCGCTAAGCTCCGCCTTCACTGGTTCAGCGTCACGATGCGACGTCACATCGCTCACTTCCGGTTGTTTAGGAGCACGCCCCCTCCCGCGCGAGACATCTCCGCTAGCCGCTTGGCCGTCGACCGAGAGCTATCGAAGCAGCGTGCGTTGCGAGCATTCTGTCGTAGCGCCGAACGTGTCCGGTACTCCGCTAAAAACAGGCAAGCTGGTCATTTCGGCAAATGACTGGAGGCATAAACTCAAGCTGATGAAGGAACTTTAGCGTAGACGTACATGAGCAGCCTGATCGGTCTGCACGGTCCAGACACTTGCTGGCGCAGCGCTTAACCAGTCAAACAAAGTGCTAATATTGCTCTAACCAAGTGGAAAGCATTTTAAATATTTATAAATCAACGTGTTGATGATTACACTCCTGCGAAAAATACACACCAGCAGCAAAGAATACACTTCGTTGCTGCTACTGTGTATGGTTGAGCTCTGTGCCACCAGGTGGCTGCACCGTGCAGACCGTTCACATTTGCCCTTCTGCTCATCTCGTGGCTCATCCCGGCACAGTCAAGCGGCCAGACCCTGTCCCCTTGCGCTTGCGTTTGCCCTAATACTGGACTCGCGGTTTGCAGGTCGCTAGGTTTGCAGTCCACAAGGCAACAAAGTCGAATCATAGTGCTCGCGAAAAGACTGAGACCGACTCTGACCGCGGAGCTCTCGTCAAAATGGAGTACGTTGTAACACAAGCGGACGACACTTGCTGTGTGCCGGAAGTGCTGAAGTGTACTAAAAAACTATTCTTGTGTATTCTCTTTAAGTTATTTTCTTTTTACAAAAACAAAGTAACTAACATTCCAACTATTACGAGCATCATTTGTTCACCATAAAGTTGGAAAAATTATCGACCACGCGCCCTGGTCAGCCAATCAGATAGCTCGCCCATGTGACGTAATATGGGTTATTTGCATCATATGGGTAGGGGCGGCTTAAAATTCCGCCGAGCAGTGCGCTGCGATCGGCAGCGATGTGTATTTTTAAAACCTTATAATAAATTACACGCTTTACGCAGAGCACTTAGATGCATCAATTAATGATCAGAAGAACCTACTCTAACGACTCAGTACGTTTGTAGAAAATCGCCAAAATCGTTTCAGGGTCCCTTTAAGCCAGATGACGAATATTTCAAAGCGAAGCTTTCTTTGCCTCTTCCTTTGACTTTCCCACTGCTGCTGCTGCTGATGTCTGGCACACTGAGTCAGGGGGTGGTTCAGAGCGTGTATATGCATGGAAGGAGCGTGGCAGAGAAGAAGAGAGACGCAAGAAACTCGTTTTGCACCATACCACGTCGAATGTGCACAATGCCCTCTAGTAT
Source organism: Dermacentor albipictus (assembly GCF_038994185.2). Taxonomy (NCBI): domain Eukaryota; kingdom Metazoa; phylum Arthropoda; class Arachnida; order Ixodida; family Ixodidae; genus Dermacentor; species Dermacentor albipictus. The sequence continues at coordinate 51,264,208 of NC_091821.1, forward strand.
TGTGTTAGACTTTGTCTTGAATTTTTTTTTGTAGTTTTCCGTTTAGTGCATTGTGTGGTGTTAAGCGAAATTATCATGAGCTGTAAGTAATAATACTGAACGCCTGAATGCATGCCATTGCTTAGCGTGTTTATTGCGCGGTTCTATTTTTGTGTTGTTCTTTTCGTGATGTCTTGGTGCTCTGGGAAAAATAAAACAGGGCATTTGCAATGTAGACCGCATTTGCCTTATCATGAATTTGCCTGCGTTTCTGCACTTCTTGCGCTTGTGCAGCATCCGTTTTCCGTGCCGCATGGCCTCCGTAACGATGTGCGCGGAAGTCGTGCGTGCTCATGCGTGGAAAAACTAATATGTAGGTATTCGTGCCGAAAATGAATTCAATATGCTTAAGGAATGACTTCACAAAAAAAAACTAAGCTTTTTGGCTACCCAAAAATTTCGATTTTGGCTACAGTGGTTGGAGCGATCTGGCAACCCTGGTTTTAGCGCGTTATTTTTTTTGTGCGGTCAAGAGTGGCAGCAGCGCAGCAGTTTCAAAGGCTTCAGTGTGCGCTTCCAGCGTTTTTGTGAAGTCCTGTAACGTGAAAAACCTTGTTGTTATGGCAGAGATCATGGAAATCGACGTGGGAGACAGCCAGAAAAAGAAAGACTGCATTCCCTGGGTGGAAAAGTACCGGCCTGCGAAATTCACCGAAATCGTAGGCAACGATGAGACTATCGCAAGGTTGGAAGTTTTCTCACGGGAAGGCAACGTACCCAACGTAATCCTGTCCGGCCCTCCCGGTGTGGGCAAAACGACAACAATCCTCTGCTTGGCGCGGATCCTCCTCGGGCCCGCATTTCGTGAGGCCGTGCTGGAGCTGAACGCCTCTAACGATAGAGGCATCGATGTTGTCCGAAATAAGATCAAGATGTTTGCTCAGAAGAAGGTGACGCTGCCACCAGGGAAGCACAAGGTAATTATTCTCGACGAAGCAGACAGCATGACTGAGGGAGCGCAGCAAGCCTTGCGTCGCACGATGGAGATCTACTCAAAGACCACGCGATTTGCTCTTGCTTGCAACACTTCGGACAAAATCATTGAGCCAATTCAGTCCAGATGCGCCGTTGTACGCTTCAGCCGCTTGACGGATGCGCAGGTGCTTGCTAAGCTTCTGGACATATGCCAGCGTGAAAATGCCAGCTACTCAGAAGATGGTTTGGAAGCCCTTGTGTTCACTGCACAGGGCGACATGCGCCAGGCAATCAACAACCTCCAGTCGACAGTAGTGGGTTTCGGACACGTGAACAGCCAGAACGTTTTCAAGGTATGTGACGAACCACATCCAGAGCAGATCAAGGACATGCTGCAGTACTGCGTTGACGGTCAGCTAGACAATGCCTACAAGATCATGTTGCACATGTGGAAGCTTGGCTATGCCGCCGAGGACATCATTGTGAACATATTCCGTGTTTGCAAAAGCCACGACATTCGAGAAGACATTAAGCTGGAGTTCATCAAAGAAATAGGCTACACGCAAATGAGAACATTGCAAGGTGTGCACTCCTTGCTTCAGATGGCTGGCCTGCTCTCCCGGCTGTGCTTGAAGAGTCGTCTGTGTAAATCCGACTGAAACTTTGGCGCTAGTAACTTCCCTTCCGTACTCAGTACTGTCTTATACAGCAGTACATCATTATACATATATATATAAAAGAAAAACTCCTAGTTGACTTTTTTTTTTTTTTGCCGTGGCATGCAATCGGCTGTCTAGATACACGAAAATGCTTACAATCATGCTGCTTGCACTAAAATTGTGAAACCGTTGAATAAACTGCTATTCACAGAAACTTACCAGCCCATTCATTTATGAATAAATAGAATGCACAATGAAAACTTTTTTAGAAGCTATGGCAGCCAGAATTGCAGTACTTTGTTTCTAAATATAAATGTATGCATGAGCCAAATATATTTCATGCACTTTATGCTAAACACACTAAACCCAACAAGTCTTCATTGTCATTGTAAATGAACTCAATCAAAAACAGTTTTAAAGAAAGTGCTCATGTGAAACAATACAGAGCCAGTGTTGCATCTAAATGTTCTACAGGCGATTTGAGCACAGTTGTCTCGTAGGTTAAAAAAGAATATTTAGTCCCAGGATAAGTTGTTTTGAAGTTCTGACTTCATTACCATGTTAATAATCAATAGAAACTTAATGCCCTTAAGCTGTGTAGTGCAGTTCACTTACACGTTCAAAACACAAAAATCTAATCCCTATTAATAGGCATCATACCTGAACTGAGCATAACAGCCATTCAGCACTCGAACGTTAGTACATGCCTAGTACAAGGGTGACGTTCTTCCCTACCATCCTCGTTTAGAGCAGGGTCACGACAGTAAACCGTGCAAGGCGTATATGTTAAGTCGAGGCTTTGACGGAAGCCCGTCTGGTCGGGAGGCATCAGAGAGGAGCGAGAGAGGAGGCACGAACCCGCACCATAGGCATTCTCTCGCGGCTTCGCGCACACCCCTCCATCTCCCCGCTTTCAGCGGAAGAAAACAAGGCGATTAAAGACCTTCGCTCAAACCAAAATCTCGTCATCCTCCCGGCTGACAAGGGCAACGCCACGGTGCTACTCAACAGGACTGACTACCGTGACAAGATGCTGTCACTTCTTGCAGACGAAGCAACGTACAGTCGTCTGAAGAAGGATCCCACGCTGAAGATACAGAGGGAGCTACAGAAGCTTCTTACGGATGTGTTCGGGTTTGTAGATCCAAGGCACAAAGGGTTGTACTTCTCCCTTCTGTGCACTAACGGTTCGGCGCCGGCGCTCTACGGTTTGCCAAAAATACATAAACCTAACGTGCCGATGCGACCTATTGTTGATTTTACTCACTCTCCGCTTCATAAACTGTCGAAATACCTTCATAAGGTTCTTTCCCCTCTCGTTGGTAGAGGCAGCACGCACGTTCACCATTCTGAAGACTTCATAAACAAGATTCGTCATTTTACTCTCGACGATCAAGAAGCGCTTGTCTCGTTCGATGTCGTGTCGCTTTTTACAAGCGTGCCTATTCGACTCGCCGCGGAAACTTGCACCGCCGCTCTGGACGATGACCCTACCCTACCAGAAAGGACGCCCATCGGCGTTCCTGACTTGAAGAGGCTCCTCCTGTTCTGCCTGGAGAACACCTACTTCACTTTTGAAGGCACCTTCTACAGGCAAGTGCATGGGACACCGATGGGCGCATCCATTTCGGTAACCACTGCAAATTTAACTATGGAATGGCTTGAGCGTCGAGCACTCGCCTCTTTCAACTCGCCGCCCAGAGTCTTCCTACGTTACGTAGACGATGTGTTCTGCATAATTCAGCGAGAACAAATTCCTTCATTTTTGTCACATTTGAACAGTATTGAAGCGTCCTTACAATTCACAGTCGAGGAAGAAAAAGATGGCGAGCTTCCTTTTCTGGACGTCCTCGTAAAACGTGACAGGCGCAGTCTGGCATTCACCGTGTACAGAAAGAGCACACACACAGGCAGGTATCTGCATTTTAATTCAGTGCACCCAATAAACCAGAAGAGATCGGTAGTAGCCTCTCTTGTCGGCAGAACCAAGCGCATCTGCACAACGCCACAAAGCCGTGCTGCCGACCTACAAGAGGTCCACCGTAATCTCTCAGCATGTGGCTACCCGAAGTCGTTTGTGAACTCGGTGGAACGCCATCTGTCTCAGCCCCCAAGGCCTGACTGTGTGCTCCCAAGAAAACGCGCCCCCATACTGTATGTGCCCGGTGTGAGCGAGGGCTTAGCCCGCGTTCTACACGGCTATGACGTCCAGGTAGCTCACGTACCGTCCCAAAAATTACGCCACCGGCTGGTAAACGTGAAAGACAAGCTTCCAAAGACTAAGTTTCCTGGCATCGTCTACGGGATTCCATGTGAAGACTGCGACTGCGTATATATCGGCGAGACAGGAAATTTCGAACAGCGGTTGAAGCAGCATATCAACGATGTAAAAAAGAAAAAAGTCGCCTCAAACGCCTTGGCAGAGCATGCAGATGACTTGGACCACAGGATTGATTGGGATAACGCCAAGATATTAGAAAAAGAAAGAAATTTGACGTCAAGACACCACTTGGAATCTCTCCTAATCCAAATGACAGATAACACCCTCAACCGGAATGACGGAACCCTCCCCCCCATCTACACGCGCTGCTTGCATCATATTTTAAAACCAAATAAACATTGTATCGCACGCCCTTGATTTCATTGTGAACAAGGCTCCCGTCAGGGGAGCCGAAACGTCTTTTCTTGTATTCATTCAGTGGTCGGTGTCCTTCTTTTTACCCTTCTTCAAGGCATATATGTAAACTCATGTTTGTCTGCTTAAGTGATGCAGTTTGCAGAATCACGATATCCATTCTTGGTGCATAAATAAAGTTACATATGTGCTTCAATATTTAGTGGCACGAGCATCAAGTGACACTCTTGTTTCTTGTGCAGCACTTTCGTTTCACCTCCTGAGACGACTGGGGATGAAAGTCAAAATATGTCAGAAAAAAAAGAGTACAGTACAAAATTTATGGGCTTCATTATAGATATATCAGAGCATGAGTTTATTTACAAGTTGAGTAACTGAAGTGTCTGGAACAATTAGAATAAATTAGAAATCACTGATTACCGCGCACCAAAGCACAGAATTGTAGACTTTAGAGACCCGCCACGTGAGCACGACTTTGGTGAAATTCCTGGAAACCCGGAAGTAAAAAGCAGAAGTAATGACGTCACACACAAGAAGGTGGCATGATATGTAACCGGCTAATTAATGGAAAGCAGTTGCCTGGCATAGACTGAACATCTGCCTAGCAGAGCGGATGCGACGTCACTCCTTCCTCTCTTGCTTCTCTCCCGGCGCTCACCTGTTCGTTTGCTCGCAACAGCTGCAAGCGCGCACTCGTTACATGCTCTAACGTCAGCACAAGAGAGAGCACGTAAGGTGCGCTTCATGCGCCGCTCGCTAGGGCTGCGCCCCCAGGTGGCGTGCGCTGTGCTTCCTCCTCCCCCTCCCTCGCTCCACGCCTGTATATCGTGTGAGGGGAAGGACGTTCGCTCACTTAACCTAACGAACACCAACACCGAGGTGCAAGTGCCACTAAGAGATACCCAAGTCAAAGATTAAGGTTGCCTACAATTTTTTTTATTTACTAATATTTCAAAGTTTTTGCAAGGAGGACATAAATCAAAATTATGCTTTCAACAGTGAGTAGAGTTTAGCTCTCTTAAATGCAAAATAATTTCAAATTGGTTCAGCATTTGTAAGAGCATTTCTGTGTTTAATATGAATTTGAACAGGGCAGTCGGAATTGGCACCATGCTAAATCTCCCTTTAAACAAGATAAACCTTAATTTCAGTGCTTAAGAAACAAATAAATGAAAGCATATATGCTTGCTTTTTGAAAAAAGTGGAGTTTCACAAGAATGCAGTGTCAAATCCAGCTGTCAGGTAAGCTGATCCAAACCTCGGTACATGCTTAATCATTAGTGAAGAGTAGAACCTAAATTGAAAACATAATCTTAAGAAAATGTTATTGTTTTATTTCTTGTGATACCAACTTTGCACCATAATCTGCTGCTAAAGAAACTTTAATGTGCAGTTAACATTTGCATTGCTACCCAGACACAAAACATCCCATGGATGTCCCAGATAGATCCAAACATCTTACCCCTTTATGGGACGTACTGAGGATGTCCACAACACCATGCCCACAATGAACTTTAAACCCAACATCTCCTGCTGGACTTATTGCGAACTTAACTGGACATATATCTGAGCAACAGCCCTAACAGGATATTGTCAGGACATTGCTTCCAGGTGTGTTTATCTGAGAACTTCATGCTTGTCCGAATGAAAGCGAGTATAAACAAAAACAATATACAAATGGCACACTGAAAAAAAAAGAAACAAAAGGAAAAAAAGAAAACATTGATTTTAAAATTTTGTTTTAGACATTATTATTATTATTATTATTATTATTATTAGTAGTAGTAGTAGTAGTAGTAGTAGTAGTAGTAGTAGTAGTATCATTATTATTATTGGACTTGATGTCCGAAGCACACCTTCCACCAACGGTTCTCTTGAAGTAAGAAAAGCAGATCTCAAAGGCTGTGCCACCGTAAGTGCACAGGTGGTGCTGCACCTTAGGTAGTTCTTTTGATACTGAACTGCTTTTTCAATCGTGGTAAGAAACAGACGCAAAATTTCAGAAATTTCAGAGCACATGAAAGCACACAAATATCAAAACAGAGCCCTACAATATGGGTTCTCATACAGCAAGCTGCGTCATGCATATATTAACCCAATTTGTTAATAATTAATTGCCATTTAATTACAGTGTCAAATACTAGTGCCTTGGAACATGTCCCGACATCACCTTAAAATGGTCCTCCAATTATGTGCCTGCTATGTTCTCAGTATCTACCTGATTAGAAGCCTTTTAGGATTAGCGCAGGACATCCTTAAAGGATGTACGAATGACCATTGCCAACATCCCGGAGATCTACTGGGGATACCTTTGTGTTGTCTGGGTATGGGCCGTTTTGGAACCATGTTCATTGCTAGACTTTGGCCAAAATGGCTCGGTCTCTGCCCATATGGGCGTGGCACCTGCCCATACGGGGTGGACATGAACCATTCCGACTTATCATGAAGGCTAATGGAAGATTTGGAATAAAAACATATTGGAATAGTTCTACGTTATACCAGCCCTTGTTTTGCCTATTTTTATGTATTGTAATCAAGAACGTCTCTCAACGTTGTGTCTAGCATTCTTTGTTCCATCGCTCTTTGCACGGTCCTTAACTTGTTCACAAGAGTCAGTCTCCAAGTTTCTGCCCCATATGTCAGCACCGGTAAAATGCACTGATTGTACACCTTCCTTTTCAATGATAATGGTAAGCTTCCAGTCAGGAGCTGACAATGTCTGCCGCATGCAGTTTGGATCAGAGAGCAAACGGGTATAGCCGATATTCTAATTGACATTAAGAGAAAAAAACAGAGCTGGGCCGGGTCATGTAATGCGCAGGTTGGATAATCGGTGGACGATTAGGGTTATAGAATGGGTACCAAGAGAAGGGAAGCTCAGGTGAGGACAGCAGAAGACTAGGTGGGGCAATGAAATTAGGAAATTTGTGGTAGTTGGAATCAGTTGGCGCAGGACAGGGGCAATTGGAGATCGCAGGAAGGGGCCTTTGTCCTGTAGTGGACATAAAATAGGCTGATGTTGATGAAACAAGAATGTGTAATGAGAGAAAGAAAATCACGACTACAGGAATAGAAATAATACTTCAAACAAGATTCAATCTCATTTCAAAAGGACATTACGTTGGGCATGTTGGTAATCCAAACTGAAAACTACTGACATTGCGAAACGACATGAATGGCACAGAAAAGACCGACAGTGCGACACAGCACTTGTCTGTGCATCTTTCCAGTGTCATTCGCATTCTCAATAGTTTTCAGTGAGATTAGATATATTTGTTGCAATTTTTTTACAATTTGTTTCACTGCTGTTTTCACAAGCTGTTTGAAGAACCAGCTTCAGCCCCAATAACTGACTGAATTTGCCCTTAAAAATGGTTATATGCTCATCAGATTGTGCATGCTTGTTGATGTTGGCCAGTGCTTCCACAATAGCAGCCTTTGTGCAAGTTTTTAGCTTGTTTTGCTGTTTGCCTCCCTCTCACCAATTCCCCCCTTACATGGCGGTGTAGCAGGTTGAAATATTGGGACCTGGGGTGCCGCAGCGATAGTGAAGTTACCGCAGAAATTCACAGCAACCCAATCTCGTGTCACACAGGCCTTGTGGGAAGAAGGAAATTGCTTGGGTCTGGTACCTTACATTCTAGTGCACAGAAAGTCCAACTGGTGAATCTGCATCTTAAAGGTGTTTAGTAGCAGTCAGCACTGCCTCTTCAAGGTTTCCACTCATGATGGCCTCTGCAGGCAGAAGACACTCAACTGTTTGTATGACTTTAGCAGTGTATAATGTTGGGCAAGTTAGCACATAAATAATAAACATACTGTGGCACAATGTAAAATAACATATGGAATAAAAAAGGAGACGACAAAAAAGAGCTGGTACTCTTCCTGTCATCTCTTTTTCACTCTTCTGTATGTTACTTTTCATTGCGCCACCATACGTTTATTAGATTTGTTTGACGCCCGACAAATGGCAACACACCTTTCTCCTTGTCACAAATGACAGTTTGCCATTTGAAGCCATGAGCTCTTTTCTCTTCGTGAAAAAAAAAGTGATTTTCACCACATTCAAGAAGGTGGAAATCTCCAATCTCCAAGTCACTGTGGTCAGCGTCAAAGGCAACTGGGACTACGTGCATTTCCGTGTCCCGTTTCACGACTGTAAGATAGCAGCGGAGTTGATGAAAACAATGTTAAACATCTAGACAGACAGAATGAGAATGTTCTGTCAACAGCATTTTGAAAAGCGCTGTCCTCAAATACCTTGCACACCTTGCGTCACATGCACACGAGGAGAATATGACAACCTCACTTTGTTCAGCAACACACAGCTGTTGTATATGTAGCGCTACATGGAGTCACTTGTTTTATCAGATGATCTCAGACAAGAACGCTCATTAGATGCAGTGCAACAGTGAGAAGTATCATGTGTCAAATGGAGGAGGTAATTTATTTAACAGAAATGCAGAGACAGAGAAGGGAGGGAGGAAAGGCAGGGAGGTTAACTGGGTGGACTACAGGGCACCTGCACTAGCTTGCTAGTCTGAACTGAGCCAGTGGGACAGGGAAGGGGTAGGAGTGATTATGAGAGAAAGGTGGATACATACAGAGAACAGTAAAGTTACATGTCACGTGTACACAAAGGAGAGAGTTTTGAGAAGCAGAACATGTAAAACAAAACTCAACCCCATGCAAGGCTTTTCACTATATGCAATAAGAATTCCATACTCAACCTTTTCGCTGTCCTTGATGATGACACGAGTCATTGGTGCTGGTATGCTGTGGCTTACTTTGAGCAGGCAAAGTACAGCCGTGCTGATTGGAGCAGCGCGAGAATACTGCATGATCGATCATACAAACTTGTGTTTGGGCCACACCCCCAACTAGGAAGCCCAAAATTTTGAAAAAAAAAAACAATTTTCCATCGGAGAAGCAATCGGGTTCGGTGTCCCAATTCTGTGCACACATCAGCGAATTTTTGCATGCTGCACACTTCTGCATACCCCTACTAGATGGCAAAAGCTGCATGTTGACCTCTGATGTAATGGTATATTCAGGGATCCGGGGTGCGCAGTAGTCACTGGCTGTGCCAACACCATTTTGACCAAAAGGTTCGGTGCTATGCAAGGGCCCCACCTTGTCAAAATTGTGAAAAATAAGTGTGGCCCTTATACGAGTCTATACTGCAATAAAAATGCAATAAAAATGATATCACAAGTCTATAAACTACATTTATTGAGAGATCTAAAGGTGACAAAATTGGATGTATCATAATATGCCACTAATTTACGTGTAGAACTTTTGAAGAACCTTCATAAACATTGTAAAAATTTTACGTAAGTGGTAAAGTGATACATCAAATTTGTCTACTTCAGATGCTTTAACAGATGCAAATTACAGAACAGCGATATGCGTTTCTGGTATTGAGTTAACTTATAAACTTTGTGCTTGTTCTTTTTTACAATTGCCAATTTCCGGCAATATTTTAAAAATATTTGAGGCCTAAATCAACATTTTGCATTCTACAGTCGGTAGGATTCAGTCTTTTCGCTTAAAATGCAACAAATGTCAGTCGAATTGGTTCAGCGGTCATCTAATGAGAGCATTTCTGCATGTCACATCCATGTGAACAGGGAAATCCGAGTTGACCCTGAGCTAAAGCTTCCTCTTAAGCATTTCACGATATTTTTGCTAAGCTTGTGGTGGTACCTTCCAGTTTCTTATGAAGCAAAGAAGTTCACAATCATTCCAGAATGTGAGCAAGAGCGTATGGTCACACAGGTGGCATGGTGTCTGTCTGGCTAAATAAATGAGGACTCCAGAGTCAACTTAATATCCACAAGAAAATGGAGTTCGGTGTGGGTATAATCTCTGCATAAATCGGCTACATAAACAAGAAGATCGACTCTCCATATGTAGGCCAACACAACCACCTTGGGGTAATTGCTCCAAGGAAGGTGATCAATACACTACAATGTAACCTTTTCATCGGGACACGAGAGCACATCCTCTCTGGATATTTTGCATATGGGTAAAGTGTACATACTTCGGCTGCTCCTAGTACTTTTGAGCAGGTGCTCATGCTGGCTCAAGACAGTCCAGATGGTATTGTGGCAAAGCCCAAGCTCATTGCAAAGCTCACTGAAAATAAGTTGATCAAGCAAAGCTCAATGCCTTTATTAAGTGACAATTGTTTTGTATGTCTACTCCTCGAGTCATATGTGGTAATACGCAGTAAATTAAATTGTAAGACAACATTCACAGCTTTTAGTACATGCCAATTATTTAGCATGACATGCTGTGACAATTGAGCAATATTTCTACAGTGCCAGTCACTGCAAGAGCAATTTAAGATCTCATGTGACAACTCCGGTAACATACAGTGGGGAAATGGAAAAAAATTACAGAAACACTCAAGATTGCTGAAGTGTGGGAATGTGAAAGCATTACAGCGAAATGTTTTTTTCTAACTAAACATACCTTGTTCGCACAAGCTCTCGCCTGCGCTCTATGGTAAGGCCAAATCACAACGCGCTCGCTTGCCCGCAAGGAGTTCACAACGTTAATGCTTTTTATTTTATACACTCACTTTATACACTCATGACGTGGCACCACCACCTCCCCATTGGTTGGGTTGTCACGTGCCCAATGACGCACACACTAGGCCACACCTTTAGTCCGCCAGATGGCTGCGACGTGACGTGTGCAATGAGCATGCACTAGGCACACCTTTAGTCAGCAAGAACCGTGGAACCGTTGTGGCATTGGGGAAGCATGCTCGTCCCTACCCAGACCGAAATTTACCAAATTTTCTTTTCAAAGCCATTGATTTACTTTGCTTACAGAATCCTCGCTGAGAAATATGACGTCAATCCCAAGCATTTTTGATGTTTTTACTCTGCACCATCGGCCATTTTTGATACCATCGCTCAGTGGTAATACCGACGGATTCTCACGTAATGGGCATATAATGCTTTTGCATTAAAAATCAGGCAACACAAGAACGATGCCAGGACTCCGTCACTAGTACAAAATGCCATCACTGAACTTCAGAAGATGCCAACACAAAATCACTTTTTATGAAATTGGAATTCCACAGAGACCAACACTTGAAAAAGGCTGTCACTGGAGTCATGGCACATACAGAACATGCTAAACAAGATCAATTGTTCTACGTGCAAGCTCTCCACCGTTTATATTAATGCTCTGCATGCCGCATTCAAGAGCAAACAGAACCCGCCGTGGTTGCTCAGTGGCTATGGTGTTGGGCTGCTGAGCACGAAGTCGCAGGATCAAATCCCAGCCACAGTGGCTGCATTTCGATGGGGGCGAAATGCGAAAACACCCGTGTACTTAGATTTAGGTGCACGTTAAAGAACCCCAGGTGGTCAAAATTTCCGGAGTCCTCCATTACGGCGTGCCTCATAATCAGACAGTGGTTTTGGCACGTAAAAGCCCAGAATTTAATTTTTTTTTAAGAACAAACAGGGGTTCACAAGAACAGTAGCCTCCCATCTTCAGTATCAACAACTAACCCCTGGTCAATACACCACTTCTACACCTTCAACATCTTTGTCGATCAACTCCAACAGAAAAACAAGCTCACAAGCATAGGTGAAATTCCTTCCCTCTATTATCAAGATCTTACCTAAACCTGCATTCCACAGATGTCCACCATTTAACCCCTAAAGGAGCCAAGTTGGCCTCGAAATGCAAAGTTTAATGAATCCCACTCATTGGTTGCTGCTGTTAACTTCATAATTCATATATATATATATACTGTATATATATATATATTTTTTTTTTATGTTCTAAACAGAGTATCCTGCTCTTAGAAACTGAAACAGCCAAACTTGAATGCTCAAGGAGTAATTAAATATAACTACTCCATAACACAGCAAGCTATGGTTGCAAACATTTTAATTACAGTAGTATGCTATTCTCCGTACCACAGTCCCAGCGAAGCAAAAAACCAGTGCCCTTAGCTGTGTTTCCCAATACTATTGGATCCCAAAGCAAAAATAAATAAACAAACAACATGTTTATCGTAAACTGAAATGAGCAACATAATGCGTACAGCCATAGAATGTCTCTTGATGAAATCGAAATAGTTTACAAGGACAAAACACTTGTCAAGATAATTTACATTTTGTCCGAGTGTCTTCTTCCTTTTTGCTGACTTCTATCACAATGTACTAGATTGCAACGTCAAAGGCTTTGCAGGTGATGGCAAAATGGACGAGCTTAACACGTTAGAATAGCAATGCTCCTTCAGGTAGTCTGGACCTTTCTCTTCATACTCCGCCCTTTTGATAGCAAACTTGCTGAGGAAATCTCTTTGCATAGCACATTGCCTTGCACCTTTCCAGCTATCCGATGCTGGGTTTTCTGAAAAAGGTAAAGAAACAAGTTTTCCATAAGTTGAACAGCATAATTAAGCATGTGCACTGGCAGCAGAAAAAGGAAGCGGAATACATTTGCAGTTGAAATTAATTTTAATTTTTGCATTATACACCGAAGCCAAGTCCAAACAATGCAAAAGAGTCACAGGAAGATGAAGACAAACTGATCAACAGTGGGCAAAGAGGGGAAGCCTCAGCCTGGAGCCAATGTTTTGACAAGGAGACTTGTCTTTGCAAGGTCCTGACAAAGACAGGTCTTCTTGTTGAAATACTGGCTCTGGGCTGAAGCTTTCCTTGTCTGCACACTGTTGATCAACAGACACTAAGGGCGTGTTGTGGGTCTGGTCTGCAGTGAAACCAGTCTACTTAGACGGCTGAGATAGCTTTGAGCCCAAGTACTGTAATGCATATGGAATGCGTCTATGCTACTTAACGCTACCGTGTGTTAATAAAAAAAAAACTTTAAAAAACACAACGTGGCCTATATTAAGAGTGAAAGGAAGCCTGTCTACACTTTCTTGTGCACAGCAAAACTTTCCAAGAAGTTTCCATGCAAGCTGCTTAGCCACCATCTTGTTTCGATAACCTGTACCGTTCTTAACTACAATGCTGTCCTCGCAAAGCAGTCTTCTTTCTTTCCCGGCTTTGTCAGAATCAGATTTAAGAGGAAGCCTTATCTCAGGGCCAACTCCAACTCCACCTATTCAAATAAATGTAAAACGCAGAAATGCTTTCATGAGACAACCGCCGGACTGATTTGAATGAAATTTGTTGCATCTGAGACAGTTAAATTCTAGTGAGTGTAGCAAGCAGAATTTTGATTTAGGATATAAAATTTAAAAAAACATTTGCCAAAAATTTGTGTTTAGGAAAGTAAATAAAAATAGAACCACAACGTTTACAAATTTATAACACTACCGAAAATAGATATCACAGTTCTGTGAATTGCATCTGTTAGACCATCTAAAGCAAACAAATCTGATATATAAATTTACAGCGTAAGAGAATTTGTTGCAATAATACCAGGAGTTTTGGAAAAGTCCTACTCACATATTAGTGGTATATTTCAAAGGGGTGCTTATACATCACATTTGTCTGCTTTAGATGTATTATTAGGTACAGTTTACAAAATTGCGATATCGCTTTTCATTGCCGAGTTACCAGAGTTGTAAATATGAAAGTTTCATTTTTCAAAATATTGAAATTCTATAACAATTTTAATTCAGAAATTGACGGCCTAAAGAAAAAATCCGTTTCCCGCGGTCAGTAGATTTTAACTTATTCCTTTAAATGAAACAAACCTCATCAAATTCAGTGCAGTAGTTGGTAAGAAAAATGATTTGTCCATTCCCATGCATTTAGATAGGAGCCCCTGAGCTAAAGCTTGGCAGTAGGTGGAGTGTTTAGGTATGCCTTGCTCCGCCATATCCTTTGCAGTCCAAGTAATTGAAGGAGCAGAAGCACTGCGACGGGGATCATACGCGACCTTTGATTACCAATAACTCCACTTCTGCTGAATGAATTGAAGTACTTTTTGTAACAAAGCATTAAGCATGCAATGCTTTTAGCTCTCGGCGGCGGCGGCCTTCAAGTCACCTTCAGCCAAAAGCCAGAGCCGTTACCCGAGCACTCAAACGAGGACATCTGGGCAGCCAGTCAAAAAAAAAAAAAAAAAAAAAAAAATTTTTGTGGGGTGTCACGTGCCAAAACCACAATCTGATCGATGTAGTGGGGGACTCCAGTAATTTTGACTCCCTGGGGTTCTTTAACGTGCACCTAAATCTAAGTATATGGGTGTTTTCGCATTTCGACCCTATTGAAATGCAGCCATCGTGGCCGGGATTCAATCCTGCGACCTCGTGCTTAGCAGCCCAACACCATAACCACTAAGCAACCACAGCGGGTCCGGGTAACCAGTCAAAACTTAAGAAAATGCGGTTTATGGTTCCCAACAGTTTGTACAGGACCGAATTAAATACGCTAGTTACTGCTCAAACAAGGTACAAAAAATATTGCTTCCGAGTTCTCCCTAATGTTTGCTCACAATATCATTCAAGCTGTAACTGCAAGTGCACTGAAGTTTTATTTGTCATTTCTAATAGCGACATTCGAAAGGCAGACACAGGGCACCATACACTTCATTTTCATTTTTTGGCGCTGAGACAGGGTTGCCTGTGCTCCTTTGAACGCCAGCGGTCCGCGAGTTCTGCAGCATGGGTTTTGCGTTGCCTCAAGAGATGGCACCACGCTATGCTTTTCTTATTCTAGCTGAGCAGTGCACTCTGTCTCCCTGGCGTCTTTCACTGCCTGTCGTGCTGCTTTTAGCCAGTTTTCTTCTGGTTAGGCAACTTTGATATGGGCCAGTGCACAGTATGGTGCGGTGAAGTGTGATGAGGTGGGGTATGCTGTTGTGAACATGCACCCATTCTAAGATTGTTGCTAGTATCATCTCCAACCAATCTGCTTTGCCGGTAGCCATTTCATGCTTATGTCTACTCTCAATTACGGGAGAGCCAGCATTTTTTTCTGAAATAGCCTATTTTAACTTCAAATGCATTTCTCGACTGATAAAAAGTGATCCATGGCCCCTTTAAGAGTGCATAAAGCAATGGTTAGCATTACACAGATCCAATAAATGTCTCCTTTTTACATCTTCCTTTTTGGTTTTAATGATGTTTCATTTATAATTTCGTGTCACAGATCTTTAAGTGCACCAAGAATATAAATTTGTACATTTTAGACCACTTTTCTTAACGGGACACTAAAGACAAATACTAAGTCGACGTGGACTATTAAAATACAATTCCAGAAACCTTGGGACACTCATTTCGTGCCAAGAAAAGACTTAATTTTGGAGAAAATTGCATC
Organism: Dermacentor albipictus; assembly: GCF_038994185.2. Lineage (NCBI taxonomy): Eukaryota > Metazoa > Arthropoda > Arachnida > Ixodida > Ixodidae > Dermacentor > Dermacentor albipictus. Next base: position 51,279,723 of record NC_091821.1, read on the forward strand.
TGAGGGGTACGCATACTTTCAGTGCAATTCAAATTGCCTGCCTCCGAGCGGGAAGTGGTGATGTTGCATACGCCATCACCACCCTTCAATATCGTCAGTGAATAAAATAGCGTTTGACAGACAGCGCTATGGACTTCTGTGCAAAACGCAAATGCACGGCTCTGGAGAAATGGAACCAAGTTGGATTCGTTGCTGCAGCTGCTCTTGGTCAAGTTGCGTCAACCGTTCTGGAATCTCGCAACACAGCAGAACCAGTGCAGCACTGAGCGATAATGGAGCCAGAGTGTCAGAACAGAACAAAAAAACTAAAAACAATAAAAAACAATATTTTTGACCGGAACGAAACGTAACCGAAATATTATTCATTATTTTGTTTCGGAGTGAAACCGAAATATTTTTTTATTGGTTTTCGGTTCAACGGGAAAGTCCACAATTCGAAACAACCAACGTCAGGCAAGGTCGGCATTAGCACATGCATCAGGTAGGGATATGCGAGCGATAGCTGGTTGAGTGCTCCACTAATTTAAGCCTGCCGGTCGGTGCACTAGCAGATCGGCAGCACAGCGAAACCCAGGGCTTGTACGTTAAAGAGCTCATCGTTTCGTTTTCTACAAGTACAACTCTTTGTTACCGCAGTTTTATCATTTGTTTTATTGGAACATAGTCTTGCATTTCAGCAAGTAGGGGACAGTCGGAAGGAATGGGACACTCTTCACAAATGTATTTTTAGTTTTGTTTATTTTGAATGCAACCAGATCTTTGATGGATTATAGTACAAGTTGAAACATGCTGCACAAATTCTAAGGAGCACTGGTTCCTACCCCTTCTGGCGCAGCTTTAAAAAAAAATAATTTCTAACAGCTAAAATCTGTCCCATTCGACCCGTCCCTTTGGGTGGAGTGGGACATCATTTGGGAGGAATGGGACATCTGTAACGCGTTGGTTCCAACGTCTTCAGCAAACATTAAAAGCCGATAAGTCAACATAAAACTTGATTCAAGATTGCAGACGCTTTGTTCCCCCAATAGTTTTTGAAACTGGCGGCTTCATCACTATGTCCGCGACTGGTACAGTCCCTATATCTTTATGAGGAGGAAAGTAAAATTGAGCTCTCTTCTTTCTTTCGTAGAAAGTGAACACACATGTCAGTGCTGTCACTGCTCTCGACTTGACTTGTGTAATAGAAGTCAGATTTTTTAAAACTAAACCTGACAAGAACAAAGTCACCCTTTGTCACTCGAACAGCTTCATTCGGCCAATCGGCTTCAGAAATTTCCTGCCTCTCATTATTGAAATCTGACATGTCACTGTCAGAATCATCGAATGAAACGGCAACAGTTTCTTCTTCGCTTGGAGAATTAAAATCCTTCTGAAGTCGCCGTTTATTTTTTGGACGGGTAGTGGCGGCAGTCTTAACTGTGTTAAGCGCTCGTTTTTTCAGGCTCTGTCATGAAAACCTCTGTGCAGCTTCTTGTTCAAACGCATGCTTCTCTGCTGTATCTGTAAGGACTTTTGTCCTACCTTTCTTCCTTTCTTTTTGCCCTGTCTTATGCAGTGCAGCCTTAGGGTAGGGCCTAAGATCGCTTGGAACAATTCGGCTTGAAGATGCCATTGACATCAAGGCTGCTTTATCGACAATGGGTATGAAGACATCTGTAGGGACGTTTCGAGCTCCGTCGGTGTTTGTCTCAAAGTTCAAAACATTTTCCAGAAGGCGTGGGTTGTTTGTTTCACTGATGACGGTGGCTGTCTGCCATGACACCTCTCCACTTGCGGATGTTACAGGTCGGTGAATTACTGATGACATCAAGTAGTCCTTTGAAGTGAAGGGTTCGCTATTGAAAGGCCAAATGCTGGTTTTCTGAAAGCCTGAGATTATGTTCTTTTGTGTCAACGTTAATATGTAGGCAGATCCCACTAGTTCAACATTATATGTAGATGGAGATGGCTTTTCCTGGGTTATTTATGAGCCAATCATTACAAGCAGCGTTGTACCGAGATTTGAATGGTCCATACACAGACACATCAAGTGGCTGCAGGCGGTGGCTACAGTGTGGGGAAAAGGTCAGCAGGATTATGCCACTCTCTTTGGCCTTGTTGATGGTGCTGATGCTGACATGGCTTTCATGATTGTCAAGAATTAGAAGACTGGGTGCTTCCTTTGAGCACTTTGTATGTCTCACAATGTGCTCTAATGCCAGTAAAAACAGTTCACCAGACATCCATCCCGACCTGCTTGCCAAACCAAGACTTCCGGCTGGGGCACGTTACAGAAAAAAGTCTTTGAATCTCACCCGTGGAAAAATTAACACTGGGTATTGACAGTGCACAAAATGGTCACCGATTCGCCGTAACCTGCTGATGTGACTTGATCAATTTGCTTATCACCACGTGCTGCTACTATCTTTGGTGGATTGTGTGCAGTTGTGAAGCCCGTTTCGTCAGAATTATAGATGCAGTCCGGAGGTAGCTTGTATCGGTCGTAGACGCCTTTCAGATTTGAAAGGAAAGCATCAAAGTTGCTCTTGTTGAAGCTTGTTGCCCTAGTGAGACTGGTCGCTTCCAGCATTCGAAGCGATAGCTCTGGATGGCAGTCCGTAAAACCCATAAACCAGTCACTTCCAGCTACCTTGTTGACTTCCCATGACGCCGGGCACTTCCGGTTTAAGGCTGTTGCAAATTGGTATGCCAGCGAATGAACCTGCATACTCATAAGCCAATAGGTTTCTTGCTTGCCTTCAGCAAATACTCTTTCAAGAGTACTTCATTTTCTGCTGTGAAGACCATTCCGCAGACCAAATTGGACTTGAACAAGATGCCGCCTCTGTCATCGCACTCCTTGTACTTCTTCGCTGCTCGACCAAGCGATGATTTTGATATTTTACAAGCTTCTTCCACGTCGCTTATACTTTTCTTTTCATCGCACACCAATATCACAGCATCCAGCATCAAACTGTTTGATGTTTGCGCTCTATCGGAATGCTTTCTCTTGTATACCCTTGGCATCTTCCAGAAAATTGGAATGGCACACAATGACGAGTTGCAAAAGTGTGGCTTCATGGCAGCATGTGCCTCACTACCATGAGGCCGCACTTCTAGGCAAGGTTTTCGCTGCTGTGAAGCTGCCCCTCAAGGCAAAATTTGCATATTAACAGCCCCCCAACTTTACTGTTAAATTAAAGAAATTTTTGGTGCGGGTTATAAACACAACAATACGGCACTTGCAATGGGAGACAGGTGCACCAGTTGGTGCGCATCCACACTGCCGGGTTGGAAGCATCATCATGTGAGTTGGCACGCTGCTGAGAGCAAAGTCGGTGGCGAGGTATGTTCAAATTAACCATCACAAACGCTTTCATGTTCGAATTACTGGGCATTGTCGCGCACTGAAAAAACACCGTCCAAGCACTCCATACAGATGGTTAACCAGCGAAGCTGAAACGTGCGGCCCCGGTGTTTATCACTGGGTTAATCCTGACAGATCATTAAATGACGGCTTGGTAGGCTGCCGGATCCTCGGTACGCAGTTGCTGCTTGCACTCGGCTGCATGAGAGTGTTCTTGTGCATGGGCTGCAGCACAGACATGGCGTAGACAACCTCGTTCCCGGTTCTGCCTGCAGCGTTGCTGATCAAAAGCTGCCTGCTCCTAAGGAGTACGTATGACACGTGGCCAACCCATTTCGGAGCCAGAGAGAAACTGCTGCGCGTACACTTGGCTGCAACAGAGAGCAACGACGTCAATATTGGTGCAGCTAATCCAACACCACCTAGACAGAACAAGGCCTTTTCACCCTGATCCATGATGTCATGTTACCTGACCTGACTGCCATAGAATCTAATGGGGATGCTCCCGAGTAGGCAAAAATGATTTGATGTTGCCTGTTTCATCACGCCAGCCTTGTAAATGGAAATTTCTGGCCAGGTAGTGTGACGTCATGGATTGGGGTAAACAGGCCTTGTGCTTTCTAGGTGGTGTTGGCTAATCATGTGCCTCTCTTCCTCTCTCTCTTTTTTTGTGCATGTGCATGGGGTTGCACCAGAGGAGTTTTCGGTGCACAGGCAACCAACATACGGACGGACGGACAGACAGACGAATTGGCTAGCCATATATAGCTTCGCTGTAATAGACATAATTTTGACAAGACCACAGCGTCAGTTCGAGTAAAGTGGAAGTTCAAATTAAGTGGGTATGAAATAAAGAGATTCCACTGTACTAATGTTTGGTACTCACTATGGTAGCTTAGTGGATACGACATGCTGCTTGGAACATGGTCACGGGTTGTACTCCCGGCTACAGCAGCTGCATTTGGATGGGGTCCAAAATGCCAAAAAAATGCTCGTATGCTTAAATATAGGTGCATGTTAAAGAACCCAGGTGGTCAAAACTAATCTGGACTATGGCATGCCTCACAATTAGATTGTGGTTATGGCACACAAAATGATAAAATTATTTTTTTTACTGAAGTTTTATGAAACATATTGAAAATTGTTTTATTGAGACTGACTGTTAGTAGCACAATGGTGTAGCATAATGCTGTGAATGGGCATTCTGCTCAGTAGTTAAAGCAAGAATGATCTGGCCACAGACAAATGGAAATGTTCATGAAGTTTATACACGAATCATTCACGTTACCGCGGTTGAAAATTCGGTGCCTCCTTATACTGATTCAATGAATATCTGGCGCTGTTGTGGGTAGGCCTGAATAATCTAGCAGGTCCCAAAAATAGGGTCAAGAAATCGGCCAGGGACAGTGTTTTGTATTCTTTGAAATTAATTTTTGCCCTAAACCGGATGCAAATGAAGAAGAATAATATTACTTGTGTCAATACAACAGCCATAAACGAGCTTTAAAAATCAAGCATTTTACAATGAAATCGTAAAAGCTGGCAGGTATGTGTAAGCTAGGATCACACACCACTCCTGGCAAAAAGAATGTGCTCCCAGACCAAATTACCGCAATGCGCAGTCACAATCCAGTCAGCCTACTAAGCCATCAATCAACCAATGCAATGAATTTTTTAAAATCAAACTATGAAAGTTGGAAGCCTCAATGGCTAAAAGCAGTTGCATCAGTTGTGAGTGCCTGTGTGCTGTAAGGTTTATATGTCATTTGTGTGGCACTACTAACATAAACACGAAAATGCTAGCAGAGGGTGCTACTACTACCGTAGATTGATGAATATTTATGTACAGTAGAACCTGGCTAATATGTATCCACTTAAAGGGAAGCTGAAAGGTTTTCCAGAAAAAATGAGTGAACATGTGTACATAATGGTTTTCAACTCTCCGAATTCGAATATCATATCGAAATTGAGCGAAAGAAAGCGCAAATATATTTTATTTCGACGAAAAGTGCAGCAGCGGACACGCCCAGCTCGCGCGTCTCGTTTCCGCCTGTGATTGGTCGGGCGACCCGTGACGTCAACTTTAGCGACCGGCCGCTGCCGCTCCACACGAAGCGCGCTGCCAGGTAGTTTGGTGCCGTAATAGAAATTTCAGAGGTAATAGAAAATTTAGAGAGACTGCGTCTTTCTGAAGAGTTCGGCGTTGCTCCCTACATGTACGAGCCGATTGCAAAGAGCCGACCTCTCGAAGAAGCAAACGATGCTGGTGCGAGCAGTGCTTTCGACGAGAACGAAAGTGAAGTCTTGGGATCTCCTCGTGTTGGAAATGCTCTTTGGTGAGTATGTTTTTTGCAAAGCGATCTAGTGATCTCGCCGATCTTTCGCCGATCTAGTGAGCTCGTTTCCGGTCAAACAACTGCAGTGTTGTGTTCCTGCATGCCTCCTCGTGGAACGTAAGCGGGGATGCGATCGTCGGCATTTGTGCGCTGTCCAAAGCTGTCGGCAACCTACAAAGACGGTTCAAACGCGTGAAAAGCTTCCCGGTTCATGCAGTACGTGTAGTGACCTTCATCTGTGCGCCATCCGCACACTACTCGTAACCGAAGTCGTAAAGGCGGCGAATTCCGTCGGCTACGTGAGACGGTCGGTTTCTCGCTGTGCGCGAGAGACGGGGGGAGCGTAGCGTCCTGGCGTGCGCCGGCTTTCCAGCACATGCAAACTCTACATTTGCACTGCGTTATGGTAGCTGCGTGCAGGCTGTTTTACAACACACGTGCAAATAGAAAATTCGCGGCGCTTTGCGACGAAACCTGCGTCGAGGGCGGGAAATAAACATGCACCTTCCGTTCAGCGTGCTAACATGAAGGAGCTCGCAGTAAATAAAAATCCAGGTTTGGGCGAGTTCGTGCATTCATAAGGCCTTCCAACACCAGTTATCATCAGTCAGTCCGCGCTCGTGCCGTCTTTGTTTTCGTTGCTCCGATCTTTTCGCGCTGTGTATAGAAAGCCTGCTAGTGGAAATTCTGGTGATAATCGTCGTCACGGAAGTGGCTGGAGCACAGCAGTGTTGTTCTTGAGGGCTTGAAATTCTTTCGCTTTACAGCAGCCTCCCACTTCCTTAAAAGCTTCTTGTCTTGTGGGAAGCAATGGAAGACAACATCGTCGCGGCCGCTGGTGTTCGTGCAACCGTAGGCTGCACAGAAAGACGGCATGATCGGCCCACCACATCAGTTGATGCTGCGCACGTTGACCACCACTCTACATACACACAGACGCACCAACAAAGAAATGCAGGGTCGATCGAAGCAGATTACGACGGCACGCACGCAGAAACAAGCACGGTCAGGCACGGTCACGAAGGCTGCGAAGGAGCAAAACACTAAAGTTGACGTCACAACACCGCGGTTTCCGGTCTCCGCTCGCATCGTCAGCGTCAGCAGCAGCGCGCGGCATTCGACGGGGGGCGGAGCTACAGCGCAATTTCAACCGACGATTACGTCGCTCCTATTTGAAAAAAAAAAAACCAAATTTGACCTACATGGTTTATAAGGTTCCCGCATCCGTATATGAGCGTCTTATTGAATTGTACAGACTCTTCAGCTTCCCTTTAAGTGATACCAATGGTTAAGACGTCGTTGCAATGAGTCCCTGATTCAGGCTCTATAAAGCCTATTGGCTGACAGCTTAACCACCGTGGTTTTGTATTAATAGGTTAGTGCATGCCATGATCTCTTCTTGTTGAGCAGAATCCAACTGTGCCACTACGGTTTGTGGTGTGGCACAAATTTGTAGTTGGTGGTTACTACTGCTTAGTACGTGGTCAGGTTGTGTTCCAAACAGGTATCCCCTCAAGCAATGTGAAAAGGAATAAAGAAATTGTTTTCAAAGTACTGTAGTGGCCTAACATACAATGGCAGCACAAAAGTGCTCAATGCAGCTAAATGTTAAGAGGGAGAGCTACCTGCTGCATGTTAAAATATCACATTCGAATTCACACATCACAAGTACTTGTTTCTTGAAAACAAATTTGGTGTTCTGCTCATACTGCTCATAAATATACATACTAACAAGGTTCCCCTATGTATATATTTTGGAATAAAAGAATTCCAGGTACTTGCTTGCCAGCCTCGCCAATGCTTATTCTCGGTGAATGAAAAGCAATGCATAAAAAAGACAGATGAAACATTGAAAACAACATCTTAAATACCCAACTACAAGTGCTTCACAAGTGGAATGCGAAAGGGATGCAAGAAACACACCAATATAAAAAGAAAGTAAATACAATGAGATAAGAAGAAAAAAATTAGAATCATTTAGTCACACTGTTTCCTCAACACCAGATGTCTAGAATATGTCACCAAGTGTTCTCTACTTACTTGCTAATGTTACCGAGAAGAGTGATTGAAAGGGACGCATGGCCAAAAGTTCTGTGCACAAGCGTTCACGAATACCAGGAAGCAATGCTGGGCTGCCCGTTATGAACACATTCTGCAAAAAGAAAAGCCAACACACAATAAACAGCAATATCAAGAATTCAACCGTTTCACCAGAACAAGGACTCTTACTGAATGGTTACATACTTTTTCAGGTCTCATCAGCCCTTCAACAACTAAACGAGCATAGAAATGTTAGAGTTCCCTTGACAGTCCTAGTAACTTTTTCTCTTAATGCACTGCCATGACTAATTTATGTGGGCAGCCTTAAAATGCAAACAGATTGTTACCTATTGTTGCTTACCACACTGCATGTGCACTGATTGTCAATTGCAGCATAAGTTCATCAATGCACAATACAGAAATAATTATTTTGTTTTTTACAATGTTTCAGCTTCTCAAGCTTGAATCTAGCACAAGTGATGGCAGCATGATGGGACCAAATGGGCGCACAAGCATTACATTCGGTGTCATGTCTTCCGTTTACATTCAGAAAAAATTAGCTGATGTATTCCACTAACCAGAAGATCGTGTTTACAGTAACCTCACACTGCAACTTTCCAACAGAAAGAGGCCCGACCATCAGATGTCATTCTCATTCTTTCCTCCCTCTTCTATGTGCTTATCAGCATGTACTAGTAAACCAATATTGGTGTGACCAGAGATTGGACAACAATGGCAAGAACTATAAGACCGAGCAATACAACACCAACCCCCATTATGACCGTTTTCGTTTGCCGAGATGTGAACTGATTTCTCTTTTTGTTTGTTCCGTACATACAATATTTACCTCTCCTCGATTTGATGTGTGGCACCATCATTGCTATGATAACAACAAGGCCAATGATGGCACTGCACACTCTGGCTGGGATGGCGGTTGTCTCCACCATTACTCCGCCTTCAGCATCGCGACCATGTCCATGGTTGGGCCAGCTCTCGCAATAAATGTGGTTGCTCACTGCTACTCAGATGCCACGTACATGGTGATCACAAGCACCCGAGCCAGCACCTCGGGAACAACTGGCTTCCCAAACCAGCCACTGAGCCTCGCCAGCCACCACAGACCTCTGAAGCCCGACAACCTATAGCATCTGCATTTATGTCTCTAATGCCTGTACTGTCCTCTCATCTGATTCAGTGGAGGTGCAACTGTACATCAATGATTTGTTTCAGCTCTGGCAGTGCCTCCTCTTTAAGAAAAACATTTTCTATTACCTCTTTCAGCCTGACTTACTGCTGCTTGACAAGAATTGTGCAACAGCCTGAATAATGCATTCATCATAGTTTTCAGTGTACGCCAACACCATGGAGGAAAGAACAGAGCGCACTTTCCTTCGTCTGCACAGTGCTAAACTTTCTCAAGGAGCCCTTCAATCTACCTCACCTTTTCAGCATCTTCTGGTAAAACTGAGGTGTGACCTCCAAACCTCTCATTGCACTGACATCAAAGGACCGACAAACCAGGGAAACCACCATATGTGCACCTTCCCTTTTCCAGCGACTCCCCAAAACCCAATGCTCATGTGCCCTGATGCCAGCCCCTCTTGTGCTCACTGCTTCTCAGTAATCAGTAGCATACCGCATATATTTGTGTGATGAACGCATTCACATGATAAACGCACCCCCAACTTCGCTCTTGAAAATTAGGATTTTAGTTTTCTCAACTCAACTTTGGTCCAGTGCAGTCCTGCAATCAAATGGCCGCGCTGTAATTATTTGGGGTAACTAGAATCTTTTACAGATGCAAATTCATTTAGAGCAAGTGCACTTCAATTCCCGTCACTATGCGTCAGCACAGCCCGCAAACGGCCTCCAGTTTGATGACGGCGCAACTGATGACAAAGCCATGATGAGGGCATATTGGCGGCGGCAGGCATGCAACAGGCTGAACATTATCATGGGCACGTTTCCCACTAATTCCCACAGTCCTCAGCAAAAGAGAGGCTAGACTAGAATGTGCAGTGCATTTAGGTGGCTCTCGTTAGCACCAAGAACAAAAGAGCAGGTGCACGACCTAAGTTTGTTTATAACTGAATCATGTTAATGCTATGCACATCATCATGACAAACTTGCATGTGTAGCACTAAAATATGATCACACTATATCGTTTAGTGCTGTGGCTTCTTCTTACCTGGTGAATTTCCCCATTATGCTACCATTACAAGCATGCTATGAATGTGCACTCTACCCAGCCTACAGATACACACCCAGTGAACAGAGAAAAAGAGAGATGACAGATGAGAAAATTAAGCATTTCCCAGAAAATAAATGTGATTTCAAAGGCCCGCTGGTTGGAAGACATGCTAAATTCATGAGCAAATTTTTTCACAGTGTGTGTCGACAGCACAGGGCAAATATGTGGAGAAGACAGCTCACAGAGATTGAAGAATGGCAAGTACATTGGCGTATGATAATTTTTTCCTCTCTACTGAAAAAGTTCAGTCTGTCAAAATCACACAGGCAAAATTTACAGCAAAAGGTAACTTTCCAGAAGAAATGTCAATGGATTTTCAAATACTATGTTGTCTATTTTTGAATGAAGATATTATAAAGTTTAAGTCTAATAGTTCTACAAAGCACACCAGCAAGTTTTCTTCATATGATATACTGTATAGACTCATGTAGGGGCCGCACCTTTTCTTTCACAATTATGACGACATGCAGCCCTCACACAGGACCGAACCATTTCTGGCGACTTGTGCACACCTCGAATCTTGTGCGGCACACAGAAGTACACAGCGTGAAAAAATTCACCGATGCGTGCACACTGCACCGGTGCACCGAATGCAACTTCTTGTTCACTGGAAAATTATTTTTCCAAATTTTGAACTGCTAAATTGAGGTTGTGGCCCTTGCATGGGTGCGGCTCCGACAAAAGTCTATATGGTATGCCAGAGAACATTACATATTGTTTTCTCAACACCTCCAGTCATCATCCCCCTTGATTAAAGTAAACAGCTATGCCAATGAACAATTAACATAGCATTATTTCAAGCTCAAGTCAACCAAACTCTGCATATGTTTTTTTAGCGAAGGCTGTTGCCATATTGATAAAAACGCAGAATACAAAAGTGAATTCATTACCTGAGCCAAGAAAGACTGCTGTTCTTTAGCGTACCTAGAGAACACAAACTCCAAGGTCTCGGCAACACCTGCCTGTTCAACACCGATTATGCTTGGCTGAAAAAGTATCTCCGGTGCCCTGCATAGACACAAAGAAAATAAAGCCACAGTTGGCAACTTCTAAATTCTTGCGAGCTCCAAAAGCAATGCCCAAATCATCAGGACTACAATACCGAGTTACTTTTACACACTAACACAAATACTAGTCACGCTTCTAATTCACGATCAGCAGAGAAAGACACTGTATAGGTAAGGTTCTACGTATTAACCCTTTTAAGGTTGAATATTCTTGCAAAAACAGTGCCCCTGCGGTAAATTTCTTTTTATTGCAGTTTCCAGTAGTAGGAAATGACTGAGAACTCATGAATACAGCAATAATTTATTGCAGGCAACATTTTGTCTCAAAAATGCTTTACTCACATCAACACTATACACACAGATATGATATCAGTAAGAGATTGAGAAAAATGTCTAGCAAAATTTACGGCTGTCAATGTGTTTTCCCAAAAACGTGTTTCATCAAAAGAAGAAACGCATCAGAAATGAGTTGGAATAAGAAAAGCTTAAGCAGTTGCCGTGAGAAGAGGTACCATGCACAACTACAGCAAAACCACAACTGCACACATCCCAGTGTAATGGAATACGCAAACTGCAACCGAAGGAAAATAAAAAGAAAATTTATTAGTATCTCTAAACTTCGGTCATGCTGGGCTATAGCTAAGGTACCGGGAACACGATAGCATCGACCATAAAAAACGGTAGCATCTCCTTCGCAAAGATCTTGGAGGTAGCAGATGAAGTGCTTGGAGGTAAACAAGTAGAGTTGTGCGCCCCGGTTAGCAGAAACACAATTTAAAATGAGTTTAGGCGACTCCATAGAGATGGCAGCACCTCTCAACAACCAATGGAGTTGAATACGTGCAAAATATCAAACATAAGATTGGCGTCATACATGTACACCAGAAACCATACGGTGCCGTACATGTAGAGCAAAAACCCTCAAAGGGTTAACCCTTTCCGTGCTATTCTTTTAGCCCAGCAAAATTTTCCAAATTATTTTATGACTAATTCATTACAAACAGCTTTTGTTATTGCAATATCAGCAGCTCATTTGTTGTCTTATGTTGCCTGTTGCCATAAATATTTTTTCCAGCTTTTTTAGTGCAGATAGGCATGGTCACAGAAGTCTATATGAGGCTTCACATTTCTTGGAACAGAAATCAAGTGTGCTTTTGTTGTTCTCTATGGGACAAGCCATTTCTGGTGCTGTGAAGAAAGAAAATTGCAGAGGCACAGACAGCAATGCATTTCTGTTAAGCCGGTTCCATGTGAGAGGTTTCCAGCAGCTCCAACTCGTCCTCACACATCATCACTATTATGTTTAATCTCTGAACCTGACTCACTAGGGGTTTTCAGGTTTGCTTTTTACTGGAAGTCAAGAAACATCCAAAAACACATTCCAGGCATTTCACAAAAGGCCATCGTTATCACAGCTGCTTAAAGGGGACCTGAACCACCCCTTGGGCTTAATAAAAAAACACAGTCCACGAATAGGATATACTGCTGTCAACATCTCAGCCAAGTTCTGCAATCATGTGTGGTGCATGGAGCTCACAAATAGAGCGGGAAGTCACCTTTCTCTCAAACGCTCTCTCTTCAGCGGAAGCCTAATCCTCATTCTTTTCTGGATGCTTTATTTCACAATAAGGCGGCTTCCCATATGCAGCTGCTTTTGGCCAACAGTCTGCATCAATGAAGAAAGGTGTTTGGGTCAGTCCACTTCTTCCTACTGTTACTGTTTATATTTAATGACACAGTTTATAAACAGGCTGAAGTAAGTGAAAATTTGCTTTTGAATTTCTATAATAATTACGTGGAAAATCCAGAAGAAGCTGACTATCGTCTGCTCATGCTCGGCTGCAGCGAACTGCTTAGGAATTAAACTTTGGCCACCCAGCTGATCAGTGTCAAAGCCATTGGGTCTCACTAATTTCTACCAGTTTTGAACACTCAACTACTCTCAAACTATGCAAAGCTTAAGATCAGACTACACGCCTGCTTGCCAGCACACGCTCCCTTCTTGCCTCTGGTTAGATGCCTTGGCACATTTCACTTCATAGTGAGTTATTGATAGCGCTTTAAAATATGCAAGTTGAATGTGGCTACTATACGTCGGTCAAGCTGGTGCAGGACAAAGCTGGTCTGCACCACGTAGCACAGCGAGACAGGAGCATATGTGCATGAGTGTGTGCTAGCCCAGTCGTGCACAAAGCAAACGCTGCAGTTGCATGAAAGTGTGGTCTGCTACGTAGTGTAGATACCGCGGCCGCCGTGGGGCGCTGCGACGAGTCCGCTGGCTTAGGGTGCCTCTATGTCCTCTTTGCTGACGAGCAAGGAGAACATCAGGACACCCTAGCTGGCTGAGCGCACTGCAGCTCACTGCGGACAACCGCGTTCGGTGCATCATAGGCATGAAAATCAGATATAGCGGTGTCTACGTGAACAACCAAAATCAAATTTGAACTGCGCCACGATGACGTTCAGTAGGCGGAGCGATATGGGCACACCCTGCTCCCGTATAGCCTTCGCAGTGCAAGCAATTGAAGGAGCGGAAGCAACACGAGTGGTGTGTTTGGTTGCCAATAACTCCACTTCTGCTGAAAACATTGAAGAACTTCTTGCGGCCAAAGTACTTCTGAAATAGTCTAATTTAACTTCAAATGCATTTCTCAACTTCGATAAAGAATGAATCAGGGCCCCTTTAAAAATCTGCACTGTCACATTTAAAACCCAGGGGAGCCAGACTTCTGCTGCGCTCCCACCAACCGTGCCTATAAAAAGATCTATTTTCTGAATAGCTTGCCCTATCTAGTAAAGCAGAATTCACACCAAAATGATAAAATTACTGCCACAATCTCTGGACAGTGAGACTTGTCCATGGCATAGAAAGGCTTAAAAGACAGCTGCATAGACTCAAACAAACCTGATCCTTTCAGTTCCTAGTTGAAGTTGATAATATTCAGCAATGCTTGTGCCCACTTGTTCAGCACCAAGTTGTTTTCTGAAACATAAAACACAGATTTTAAATAAAACTTAATTCAATTCTGGTATTTTACGGGCCAAAACTGCAATATGATTATGAGGCCTGCTGTAGTATGGGACTCCAGATTTATTTTGACCATCTGCAAACAGCACAGATGGAATCGTGCAACATACCAGGCATCTCAAACTCAAGGTGCCCGATAATATGCATAGCAGACAGACAACTGCTTCATAGGTCACATGTCTGAGTCACCTGCTATACAGTTAAATCTCAATATAATGAACTCAATATAACGAAGTATTTTACTTTTTATAACTTCTTGTCCACAAAACACCATGTATCAACCTCTTGACTATAGAAAACCATGTATTCTGAACCTCAATAAAGTCAAACCTTGTTAATACGTACCCGCTTAATGTGTAATTGCGGTTTAAACATAGCCACAAAAATTCCCCCACTCAGCCCCCACTGAACCCCATTGTCGAGTAGGCTGATCGGTTAAGCCGTAGTCGCTCAGTGCCCACCAAACGGTTAGTACATACTATTTTCTTTCTTGTTCTACAAACACAGACATAAAATCGGCATAATTCTCGAGTCTCGACACCCGGACGACAGCCACCAGCGATAGTGATGTTTAAACATGGCCACCATGATGTAGTTCATACAACTGTTACCGATTGCAGCGCACAAAAGCACAGCCTTCGAGATTCGTTTCCGGTAAAGCGAAGAAGCTGCCGGTAGAGGTGCAAACCCGCTGTCACCACCGAACCCAATCTAATTCAAGTAGTAACCATGCAGAAGCACATTTTTTTAATATGCAGAGACATTTTTATGCTTACCCAACGAGACAAATGTCCTTCTGTTCGTCCGTCCCGTAAGACAACCACTTTCAAGATAAAGCCCGCAGCAGTGAGCGACTGTACCTTCACACTTCCTGTCACTTCAATGCGGACGAGGCGGCGAGAACACAGCGCTCACGAAGCTCTCGGCACAAGCCGCGCCCTGCCCCTGCAGATCGCTTTCAAGATATGGGCCCACGCATCTCTCTCTATTCAGCGCGCAGTGGCGGAAACACAGCGCACGGAGCTAGTAGTCAGCACTCTCTGTCCGCATCACAGATCATTTTCAAGATACGGTCCACGCGGCCGTGCCATATAGGCAGGCGCCGCGGTGCACATTTGATCACGGTTCATAATGGTTCGACATGGATGGATAAGGCGCTAATGAACGATAACGGCTTATAATGATCGGAACATCATCAGCGCACCGGGTGCCACCACCTGCAGTACTTTGTTTGCATTATCAATTCACCTTGCGCCTCTGTGCTCATTAGTTCATGTCGCCGCAGCACTGTTTGTTTGTACTGGCCGGATCAAGTTTCATAACATTGATAATGACACTGGCCGCGTGAACATGAGCAAGTGGCACAATGCTTACGCATAATTAGACAACTCCCAGAGAAGTTCCTGCGGGAATTTTTTTTTCTGCATTCTGCCAGTGTGTTAACAGTCATCGTGTTGCCGCGGTGCACAACGGTCTTTGCTGCGGCATGTCGTATTTATGTTATCGAGAAGTCAACGTTACATCCGCGGAGTTCTCGGATAGCGACATTGTTGCCACCGTCGCACTTCGCCCATCTTCAAGCAAAAGTGATGACAACGACGATGTGGAAGTGGACGACAGCCCTTCATTATCTGTCGCAGCACGTGCTCTGAGCATCATGCAAGCTTTCGCAGAGAAGCGGGGCCTCGTGAACAAACTCACTCGTGGCGGCAAGTGAAGATAGCCGATTTTTTGCTGCCTAAACACAAATAAAGCCTGTCTTTGAGAACATCGTGACTTAGTTCTTTCCGGCCAGTAAGCAGCTTCTAAAGTGGCATTGGTGGTTAATTCAATTTGTACATTGTTTAGTGCGTACCTAAATGCCGTTTTCAGCCGACTACGTATTAACAAGGTTTGACTGTAGTATAACGAAGTGTGTTTATCCACAATTTCAATACAGTCAAACCCGGCTATATCGAACTCGCAAAGAAACGCCTATCAGTTCGACATAAGCATAATTGCATATAAGCCTGCTAAAGAATTGGACATCATAAAAGCACATACCATTTATAAAATTACTTTGTTGATGAAACTAGCGTAGTTTTGCATGAAATAGTCCTGTATTTTCTTCTGCTTGGGCAATTTCCCTGCCTGCAATGCACGCAGTTCTCCACATTGTCTAAAGAGTCGGAGCAGCTGAGGCCGCAAACTTCCACGTTCGCACAAGAGCGCCGGACAAGTGCGAATGCACCAATCACCTCGGAGGATGTGGGCAAAGGACCTTTGTTGCTTTCCTCATTGTGCCCCCTTTCACTTGTGCTCAGTACGATGTCGGCAATGTAGTCTTCATTTTCTGGCTCTCTCGTGGTCACGACACCATCATCTGCATTCACAAACTCGTCAATCGTTCATTCGTCAGCGGCTTCCGGAAATTCTGACAGCTTGCCCCAAACTTCGGCAACACCGGTAATGTCTTCGACGCTCTCATCAGAATTTGCAGTCATCACTGGGCCCGCGGAAGCTGGTACGTCTGAAGCAATTTCGGATGAACCACTTGTACACCGCTGTGTGTAGGCGCCACGCGCTACGGGCACCGGGTCGCGAGTTTGTCTGCTTTCGCCCTAATCTCCCCGTTATTCTTCAAGATCGTGCTGAGAGTGCTCCTCAGAATCTTACACGATGCGGGGACATCCGACTTCTCACCACGTTCGACCCGATTGTGGTGTCATGGTGAAAGGCAAATTCTGCTGTTTGCAGGAGAAGGCCCACAAGGTGCAAGCACAATGAACCAGAAAATCAGTGAGATAACTCGCACTTGCACCATCTTACACGACGAGAGCACAAGAGCCTCTGATTGGCTGTCTGAGCAAGTGCTGTGGGCGGGCCAGGATCACTTTTTGCAGGGGGGTATCGACGGCTCGCCCGACGCAGCGCTGTCATGGTAGGGAGAGCGGTTGGATGCAGCGGCGCCGCAGGGTTTCCCCGCCGCCACGAGGGAAAGCCAACTTCTGGGGGCACTTTTGCACCACTTGACGTTCAATATACCAGGATTCGCTGCTATTTTTGTTGGATGTAAGCGTAATTTTTGCTATATATACTCATTGTAACTATACCATGTTCAGAAATTGTTTGATATGCAGAATAATTCTATGTAAATGGGTTCGATATAGTCGGGTTCGACTGTATAACGAAACTTCACTGCCTCCACGAAGGAATACCGAGGCAATAAATGGAAACTGACACAGATTGTCAAATGGTTTAATTACATGTGGCTGCCTGTGAATCTACCTCTCAAATCACGTGCTACCAAAGCACAGCAGCAAGACCCTCTCACTGTCATGTTCCGTATGAAGTCCAAGTGCAATAAGATTATATTGCACACCACACACCATATGCTTTGGGTGTGAGGTAAAGCGTGTGAAGGTAATGAAAAGGGTAGTTTGATGTGTGCTGTCTTACTGCGCAAGTAGCGGAGGGAAGTGGGGGCAACTGCATGGTAACGTGATCAAGTGCGCACTGGGGGGGAGAGAGCAGGTGGGTGCGTGTCTCCTCCTCTAGCTCAGCTGTAGCTGCGCATGGCTGTCAGCATAGCTGAATGCAGACATGGTACATGTGTCCTGTCTTGGAGGTAATCTGCGTCAAGTGTATACGATGGGTGAGCTGAGATGGCCGCGACTTCGTGTGCACTGTCTTCCCGCATATTTAGTGCTGGAGGTCGCATAGTTTTAAGCTTTGGAGACACATTAAAGCTAGAGGCAGACAAAGTGTTCGCTCCCATCTGCCTGCGCTCTTCCTGATAGCGTTGTCCCACAGTGGGTGACACTTTCAGCAGCGGGGACTTTGCAGAAACCGCTTCGTACCACTGGCATGAAGTTATTGTCAGTACAGCACGAGATCGTATCTCTGATCACCGCCTCTCAAATAAAATTTTTTTTTTCTCATAGAAATTGATTTTTTCCGACCCTGATACTTTGGAAATCTTTACAGCTCTTTCTGTGTAAGGAAAACTTAACAACTGTACTCACTTGGATAAAAGGTTGAATTTCAATACAATGAAATTTCGTTATAATGAAGCGAAGTGTTGATTTCAGTGACTTCATTATATTGATGTTTAACTGTAAATACTATAACGGTTCCATACAAGCGAACTTGGAAATCTCCCGCTGTAGTTTTCCAATCACCATGGACATAATCAGGCACTGCATTTGTATTTGTTCACCACGCCCTGTTCTCCTTGTACTATGGCTCCAATTCTCTGGCACTATAATATTTAGTTTCCCCCACATCCCAAGCTGACTAGAGAAGAGGCGGCGATCTTCTGCAAAATACAGACCAGCACATAATGGCACGGCACCCTGCTGCACGCCATGTATCCTGCGAGCTACACTTACTAGTATGCCTTCTGCTCTGTGCCCAATATCTTCTACCACATATGGAAGTGTCGGCACAATCCATCAATACCACACATAACCTAGAAGGGTCATGGTTTGGGCTAGTTGGTTTTCCAATTTAGGCTGTGTAATAAAAATTAAATTAAATTAAAAGAATAAAATTTCAGTTGGAAATAAGCACTTGTCCTTGTTTTTTCCTGTGTCCCCTGTCTCGCTTCGCACTGTAACACACAGTCTAAAACACACATAACCGGACCAACCATTGAGCAGTGGGAGGCCCAGGTCACAAGCCCAAGTCCTGAAGACCAGCATTGTCTGGTGAGCAGGGCGAAGCTATCGGCTCAGGCCCACGGCATCCTGGACTAGGGACCGCGCCCAACTCAGACTACTCCATTGTCAGCTCATCTTTATAAATAAAGTTTATTCCTCCTCCTCCTCTATTCAGTTCTCATCACATTATCTTGTTGTAGCTTGGTAGTTGTGGATAATTCGTGCTACATGCAAACAAACATGCCTCATACAATAACCCCGCTTGACACCCAAGCTGAGCTCTAAAAATAGTAGAACCGCGAGGACTTACTTTTTGAACTCCCTTTCAAACTCTGCAATAATCTCTTCCATCTCTTCTCCTTCCTCGGCATAATCAGCATCGTCAAGCTCACTGTCCGAAAACTGGGACTCCTAAAAATTGAAATACATGTGTAAATATACTCCAAAAAACAAAATACAGCAGACTTCTGTTATTTCGATTTCGTTATTTCAATCCCGACTGAAGGTCCAGGCAGGCGCCCATACATTTTGATGGGCCCAAACTTTTGTTATTTCAATCTCAAAATTAGCCTTTGCCGGACAATTTGAACTTGACTGTTTAAGCCGCTATAGAGCTGTGTTACGCGGTGAAGCATACTAAGAATGGAAAGGGGCCACTGTCACGGGGCATAGTATGCATTCCTTAATTAGACACATGTACATGCACCACCTCCGGCCGCTGAGCCAGACCCTAAACACTAAATAAGCAAACTGGCAACCATTCAGGACTGTTTCTGGCGTTCTTGTGGCGATTTGAGCTCTCATTTCACCCACTATGCGTGTATTGTATATGAGACCGTTAACAGGGCCTAGTTTGCGTTCCTCAATTAACCAAAAATTGCAGAAAAACTATCTACAGCGCCTAATTTTATTGATGGATCGAGCAGCAGCAAGTCTGAGGAAGCTGCCTTTTTGTTGGCCTTTGACTCTGAGAACAACGATGACGCAAACCCGCTCACAACATTGGGGGCCGCAGCCCCATTAGTTTTGCTTTTTGCTTCGGCCTGTCTTTGTTGTCCTTTGGAGTGCTTGAGAGCGTGCCAAGATGAATACTTATAGAAACTGCAACAAATGCTACAATGACAGGAAAACCAAACAGAAAACAAGAGTTTACTGCAAGACATGCAACATTCCGCTATGTTTTGAGAATGCTAGCAAAAAGTAAGGCGGTAACATAAAGAAACTCAAAGTTAAGGGGACGTTTAGGGCCAATAAAGGAGCGGGGGTCAATCTAAAGCTCTCAAGACTAGCCAGTACTTTTCAGGCGTCTGAGCGCTCATACTGTCACTGGAGATATGCGTGTGCAAATTAAGTAACACATGTCATGTCCCGTGACAGTGTCACGTTTACCTCCTTGGTATGCTTCATAGCATAACACTTCTGCATTGTGGCAATGATAACATTAATGGCAACTAGTGCCAACTAAAAGGCATCCTTTCCATCTTTTGTTTCATTCAACCATAGGATAATTCGACTAGTTTTGTCCGCCCCGGCAGGATCGAATTGACTGTAAAACAACAACAAAGATAAATAACAGGTAAAAACAATAGCACACATTACAGAATTTTGACACTCACCCTCTTCCTTGACTTTCCTTTCTGTCCTGAAAAAAACAATGAAACATACCTTATGCACATTTGTACCAACCTAAATTTCAAGCATAAATATCCCCATCAAAGACATGTTGATACAGTTGTCCACTGTTAAGTCAATAGTCGATGCTGTTATCAAATAAATAGCCCACAAGTATATTTCAGAATACAGCCTGTTGCAAAAGTAGAAAGGCTGCCACATTCATCACTGACGTGTCAACTCTTGTATGTTGGAGCCACTGGCAAACATCAGAAGCAAGTTTAAATAAAGCTCTGCCTCACTACAGGCAAGTGCTTGCAGGTGCCACACCAATGCACACATACTGGCAAGCTCTGTGAGAAGAGCTCTAGCAACTGCACAAAAGACTTTAGATGCATGGGCGTGTGCACATGCCTGCAATTTCTCCAGAGGCAATTAATTTATGGCAAATTTAAGCCACACTAATGCATGTTCTCACTTTACTCCCATATTTGCATTCCTGAATGGTGCCGGCTTAACCTTTAACTACCACACTAACAGCAATAGGAGCCTTGGCTGGCCAATCAATCTTATATTTGTGGTTGAACCTTTGTATTAGTGGTTAACAGACGGTACAGCCCAGTGCGTAAACAATGCAATGTCTAAACTGCACTCAGAATGAGAACACACTAACATCCTGAATACTGACTAAATTGTCACTGAAAAGACTTGCCTCTATTTTTGTGCACTATTTTTGGCAATTTCTCGCAGTATGCAAAAACATCTGCTATAAGAGCAGAAAATGTGCAGAGCCTTTCTCATGGTTGAACATATGCTGAATTAATTTCTCTGAAAGCAAGTTTATCTAACTTTGTGTGTTGAGTGAACTCGGCACCTTCTGAATGACGCATCAGGTATGCCAGAAATAATGCATATGAAAATAGTTATTTTCAGAACTTTACTGGATGTGGATAGACTTGTGACCAAGCTAAATTGAGTGCGAATAAAATATTTCGAAAATAATTTCCAAGACGTTAACACTTAGTAGCTGTCTCAGCACTGTGGCATCATAGCCAGGATGGAAATGGATCAGCTGTCCCGCGCAGCAGATAATTTCATGTTGACTGTTTTTGCTATAATAGCGGATGATGTATGCACACTTTTTGTGTGCACCTCACCACCTCCTACATTCTTGTCAAGAAAGGCTGAGCACAGATTGTGACCCTCTTATCGTAAACATAGCTTTGCACCATTAGTTCCCGATTTAGTCAATAATTACTATATTTGCACGCCACAAGTAATCATATCCTTTGGTTTTAAAACAAAGGCAAATGTTTTGGAATATGCTATACCGAACATTCATGCTCACGCAAGAAACACAAGAACTCAAGCACACGACATTACGTGTCACACAATAATGTGCTCATAAAGCAGCATGAATAAGTGAATTTTTTTATGGGCACAAGTGATGAATTTTGTCAGGAAATCCTGGTCAACTTATGCTGCATATCTGAAGGCAGTAGAAATGCTGATTGTGAACTTTTGATTTCTTTTTGCAAATTCCCCTTTTCAATTGGGCCCTTGAGGGACCATTTAGCCTTCTAAGAGCGCCCAACACTTCATTCCCTGAAAAGATAAAATGAATTACTCAGACAGCTCTACCTTCAGCCCCTGTCTGTGATGTTTGTGACAGCAAAGTACCTAGTTCTAGAAAAGTAAACCTGTACACGCTACACCATGCACCACACCATACAGTTTACCTAAAAGGTATAGACTTTCCTATATTACCAGCATTGTGTGCTCGCTCCAGAAACCTTTGCTGCTGCAGCATCTTCTTTTCTTTTAGCTCCTGCAAACAGCAGAGCACAAAACATTACCAAAAATGTGCCAAGACTGTCATACAGAATACACTCTTTCCTGTGTAGAGTTCACTGCTTTGTAAAAAGCATTGCACAGATGTGACTAAATGATTAAAACAGCTGAACCCTGGCTCAAGAAACAATGCAGCTAATGTAGCTAACGCACATGAATAAATGTCACCGTTTCGCCCGACAGGCGAAGCATTGATTGCGATAGAATATTATTAGACAGCTACACGAAGTAACCTTAGTTGTTTTATCAGCTGCATAAGCTGCTGTAAACATTCGCTTACTAACTAAATTAACAAGCACGTTGTCACGCACACACAGGCAAACACAAACACATATAACAGCGAGTGTCCTGTCAGAGTGTTCAAACACAATTAATGAAAAAGACTTGGTCACAACTAAATAGCAACATTCTACCAGTTACCAATACAGTGAACTTTCACTTTGACCGTGACAGAACTTCATGAATTGGTTGGTTTAGCAGATTAAATTTTTAAAAGTGGGAGAAACTTCCAAGCTTTTCATCATTCACCAAATTATTTTTGTCACCATTTCTCTTTTACACTAAATAAATCCTTGAGGGAGCCTGATACCAGAGTCAAAGACAGGCTTATATACTAAGTTCCTTTTAGGCATGTGCCTTGTGTACATAGAGAGCCTTCTGTGGCATTCAGTATGAATGCCGCAACTAGACATGATATTTGTGCACCAAGTTGTGCATGCTGAGCTTAACTGTGTGAACATTTTTGTTTGCGAGAACATTTTAACATTTTTCTACATCACCAAAAAAGAAAAAAAAAAAGAACGAGCAGGTGTTCGTACATTCTATCCTGATGTTTGTTCACCCTGCCCAACAATGCAATTAGAAAAACATATGATTCTATGTTCCAATCAGTAACCTCTTTATGCGATTTGCATGACTTTGTTTGCATTATCCACTGTGTAATTTTATTTTAACCATTAATGTTATGCCACTGCTGTATGACAGTGCCCTGTATTCTCGATATTGTTTTTATTGTGCTTTTTTACTTTTATATTTTTTCATTTTTGTGATGTGCATAAAATATGTCCAACATGGTGTGCTGTCGCATAGGCCTATAGACTAGGCTGTAAAATAACATTCTATTCTATTCTATTGATTCGACTTTCAGCTGTGCTCGAGCACACACATCAAGTTTCTCAAGATCCACATGGCCTCTTGCTGCTGTCAATCACACAGGACATCAGGCTCCCCTGTCAACATTTACAAATTATAATGATACACTGTCACTGTTGTCATGAGAATGGGTCAAAGGTAAGCACTTGCCACAAGAGATAGAAGCTTCTGAATGGCATTAGTGCCTCTAGGTGCCTTTGAGCTGACAAGTAAATATCATCATCAGCAGCCCATTTTACGTCCACTGCAGGACAAAGGCCTCTCCCTGCGATCTCCAATTACCTCTGTCCTGCGCCAACTAATTCCAACTAGCGCCTGTGAATTTCCCAATTTCATCGCCCCACCTACTCTTCTGCCGTCCTCGACTGCAGTTCCCTTTTCTTGGCACCCATTCTATAACCCTAATAGTCCACCGGTTATCTAACCTACGCATTACATGACCTGTCCAGCTCCATTCTTTTCTCTTAATGTCAATTAGAACATCGGTTATCAACGTTTGCTATCTGATCCACACCACTCTCTTCCCGTCTATTAACGAGATGTGTCTTTTTGACCATTTCTTTATTCTAGTTGCAGTAGAAACGCATGACAGTGCGAAAACACACCAGCATCTGTGAAAACTGATGCTGGTGTGATACCAGTGGGCATGATTACATTTAGAACCATGCATCATGTCTTTGGCACTATGCTATTACTAAACCTGAAATATATTTTGCTGGTTATGAGAGGTGATCAGAAAGGCAATGCTTTATTTGGCTGTTGCTCTTAGTTTGAAGAAGCATGTGTATATTCCTGCTTATAGCTTCAGAGACAATATATGGTTATGTTTATGTCAAATGCAAAATTTCTACTCCTAAATGTTAAAGTGCATCAGTGTGGCTGCTGGCTATAATAGAAACAAAGTAAATGTTGATAAATTCAACAGCAGGCTTTGGCATTCTATGCCAAATAGTAGTAGAATGCGATAAAGGAAAGAGGCATTTAGCTGAGGGGGGGTATTCTATAAGAGTCCACCTTGTGGACTGTCCATTTCGACCGCTGCTGATTGGCTGGGGCCGCTCGTCTCCTCCTCCCTCGTACAGCTGCATCCAATCAGCAGCGGCAGAAATGGACAGTCCACTAGGTGGACTCTTACAGAATACCCCCCCCCCCCCCCCAGCTAAATGCCTCTTTCCTCCTCTTTCCCTTAATAAAAAGAAAGAAAACTGAATACCACTCAAAATGTCCTCACCTCCCTTCTCTTCCTAACAGCTGATATCCAAGCATCAGGTTCCGTGAAGAAACGAGGGTCCACATCTGAACAAGATCGTTTTAATGCACTCTCCTGTAATACATACACACAAAATTATTCAAAAATGGCACGCTTACATTATAATTACAGCGAACTTCAAGTTTAGGCATGTTAAAAAGAAAAGTGGTGCTTTCCAATAAAAGAGAAACCCAATAAACAGTTATTTAAGGAAAGGAGCCGGCAGTAACAAATGAAATGCATGCCTGTGCACATAAGCAAAAAAGCTCAAGTGCTTTGCAGCCTAACCATTCAGAGTGCAGTTGAGTACTTTCTGCACAAGAGTGTTGGGCTACGAACTGAATCACTCCTGGCTGCATGCTTCACTCTTCAAGCATTTCAGCTTTTTTACAATATCCACATTTAAACAAATTTGGTGGGCAGGTGCAAGTTATAATAGTCTTTAGCAACATGATGATGATAGTTGCCATCACGTGCCAGCAACAGCCAGCAATTATTCACAGTACATATGTGCCTCTAAAACCAGTGCCAAGGTCTTTCTTGAGAATAAGGCAAAACTGGCCAAGCGTCACATCTTTAGAACACTGCCCTAAATGAAGTTTTCAGTCATAATGTTCAGTCAAAAATAGGGTCATGTGTTCCCCTAAAATAATCTTACGCATTGCCAAGCTTTGACAACTTTGATCTAACAAGAAAATGAAAATTAGGAGCCATCACCTTTCATCACTGGTGCCGACACAGCTGCACCAACGTTATACAGCCAACTATCATGCGCCAAGATTTAAAAATATGCAAATGACCCGTAGCTGGACAGAACCAAGGTAATGTTGTTTGTCGCTTGGAGATACTCAGATTAATTTTTGCATTCCACCTAATTACATAATTAGTCTTAATTAACTAATCACCTTCTCAAGTATTATAATTAGATGATAAGTGTCAATGAGAAAATTGTAGAGCAACATGAAAAACTTCCATTACAGCCTTATGCTGCTCTATGAATGCTACATAAAAGTATTTTTCCAAGTGTGAAAGAAGCCTGCGAATACACATAAAATTCATGCACAACTGGCCACTCGAAGCACTTCGTGTGTATTTGCAGGCTTCTTTCACATTTGGAAAAACACATTTATGTAGCATGTATTGAGCAATGGAAAGCTGTATCGGGAGTTTACCATGCTGCTCTACAATTTCTTTATTGACACTTTACATCTAATTATAATATTTGAGTTTATTTATTAATGAAGACTAATTATGTAATTAGGCAGAATGCAAAAATAATCTTAGTATCACCAAGCGACGGCAAACTAGATTACCTTGGTTCTGTCCAGCTACCTGGCATTTGCATATTTTTAAATATTGGTGCAAGATAGCTGGGACACCCTGTATAGCCAGGATTGGCCACTGAGTGCAATAGACGAGATGAGAGATACTACAATGGCTTCCTTTCCAATTATGCCATTGCTCGCACAGTCTAAGCAGAAAATAACTTAAAGTGCCTAACAAATAAATTTTTTTTAAAGGCAGAATAAGAGACTTTCCGTGAGATCGGGCTCTGTATTGTTTCCACTGGCAAGTGAATTCTTCACTTGCTGGACTTGTCGCCGTAACTCGTTGATTACCAAGCTAAGCTCTTCAATGCTGGAAAATCCCAACTCTTGTAATGTCCTCTGCAAAGGTAAACATCATAAATGAGTTCTAGGTGCCAGAAAGCATAACTAAAATAATACTAATTACTTGTTGGGTGCCTTTTTGGGAGTTAGGTGACAACTTTTTAACCCTTTGACGGTCAATGACGTAAATATACGGCGCCGCGAACAAGTCCGAAAATGGTCGATGCCGTATATTTACGGCGCCGTCTGTACGTTTAAAAAGTGCGCCAATTTTCTAACTTTTTGTTAGCTATCATGTGCTGCCACTATGTGGGGATAACGGCAATTTTTTTCGTGCGCCTACCTTTCTCGGTTTTCCTTGCATGGTTTGTTTCAGCGCTAGTTTGCTCCCGCGCGTCTATACACTACCACTCGCGCATTGGCGCGGGCGGGCGGCCGTTTGAATTTTGTTTCACGGGCGGTTTGGGCTTTTTGCGCTTGCGAAACTGATGGCTATCTCGTTCCTAATCGCTCAAAGGGTGACCGCTTGTGTCTCGCTCATTTAGTGCTCACAGGGGTGCGCAAAGGAAGGATGCCGCCGTGCATGCGTTTCCGTTTCCTTTCTTTTTTTTAAGACTGGCAAAAACTAATTGCCCTAGCTGGTTGGCGATAAGATAAAGATCAGTGGAAGTTTGTCACACATGTTGCTTTTTTTGATGGGCACACAACCAGTTTTCTTGAGTGCGTGCACCTACGCAGTTCGATTACGCTATGGACGTATGTATTAGTGTAAGAGCAGGAACATTTGAAGCTTGCGAAATATTCTTGTTCGCGGATTTTCAAAGCCTTGAACGATTTGGATAAAAATGCATAAATTTTTTCATTCTGATAAGTGTATTTCCTTTTTTATTGTTGTTATTCATGAATGAAGAGTGCATATATACCAACGCAAAAGATTTTTTTCTCACTTTACGGTCACCCTAGAAAAATTACGGTAAATTTTTTTGAAATAAGTCCCTAAAAAGAATCGGAATCTGCAATAAAAAAATCGACCCTGGGCGGTCGCATATGGCGAAAAAAAATGAACCCTCAGAGGGTTCATGCTCACAAAAAAGTTACTTTTTCTTTTTCACTGAAATTCACAAATATGCAGCATTTCACAATGTTCATGCCTTGACACTTGGCATGCAACACTGCATGGCCTGATAGTGCAGCTCTGGCAGCACTGTCATGTCCCATAAATCTCTGTTGCTAACATCATACTTCTGTTAGACTTCTGACCTGAAAGGTTGCCTCATCTTCAAATTCCAACAGCTCCTGAATACTAATCAGCTGCTGCAGCTTTTCTTCGTCATCTGCAAGCTGCAATGAAACAAAGAATAAACAAAGTACAGAAAGTGTCAGTCACATGGCCAATAACCCTTGTTCTTTTATAGCACATCATTAACACTGACCGTGTCTTGTTTCTTCTTGGCTATGGACTCCTGTACTCTCTTTACAATGTTGAAGCAGATATCCATCTTCCCAACTCCAGAGCCAATAACACCACTGGAAGTCTGGAAAAGAGTTCACACAACGACACTTTTTCATTCACACAGGCAAGGTGCAGTCAAGAGCATACAGACTGTTGACCTAAGCTTCGCCTAAATACAAGAGAAGAAAAAGTTGCGGGAGGAATGTATGAGTAAGGGATGTGATTCTTCTAAATATATGTTGGTATGTGTGTTGTTTGTGTTTGCTGCTGTGGCAGTCGCTGGATGGCATTATGACGCAGAAGGATTCATTGCCACTAGTCGTTGATACTTTCTTCAGTGAATGACTGTAGAGTGATTTAGAAGGGTGATGGTTTGGGCTAGTTGGTAGAGTGCGGGACGTTGAGAACAGTGTGCAAATGTAAAATTCTGCGCGAAGCTCGGCAAGACAGCCACACAATGTATGAGCTTCACTGTGATACTTACGGCAACGAGACATTATCATAGGAGCAAGTGTTCATGTGGCATAAGAGGTTCGTCATGAGTAAAATGATGGTGAAGGACAACAGAAGGCACGGGTACCCTTCAACCTCACCGAATAAACACAACATGGCTCGTAACAGGGAAATCGTACAGCAAAATGCACTGTTACAGTGCACATGCTATCAGGTGCTCTCAACCAGTCTTGCAAACATTACAGAAGAAAGTAGCCGATTACAATTACTTCTTTCAAAAAGTAACTGATTAGAGTTACTAAGTACTGTCCCATGAAGGTACCTGATCAGCTACTATAAAATAATTGATTACTTAATATTACCTCTCTCCCTTCCATTAACATTGCACAAGTACATTAAATGGTACGAGCTGGCCTGGCTCTTTCAATGCATCCATTGTAGCCCTTCAAACATTGTTTATCTTCACTAAGAGCGTGCTCTTCAAAAATTTTTTTCAATAATCTTCCCTTGAAGGGCTGTGTTGTATGAACACCTTGCTCACAAGACTGTGGTTACTCAATGCCATGACGATCGCATCTAAGTCCTCTATGAAGCATAGCACTTCATTGTTGCTGGGGCTAGGGGGATATGCTCCCGAAAGCGCCAGTGAAAAACTGAGAAACTGTCTATGGGTAATTCCCTGGCACCAACCTAAGTGACCTTAGCTATCCAGCTATAAGAGCGCCATTTTAGTTTGTCAACTAACATTTGATGAACCTTTTCCAAGCACCCTTCATTTAGTTGCCATTTAGACATAAGTGAGTAATTGTTATGGATGCCAGCAAACATTCACATTCTTTGAAAAGGTGGCCAAGTCTATAATGTAATTTAATATACAGCTGGATTTTATTCAGCCCTAAAAATACTATTTGTGTGTTAAACGAAAAGAAAGGGGGTTAACTGAGGGGCCCAATTTGTATTAGTCATAGCATAAGAAGCCAACAAACACTGATACCAAGGACAACATAGGGGAAATTATTTGTACTTAATAAATGAAATAAAGAAACGATAAATTACTGGAAATGAAAGTGGATGAAAAAACAACTTGCCACAGGTGGGGAACGATCCCATAACCTTCGTAACGCATCCCACTAATTCACACTGAAATCCGCACCGCCATCGATAATTCGAACTCCGTGCCATCATTGATGGGGAGAGTGCTAGTGTGCAGGAGCACGTTGACGATGGTGGCGTCACCGTGCAGGGTTGTTCTTTCCATCTGCGGCCCTTTGTTTACGCCTGACTGGAGAGAGATGTTTGCGCCTGGCCAGACATGGCCAATACCTCTGCTGCAGGTCAGTTCTCTCCCTCTCTCAAGACATTCAAGATAAAAACGTGAATGCAGCGCTGCATTTTTTTTTTAAATGTTAGATCTTTGAGGCTATGCTCTTTTCTTATGAGGTGTTCTGCCGAGAAGCGGCACCAGGTAATGTCTAAAACATGGTGGCCGTGATGTTTATCAGCACTCGCAGTACTGAAAAGCATAGCCTTTAAAATTCGTGGTTATTACTCAAAGGAAAGCATTGCTGGGATACTTGTTGGGTGCCACCTATACGTATAGTGGAACTCAGCAGCTTGCAGCCGGTGTTGGCCGGTGCAGCTACAAAAGTATAACCGAGACCAACGTCGCAGCAGGTTGTGGCGTGTCTCGCGAGTGCATTTTAGAGCATAGCTCTTGTTCCTGCGGCGAGCGGCGGTGGCGCAAAGGCACGTTTATAGTCCCGACATCTTCGGCGCATGTTGCTTGCGGCCAGTCATGCTACACCGCCTGCACTGCACCAGCCAAAATGCTGTCCCCTCTAGACTTTGATGCGAGCACCGTCGGCTGCTCTCTTCGGAGCATGCGCAGAACGATCCCCCACCCGCGTCCTGCTTTGAACGGCTGTCTGCAACCGTCAGGGAAGAGGCATGAGCACTTTTTTTCTCCACTCCATGCATTGTAGGTCGGTGCAGACCGCGCGACGAACATGCGGATGGAGCAAAAGCCATCTCAACGTCGGGCATGTCAGACCACGTTGGTCACGTCCAGTTACGTTGGCTGAGCCAGCATGTGCCCTGGAGCACTCATGCTACATCGGACTGCATACATGCCTTAACCAAGTGATTTTTTGCTCAGAGTTTCGTTAGTTCAAATTCGTATAATTCAAGTTTTCGTAGCATCCTTGCACAATTCAAATTACCGAGCTTTTACTGTGTTCCATCAAAAATTAAAGAATAGAAACTTATACAAAATTAGACGAGCTGAGCTCATCCACACGGTTTTGTACCACTCCGACCGAAGAGAAGCTAGGCTCGTCTACACTGAAACAAGCGCTTGTGCACTGTCGCAGTCTAGCTACCCCGATAAATCTTTTTAGTTCTTTCTGGCTTCAGAAGATGGTGCAGTAAAAAAAAGAAAGAATGCACTCAAAGCTTGCATTTTGGTTGAGAAATGTTCTGATGCTGGCAACTGGCATGTAGAAGAGGCATCCCACTTTTTGCTTACACGTGCTACAATGGCTCCACTCCGGAAAAAAGAAAAAAAAAATGTTTGCAGATGTTTTGTCGAACTCGGACAGTGAAGAAGTTCGTTTTTCGTCCGAAAGCGGCAGCGACGATACTGAGCAACATATTTTCTCTGTGTTGTCGGATTTGGATGACAACAGCATCTCAACGCGTCGGAAATGGACGCTGATAGATGTCAAGAACCCCCCACCGGCACCTGCAAGGTTTGTTTTCATGGCCGCACCTGGCATAATGGTACATGTGACAGAGGACGGGAACTGTGCGTGGTATTTTGAATTCTTTCGAACGAATTAACTAATGCATTTTCTTCTCCGCAAAACCAAGCGCTACATGTACCTGGTGCGAGGAATGCGGAGTCGCAGTCTGCACCCTTTCGTGCTTTGAAATGTACCACACCAAGTGGATAATATAGGGATCTGACATCCCTTGCCACAAGTGTGCGCTTCGGCTGTCACAGTATTGTTCTGAATTTCCAAAGAGACATTTTTTTGCAACAAGCTCTACAGAAAGTCAAAGAATCTCCACTGTGCAGTGCAGTGAAGCCAACCCTCACTCCATACTTAAAAAGATATTTTGCACATACCTTACAAATAAAGTACTTTAGAGGATATTTTTTGGTTCTTTCAAGATAGGTAGAATTATTTAGGCAAATAAAAAAAATTGATATTTTTGTATTATTTTTGGCCGAACAACTTGGTAGGGAAAGGGTTAAAGGCACCTTTACCAGGACTGGCCATTTTAAGCTGACAAGTGCAGTGCAGTCAATGCATGCTCACTATTATGTCTTCTAAGAATTACATCGCGAGGCGCTGTGGAAAGTGCCGAAATTTCGAACTAAATGCCATATATCAGCAAGTGCACCTATGTACACGTATATGCTGCGACGTCGCTCATAGTTACCCGGGACACTTCAAGAATTATTCAGGGCTGCATCTGTTATTTGTGTAATCTGTCGCTTTAATAGATGAATTAAAGTTTAGAAAAATCATAAAACAATACTGAATGTCTGGGTGTTTTTGTTTTACTTCACAATGCAGCAAGAGAGATGTACTTCTGTTCCGTCTGCTTGTTCCCCCGTCTTTCAGTAGTGCGCGCTGAGAGCGGAACTATGACATTTTCCACCGTGTTCCAACGCGCAATCATGCTCTGTAATCTGCTTGCGTCTGCCTCAGTATTTGTGCAGCACTGACTTATATCGCCAGTCAGGTGTTCTCGTGCACAGAACGCAAAACGAGACAATGCAAGAGCTCACGTGCACAACTGTCAGCAGAAGTGTGCGCACAGCAAAGAATGTGAAGAAAAAAAAAGAGAAAGAAAGGTTGGGCGCATGACGTATATGTCACGCCATCCTCCAGCTCTGGTATGGGAGAATGCAGGGAAGAAATTTTGCTCGCGCAGGCAGGACGGGGCAAGTGGAGAGAGTGTCCTTGTTGACAGTGGCCCTTGCCTCCTGAAGTCATGGGTTCCCAGCACTGAAATATTTGTCTCGGCTATTGATAAACTAATTTGAAAAATTCTTGCGGTAGGACACTCCCAAGAGGGCATGTAACAACTTCCAGCATGTAATCAAAATATGCTATGCGGCCTGGTGAGAGGTCCTTTAACTGCCAGAATGAAGGCCTCTCCCAGTGATCTCCAATTAACCCAGTACTGCACCAACAGGCCCTTATGCACAAAATTTTTAAATTTCGTCACACCACCTAGTTGTCCGCTGTCCTTGACTGCATCTCCCTTTACTTGGCACACATTCTGTAACTCTAATAAACCTCCCTTTATTTACCCTACACATTACATGAGCTGCCCAACTCCATTACTTCCTCATAATGCCAACTAGAATATTAGCTACTGTACTTACTCGCATAATTTGCGCATTTTTTTATTTTTTTTGCAATTATAGAGCTCTGAAAAGGGGGTGCGCGAATTATGCGAAGATTTTGTGAACACATTCGAAATAACGTGCAATATCTAGTAATGTGCATGGTATGTACATTAAAAAGAAAATAAATAATAGCGCAAACGAAGGGTACTTGTTTATTTAACAGAATTAGCACGTACTTTAACCAGCCAGATCCGGTCATGCATGATCTAGTCAGAATTACTGGTCGAGAGGTCCGACTGGGAATCCATTCGTGATCTTCCGCATGAAGATCACGAACGGCGGTAGTTTTCGGCCATCAGCTGTCACGGCAAGCAAAACCGTGCATTGTTGCTTTTCACAGCTGGTTGTCTTTATAGGAAAGGACGAGAAGCCTTTCTCGCTCAATGCTGCATTAGGTGGCATATCAAAGGTCAACAGTGTTTCATCTGCGCTCCCAATCTGGGACATGTCGACGTTTCCAGTTTTGCGTAGCCCAATAAAAAAACGGTGAAACAGAACAACTTTCTCCTCGCAATCATGCGGCAACCACTGGCAGAGGCTCGTTCTCCATCCGAGAGACAGCTGATGGCGTCTCTGAAGCGCGTCACCCACCCTCTTCTTGCCTTGAATGTCGCAGCAGAGACCCCTTTCTCCTGCGCTATCTTTCTTGCCTCGAACTGCAGCTCTTGCACAACACGGCGACACCGGAGGACCTAAGCTCTCGCACATATTTGAAAAGGTCTTCTTCAACGGCAGGAAACTTTCCTTGCTTCAGTCTTTGGAATGCTCTCCTTCCAGGTCCTGTATCTACAAGCGAACTCTTCTGCTTTCTCCAGTACCAAATGTGACTCGCATTCATGCTGAAGTGCTTGGCAGCAGCACAGTTCCCATTTTCTTCTGCAAACTCTAAAACAGTGAGCTCGAATTTCGCCGTATAGTTATTGTAGCCCATCGCAAGTGAACATCGAAAATGCGACTGGCTCATGGCGAAACCTAAACTTCCAAAATCAACCAAAGATGCGCTGCAGCGCGGATGCAGAGAACGAGAGGCAACGAGGGGAAAAGTTGGCGTGGCTGGACCTTACATATCTCCGATGCAGAAAATAGTCCGTGCCCTTTCACATGCATGCGTTCTCATGGCAGGAGAGAAAGGGAGATAGAGGGAGGCAAACGCTCGAACAGTTCCGACAACCCGTCAATGGTTCGTGTGTTCAGGTACAGTCCGCCGTAGTTCGCGGGCTTCCGGAGAAAAGAATGAAGTCCTCGGAAGAAGGGACTTTGCACTCACAGCCCGCCTTGTGTATGACTGCGCTCGCCTGCGCGGGATGGGGAGCACAAAATATTCGAGTACATTTTAAAAATTTTTTTTAAAGCTGGCTAATTATTCGGGGTGCGCAAATTATGCGGGTAAATACGGTATGTCTGTTTGCTCTCTAATTCACACCACTGTCTTCCTGTCTCCTTTTTCCTGTTTCTTTGTTACTGCGTATTGTTTTGCATCCTACTGCAACATGACATTATGCCTAACATTTTTCATTCTATCCCTCATTATGCAGTCCTTAAAGAGTCCCTGAAACGATTTGGACAAATTTTGCGGACGCATAGGGTACAGCTACAATAAAACATAAGCACCGCAATTTAAGTGGAGCATCTCATATTAAGAAAGCTATGGACGATTACAAGTTACCCTCCTCCCTAGCCATGCTTTTTCTCCTCAACTCATTCGCCAAGTGATCGGGGCTAAGCTCCTCCTTCACTGGCTCCGTGTCATGATATGACATCATGTCGTCTACTACCGGTTGTCTTCGAGCCAGTGCCTAAAGCCTCTCCAACCTCTCTGCTAGCCATCTGTCCGTTGATTCCCCGCGAGAGCTATCCAAGCACCGTACATTGCAAGCGTTCTGTCGCAGCAATAACTGCAGGCAACTAGACATTTTGGACGGATGGGTGGAGGGGTAAAGTGAAGCCCTACCAGACTACTACCACTGTGATGAGGAGGCTTTAGCATAAACGTGAGCAGCCTGCACAGTGCAGCCACCTGGTAGTGCAAAGCTTAACCATCCAAACACAGAGCTACTATTGCTGTAAGCAAGTGTGAAACGTTTTAAACATCTAAAAAGACATGTTCATGATTAAGCTTCTGATGAAAATTTACACCAGCAGCAAACTAGAATACACTTGGTTATTGCTATACAGTAAAACCTCGTTAATTCGGATTTCATGGGACCGAAAATGTCCGAATTAACCGAATATCGAATTATCGAGGGTATCAAGAAAACAATAAGCAAATGCATTCTATGTCAACATGCTTTTATTTACTGAATTTCTCGGCAAAACCTGTTTCTATTTTGCACGAAAGCAGTGCGAAAGCTACAATCCTCATCTCGTGACTGATTAGCACTCACAGCAGCGAAGGCTTCGCGACTTCCTTCACAGCGTGGCCACAGCGCGCATCTTCATCTGAGACACTCTGCACTACCTCGTGCACATCCCGATTATTTTTTCGCAGTGTCGCCAGGTCGCCGACCATCGCAATGTAGATGGTGCTCCTCATCCTCGACACCTTTGCACTGAGTAAAAATAAAACTACCATTTGCCGCAACCGTTGCAAACAAAACCGCGACCACTGTTGACACTATCGTGCATGGAGACCTTGCGGTTCTGAAGGCGCCTAGGTCACGCCGATTTCACGGCCTAGGCCAATCTAGACCAATCACATGACACAGAACCGAATGTCAGCTTTTGTACTAGGCCGTGCCGATATCGTGGCCTAGGCCAATCTAGGCCAATCGCGTGAGGCAAAATCGAACATCAGCATTTCAAACGTGTGAAAGATAGCAGCCCTGGGTAGCCAATCAGATAGGTCACCTAACTGACATCAACTGGGCTAAGCAAGTAAATTGGGAGGGGCCGCCTGAAAACTTGGGGAAGCAGCGCCGCTGCGATCGGCAGCAATGTACACTTATAAAACCTTATAATAAATTACATGCTTTACACAGAGTGCTTAAATGCATCACTTAATGATCAGAAGTACCTACCTTAACAACTCAGTATGTTTGTACAAAATCATCAAAAATAATTTCAGGATCCCTTTAACTTCTTTTTAAGTTTAAGTTTCTGCAGCATATGTAAGTACCAGTAAAATGCAATGGTTTTACACTTTTCGTTTTCAGGATGACTTGGTAATGCCTGCTGTACGTGGCTCCAACCCATTTTTATCCTTCTGTAAATTTATGACCATTCATGATGGACATAAATAGGATGATGAAGAGCTAAATGCGAGTAATACTATAGAAACCAACCGCTGTGAGACACATTTCCACCCCATCCAGTTAAGAAGGAAGTGTCACTCCCCCTTTCACACATCTATGAGCATCAGTACTCCTTTAAATGCAAACAATTCCAGCATTATTTTTTTTTTGATAAAGAAAATACAGAAAGTAGATATAAACAAATGTTCTCACCATGTTGTATGGAAGCTGAACTTGTCGACAGTGCTCATCAAAGTAGTCAATGTCTGCCCACTTTTCCAGTTCGTCAATGTAATTCTCTGCGACGTAACAGTGCTGATGAACCAGATGCTGCAAGTAACATATTTTTTTTTCTTTTTCCAGCAACTGTCAAGGAATTATTTCGGGTTTTACAAGCAATAACAGTTACAAGATGAAAAAGAAAGAGTCCCAGTATGGTTCAGTATACTCGTGATTGTGGCACTGGCTTACACTGCTAATCAGGTGTTCTCATGCAGAATGCGCAAAATCGTCCACTGTGTGAAACGAGACAAACACAACAGCCTGCGCTTGAGACTGCCATGGGAAGTGTGCCACCCAGCAAAAATGCGAGAGAGAGAGAAAAAAAAGAAGGCGAGGCACGTGACATATTCATCAAGCAATCCCCTGGTTCCAGTGTGGGAGAAGACTAGGAAGAAATTTTACTTGCGGAGGCTAGAAGAGGCAACTGGAGAGAGTGTCTATGTTGGCGGTGATGCATGCCTCCTGAAATCATGGGTTCCTGGCACTTCAAATATTTCAATCTCTGCTATTATTGAACTAATTTGAAATATTATTTTGGTAGAACACTCATTAGACAGCACATAACTTCCAGCATGTAACCAACATTTGCTATGTGGCCTGGTGCAGGGCCCTTTAAGTGTTTTATTACTCGGACCAAAAGTGACTATTTTCATTTTTATGGCTTATTTTCAAGCTTCACTCCATCGAAAACCCTTCTAAAGCTTTTTCAACCGATTTGGTTCATGTTTTACGAGTGAAAATAATAATAATAATAATAATAATAATAATAATAATAATAATAATAACAACAACAACAACAACAACAACAATAATAATCAGCCTGGTTACACCCACTGCAGGGCAAAGGCCTCTCCCATACTTCTCCAACAACCCCGGTCATGTACTAATTGTGGCCATGTCGTCCCTGCAAACTTCTTAATCTCATCCGCCCAACTAACTTTCTCCCGCCCCCTGCTATGCTTCCCTTCCCTTGGAATCCAGTCCGTAACCCTTAATGACCATCAGTTATCTTCCCTCCTCATTACATGTCCTGCCCTAGCCCATTTCTTTTTCTTGATTTCAACTAAGATGTCATTAAGTCGCGCTTGTTTCCTCACCCAATCTGCTCTTTTCTTATCCCTTAACGTTACACCCATCATTCTTCTTTCCATAGCTCGTTGCGTCATCCTCAATTTAAGTAGAACCCTTTTTGTAAGTTTCCAGGTTTCTGCCCTGTAGGTGAGTACGGGTAAGACACAGCTATTATACACTTTTCTCTTGAGGGATAATGGCAACCTGCTGTTCATGAGCTGAGAATGCCTCCCAAGTGCACCCCAGCCCCAGTGAAAATGCTCCACCGCTACCGGACCAAGTCAAGGTCGTCTTCACTTTCCGTATCATTACCTTCGGTAAGAATACTATTATCATTCACTTCACACGAATAACAAAACTCAAGTGCATCGTTTTCACTCTCACTTTCTCTGTCAGAGTCAAGCGGCACTTTTCTTTTGCACACACAACTCCCATGCGAACTGTCAACGGCAGATGCCACTGTTACAAATCTGCCAAAGGGCACAAAACATGCATGATTCCAAAAACATGGTCTTTAAGCGCTGACAAAGTGCTGCCATCTATGTTGTACAACACAAGGACTGAATCAATGTGGCCTTCAAGGCACTGAAGTGCTGACATCTATGTAGTAAAACAAAAAAGAGCAAGAAAACCATGGATTTCAAATGCAGGCACTGCAGCTGTCTATGTAGTAGACGAATATTACCTAAGCGGGCATAATGGGTTCGTCTAAATCACTTTGAAAATGGGATAATTGCTGTTGATGAGCTGAGCTCGTCCAAAGCGAAATTTGTCAACCAGGATCATGTTGACGAACTGAGCTCGTCGAGAACACATCGAGGGTTAAAGTGGTAGCTACATAAAATTTTTACCTTTTGCCTTTACCCTTTGAAACGATAGAAATCGCATGCAAAATCTACACTTCCCAAACATCCACCTCCCCCCACCCTTTTATTTTTTTGGTTAGTTTCATGGTTTTTCTAAATTAGTAGTTTTATTTTTTCAGACAACAATTAATTTCATTTCTGGTGTTGTATGTGCAAAACCACAATATGATTATGAGACGCGCCAGAGTAGGAGACTCTGGATTGATTAATTTTGACCACCTGGGGTTCTTTAAGGTGCACCTAAATCTAAGTACATGAGTGTTTTTTTTTTCCTTGCATTTTGCCCCCATCAAAACATGGCCACTGTGGCCAGGATCAGACTCTCAACCCCTAACTCAGCAGTGCAATGCCATAGTTAAGCTACCGCGGCAAGCATTTTTCCAACGTTCAGTGCCTAGAATTAGCACATTGTGACCAGTGGTGGCATGCCTGACATTCATGACATCAGCCCCCTTTTTTATTGTGCTCAGAAAACTTTGCCTGCAACTGAAATTTTAAGAGCATAAATAATAAATATAGATTGTTAGGCGGCTAATTTTAGAACATTCCTTGCGTGAAGAACTCGTCCTTGCAGCTACTATGTATGTGATGCTATGTATGCTGCTGCATTGTTGTGCTTGTTTGCTGTCAGCTCTTTAATTCATTGATTCATTTGTTTTCCATTATTTTCGCCCTTTGCCATTCACTCACACGAAACCACTTCACTGTTATTCCCGGAATTAGCCACTGGTCATGATGAATGATAAGAACGAAAAATTAAATCAGTTATTACAATATATGATCCCTGCTCTCATGTTCTTGGCGATTGCAAGGTTTTCTAGCATATCATGAATGCACCAGAAGAGACTGCAAGCCTCTGACTTTATGCAACACTCGTTGCTGAATGCCAGCATGAAGAAATGTTTTTGTTGCTGTTGCTTAGAAGTATCCACTGTAGTGTTGTTACAGACTCCTACAGTGGCAAGAATGAATCCGTGAGCTCAGTTGGTGGAGAGAAAACGACTGGAAGCCCATTCCTACCGTGCTCTAAACCAAAAAGTACTTTTGTGTCTCATATCATATGGCCACCTGTTTCTAAACTGGTCTCAAGACTTCATACTGCTAATCACGTCATAAGGCACATGAGCCACACTAAAAAAACCTTATTAAGACAAAAGTCTTAGATGGCACATGGGAAGAAAATTTGGCCATCCAGAAAATTAAATGGCACAAAAATTGTGGTTCGGACCCTCAACTTTTGCTGGGACTCAAAGCCACAACATTTGGTGTTAAGGCAAAGTTATTTCAGATAGAGTTAATTCAAGTACTCGAATCCACAACGTTTGGTCTTAATTAAGGTAGAGTTAATTATAGCACACTTAATTACCATATAGTTAATTAAGACACTCAAACCCACTACCTTTGGTAAACAATGTATTCGAATGAGAATGTTAAGTAATTTAAAGTGACACTAAAGGCAAATATTAAGTCGAGCTAGATTGAAACATTACGCTTCTGTAATAATGAATTCTTCATCCGCAATAAAAACAGAGGTTTTTGTAAGCGAGAAAATGATGAAAATAGAAAATCGGAGTGGCACCCTCTACTGTCGACTATGGTACCCCTTTGTGTGGCATCACCGCCTGCAATTCACAGAGGGCGGCCGCACACTGCCACGGCAAACGACATTGCTTTTCAGCAAGGTAAAGCAATTGACCACCCTGCCGGCTGCCACAGCGAAGGCTCACTGGTAACCTGAACTCAAATAGAACCACAGAATGACTCACACAAGCTGAACACCTACACCCGCCAAGCAGTACACTTGGTATATAGACCTAAATGAAGAGCCTACCAAAGACAACAATGGCACAGAGGCCAATCATGTGGAGATAACGCCAAGTCCTCCTTCACTTTGGCATGTGCGATTCAAATTGA
Organism: Dermacentor albipictus; assembly: GCF_038994185.2. Lineage (NCBI taxonomy): Eukaryota > Metazoa > Arthropoda > Arachnida > Ixodida > Ixodidae > Dermacentor > Dermacentor albipictus. Next base: position 51,319,536 of record NC_091821.1, read on the forward strand.
GAAAAGCAGTGGGACCTTCGACAGCAATTTTTAGGAAAAGAATTGATACATTGGCATACACAAAATGATGATAGACTTCTAGCCACATACTCCATCTATCTAGCTCGACTTAATACTTTCCTTTAGTGTCCCTTCAATGAATGTCTCATGAGCGCACAGGCCTTTCATCTTGATCCTCTTTAGCGTATGGTAGAGTGACTGACAACCTTTTAATTTATTGCAGTGCGCTGACAGATTATATATGTAGTCAAGAGCATGACGAAAGCCTGTCTGGTCGGGATAATAAGAGGTCTGGACACTGATCAAAATGGTTTAAAATATATATTCACGTTTCGTCGGTGTTCAGACCTCTTCCTTTTAAGGTTATATATGTCATGAGTCGCAATGAATAGTTACACAAGGTATTATAAAGAAGAAAATGAAATCACTAAGAACAAATTTTGAAGTCCTGTAATTACAAGCAGCTGTTTCATAAAATTTATCAGTGGTGCAAAGGAAGCCACTTACCTCAGCTCTGCTCAATGTCACTGCAGCTGTCAGATGCGGGTGCTTCAATTGCAAGAGCCTCTGCAAGTATGCTGTTATGTTGTTTCCACCAAGACTTATTCTTTTGGAGTTCTCGATGTCAACTCGCCCATTCAGTACAGGGATGATGTGCGTTGTGTGATGTCCAAAAGACAAGACCAATGCATTCTCTAAAAACAGAAGAAAAAGGATGGCCACCGTTGCATTAGCAAAATATAGTTAAATAAAACAAACTAAGCACTTCTTTAAAAACTATGTGTAAGACTGTTTGATTTCAGAATCAAAGTTCAGGTCACTACACATTTTAGCAGAAAGATGATGGAAGACTCAGACAGGTGAAGGACATAAGTCAGGCGAAAAATAATTGCCAGCAAGAAACTGTATAGCTGTGCCTTAAGGACGTGGTGAGAGGAATCAATGGAGGTAAAATTATAGCTGCTTAAATGTACCAGCTGGGGAACACGTTATCAGCCCAATTGGATGCTTCATCTAATTGAGATGTCTGTTTCTAATAGTTCAATCTTATCCAATTGCATTGGTAATATGTTCCATAATGGATGTAAAAGGCATGAGGTGAAGAAAACGAAAAAGAAAAAAATACAAGGATCACTTTGCAAAATTCTACTTGGCTGTTTTATGACAATGGCAGACAAGTTGCTGTGCAGCTAGGAAGCAGTCTTTAGCAGACTTCTTTCTTTAACCCATAGAGTCATGCTTAAAGGACTTTGAGTGTCTTCATCATCAATTGTGATTTGTGTAATGGATCGAGAGTTTCTTGCTAAATGGCTTCTCGTTGAGACTGAAGACACTGCAGAGACCCATGACACAGCACCGTTCCTGCATTGATCTCACATTTGCAAGCAGGCTGTGTCACATTACGATGGCAGAGCCTCTGACCGTCTACCACGGTGATCGCGAGGCAATACTGTGGAAGTAGAGTCACCCGTGAAAGTGTGAGAGTGCGTGTAATCAACGGCTAGATGATCTAAAATAAAGGCTATGCAACTGCATGAAATATGTCTTCATTCAACTTCAACATTCAAAAAATACAATCCTAAACAAGCAATCAAACCACATATGCATTTCTCGGGTTCGTTGCGTGGTCATTGGCTTTGGACTTTGATTCAGTTTGCATGGGGAAAAGCTTCACATTCAACCATCTCTGTTTAAGAAAGGGGGTTCGATTTTGTTTTCATGAGGCATGTACTGTAGTAGGATTCCTCTTTTGTGCTTCACTAAGAACACTCAGTGTCATTTAGAGCTGCCGCTGCAAAGACTGCGCATGACCTCCGAAATGCATGGTGCGCCGGTGTGAGCGAATGCAGACAAACGCATCACATGGCAACCGGACTCCTCTCTCGCACTTCTTTCTGGACACGTTGTGCTGTCTGGTGGTGCTGCTGAGAAGTCTGCGCGTGGCCTCCAAGATGAGAAGCATGGCACGGTGGTGCCTGCGAACGCTGAGAATTGTTCCCTCACTTGGCCTCACACTTAGTTGCACATACCCAGTACATTAATGGCACAGCTTGCTAAATCATCGGCATGAAAGGCATTCATTGAAGAGAGGCATATACCCAGTGCATTTGTGCCGCACTCTGCTAATGCGTCTGGTTGCTGTCCTCGAGGAACCCTTGTGACGTGGGCTTATTTCCACTCGGCAGCGGAGAAATTTAAGGGATATTTTTCACCATTGTAGAGCGGCACATACTTAGTACCCAAGTTGGCACTAAAGACATTCATTGAAGAGCAGCACACACCTACTGGCATATACCCAGTGCTCCAAGTCAGCGTCAAAGAATTTCTTCGAACAGCAGTACCCACCCAGTCAGACGTATACAGTGCCCCGTATTGGGATGAAAGAGGTTTGTTGAAGAGCAGCCCATACGTTCATATTTCCACATACTCGGTGACCCATGTTGGTCGGATGGTTGGTTTCGAACCCTGTTCCCTAAGCCAAGCAGCTCATGCGCTACACATTTGAGCACAGACTACCCAGTGACCCAGGCAGGCAGAAAAACAGTTAGATACAAACATATAGACACAAACAAACAGATAGATATAGTGATATCCCCCGAAAAGTGTCCGATGTACCCAAAGAATGCTAACACATTAAAAAGTAGGACTTATTCTCTATTTTATCAGCAGGACATATGCTTCATCACTGCGCACATTTACTTCCTCATACTTGCCTGTAAAATGGTCAGAAGTAGCATTTGCCAAAACATTGGTACACTAAGCAAGCTGCATATGTACCACATTTGATGAGCACTTCTGATACACCTCCCTGGACTATCTCACTCACTGCATGCCACTACTTTTCCAAGCCCAGAAATCCACATTTAGCTGGCAACATCCTGCCACTGTAGCTCAGTGGCCCCGGCCTTGCACTGCCGAGCTCGAGATTGCGGGTTCAATCCTAGCCACAGTGGCGGCATTTTGATGGGGGCGAAACGCAAAAACGCTTGCGTACTTGGATTTAGGGGAACTGCACATGAAAGAGTCCCTGGTGGTCAAAATTAATCTGGAGTCCACCACTATGGTGCACCTCATAATTCGATCATGATTTTGTCATGTAAAACCTCAGAATTTATCTTTTTTTTTTGTTTACCTGGCAACCACCACCACAAGCTACGTCATCAAGCTGGGGCCAAATTACGGTAGCATGGGACCAAATCACGGTAGGACGCCCTGTCCTACCGTTGGTTATATATATAACATAAATATAAACTTACCAGCTTTCTTGGAGCAGTTGTGGTGCAGGCTGAACAATGCATCAATGCCATAGAGTACTTGGGGAACATGGTAATGTTCAAAGAGCAGTTCTGACATATCTGCAAGGCAGTGATTATGCAAAAAGTAGAGAATAACTCTGTTCACCTTGCAATACCAACAGTACTCACTCTGGCGGTAGTAACTAGGGTTGCCAATAACCTCTGTGATCACAATGGGATGGTCCACCCTATTTTCTGTAGGGATACCAAGGTGGCTGAATATGTGGTCAAAGATATGTTCCTACAAAAACGGGCGGTGAAGGAAAATATATATATATATATATATATATATATATATATATATATATATACAGTGCGACACTCGTATAGCAATAGGCCGAATTCACCTCAGGTTTAGCTTATTCACATTTAAGAAGGCTCCATGTAAATGCACCTGTATGTCAAAATGCGTCACGACGTTTCGGTCAAACTGGGTCTTCAGTAGCCACCGAACAGCCTCGATGTTTGCAATGTCATTTCCAACTTGTACGTCACTTTCCTGCAGGCGAGAAACGAGACAGAGAGGAGGGAGGGGATGAATGTGAAGACGTTGTGCCTTAGCCGTTGGAGGGTAAAACATGCTTACTTGCCTTCTTGCCTCTCTGTTTCGCTGTTATGTTTTTAAATATCATTCGTGGTGCTTCATCAGACGCCCAGCCAACTCGGCACTCATAAGAACCTGAGAGCAACGATTCAGCGAGATAGTTAACGAATGCATCAGTGTAAACTATGCTCGGAAGCGCTCATCATTTGCGTTGATTCAGCGGAGTTAATGAATACATCAGTGCAATAAACCACAATCAGAAACGCTCACCATTATCAATGACAACGGGTGTCTTCCGCAACCGAACTCCATCGGTGTAAGTGAAGAAGTTGTCCGGCTCTTTGTTCAAATTCGGAAAGGTGTAAACATTTTGTGATGTCATGGCAAACAGCTGCTTCAAAGACCACTAAATGTGGTTACGCGAGCTTCTCCAAACACCTGTTTTCAGTACAAGACACAAGACATGAAACAACACCGACATCACAAGCTGGCTACAACACAGGTAACTCCATCGGCGCCGCAGCCTTTTTCAGCTTTCAACCATGTTTCAACGTTTCAACCACCCGGCCGCACAGCGCACTTTCATTTCTCCATCATGCTTGCGTTCGCCATCAACCTAACATCCCTCCATACATTTCAAACGCTGATGTCGCTGCTCATCAAGACACCGTGCTTTGTGCGTCTTGTGGTGCCATGCTTTGCGGTTGATTCAATGCTCATAATTTAAACCATAAAAATGTTAATCTAAAACATGCACACTAAATTTATTTTAATTACTTTAAAAACATTATTGTTTTCAAATGAACTGTAAGCTTCTTAGTTTTTTATGCGACCCCAAGAATAGGAAGTATGTACAGGCATCTGGCAACAGCAAATTTCGCTTCTTTCGTTTTTCTTCAGTCTATTGCTATTGGCGTTTAGCCATTCGCACCGCTTGAATGTATGCTTCGTTTTCTTTGACAGAGCTGCAAACCACCAGAGTTTGTTCTGCAGTTCTGACTTGCTCAAATAGCATATCGTGGAATATCTGAAATGACCACCTGCAGCATGGTGCCGCGACTAGAAGCGCCACAAGCCGGTACGTCAGCACGCGAAAACCTGCTGGGAGCGCGCGGCGGGTACTACAACAGCACAGAAAAATTGCGGCCCGGTTGTGGCTTTTTGGGCACAGGTTACAAAGATATTGAAGAGAACAGGCACTCTGACTGGCAGGAATGGATGGCGAGTGTGCAGGTGCGGAATCGTACAGAAGCTTTCTACAGACCTCGTCTCCGGCGCTACGGAAATAGTGAGAACTGGCTCAGAACTGTGGAAGACGAAACTGATCATGGACGGCCTTGCTATCTGTGGAGAAAAAAAGTGTGCACTGGGTTGGTGTCCAAGTCTGTCGACGAGCTTTTCTACTACAAGAGTATGCTCAAGATGTACTACGAATGCAGAATGGAACTGGACTTTGAAGAACCGAACGTCGACGACCACCGTCGCTTCGCCCCACCTTCGAACGTGCGCACGCTCCAGCATTCGATCCAGACGAAGATCCTTGGCTCGGGCTGCGCTTACCAACTGTCAATGTCTGAAGTGTCGCGTCAGAGTGTGAGCTCGGTTGGATCGGCAGACTGGTACGCTGCCTTGAAAGAACGTCTTCGCGTAGCCGAAAGGTTTTGCGTGCCAAAACAGCGACGGTTAGATCGGTCAAGCGTCGTTCGCGATGTCGAAGGAGTCGTGATGCCCAGCCTCACATCGGCTATGCAGCATGAGGTAGAGGAAGCTTTGGTGCCGACACCGGCCGATGAGGTGCTGGCATCGGCCTTCCGACTCAACATCAGCAGGGCCGACATGCACACGCTGTCCGACAGCCAGTGGTTGAACGACGAGGTAGTGAACTTCTACATGAATCTCCTGATGCTGCGCTCCGAGAAACAAGGCTCTCCCCGCGTGTATGCGTTCAACACATTCTTCTTTCCCAAGCTGGCATCCAATGGCCACGCCGCTCTCAAACGGTGGACGCGCACCGTCGACCTGTTTTCATTTGATATCCTGCTGGTGCCCCTGCACTTCACCATGCACTGGTGCCTTGCCGTAGTGGACTTCCGCAAGCGCCACATCGCCTACTACGACAGCATCGGCTCGGCGTCCGAACAGCCAAGCTGCCTGGCCACGCTGCAGCGGTACCTGGAAGACGAGAGCCAGCACAAACGCAACCATGGTCTCGACTGGGACAGCTGGACTTTGAAAGTAATGGATGTGCCACGGCAGCAAAATGGCAGCGACTGCGGCATGTTCACTTGCCAGTACGCCGAGTGTATATCCCGGGATGCGCCCATCTCGTTTGGCCAGCAGCACATGCCGTACTTTAGGAAGCGCGTCGTTTATGAGATTCTGCACCAGACCATACTCTCAGTATGAGGCACGTGTGGAGCCACTTGTTCTCTTAGTTTCCATGGCTGGGACTTTGATCATTTGCGCAGCCATGCGTGCCTCACTTTCACAAGTTCACTGTCTGCCATCTTCCACCAGATTTCTACCAAATTCCTAGTTTGGTGCAGATGTGGAGCCATCCTTTTTTTTTTTTGTGACTCTAGTTTCAAAATACCAACTTTTCATGTGATTTACTTGCATGTTCCGAAGTGAAATAAACCATTTTTCATTGTGGATGTAGTTACTTCATTATAATCATAGCGACTGAGAGGACAGGATGACCTGATTATGGTGGGCATGCATGCTGTAGAGGTTTTTATATCCCCTGCACATCTAGTCTCTGTCATGAAAGGTTCAACGAGGCAAAACCTCTTGCCGAGAGGAACATGACCATTTTCATTTGAACAGACTCTCTTAAAACCAAAGACAATAGATATGAAAACAGATTTGTGTAAAGGAGCACTAAAAATTACACTAGCAAAACAAAGTATCGTAGTTCTAGGGAGTTCACACACTGTGTTCAAGTAAAAGTTCAAGCAAGTGCTCGCCCTGTGGACGTCAATTAGAGGTGCGATTGGTGGCGAGTCGGTAGACACTTTGTGATGATGGCATAGACAGCAGCGTAGGCCAGGCACACTCTGGCACCATCAAGCAGGTGCTGGGCTGCAGCTCGTGGCAGTGCAACTGTGGAAGACCATGCCTTGTAGAAGAACAGGCAGGCCGGTGAAGTCGTGAGGCAACAGCTGGGCTTCGGGCCTGGAACCCGATGAGCTCAGGGCAACTTGGAACGGTTCACTTCTGCACTGTTGTTGTTGTCCATTGGACATGTGGCTCATAGCCACCATGGGCGATTGACAAAGAACTGGGTAGTTTGAAATAAAATTCAGAAAATTTACGATAGGTAGCTTAGAACCATAAGTGATTGATTGCAGCTAATTCGTTTGTGAAAATGAAGAAATAAGTAAAAAATTGAACTTAATTTTGTGGAGAGGCTTATAAATTCTGAATTCGGAGACGTAGGTGGCTCTGCACGGGATTCTCCCACCACTTGTTTCTATTTTTCCTTTGCGTGTCAGCATACCATTGGTCCAAAGTAGTCTTTCTCTATTTCTGGTATTTCTTCCTCTTCTGTACGCCACCCGCCAGGAGAACTGTGTTTTCCCATCTTTGCTGATGCTGCCTCATTCATGTACCACACTTTGTTCACAAACATCATGGATTGGTCCTCTGATTCCACTGGCATCAATAAACCACAGGCATATCACAGGTGGATAACTAAAGTGAAGGCCCTCCCTTAATGAACAGCTGAACTCATAGCCCCTGTCCTCAACACCTTGAGGCCTAAACACTTTGAGTCCTGACACCATACATTTCCATGGAAATACTGGAGATACTTGTATAGATGATGTCACACTTGGAGCACACAGACCTGAAGCAGTTATTGTTCAATAAAAGTGCACTTGCCTATGTATGAAATTGTCAGATGCATTCTGATATTTTTTTCATAAATTATAAAAGTGCCTGTGCAGCCTTGATGAAAATAAATAATGTCTTCATGATGGGCTGGCTGGTGTCTGTCATGCTGGCAATATGGAATGTTGATGGGTTTGTGTTTTTCCTTAACTTTACCAGTGTGGGCACTTGTTTTGCTGTTTATTCTCAAGGGATAACTTCATTCCTGGGGAAATTAATGACAGTTGTCTTCTAACATTTATGCTTTCAGTACCGTTTACACGTACAATGTTTCCTTAAACACTGGCTAAAATTTTGCAGGATGGTGAAAGAAACTTTTTTATGCGAAGCATATTACTAGAGCTCAACCCAGCACCTCAGGCGCGGCGGTGTCGCCTTCAATGACCTTTAGTGACCCCATGCCATACCACGTGACACCGTGACGTCACAACAGAGGAGAAACGGGGCTCCAACTCGCGCCGTCGCCTTCAAGGCTGACCACGTGACACCGTGACGTCACGACAGAGGAGAAACGGGGCTCAAACTCGCGCCGTCGCTTGCGGCGGTATATAAGCAGCTGCGCTTGCCTCTGCTAGACACTCACGAGGTGAGATGCCTCCTGGAGACAGAGCTGCTCGTTGAAATGAGAAGCAAAGGTTGCGGCCTGCTACAGAGACTGATGAAGAGCGGGAAGAACGTCTGGCCAAGCAACGTGCTCAGTATGCGGCTCGGCGACAACGTTCTATCACTGGAGAAGAGAGTGCTTCCACTAGTTTGGCCAGTGAGTCTGACAGTACTTCTACTAGTTCGGAGCGCTGGAATGCTACCAAACGAATGAGACGTGCCCGTGAAACTTCTGAAGAGCGACGGCAACGACTTGAGAAAGAACGACCAATCCGAGAAAGGCAAAACGAGAAGCGGAGGAAATGACGTGCCGAAGAGGCGGGTAGCCGTCCACAGCCATGCCTTACCAACTTTAGCCACCAATATGCTTCGCATCTGACTAGGCTTAACCAAGCTAAGCCTCAGCCAATTTTTTTTCCAGTCAGAATTTATTTCCAGTGTCAAAAGATATCAGGAATGGAATAGTGTGGTAATTGCTGACAAGGTCATCATTTATATACTTACCTGTAGTGCTGGAACTGTGCTAAGTCATAGGTGTACTTACGGGAGGGGGGGAGGGGGGCACTTCACTGTGCGAGGAGCCACTTGCAGGACACACCTTGCAAATAGGCAGTCCAAAATAAGTTTGAACTACCATCACTTGCATCATCCAGTGCTTGTTGGGGCCGTCTCACCTAACCATCTTTGAAGCCAACAAACAGTGACACCAAGGTCAACATAGGGGAAATTACTTGTGCTTAATAAATGAAATAAAGAAGCGATACATTAATGCAAATTAAAGTGGATGAAAAGACTTGCCGGAGGTAGGGAACGATCCCACAACCTTCATATTTCGCGTGCGATGGTCTAGCAATTGAGCTACTGCGGCGCCTTTTCCCTATCCCCTTTCTTGGGTATCTGCATCTTGCCAGTTTGCCGAGCAGGTAATAACTATAATGCAAAATGCACTTCAGATGATGAACTGTTTTTTAGCATTTAACATCTTCACGAAGGCTCTCTGTTTCACATCGATACCAGAAGGGTTGTTGGATCTGCATAAGTTTTCAATCTGTTATGTGCAAATATACAACTGTGCTGTACTGTCCTGAATGACGTCTTCGCGGGCGTGTTTACAAAGACAACTACTGTTGTCACGCCGCAGCTGCATAATCGCGATTTCTTTCCCATGGATGCAATTGTAGTCACCCTTGTGGGAATAGCTAAATTAATTTAGAAACTAAAGCTTTCGTCTTCATGTAGTGATGGTGAAATAAATGCGAAGTTTCTGAAGAACACAAAAGTTTACTCTTCAGTTTTTCTGTCATACCTCTTCACACAGTCCATTGAATCTAGTACAATGCCATCAGATTGGAAGGTCGGGAAAGTGGTGCCACTTTTTAAATCCGGGAACACACATTCTCCTCTCAATTATCGACCAATTTCTTTAACTAGTATCCCTTGCAGACTTTTAGAACATGTAATTTACTGTAATCTTGTCTCATATCTTGAATCAAATGACTTTTTTACCTCCTGCCAACATGGATTCCAGAAAAGCTATTCCTGTGAAAGACAGCTTCTGTTATTTACTAATCACATTGCAGCAGCTCTAGACCGAGGCTCCTTTCTTCACAGTGTTTTTCTTGACTTTTCTAAGCCTTTCGACAAAGTACCTCATCAACTACTTCTACTAAAAATCAGCACTTTGAAAATTGACCCAAACATCCTCAAATGGATCGAATACTTTTTATCTAACCGAACCCAATATGTTATCGCTAACAATCACTCTTCCTCTCCTTGTCCTGTTGAATGTGGCGTCCCTTAAGGTTCTGTTTTAGGTCCACTAGTACTATTCCTGATCTATATAAATTATCTTCCAGATAACATTAACTCTACTATAAAGCTATTTGCAGATGACGGCGTTATCTATCGTGAAATGATTAACCCTAATGATACACTTGTCCTTCAGTCTGACCTAAATAATGTATCTGAATGGTGCAATAAATGGTGAATGACCCTTAACATCAGTAAATGCAAGCACATGACATTTTCGCGAATCACGAATGCCTCAATGTCTTCAGAATACAGAATTAATGGCATCAGACTGGAGCGCGTGCCTGCATACAAGTATCTCGGTGTCTACATATCTGATGACTTGTCATGGCATACTCACATTGACTACATCATAGGTAATGCAAATCGCACTCTCAGTTATTTGCAACGCAATTTTTTCCAAGCTCCACAGCGCCTAAAATTAATGCTTTATCAAACTTTCATTCGTCCGAAACTTGAATATGTGTGTGCAGTTTGGGATCTGGCACACCACACTCTCATTCAATCTATAGAATCCCTTCAGAATCGATCAGCTCATTCTATTATGTCGAACTATGCAGGTACCACTAGTGCCTCGCAGATGAAATCGTCACTTACCCGTCCTAACCTTCAAACTCGGCGTAACATCTCGTGCCTTTGCTTATTCCACAAAGTGTTCCATCACCGTTCATTGAATCAGCAACTCATTTCGCAGCCAGTGTGCTTATCCTCCCGTATCGATCATAGCTGTTCCTCTTTGTCGCACTGACATGTTCCTGCATTCTTTTATGCCGAAAACTTGTTCTGAGTGGAACCGCCTTCTCTCTTATGTCTCCACCTTAGCCGATGCGTCATCATTCAAGACCGCTGTGACAGATCATCTTTTAAAATGACTCAAATTTTGCTGGTTTTTTTTTCTTTTATTTTGCTGCTCTTACTGTCTGTTTATCTTGTCCTTGTCCTTATAGGCCTGAATGCTTTTTGTTTGTAAACCATGTACCCACCCCCTCTGTAATGCCCATCGGGCCCTGAGGGTAATAATAAATAAATAAATAAACCTTGGTCTTCACAGAAAAACCAGGCATAATGAGCATGAAAAATTGGCATGATACAATTCTTCCAATCTAACCTGAAAAATGGCATCCTCTGGCATTCTTGTACTCCCACGACTTCCGACAGTACAGTAGGCTTCCGTTAATTCGACTCCGGTTAATTCGATTTTTCAGTTAATTCAGTTCTAACCGAAAGTCCCGGCCGGCACACATACATTCCTATGGGCCCAAACTTCCGTTATTTCGACCTTAACATTGGCCTTCAGCGAATAATTTGAACTTGACTACTCAGCTTTGTCGCGATACAGCCATGCTATGCGGTGAAGCATACCAAGACTGTGCGCGTACTGTGTCACGGGACATAGTACGCGTTTCTTAATTATACAGGCGTACATGCACTTTCTCCGGTCACAGTACGAGTATCCAGACACCTAATGCGCATACTGGCAACCATTCAAAGCTTTTTTTTTTTGACATTGCTGTGGTGATTTGAGCCCTCGTTTCGCCCGCCATCCATGTCTCGATCGTATATGAGACCGTCAACGAGGCCTACTATGCATTCCTTAATTATATAGTGCGTGCACTGAGAAAACTCATCTGTGTTTTGGGAAAGAAAGTCGAGGGGACGTTTAAATTAAGCCAATTAACAAAAGAGCGGATGTTTATCTAAAAGTCTGAAGGCCTGCCAGCAAACTTATTAGGTGTCTCGATGCTCGTACTGTGTCTGGAGATCGCGTATGTAAATTAAGGAACACGTGCTATGTCCTGTAACAGTGGCACATTTTCAGATTTGGTATGCTTCACCGCATAACATATTTGTATTGCGGCAAAGCTAACATTAACGGTAAATACTGCCAAGCGAATCGACGGCGTATTTCGCTGTTTTTGCTGCCTTTTTTTTTTGTTTCGGCCAGTTTCGTCGGTTCCGTCAAAATCAATATAACGGTAGTCGACTGTATAAGGTTCTTCATAAGTCGTTTTCTTGACAACACACTTAAGTTTTATCTCTGTTTGATGCAATTATTGCTTAATAATGCTTTTGAATTTTAGTAATTACTCTATCAGGGTCATCAAATGAACAGTGCATAATTATGCGTCAATCTAAATGTTGGTCTAGATTTGAGGTGACAAGAAAGAATAGAGTAAAATTTTAGAACCATGAGGCTGAGAAATGATACCTGGGAAAAGTGCAAGAATATACTATGAACAGCAATTCCATGCTCTAGTTATACAGGGAACATTCTAACAGCGCGAAAAGATGAAGGACAAGAAGGGGAAAACACACAATTAAGGGGAACCCCATGCAACCCACGCATGAACAGGATGTAATTGACAGACGGCGGAGGATCCTTACATGTCAGACTAAAAATGCAGAATGTAGATAAATTGGTTTTAGTTAAGTACTAGCTGTACATAGGCTTCAGATAAACAAAACTATAAGATTACCTTTTTATTAGTGGAAAGAGATTTAAAAAATAAACTCTTATTTGCAGGTATGGACACACTGACTTGCTTTATTCAAGGCTGCTTGCAAATTTAATTAATTTTCACTAAATTAACGTTCTGTTTTATGGGAATGTACTTAAATGTATAATTCTAAACAGAATTGTTTAAGCCTCATTTCCTGTCACCATTCAGGGTTTTTTACTGTATGCTTCAACATGTCACATATGTAACTAATGCATATGTTATTCCCCTGCCTGCAATACTTCCTGCATCTCCAGAATATATTGGTGGTGGTTCGGGGTATCCTAGCATATGCTAGCTTCTTCCGTTCATCCGGTAATTATGTTTAAACGATGAAGTTTCATTTATGTGGAGTCGACCAATGAACCTAGCTCCGTCCATGCACCCACTCATCCATCTGTATCACATCCATCGATCCTTATTCCATCCATCCACCCACCCGTCCGCCGGCCCACCCACCCATTGTTTATTTGTAAAGCGTTACTAATTTTGCGTGTCACCATCATAACTGGTGCATGCTGCCCAAGATTCGCGCACACTTTTGATTTGTACAGGCTCCCAATGGAATTTGGCCGATGGTCAATGGTTGGTAACAAGCCGGGAAGAAGTCGCGATGGCCGACTTACTCGGTCAGACAAGCGAGGGCCATAGTCCGCTCATGCCTTGCCATTGATCATGTCGGCAGATCGAAGGTCGCGGGCCATAGGTGGGCGGGCCTTTTGCTTGGCCCAAAGTGCCATATGGGCTGCTCGCACAGGTGGTCGGTAAGCTAGCGAGCGTGGGCCAACCTCGTTATGAGGTCGGGGGCCGACCCGTACACTCATGAATATGAAAAAATTACATAAGTTCGCAAATGAAATTTAGTGTTTACCGGCCGGATTCTAACACTGTGCTACGAATTTGAAGCCCGATACTCCATAACAATTAGGGCATGAGTGACTGCCTCAACAGCTAGGTGACACGCATACCAGAGCGTTGAAATGTTGGTACATGATTTAAAATAGGCCCGCAAAACATAATCTGAGACTTTTTAGAGAGCGCGGAGGTCATAACGCGAGATCGGAAAACCTTATTTTAAGCTGCGGGGCCAACACTATCTTTGGTCCCTGGGAAGCAGAGAGATGAATGTATATAAACTGGCGGTGTATTGGAGATAAGTCTCGGGAGGTTTTTAAAACTTTATTTTTGCACGCAGCCTCTCGAGGCACTGGGTATATAAAAATGCACAATTTTCGAGATAACTCTCGAGATAAATCGATGAGCACGGCCATTACTTCTACAAAAAATCTGAAAGCTTAATAGAATAACGTAATTACACCAATCGAATTACTTAATGGCACATATTTCACTTCTCAAATAGCATATATATACAGTAAAAGCTCGTTAATTCGAACCGCAAGGGGAAGCCGCTTCAGTTCGAATTAACGAAAGTTCGAACTAACGAAAGTGAAGGAAGGAAACAGTACACTGCGATTTGGAAGCAGTATACGCATGTCAGAAATTTGGCGTGTCAGAAAGTGATGGCACACGCCATCTTCAAGTCGAAGCTCTGGGTCCGACTGTGCCACACCACCGATGTCCACCGAAACGAACGTTAGTCGAGGCTTAACACCATCACAATGAATCGCGACGGCCGATACCTCCTAAGCTGAAAATAGAGGTGCACAACCGATGAATACTGCCGAGACAAAGACGCTGAACATGTGAAGGTGGCGAAGGCCCTGATTCGTTGGTTCTTGATTGCAAGCGCAGCTGCGACGTACTTGATTCACTGTGTTTTGGAGCTTGCCGTGCCATCTCCGCACAACATTAGCAGCTGTACAAGATTTTCAAAGCCTCCGAGATTCGCAACGGGCAAGAAGTCTCGGAGGTTACGTAGAACGTAGAGGCGGCAGCCGCCGCTGCCTTCTGGCTGACCCCGCGTCGGTTAGATTTTTTTCCGATTTTGCCTTCTCTCGCCGTTCTCTCCGTTTCGGATGCAATACAGTCTTGTGTGAAGGCAGTAGGCGCGCTTCTCTGGCCGTGTGCCAGGCGAGCGTAGTTCGAATTATCCATGAGGGAACCTTCTCGCGTTCGAATTAACGGACTTTTTTATACATAGACTTCTGTGGAGCTTGGCCGGACCAAATCGTACAGTTCGAATTATCCATAAATTCGAGTTATTGAAGTTCGGATTAACGAGCTTTCACTGTATATCAACTTCGAACGAATTCTGATGATATGGCACCGGTTTCAAGATGTGTGCCGTCAAACTTGCGATAAAAATGCACTGTTATTCGACTTACATTGTTATGAAAACGCTTTTTTATGCATTAAACACAAAAGTAACTGGAACGCCAATTCATTTCATATCCGGCCGGCACTTCAATAATTACTTTCAAAGTGGATACGCCTTGCGAACTCGCTTGCTATAATTCGTATATTGAAATATATGTACAATAAAGTGATTAACTTAAATATTAACTAGTGAAATTATGTTAATTATTCAATTAAGCATTTTGATTTCGCGTAGAAGTAATGGCCACCTCGTCGTGCAATTTAGCTCAAGGGTTAATTGTGCTATCTACCACAGGCAATTTTTAAAAAAAATTTCGGTGCAGCTAGCTAAAGAACACCTGGTATAAAAACAAATACATATATAAACGAGCAGCCTACCAAATTTTGCTAAATATCACCGGGTCAAGCGTGGTCCTATGTTGGTCCAATCAAGCGATGGGTCCAATGTCGCTGCGGCCATAATGTTGGCCAACGTGAGGCAAGTGTCAATCCCCAAATGTGGGCCGCGCTCGGCAGCTGACCATGGGCATGCCATGGGCCAACGTTATGCCGAGCACTTTTGTGCCATTGGGCTTGTACCAATTGAATATCGGTATGTGCAAAGTACGTTCAAGCCAATATCAGCAGCAGCAGAATTAAGTGCGAGATTGCTATTATTGACGACGGAACACCGCATTCACCGTGGTAGCTGTGCTTCCAGACTGCACCTTTTATGCGAAGCATATTACGAGGGCTCAACCCAGCTCCTCAGGCGCGGCGGTGACCATGAAATCACGTGACACCGTGACGTCACGACAGAGGAGAAGTGGCTTTGGCTCAACTCTTGCAAGACGGGCTGGGTGGGAATCGAACCAGGGTCTCCGGAGTGTGGGACGGAGACGCTACCACTGAGCCACGAGTACAACGCTTCAAAGCGGTACAAAAGCGCCTCTAGTGAATGCGGTGTTGCCTTAGAAACGCGCTGTTTCTAAGGCGTGCGTCTCTTGCTCAGGCGCACATTTCGTTGCCGCGCCGAACGCTGCTTTGCTCGACGCTCACCGCGTCCAATGCGGGGCGCGTAGTCGCTGCCCTGTAGCCCATTGTCTTACACCCCTTGGCGGGTCGACGGGAACGCTGTCGCGTTCCACTCTTGAAGGCGAAG
Organism: Dermacentor albipictus; assembly: GCF_038994185.2. Classification (NCBI taxonomy): domain Eukaryota; kingdom Metazoa; phylum Arthropoda; class Arachnida; order Ixodida; family Ixodidae; genus Dermacentor; species Dermacentor albipictus. The sequence continues at coordinate 51,335,595 of NC_091821.1, forward strand.
AAGTAATGCATGAGTTGTTTCTTCGTCTAGCCGAACCAGGGGACGTATTCTGAAACGTTCGCCGCGGCGAACTTTTCGCACTGGCCACGCCTCCGCCGTAGCGGCGCGCTCTGAATGGCTGCTTTGACAAAACCGGAAATTCAGGTGGCGCAAGTGCATTTCCGGTTTTGTCAAAGCAGCCATTCAGCGCGCGCCGCTACGGCGGAGGCGTGGCCAGTGCGAAAAGTTCGCCGCGGCGAACGTTTCAGAATACGTCCCCAAATATAGCCAAGCAACAGCAGTTCACCAGGCTAAACAGTGGTTCAACAACTAAAATAAAGGCTAGTATGCTTCGCATCCTGGGCTTAACCTTACCTAAGCCACAGCCATTTTTTTTTTGCTACTGCAATAAATAAAGGCGATATAGACGACGTTAAAAAAAAATAATAATAAAGGGGATAAAAATCAAAATTGTACAGACGTACGTGTTTGGTATGTAGCTTGTTTCAGAGCTTTCAACCCGCCGCTCTTAACACACTTTGTCCATTTTGACCCACTGCGTTGACTCAGTGGCGTTTTTTTTTTTTTAGTTTATATTTATGGGCATTCAGTGGCGTTGCGCTGCTGAGCACGAATTGTTTCGGGCTTGTTTCGATGGCAGCGGAATGCAAAAGCGCTTGTACAGCGTGCTTTGGGGGCACGACCCCAGGCGGTCAAGATTAATTCATAGCCCTCCACTACGGCGTCTCTCCTACCCCACTGAGCAGTTTCGGTACTTTAAACCTCACAATTTATATTTAGTCTATTTTGAGTTACGCGCCGAAAGTTGTGCTTCCCGGCATGCGTTGCTACTCTTGGCAGGTTGTTAGGGTTGGTTGGTCAAACCGCCAAACTGCAGACCACGTTGGCCTCGTTTGAAAAGCTCCCGGCAACACTGTGCACTTTGTCACGTGTCTTTAGTTCACCTGCCGCTCCGGATTTGATCCAACTTCAGGTGCGCTCCCGCTGCTCCTACGCGCACCTCCCCATCTTCACGTGTGTAATAACTAGCGCGTCTGTCAGCGGCAGTTAATAAATAGTCACACGTTCCCGCTTCACTCGTAACGTTGACAAAAAAACGACAACTGAAGTTCCTGCTTTGGTGCTTGATAATGAGATACCTTTCGCTCATGTTCCTGGGTTATTGGCTTTCCCTTCTGTCATTAGTAGGCGTGGTGAGCTCTTCGGCAAGAGGCGAAGGCGACAAACTCGAACCACCGACTGTGCTCATTGCTGTCATACTGAGAAATAAGGCGCACGTGTTGCCTTACTTCTTCGGTTACCTGGAGCAACAAAGCTACCCGAAATCAAGGATAAGTTTATGGTAAGTTGGCTGTGCGATATCGCAGTACGTACGCCCGCCGATCATATATCGTTGGCGAAATATCCATTTGTTGTAAACTGTATCGGAAGTTGGCAAAAAAGTGTAATAAACTTTTTATGTTGTTGCTCGCCATGTGGGACGATAAAATATACGACGTATTTCCCAATCATTACTTTTTTATTTACATCGATCGAGTAACGGCTGCTACGAAAGTGTTACATGATCCGCAGTTAGGAATTAACATCGCATAATATGTTGATGAATTTCTTCGTCATTTTTGTTGGCAGCACGCTGTCGATTTTCATAATTCTACATAAAATATAACGTTAATATGCCTCGCGATGATTGTAGCGCAGGTTATCCAAGCATGTCGTCTGCTCTAGAGAACAGCTGATAACGTGAATTCATATTGAAAACAGGCTAAATTGGATTTGACCACGTGGCATCTGGACTGAGCACCTTCTTATTGGATTTTTTTTAAAAATCAAAGCTATTTACTGCTTTAGGCTCTCATGCCTATTGTCATTCTTATTTTTTCTAAGATATGCATATATGCGCTCGTAAAAGCGCCTATATAGATAACCTCAATTGCACCATGAGTGAGTGAGAATAAAGGAAATGCACGCAGGCAGGCGTAGGATTATATGGACTGATGAGATAAAATTTGCAGGCCTAGCGGATATATATATATATATATATATATATATATATATATATATATATATATATATATATATATATATATATATATATATATATATATATATGCCATTTCCAATAAGTGAAAGGAAGTGAGTAGAAATGCATTGAGAAAAGTCGACTAGCTTGCATGCATGTGCTATTTCATGAATCAAATTGTAATTGGAGACTTACACTTATTGAAAACTGTAAGTTTGTATTATTAAGATGATCCTTGCTGGAGCCTTCTGGCTGTTGCCCCCTCCTGTGCGTAGCTAGCACACTAGTGGATATGAAAGAAGATGAGAAAGTCATTTGGCAGTGCAGAGGCTTTTTATAACAGGAGATAGATTTAAACGCCTTTTATTTCTAAATTGTAATGAATCATCGATTTTCCACAGATGATTTTTGACATATAAATTTCTGGGGGAATACGAGCAATTGCATTTTACGACAATATGAGGTGACCTTAACAAGCTTCCGCTGTAGAGTTCGCCACCTAAACTTTTACCTCCATAGGTCTGGTTTATCCACAACTAACCTCAGTTCTTTTTGCAATGAACCAGAAACTGTGGACCATTTCTTTCTTTCTTGCTGTTGCTCCTCCCTTTGCAGAATGTTCCACTTATTTCCAAGTAATAAGCTGGGTTTAGCACTTACTACACCAAACATTTTGTCCTTTGGTGCCTGTCAATTAGGCACAAGCCAGGAGTGAATGATTACTACTATACACAAGTTCACTGAAGTGTCCAGAAGATTTCACTGCTAGGGTACCAACTGTGGGACACCTTATTTTTATTTTATCCTAAATTTATGTATAGACCCTCGAGAAATTTCGTTTTGAATGTTTGCATTCACCCCCTTTTGGTATTTTGTTAGATGCACTTTTCAATCAAACCAGTGTGGCCAATCCCCCCTGTGGGTACGAGCCATGTTTTGAGGTATCGACAACAACTTTCAGCTACCACAAACTACGCTTATACTTGATGGATTTGAAAACCTTCTGTGGCAGAAGAGTTGTAAGGTGACACCTTGCAGTAGTGAGGACTTTCTATGATTATTTAGAAAGGTGTTTTAGGGCCTCTTTAATGCTTACTTTGATTGCAGGCAGCCAGAGCATGTGTACACTAAGCATATTGGTAGTGAGCCCTTGTTATGGTGAAGCAGTTTGAACAGCAAAACAAGATTGCTATTAACATCTTGAATATTTTTGAGTGGCCTGAAGAATGATATATCTGTGTGGTAATTTAAAGCCCTTTGTAGGGAAGCATAAGTACTATTGTTATGAACATTGAACTGAATGGATGGATGCATTAGTTGCAATATGATGGCATCTGTCTAGCTAAGAAAAAGAAAAGAAAAATGATACGAGTACTGTCTGGCAGGTGTCACTGCCGGGAGCCAACTACTTGTGTGCAGAACACCTTTTCTGGGTTGAAAGCCACTAAGATAAAACCTATTATGAAAATAGTTAATTGTTAAATATATGCTTTAGTCAAGCTGCCTACACCTCTAGGATCCCAGAAGCTTTCCACTGGAGTGTCGAAAGCTTTTGCATCGACTTTGGCCATGTTATAATTAGGACATGCACTGACTGCTTCAATCATAATGTCACATGCAGAGTTGTATACTTTATACTGGGATAACAACTATTTATTAATGAAAAGGTACAGAAATCACAATCGGCCATGCACTGGCTTCCATGGTCGGAATGTGTATCTATAAAGCGATGCACGGACACCTCATGGGTGTCCGTGCACTTGAGCTTTGAGGGATGATGCATTTCGCACATGCAAGGTGAGGGAGCATTGTTGTGCTGGTAGTGGTGCACCATCTTTAAGGGCACCGATAAACACATGCAGCACTCCTCTTTTAGTGAAAGCAGGTTATGTATGTTTCAGAGATTTGGATAGTTCGAGTGGGACAGTTCGAGGTTTTGCGATTTGCACTGTCCCTCTAGTTAGTCTCAACTGTTCGTGTTTCATTGGGTGCATGGTCACAGCCATGTCGGGACTGCAGAAGGTTGTTGCACTTGGTTTGGAGCCAGTGTTGACTGTTGCTTGACTTGGTCATAGTGGTGGTGTATGTGTCCTTGTGGAGTTGACACTGTTACCATGATATACCCACTTGTGTCATCAGTTTTGGTCCTCTGCCAAAGATGTGAACAACTACCTTAATGATATATTGTAGTGTGTTCTGCTTTCCTTAGAATTGGGCCACTGCTCAGAATGCGTAATAGCCTCCTCTTCACCCTTCTTGGGAATGACAAGGTCGAGCCTTGCCTTGATAAGATAACTGAACATCTGGTCTGCTGGGGATGTTTCATTTAGACATGGCACTGTGTGGTATATGAGCAGCCATTTAGCTAGCCAGAGCTTGAGGTCTCCTCCTTTCATCTTTTTGAGACCATCCATCACTGTGCGGACTGCTCGTTTTGACTAGCCATTTGAAGCTGGATGGAAAGGAGCAGTTCGGAGATGCTTGATCCTATTTCCTTCAACAAAGTCTTGGAAGGGCTGACCAGTAAATGGCACTTTATTGTCTCTCGCAATACACCTTGGTAATCCAAACATTGCAAAAATTTCACACAGGTGTTCCATTGTTTAGAAGTGGCACACAATGAGCACTTTGAGGCATTTTGACTTTGTGTCAACTACTACAAAAAATATTTTCTCGAGTGGTCCAGCGTTATACAAGTGCAAACACTCCCGGCATTCCTGCGGTTCTGGCCAGGACACTGGTTCTGCTTTAGGTGGCATTGGAGAATGCTGAAGGCACTCTGAACACTGTCAAGAGCAGTACTCTATTTAAGCATCTATGCCAGGCCACGAAACAAGGGATCTTGCCATGCCTTTTATGATGATCATACCCTGGTGAACTTCATAGAATATCTTAAGGATACGTTGGCAGGCAGAAGGTGGAACAATCATGCAGTTTCCTCGGTAGAGAAGATTCCGATGTGCACTCAGTTCATCACGTTTGTTCCAGAATAGTTGTAGAGGCTTGTCTGACATGCTTTGGGACCAACCATCCTTTGCCCATAGTAGAACCTGGCTTAAGCTCTGGTCGCTGTTCGTGAGGTCTTGCAGTTGCTTCACTGATATTGCTAGCGTTTCGAGGTTGTAGATCGAATTTACGAGCTCTGGTGGTTCTCTTAGATCTTTGAACAATGTTGTCAGTGGCAGCCTGCTCATGGCATTTGCATTCCCATTGAAGCATCCTGGACAGTGCTTGATGCTGTAGTTGTAGGCTCCAAGGGTAAGAGTCCTTTGTTGAATTCTTGATGCAATCATAATTGGACCTGCCTTGCCTGCCCAAAAGATCCCCACCAATGGTTTGTGATCAGTCATTACCACAAAACAATGACACAAAAGGTAGTCTCTGAAGTGTGTGACACTAAATATTATGGCAAGAGCTTTCCTTTCTGGCTGTGAATAGTTTCATTCTGCTAGCATGAGGGTGGAAGATACGAATACCAGTGGCGATTCCACTCCATTTTGCTGGTGCTACAGCACTATCGCCAAGTGCAAGAGTCGGCTTTTATAGATAGATGCGGTGTTTCCATGGGTGATTTTCTAGAAATTATTTCAATGTACTTAAAGTCAACGCTGGTTGGGTGGAGAGATGCCGTGTTTCTGCAGAAATCAGGAATATGTATTGGATCAAAGGTTGCCCCTATTCTTAGGGATAGTTACCTGAGCACGATTGACAGCTGCTTAGAGAAGGCCTTGGGCAATTGTTAAGGTATTTCATTATGTTGATGATTATGTGATTTTCTGCAATAAGGATGAATTTGATTCCGCTGCTACCTCAGTAAGTGAGCAATTTAAACTTAATGGAGGTGGTTTCAAGTTTACCAAGGAATTTCCTCAAAGACGCATAATACAGTTTTTAGACATTTTCTTGGTCTTCGAACAAAATCACGTGTGCTGGCAGTACTCCCCTAGATCTTCGAAGCCATTGTTAAACTTTCAATCCAAGCATTCCAAAGTAGTAAAAAACGGAATTATGTTGTGCCTTAAGTCTTCTCTCACCAGATCGTGCATGCACAAAATGAGCGCCAGTTTTAATGCACAGGTCTGGCACCTATTAGAGGCAGGTTATCCTAGCATAGCAGTGGCCACTGTGGCTGAACTCCTAAAGAAGTCGATTTCGAGGGGGACGGACATGATTACAGAAAGAAGTAATAGCAAGAAAAGAGTAGTGGCTATTCCTTACATTCATTCAGTATGGCACATGCTTAAAAAAGTGGCAAGTAGATATGGTGTTAATGTTATTTTCACTGCTAGCAATAAGCTAGGTAAGATATGCGCCGCCGTACAGCGAAAAAAGGAGCTGGTGAAAGGCAAAAAAGAACAGATATTTGTCCAGTGGAGCACATCAAGAACAACAATTTTACTGACTGTCATATGGATGTGGTATGTAAAGTTCCCTTTAGCTGTGGCCATTTATACGTAGGGAAAACGGGGTGGTGTATCAATCAGAGTCTAATGGAACATAAAAGATCTTTAACTGGTGGATCGCCTTCTAATCTTTCCTTACATTGCCAAGACTGCCAAGATTGTAACTGCACGCCTAAGGTAGATGAATGCGCGATATTGTACAGGCATAGGAATGAAGATACGCGTCTTATGGTCGAGGCATGGCATATCAGTAATGGTGGAAGTGCGTGCGTGAGTCAGCCTTTGATTACATTAGGAAGAGATCAAATGCCTTAACAGTTACCTCTCACGTAGACTGGTGCGTGTACCCGATTGACATGTGGTGCTATCTTTCCAGAGCATGAGCAGATGAGTTTTGTGTCTTCTTTCTTTTTTTCACCTCAGTGCTTCCTTCAGTTGATAACCGGCGTTCATGTTGTCCACTTCTCTCCTCTTGTGCCTGTGTCTGCATGCCGTACCCCTTCTTTACATTATATACTTCCCCCACACTGCAGGGTAAGGCGACACGGCCAAGCACAGGCTGCTTTGATGGATTGTAGTGGGCTAGAATTTTGGCCTCCATTATTACTTGTTTGCTCTTGGTAAAGGCGTCTCATTCTTCATCTGTCCATCTCCAACGGGTGCTCTTCTGTAACAGCACATACAAGGGTGCTAGTAGCATTGACATGTTGGGTAGGAACTTTCTGTAGCACGAAAAGAGTCCAATGTAGGATCTTAGTTACCCTACATCCTTGGGTTCTGGTGCTTGGATGATGGCTTCTGTGTTCTTCTTTGCAGGCTGAAGTCCAGCTACACTGATCTCATGACCCAAGTACACAAACGATGGTTTAAAGAACTTGCACGTCTCCTGTTTCAGCTTCACACTTGATTCTTTGATCCTTTGAAGGGTCTGCTGATGTTCCGCATCAGTCTTCCCCATCACGAGGACATCATCCAGGTATGCAGAGGTACCTGAGATTCCTTGAAGAGCTTGTTCCATAGTTCTTTGGCAGAGTGCCGGAGTTGATGACATACAAAAGGGGGCTAAGCGATTCTATTTGAAAAGGCTTCTGTGTGTATGTGTGTATTAATGACCAGGAGTGTGCTTATTTCATCACCCACAGATTCCTGATAGTAGGCTTCCTTGAACTCTAGCTTTGTGAACTTGACTCCACCTTGCAAGGATGCAAAAAATGTCTTCAACCTTTCAAATTGTAGGTATCGGGTTGTAATCACTGCAGGATTCAGGCCCAACTTGTAGGCTTTGCAAATTCTGAAGCTTTTTTCATCTGCTTTTAGCAATGGTACTATGAGAAATACCTATGATTGATCAACCAACGTGATTATTGGTTCGTCTTCCAATCTTTTAAGTTCATGCTCCACTTTCTCTCGCAGTGTATAAGGTGCAGAGTGGGCTCGGTAGTACTGCGACCGAGTGTCGGGTCAAAGCTCTTGATGAACTGGAGGTCCCTTGAGAACAAACACCACAAAATGGTCTTTAAACTCTCGTAACATGTTTTACACCATGTGTTCTGTTGCGTATTCTACCAGCTGTGTCATGTTTGCCTGCCCTGGTAGAAGCTTGAATGTTGCCAACCAGTCCTTGCCAAACAAGTTTGGTCTCTTGCTTGCAACCGACCACAAAATGTGACTGTTGACATGTATTCTTGCCTTGGCATACGTACACTCTTAAGGAACCAAGCACAGGAATGGCATCATGGATGCACTTTAGCTTGATGTCTGTTGCCATCAGGTGGGGTAGCGAATGCTGGTTCAGTTTGTATGTGGCTTCCGAGTTCATGGAGACTAATGAGCCAGAGTCTAACTCCATCTTCTGTGGTGCTCCAGTCACCTTAAAGCTTACTGTGATGGGGCTTACAGCTGCATTTATTTCCTGTGAATTCAGAAAGTGCTCGGTTGGATAGTTACCTGATTCGAGACTTCATTTGGCCTTCTTGACTTCTTGTCTTCTCAGTGTTGAAAATACAGCGGCTCGCCAGATGTCCAACGTTGCCATATTTGTAGCACTTGGTGTTGATGTGTTTTCAATCTGGAGCTGTGTTATCACTTCCAGATTGATATCACTTCCAGTGCGCGCTTATAGGCTGGTTGAGCAAAACCAGATGAGCTGATTGGCTGGTTGAGCACTGTGTCGTGTGGAGGCGATAGTATTTCTGAAAATGGTTATCTGAGAATAGGTCCCCTGGTGGTTTCTGGTCATGTCCTCCACATCAAAACCAGGGTCTCATTTTCTCTTTGGATCCGGGCTTGCCTTTTCTTTTGGCTTTATTCCTGGGTCCCTCTGTCCATTTCGTACCAAACGGCGCTTTTTATAGTGGTACTTGACATAATTGGCGGTGCCTTCTTGATTTAGAGAATTGGGCAATTCCACATGCTCTTTCTGAAGTTCCCTTGCGTTTCGATCTGCTGCTTCTGCTATTCTCGTGATGTCAATGCCTTTTCCAAGGTAAGGTTCTTCTCCACCAGAAGCCTCTACCACACAGTCCTTTCATGGATTGCACATACAAGGTGATCCCTCAGCATGCAGTTGAGAGCTTTACTGAAGTTGCAGTTTTCCACCATGTGCTGAAGTTCAGCGACGAACACTGTGGCACCTTCATTCGCAAGCTGAATGTGTCTGTTGAATAGAAAGTTTTCAGGCTATTTCAGACAACAGCTGGCTGAAGTGGCTGTTCAAGGTCATCATTAGCTCCTTGTAATTCTTTTCTTTCGGCCTTGCTGGTGCCAACGAACTGCATAGGGTGGCATGTGTACAAGAATAATCACTTATTTCTTTTGTTGTCTTCAATGTCTTTTGCATTAAAGAATGTGTTGAGCTGTTCTGTGTATGAGAGCCAGGACTCCTGGTTGCTGTACTCCTCCACCTTGCTGAATGTCGCCATATCTGTACTTTCACGCAGGATGGCCACAGAATTCCATTACTCTACAGTGGGAGCACAATCACTTGCATGCTTGCATCTGAGGTTGATGTCTTCATCAGGCTGGTCCTGCACTTATGATCCACTTGCTCATCACCAGTTGTATGTTTAATATAAAAATAACAACTATTTGTTCACGAAAAGGTGCAGAAACCCTTATCGGCTGTGCGCTGGCTTCCATGGTCAGAATGCATCTCTCTCACGCGGCACAGGTGCTTGGATTCCGTGGGAGCGCAGTCGCTCTGGTGGTGTGGTGGCATGTTATAGGGAAGCCCATAAGCATACACAGCAAAGAGCTGAGCCAAGGCACAGGCTGCATTTAAAATTTGTGTCCTGCAAATTAGTGCCACACACATATCACAGCTACAGGATAAGGTAATATAGTTGAACCTGATTTTACAAAATTCGATTTTTTGAATTTTTCAATTTTACAAACAAAGTATAAATTTTTCAAATGTTTGTCATTAAATTTAGTGTGTTTCTAATTTCGATCTTACGAAGGAAGGTTGACCACTTCTTCCAGTTTTGCATAGCCCCTCAAAAAAAAAAAGACGTGAAAAAACAGTGCCAAGGAAAAGAAATAAAGAAAAATTGGGGCCGAATTTAAACCAGCCTATTTTTGCTCTCATAAATGGATTTATAAGAGATATTGTATACACATGCAACCCATGTGCATGTGTATGATGACGTGCTTGTTCATTGCTACAAGCAGCTGGGGCTGTGATTGTGCAGTCTTGTGGTATGGCAGTGCTTTAGATGATTTCATTTATGTCATGTATTAATACGGTCAGCTCCACCATTGCTGAGGATATTAGAGAAGTGGAAAGACAAAAAAAAAGTATGTACGGTACAAATGAGCATCCTTTCGCATGCAGACCAAAAAAACAAATAAAAGGTTCAAAGGGGTAAATACATAGGTTATCAGCTTGGCAGTCATGACATATGTGGGTATAAGGGTACATACTAGTGTTCTCAGCTACCAAGCAACCAACCAGCTGCACATTTTTCATACATGAAAATAGGACAAAATGCTATGGCACGTTGTCATTGAACAGAGCCATCCAATAAAGCACTTGGGGTCGTGGCCTCTGCAATGGCATTTGGCTGCCTGTTCCATTCTGCAATCGCACGAGGCAAGAAACTAAATTTAAAACAGTCGTTGCATATTGTCGGGAGTGATATATGCATGTGGCTACGGTGCCTAGATTGGTATGGATTTTGAAGTAATCTCCACCGTCTGCAATGATGTGCTTATGAATTATCTGATAAAGAAACTTTAGCCTTTCCTGCTTAGTTCATAACTCCAGTGATGGAAGGTTGGCACGTTTACATAATTAAGTTGGGGAATAAAAGGTTAAATATTTATTAAATATAAATCTGGCAGTAAGGTGCCATACTCTTTTAAGTTTACGACAATTGGTAACAGTGTATGAATCCCATTTGATGTTTACATACTCAACGATGTGCCTTATTAATGCTTTGTTAGCAAGACATTTGATTTCTATATTTGCACCGCAAAAGTTTCGTCTTAGGGACTACAATGCATTTATGGACTTGGAGTATACGTGATTTATGTGGGCATTTTAACATAAATCTCTGGTAAAAGTTATGCCCAAGTATGTTACTGCTTATATAATAGTTAAAGCTTTGAGTATTTTTCTTTCTAGTTATTGACATAAAGACTGATTTTTTCACATTTAGCAACATTTCCCATTTGTTGCACCAATTCACTACTTTCTGAAGGTTCAAGTTTAGGTTGAGCTGGTCATCTTTGTTCTCAATTCTGTTGTATAAAACATAGTCATTGCTGAACAATCTCTAGGGCTTCGATTCGATACCTACCAGTACTTAAGTTTTTGAAGTCTTTCTTTTTATTCGAAAGACCGCGAGAGTTAGGCTAGAAGCACGACACAAACTACAAAGGGGGGAGGCAGGCTAGGAATGCTAATTGTATTAGAAGTGCAAGCACTTTGCGATATGACCAATGGGCCCAAGAAGTGTGGCATTGCCTCTGAGCGTGGCATTCTGACAAGCACTCTATTGACCATTTCAAAAGGTATGGATGCTATAGTTTAAGCCACTTAGTCAGAAAGTGCATCAATGAAAATGTCAGTCTAGACAGGACTGCATGGAAAGTTGGAGGAAAGTCTTTTTATGTGGTTTGTAGACATGTGATCAAAGAGTCTTCACCTCACTTGGAGAAGCGAAGAATTCGAGGCAAGCGCTGGCTGGCTGTCGCACTTTAAAGAGTGCTGCAAAATTATCAGCATAACGCTGAGTGATGAGCCAAGCAGCACAGTCAATGTTGCAGTTTACTACTGGTTGCTGCAGAATGTGCCGGACATTTTGGCAGGCTTTATGCCCCTGATGACATGTGCAATGCCAGTGAGTGAGGCTTCTTCATCAAATGCTACCCAATAAGACACTCGCATGCAAAGAGGAACCCTGTGGGAAAAGCAGCAAGCAAAGGCTTACACCCTTGCTGTGCATCAATAAGGATGGGACTGACAAGCAACCCCCTCTCATCATTGGCCAGAGTTTGAAGCTGCGGTATTTTAATGGGGAATAAACTGCCCATGCAATAAACTGTCAGTGGTAACGCGTAGATGTCTTGCACCATTTTCTCCAAGTGAATTACATATATTTAACGATTATGTATGCTGGCAGAAGAGAAAAGTGTGCCTCCTGTTGGACAATTGCTTGGCACAGTACATCCCCTACGTTCGTCTGACATATAAAGAGTTATGCTATTCTTCTATTGCAACATCTTTCATTGAAACTCTAGATCAAGGAATAATAAATAGTATGAAATGTTCCTACAAGCACTGAATGATTGAAAAGTTGCTTTTCATCTTGGAGATGTGCGAGAAATTCCAATGTTTTTATGTCAATAGAGATGGTGGCTGCAGCCTGGAGTGAAACAAAGCAATCCAAATAAATTGCTGTAGACATGCTGGTTTCAAAATGTTCCACGACAAAGCTAGGTCATGTTTAGTCAGTCCGAAACAGCAGGTCGAACGCTTGTCTTCCAGTTCTCGAGAGCAGCTTAGCTAGCTTAGTGATATCCTGCCAGGGGTGAACTTCACTGATTACGGAAGTGCTGATGACAGTGCAGACATGGATGCAACAGAGAAGTTGGATGATGGGGATCTTGTGAAGCCCGTTGGTAATGAAGAACAAGTGTCAGAAGATAACGACATGAATGCAAATGTATACTGTGTGCTGACAACTAGCTCCTTGGGCGATTTTCTATGTTTCAAGAGGAAGGCCCACTGGCTCTTGTCGCTCTCGTGAGATATGAGAGCTATGTGATGCCATTACTGACAAACCATAGGCAAGGTAAAATAACCGACTGTTTTCACTAGAAATAAATTGGTTTAAGCAAGGCAGTGTGATATTTTTAGATTTTATGAAATTCCAAATTTTACAAAAGTTTGACCCTTACCCATTTATTTCCTTATTTATTTATTTACTTACTTATTTATTTATTCATACCTCAAATAGCCCATTTGGGGTTTTACATGAGGGGTGGGCACATCTAAGTTATATTTTCAATGAATGGCTTGAACGATGAATGACTGGAGAGGTGCACCACTTCAGCTGGTAGATGATTCCAGTCTTTTACTGTTTGAATGAAGAAAGAGTTAAGATGAGTGGTGGTGTGAGCTGGAGGGGGATAAACAGCCTTTGAATGGCTATGATGGGATGAAGTGCGATGCACAAGCTTGATGTCGGTCTGGTGAAGAAGTGAGTGATAAAAGTTGTAAAAGAGACACAGTTTTGCTGTTTTGCGGCAGTGCTTGAGGGTTGAAAAGTTCAGAGATGACTTAAGTTTAGTGACGCTAGTGTGGTAAGAATAGTCAGGGGGAACAAACCTTGCTGCACGATTCTGTATGGATTCCAGTGCTGTTGCCAGGATAGGTTTGTATGGGTCCCACACTGAGCATGCGTATTCCAGTTTGGGTCGAACAAGTGTTAAATACGCAAGTTGTTTTACTGAAGGGGGAACAAGGTGTAGATTACGGTGCAGGTAGCATAGTACACGATTGGCATCATTGCTAATGCTGCAAATGTGTGAGGACCAACTGAGGTTACCGGACATGTTAATACCTAAGTACTTATAGGAGATCACAGCACATATTTCAGAACCGCAGGCAATGCAATTAGCTGAAATAAATGATTGGTGACGGTGGAAAGTAAGTAGTGATGTTTTTTTATGGCATTGAGAAATATTAGCCAATTATTACACCAAATTTCAATGACGTTAAGGTTGGAGTGGAGAGCATGAGAATCAGCGTCGTTAGTAATAGGACGATAGATTATGCAATCATCAGCAGATAAACGCATTTTCAAAGAACAACCTCTTGGTAAGTTGTTAATGTATATTAAGAAGATTAGTGGTCCCAGGACAGTGCGTTACGGCATGCTGGAGATAATGGGTGATAATTTAGACGAGCATTGGTTAGCGTAAACGAACTGTTGACAGTTAGCCAGAAAGTTGCGTATCCATCGAATAGCACAAGGGTTAAGATTAAGACGCAATAGTTTTAGGAAGAGCTGCTCAAGAGGAACCTTGTTGAAAGCCTTTTGGAAGTCTAGGAAGAGGGCATTTATGGGAACATTTTGATCAAGATGTGAGCTGATGTCATTAACAATGAGAGTTAGTTGAGTCTCGCAGCACATGCCTTTCTGAAAATCATGTGGATTAGGATTGAAAAAAATTAGCGGATGTTAGATGCTTTATAATGTGAGAATAAATTATATGCTACATTAGTTTGGAACAAACACTGGTGAGGGAAATTGGACGGTAATTCTGGCACGATGGTGATGATCTTTCTTTGGTACTGGAATTATCTTACCTATTTTCCAGTCTTGCGGCACCACTCCAGATGATAATGATTGCTGAAAGATATGGAAAAAAAAATAATAAACTAGAGATGTGCGCAGTGTTCTTAAGCATTTTGGAATTGATTCCATCGATGCCGGCCGGGGTTGTTAATTTGAGGGATTCTGTTAGCTTGGTGATACCATATGCCTCAAGTGTTTTGTCTGGCATTGTTGAGTGGTTGAGGTGGGAACAGTCTAGGAGGTCATTGTCAGGTTCAGGAGTGAATACGGAAGAGAAGACTGAGTTTAGTACTTCAGATGATTTATGGTCAGGAACACAGTTATTGTCGCCATCATATAGTAATAAGGGTTTATGGTTAGTTGGATTAATGTATTTACAGAATTGTTTGGGATTGTTCTGCAGGATGCTAGGGAGTGTTGTTGAGTAAAAGGTTCGTTTAGCTGTTGCGGCCAAAGAATCAAATGCCTTTTCACTGGCGTAATATTTTTCCCAGGCAGGAATGCTGTTAGAATGTTTGGCTTTGCGAAATAATCTTTTCTATTTATTGTTTAGTCGTTTTAATGTGTAGTTGAACCATGGGGACGGAGGTCGCTCGGTTAAGATGATAGTTGGTATGTAAGTCTTAGTGAGTTCGATCATTTTATTCTTAAAAAGTATCCAGTTGGTGTCTACTGTGTACTTTCATAAATCTATAATATATCAGCTGTAAAACTTGGTTAGTGCATTGTTAATACTGATGTAATCACCTTTATCGTAAAGTGTTATATTCTTTTTTGTTTTCTTGCTCTAAGGTAGTTCCTAGGATAATTCTGCATGCAGTAACAAGTGATCACTTAGTTCTGGTAGATGTGTTACAGAAGAAACACTGTCGGGATGGGATGTTAAGATAAAATCAAGTGTGTTAGAGCACTGTTCGTTTTTTTCACGTTGGGGTAAATACTAGCTGCATCAAACCAAAGGTGAGGCATGCGTTAAAAAAATTACATTCAATATTTTTCTTAGACAGCGTTATGACTGGTTCAGACCATTTATATCAGAAAGTTAGTTACCTAAGAAGTAGTTGTGCGTGACTAAATGACATCGTAACAGATTGCAGTGCCTCGTGGAAGTCAATAGTGAAGGAAGCATCTGCGTCAGGGGGCTGATAACATACACCGATAATAATTTCTAGGTATGAAGAACTGCACAATATGAATGAAATTTCTAGAGGTGAAGTGATATCGTCAATGGAGCAACAAAGGCTGCGATGGGCAGCTCAGAACACCTCCTCAGTATTTGCCTACATGATCCCGCCTAAAAATGTCAAAATCAGGAAGGAATGAATTAAGCTCTGTGTTATCGGCGGTTGAATTCAGCCATGTTTCTGTTAGTATGAGAAGCTTACAGTCAGAAGAATCAATGAAGCTACAGAGTGCTTCGCGTTTAGTCAGCAAGCTTCTTATGTAGTGTAAAAAAATGATACAGGGATGCTAGCTGGTTTTGTGGTAGTGCGTGATGGTAGCTATGAAGCTGATATAACTCTACTTGTAGTATTACCATACTTGTAAGTTATGTTCTCCATGATGAGTTTATCGTACCAAAGTTCAAAAGGTTTCTGCTGTGACTTGCTGAACTTGATTAGTTGTTTACATGCATGCTTAGTGTTGGCTTGTAAAATTGGGGTTCAACTGTATTTGTCCTTACACGTGCACATTTCTTATGTTGAATCAAGGTCTAAGTGAGGCGGTTGGTGTAATATGGGCACACGAATGGCATTTGGCATATAAAAATGACAGCTTCCATCTCTAACTTTTTTCACTTGCACAATGAGCAGAGCTTTCCAATATAGCACTTTAAATTATTTGGTTTAAAGGGTCACTGAAACACTTCTTGAATGCATTAAGAAAATATTCTTGACTTGTTGACAGTGCTGCTGCCATGAAGATGAATGCCAAATATTATTTGGCTGCACACAGCAGGGAGCCTACAATCTCGCATAATAGATTGCTTGCTCTCTGCGGTGGCTGTCACAACCCCTGCTTTTTGTCTGGCTAACGCAGTGTTAGTGATGACATTACATGGAGGGCGATGGGCCATGACACCAGCCACTGGGCATGCGCATGCATGCACACCCTTCCATATTTTCTAAGAAATGGCGAGTGGATGTTGTTAATGCATCCTGCCTGTCCTGTAACCACTTCTTAGTTATCCTTGGACACCTTTGTCAGATGCTAGCTTTGAAGGGTTACTGTAAGGGCACTGCGGAAGGAGGAAAAGAAAGAAAGGAGTGATAGGCAGGGCATTACTGTTGGTGCAGTGCTCCAGTTGAGAAAGAAGGGGAGAGTGAACATTGTACTCATTATATCACCGTTCGTATACATTTCTTAAAAAAAAACTTCTTTGGTAATACGGTCTTTGAAAGGCATCACACTCATTCCAGAGTGTCATTCCGTCTCAAGAGGAGGTGTTTCAGGGTCCCTTCAAGACTCATGCACTATGGATGGTACTGTGATGAATTGGGATTGAATGATAATTTGAATAAAGTAACTTTGTTATAATGTTTTCTGTACATCCTTTAATGCTTTCTGCCGCATACTGTTAAGTAAGTTTTAAACCTGAAAAGTAGTCAAGTGCTCCTCTCAGCTTCATTTTGTTAAACTTCCACAACATGAAAACATATTTTTATGTCAGTTGGGCAAGAAATCAGGGCTACTTATTGCAAGTATTGTGGAACATGATTTACCAGCACTAAATCAGTTGAAGTTTCGTGTCCCTGATCTGTGCGTTCTTGATTCATTACATCTTAATTTGGCTCTGGCAAATCATGTTGTCCATATGCTTTATGCATGTCTTGATGACATAAAATAGGCTTACTCTAGCATATTTTGTTTGGTAGCTTTCTGGATTGCTTACTGTTGCTATGCAGGATTTACACAGACCATAATGTGGACCAGACACCTGAAATGGTTGACACCTGGGCAGAAGCAGTGTCCAGCGAGTATCACAATGTCAACGTAACCAGTGAAGATGGGGATGCATTCTTTCCTGATGAAGAAGGCTCGCAGAAGTGGACAGCACAACGCTATTGGCATGTCATACGGCTACGCGAAGAGGCGATCCAGGTTGCCCGTACACTGTGGGCTGATTTTATCTTTGTAAGTCCTTGAAAAGATGTGCAGTAAATCCTGCGTGTGCACTCAGGAGTGCATAGAGTTCTTCTGCAAAAATTTTTTAATCGAGCGCATGATGTGCAGGTTGCAAAATGCAGAGTAATGTGAAGGGAGACTAAACAAACAGATGATTAAGGAATGACTGCAGAAAACTGCAGTTTAGAAAGTATATTCTAAGAATGCATTGGCTTATACTCCAGTCACACAGAGCACTTTTGATTGTGATTGAGCCCGATTGTGATTGAATATTCCTTTGTGCGAGCTGCGGGAGGGAGCCAATCATGGTCAAGAAATTCAATCCAGATCTGGCTTGATTGTGATTGAAAGTGCACCATGTTACCAGGGTACTACATATAACTTATCAAAGTAAATTCTGTGTATTTTTAAAATTAGAATACCAGTGGATCACAATGTGTACAAGCTCGCCAGAAAAACAGAAGCATAAGCTGGCAGAAAGCAGGTTGCTTTCTTATAAATGCATTGTTTCTTTTGGTATAAACTACGTAGGACGTATATCACTCTTAATTGGGTCAGGCCTCAACTTAAATTCATAGGCTGAATGTACAGCTGCAAGCATGTGTCCTTTCATTCTTTCTTTCCTTCTGGTTGTGTTGTACACAGCAGGCTACAAACGAGGAAGCTTATTCCATGTCAAATTCGTCAGCAGCCACATGGTTGCACGCATGAGTGTATTCTCTTGTTTTGTGCATGATTCCTTGCATAGAAACTTAACAAATGACTTGATGCAGCACGTCACTGACAGTTTTGTTAATGAAGTTTGTTTCTGTAACAACACTAACAGTTTTGTTTGACAAAAATTAGCTTTGCATTTTATTGCATACTGAACTTAAATGAAACATTTATCAAACCTATGGAATAAAGTCGCAAAGAAGGATAACTCTTCACCCTTCATAAAGCATTAAGCATGAGGCATAATTAAATATATCATGTATTCTGTAGTCAGGTTCTGTCGTAAACGTTGTCACATTTCCAATTCAGTATGTGCTAGCTCACACCTGAACTGACTTGCAAGACTGGGAAGTTGAACAATTAAAAAGTGTTGGTGTTGGCTAGTTCTTTTGGAATCAAGGAGACATGCCTGCAGCATATCAACTCATCCAAATAGTACTGCTGTGTCCTACAGCATGAGTCACTGCAAGCATGTTTTTTTTTCTCTCTCTCTGTTTTTTTTTTCTTATTTTAGAAAGATGTCCTGCAAAGGTGTACATTGGCTGTTTGTGGACAGATTACTGTTAGCTCTTAGATGCAGCATAGCTTGTGTATGGCACACTGAAGCTGCACAGAGCTGACCAGTGAAAATTTGCACTGTAATATTTCTACATTGCAGTTGACATGGTTATGATAAACCTTGTCGCCTAGCATTAGGTTTCTCATGACTTACAAGCAACTGTAGCATTGATTGCCAATGGTGGACACAGTTGATAGTAGTAGTTTTGCATGGTATTCCCAAGGCTTGCTCTAAATACTTACTTTAAATACCCATACTAATGGAATAATACTAGTGGAATAATTATGACTAACATTACAAGGGCAAACATGCAGAAAGATGGAGAGACAAATGATGGTGCTTCTCGTAACTGTGCTACTGCTTATTACAAGAAAACAAACATATGTAACACAATGTTAGCATAATGAAGCCACTTAGTTGCAAGTACCAGGGCCACTTGTACCTCTGCCTTCTTGTGTTTTCATTTCTGAGAGCATTGGTTGCATTAAACATTCAACTAGCCCAGCTTTCAGATGCTCTTCACATGGAATAGCTAGCATTGCCATAGATAGCAGCTATATTGCTGAAAAAAAAAAGCCACATAGTTTATTAATGTTTTCTTATATTGAAGGGGAAAAAATGCTGTTAGATTTCGGCAATGATATGCATGTTTATTTCCATTTCAGTTGTAGATGTGTTAGTGTTGGGGGTGAGTGTTGCTTACTCAGTAGGATAGTTAGCATGAATGAAAGAAGATGCTGTGTGACATTTTTTTAGCAGATGAATACATGAGTCTGAGTAAAGGGCTAGAGTCTTAAGTTGCTTTACTGTAACTGTGCAATTGTACAATTCCTGCTTCACTTGGAGCGGAGGTGAAGAGTGTTTATGTTGGGACACAGCTAGCTTTTTTTTTGCAATGCACTTTATTTGATGCAGTTATGAACACACCTCTATTGTTCTGATTTAAACCTTGTGTTTTTTTATGTGGATTACAAAATGCTCATGTACTTGGATTTAGATGCACACTATGGAACCGCAGGCTGTCAAAATTAATCCTGAGCCCTACATCTCTCATAACCGCAGTGTTGCTTTGGGACATGAAGCCCTATGGACCAATAAATCTGATTTCAACCAAAAATCAATTAGAAATGTTCCCCGGTAAAAAAAAAAAAAAGACGAAAGAGTAAAAACTGAAGACATCACTTTTTAGGCACATTTCAGCATTTCCTGCCAATTGGTGTGCGGTGACACAGTTAGTATGTCGTACACCTTGCATGCGAGCATGAAGAGTAAGTAATTACTGAGGCCAGTTGGCTTTGAAGTGTACAGTGTAGGCGTTTGTGAATTGAGGACGAAACAAGAATGAGAACTGTCTCAGTTGGTATAGTTGCGGAATGCAATGATATAGGTCTGCAAAAAATAAATAGACACAAGTGCGCATGCCTATCCTTTCTAACTGTCCTCTGTTTTCTGTGCTGTTATGCTAATTATCTATGCTTATCATATGTGTGCAATATTATATAGATTGTTCACTGTAAGGAGCAGCTGCGGTTGTGGATATATAGCTGATAATGACAGCTTCACTGTGGTGCTATGACAGTGTATGCTCGTTTGCTTGCTTTTAAACCTGTAGTGCTGCCTTCCCATTTGTATGCCATGCTCACATTTCTCTGTATTGCTATTGTGCTTTTCTTATTTTCTTTTTTTTCTTTTACTCCTTCCTCCTCCACTGTAATGTCACCCAAGCGCTGTGGACAAAATGAATGAATAAGTGTTCAAAAATATGTCAGATGATTTTTTTGTACATAGTAGTAGTAGTAGTGGTGGTGGTGGTGGTGGTGGTGGTGGCGGTGGTGGCGGTGGTGGCGGTGGTGGCGGTGGCGGTGGCGGTGGCGGTGGTGGTGGTGGTGGTGGTGGTGGCGGTGGCGGTGGCGGTGGCGGTGGTGGTGGTGGTGGTGGTGGTGGTGGTAGTAGTTTTGTTTTAATGAAAGGGGTAAAGGAGGTAGGAAATGAAGGGCCGGAAGCATTGTAACTGTCTCACTCCTCAGTGGACACTTGAACTGTCCTGCTGCCATGAGAAAGATGCAGGTGAAGAGAAAATATAGTGGAGAGGAAAGTTGCAATAAAATATATGTGGAGAACATAGGAAAAAAAGTATGTGAAAGGAGAAGAAAACTGGAAAATTGAAGGCCTGGCTACTTAGGACTGAGGCTCTAGGCACAGAAGTTTGTAAAATGAAGACCTTCAAAATTTTTGACACAGCAGTAAATGAAATAAATGTATTAAAACGTGTTAAGATCAACTGGTAATGTTTGGCACTTCAAATATGGTTTCTGCTCTGATTGTATTAGCAATTGCATCAGTGGTACTGTCATTAAAGGCTTCAAGCCTCTTTCAATGAGAATTTTCGTTTTTCTGTCGGCAGTTTTAAAACTTTTTTGAGTAAATGTTGTCTTGCAAAAATTTATAGATGAGGCCAACTTGTTTAATTATGGGAATTTAAAGCAGTTGTTCCCTGCTTGCCATCGTACTGTATCGACACAATGTGTTAGACATGGCCCACTGCAGGCTGTTGTGCCTTGCATCAGAACCTTGAGTTGTCTCTAACTGCCATTGGGATGATGTTGCCAATTACCTCTGTAAAATTTTCTAGTTGTCATAATTTTTCTTGTGGCCAGTACAAAGCATTCTTGACACTGATTTGAAGCTCCATAACTAATGCCACCAACAGGAAAGGGAGTGACTATGCCTTTTGTTGGGGAGCATATGAAATTTCATCGTTTAAGCTTTTAAGAACATCAAGCCTACAGTAAAGTTGCATTCCCAAATCTTTATGCAGAGCATGCAAGTTATGTTTTGATATCAGTGCAAGGGTTTCCTGTAAATTACTGTTTCATTGCCTGTAAGTAATACTTTCTGTCTGGTCATGAAACTTCCGCGTAACGCTATGGGAGAGCTTCACAGAGCGCCCACAGTGGATGCGACGCTGGCGCAAGTAGAAGGTGGACTGGAGCAGATGCCAGACGGACGCCAAAGGTGTTCTGTGCTTATGCTCGCAATTGCGCAAGAATCGACTGCCTCTATTGGCATGTGAATATTGTCGACGCAACATGCAAATCACTGCCCTGTTTCTGTACAGTGTTCAGAAACTTAAACACAAACAATTTTGAAACAACTACAATGCCTTGTTTCATTTCCAGGTTCAACTGTGTTCGCAACAGCAGCTTAATTCATAATTCAAATTGTACACTTGGTCTACTCCGTTGTTAGAAATCGACTACAGAACAAGTTCACATCGCATTTTTATGACATTGCATGTAAAAAACCTACATTTCAAGCTAACAGAGCCAACCAACTGATTCACTAACCAAACAAATAGGTAAATACTAACCAACAAAGCTAAACAGCTATTTACTAAACTTTAATAATTATTACTGAATGACTCAATTAGTACTAATTACTAATTATTAAACTAGTTACCAACTAATTAATGATTGCAAATGAAATTCTATTTACCAACTAATTACTAAAGTAACAAAGTTAACCAACTGACTAACCAAACAATTGAGTAATTACTAAATTAATTATCATACTAATAACTAACTAACCAAACTTACTAATCTAACAAATACATTAACTAAACTCAATAATAAGTAAGCTAATAAACTACAACAAAACCAACCCAACCAATAAACTATTACATAGTAATACACCAACTAACTAAATGTAACTAACAAGACTAATTAACTAATCAAACTAACAAAGCCAATCAACTGATTAACAAAATTAGATAACTGAAATACAATTATTCATTAATGACATACCTAACTAAAGACAAAGCAAATATAATGCACTTACTAACTAATACGCTTATAACTAACACACTCAACTCGCTAACCAAATATAATTGACTTATCCAACTAACTGGACAAAGTGCAATTTAGACAGCCAAACGAAACAGTTTGTGCAGGGAAGGCTACTGGGGGGGAGGGGGCAACATCAATCATAAAACAGATCCGTGTATAATTTAAACACAAACACATCGCATATTAAATTACCTTGCCAAAAGCTTCCATTACATGTTCATTCTACAAACTTGCTGAAATAAACATGGGAGAGGCGCTTTTCCTCCTGAAAGATTTCCATGATCACGCAGCCCGGCCATCTGGCATGGCAGATTGTTCACCTTCTACTTGCACAAGCATCCCTGGTGCCACCTTCTGTCCCTATATGAAACTTTCAGAGAAGTTTCATGACCAGGTGAAAAGTATTGAAGGACCCTGGTACTGCTGTTAGAAGGGCTCATTGGTTGCTGGATTCTTGATTCATGTTACCATGCAGTGCAAAATGAAATAGCTTACAAGGAGAAAGCACAGAAACCTCAAACGCAGGTGTGCAATTTTATTTTGCTGGTAACATGAATTTTGAATACTGGATCTTTACTATTCTGCCTTCAACAAGATAAAAAAACACTCAGAATTGAATCACATTTACATGGCAACTTGATCAAAAGTTGGAAATAGATTTTCTTGCCTGTGTAGATTATTATGTTGGTGAATACCTTAGTTCAGTGCTTTCTAATGAGTAACAGCAGGGCTTTCAGAACCTGATTTCGTTGAATTGAATGAAATGGACAAGTAACTGTCATTCAGCCCAGCTTTCAGGTGCCAGACATTATGTAGTAAACATTCATATGATGTTATTTTGAAGGAAATGTGAGTTATGCACACCTTTGTAGTGATGTTTTACAAAGGCACTGAATACTTTATTGCTGTAGGCAATAGAGGACATCAATTCATTGCAACCATGTTTATAAAGTGGGTCTTGGGCATTGAGTGGTGTCAAACAGCAAAAGATTATAAAGCTGTGGTGCCCTTGTTTTTATTAGCTCATTATAATTTTCAGAGACATCATTGCTTATTTTTTGAAATCCTGGTTCACAACAAGTTTTTCTTAAGCGCTGGAGTTTTTGTTGGCATTGTACGAGTGTTTCGTGATCAACTCCAAGTAATAACTATAACATCAGACAGAAGAACTTGCCAGTGAGGTTAGTTTGTTCTAGTTTCCAAAATACCCACTGGTAAAGGCTTCCACTGTTGTTAATGGGAGCCACTAACTCGCTGGTTTATTATTCCCTATACTGTTTTATTCCCCACTCCATTTCAGTTTCTTGATGGTGATGCCTTGCTGTCAAACCCCAAAACAATACAAGACCTAGTTGAGGAGAACAGGTATGTTGTATTATTAATTAGTAGTGTCGCAATAAAGAACACACGAAGCAAGTGAAGCATCCACTTGTGCAGTAAAGGCAGTGTGCAGGTTACATAGCAAACAGTTGATTATCAAAACCACCACGATTTGTTGCTTTCGTTTGCAGATATGTGTACAAAAATATTCACATTATATTTTTTTTGCGCTTTTCTAAATCTTCTTTTCAAAGCAGCACAAGGGGGAAGAAAGTCAATAAAAAGATAACGTTAACTGATAATTTAGATGATATATGCTGAATATAAAGAAATCTGAAATCACAGTAATACAGAAATATGTTTTCACCATAGTTTAAACTTTCCTGAATTCAAGTTATAATATGTAAGCACAGGAAAAAATGTAATGAATAACCTGTGGTTTTGATAAAAAACACTGAAATTAAATCATAAGTGTAGAAATTGTGCTTTTCACGTGGTTTGAACTTTCCTTCAAGTTCGACAATGTTAAAGAAATTATATATGTATCAGTATCAGTGGGAAGAAGTTAGCTGCTATGATGCCTATTCTAATAGTGAAGCAGCTGCTCTGCACAGCTGAAGAACAGTGCCACTCAGCTGATTAAATATTCAGCACTGAATCAGCTGAATTATGAAAAGTATGTGCTTTTGCATTGTTTGATTTGGGAAGTGGAATGTGCAGTGGATGCGGATTTTGATGATACATGTTGCCAAAGCTCTGTCTTTCTTTTTTTTAATTGTCCAAGCTGCCGAAAATTGGCAGATGTGAACAAAACTGAAAATTCTGTCTTTTATTGTACAGTGAGAGGCATTCTTTGTTGACTGCTAAAGTGAATTTTCGCGAAAGGTACCATCAGGCAGAGGAATGGTATTGTAGCACACAGTAAGCAAAGAGTTAAGCTTGAATAACAGTTAGGTATGGTATGGTAAAACAGTTAGGTATGGTATGGTAAAGCAGTTTGGTGTTCAAAATATTTTTTGTTAAATCAGAAAATTTATAGGATTACGCTTCATAAAAGTGAATTTCAAATGCATAAAAAAGTTGATTTGCTCTCATGTTTCATTAGTGGACTTGCGTCAATCAACTTCTGTTAATTTGACCCTGACAGGACTGATGGAATTCGTCGAATTATCCAGTATGTCGAATTAAATAAGAGGCAGAAAAAAAAGAAACTGCCAAAGCATGCCACTGATTTATGTGACTGTACATTTTCCAGATTGTTGCACACCCCATAAATCAAATGTGCATCTGCCTTTTATGTGTTCAAAAAAAAAAAGAAAAAGAAAACAATGACTAAAAAACAGTGGTGTATTGTGTGTCATCTTCCGTTCCGTTCATGTCAGTGCTTTCTCCTGTAAACATTTCTTGCTATGTGCAACCAATGAGCTTGGGCAAACAGTATTCTCAACAATAAAAGAACTAATGTAGAAATGGCATCATAACTCCCAAATTAGAAACCTAACAATCAACAGATTTTTTAGCGAAATGTAGCGTGCTTCTAATTCTGGCAATTCCAAATCACAAAAAAATGAAAGCAGCCTTCACAGGATGAAAATTCATTTGCACTTAATGTCCATTGTCATCACTCTCAGACAGCACTTTGTTGCTGTTTATGGTCCACAACATGTCATCCTTCATATGGTCCATTCCGAATTTGATATTCTGTGTTTATCAAACAGCCACATAACAATCTTCACTGTTGCCTAGATTAACCACTTCACTAGTTACCTTATAACACCTGCAATTTTCCAGAATGCCAAAAACTTGTGATGTGACTTGTTTCCACCAGCTCAGCAAGTAAAATAACTTATCTTTTGAATGAGCTCTTGTACCAAAGACTCTAAGTGGTGTGCTGTTGCCATCTTGTGATGGAAATGGCGATGAGGGTAGGCCGACTCTGATGGTAAGCTGTTGCGAATGTGGCTTTGGTTTTGTATTCAATTGCACGGGCAGGAAATGTTCTGACAAGTCTTCCTAGGGCAGGCAGAAAATAGGTATTTACGGCTAGAGACGATGTCTGTTCTACCCATTTACTGTCTCCGAGCACCGCCAAGATAGATATTGCAGCCATTGGTATCACGAATGGGGTCAGGTGCACTTGGGCTGACCAGTCAAGTTTGAATTATTTCAGCAATGGCCAATTTCAGGATCAAAATAACGAAAGTTATGGCTCCTAGAAATGTATAGGTGCTGGTCAAGACCTTTGGTCAGGATTAAAATAACCAAAAAATTGAATTAGCCGGAGTTGAATTGATGAAAGCTGACTGTATTTCTGTAATTGTTGCAGCTAACAATACTTCTTGCTTTACCTTGATCAGAGTATGTTTTCTTCATTGTAGCACCTGTTTGCGCTTTTTTAATTTTATGCACAGTGAGTGTTACAAAAGTTGGTGAGGTTATAAGCTTCGTCTAATGTAAGTAGTGAACCTTTGGCTCTAATATTGGCTGGGGCTAAATTGGGCATTAGGTATTGATGCTAATTGAACTAACCTAATAACATTTCATAAGTCACTGCAATTGTAAAGAGGCAGTTGATAATTGAGTGTGACTTCCTTGATTTTCTGCAGGAACAGATTTTATTGCAGTGTATCTTTTTGCTGAAGGACTTACTACACGTATGAACCATGGGTGTGGCTATAACATAGTGGACCTCCCAGAGTGTGACCTCTTGAATATGTTCAGAGAGTAGCTGTCGTGCCTGATTGCAGCAGTGGCAGTGGCCAATTCATTTATTTATTTATTTATTTATTTATTTTGCTCTGCACAAATATTTCTGACATATTTTTTTCCCTTATCCTAATCAGTTAAAAAGCTGTCCCATATTGCTACACTACCTTTAAACAGAAGCTTTAAGGTATAAATGCTACAGGTGTTTCCTTTTATTGTTATCGTTTCTTAGTATTTGTACTGCTTATTTGAGTAATATAGGGGGGCCAAGTGCTTGATTAGGTTGTAATCATCACTGAATTTTGCACGTACAGAACTATCATTGCTCCAATGCTGGACTCCCGCAGTGCATACTCAAATTTCTGGTGTGGCATGAATGAAAAGGTATGTCCAGATGACTGATCTTCTTTTCTTGCTCGTGTTGTTGCTGAAACATTGTGAGTGCACTGATGTAACTGGCACTAAATGTGTGGCTGCATGAGGTAGATAGAACTCATTGAATAAGCAAATATAAGTTCTGTAGAAATCCACAAGCTTCATGAAAGTGAATGTTATCCTCCCAAAAATAGCATTGATCTACAGAGGAAACCCGGGTGGATAACTTTTTTTGTGTTTTTAGGGAACTCGTTATATTAGCACATGCTATCCTAGATCCCTTACTGTCACTATATGATCAAGGGACAACTGCATGTATTAATTTGGTTCTGGTGTTTGCTATTGGTTGCGTGCCACATGGCACATTGCTTGTTTCTAGAAATCGTAGGTTTGAGTTGGGAGGACAATGCTATATCTGCACACAGTCTTGAGCTACAATGGATATGGTACAATTGAGCACCTGTTTACGAGATATTTCTTTTGATTGCCTAGGTCACTAGCACTTCCACTGGTTATTAAAAATGAATTAAATCCTTCACGGATTGCTTGTCTAAATGCAACAAACAAAACATGGCTTCCTTGTGTAGCAGAAAAGATAAAAAACAATGAAAATCTGTGCAGGTCGTACCTGTGGCCAGTTGGCTATATCAGAGTACTTGTATCCTGTAGAAAATGCAAGATGCATTACTAGTTTTCACATTCTTATTTCTGAACTCATGTATGTGCTGATTTTTTTAGTTTTTACTTTTTTCTTCCTTTTCTGTTTTTGTAACTAATTTCAGTGCTTACTGCAGTACGTAGTATTGTGTTTCTGCTAATTTGTATACTTGCTCGCACCTCATGTAGAATCCCTCCAGCAGGGGTATTAGGAGTATTGTAAATAAAATAAAATAAGCTCCTTACCCAACAGACTGCTGTCTATAGGCACAATACAGTAGAATTCTCATTATAGCAACACCAAATATCCTCCTCTCCTGATTGAATATTTATGATTCCTACGGCAGAGAGACACAATATAGTAAACTGCACAGCCAGAGAAACTTGCTTTATTAAACACTGACTTCCTGAACCTGCTTTACTGCCAAAGCATGTCCTTGTGGAGCAATTACCATGCTAAAATCTCAGCTGTACATGCAAGCTACCAATGTGCCATTAAGTCTGCCACTGATTTCTAGCAAATCTTTCTATAATCTACCATTGCGGCCCATTGTTCCAGACTTGGGACTTCTGCAGTTTTTGTTTAAGTGCTTGTGTGGATGACAACAAGGTGTAAGAAATCAGGCCTTATAGTTTCTTGCTTCCACCTGGAACTTATTTTGTTTAGTACAAAACAGCGGACACAAGAAAGGCCATTGTTTTGCACTAGACAAAGTAATTATGGATTCGCACCAACTAGCCCGCCAACGCATTGTGCTGAACCTGGAACTTACTTCTGGTTTGTGAAAACATCACTCTTCTGCCATCAAGAGTGTGCTTAATGCTCTGAGCACCAACAACCAGCTCTGTCTACGGATAATAGGCCTTGGAAACTTTCTGAGAAGATACTGCAAAGCATTTGCATGACAGTTATCTTTATAACCAACTTTCTTAATACAACATAGTTGCTGTTCCTATGTTCTTGCCATTTGTTTATGAGCTAATAGACAGTTTTGTGAGTTTTAAAGCAATTTTGTTGGCTGTACCAAGCATTTGGAGCAACACTTGTAGTAGAACTTCTGCTTTGGTAGATGCTTTGCCCAGTCCCAATGAGTTTACCATAATGGGGTTCAGAATGCTGGAATGAAATGCAAACAGAAAAAAAGCAAAGTAGACCATCACTTCTGCTTAATTACTTGAAGTTGTGATGTGTGGTTGTGGCACAACTAGGTGCTAATTTACTCAAACCCCTTACCTAGGCATCTCTAAATTAGTCAGGCTTGTTTCACACACTTTTGCAAATGTGGCGCATATTCAAGTTTGTTTCCTCATGTATACATTTCATTCGAATGTGATAGTACATATAAAACTGCTATATGCAGGACTGTGGCTAAAGTTAAACATCTGTTACTGCCTCTGGGGCAGACCTCCACTTTAGGGGAGAGAACTTCAGTACAAATGCATGGTACTTTGTTCCATTCAGGGATACTACGAGCGCACAGATGAGTACATGCCAATACTTGAGAAAGAAAAGGTTGGTGTTTTTCCTGTGGTGATGGTCCATTCTGCGACGCTGATAAATTTGAACCACGCTGACTCCCGCAAGTTGACTTATCACCCAGAAAAGCTAGAAGGCTACACGGGACCAATTGATGATGTCATCACCTTTGCACACTCGGCCAAATTTGCAGGTAAGGCCCATAAGCAGAGCATGGTGAACTTGTGTTGGTCTAGAACATTTTTAGCCACTGAAGTGATTGACAGCCTAGACGAAGCAAGCGGAATATCTGCTATATAGTGAACTAAGTCTGTGTGGCTCAAAAAGGGCTATCACATGGCCAGTTTGTGGTGTGTAAGGAAATCTGCCAGTAAAGATTATGCATGTGTATAAACTTACGCAAGTATCTTTTTGAGTGGCACAGCCATTATACTCCACATTCTTCTACAGAAGTGAGCTGCCAGGCTTTTTTTATTCGTTATATTATTTGAAGTTCGCCCAAAAAAGAACAACCTTTGTTAAACACTTTATGCATAATGAATTTTTCACTGTCCATGTGTGTAGTTTATTCAATATGTCATTTGCTGATGCAGTGATATCCCTGGAATTCCCCTGAAAAAAAAAAAAAAAAACAAGCTCACGCTGCCTGCATAAATTATAGTCTGCTGACCTGTATACTCTGACAATGGCATTCATAAAAATATGAAATAAACGCAGACCGAGTATGCTGCCCCGAGAAACGCCATACTGATTTTTTCTTCTTTCTTTTAGCATATATAATTGCTTTTTATTGCAATAAAAATTATACAAATGCTCATTTGCGCTGGGGCCAGCACCACTGATGGCATTGTCATGCTGTCATGGTATCGACGTGCATGATGGGCAGTGCAGAGATGGGCAGTGCGTTTGGATGCAAAAATGAGGAAGCCAAGTGGATGAATCGTTATGCTCCACTCATTTGACACTGCAGCAAAGCTAGGGCAGTGTGCCGCCTCCCACTGCTGGCATGTGCGTTGTGTGCACAAACAGTAGTGTTCCTGCTGAGAAGCTGCATGCGTATATCACACGGTGACACATAAAGTTGTCCTAGCGGAGTGGACAACTTTAGCGGAGTGGACAACTCTTCCAGCTACAAATGCTGGCGTGTTTCTTTTGGTCTCGTCTTGTACACCAGTGAGGTGTGATGCCTGCAATGCACTGGTGGCCCCTCTCATCATGCTGGTATTGTGACATGCCGGGACACTGCTGGGGCACTGTTTCTTCTGTCCAGCAGCAGTTGCTTTGGATGCTACGTCGTGCCAGCATGTTGCACTTGCATACAGTTAGGACACTGTCCGAGGAGTTCAAGCACAACAAACATTGCTTCCACTGTGAGTGCTTCGCCCTTCGGGCAAAACTGGCCATTTCTTTATAGACACTCACTGGTTAACAGTCAAATAATTCTGTTCCGAGTCCAAAACAACACTGCAAATTCCATAGCAATATAACTTCTGTAATGATATTACATGGTTATTACTCTAGTATATGTGGTGAAAAAAGCAGGAAATTGGGCAAGTTGTCCTTGTTTTGTGGTTGGGGCAGTGCAAGAAATGGAGATGAAAGATTTGGCAGTTTCACCCCCAAGGATGAAGCACAGGAATTGATAACTACGGCTTAACATTGGGCTCGAGCTCGTCAGATGGTGTTACAATACGTAAAGCCGGCATGCTGCCATGATGCAGCATGCGAGGCAACTGCTGCTGTACAGCAAGAACAGCTCCCTGGCAGCTACCAGGCATCTCAATGCTGCCATGGTGAGCAGCATTGCACCTCGATGGTGCGTGAGATAAGACTGACAAAAACTGTTGATGTTTTTTCCTGAGCTGGAATGTTAGTGTTTGGCAATACAAGGCAAAATGCTGCCCTGGCTCCACTGCAAAACTGATTGAGCATAGCATGAAGGTATGTTCACTTGTCTTCATAGTTTTTGCAGCCAAATTCACTGTGTGTCTCTTGCGTCTCTGGGGATTTTCTAACCCTCCATATGCTGTTTGTATACCATGGTACCACGGTGGTAGCGACGTGTATGCATGTCATATGTCCATGTAATTGCTATCACAATAAAACGTCAGCTCTGTGTTTGTTGTCTTGCTTTCCTTGGCACTATTTCCTGCACTGCCCCATACCGCATTCTTCAACATCACTTTCCTGCCCATTTATCTCTAGGGTTAAGCCAGTTAGTTGTGGTTAAAGATGGGGGTATGAGGTGTGTGGAATAAAATGTAAAAAGGTATACTTCGAACCATAGTTGCCCTTTGGTTGACTGATGGCTAATGATATCAGCATCCTTTATGCCAGCAGTGGCACAATGAAACTTATTATGAAATTGACCCATATTAAAAGGCAGGTAATTTGATCGATGTTACATTAATGAAGATCGAGCATAGTGAGGCTTCTTGAGTGCTTCACAACTGTCAAATATTTTTGCAAAGGCCTTGTGAAATCGCACAACTCTGCTTCAGCATAGAAATGTCCACTATTTGTTGCTGTGTTAATGGAACCTTTCCCATTCACCTGCAGCTGTTGAGATGTTCATTAGCAACAAGGACCAGTATGGCCATATTCTGGCTCCCACCGAGTCGCCGGCCCGCGAGGCAGAGGAACTGTTAAACCTCAAGCTGGATGTCACAGGTTTGTGCGCAAATTTATTTATTTATTTATTTATTTATTTATTTATTTAACTCTGGTGTTTTATTTTATAGTAAAACATGGATGTTACCTAAACCTTGCTTCAAGAAGATTGCATAGTGGTAGCAACCGTATGATAAGTATCATTTGGTCAAAGCAGTTTGTACTTGCTCCGAATCAGTTGTCTAAAAAAATGGGCAGGCTTTCACACTTGCTTGGTGTCTAAACCTCATGGCAAGAGAGCCATCGCTTCATGCTATTTTGAAGAATGTCTAGCCACTGAGGTGCTAGCTTAGATTGGCATGTCCACATGTGCATATAGTGCCGTAAATTTAATGGTTACCTTAGAACTTCATTTGTAATTGTCAGCCGTAATCTTCTAGTAGCTTATCTTGAGCAGAGAGTAATACTGATGCACTTAAATCTAGTTTTCGAGAATTGTGCACAAATTGGATTATCACTATTCTGTGGAGCTAAGGCAGTGGTGTAATCACCAAGGTGGCAGTTTCATGGAGTTTGTAATCCATGCTGCTTTATGAATGATTATCATCAGCATTAATTTTGTACTTGCCGCTGCTTTATTTGTGCTCATATTTTGCAACAAGGTCGCGTTTTTTGACCTACTTCATTTGGTAGAGCACACTGTATTTTTATTTTCCTGCTCTGTCTTAACACCATTGTATGTGCACTTCACCACCAGAGAAGTGAGCTGTTACAGAAACATAAGCTAGTTCTGCTACCTGTCAGAAACTCAAGATCTGAACGAACCAGGCAAGCTAAGATGCCAAGTGTTTTATTGAATGATGCAGACCAGGAAATTCAACCTTATTGAAAAATTTGAGTGAAAATAAGGCAGTGGTCAGGGCAAGATCTTCTTTTAGAACTCTGAGCATAAGGGCACATTCACACCGGCGACTTGAGGAGGTCGCGCGACCGTTTGCGACTCGCAATCAAAAAGCGACCGAAGGCGACTTATGTTCACACCGGCAAGCCCGGCTGAGCGCGACCCGCAAGTCGCAATCCCGGAGATTATCGTTCTCAGCGAGAACTCTCGGAATCTACGCGGAATTTGAATGCGACGCCGGAGGAGGCCGGATGTAGACACACGAAAGATCACTTCCGGTGCGCCGCTGATTGGTTTATCAGTTTTGCGACCACGGTCGCGCGACTGAAAAATCGCGCAGAGAGCGACTGGCCCAAATTGGTCGCTTTTCAAGAAAGGCGACCGTTTGCGACCATTTGCGACTGGTCGCTTTGCGACCAACTTGGTCGCGTGACCACTGTCAGTCGCCGGTGTGAATGTGCCCTAAGAATGCAGGTCACTTCCTTTGTTTATCCATGCTTAGTGTGTGCAAAGTTTGTCACCAGTGTTTATATCTGTGACCTGCAGAGCACTTGATGTGTGCACAAGATGCAAGTGTTGACTCTCTGTTGCGTTCAAAGAAAATGAATGGACCTAATAGTAGAGCACCATGGCTACAGGTCATTTAGAAGGAATTATCTTTTAAGCTTCACCTCACGTGAGGTTGTGATTAATTTCATGAAGCAGTTGCTCATTCTTTCGTACATGTAAGTTATGCTTTGTCATGCTTGTGCAAGATCCTGTGGGATATTTTATGGGAATGGCAATTTTTGCTATGGTTCAGTTGACTGAAACTGAACTGCACATTGCCATGTCCTTTTTGCAAACTTGATGTAATAATACTGTCACACATGAGTGACGAGTGCAGACAGACAGCGGGAAGCGAAGAACTTCAAAGGTAGAAGCTTCATTGGATAAGATTGTGCCTTCAAAGAAAAGTGCAACTTAGCAGCAACAATGGCAATGCTGACAGCACAATCAATGGTCATCAAATTAAATGGATCAGTTAACAGTTGTGGAGATAAGTTTGCGGCTCACCCTATGAGCAATGATCGGGAAAGGACACTCCTCCACTCCACAACCCACAAAAATGTTATGGCAGGGTTGTCGACTTTCCGACATGGTGCATAGAATGCTTTGGAAACAGATTGCCAACAAACATGAGTTTATTAACTCAAGATACACGGCTCATATAGTGCGACAGTCATGGCACTTGTGGGCAAAGGCTAACTGCAGGACCGATTGAATATGCACGCCCGCTGCACTAGGGCTAACCGGATAGCAGTCCACAAAGTGCACGAATGAGAAGTCACAGGAGCAAGGGTTCCACGTAACCAACTCGTTGCAGACCTTTGAGCATCTGCGATGGCAATGAAGTGTTCAGCGGAAGACAGCTCGATTGGAGAGGGTGCCCGGGGCCTGCCACTTGGGAGGCCAATCAGGGCACGTCCTGGTGACCTGTGCTCGTGCAGTGACTCGACGCCGGGAGGGAGAAGCACAGTTTGCCTGGGAAATTAGTTCCGGTGCTCTACCTGTAACTGCCATGTTGCCACTGGGACAGCAGTTCATTTCAGGCATCATTTTGCATTCTGGAACAATCAATGGGCTGGCTACAATTTGAGCGTGGGCTCCATGCATTGCATATACATAAGTATGGGCCCATCATGCTAGCTACTACACTCATGACGTAGTAGTAATGTGAGGTGACAAATAACATGCAGATGCCAACAAGAAATTAGGCACCTCAAACAAAGAACACATGGCAGTGTATCACTGCATGACACTGTGTGCAGCCAAATTGTAAAGTGATTCATATTTAGTCAAGTCAAATGCTTCTTTGTAACATATGTGCATGGTGAGATATGAAGGACAGCTATGTACACCGGGGAGTTGAAACCAAATGTTTCTCATAGTGGTTTTAGTTTCACTCCACTTAAAAAAGTTCCATTTCGGTTCTGCTTCAGAAAGAAAAAAGATGATCCGGAAAGGTTCATAATGGTTTTTGTTTGCATACGAAAAATTTCAGATCAATGTAACAAAAAAACACAGCATAAATTTTTCTCAATAAATGAATTAAGAGTTCTGAGGTCATGCTCAGTGCCTTAAGGCACCAAGCATGATCTCAGAAACAACACGCCATCGAGTATACTCACTGAAATGTGAGACCGCTGTTCCGATAAAACCGACTTAAACGAACATAAACAAATGCTAAAACTTCAGTAACAAAGCCTTGTACCCATAGAAAATGAAACAATAAGCTCTTCTGCGTGCAAGCCCTGGATTTTGCTATCATGCGGATCTGCCAGTGTGCCGAGCTACAGGCTTAGATTAGTGGAGTACTCGACCGGCTATCGCTCACACTATTCCTGCCTGAGATATGCGCTAATGCTGACGTTGCCTGACATCGGTTGTTTCGGATCGTCGACTTTCCCCATGAACTAAAAACCAATAAAACATATTTTGGCTTCACTCCGAAACAAAATAATAAATAAGATTTTGATTATGTTTTTGTTCCGGTCAAAAAAAAAATATATTTTTTCATTTTTGGTTTTATTCCATTCCGACACACTGATGTACACTGCTGCACTTGAGTAGCAAGATTCTTGTTACTTTTTCTGTACTGTACAGGAATTTACATACCAGCAGCTAGAATGGCCAGCAAAGACTTTCCTGCTCAAGGGTTATAAAATTGAAGCGATAATATGGGCTCGTGTAGTTCCTTATTCTGAACATCACAGGCAAGGACAATAGAAAGGGGCTGCGACAGAAAGGGAACTGGAATTAATGGTAGGTGTTCTTTATAATATTACTTCAGACACAGGTAAAAGCTGAAGTCACAAAGGGGTTGTGGCTTTTCATGGGTTTATTTTGTTGCTTAATAAAATAACTTTGTAAGTCAGAGCTGATGCCTGTAATAGCAGATCCTTTCTAGGTTTTCAGCAGTGATGTCACTGCCTTGCCGAGGCCCACTGCGATGCAAGGTCCAAAATCGGCATACATCTGTGAAAAAACAAATAAGGAAAGTGAAGAGAAGCATGCTTAAGATAAAACAGTGATATATGAGGAGCCTAGTATCACTTGACAGGTAGCTGTACTTTATAATTTCTGAAGCTCGAATGGTTTTGAAACTTCTTGAACGTGGGAAATAATGCTCACCCCTTATCGCAGTCTTCAACACCTGATGCCAATGTTACTGCTTGTCCTGTGGTCGGCGTGGGACCTACAAACTCATTCAAAGGTAGCATAGTGAGCTCATCAGCATTGACACGACTTCACAGTAAACGGTGACAATTAACACCATAACATTATAAGCAACATATGTGTCTTTGCTAAAACTGGCACTGTTTTCCCTGTTGTCTTGCAATGCGATGGTTTGCAGAGCTTGGCTGGACCGCTTTGTGCCTCTTACCTTTGTGCACCGAAGAGTAAATCAATAGTGAGGAAATGTTGTGCGCTGACTTCGCTGCCATGGTTGCCATACGCTGTGCGGCTGCTTCAATGCTGATGCAGCCAGTTGTGATTGCTTGCCCTTTCCTACAGCCCTTTGAAGTAGCAAGCATATTTTGTTGAGTGAAATGTGCACCACAGAAATAAATGATAGCTTTTGGTAAGATTCCTTTCATTAAGGCACAGAAGTACAGTCACATACAGAAGCACATGACAAAGCACGTAGTACAGAACAACGCAAGTTCCTCAACCTATGTTTCCTTCTGCAAGTTTTCTCTGGAACTCTGCAAAATGTCATCTAGCAAGCACTACCTTGCCAACAACACGTCCGGATTCCTTTCATATCTCGAGGGGTAGAAGCCAAAGAGAGTGAAATAGTGCAGATGTGCATTTTCCAACATAGTGGGAATGATGAGAGAAAAAACAGATCTTGCAGGTAGTGAAGGTTAACTTAAAAACAAAGGTTACGGCACTAAGTAGAGGAGGACGAAGTGAGACACAAACGACACATACGGGTGCCAACTTCGTACTGTTTACTTACCAGAACCCATGCAAATTTATACAAGAAACCAAAGTGAAAAGCAGTCACTGTAGAGGTAGGCAGGAGTGATAGGAATTAACATTAACACGCCAGTGATCTGTACTGAATTATCGTGGCAGGTACATATGAGCGTGAGTGCATTACAGGCATAATCTGAGCATCCAACCAAATGTGTCAGCTGCACGTTCTAACCTTAGCGACGATTACAGGCTATCATTTAAGAATGACATTTCTTTGTCACTTAATGCTAGTGATGGTGTGCTAACGCACTTATTTCCTGCTCTTTTTATGAAGAAATCCTCGATTATTTATGAATGTCATTCATAAGTGATCACTGGCCTACGAGCAATGTTAATTCCTATCACCCCTGCCTACCTCTACTGTGATTATTTTTCACTTTGGTGTTTTGTATAAATTTACGTGGGTTCTGGTAAATAAACAGCTGGAAGGTGGTGCCCGTATGTGTCATTTGTATCTCACTTCGTCCTCATCTGCTTAGCGCCATAACCTTTGTTTTTAAGTCATGAACCCACTAGCTCAGTAGCAAGTTTTGTTGAAGGCCAACATTTGTTTGTTGATAATTCCACTGATACTGTATATGCTTCTTAAGAATCCTTGTTGGAGATAATTTGGGAGAGAGCCTCTTCACTGTCAGAGATATTGTGCAACTCTGTGAAGATGTTTCATAAGGCTGTTTGGGTACTCAGATGGCATTCATTTGACTCTAGCAGATGCCCTCTGAATCCAGCTGCACATGTTTTCAAGTTTCATGTGTGTATATGTAGCGAACGATCAAGAATGGTGTTGTGAGTTTGTTGTTCCTGCGACAATAAAGCGCCTTGATCATAAACCTCTAGCTATATCAGAAAAATCTACAAAGGAGCTTTATTCTGTATGAACAATGTTGTAGCGAAAGTATAGCATGCATGCATCGGAATTATTGATGTAAAAAACATCAAATGGCCTATTGAGCGAAAAAAAAGCGGCATCTGTCATCTGGAGCAGCAAAACGGCACATAAATTTTGATTGACTGCAACGCCATGTCACATGCGCGAGACGGAGCAGAGTGGGCAAAAGGGAACGCCTGCTGCTGCGCTGGCGTGCCATGTGTTGCGTGAGGGCATCACTGCGACGCCATGTCACCCTTGCTCTCGGAAGCCTGTGTTATCCACACATTCCTTGTCTGTGCAAGCTCTCACCTGCGTTCTAACTTTGCCTCAGTAATTGCTATAAATAGATTAATGTACAGAAAAAAAAGACAATAAATTTGAAAGAAAGAATGTTGACAGTAGTGAGTTTTGAACCTATGACCCCACGCTCCCGAGTGTGTCACCTACTGGGCTAAACAAGTGCCTTCTAGATAGCAGGCCTGTGCACGCTGCTTTATGATATCATGCTACTTGGACCAAAATTGCCACTGCCAAGCCCGGCGTGATGAAAGCGGGGACATCAAGATCACTGCAGCTTACTTGGGAGTGTATTAGATTCTATGGCTGTTGCGCAAGATAGCATGACATCGCAGATCGAAGCGCACCGGCCTTGTGCTATCTAGGAGGCATTGGCAAAGTGTCTCAACACGCTTCTTGCCCACGATAAGTTCATAACTCGAAGGACTGCTCAGCGGTGTTCAATCGGATATTAATGCTTTTGCATTCATAACTCATAAGAAGTGCTTAGGTGTCCTCAGACTTTTTTTGGAAGCCTACTTGCTTCATGAATGTCATCACAGTGCTGCAGATTCACAGATGTTCGCACCATGTGAAATGGACTTAACATATTTGTTTGCCTTGTGCAACTTAGTGGCAAGCATAAGCAAGAGGTTTCACATACTATTGAGAGACCTTAGAATTGAAATAAAATGCCTGTTTTCTGAGTCATGCTTTGTGGAAGCAATTCTTGTGAGCCCAGGAAACATATGCTGTAAAATATATCCTGGGAAATACTGGGAACTTATTCCACAAACAGAAAAATTTTTGCCCATATATTTTTGTGCTCCAAATGTTCTTTCTCTGAAGAAGTTTACATTTTTGCTTGATTTTTATGGTATGTGGAAAGTAAGCTGACTTTGTGGAG
The DNA here is from genome assembly GCF_038994185.2 of Dermacentor albipictus. NCBI lineage: Eukaryota > Metazoa > Arthropoda > Arachnida > Ixodida > Ixodidae > Dermacentor > Dermacentor albipictus. The sequence goes on from NC_091821.1 coordinate 51,374,193, forward strand.
TTTTTCTTCCCTAGCAGGCCCTAGCAGTTATTTTGTGTAAGCGAGCTTTTTCATTGGATAGTGGCAGCAGGTGCACCCTCCACTTCTGATAGAAATCGCTGTCGCAGTGAGACAATTGCTGTGGTAGTGGCGGTGTCATGGAATGCACTTACGTGTTGCATATTCGAATGGTCGTTTCAAAGCACTCCAGCAAAAGCTTTGAAAGAAAGTTTTGAAGCCATACTGCAAGAATAGGCTGGTCTAGTAGCGATAACCTCACCATGCTCGCACTAAACCTTGGTTACTGCATTAGGCAAACTTTCTTGCCTTGCCTGATCACTGGGAAGCGACGATGTAAGGGCGGGGGAAAAAGAAAGGGAACATTGGGGAAAAAGAAGTTTTATTTTTTTATTTTTCAGTACAGAGAAAGTGGAAAAAAACGCCATTAAAATGTCCACATACAGTTATATTTGCCATTGTCTGCTGTGCAGCATACGATTCTGTATGTGATGACAATGGCAAGAAAACGGCAGCACGGCTTTCAAGTGTCTTCATTATGTGCTTTCTGTTTCGTTTTTGAAAACATAACGTAGCTTTCAAATGTAGAGGAATACAGGATGCTCTCTAGGTTTTGGTCCAAGGTATGTCTGGAAGTCTGTGAAGCACGTAGAACCGTCAACCTGGTGGCTATGCCTTCGTACTAATAATAGCTGCTGAAACCTATAGCTTCCAGGCTGCTGCAGATATCTTCGTCATCTGACAGTTGTAAACAGAATTGGTCTTTGTTTGGAAATGTTCATAAAAAGCTTCACAACAGGCTCACAAATAAACATGTTTGAGAACTTGTGTACATACAATCAAATCAGAATGCGAAAGCACCCATGATCGATTCTAATGCAAGTGTGTCCAGCAAGAGTAACTCAGACACTGAGTGACCTTTTTCTCAGTTATCAGATTAGCAATCGTTCATAGAGGTAGTGACACAAGGCTTTCATTCTATTGTCTCCGTGTTCCTTGCATAGTTATTGCATGTCATTATTATTAGCCTATTTTTATGTCCACTGCAGGATGAAGGTCTCTCTCAGCAATCTCCGATTATGCCTGTCTTGCGCTAGCTGATTCCAACTTGCATCTGCAGTTTTCCTAATTTCATCACCCCACCTAATTTTCTGCCTTCCTTGACTACGTTTTTCTTCTCTTGGCACCCATTCTGTAACTCGAATGGTCCGCCAGTTATGTTCCCTACGCATTACATGGGCTGTCCAGCACCATTTTTTTCTCTTAATGTCGACTAGAATATTGGTTATCCACATTTGCTCTCTGATCTGCACCACTCTCTTCCTGTCTCTTAACGTCACATCTAAAATGTTTCGTTCCATCGCTCTTTGCGCGGTCCTTAACTTTTTCTCGAGCTTCTTTGTCAACCTCCAAGTTACTGCCTCATATGTTAGCACCATTAGAATACAATTATTGTGCATTTTTCTTTTCAGTGATAGTGTTAAGCTCCCAGTCAGGATTTGGTAATGCCTGCCGTATGCACTCCAACCCATTTTTATTCTGTATATTTCCTTTTTGCAATCAAAGATGAAGGAGATATGCTTCAAAAGCTTGTGGCCCTCTATGCGCAATGCCTCACAACTTCAAGTGTACCAGAGAGCTAGAAGGATGCAAACATTATAATAATCCAAAAGAAGGGAGACCTAAAAGAACTGAAGAACTGTAAGCCCATTAGCTTGTTTTCAGTATTGTATAAAATATTCACCAAGATAATTTCCAATAGAACCAGGACAACACTTGACTTCAATGGATAACCAAGAGAACAGACTGGCTTCAGGAAAGGATATTCTACAATGGATCACGTCCATGTCATCAATCATGTACTTGAGAAATCTGTGGGGTACAATCAGCCTCTCTATATCCGCTTCAGTCACGGCGTACTCATTTGTGGACACGACTTATTTTTGCCATTACTGTGCAGCGGTTGCAAGGAATAGACAAATTGAACATTCTGCTTTGCTAAAGTACACCCATTTAATTTCTGAGTGAAATGCATTCATTCAGACGACCGCTTCGGTGAAGGCATTACCTCTTTGACGGGACATTTGAAGTTGGGTGTTTCCGTAGCAATTGCGAAATATTTTTTTTCCCTTGTTGTAATACTTGCACCCAATAATTAACTTGCCTATGTCATTCAAGCGGATGGTTCAATATTTTTAATGGAGAAATGTAGCATGGCTGACTGCATAATAAATGAATATTTAAGTACTATGCAATTATGATGGGACTCTATAAAATGCACAGAGTCATTCTCATCCAGCCTTGACTTGCTTTCTATGGAATCTCCAGCGCCCTGGCATAAAATTAGGTAATTAAAGTTCGCAAATTTATCATCAGTCGGTCGTAATTCATGACTGAAGGGGATATGGCTTTCACAGAATATGAAAAGGCATTAGATTCGGTAGAGATATACCAGCAGTCATAGAGGAGTTGCATAATCAAGAAGTACAGGAGGTATACATGAATATCTTGGGGAAATATCTACAAAGATTCCACAGCTACATTGATTCTCCACAAGAAAAATGGAAAAATACTTATCAAAAAAGGGGTCAAGCAAGGAGGCACAGACTCTCCAATGCTATTCACTGCATGCTTAGAAGAAGTATTCAAGCTATTAGACTGGGAAGGCTTAGGAGTGAAGATCAATGGCGAATGTCTCAACAACCTTCCATTTGCAGACAACATTGTCCTAAGCATTGCATGTATTTAAGGATAGTTATATTTTATTGCTGGAGTAATAAATACTGCAGACTTTTGTTAGTTTGACTCTGACTAATTCGATTGTGCGGTTAATTTGAGCCCGGCCAGCGCCCATGCATCTTTATGTGCCCCAGCTTTCGTTATACCGATCCTAAAGTTGGCCTTCGCCGGATAATTCAAACGTGACCAGTCAGCATACACGCGCCTGACCGTATGGTGACCCCAACAGCGACACCTTTAGTGGCAGCGTTTCTCTCGGCGGAGTTTGGGGGACAGTGAATGCGTTGAGCACATGTCACCTCCCTTCGAAAACGCCTATTTTCTGCCTGCCCTAGGAAGATTTTCAAGCAATAACCGTAGCCCACAATATCTGATTTAGGTATTTACCCAATTCTAATACGCGTCTTTCTTTATTTTCTTATTTTTTTGGGGGGGGGGGAGGGGGAGGCAAATTGGGCCATAAATTGCCAGCGCGGTGCAGTCGGAGAAGATACCAACACCCCCTTCGTGGCGCCCGTATGCTTTACCGCATATCACAAATATATTGCAGTGAAGCTAACTTAAAAACAAGAAGTTCTGCGGCGAAGCTGATTTTAAAAAAATCGGTCATTATTGTGCAAGTCGTTTTAGACTCCTACCCATTTTCTTGCTAAAAAGTCGGGTGTGCGTTAGGTTTCTACTTTGTTTAGAAGCTTTAATGTCATTGCTACCTTATTTTTTTGTCTTGGACCCATAGAAAGAGGGCGCGCGTTTGATTCCGAGGTGTGTTAGAATCTGGAAAATACTGCAGTTAAATGAATCAGGCAGTGTGTTCTAGTGTTTTTTTTTCTGCATTTTGTTTAATTCCACCCATTAGAAGATTCGATCAGTTTCGTAGGTCCCGTCGAGGCCGAATTAAGGGAAGTCGACCGCATAAGCTATTTTTACTGATTTTTTTCTCAAGATTTCCAAAATTTCTTTAAAGAAGAGACAGGAAAAATGTATTTCTTTACTCCTGCTCAATATTTCTGGAAATGTTGTATCTCTAGAAGCAAGAAGTTGAATATGTCAATAGGAGAACATTTGTGAATCCATGGTCAAGTTTCTACAACCAGGGCATGAAACATGTCCTGGTTGTGCCCCCCCCCCCTTTTTTTTTCTCAGCGTTTAATTTTTGCCCGCTTCTCTCTGTATTGCTGCATGACATTGAGAGTAAATAAATGAAATGAATTAATCTACTGACTGCACTGTGATGCATATTTATTTGTCTTTCTTATTTCACATCCTTGTTCAATATAGTGGATGGTGACCCCCTGCTGATTTCGCCAGCTCTACAGTCCTTTATGGTGCCCCTAAGGAAGGACACTCTTGGCTTTGATCAGGTCAGCAAGATTGTTTCATCTGAGCATGCTCACCTGAGGCCCACTGCTGTCTTGTGCTCATCATATCACCTTGCGTTTGTGTGGTTAGCAGGGGTATTACTAAGATCTCTGGCAAACCAAGAGTTGTATAATGTTGGTGTCCTTGAAGCTGTCACCCAGGAATATTCACACTTGTTTAAGCACAGAACTTTATCTTTTCTTGCAGCTCAGTCCTGTGGCTGTCCTTGCCACAGGATGCCTTCACATTGCTGTGCTGTCTGTGTTGCAAGGTGCTGCAGTTTAAATCCAGCTGCCCAACTATTTTTAAAATGGAATAAGATAGTGTTATAGCCTCTGTTTCCCATTAAAACTTCATCAAAAGTATCAATCTGTAAAGGCAAATGAAATGACATTGGTATCTGAACTTTGAAATTTTGTGTCACTTATGAGACGTCCCCTCTCCAAGCTTCTTTGGAAATTTTCGTTATGTGCTAGAAGTTGTAAAGCACTATTCATGAGAACGTTCTACTTCAAGATTTTTTTTTTCATGGCTTCAGGAGTAGCTGATATAGAAGCATAGAAAATGTTGGGAGGCTGTAATGCCATGAGGCAAGCTACCCTCCCTGCAGTAGAGGCTCTCTCCCGTTGCCTCAACCAGCACCCACAAGCAGCATTCCTCTCCTGCCTCCTGTCATATTGGAGACAAGGTGTTACCTACTATTTATTTTGTCATGACTCCCACCACCCCTGTTGTCTTCATTTCCTCTTTTTGTCTCCTTTCTTATTGCACGGCACATTTCCAGAGGCAGTTCTGCACGCCCTGCATGTCACATGAATCTCCGAGTTGTTCCCACTGCTGCTGGCTATTTGTGTGCCAGAGGCAATGCACCTGACATGGAAGCACCATTGCGCATGACTTCATCCAGCTTGTGGCAGAATTGGCTTCTTCAAGGAGAAGGGCGCGCTGGCTTTTGTTTGCATCTTCATCTGTTTTCATGGTGTACATCACTGTAACACTTTGCAGACACAATCGTCACAGTGGGATCTATGCACTGTGCTTGTCTGTTTGCAATGCCCAGACCTGGTGAAGGACTTTTTAAGGGAGGTTGGTAGGGTAAATGGATCATTTTGGTTTTAGGATCCTTTGCAAAATAAGTACTGCATATGTTAATCTCAAATTTTGTCTGCTGAATGAGGATGCCTTTTAGCTTAGGGGCCCTGAAACACTTTTTAATATAATGAGAAGACATTGATGACCTATCTGTCTAATAGGCTCCTGTGAACATGTCAGCCAAATATTATTGCATTGTATGCAATGGGTAGATTGCAATCTTGTGTAAAAAAAAGTGATAAATTGCTTGCTCTCATCTTCGGGTTGTCAATGAAATGTCATCATCGCAAGCAGTGAAGTCCGCCAACCGCTATTGACTGATTTCGTGATCGTGAGAACATTCTGAATAATACTGCTATCACAAATATTGAGGTAAATTAATGAAAGATATATATGTCTGCCATCTCAAAAATACAGAAAAAACATTTCATCTTTGCAGTGCCAGTCTACGCACAACAGTTGCACATAGCTGCGTGACCTCCAAGATAGCAGCGGTGCACTGCATAGCCTAGATGCTGTGGCCATCACAGGGTACTACGAAGAGCCCTCTCGCTGGCGAAAGGCTCAACTTTTGGGCGGAGCCTTGCCCCCCTTGCCCCTCTCATGTGTAGCTTCCAGTGCACTACTGGAAATGAAAGGAGAGAGAAAGCTGCTCATCAGTGCAATAGCTTGGTCTGAACATCATCAATACTTCTTTTTTGACGAGTTGGTTCATCTTGAAACATATGGGTAACGGCGCAAACAGACGACCACAAGAAGGGAGACACGTACACGCAAGCAGTAACTGGATTTATTGGCAAGGATAGCACACATACATGCCAGAGTGAAGCAAGGAAAGTGAAGGGGAAAACATGTCAAGAGTGAGAGCATGCCAACAGCGCAAGCGCAATACAGCCAACCAAACACAACAAAACACAAACAATTATTTTTCTTTTTCTTGGCAATCTGAACCCTCAATAGCCGCATCCAGAAGATCAAATTCAGCATCAAAGAGAGCAAGAGAAGGGGTGAGAGAAGGGGTGCTAAAGTGCAATAAATGTAATGAAACAAGGAAACAACTCAGTGCCACATGCACAAAGAGTGTTGTGTTTGTAGGAAGAGATTTTAATGAAATGCTGACATGGTGAGACTGCCCAAATAATTTGGTTTGCCTAAATTGAGACAACAGATTCATAAACTGACTAAAACTAGAACATTCTTATTGAATGAGAGAAACTTGTTGAGCAGAACTTATCTGCCCTTGTGTTCACTCAGTAAATAGTACCTCTGCACAACAACCACGCCTCTCCTGCAGCAGGATCATTCGAAACAGTCCCCACTTGCATTGGTCTTCGTTCCCAGAGGCTCCAATAAGTGTTGTCAACCTTTATATTTGAACAAAAATTAAGTGTGAGGATTTGAAGTAGTGAATTTTTGATCTCGAATACAGATTGAATATCAAAGATTATTTGGTTCATATTCAAAATTTCGAATATTTGCATACTCCTACTAAAAACTTTTCATGGCGGCCGCATTTCAATGGGGGTGAAATGCGAAAACACCCGTGTGCTTAGATTTAGGTGCACGTTAAAGAACCCCAGGTGGACGAAATTTCCGGAGTCCTCCACTACGGTGTGCCTCATAATAAGAAAGTGGTTTTGGCATGTAAAACCCCATAATTTAATTTTTTTTACTAAAAACTTTTCTTTGGCACAGTGTTACTTCTTGTTATAGAAGATTTCCATAAAGTATTTACAGAAGTGTGTTACACTTCTGTCTTTTGGTGAAATTTCTTTTATGCAGAATTGTGCTCTGAGTGGCTTTAAATGAAGGTCCAGTCAGCTGGGCAGCTCACAGTGAGTAGCAAGTGAAAGATAATCACAATTTGTGCAGTCAGTTACAGTGACAGTAAAGAAACAAAGGAACTGCACATGAATAAATGCATGTGTGAAGGTGTTTTCATTGTGTAATTATGGGATATGAAAAGCTACTGTCAATATCATTCTTTTTAAATGATGAAATATTTATGCTGCAACACCATACATCAAATCACATATTAATATGCAATGTACGTTGTACTAGTAATACAATGGCAAACGTGGTGAGCTTCGCAAATGGTGGAATAGAAGCACAGGGTTCATGATAATACAGGTTTTTGTTTTTGTTTTCGCCTTTGATGCATCTGTCATCCTAATCAATGTATAGTAACTAGCCGAGCGTCTGTTACATCTATTAAAATTGGCTTTGTGTGAAAAACTTCACCACTCTAGACAATTCTCTTTATTCTGGTGCAGGTCTACCTCATCAACCTGGAGCGTCGGCCAGAACGGCGCAAGCGCATGGAGTACTGCTTTGAGGAGCTTGGCGTCGCCTTCAAGTTCATCGCTGCTGTCGACGGAAAGTAAGTCTTGCAGGGCATGCTCCTAAAATATCATTACTGGAAAAAGGACTACAAATGTTCAAAAATTCCTCTAGCTGCGATGTGGGTGCATGGCCAGGTTCCTTTCCATTAGAAGTAATTAAACTGTAGTCAAACGACATCTTCCTAGACTAGTACAAGGGAAAAAATCTAATCAATTTCTATAAACCACCTACCTCTGAGCAGCTCTCAAACCTAAAAGGACACTAAAATGAAACACTGGATTGCTTTAGATTGATAAAGTATTGTTGAAGAGCTCTACTTCCGTTGATTTCATTGTAATAAGTTTATTATTAGAAGAAGCGTCGGTAAAATCTTCATTTTTGAAATTTGAGCTGAAACCTTATGGTGGGTCTGTCAATGTGATGTCACAGATTGCAAAGTACTATGTTTGAATGCAGTTAGCATTCTTTGCTTACTTCAGCAATTTTGAGCCTATCTATCTATCTAGCCTCTTACGCCTACCCACTGGGCCAAGTTGTCTACCAGCTTGGGCTCGTGCTTGTGATGCTGTCATGGTTGTTTGAGTGTCTTCATTTCAGCTTCGTAATCTAACTCTTATCATGCCGTTGTTGTCACACCTCTAACGCTGACAAAGCGTTCCGATAGCTTGGCCTACCACATATGTGCTAATGATAATGATGCCATTGTGGTCATGTCGTCACGCCATCGCTGTCATACAGTCGTCATGGATCCGTTGCCACACCGTCATCATGGTGCCATTGTTCCATTGTCATCTCTCCTGCTTAGTCATCCGATTCTCATCAGGCTGTCATCATCATACTTTCGTAGTCATCTCATTGTCCTCATACCGTTGTCATGCAATCGTCATACAGTCGTTATCATGCATCGTTGTGATGCCATCACGGTGGTTCCGTTGTCATCATTCTAACTTTGTCAACTGACTTGCCATGCTGTTGTTGTGCCATCATCATCACATAGTCAGGGTTATACCAATGACGTCATGACATTGACATCACGCTGTTGTCTTACTATCTTTGTTATATTTCAGAACGTCATTCCATTGGGGTCATCTTGTCACACCGCCTTTGTCGTTTCATAAACATCGCTTCTCCCTGCCATTCTATCATACTCAAGCTGTCATTCTTCAACCGGGATTATGCCAACGTTATGCCATCGTCATCATTGCATCATCGTCAGACAATTCTGATCATGCATTCATTGTCATACTGTCACCGTCATGGTCGTTCCATCATCGTCATTCCAGCTTTGTCATCTGGTTGTTGTCAGCCGTCGTTGTCACACCATCGCCACCACACAGTCTTTGTGATACAGTTGCCCTGTGAGCGTTGTCATACACCTTGTCGTTGGCCCATTGTCATCATGCCGTCATCGTCAAGCTGTCATTGTTATACAAGTGTCATCATTTCAGAATTGTAATCTCATTGTTGAACCTCATTGTTGTAATCTCATTGCTGAAGATGGTGTTGTCACACCGTCTTCGTCGTTCCATCAACATGATTCCTTCGTTTTTTTTTTTTTTTATTAATACCTCAAGGGTCCAAAATAGGACATTACATGAGGGGTGGGCATGTAAAAGGCGGGATTGAGGATGTAGAAATTAGAAGGATGAGTCGGAACACTCAATGGCAGATCGAAAGCGTGCTGTATCGCGGATGAGTGCAGTTTGTCTGGGAAGGCCATTCCAGTCTCGGGCAGTTCGGACGAAGAATGACTGCAGGAACGTAGTGGTGCGGGCTTGTGGTGGGATTACGGAGTTCGGATGGCCTGTTCGACGAACACGATGAGCCAGCTGAACCAGCTGGCTGTCAGGAGGTATGGAATAAAAAAACTTGTGATAGAGGCATAGGCGAGAGATGAGACGACGAGAGGCAAGAGGCGATAGGTCTAGTTTAGATTCATCACTGTGTCATCATCAAACAGTCATCATCATGCTGTCACGCTCATGTCATACATTCATTGTCAAACATTTGTCGTCATGACGCTGTTGTGGCTGCTCCATCGTCGTCATTCTAACTTCGTCATTTGATTCATGTCGTGTGGTTGTGCCATAGTCATCGTACCGTTGTTATGCCATTGTTCTCATGCTCTCGGCGTGACTTTGTCATCGTTATATGCTATCGCGAATATTTTAGAATCGTAATTGCAGTGTTGGTCTTCGTACCTTAGACATCATTCTTTCTTTGACACTGTGTTATCATCATGCTGTCATGCTCATCACTGACCTTGGCATGTGAGTGTGATAGCAAATTGGGCTGATACGGGGAAGAATGTATGAAGCATATGGCCGAAGCAACAGAAGTCCCACAATGACTACTACAGATCGTAAACAAACATATTTTGATCAATAGGGTGTGTCGCTTCATTAATTGAATGCTAATTGCATTACCATGGGCAGTCATCGTTAAATGGGTGCTCCTGAAGTTTTTCGCATTTGGCCATTATGGTTCAGTAAAAGTTCTTAAAACTTTTCATGCTCACTCTTTGGCTCTTATAGAATACAATGTATTCCATCTTTACTGGTAAAAGCTTAACTAGGCCTGAGCAGATGTCATAAAGATCCATGACGTCATGGCGGGCTAGTGTGGGAATTATAAGGTGGCATTGCAACCCTTTAGTTTTTGTGTCTTTTCAGGCTTACCAAGCGTCTTCTCGCAGTAAGAGTGGCTTTTTAGGTAATGTGAAGGGGTAATTTAACAGCACAGTTCAGGTAATTTTGCTCTTTAGTCTCTCTTTAAGGGGCCCCGCACCAGGTCTGGCCATTTTGAGCTGACAAGCGCAGAGCATACAATGCATGCTAACGATCATGTTTGCATAGAATTACAGTGCCATGCATCGCGGAAAAGTCTGAAATTTCATTCCGAATGCTGTTTTTCCTTTCCCTCGCGGCGACCATGCTTTAAGCCGGACGGTGACGTATTCGTATCCGCAGTGTGACATGGCTAATGGTGACACATGACTTCGAGAATTATTCAAGGCACCATCTGTTATTTATGTGATCTGTTGCTTGAATTGACGAATTGGAGTTTAGAGAAATAATAAAACATACAATTGGAATGTTTGAATTTTTTTTTGTTTTACTTCACATTGAAGCAAGAAAGATGTACTTCCGCTTCGTCTGCTTGTTCCCACGGTCATGAGGTCATGTGTGCCGGCACCAAAAATGTGCCATTTTCTATTGTGTTCCAGCGTGGGATCATGCTCTGTAATCCGCTTGTGTCTGCCTCAGTATTCATATAGCACTGACTTATACCATTAGTCATGTGTCATTGTGCACAGTGTGCAAAATCGTGCGCTGCGTGAATGAGACACAACAGCTCACACGCGATGCCATCAGCAAAAGTCTGCAGCGCCAAAGAAAAAAAAAAAAAGGAGTGGGAAAAAAAAAAATGAAGGCGGGGCCCGAGACGTATGCGTCATGCGATCCTTGATGTCCGGTATGGGAGAATGCAGGGAAGGAATTTCGCTTGCGGAGGCTAGACGGGGCAAATGTTTGCAATGAAGCTCGCCTGCTGAAATCATGGGTTCTCGGCACTGAAATATTTCTATCTCGACTATTAATGAGCCGATTTGAAAAATGTTTGTGGCAGAACGCTCTCTATAGGACACGTAACAACTTCCAGCACATAACCAAAATTTATTATGGGGCCTGGTGAGGAGCCCTTCAAAACGATTTGCCTGGGGTATCTATAAATTTTCGGCACTACTTTGTAACAAAATTTTCTCTAGAATGAAAAAAAGGAAGTCATGATACAGGGCCAACTGATGAACACCTGAGTTCTCTGCTTATTAATGGCTCATCAGGCTTGCCGCCACATATCACTATAATAATAAAGTCAAAGCATCAGGCCCACCGCTAACATTAGACCCCATGTTATGTTGTGGCCATCTTTGCAACAGGAGGCAAATTCCATGCATTCAAATATAGTACACTCTGCTTAATGCAGCTGTGTGGCATTTTGCTGTTGTCAGATGCTTTTCAACTTGTGCCTATGTTAATATTGTAAATATGTTAACACGGTAGTGTTAAGAGCCCCATGTCAGACAATCCGGCGTCAGCGTCTGGCGTTCAGCATCGACTGTCTTTTTGGCAATAATCATCCGGAAGCAAGCATACCCAACCACTCTTTTATAACATAAGTTGCTCATACCTTTTGTTTCATTCTTTACAAAGTTATTCCTCAGAATTTTGAGGATGGCAGCCCACAAACAAATGTTATGTAAAAAAAAAAAAAACACTGACAGCACATACCTTTTATGTTCGATCTTCTCAGACTGAAATATTGAAAGTGCAAACCAGTAACTGGAGATCAGCCCACGCAAGAGGGCGCGTTTCTACTAGAAAGCACGCCTTCATGCATAGCATTTGCCGCTAGCATTTCCTGGTAAACATTATGAGTACATAAGCTACAGTTGCCGGAAAGCGTGAAAATCAGTCGGGGACCTTTGAATGCCATCGCATTCCACTCCTAAAGGCGAAGCCCAAGCGTCCTCTAAATTTTAATGTGCTAATGTAAATATGTGAATATTTAGTTTCCCTAATATATTTGTTTGGTAAGGACACTGCTCTACATTTATTTATTGGCATGTTATCACCATTGATATATTTTTAATCAGCTGCTTCTGGTTTAATATGTTGCAAATTGTATCCATTGGGATTTGTGTCATTCTGACAGTAAATTGTCGTATACGGTGTATTGTATGTTGTAGTCAGCGGACAATATTCTTAGCTGAAAATTTAAATATTGGCAAATTGTAGCGCATAAAAGCACAGACATGACAGATGATAGATGACCGCTAACTTGTATCATCTCATTTCTTCTGTATATCTGTTTTTTTCTGTGGTATAAGTTGCCAATATGTTGAACCTACAGGCCCAAAGAGCCACAATTCTAAAAAAAAAGCCTTGCATTCGGTGTGTTGCAACACCATGTACCCGAGCACACGAGGGTTAGACCCTCCCGCGTGTAGCTGTGTACGGCTTAACCGTGTCTGTGGAAAGGGGGATCCGGGTTGAGTTGATGCTGGGTGTTTGGACCTTTAAGCCCCCCCCCCCTTGTTGGAGGCAACACACCTCTTTGGCCTCTGCTTCACATAGACGGCACCTCCAGACTGACCCATCTGGAGGAAATCGGCAGTTGCCCTTTCCTGTCCCCCTCTTCAATCTTTTGCTTTCTCTTTCGCTGTTTCTTCTTTCCTGTCTTCTTATTACTTCTTCTCACTTTCGTATTCTGGGTGGCAACAGTTAATCTGGTGTAATTAGCCAACCTTGGGTATATTATATTAGGTTATAGCGGTAATGCATGGCTGGTGTCTGCAGGTATTCTTCCAACCTTGTAGCGTCCCTTTGTTGGGCTTGGGGGTGGGTGGCTACCATCGTCGTCAATTTTCCAATGCTATATGGCAAGCGACTTTCCACCATTACCTGGTTGCTCCCTAAGGAGGGGGCGCACCGATGAAACATTCACGTTTTTCATGCAGCCAAAACAATCTTTTCCCAAGTACCATGTTGTACACAGTCAACATGATGCCAAAACAGTCAGAATGACCTTACCATTTGTTGTAGCGAAATGTCTCACGGAGGCAATTGGCCCAGGCTATAAAGTAGCGAAGATGGGAAGTGGTGATATTCATCGCGAACTTCGCAACAAAGTACAATATGACAAACTGTCAAAACTTGTAGCATTTGGGGAAATTCCCGTCTCAGTGGGCCCACACAGGTCCATGAACACAGTGCGTGGGGTCGTCTTGGAAGATGACCTTCTCGAACTGAGTGAAAGCGAACTACTAGAAGGATGGCAAGACCAGAACGTAGTGAAAGTGCAAAGGATAACTTTAAGGCAAGATGACAAGCAAATACCTACCAAACATTCATTACTTTCGGAACCAGCAACCTACCTGAAACAATAGAAACCGTCTACTGCAAGCTTCGTGTCAGGCCATACATCCCACATTTGCGTCAATGCTTCAAGTGTCAGTGTTTTGGGCAAGGGTCGCTAACGTGTAGAGGGCGTGATACTTGTATCTTAAGTGTAGTTCAACAAAACACGCTTCGGACGCCTGCACTTCAGCAATGCGCTGTGCCAACTGTGAAGGAGATCACCCTGCCTACTTGCAATTGTGCCCCTCGTGGAAAAAAGAGAAACAAATCATAGAACTGAAAGTCAAACTCAACCTATCTTTTCCAGAAGCACGTAAGCGTTTCGCTCTCCACAATCAGTCCAGTCCTTCCTACACTGATGTGGCGCACCGGGGGGCAGTACCACGGCCTTCGGCGGCCGCCGAAGTCACACAGAGTGTGATGGCGACACACCACCAGCCCCTCTGGCAGGAGCAGCCAGTGCTGTTCCGCGCCCAGTCAACAAGGACCAGCAGACCAAGAGGCGATGGATACAGTCAACACTCCTCTGGTGTCCCAGACGCCGAAGGAACAGTGTAGCTCCGGGGAGCGTGCTGGTAAAGAAGGAAAATTCCGTTTTACGGGGCCTGGAAAGGCCTCGTGAGCTAACTCGAACTACCTCTCTCGACACACATTACAAAACACTTCCAATATGGCTACACAAATTATACATTGGAATGCCAGAGGTCTACTCCACAATCTGGATACATAAATGATCTCCTACACAAATTTAATTCAAGAGTGTGGTGTGTGCAAGAGACGCGCCTCAATTCTACACACACAAACTTTCTGCGACAATAGGCCATCTACCACAAAGACCGCAACGACGTTCTCGCCTCATCGGGCGGGGTCGCCATAATAGTTGATAAGGGTATCGCCTACCAGCAAACGTCCCTTGAGGTAGTTGCATTCAGAGCAATGCTTTTTAGTAAGCTGCTGACAATTACTTCTTTATACATCCCACCCAACTGTCAACTCTCCAAAACTGAATTTGAAAGCTTTATTGCACAACTTCTCGAGCCCTACATTCTCGTTGGAGACCTAAATGCTCATCATACCTTGTGGGGTGACTCTCGATGTGATGTGAGAGGGCGTCTGAATGAAAATTTCTTAAGTACAGGTGCATGTTTTCTAAATAAGAAAGAACCAACATTTTACAGTGTCGCAAACAAACCATTTTCATCTATTGATTTAACCATTGCATCAAGTACAGTCGTGCTGCACTTGGAGCGGAAAGTGCATAAAAATCCATATGGGAGTGACCATTTCCCGATTGTTTTAAAAATGAAGAAAACAGGACGAATGCTCTCTACAGGTGCCCCAGCGGAAAGTTGACTCAGCGAACGGCAGCAATACAGAGAGCTGATATATTTGACCTGGGATGACATTTGTATGCTTAGTATTGACGATGCAGTCTCATATTTAACCACATTTATTGTCGACGTAGTGTCAATATGTATCGCGCAAAGAAATGTATCGCCTATTAAACGATGTGTTCCCCGGTGGAACAACGAATGTAAGAAATTGTGAAAGAAACAAAATAAGGTTTGGAATCACCTCCATGACTCTCTGACTACAGAAAACCTTATCAGCTTTAAGTAAATAAAATCTGAAAGTAGAAGAACACACCGCCGTGCCAAAAGGGACAGTTGGCAAAAATACATTGCCGGCATTAATTCTTATACAGACGAAAGAAAAGCCTGGAACAGGGTAAACAAAATAAAAGGCCGTGAAACTCGTCCTCTACCATTAGTAAACATGCAAGCAGATACTCTTGAGGACCAAGCTGATTGTCAAGGAGCACTTTCGAGCATGTTTCCAGTACATCTGATTACACAGATACATTCCTAAAATACCAGCAACAAGCAGAGCAGCTGACTGGGTCGGAAAGGCACATCCAATGAAGTATACAATCGTCCATTTAGAATGGCTGAGTTCCAGGCCTCACTGAGCTGTTGCAACAAGTCTGCTCCAGGAAGTGACAGAATAATGTATGAGATGATCAGACACTTGCATCCCGAAACCCAAAAAACACTACTGTCACTCTTCAACTCCATGTCCTCTGCTGGATACATTCCGTTCGCCTGGAAAGAAACAATCGTAATCCCTATTCTCAAAAAGGGCAAGGACCCTTCCTCACCCAACAGTTATAGGCCTATAGCTCTGACAAGTTGCCTATGCAAACTATTTGAGAAAATGATTAACCGTCACCTCATCCATTTTCTTGAAAGCAACAAGGTACTTGATTCCTTACAGTGCGGTTTCAGGGAGGGTAGATCCAGAACAGATCACCTTGTCTGCATTGAGCCAAATATCTGTGATGCCTTTGTCCACAAACAGTTTTTCTTGTCAGTATTTTTATATATGGAGAAGGCATACAACACAACCTGGTGCTTTGGAATCCTTCGTGATCTGTCTGAAATTGGAGTTCGAGGCAACTTGCTGAACGTGATTCAAAGTTACCTCCCCTATCATACGTTCTGTGTTAGCGTTGGTAACGTTCTGTCTCGTCCTTTTACATAGGAGGCTGGTGTTCCACAATTTGGTGTGTTGAGCTGCACTCTTTTTATTGTCAAAATGAACTCGATCCAGAATGTCATACCACGTAGTATGTTTTATTCTGTATATGTGGATGACATCCAGATAGGTTGGAAATCATGTAATCTAAGTATCTGTGAGCGACAAGTACAGCTTTGTTTAAATAAATTGTTTAAGTGGGCGGATGAAAACGGTTTTAAACTAAACCTTCAAAAAAGTATTTACGTCCTGTTCTTTAACAAGAAAGGTATACTGGCGGACTCCGTAGTAGACCTCAATGGAGAACGGCTATCTGTGAGCCGTGAACACAAATTTTTAGGGATCCTTTTAGACGGCAAGCTAACTTTTATACCACACCTGAAGTTTCTTAAGGCAACATGCCACAAACTATGAATCTTCTGAAGCTCTTGTCACGCACATCTTGGGGAAGCGACAGGAGATGCCTTATAAAGTTGTACAAAAGCCTTATACTAACACGGCTTGACTATGGAGCAATAGTCTATAATTCTGCTGGACCTAGTACTCCGAAAATAGTAGATCCTATCCACCACTTAGGACTAGTCCTAAGTGGTCTTTAGGACTAGTCCTGTGCAAAGCCTTTACATTGACTCTAACGAATGGTCTCTATACTACCAAAGGACATATTTAAGTTTTTTGTATGCCTTGAAGGTAAAATCAGCTGTGGATCACCCACGTCATTCAATTATTCATGACTTCTCCATGGCCAGGCTGTTCCGTAACCACCAAGCTGTGCGGCCTCCTCTGTCCCTCCGGTTGGAAGCACTCTCACAAGAAACAGGAGTCCCTCTTTCAGAAAATGTTCTAATGGCTCCTACTCGGCTTTCACCACTGTGGGAGTGGCAAACTATCCAATGTGACATATCTTTCTTAGAAATATTGAAACGAGCACCTGAGAATCACATACAGTCACATTTTCTTGAACTTAAAGAGGAGTATTCCTGTGATGAATTTTACACAGATGCTTCGAAGTCTCCTGCTGGTGTTGCTTACGCAGCTCTCGGACCCTCATTTTCAACATCTGGAGCACTAAACCCACACACCAGTTTCTTTACAGCTGAAGCATATGCTACAGTCTCGGCTATTAAACACATAAGGCTCACAATTGTCGCTAAGGCTGTTGTCTTCACAGACTCATTAAGTGTCGTGAGAGCCCTAATTTGTTTACGAAAACATAAGAATTCCATTTTGAATGAGCTGTATAGTTTGTTGTGCTCCGCATATATGTGCAACCAAGCAATTGTCTTATGCTAGGTACCAGGCCATAAAAGTATAAAAGGCAACATAGCTGCTGACGAAAACGCTACGTCATTGAGTTTTAGTGACACCGATGGTAATGTCCCCATCCATTCTACAAAGCTTAAGACTTTTCTACATCGTAAACTGAGGAGTCATTTGCAAGGAGAGTGGGATACGCAAACGCTGAATAAGCTACACATGATAAAACCAAAACTAGGGAACTGGATAAGTGAGAAAACAGCACGGTACAAGCAAGTACTTCTTTGCGGATTAAGAATAGGACACACTTACAGTACTCACTCTTACCTCTTGACTGGGGGGGATTCTCTGACTTGTAGTAGCTGCGACAATAGTCTGACAGTCCTCCAAGTTCTTATTCAGTGCCCTGCAATAGAAACAGAGAGGAAAAAGTATTTCCCTTTTGCATATTGGGAAAACATACCTCTTCACCCTGCATTTTTTCTTAGCGATGAACCGCTTTTTAATCTGCAAGTAGCCTTAGATTTTTTAGCCGGAACTGACACACTGAAAATAATTTGGCCAGGTAATTTTAACACGTGATTAACAGCTCTTGTATTCGAGGGCTGTCTTGATGCTCTAGTGTCACTGTTGTTTCATTTTCGTATGTGTTTACCAAAACACAATTACCATCGCCCACATCCCTAATTAGTCAGTGCCGTTATTTTAGTACCTATATATTTTATGCCATTTACAGCAACAGTGTTTAGGCCCTTTTACAGCCATGTCACACCTACCATGATGAATTCATTGTCCATGCCTTTCACAATACATCCTTAAAATTACCATTTGTCTTGGTGCTCTTTGGCCATAACTGGACCTTGCGCCATTAAACACCACATATCTTCATCATCATCATCATCATCTAAAAAAGCCTTCGTAAATATGTAAATTTTTTTTCATGACCTCATGTATGTTGCACTACGTGCCTTGTTTCGGTGCTGTCCCATGTTTTTTTGTCGCATGTGCGATTTCGTTTCGTCTCCTGTTCTCTGTAAATAATATGAGGTTCCTATGTGTGCTAGAAGGCTTTTAACATCAATGCGTTCTTTGCCACAACTCTACAATGTGGTTAACATGTGAATAGGGAGTGTCCACAAAAATAACTTGTACCAGCTGCCTCAGCTTTTCTTCTTTAGCACTGCTTGAAAACCTGCGATGAAAGTCTTACATTTTATGGCTTGACAATTTGGTTGATTAGCTGTTGAGTAACTTAATAGCAGCGGAGTCGCGATTAACCTTTCAACCAGATTATTTGGTTCCATTGCACAAGAAAATCACCATACTCTGCCATCCAAAAACGCTATTCCTCTAGACTATTCTCTCTTCCATTATCGTCGTGTGTGCCACTGGTACTGTATAAATCTCTATAGAGCTCTTCAGCCACTTGAACTATCTCATCCATATTAGTAATGATATTGCCGGCTTTGTCTCTTAACGCATACATCTGATCCTTGCCTATTCCTAGTTTCTTCTTCACTGCTTTTAGGTTTCCTCCGTTCCTGAGAGCATGTTCAATTCTATCCGTATTATACTTCCTAATGTCAGCTGTCATACGCTTGTTGATTAACTTGGAAAGTTCTGTCAGTTCTGTTCTAGCTGTAGGGTTAGAGGCGTTCATACATTGACGTTTCTTGATCAGATCTTCCGTCTCCTGCGATAGCTTACTGACATCCTGTCTGACGGAGTTACCGCCGACTTCTATTGCACACTCGATCCTTAATGATGCCCATAAGACTGTCGTTCATATCTTCAACACTAAGGTCATCTTCCTGAGTTAAGGCCGCATACCTGTTCTGTAGCTTGATCCGGAATTCCTCTATTTTCCCTCTTACCGCTAACTCATTGATCGGCTTCTTATGTACCAGTTTCTTCCGTTCCCTCCTCAAGTCTAGGCTAATTCGAGTTCTTACCATCCTATGCAGACCTTGCTGAGCATGTCCACATCTTGTATGATGCCAGGGTTAGCGCAGAGTGTGAAGTCTATTTCATTTCTAGTCTCGCCATTCGGGCTCCTCCACGTCCACTTTCGGCTATCCCACTTGCGGAAGAAGGTATTCATTATCCGCATATTATTCTGTTCTGCAATGTCTACTAATAACTCTCCCCTGCTATTCCTAGAGCCTATGTCATATTCCCCCACTGACTTGTCTCCAGCCTGCTTTTTGGCTACCCTGGCATTGAAGTCGCCCATCAGTATAGTGTATTTTGTTTTGACTTTACCCATCGCCGATTCCACGTTTTCACAGAAGCTTTCGACTTCCTGGTCATCGTGAGTGGATGTAGGGGCGTAGACCTGTACGACCTTCAATTTGTACCTCTTATTAAGTTTCACAACAAGACCTGCCACCCCCTCGTTAATGCTATAGAATTCCTGTATGTTACCAGCTATATTCTTATTAATCAGGAATCCGACTCCTAGTTCTCGTCTCTCCGCTAAGCCCCGGTAGCACAGGACGTGCCCGCTTTTCAGCACTGTATATGCTTCTTTTGGCCTCCTAACTTCACTGAGCCCCATCATATCCCATTTACTGCCCTCTAATTCCTCCAATAGCACTAGATAACGTTCTAGCGTTAAACGTTGCCAGGTTCAGATTCCGATGGCGGCCTGTCCGGAACCAGGGAACCTTCTGCTGTGTCGCAGGTCTGACCGCCGCCGTGGTCAGTTGCTTCGCAGCTGCCGGGGACTGAGGGCCGGGGTTTGATTGTTGTGTTCATATAGGATGTTGTGGCCAAGTACTGCACCAGGGTGGCCAATCCTGCTCTGGTGAGGCTGTGCGTTACCGGTTCTGGTTACCGAGATCAGGCCA
Organism: Dermacentor albipictus; assembly: GCF_038994185.2. Taxonomy (NCBI): domain Eukaryota; kingdom Metazoa; phylum Arthropoda; class Arachnida; order Ixodida; family Ixodidae; genus Dermacentor; species Dermacentor albipictus. Next base: position 51,394,282 of record NC_091821.1, read on the forward strand.
CACTCCAGGCCTGTTTATGCAATTTTATCAACACGCTGATATTTTTTTTGTCGTTAATCCGGTGGAAAATAGCGCGGCACCGGGATTCGAACCACGGTCCTCTTGCACGCGAGGCGGATGTTCTACCTCTACGCCACCGCTGCAGCCACGTATATGGTTCATTAAATTGATGTTCCGCGGTTTGCGGAGAGCGCGTAGGTGGGTTGAATGTGAGTCGGGGCTTCCGTCGTTCGGTTCGCGGAAGCAGTGCCGTGGCTTCGAAGTCAACCCATCGCCGCTGGACCGTACTCATGTCGAGACACTCCGCGAACGGACTCGATGCCCCAACGCGCGTGAAAGGCTCTGCCTTGCGAGGGTGCGAGACGAGAGACCCACTGCACTGCAAAGGATTCGTGGCAACGGCCTTGACATATTGCAACTTCGGATAGGGTCACCCTGGAGCCCCGTTGTGTGCACACTGCGCGCACCGCAGTGTGATTGGATGAACGATGGTGCTAGGGTGGTGTTGGGGGTGCTTTGTCGTTGGAGGGGGATTCGGTGTAAATCCGGCTAAGAGAAAGGAGATTGAAATTGTAGCGTCATTAAAATTTACCCGTAGCTCTTTGATGTCTGTGATGTCTGTGTAACCAGTTCTGCTCGATCGCTTGCTTATTACGTCTTAGTAAAGAGTTCATCCCCTTGAATTCAGTATCACGGCCTTGCCTACTGACATGTGACTTCGCGACATCCACAACAGCTTCAACTTTCCCTCACTGTCGTCGAGGCGAATCTCAACTCAAACTATTGAAAGTATCTTTATGGGTCTAGAGAAAATAATTTGAGAGGGCTAATTGTAAGTGTTCGTGGGTTCAACGACGCCGGCTCAGCAACTGTGGGTTGATATGCATATGCGTAGTGACGGGAACAAGGGAGCACTAGATCCGCGAAAATGTTCTGTAAGAAATGGGAACGCCCTTTTAGCCGGTAAAATGCTCTGCAGGTATACATTCACGACAAGACCGTTTAGTCTGGACCACTGCTTCACTGGAATTCCGATAGGCCGATTTTCGACGAGTTCCACTGCGCCACCGTTGCCGCAAAGCATGATGGTAACAATAGTCCTTAGCTGGCTGAAAGGCGCTATCTTAATAATTATGTTGGGTTTGTGCCATGAAAAACCCGCTTATCCCGCTAAGTCAAAGGGCAGGAGCGCGAGGAGAAAAGAAATAGTACAATGGGAGCCTTGTTGAGCAGCCGCACAAGCCACGTTCCCACTGGTCTACTCGTCGGCATTTGCCTCATTTTGTTACATTTAACTCGTGTTCAAGGTAAAAGCGGTGAGGAATACTGTCGTCACGGCACCGGCAGAGGCACTGCGCATGTGCTCTGAACGTGGGAAAATTGGCTTATTGTAATAAAAAAAAGGAGGGGGGGGGGGCGCACGAGTCTGCCGAGCTGTTTCGTTTGTTAAACAGACATTTATGACCCTTTGGCGTGTGATCTGCTGAAAAATCGCTGCATGGAGGTGCCGAGAGCAGCAGAACTTCATGTTATGTGACAGCCTTTCCTAACTGGCAATTATTTTGCTTGCTGAAGAGCGTAAAGTACTTGCTGAGGTTGATATCTTATTTAGTGATAGCTAATTAGGTGTGCAAGGCTCATATTCCATAATTTATTGACATACTTGTACATTGAATCAAGTCGTAGTTTCACAGCTCTGTGCCACAGGCTCCGTGTGTACATGCTCTGAGCTTGTATACGGCGGGCATGAAAGAGAAAAGCGTTTGTATTGTTGAAGACAAGTTGACTACTCCGAAGGGAACTGACTATACTAAAAAAAATTACGCTTGTAAAGCAAACTTACATCTTAAAACAGAACATGATAGAGTATAAGCAAACTCCCCACAGCCCACCGCACTGTCTATGTATATTATTAGTATAATTTCTTGAGTTGTAGACAGTCCGCAGGCACTTCTCCAGACTGTAAAATTTCTGCAACTTCGCAACAAATTAATTGTGAGCTGGGCATGCGTCCATAAAGGCGCTTTCTAGCACAGTGTATTCCCAGAAAGCTGCACCTAACATGCACGCGATGGATTACGCTAGACTAAAGCTCGGGGCAATTTAGTAACAGATTTCTGCTCGAAAAAAATAAGCAAATAAAGGAGCCGGACAAAGCTCTCGTTTCTTTGTAAAGGGCGTCCGAACAGAACACGAATTAAAAACATGTACAGTATCCCCGATTAAATCAAGCCGGCTGTTGGTGACTATTTGTCACCGCCCCGTTTCAAAGGGGATGCCAATAAATCATTATCATCATCAGCTGTCATCATCATCGAATGGAAAACGGTTCAACAATTCGGGGATTCATTTTCCTCGGCAATAAAACGCCGTTTAATGAGGCAGATCGCACGCATGACTGGAAATCGAGAAACTTGGAAACGCATGGTTTCACAACGATCTCTAGTGGATACACGTGCATACGCATCAAGCACTGCGGCAATGTCGCCGTAGCGCCCACCACTACGTATAGTTTCTGACGGTTCGATCGTTCTTTGTTTTCGTTTCCTCGCTCTAACCAAAAACACAAGAGACGGTCGTGCACGCATTGCGCGCAGAAAATTCTACGCACGCAAACACACACTGCTAGGGCGCAGGGCATTGTTGCACCTCAGGGGTGATTCCACCGTAGCAACCGCTTTGTTGCGTTTGTAGGCGATCTCACTGCTAGCAACCTGTTTCTTGTGTACTCCAGGGTAGCGTACCGTACTGCTGCCGAGAAGTAGCGACGCCTGCCTTTCGAAGCTCGACCGACATTACTTATTGGGTAGCGTAGCGTTGTCGGCGGGCTGCAGGCATCCGGTAGACCATGGCGACCGAGCAAGGGCGAGACGATTTGCTAGTGCGAAACTTGCACTGTTTATTCAAAGGTAGTTGAAAGAAAATAAGAAGAGCATGAAGTATGAAGTAGATATCGGAGCCCCTTAAATAGGCTCTCTACAATCGTGTGGGCGGGATCTTGCTTCCGTCGATGACACGTGACAGGCACAGAGAGAGGGCCTCTCCTCCTGCATTACCGAGCACGGGAAGGAGAAGTCGATCCTCTTTTCGACGAATCAGAAAGTGGTTTTGGCACGTAAAACCTCATAATTAATTAGATATGAAGTGTATCATTCAGCACCCTGAACCTGTAGCATCCTTTGTAGATAGAATAACGTGCATGGGGACAGTAAGGTTTGGAAGGTCTCTCAGTTCAAATTTCAGTGCCGTTTCTTACAACGGAGCAGCTTGGGTAGTTCTTTTTGAATTCTGGTGGCATGCGGAGCTTGACTTCTTTTGGCAGAATGAACACGCACTACTGCAGTTCGCCTTTGGTGCATCGCGGGCTTTAATACTACGTTTTTTTTTTATTGCGATAGCAATTATGTGGACACTCCAGGCGCATTTCTGCTGACGGCTTCGCCGTGAGCTTCCTGTAAAGTCCAAGGGCGATAAAATCGCCGCCGCGCGTCGCGTGCTGTGTGTTGTTAAGAACGGCCCAGCTGAGGTGTAAGTTTTTCCAGCCACTTGCGACAGCGGCGGCAATCTTTCTTGGAACGCCACCGTTACCCTCTAGCCTCGTCGCCGTTGTGACTGAATGCGATCGGCGGACCAACTATTGTTACTGAGCCGCCGCCACCGCCCTGGTCTGCCGCGAGCGGGGGAGTGTTCGCGGGAACGTAGTTCGAGGCTCCTTCCCACGCGCCGTCCAAGACGCAAGACAATGGGCACCCGGCCGCGCTGCGGGGGTCAGCTCGGGGTATAAAAGGCACCTTTCCTGACACAAGCCCCGAGTTCTACGAAGCCCGTCTGACGTCGGCTCCGGACCGTGAACCTTTTCGGAAGTGTGTGTGTGTGTGTGTGTGTAAGCCGTCCCGCATAGAAGAACCCTTGCTTTAGGTCCTAAGCACTGTTTTAAGCCTAACATAAAACCCGTTGACGTTTTAAGCATACCGCGCTGCATAACCAGGTTCGTCCCGGAAGAAGAACGCTCACGCTGTATTTCGGATTGCATTGCTAGCATTAAACAATCAAATTCTCATTTTAAGACGCCTGACCCTGTCCGACCGTTAGTTTATTACCTTGTGGAGCATAAACTTAGACCAGTAATATCTGACAAGGAAGGTCATTTCGTAATTATGCCAGGTGACATGTTTTCAGAAAAAGCGATTTCAGCCATAGAAAAGAATTTGCAGCCAGTAAAACTCAAGCCTTCGGTAGTTAAGCAACGTGCGGTTGACCTCTTGTCAAGGCATAATCTTGATAGGCTTGTATGTAATGTCAAGAAAGCTAAATCCCTCACCTTAGAACTGTTTTTCTCGGCCAAGACCCATAAACAAGAAATTCCTTTTCGGGCTATAGTGTCAGAGAAAGGGACCTGGCAGGTTTGTGTCGCTAGTTACCTACAGAACTGCCTAGCTTCACTAGGTTTTTCAGACCCCTTTTTCCTTCGTAATTCTCAGGCACTAGTTCAGTACTTGAGAGAGGAAAGTCCTGGTGATTGTACAGCTTTTAGTATAGATATCGAAGACCTGTATTATTCCTTGCCGCATGACGGGTTGCTAAATTCCGTAAATGAGTGCATTAAAGAACAAGTGCAAGAGTCGGCTTTTATTGACATGCGGTGTTTCCACGGGAGCTTTTCTAGAAATTATTTTAATGTACTTGAAGTCGACGCTGATTGGCTGGAGAGATGGCGTTTTTCTGCAGAAATCAGGCATTTGTATTGGCTCAAAGGTTGCCCCCTATTCTTAGCAACATGTACCTGAGTAAGGTTGACAACTGCTTAGAGAAAGCCTTAGGTGATAGCGTTAGCAAGATATTTCGTTACGTTGATGATTACCTGATTTTCTGCAATAGGGAAGAAGTCTTTCTTCAGTTTTTATTGGTAGAGGTGTCAAATCAGAGCAAGTTTATTTTTTATTCTGTCAAGATACAGAAAGGAATGTGACAAGAAGTTTTTCAAAACAGCTTGACTATATTCGCGGACAACTTTCTGTGGCTATGAAGGGAAAGCTACAGGCGCGTGGCTGCTGCACATGTGTTACCGCGCCACGTAGTCCGGCAGCGTGTGACAGTGCTTTTGGTTGCTCGGAACAGACGCTGAATCGACGCAGCTTCCACGTGCGACGGTTTCGCGTTTCCCCAGACGCAGAAGGGAAAAGCCGCAAGACAAGTAAACCTTTACACTCTGTGGTACGTGTGTTCTGTATTATTGAACTGTTGCTAATAAGGTATTTTTCTTTTCCCCAGCCTAAACTACTGTGAATTAAAACGCAGGACTCTTTTCAGAAGCGCTCTGACTTGTGCGCGCTTAGCCTCCGTAGCTTTCCCTTCATATATTCACAGAAAGTTGTCCGCGAGTATAGTTCACAGCCCATTAAAGAATACTAGCTAGGTTTTTCAGTCGATCTTAAACTTAATCTCTCCTTCTCTCTCATACATACATGCATGCATACATGCATACATACATGCATGCATACATGCATGCATACATACATACATACATACATACATACATACATACATACATACATACATACATACATACATACATACATACATACATACATACATACATACATGCATGCATACATACATACATACATACATACATACATACATACATACGTTAAAACGGCAAAAGAAACAAAAGGTAACAGTACCTCTTCCCCTACCAATCACCACACGCACGCACGCACGCACGCACACACGCACACACACACACACACACACACACACACACACACACACACACACACACACACACACACACACACACACACACACACACACACACACGCAAACGCACGCACACGCACGCACGCACACGCACGCACACGCACACGCACGCACGCGCGCGCGCGCGCGTAGTGCGAGAAGGCTTTAATTCTAGTTTGTTTTACTTTACTTTCCATCGCAGACATGCGCCAATGTCTCGTTCGTTCGCGGTTCGCGTGTGCATGCGATCGTCCTCGTTGCTTTTCCCCTTCTCGCGGACACGTCCTCCTTTTGTCGCCTTTTTTTTTTCCTGCTAAGAGGACAGCTACTGCGTGCTCCTACAAGAGTTACGGAAAATGGCGGTCTTTTCTTCTCCCTAGCTCTGAACCCCTCATCATCTCTCGCCTGCACAATCCTCACTTCTTTCCACAAAACAGGACGGGGTTGTTGATTGGAAGGGTCGTCCATCCTGTGCGGCTACAAGTCTTGCAAGATCACGCGCGGAGCCCCTTGCCGCAGTGCCTTGCGACCCACGCTTGGCAAACTTTCGCGGCACTTCGCCACGTAGCTTTGTGCCGCGGCGAAGGCGCGCCTGTGCCTCGAACGCCGGGTGTGCCCAAACCCCCTTCCGGTCCGCAACCGTGGGCAGAATTTCAATCGGCCGCCCGTATCACTCTCGCTCACCCCTTTTCATTTCTGCGCGCGCGCCTGCAGCGAACTCGGGCGCAGACCCTCCGTAATGCGCGAGGTTCGGGCCGTCAAGAACACAGAGTATGCGCGTGGCGAGCGAAGATTTTTACTCGCTTGCTCGCGTGCCCCTTTGGAGCGCCACGCTTCGTCCGCGGGGGTCCAAGTAGCGAGGAGAAAATTCCACGAGTGACTTATTCCGCTTCCGTATAAGTAATGCCAGAGCCCCAAATGTTTCCAGCTTCTTGTGTGCGCGTCTTTGACAGACCCGGACCGTAAACCAGACGGTCTTCTTCGGAATAATAATTGCCTCGCGCGAAGTAGCCTGCCATTATGCTGTGTACTCCGGTCGTTTCGGTAGCGAGTTTTCTTATCAGCCGTTTTCTTGGTATCCGGCTAGCGAGTGGGCTGAGGCATCATCAATTTCGTCACCGTAATGAAAGTGGCTAGCTAGGTCATGTTAGCACAAAAGACGCGTGATTTGTCGTTCGCGCAGGCAGACTATCCCCTTAAACCGTGGTTGAACTATCTACTTAAATGGTGAAGAACGCGGATGATATATCAAACATCGCCCGTGATGGCACTCCTGAGCTCAGTCTCTACGCATTTCCAGGCAAACGAAGGGCTGCAGGACAGTCGTCGCGCACGCAGTGGTCACATCGGACACGCCCTTTAGCTTATGCGCCAAACAAGACCACGTATAATGCCGTACACGACGCTTGACACCCTCTTCAGTGAGTCACGAAAGGCGACGGCAGGCACGTGGCGGGGCGCACGAAACGGACGTTTCGCGCTCGTTCGGATATTAGCCGTCACACTCGCTTGTTTGTACCATTCGCAGCAAACTGGGACGGCGATGTCTGAAACAGTGAACTGAACTGGAGGTGTTTTTCGAAAAGCGTGTTCGTTCAGGAAAACAAAACGTCTGTGCCAATAAAACGAGGAGGTGCGCTGTAGAGACCGGCTGGCTTAGATGAGACACTTACTCCACGTAGAGACGAATGTAAGGCATAAACTGTCGCGCATGCGTCGGCTTAATTCTGCTAATTCAGTGAACGATTTTCACATAGAAAACGAGTTGGTTGTCCAGAATAAAAGAAAAATTGAACTGTACACCATAAACGGTGACGAAGCGTGTGGGACGGTACGAACAGGTAACCGCGTGTTCGCTGGTACTAAGGAATACGACGCTGATGCCGGCAAAATGTGGCGTGACTGACGTAGGGCAAAGCGACGCGGCGCCCGATTTACTATGTACAATATGCGGATACAACTGGACAAACGTCGCGGTTTCTGTACACAGCACTATACGCTGCGACTCGAATGCTGTATCCGGCTTGTGTCGCAGCTTGCTTTGACGTGGCGTTCCCGTGGGAACGCGCCTTTGGCCAGCGCAGTTAAGCAGTCGTTGGCGGGGCTAAAGCGCATCTGTCAACATCTTGCAAAGCTGCGCGGCCGGCGCGGACGAAGGGATACAGCGGCGGCGAATGTTTAGAAGAGTGACCGACAGCCTGTTTACGGCCTCGGGGTCGTGAGAGATCGCACGCCATTACCTCGGCGTCTCTTATGGTGCTTATATGTAAATAAAGAATGTATCCTCTTTGTTGGAAACATGTCTCTGCCGTGTGCCTGAGCTGTGGAAAAGCACCTTTGTACTGGACAACCGTGTACGGACAACGAAAGGCTCCTTGCAAGAACGAAGGCTTTTTTTTTTTTCAGGCAGGCCTAAGGGATGGGTAAGAGGTAAGACCGAATTCGGAACGCGCCGAACGTGCATCTTGCACTAAGCCATTTGTATTTATCCCGGGTCTGCGTCTCTTCCCATCAGCATTTAATGAGAGTCCGGTATCTTAGAAGCATGTTTGCAGCGGAGACGGGGATCTCACTGTCGAGGCCTCATATAGGAGTGAATATATCGCTCAAACGAAAGGTGTAGTACAAGCTGTTGAGCTAAACGATTTTGCTGCGGTAACGCGGAATTTTCACTCGAGTTTATGTTGCGCCTGTATGTGCAGTGTGCATGCCTTTATAGTGTCGTGGCACCCGTAGAATTTCTTGCATCGTTTTTTTTTTCGTCAGCTGATGCCATGTGACGCTGGATACGTGCCGACTAACGGTTACACCCATGTCACCGTTATTCTCGGCTGATTTACTGAAAGGAGTACTGACACAAAATTCTTTGGCCTCTTATTATTTTTTTTTGCGCTTAGTCAGTAGCTATTGATCCAGTAATAATGCTAAGAAATTCGTTTGCTCCAGCTCGCGACGATTGTTGAGTTATATGCTCGTATCTCACTACCAGTCGCGGTTTCGATTTCGAAGAGCACTGCGTGCCCCCGTTAGAGGCGTGCTCGTAAACAGCGATCATCACGTGAGCGCGCAGACCCGTGATGTACGTACGCTAGCGCACCGTCTACGATGCTATCTGTGCTTCTTTTTCGTCTGCTAGATTGGTGGGAAACCTGTGCATTGCTACATCGTGATACTTCGTTGCGCAGAAGTACGCTACGCAGTACGATCCCAGCATTAGAGCGTTTCAGCCATGTTTTAGCGTGTCCGGAAATTTCTTATCATTTGCGGTTCGCTGGGTTCCCGGAGAGGTTTACGGCAGGAACAGCGCTGGTAGCAACATCTGATGACGCAGTATCTAACCAGAGAGTGCGCAAAACTAATTATACAGGTTACCTATCTTCTGGTGTGAAGCGTTGGTCGCGATGTAATCGTTAACGTGCACTACGTTTAGATAGTTTCCTTTGATATTTACACTGGCGCGACAAAAAGAACAAAAGTTCGTGTTGTAGTTGGACAAATCGTCACAAACCAGCTTTGCTACTGCCGGTCACAGCAGCGGTAACCTGGTAATCTGTAAACGTAAGAAGTTTACACATACACTTCGTGTGCGCACGTACAGTCTTGGTAAAAAAAAAAAAAAAAATCTTGAACCCGCTGTGAACGGCCGCAGAGCAGCGGCGTTCCGCTATCGCGGCGCTGCCACCGTCGGCGCGCGCCGCTGCTCGCTTGCGTCTAGGATAAAGAGGGCGAGGGAAGCGTGTCTCTTACTCTCAAGCGTCGTTTGATAACAGCGCTCGTGAAAAACTAGTGCTTTGAGCGCGACGCGAACGCGACGGTGGCGAAGCGGAAGCCACCCGACCGGCTATAGCATGCATGCCGTTTGCAGCGCATGTTGTATGAGCATGCGGGGCTCTCTGGCGACCGCTTTCAAACGCGATACACTCAGATGTCACAATTCCGAGTATCGTAATCATCAGTTGCTCTTTCCCGGGACCAAATTAATGGAACAGCGCTATGAGTAGTCCTGCGCATGCTCGAACACGGGCACTTTGCGTGGATCGTAGCTAAGATCTGACTGCAGCAGCTTAATGATATATTAAATAACGTGCCGCAGTTGCATCTCGTATTTGTAATCATAAATGTCACAAGTAGCAAATTAATCAACAAAGCATAAGCTTCAGGGTGGCACCTGCATCTCTCGACGAAATCACAGGAGGGAGCATGCCTTCAGGGCATTGTGTGTGGCTTGGTCTGTGGTTGCCCCGAACAACTGCAGCTTGCCCATGTGCTTGACTGTAAACTAGCCAAGGTCTCTGGTTAAAGGACGCTACGTGTAACCCATTTTTTAAAAACTGCCTGTGAAGTGCTTTCTAGCAGAGACAAACGATACCTCAGTAAACTATATCAAAAATACGTCCAGTGGACCCGTGACGCAATAGCACCGCCGGTGTGACGCCTTCACTATGCGAGAATCCCATAATCTCGTGGCTCTGGTCTACTTTACGCGATTCAAACGCGTGGTGCCCACTGCAAACGGGATGAACTTACACTGGCCTTATGTGGGAATGAAAGTGGGCCCTAACGACAATGAGGTAGTGTGCACGAAGATATTAGAGAGTTTTAGCCCAGCGGGTTTACGGCCAGCGGAGCGGAGCGGTCTCCACCGTTACGCCAGCGGAGCGGCTCGCGAAAAAAGAATTTTAGCCCAGCGGATCACCCGCTCGAGCGGGGTAAAGAGCGGGGAGCTCTGCTGCCCCACCTAGTGGTTCGAATAGGAGTTACTGAGAAATGAAATTGAATTACGCTTGCTTTTATTATGCAAGAAATGTTGAATAAAGATATATTACATGTTCTCAGTGCATTATTTGTTAATAATGTACTGAGTATTAATGTACGGGTCAGCGCGGCAGTCGCCGTCTTCGATGCAGAACTGCCGGCGTTCATGTTTGCGGCTGCCGTCTTGCATTTCCCATACACGCCCGCGCGCCCTTACGCACGCTCGCGCGCTGCGTATACGCTCCGCTGGGGAGTGCTTTCCAGCGGGCGTAAACGCTGCTCCGTAAAACCGCTGGCCGCTTGAGCGTGGTGCGCATGCGCAGTCGCGTCTCCGGTCGCCCGCTCCGCTCCGCTGGCCGTAAACCCGCTGGGCTAAAACTCTCTATTAACAAAGGCGGGGTAGTGGGAACATTCCAAAATGCCGAGGAAATGGGTCTAGCTCTATCGGCTACTCAGGCAGGGCAAACGTCTTCTAGTCCCGAAAAATTTTCATAATCTCACTGTGCGTTTAATTAAAGAACTTCAACGCCAAACGCACTTGTTTCGTCGTCCCATACATGGAGAAGTGCGGTAAACGTGTTTGAAATATTGTAACGGTGGTTACAGGCCCTTTCCGAAGAGAGCCTTTGTAGTCGAAATTACTGCTTCTGGTCTTTTCTAAACGAACGATGATTGAATTGCCCGCATATTACAATAAAACCTGGAACAACGCCAGGCAACACTGACAGATGTTAGCTTATTTTTTATCGCACTCAGAAACACATTCCAAATGTTTATCTAGAAGCATATTGCGAAGGCTCTCGCCTTTGAATGTGTAGGATGAAGTTGTGATAGGTAATTTCGACGATTAGGAAAATTTTTATACTGTAATGCGCTGCATGGAAGCCGGGCAGTTTCGCCCAGGCCACCGCATTTACTCGCACGAAGCGCCGTACCACGGCGGCCGCAAGACGACCTCGCAGCTGGTAGAACGAACGTTGCACTAGTTATTCACGAGCCCTGTTATCAAAGCATGCTTGAGAGTAAGAGGCATGCTTCCCTCGCGCTCTTTATCCTCGGCGCGCACCGGCGGCGGTAGCGCCGCGATAGCGGAGCGCAGCCGGTCCGGGGCCGTTCACAGCGGGTTCAAGTTTTTTGACCAAGACTGTACGTACGCTTTGTGTGAGGTTACTGCAAGACACACCGGGATTGTTGGAGAAATATGGGAGAGGCCTTTGCCCTGCAGTGGGCGTAACCAGGCTGATGATGATGATGATGATGATGATGATGATGATGATTACAAGACACAAAATGCAAACAATGCTGAAACGTCTTCCGAACGGCGAAACAAGCCAATCACGTCGCACGTCACCGAAATCAATCGTTCGAACGTGTGACGTAACATCGTTTAAAAACAGGACATACGCCGATGATTACATCGATAGGTGCTGCACTTTCCGGTTCGTCGCTCGCACGAACTTCAACATTAAATTAAAATGCGGTTTAATCTGCATTTTGCTATTGATGCTTTACAGATCATACCTATGTGCTCGCAGCAATGTAGTCTACCAGTTATTTCGAGTTAGAATTTTTGTGTCAGTACCTCTTTAACTGTCTAAATTTTTTCATTTATTATTATCATCACTTTTCTTTTGCGTATTCCAAAATGGTGCGAGAAATCAGTTTCTTTTGCGCAGGTACACCAACGCGCTACGCACGACACCGTAATTGTTTTCGCGGCACATGCCCCATTTCTGTAGCCCCTTTCACTTACCTTTCAGTTGGTTCTAATCGAAGCGAAGATTCCCGCTTTTTCATAATGAATTCTGTGCGAACTGCGCGGTCAGAAAAAAAAAAAAGGCGCGTGTAAAATTGGAAACCTATGCGTATTAGGACTGCATACAGATGGGGCAGGCAAGGAAAAAGAAGTGTCGGTGAGGCCTTCTACGTTCCCCACCTGTAGCTAACAAATAGGGGCTAGCTGATGGCAAATTGTATAGAAAAATAAATAAGTGAACTTAACAGATTATCAAGGAAAGCTACCCAATGTGCGCGTGGCGAATATGCGGGAGAACGATAGCACGGAGCGTGCTGGGCGTTTCAGTGTCATACGTCCGTTATGAAACCCCTTCATGAAAGCACGTCACGTGAGAAAACGCCTATCTGCTGCACGAGGCTGCGGTTTTATGCCTTTGCGCCCCCGGAGTCTTTCAACGAGAAAAGTTGCCGCATATAACCATCAAATTAAGCCGATCGGACTTGCGCGTGGCGTTGAGTTCTGGTAGCCTGAACGGACGACGGTATACGTGGTGAGATATGGAGGTGTAAACGCCCGTGTGCTGATTTAGGTAGACGCTAAGGACCCATCACCAGGTCACATAGCATGTTTTGGTTATACGCTGGAAGTTGTTATGTGCCCTGTTGGGCGTGTTCTTCTGCAAGACTTTTTCAAATTAGTTCATTAATGGCAGATGTAGAAATATTTACAGTGCCGCGAACCCCTGATTTCAGGAGGCGAGCGTCACCGCTAACATAGACATTCTGTACACTTGCCCTGTCTAGCCTCCGCAAGCGAAATTTCTTCCCTGCGTGACGAACACGTCGCGGGCCCCGCCTTCTTTTTTCCTCTCACGTTTTTTTTTTTTTGCTTAGTGGCGCACTTCCAGTGACGGTCTCGTGCGCGAGCTGTTGCGTTTGGAGTATGCCGTCTCTCTACGAACGCCTCTACTGCAAAGCCGCGTCAGTGCCATGCTAGGCGTGCTTTCTGCTAGAGAGAGGATGGTTTCGCTCCGTACCGACGTTCGAGTTCGGCAGCTCCCCGCAGCTTTCTAGAATCCCGGCACTCGAAACAGTGCACAATGGTGCCGTCACCATGCGTGTCCAATTAGCTTGGTCTCCCGTTCACGTATGGAGATATCAGTTTGTCCCGTACCTAGCTGTGTGCCTTTCATGAGGCTTTTCGTACTTTGCAGTTTCATTTGTCAGTCTACATGTTATCTCCGAGAGTGCCTCCTTTTCTGCACAGACGCCGACAGCTGTGTATGCTAAGTTGCCACGGGGAAGTCAGTAAAAGCTTTCTTTGAAATTTATTTTCTAGATACTTTTTGTTTGTACGTTTGCTTTTACCGCGCCTTTTAGGAAATATATCTTTTGTTGTTGGTCAGCGCTTCCCGTCTCTGTAGTATCGTGCGCGCTACACGATGCATCACGGAGAAGCCGCCGCTGGCGGGCGGAGACGCAGATGAACTGGCATGCAAGTGAAGCTGGATATACAGCTGTATATCTGGTTGCATGGTGCGCTCATGCGCCTCCTTGCTCTGGCGGCAGGGTCTGTGTTCCGTCTGTGGATTTGACGGCTTCGCTTGCGGCCGTGATGCGCTCACACCGCCCAGCTACGTGGCGACGGCGCCAGCAAGCGTATTTTGCTTTCGCTTCGAAGCCGTCGAGGATGGCGCTTCAAAACGACCACAAATGCATACATTTGATATAGCTTAACCTTCTCCCCATCCTAATTTCATGCATCAAAACCAGAAAGGCTGACTGATATTTTCGGCGTCTAAGCCGAGATGCCCGAGTACGGGCTCATCTCGCTGTGCGTCAGCCGCCGGACGCTGCTTAAGAGTTGAACTATCCTCGTATCGCAGCTCCTCTTCGAGCTAGAGGTTTGACACTGATGGTCGCTGGTCATGAAAGGTTTAGACTTGAGCTTATGCTACTTGGCATTGCTTTCCGTCGAAAAGAAGTGTAGTCGATGTTCGCGTCACCGGCGGCGGCGACGCAAGATACGCACGCAAGGGAGAAACGTTCCTCCCCTTTTGATTGTCGCGAGAGGGCTCGACATGTGAAGTGCGTGTGAAGGAGCAAAGTGGTTGGTTTCTCCTTTTTCGCTCTCCCTTTTTGTAAGAGTGTAGTTGCAGATCCTGCTACTCCAAGAGTTTTTTTTGTACAAGCTTCTCGGTGTACGCACTGTACGCTGTGGGCCAATGACCAAAGAACGCAACTATAGATCCGGGGAGTGTATATATATATATATATATATATATATATATATATATATATATATATATATATATATATATATATATATATATATATATATATATATATATATTATATATTATATATAAAGAAGGATATAGCGCGATGGGTTGGACACAGCGGTGTTCTCAACTGTCGACGCGAATGAAACTTCCTTCGTGTTTCAGCTGTTGACTTTATTCGCAAGTGTTTCTCCGTTGGCGTTAAAGAAAGAAAATAATATTAATTTGGGTACTTGCATCGAGGCAGAATTTTACGGCTTCGTTTTTTTTTACGTTCTTTCCGTAGTTTCAACATTGTGCCTGCGGCACTAAATTGTACCCCGCAAAGTAAATATCCCTCAAACTAGTAAGGCCAGAGTTTCGAAAGCGCGATAAGTGTGTCCCGGTCTCTGTCTTTTCATGCTTTTTCGTTAAACTCGTAAAAGGCTTTTTTTTGTTCTTACACCTTACGCCTTATATGGTAGGCTACTAAAAACATTTACTAATTAGCTCTACGAGAACCCTAAACAAACAAAAATTTAATTCGAATGCGGGAACGCTTTGCAAGAAATGAGAAGCATAACAATCCTGACATAGTGAAGTGAGAGGATGCGGGAGGCAAAATGACTGGGCGCCATCGTGTAGGCTCTTGGGGTTGACGTGAAAAAAAAATAAAGTGGGAAAAGTACGCAGAAGAATTTACGTAACCCTGCCACTGGTGACGTAACCCTGCCAGTTTTCCCCTTGTTACGATCGGCCTGCAGTGTTACCGACCTGCGAACCTTTCCCAGACCGCTGAAGCGGTTTCGATCGACCTGCGGGGGTAGCGACCTTCGAACCTTTCCTAGCCAGCTGCGACGAGTCGCTTTGTAAAGCCAACAATGCTCCTTTTTTGGACAGCCAGCGGCTCCAGCAAGGCTAGCCACATTTGGCGGATCGAGTATTGTTAGTTTGTTCGCTGTCGCCTTCACGATCTGATTAGAGCAAGTGAACTCCTGGAAAAGGGTGTTTTAGGTCTCTTTCTGAAGGGCCCCAGTACTTGTCACAGTCGTTTGACAGACGCGGCTGCTAACTGCGGAATCAGCTCTGGAATCAAGAGGCGCCAGCTTGAGTCAAACGTGACAACCCCTGTCTACGAGGACCCTCTCCACTCGGTGTGTTCTGTGAATCCAAAGTGCAGATGTGAGTGTGTGAGCCCTCCCCCTCAAAGACGGGTCGACTACGCCTCCAACGACTGTGGACGGTGCGATTGGATGAAGGTTGAACAGCAGTTTTCCCTCACCTAGGGATCTAGGAAGGACAGAGGGTTTTTAAGCAGCAGTTTTCGGCTGCTCGTTGTGCTTCGTGCTCCATTTTGCGGTCATGCTAGACTATTGAAATGTATCTCCTGTCTTAATGTAAATATCGTAAATTAATCCCGTACTCCTAGTTCTCGATGAGGCAAGTTCCTCCCTACAACCACGTCCCAAGCGTGGGTGAGTTGGAGGACGGCATGGGCCAGCTACCACATTTTTACATGTCCGACTACAACCCGTACAACTGGTTGCCAGCAGTGGGATTGTCCTCCAACTCTTACACCCTCCATCTGTGGACCTCACCGTGCAGTTAAATTAAGGTGCACAAATTCTCGAGCGTCTCTTGGGAGGTCAAACTCTATACTGCTCTTCTAGAATTTCATTTCCTGATAGAACCTTGATGAAGGACGCCTAGAGTGGAAGACGCTCGTCCTTTGTGTGGGAAATAACATTTCGAGCGCGCACGCTTTTTGTGAAGTTGACATTGTAAAAGCAACGGAACAAGAAGCGCAAGCTTCTGCTTTTGATGTTTGTTGGCCCCTGCTATCCTCGCCGCAGCGCCTTCCTCTTTATTCTTTTCATTAGCGTGTAGCGCGCTGGTATAGATAGGTGCTCTTCAGGCTTAACTCCACGCGTCGCGCGTAGATTGAGTACTAGTTCAAGAGAGAGAGAATGAAGTTTTATTTGGCAAACAAGTAGGAAATCCTCCTCCATGAGTGGGGCCCTCAGTGTAGGGCTCCACTGCCATGCACTACTCCGCGAGCCCACTGGATCAGCCGTTGCTGTTCCTGCCGGCTTGTGCTGAGCAGCGCGGACTCCCAAGAGGAAATGTAGGGTTGGGTATAGGACGAACACAAGGTGCAAAACTATATGAGCCGAATAGCTGGCTAGTTCGCCCGGTGCTTTTAGCAAGTAAAGCTCTCTTCTACAGTAATACCGAAACCGGGCGAATGGGATTCCGTTCATAAAGAAAGCACAGAGCACACACACTCACACAAAAAGAAAAGGGGGAATGAGGACAAGATAGAAGACAGGACGAGCGCTTGTCCTGTTCTCTATTTTGCTTCTGAAACTGGAGGCAAACAAATGTAGAGAGAGTGAAATGGAGGCTAACCAGACGCACATACGCACGTCCGGTTTGCTACTCTGCACTCGGTGAAAGGCTTAAAACGGGGGGAAAGAGAGAAAGAAGGGAGAGGCAGCGCTTACTGTGTGCACTCGTTAAGTTGCACACCGAGTCTGTAATTGGTCACGGAGATCAGTCGAGCAACTTCAGCAGTGCTCTCGTTGCTTTCTGCGCCTGCGACGTGCACCGCTGTGGTTAAAGGATTGCCGCTTCTGCAAACGATCTCGTGTCCAGCTGGGTTAATGGTGTCTGGAGATGACGGCGCTGAGCAAGAATCAATGCGCAGAACGTGTTCATTAGTCTCTGCGCTGCCGCAAAAGTCGCAAATAGGCGTGTCGCTCATTCCAACGAGGAAAGGACGAATAAGGGCCATTCCGCGCCAACGCACCAGCCGAAACTCTACTCTTCGAAATTGTAGGCATTCATTAAATCTAAAGGAATGCATTTCCAACATATCTTCTGTGAAAAGAAAAAGTTTGCCTGCCTGAGCGCTGTTTGAATTGTACCTGTAAAAAGCAAAGCATGATTTCAAAGAAATAGTTATAACTTTTCAATGAAAGCTGAAATTTCGTCTAGATATCTTAGAAAGATTGTGCTTTAGTATGCACTTTCTTGTGGGAGCCCAGACATTATTTGTAATACATTTATAATGCGGGAGAAAAGGCCAGTTTGCGACATTCTTTAGATATATATAAAAGATGTTCATTTATCTGTAGTTGTTTTATTAACTGTTCCTGGCAGTCGTGTCCAAATAAGCGGCTAAAATATTTTTGCATGCAACAACCACGAAACATCGGAGAAAAATAATTCCAAAATTGCAGAAATTGCATTTTTATCTGATTTTAAGCTGTGAAATTCAAATTGAGGTCGTCCAACTAAAAACATGAAAGGTTGCATGTTTCATAGAAGGACACCTGAAAATTTGTTTCAGGAAGTTTAATCTGGCCAATTTTCGTTTCATATGAGAAAAAGAAATTGAAGGTTGGTCCCTACTCCATGCGGCGCCGCTGGCCAGCAGTGCTTCTTCACTGCAATACACGCCTCAGTGTGGCTGGAAACTTTAGGCACTGGCCGTGTTTATCTTAGGGGGGTGTCGCATAATTGCTTGAGACTGTCGTGCCTCCGTTTATTTAGCCACCTCCGTTAATTAGCAAATATTCGTCAGTTATACTTTGGCGACATTAGTATCTGTAAATACTGCTCGCGTCCGGCCAAATACCACATCGTCGACGTCATATATTTGTGTAGCCGCTATAGCTACAAAATAGTGTTCTTGAATAGCATACGCAAACCAGGGCACGGTATGGATACCGTAACGCGTTTGTGAATTGTTAATATCAATAAAACTTCTGATCAGAACAGGGAATCAGAGAGACAGAGAGGATATAAGGGATGCCAGGATGTTAACCGGTCAAGAGTCCGGTTGGCTACCCTGCGCTGGAGGAAGGGAGAAGAGAAAGAAGGGAGGGAGAGAGAGAGAGAGAGAGAAGGTATATATACGTGAACGGACAGTACTAGAGAGTCAAAGGCACTCTTTTACACGAGACGCTCTCAGACAGCACAAAAGTGCCTTCACTGCCTTCTGAGTCGATGATCGGCGGGGACGGTGGTCTAGTATTGTCTTTTCACTCAGAGGACGATCATCTAGTTTCCTGAATGCGTTGGACATGGATGGATTGTTCTTCAAATTGAGTACACTAGCTGGCACAAAAGGTAGTCAACGTTCTCCTCGCAGCCATAGACATCACATGCAGGACTGTCAGCCATTCCAATTAGTGCGGAATGAGCTGTCGTGAAGGCAACTGCCAACCACAACCGACACAGAAGAGACGCTTTGCGTCGTTGCAGTCCGCTCGGAGATCCGAGTTGCAGCGAAGGGTTTAGTCTGTGCATTCTGGTGCGCCTTGTATGTGCGGTATTCCACTCAGCTAACGAGAGTGGACGCAGTGTTCTTCTTGGTCTGACGTCAATGCTGCCTTATTTGCGTCATAATTTCCAGTGATTCCTAATTGACCTGGTATCCAATGAACAGGGATATCATAGCTTTTTTCTCTCAAGTGATGGATAAGTTCCACGATTTCGCATGTCAGATGATCGTAAGTTCCATGTCGGAGATACGACTGTACACATTACAGGGCCGGCCTTAAATCGCAGAAGGCTGCCCATTATTCAGGATTCTCTGTATTTATTACATGAAGCGTACCGCAGAGAGCCGCGAGCTCTGCAGCTGTAGACGTAGTAATATGGGAAGTCTTGAACGGTTGGGTCATTCCTATTGTTATTGTTCGAAAAAAGATATGAAAAGTGTTGGGTAAACTTGGACTCACGGCTGCCTCCGTTTGCAACCTTCCAAACGCGCCCTCGAAGGTTACCCTGGCAACTGGCAAGCAGGCGCTGTGCTCTTCTGCGACTTTTCTGATCTAGGCGAATTCCCCTGTATAGTCCCCGGGAGAAACACGGGATGGATGAGTAACATCCATGGTGGCGTCGGAATCGCGAAGTACCCTGCACATTTTCCCGTTTACCGCGACCTCCTGCATATATGGCTCGAGCAGCCTCAGATTTTCGTCTGACTGGCTAATGCTGGCGAACGCGATTTGCTCCTTGCAATTTGAGGAAATGTGGCCTTCGTTGTTGCAACGTAAGCAGATAATTGGTCTCCGGGCCTCGAACGCACGCTCTACGTCTGCCTTAACTTTAGCGGCCCCAGCCAACTGGGCTGTCTCTCCTAGCCATTCCCTCGCCACCTCAGCATTAGTCGATACTCCTTTGCTGAACTCGTCGCTCGTAGATGATTTCTTATTCGGCAAAATTGGGTTCCGAGGGGAAAACCGCTTTACAGAATGGTAGTGACTACAGTGACGGGGCCCGGTAGTTTAACATCTGCACTACAGTGACGGGGCCCGGCACTTTAACATCAGCACTACAATGACGGGGCCCGTCACTTTAACAACAGCACTGTAGCGACGGGGCCGTCACTATAATGATGTCGGTATTGGGGGCGAGGACTTACGGAGTCGCCATCTGTCGGAAGCGCTTCACTTGCGTAGTCTGAGGGATAACGCGGCGCGCTCCGCATAGGTTTGGCTATCGGCGTCAAATAAACATACTACGCGGGAGCTCTCCTGGACATTTTTACATGTACTCTCGAAATGACAGAAGCATCTTACCTTTAAAATAATATGCTTGGACAAACAGAAGGCACAGAATGGTTTACAGACGCTATATCTTTACCAACTACGTACGGTAAGCTGGGACACTGCGCGCGGTCGCCGCGATCGATTCCCCCGAACCGGTTTCTTGCGTTAAAGGTAGCAATCGATGAGAGAAAACTATGTGAAATATGTTCTTATAGTGGGCCGTCTGTGTGACCAAATGGAGCATCGCACAATGAAGCTTCAATGCAGCGATCGCCCGGGTTCGCGGTGACCGAGTCTGTATGCATGTCCGCGCACAATGTTTCGCTTTCGCTGCGAGAGCGTTTTCACACTGTGCCGTGAGCTTTATGCCGCAGTATACGAACATTTGACCGTACGCAAGCAACCATTGTTGCATGTACACTATCAGAGCTGTTCAAAAATAATTTCGTTATCGCTAGGGACTTCGACGTCTATACGGCGACTTGTGCTGTGTCGTCGCGATGATCCCGTGTTTTCTTTTCTTCTAAAGTCTTCGAAGCTTCAACATCATTATTTCTCAAGTAGCATCGTACTGGATGCCTATCGGACTTCTAAGCGAGCAATTAATTACCCGCTGCTTCTTTTTCTTAATCCATTACAGTATTCATTTCCTGGTGCTACACAAGCATCAACATATGCCATGCCTTTCTTTTTTTAAAATGCGCTTTGTACCGTTCCCTTTCCATTCCAGTAAACTTTCTTTCTTTCTTTCTTTCTTTCTTTCTTTCTTTCTTTCTTTCTTTCTTTCTTTCTTTCTTTCTTTCTTTCTTTCTTTCTTTCTTTCTTTCCTTCTTTCTTTCTTTCTTTCTTTCTTTCTTATCATCATAGTTGTTACAGTGCATACGCAAAATACTGTTGGACCCAATAGCCGCAGGCTAGTGGATGGGCCTGGATGCGAAATATAATACACATTCGGTACAAGCATAGGGGGATCAATGCAGAGGATGAATGCAACACATTAGCACATTAAAAACAGACAAAAAAGAGAATTTTTTTACAGCATGCATAAAATTATCACCAGTTACATAAATTGTAAACCGCAAAGAAAAGAACGCCAAGCAAGCATACATGCACCAATTAAATCAGTGGTTTATAGCTAATAAATATGATTGTAGTGCTTTGCCGAAATTTTGAGCTTTTTTTGGGGAGGGTATGTTGTTCCATGTCTCCAAAGGCTATCAGGGGACACAAGATTGGTGAAAAAGAAATTGAAATCGCTCCTGAGAAAGTTCCTCCAGCAGTTCTAGCTGGACGATAGAGTTGAGATAGGTGAAATCTGGAACTATTTCACCGATGATGGGTGGGCCGCGCTCACTGCAACAATTACTCAGAAGCGTAATCATAGTTTGTGGACATGTAGTGCATGTCGGCAAAGGGTTCATGATAACGCCATTGGGTGTGACGCGTGCCTGAAGTGGCTGCACTTTAAATGTGTCTGTCACATTTGCGCCAAAAAGTAAGGTATGGTTTTGTCGGAATTGTGTGAAATTTTCGAAATTATGCAAAGTTTTCTCAATATGGGCGTGTTCAGATTACGCTAATCAAAGTTCCATTACCATTGTTTTTTGTTTTCTATAGAATTTTATATGTGATGGGTGAATGTGTTGACACAAAGGAATAATTCTTAGCTCTGCATGAAACGCTCTAGTTTTCTTGGGAAAACGTTTTATATGACAAGGAATGGAGCATGCTATATTTGCGATTTCTCAAAGTTCCAAGTCTGGGGCCCTCCTGCATGCACAATTTTTTTTTTGTCATGCTTGAGTATTTTCTCATGTAAGCCTAACAACTTGTTTGTTTCAAACACTATTTCTTTTGTTGTCTTCTTATTCTGGGAAAAAATCCTAAACATTTCTCCACGAGCTACGCGCTACGAAGAAGCCACTTTTCAGCCCAACCTTCACGCAAGATGTATCGAAATTTGATCACTGATCGCTGAGAAAATATTCATGCGCAATAAAAATTTATCGTGTATGCAGCAGGGCCCCAAACATGGAACTTAGCGAAATCGCAAAAACGCTATTCTCCACCTTTTGTCATATACGATCATTGTCATGGGACCTAGATTATTGTTCTTATATCAACATGTCCATAGTATATATGTTCGTATTTTTGTCATATGTCAATGTGGTTAAAGTGCCGGGCCCCGTCACTGTAGTCACTACCTTACAGAATAGTCCTTTTTGTTTCTAGCCTACCTTCCTGAATCGGTTTTTCTTGGAAGTTTCGGCGCGTGTAATATTCCTCCGCGAGCGGCGCTGCCTTCTTTAGGTCTACCTTTGGGAGCCTGTCCTCCTTCTGGAAAAACTCGGTAAAACTACTCCAGTGCTATGCATTCAAGCACCTTGTCGTCGTTGCCATACACTTCTGCACTTTTGAGCCACTCCTTTGGGTTAGACTTTAACTCGTACGCGAACTCAGTGTGCGACGCGCTGCCCCTTTTTGCCTGTCTAAACCGCTGTCGAAATGCCTCGGCAGAGAGGCGGTATTTGAGAAGAAGCGCGGCTTTTACTTTTCCGTAGTTCTCGCATTATCCTTTAGACAAGCGTGCGAGAACTTCCGCGGCCTCTCTTGGAACAACTGAAAGAAGTTTTTGAGACCAAAGGCTTTCGTGAGGCCCTATGTTTTCACATTTAGAATTAAAGATATGGGATATTATTTTGATCCCAGAAGTTCAATCGTGTGGATGTCCGAAGGATGTCTTAAATAGGGCATCCCGAAATTAATGTCCACATTTTATCCACTGGACGTCCTGACCGGGACTTGGACGTTCGGATCTTGGATATTCGTGGTCCAATGGGAAGGACTTAACTTTGTCCAGCGTGATTTTAAGTGTGGATTCTGCAGCCTTACATCAGCACAGGGTCCTGTGGCGGCTTGCACGAATATGTAAGAACGAAAATAATAACGAATTTAAGAACGCATTCTAGTGCGTAATAGGAATTGTCTACGGAACATTTAGGAACCTGTTCTTAAATTTGTTATTGTTTTTGTTATTAAATGTTCTTGCAAGCCGCCCCTGAGTTCTCACGGTCATTTGTGACCGATCCCGCTATGCAGGTTTTGAGACTCGCTAGCCTTGCGTAATCAGTTTGTGCGTGCGACGTGAATTCTGTGGCCCATTTTAGCATATATGCGAGCTCTGGCGATTGTCCTGCTATATGCTGTGATTCAGGTAAAAACAGCGGACGCGCCTTCAAATTGATACCAGTGATGTTTCGGTGAAAAAGCGGTCATCGCCTGGAAGTAAAACAGTGTACGCGTGATAGCATAAACCTTTTATGTAATTAATAATTTTTTACCTCCGGAGTTCAAGGCTCAGTTTTCGGGCTGTTACTCTTCCTAATTTATATTGGCATCACAGCTTACATCGACTGCAGTATAAACCTTTTCGCCGACGATTGCTTTAGTTATAGGAAAATTACCATTATTAGTAATTTTTTATATAGCGAATACATCGCAATTAATGCATCCCTCAACACACTAGCTATTCGGCGCTCTAATTGGCAGAGGAGAGTTAACGTAAATACTGCGGAGCTCCGACGTGCTGTGCGAACCGTGGTTACGCGAAGCACCTGACAATGGCGTCGACCCTGCGGCGGCGCGCCTCGGCCGGCTCTTCCCGGCTCCCTCCCGTGACGTTGAGCGGGCGCTCGTTGTGCGGGTCAGAAAGGGTTGCGTGCTCGCACATAGCTGCTCGGCCATTGCGACTACGCACCTCTTGCTCATCCTCGAGCTGCTCGAGCAAACCGCTGAGGAACCCACCGGCCGAACCGACGCCCTTCTCGACGAAGCTGCGCCCTTCCCAGAGCGTCT